>NC_133531.1:14975843-17375843 GCF_048544455.1 Silene latifolia
GCCTCAAAGGAGGCATGTATGTGTAAAGGATTCGGTTCAACCTTAACCGGAGCAAAGATTACAATGGTTTGTTGGCCCGCCTAACGAGACCATAAGTTCATTCGCCGATCTGGTCAACGCTTTCAACCAACAGTTCTCCAGCAGCCGGAGAACACCCAAGCGCCAAGTGATCTATACGGGATCGTGCGGGAGATAGGTGAGTCAATCAAAGACTACGTCACTAGGTTCAATGCGGAAAAAGTCTCAATACGAGGCTGTGATATGTCCACTGCCATCAACGCCTTCAGGCAGGGCTTGGATAAGGAGTCAAACCTCTACAAAGAATTAACGATGTATCCTTGTGAGAGATTTGAGGAAGTCCAGCAGAGAGCTCTTTGCAGCGTTAAGGTTGGAAGAAGACATACGGCTAGAAAGGGTATAACAAACTTCGACAAGACAAGCAGAAATTCGCACTTAAAAGAAAGACGATAGAGCTAAGCCGCATGTTGGACCCAATGTCGCAGGATAGCGAGAAAAAACTCAAGCAAATTGACGATTCTCCGCATCCTCCTAAGCTATCGAATACGGATTCAACAGGAATGGAAGGATGGCTGAAAGCACCGAGGAGCCCGGGTGATCGGGTAAGGTGGCCGAAACCTCCCACTCAGACCGACCCACCGACAACGAGAGACAAAGCAAAGCAAAAGATGCGAATGGCACCGGGGACATAGGTCACGTAACAGAAGATTGCTACAAGTTGCGGAGGGAGGTGGAGTTCCAGGTACGCAAGGGGAACTTGGACCACCTGTTATCACGTGGGGGCAAGCAGGATAGAAGAGAAGCAGCAAATCAGGTGCTTCCTTCTGCTCCACTCATATGCACGAAGATTATTAACGTGATAACAGGCGGATCTGAGCTAGCAGGTTTGACATATTCCGCTGCCAAGAGGAAAGCCACCGGGAGCAAAGGGGGTCATCCAGAAACTTCGTGCAGAGTAAGCCAGAACAATTTACCCCCGGTAACTTTCGATGAAACTGACATGGAAAGCTGCACAGAACAGCATGATGATGCCCTAACTATAACATTATCCATTGGCAATTGCACCGTACGGAAAGTATTGGTAGATACAGGGAGCTCTGTGAACCTTATCATGCTCGAAACCCTCAAAACCATGGGTTTCGATAAAGAAAACCTGAAAAAGAAATTTGTGCCCCTGGTGGGATACAGTGGGGAGACCGCGCATTCCGTAGGTGAGATAACCATCCCAACGTATATTGAAGGAGTTAATAAACTAGTGAGATACCTAGTCATCGAAGGTCCAACCACCTACAACGTGATACTAGGAAGACGTGGTGCATCGGATGAAGGCAGTGCCTTCAACATATCATCAGTGTCTCAAGTTCCCAACACCATGGGGCACGGTTACGGTAAAAGGAGATCAAGAGGAATCCAGAAACTGCTATACCCAAGCCCTCAAGGCTACAACCAAGCTCCCCTCGTAGCAATTATAGGACCGGGGCACCTCGACAGAATACAAGGAGCCTCCCTCGGAGGAGCTGGACCAGATACACCTGGACGAGGAACACCCGGATAGAACAGTGTTGATTGGGGCAACCTGCAGTGAAGAGTTGCGCAGCCGGCTGATTCAATTTCTCAAGAACAACATAGACTGCTTCGCCTGGTCCCACAATGATATGGTGGGCATAGACCCATCCGTTATTTCGCATAAATTAAGCGTGAACCCAAGCTGCACCCTAGTACAGCAGAAGAGAAGAAAATTCACGGCAGAAAGAAATGAGGTCATTAACAAAGAAGTAGACAGTATCAAGGGCCTCGGATAGGTGCAAACTGTTCTATGATATATTGAGGAAGAGTCAGAAATTCGAATGGACTGAAGAGCATGAAAAAGCATTCGCAGAACTCAAAAGCTACCTAAGCACGCCACCATTACTCGCGAAACCTGAGCAAGGGGAACCACTATTTTTGTATCTTTCAGTCACGGAAGCAGCCGTAAGCGCAGTCCTGGTCAAAGAACAGGAAGGATTGCAGCATCCCGTGTATTACATTAGTAAGTCTCTGCTCCCTGCAGAGACCAGGTACACTTCCTTTGAAAAACTAGCATTGGCTTTGGTTACTGCTTCTTATAAACTACGGCCGTACCTTGAATCTCACACCATCCATGTCATAACCAATTACCCGCTAAAGACTATTATGAGGAAGCCTGAACTTTTAGGTAGAATGACTAAGTGGTCAGTACATCTTAGTGGCTATGACTTGCAATTTGAACCCAGAACGGCGATAAAATCCCAAGCCCTAGCAGATTTCGTCTCTGACTTCTGCCCCGCCACCCGTAGGGAGGCAGAAGAAGGAATGCTGGCAATAACAGGGAATCAGGATGGTGAAATCTGGACCTTGTAAATTGATGGAGCCTCAAATACAAGAGGGGCTGGCGTAGGCCTGGTCCTTTGATCTCCTAAAGGAGACATGATAGTGCAAGCCATTAGGTGTGAGTTCAAGGCAACCAACAACGAAGCCGAGTATGAAGCTCTTATACTTGGGATGCAGATGGCAACAGGGCTCAAGGTGAGGAACCTGAGGGTATACAGTGACTCCTCACTTGTGGTAAATCATGTAAACAACGAGTATGTAGCGCGTGATCCGAAGATGATAGCTTACTTGAAAATAGCCACAGAACGAAAGTCAAAATTCAGAACATTCAAGATAACTCAGGTGCCGCGGGAGCAGAACGTGGAGGCAGACGCTCTGGCCACGTTGGGATCCACCTTCCAGCCCGCAGAACTATCAAACATACCAATTACTCATGTGTTGTTGACCATCCGGGGAGAGCCAGATCAGAAACCAATGAAAGAGGATGTACACATGCAGTGTGCACAAGGAGCCAGGACGCTGGTTTCCACAGTAGGACCGCAGGATGAAGATTGGAGGGTTCCATACCTAAATTGGCTAAGGGATGGGACACTCCCGGAAGACAGAAAGGAAGCGCAAAGTTTCAGGATAAAAGCTTCCAGATACATCATGATTGATAATATTCTCTTCAGGAAATCATTGGCAGGACCATGCCTCAGGTGCTTAGGCAAAGAGGAAGCTGAAATGGTACTGAAAGATGTGCACAGCGGAGAATGCGAGAATCACGCTGGAGGACGAAGTTTGTCAAACAAAATTTTAAGACAAGGGTATTTCTGGCCCACCATGCGCGCAGACGCAGTGAATCATGCTAAACGCTGCGAGTCGTGTCAAAAGGCGGCTCCAAAGAATCCACCGGCCCAGAACCAATGCATCCGATTATCTCTCCATGGCCATTTATGATGTGGGGCATGGACATAGTGGGTAAGCGCCAGGGGCTCCAGGAAACAGAGTGTATATGCTAGCTATGACCGATTACTTCTTAAAATGGATTGAAGCAGAAGCAATGACGGAGGTAAAGGAGCAACAGGTGATCTCTTTCATCAAGCGCAACATCATAAGCAGATTTGGGATACCATCCAAGATCATATGCGATAATGGGTCCCAGTTCATATCAGACAACACCGAGGGCTTCTGTGCAAGATGGAATATAACACTAAGAAAATCAGCCCCCAGATATCCACAAAACAACGGCCAAGCCGAGTCCAGCAATAAAATCATTGTGGAGAACCTCAGAAAACGGCTGGAAGAGTTGGGGGGAAAATGGGCAGATGAACTACCACTGGTACTCTGGTCGGATAGAACAACACCTAAAATGGCAACAGGTCAAACTCCGTTTAGCCTTGTATACGGAGCAGAGGCAGTGATACCTTCGGAAGTTCTGGTACCTACGCACAGATACGGCTGCCAGACGGCAGAGCAGAACAAAGTCGAAATGGCCAGAAGTCTGGATACAGTTGATGAGCTACGAGAAAGTGCCTACATACGTATGGCATCGTATAAGCAATCTGTCACAAGGACGTACAACAAAAATGTCAAGATAAGGACCCTTGAAGTGGGGGACCTTGTACTCAGAAGGGTATTCGAAAATACCAAGAACCACAAAGCAGACAAATTGGCCTACAAATAGGAAGGGCCATATCAGGTCGAAAGCGTTGTCAAGAATGGGGCATACAGGTTGATGACCATGAACGGTCAAATCCTGGATAAACCCTGGAACATCCGTCACTTGAAACGGTACTTTGTCTGACAAAGTGCCAAAGCTTTAGTGTACAAAGGACCTTTCGAAAGTCCGTGAAGCAAAAAAAAAAAAAAAAAAAAAAAAAAAAAAAAAAAAAAAAAAAAAAGTTTAAAAAAAAAAAAAAAAAAAAAGGGTGGGGGTTAGTATATGCTTTAGGTATTAGTATTTTACACAAACTTGGTTTCCTTTTAGTTTTTCTTTTTTTTTTTTTTTAGTCAGAAAGAGTCGTTTTTAAACCAAGTAGTACAGGCTGTGGCTTCCTGGATCCAGGTGTTGCCCTGGAACACCATGAGACAGCACCAGGTAATTTGCACTACTTTGGACTTTATAACGCTTCTACGAAGAAAGGCTTTGGTACTAATGTTGGTTACTTATCAGATGAGGCACACTTTAAGGGTCCAGCCTCTGCCATGTGAGGCTACGAAGACGTTTATCTTAAGTCAAGCCACATGGAGAGCATACGCCGAGGTAGCGCGCAGGGTTCGGCATACTAAGACCACCCATACCTTAACGTTAACTCAGTAATTCCTTAGCTAGCTATGTCGTAGATCAATGGGTGCACGCACGGATTTCAAACGTCTGGAACCACAAGGAACGCAACATTCCTTGTTAGTCAGAAACATTCAATGGAGGTAAGCTCTAAGTCAGCCAACCCTAGTGATAAAATATTTTACGTCATGGGTAAAATATGTTATCAAAAATCTGTCGCCAGAAACAGGAGTTGTGCACCTGGAGCCAGGTCAGCTTCCTGGGTATGTCTATGTGGAATCAAAACTCCAGAAATCGGTGGCAAAAACGCAAGTATAACAAAAGTAGGGCCTAGAAACCAGGGCCCAGAGCTACTTTAAGTTAGGGCACCCGCTACCATTAGCAGGCGCCATTAAAAGTTCAAAACCTGCACACCGGCAGGCACAAAACGGACCAAAACAAGAAAGAAAATAGTTTTTTACAAAACTTGCGCCGCACAGGGCCAAGTCCCCAGATAATTTGAAATAAAATTTAAGAGAGGTAACTCCTCTCGATAACTGCTTCCTGACCATTGCTCTGCTCCCCATGATTTGTTTGCTTCTCCGTTGCAGGTGCCTGAACAGCCTCAGGAGTTGTAGAGGCGCCATCACCAGCCTCCCCAGCCAGGATCTCCTCGACAGTCCCAGATATGGCTCCAGAAATATCCATGGCTGTGTACTCAGGCTCCGTATTGGCGGCCCGACCGGGGAGGGAACAGGCGCTGGGTCCATGCCATTGGGAAATGCACGAGCAAACTCGCCGGCTCCTCCTCCGGGTTCCAGGACGTGTGCCTCCCCTCAGTATAAGCACGGATGCAGTCGATCCGCCCCTCAAAAGCAGTGTAGGCACCCACATTTTTGGCTAGCTCAGCCATCTCTTCAGCACGGGCCTTTGCCTTAGTCAACCCGGCAGTCAGAACACAGTTGGCCTCCTGGGTCCTTGCCAGCTGATCTTTAGCTGCCTCCTTCTCTTTTAAGGCCGCATGGAGCTGCTCCCTCAACTTAGCACAGGTAGCTGTGAGCTCCTTGTTCTTCCCCACAGAGACCAGACATTCAACCTTAGCCCTCTGCAGCATCTTACGAAGGTAGAGAGAAGATTGGAGAGCCTAAAAAAACACGTTAGTCATGGAAGCACAGGGGCAAAGGAAGAAGAGAAGCAGCGAAAGGAGGCTCACCAGGAAGCAGTGTTCTGCAGCCAGGTCGGTCATTTCTCGGGGGCGTCGAGTCAAACGCCTTTGAGCAAGCGGGGTCGAAGCCTTTCTAGTGCGGGCCGATGGTGGCACGGTCGGCGTCCCCAAACTCGCGCAGGAGGCGTAGAAGCGGCTCGTCGGTGTGAACGGGGACCCAGTGCGCGTGATATTGGGGTGACTTCAATGGGTTCTGGAGCAGGCCTAGAAGAGGACCTTCTTCTTGAGGAGGCAGGAGAGTGAGAGGAATCAGCAGTTCTCTTCCTGGCATGACGCATCAGGATCTCGGAGGCAGACGGTCTAGCACTTCCTGCAGGGGCACAAGAACGCAGGGGATCAGAATAAAGAATCAGTGGGGGCAGGGAATTCCAAGAGATTGAAGGGTGTTTACCAGAAGACATGGTTTCCTCGGTAGCAGAGTCGGCTAGGCCAGAGAGCAAAAGGGGAAAGAGCCTGCGATCCTCGGGGATGGAAAAGAGCTTGGCAACAGAAGTATCCTCGTCCTCGGATTTCTCGGGGTTAGTGAGCTCTGCATCAGATCAAAGAGTAAGAATAGTAAGTGACAAGAACAATCAAAAGTAGATATACAAAATATACTTACTCTTAGCAAAAACTCAGCGCTCGAACAAGTAATCAGCATGAATGGGGAGAGAATCAAGCTTGACATAGAAAAAATCCTCATATCACCCGTCGTCCTTCCCTTTAGCAGCCGATTGGAGGAAGTTTTCAGTCTTCTCCACGGCCCTGAAAGTATATTGGCCGTGCCCCAGTGACCGACACTCAAACCAATGGGCCAGATCTGATAACCCAATCTCCGCGCCCAGGCTGTTGTTCAGAGCAACGGTGGACAAAAGGATTCTCCATGCATAAGGGGCGATTTTGGCCATGGGTAGGGAGTTCAAACGAATGAACTCTTGGATCATCAGGGGAAAAGGAAATCTAAGGCCAAGGGCGAAGGGATAGGTATACAAGCAGATCCACCCCGCGCGGAGGGCGTCTGCTTTCTGGCCAGGTTTGGGGATGAGGATCACCATATCGTCACCCAGCCCCAGCAGAGCTTTGATCCTAGGTATATCCTCTTGGGTTAGGTGGGAGTCGCCGGAATGCGGTCTCTTGAGGACTCCATGTGAAGGGAAGTCATCGTTTTCGAGGTCGATGGTGGTGGAGGAAGATGATGTTAAACGGGTCTTAGCCATGATAAACGAGGAGAGAGAAGTGAAAGTACCTGAGAGGACGGATGAAGGCGGCGCTGGCAGCGAAAGGACGTTGACGAAGAAGGGATTAGGGGAGACGGAAAGTTGAGGGTTTTGAGGAGGCAAAGTGATGATGAAAGAGAAAATGGTGGGCGGATGAGATTAAATAGGAAGGGGTAGTTGGGGTTTTCAGAAATGTGAATTGAAATGGAGTATGCGAGAAGTCACTCAACGATACACTGCAATTTCCCGCTCAAATAATTAGGGTTGCACTTTTCGCAGAAAATTGGGGGCAAACTGTTGGGCCCAAAATCTGGATATGGGCTGACTTGGGGTAGCAAGCCAGGGAGCGCCATGGGATGCAGGATATCAGGGTGCCAGCGTCAGCAAGCAGCGTAGGATATGGGCTTTGGTCTACGCGGGAGAAGCTTATGAGAGTCCAACATCTTGCGAGATCCGAAGAAGGAAAGTCCTACCCAATGTCAAATTAGGGATAACTTGGAGGGAAAACAAGAAACCCTAGCCCGACGAGCTCCCCTATATAAAGAGCCTCAATGCAAAGAAGAAAGATCATCGAAAAATACAAGAATTACACCCTAGCATTCATAGCAAGCATACGAACTGTATTTCCTCTCGAGTTATAGTGAAAATATTGGTGGGATTCCGTCTTCCCCCGCGGTTGTTTCCCACATCGGGTTTTCCGCGTCACCAAAATTGCTTGTGTTCTTTGTTTACATTGCTCATACAGGATAACACACGACAATCATTCAAATCGTAATATAGACCTGACCCTAAGACCGCTTTAACCCTAAATTGGTAGAAATTTACCAAAACAACAGTTGATCACAAAGCTAGCACCCATTTACAATAGGTGGGTAGCATTACAAGTCAAAAGCATTTGACCATGACTTCCTTAGACAAATTAAAGTCTAGCCATCCATCAAGGGTGGACTAGTATTGTTTTTTTTAAAATGACACAATTGGCCTTGCATTCTCATTTTAGTCGGGTTTGGACTAGTATTTTTTTCTTTTTTTTTTAGACAACTCCATTGCCCTTGCATTCTCATTTCAGTCGGGTTTGCGTTTGCTCGGCTTAGGTTAAGTCAATTCAAGCATGTCATATATTTGAGTTGGAATGTCATCCGTCAAGGGTGGACTAGTATTTTTTATTTCTTTTTTAAATAACTCGATTGCCCTTGCATTCTCATATCAGTCAGGTTTGGACTAGTTTTTTTTTTTTTAAACAACTCGATTACCCTTGCATTCTTATTTCAGTCGGGTTTGAGTTTGCTCGGCTTAGGTTAAGTCAATTCAAGGATGCCATATAATTGAGTTGGAATGCCATCCGTCAAGGATGGACTAGTATTTTTTTTTTTTAAATAACTCGATTGCCTTGCATTCTCATTTTAGTTGGGTTTGGACTAGTATTTTTTTTAAGCAACTTGATTGCCCTTGCATTCTCATTTCAGTCGGATTTGAGTTTGCTCGGCTTAGGTTAAGTCAATTCAAGCATGTCATATATTTGAGTTGGAATGCCATCCGTCAAAGGTGGACTAGTATTTTTTCTTCCTTTTTTTAAATAACTACATTTCCCTTGCATTCTCATTTCAATCGGGTTTGGACTAGTATTTTTTCTTTTTTTAAACAACTCGATTGCCCTTGCGTTCTCATTTCAGTCGGGTTTGAGTTTGCTCGGCTTAGGTTAAGTCAATTCAAGCATGTCATATATTTGAGTTGGAATGGTTGTTTTTGGATACTCATCACTTTTGACATTTTTTTTCATTGTTTCAAACGGATTTATTAGTAAATTTGACCTAAAGAAAAATATACGGAGTAATTTGCAAATTGTGTGTTTGATAAACGACATTACTAATACTCTATATTAATGCAAAATTCTATAAAAAAAAATTTCCACAACAAATTTTTTTGACTATCTAAGGGATAAATATTTTAAATTAACATGGAATTATATTTCGACTATTAAGAGAAGCTTAAAAATTGAAACAAGGAAATGTCATATTTTCGACTTACAAAAGAGACGAACTGAGTGGAAATTACTTATTGGAAAACACTTGTTCAAACTTTTATAATACCCTTTTGTCCCGGTCACTTGTTTACAGGACAAATTTGAGCATCAACGACTATTATTGTTCACATATCATCCAATAATAATTGATGGGTGTGAAAAGACTAATAACTTGTTCTATGAAAAAGAAGGTTATAAAATATAAGTCGAGTTTTTTTTCACAATCAATGTGGGACTACGATAATGGATTTTGCTGCTTCCATATTATAATTCGTGCATGTCATTTCATAGCTAGAAAACTTATTCATGCTATGTGACTCACTCTCCCCACCTTTGGTTTTTCCTATTGAAATGGGTTAATGGGCAATCCGCCGAATTATAATTATTCAACCAACGTTGGTGTTACATACTACGTATTGAGTAGTGTTTGGTTAATTTTCTACCATAAATTTATCCAGTAATGTCGCAGTAGATAATTGGCACAATACAATGACAACATATCGATGACGTGGCAAGTAAATATCTCAAGCAAAAAGAACACAAACTGAAGCCCAAGCAAGCTGAGTCAAATCCATAAAAATCGGTCAAGTAACAGATCCCACAAAAATAGGGAAGTTGAGCAAAAATAGGAAGTAGGCGTTGAGGAGGAGCGGGTCAAAAGAAGCATCTATAAATATCTGCAAGAGACAAGCAACATGGGGCATTCAATCATTCACTCACTCACACTTCAAACCTCTACTTCATAAAATTATCATTCATCGTCATATAAGAGCATTAGACTTTATTTCCGTCATAATTGTATCATTACGTTGTTCCTCCTCAGTACCCCAGAAGTCATAGTGCATACATTTGGCGAGATACCGACTCTCCCCGCGGTTTTTCCCACATTTGGGTTTTCAGCGTCACCATTTTGTTGTGTCCTTTACTTTTTTGCATTTCTTATTTTGTTCCTTCAGTTTACGAGTTCAAGCACAACACCCTAAATCGACTAACAATAGACCGCTTTAACCCACATAAAGACAAAGTAACTATTAGGTAATTTTTTACCAAAACAGTTTGGCGCCCACTGTGGGGCATTGTGGACATATTACAAGTCAAACTTCCAAGCAATACGTTCAAACATGTCAGGATCCAACCAGAACACCTCTAGTGCCCCAGGTTCTACCTCCAGCATTCTGGGTTCCACCTCTAGTGCCCAAAGTTCCACCTCTAGCATCCCTGGTTCCACCTCCAGCATCCCAGGTTCCACCTCGCAGCCATATGTGGTGCGGACCCTTTCAGTCACAACAGGAATGATAGAACCAGCAGCCCTCGTCAGCAGGATGCCCACCACCAGCCAGCCAAGGTAACCTCGGTACCGGCTAAGCCACCATATTCACCTAGAATCTCAGATGGGGGCCGGGAGGAGAGCGTCCAAGTAGGGTGCCAGGAGCTCCCAGCTAGACAAAGTCCAGCTGGGAGAATAGCCTAGTCAGATCAGGAGGAGCATCGGTGGTTCCTCAGCATCCTGGAACAACACCACCAGATGCGTGGCAGCAGCTACTCCAAGGCATGAGTACTTTGCACCGTGCCATGGAGAGCTTACAGAAGGACAATGAGATCCTGCAAAAAGATAATCAGGCCTTGAAAGATAAGATGGATGCAGCGTCGCAGAGTAGAGAACCCCAGCAGACAGCAGAGCAAACGCCAGATCGGGAAGCGCTCGGGGGAAACAGGGAAGACTCTTCCCGCATGATTTGGTGACAAGGCTAGACCTGGGAGTGGTATCGCCGCTGGGAGTGCCGCCACAACAAATGATGATGCCTCCACCGGGGGTACTATCGCCACCAGGGGTGACGCCACCACCAAGGATAACGCCTCCACCAGGAACGACATTAGGGACAATTGAACCACTGGGATTAGGGGCCTTAACACCCAGTTTGTCCCCACCATTCAGCAGCACACTGCCCGTATTGGGAAATACCCAAGGCAATCCTTTAGCAAACAGCGCTCCCATAGGAGCAAGTGCATACACATAGCAGGCTCTGGATGTACAGTTTAGGCCCATTATGAACGCAACCCCGTTCCCGGGCAGCTACATTTTTCCACCATACGTCATAGGGGGAACGCCAGTAATCGGTAATCCCTTTGGCTTTTATTCGTTAGTCCATAACACACCTATGGGAACGAGCACCTCAGTGGAACAGCAACTACAGGAACTCATGGCTATGCTCAGCAAGGTTTCAGGAACGCCTCGCCCAATGGAGATAGCAGCATCAGAGAGCTATGCCGACTCGCCCTTTGTCGATATCATAGCACTCGTCAGCGTACCAAAATGATTCACTCCACCAACCATGACCCTGTACGATGGGACAACTGATCCGTTGGACTATGTCAACCAGTACAAACAAAATATGATGGTAGTAACGGCAACTGGTTCCCTCAAAGAGGCGTGCATGTGCAAAGGCTTCGGGTCAACCCTGTCAGGGGCAGTACTACAGTGGTTCATAAGTTTGCCCAACAAGTCCATCTCCACCTTCGTAGATCTGGTTAATGTCTTTAACCAACAATTCGCCAACAGTCGCAAGCCAGAGAAACAAACGAGTGACCTGTACAGGGTGGTCCAAAGGTTTGAGGAATCTACTCGGGACTACTTGAACAGGTTTAACAGAGAAAAAGTCTTCATCCCAAAATGTGACATACCAACAGCGGTAGAAGCGTTTACGCGAGGACTTCACCACGATTTAGATCTTTATAGGGAACTCACCAAGTACCCGTGTACCACCTTTGAGGAGGTACAACAGAAGGCAGTGAATGCCATGCGCCTAGAGGAGGATGAGTCCATGAGGGATGTATACGATACATAACGTACCAACAGGAAAATCACCACAGAAAAGAAAGGTGAAAGATCTAAACCATAAATCAAGAACACTATGAACAAAGTTTCAGGAGACACCGATTGGACGGTAAGCGCCAACTTACCTCCCTAGTTGAGTGAGTACGGATTCACCACCGAGCTCGCAGGAGTATTGAAGGCATTGAAGGAGGTCGGACAGAGAGTTAGGTGGCCCAAGAAGCCAGTACCCAGGGAGAACGACAGAAGGGATGCTAGCAAGAGGTGAGAATACCACCATGACATCGGACACAACACGGAGGATTGTGTGGTTCTGCGCAAGGAGATAAAGCACCTTCACGGGGCAGGTTGCCTTGATCATTTACTACCAAAAGGAGCCAAGTCTGGGAAGGTAAACACAGCAGAGCAGGTACTTCTCTCATCACCTCCGTTGTACTCCAAGGTTGTGAATGTTATCACAGGTGGATTAAAGATATGTGGACTGACTTATTCAGCAGCAAAGCGGCGTGCAACAGAGACTAAGGGAGACAAACCGGAGTCTTCTTGCCGCGTCAGCAGGAACGACTTGCGTCAGTAACATTTGATGAAATAGACATCCTAAATGAGAGGGAACAACATCACGACGCATTGATTATCACCCTCTCAATAATTCTCAGAACCCTGAAAAACATGGGATTCAGCGAGAAACACTTGCTGAGGAAGGCGGTGCCCCTGGTAGGGTTCAGCGGGGAAACAAAGAACTCTATGGGAGAGATCTTAATCCCACATTCGCTCTAGGAGTTAACAAACAGGTGAGGTACTTGGTCATCGACAGCCCGTCCACTTACAATGTTATTTTTGGCAGGCCCTGTATTCATGAAATGAAAGCGGTACCATCCACGTACCACTGGAGCCCGAAGTACCCAACACCTTGGGGAGTACAGGAAATACGTGGAGACCAAGAGGAAGCTAGATACTGTTACAAGGATGTTCTCAAACCTACAGCGAGTCCCCAAGCATAGCAATTACAGAAGCTGTGCGTCCAGAGGGAGTACATTGAACCCCCGCAGGCAGAACTTGATGAAGTACATCTGGACATACAACGCCCTGAACGAACTGTGCTGGTTGGAGCAGACTGTACAGGTAGTATCCATCAAAAGCTACTTGAGTTTTTGCGTACTAACATGGATTGCTTTGCCTAGTCGCACGATTATATGGTAGGTATTGACCCAAATGTTATAACGCACCGGTTGAACGTTGACACTAATTATCAGCCAGTACAACAGAAAAGGAGTGAGGTAATCAATCAAGAGGTAGACAATCTGCTGGCAGCAGGAAAGATCAGGGAGCTCAAATACCCATAATGGCTTTCTAAAGTAGTGGTAGTACCCAAGAAAACAACAAGTGGAGGGTATGCGTGGACTTCACGGACTTGAACAAAGCATGCCCGAAAGATCCCTTCCCATTGCCACACATAAACGCAATGGTGGATGCAACAGCAGGCTACGAAATGCTCATCTTCCTTGATGCATAGAGTGAGTACAATCAGATCAAGATGCACCCGGATGATCAGGAGAAAAAAACCTTCGGATCTGAGAGGGACATGTACTGCTACAACGTGATGCCGTTCGTCCTCAAGAACGTCGGCTCGACCTACCAACATCTGGTAAACAAAATGTTCAAAGATGAAATTGGAAGAACAATGGAGGTTTACATAGACGATATGGTGGTTAAAGCAAAACAAGCACAACAGCAAATGGTCCACTTGGAAAATACCATTGAAATACTCAGGAAGTACCATATGAAATTGAACCCCCTGAAGTATACCTTCGGAGTGTCTTCCGGAAAATTCTTGGGGTACCTAGTCACCCAGAGGGGGATCGAAGCAAGTACAAAGCAGATCTGAGCAGTGCGACAACTAGAGTCCTCTCAGAAACCGAAAGACGTTCAAAGACTCACAGGAAGAGTGGCGGCCCTGAACCGGTTCATTTCCAGGTCCTCAGACAGATTTCAGTTGTTCTATGACATTCTCAAAAAAAGCAAAAGGTTCGAGTAGACGGAGGAGCATGAGAAGGCATTTGATGAGCTAAAGAGTTACCTAAGCACACCTCTGTTACTCTTTAAGCCGGAACCAGGAGAACCCTTGTACCTGTACTTATCGGTTACCGAGGTAGCAGTCAGCACTGTACTGGTACGGGAGCACGAGGGAGCACAGAAACCTGTGTACTACATAAGTAAGTCTTTGCTGCCTGTAGAGACACAGGTAAACCTCACTAGAAAAACTCGTCTTAGCACTCGTTATTGCTTCATATAAGTTGCGCCGCTACTTTGAGTCGTCTCACACTATTTCCGTAATCACGAACTACCCCCTGAAAGCTATAATGAGAAAACCTGAACTATCGGGTAGAATGGCTAAGTGGTCAGTCCACTTGAGCGGGTATGACCTGAAATTTGAACCTCGAACGGCTATCAAATCCCAAGTCCTAGCTGACTTCGTGTCAGACTTTAGCCTGACCCTCTAAACAAGATAAGGCGGAACTCGGAAGAGTCTTTTACCCAAGACTTATTATTCTTAATTATCAATTTCTCATCATATATATTTTTTTTTTATAAATTCTTTTAGGTTATTTGACGAGAATAATCCAAACTATGGGTCCCCTTCTCATATTAATCTATACCATACTTTAACTCAGAATAATCTGACCTATGCACTCATTTTTCTCGTAATACACCGGGTAACCTTCTACCTATTGATCAACTCACATTTACCAAAAAAATAAAAATTAAATCATTAAACACAAGATCAGAACACTAAATACTTCATCCTCTTGTCTCCAAAATCACATATCTCCAAACCCCATAAACCACAACTCACCACCATCGTGCATCACTCCTCTTTATCACTCCTCCCCGTATCACCGCCATAATCCAACTTCATTGCCTTTGACACCGTCTCCAACTTCGAACACCCTGGTAGTGATGATAATGGTGCCTTAAAATTAACCCACCAATCCTCATAGCCATTCACCTGCCCAACCATCAAATCTCAGCCCAAACACCCTGATATTCAGGTTCAGTCTTGGTTCTCGGGTCGAATAAATCCCGGTTCATTCCCTCATTTTTATTTTATTTTATTTTTAAGAATTGAATATAATGTTACAGATTTAATTTAATATTAGTTGAGGAAGAAGATGAAAGAGAAGAAGAACCGTGGGTTGTTGTTTGTGTTCTTCTCTTCTCCCACCGACCTCTTTATTATCGGGTATAAAAATGAATATCGTCCAAAATTTGCAAAAACATAGAAATGATCTTGATAAAGTTGGTATTTGTTGGGTTTTATTTGGTATTTATTACTTTGAGGTTGAATTGAAAATTCCATGTTAGTAGAATAAACCTCAGTTTTTCTGGGTTAGAAAGAGTTTAATTTTTGGGGCTCCTCTATACTACAAATCTGGGTATGGTTGTTAATTTAGAGAGATTATGCGATTTGGTATAAGAGAAACTATTATTTTTCATCTGAAATTTAGGGTTGAAGATGAAGAATAAAATAAGGAACAATTCTGGGTTGAAAATAGAACATGGAGGAAGATGATGAAGAATGTGACCCACATAAATTTGACCCTTTACATTACCTGTTGTCACCGGTCAGAAATTGCACAAGTTTAGTATAAGTTAAATAAGTGTATAGTTCAGATTATTTTAAGTTAAAATATAATATGGATTAATATGAGAATGAGAGGCATAGTTTGGATTATTCATAACAATTAAGCCAATTCTTTTTGATAGATTATTATTAGTAAAATCGGTTCGAGTTTAAAAACAATGTTCAAATTAGTATTTTTCACTTTATTACGGGCTTCTATAATCTTAACTTTTGACATTTAACATACTATCTTCGATTTGGGTATGTATGGAAAAAAATTTCCTAGGTCCCGCCCCTAACTTCATGTCAAAACATTGACTCAATTAAAATATTGCTAGCTAGGTTTTCCCTGAAGCCGTAAGAGGTCTATAAAAGTATGAGTAACAGACTAATCTCAAGCCAAATGCTTCTGCGATGAGAATCTGTCGCATACTTTTCGATTGCGATTGAAATATGTGACGAAACATTGAATTTATGTGCCCGCTTAGATATGTAAGGTAGGGAACTAGTAATGCAAGATCGAAGAAAGCTTTCACTCCAAATTCTATTATGCCTAAATTTGGCTATGAATCTCGTCACCAAACTTACGTTTAAGTATAACTTTCAACAGCAGAGATTATGCAGTATTGTTATATGTCCTTTAATTTTGATTTTACTTGTATACTCCTTATAATTTTTTTTTTCACGTTTATATATCATACTTCCCATATTAGAAAATTTACTTTATAATCATTGGTTTATAATACAGTTAATTATTAATTTATTGCCCATCTACAATAGGTGGGTAGCATTATAACTTATCCACTGGATGTTTAATTCATGTCTCGCTGCACATGAATTTCCTTAGACAATGTCTACTAGCCATCCGTCATGGGTGGACTAGTTTAATGATTTGTTCATTCTGGTTTTAACATAGATGGATTATTACATTTATGTGTTACTCTTACTAAAAAGTTGATAGCAAAGTATTAAGATGAAAACAAATGGTTGCGAAGCCAATGGGCTAACAAATTTTGATTTTACGTTTATGTATATCTTGTCCCATATTAGATGTTTTACTCTATAATCATTTGTTTATAATAGACTTAATTATAAAGTTGGCACCCATCTACAATAGGTGGGTAGCATTACAATCTAATTGATGTTGAAACCATGACTTTCTTAGACAAATTAAAGTCTAGCCATTCGTCAAGGGTGGACTAGTTTTTTTTGTTACTCTTTTTTTTTTGAAAAAAAATAAATCGAAAACTTACTTTTGTAGTCGGCTAAGACTTAAGAAAATAATCACCGAGACGGTTTGCGTATGAGATTATATGCTCCTAATATAGGAAAGCGTGATTTTTCTTTTATATTAGTTTAAAACCTATACCAGTGCCGGTAGATGTAGATCCCAACATTTCATATCAACTACTAACACGATGTATTCCTTGCAACATTATTATGAAACTGTTTTATAGGAGAATTTGGGCAAAAATGTACCGCTGTCGCTTATATAAATATTAAGATGCTAACAAAGTGTATAAATAGTCGATAATTTGTGTTCAGGTCTCGTGTTAACTATGACGGGATTTGAATCAAGTTATGAATATATTGATGATGGGAAACTGTTAGATATTTAAGGTCGCGAACTGGTAATGCAAACTCGAAGAAAGCTTTCACGCATGTCCTTTGTGATTTATAACTAACCATGCCAAATTCTACTACGGCTAAATTGGCTATGAATCTCGTCACAAGCTTATGGGTTATGATTATGCCGACAAAAGACGCGCCTATATGAAGTTGTAACATACGCGTAAGAAATAATTGTCATGTAACTTCGTAAAAATTGCTTGCTAAAAACTATTGCAAACGTGCAGGGGCGGTATCTCCGTCACAAATGAGAATTTGTGATCCCACAAACATGTCTCAGTTAAAAATGGAAATACACAAATATTCTGATATTCCGTTTGATTCGATTGATGTTTCAAACCATTCTCTTACGTGAGTATCATTTTATTTTTTTGTCAAAAGTTACCTAAGATTTATCACTTACAAATACACTACTTAACATTTTACTTTTTGCAAGACAATACCTTTAATTTTTTAAGTTTTGTTGAAATCTACCAAAACCTATTTTCCGGCCAAATTTTGGTTAAACTCCCAGCATTGACCTTATTTACTCCAATTCTCATGTGGGAACTCTCTTATTTTCTCATTTTTGCTTCCCTAATTCTTCTTTTACCATAGTCCCCATGCCTATTTCCCTTTCTCATTGACCTATTTAGGATTGGTGAAGTTTATTGTAATCCCTCATCCACTATTTTGTAATGACAAAATGTAAACAATGCAATTAAAAAGAACCAAGATTTGAGTACATTACATTGCATTTCATGTCAAAATAACCTAATATAACATCTATTTGAAGTCTACATTAGCCAGCATTGAAATACATAGCAAACAATATTGAAAACACAAATCTTATGAATATCTTAGCTTTCTTCTTCTATGACCTCAACATCTCCAACGCAAATCTCCATCTCATCACATTTGACTTCAAACTCCTTCAAATTCATCTTCTCTCCTTGCTTAAGTTGATTAACTTTTCTCATAACACGAAACTTTAAGATGTTTTAGGTACAACATGAATGCCACGATTGTATATCTTTCTTCTAGTTCAGGTTTTCGTGGATCTTATTGAGGTACTTGACATTGGGCAAAATAAGAAATGGAGATGAAGGAGATAAGAAGAAAGATAAGAGGGATAGGAGAAGAAGATGGTTGTGAATTAGAAGGGGTTAAATCAGGACAAGAATGAGGAGGGAAGAGAGGGTGTTGGAAATTCAAGGGAAAACAGAATGAAAGGGTAAAAAAAAGACAGTTCCTACGTGATAAAAGGAGTAAACAAAGTCAATGCCGGACTTTGACCAAAATTTGGCTGGAAAATGGATTTTGGTAGTTTTCAACAAAATTTTAAAAATTAAAGATAGTATCTTGCAAAAAATAAAATGATACGTAGTGTATTTGCAAGCGAGACAAATCTTAGGTAGCTTTTGACAAAAAAACTCTTGTTTTAAAAAAGGAAATTTAAAAAACTAGTCCACCCCTCACAGATGGCTAGTAGACTTTTTGCCTAAGAAATCTCATCTTTTAAAATTGTAATGCTACCCACCTATTGTAGATGAGTGTTAACTTAATAATTATCTGTATTATAAACAAATGATTATATAGTAAATCTTCTAATATGGGACGTATGTAAGTTGTAAAGTCGTGAAAAAAAATTAAATTATACTCCGTATATAAGTAAAATAGAAATTAAAGGACATGTAACAATGTTGCATAAAATCAAATACCAGAGTTACTTATGGTTTCGAATTGGTTGTGTAAAATCAATTAAGCAAGTTAATAGATAAGTTGTATTCCATACTATATATTCTTTGACATGTAGATAAGTAATTCAAGATACAACAATTGACTCTATCGCCTCCATTTTTAACGTTGGTACATTTATTGTTGGTATTTGATATTTTGATGACTCTGAATGATCTATTTGTACTCGGTGATAGTTACAGAAGAGAATAAATTTGCTTAGTTTTGATTTTGATTTTACTTATATATAAATTTTAATTTAGAAACATAAATAAACATGTCCTTTAATTTTGATTTTGATTTACTTTTTAGTCCCTGGGTTATACTTTATAGTAACCTAGACCAATGACTTTCTTAGACAAATTAAAGTCTAACCATCCGTGAAGGGTAGACTAGTATTTTTATATATTTTTTTTTAAAATAAATCGAAAAATTACTTTGTAGACAGTTAAGAGAATAATCATCAAGACGGGTAGTTACTGGGCTAAGAAGTTAGAGTTTTGTGTACGAGATGTATATGATCCTAATGTAGGCACGCTTTATATTAATAACCTAGACCGTCTATCATAGATGGCAGGGTGTTCTAGCTTGAGTGCATGATACTTTATAGGCTTGCAAAACAGGGGCAGAAGATATACCTGTTTTATTAACGAAATCGGTTCATTTGATTAGCAATATTTTTAGAGTTTAAAAATAAGATTCAAATTATTGTCATGCATGTAACTTTATAAAAGGTGGTTACGGATAACACTTTCAAACGTACACCCAATCCCAAGACCATTTCTTAATTAAAAATGGAAATACAAAACATATATTATGTAATTAGATTAATGTTCCAAACCATATCCAAATGATCAACGTCCCTTACTCAAAGCTTAACTTTTTAGTTCCTCGGATTGCCTATTTCAATACGAAAATCAACCGTATAAAGAGTGACTTACATAGTATTTATTAGATTTCTAGCTGAAGACATAAATACAAATAAATCGTAAATATGGAGGCAATAGAGTCAACTGTTGATTTTGTTATATCTTGAAATATACGTTAAATTAAGCAACTCTATTGTTGTTTAATTTTATATATGCAGTATATATCCTTTAATTTTGATTTTACTGCTGCCATCAAAAAATTGATTTTAGTTACATGTATTTTTGTGTTTTTACGTTTATGTATCTCACGTCCCATATTAGAAAAATTACTTTTTAATCATTGATTTATAATACAGTTAATTGTAAATCTACTACCCATCTACAATAGAAGGGTAGCAATATAACATTACGATTTTGGTCTTATATTTAAAAAAAAAAAAAAGAAAAAAAAAAACGCCATCTATCAAGGGTGGACTAGTTTTTTTATTTTTTTTTTGAAAATTGTTTATTTTAAATTAACAAAACACCTTGTAAAATTTATAGTGAATTTTACAAAATCCAAATGACATCGATCTTCTAACAACTACTTTTATTTAGTGGCAATTGCCCCTAAGATTTTAATTGTCACTCCCCTTATTAAAAAAACATTATCTCCCATTCTTTCCATACTCCTTTAAAATCCTAAAGGATTGCTATGAGCTTGAAAGACAAAGAAAATTTAGCAATTCAACCGGTTTTGCCCTGTCTCAACATGGTACATCTGTCCTTTTCCGTTGTTTTCCCTTCCTTTTTCCGCCTTCCTCTTTCTCACCGCCACTCTCTCTTTTTCTTCTCTCGCATTTGTCATTAACATGGCCGCCTTCTGTTTCTCTACTTTAATTTCTTCTGCTTCCTTTCATTTTTTCGACTACTTTATCGCCTTTTTGCCACCAGTTTTGCTGCTTTCCAATGCCGCCATGGTTGTTCTTTTTCTTTGTTCAAAGATGATTGGCAATAGAGGTACATTTATTTATCCGCCATTTGAATGCCGTTTCAGTCACTACAGTAGAAATCCCATCTCCATTACTCATGCGCTTTCTGTCTTTATGTTGTTGTGACTTTCACTTGCTAGGATTGTACTCCACTTCTGCAAATCGCTCGCCATTTCAACGATTAGGGTTTCGATTTGGAGCTTCTACAGGTAAGTTGCCATATTGATTATTGTCATTTTTTTCCTACATGTTAACTATTGAGGTGGATTATTGATTAATTAAGTGAAATAGTTTACTTTTTTTTTTCAGTTTAAATTGATTTTGATTTGATTGCATGCAATGATTTGAGACTCCTTATTTTAGGTTTAAATTGATTGCATGTGATAATTGGGGCTATTTTAATTTCTGGGTTATATTTGATTTGGGTATAATTTATTTTTCCTATTTGTTGAAGTTTAAACTAATTTGGTGCAATTTGGAGTCTTGTTTATTTAAGATCCTAGATTGTAGTTTGACATGGTTTAGTTTCAAAGTGGGTATGTCATTGGGAGCTAGATGATGTCAGCCTGGGTTTGGCATCATTTGCTGCATGGATCCTTGTCTCCCGTTTTTTTTTTTTTTGCTTAAATCTCATAGCTCTTGTTGCCGAAAATTTATATAAGGCTTAACTGCTTAAGCGACATTGTTTAGTATTTATAAGGTGTATGATGACATTAAACTGTTTTAATTTGCAGTATAAGCATACTGGGATGGACAGTTATGGTAGCAGTTGGACTCAATGCTGCAGTATAATGTTATTTTGTCAGGTATTTTACTGAATTTCCACACTTTCTTAAGGATTGTTTGTTTATATAATGGTATTTGCTACTTGAGGTTCGCACTTCGTCAGTCTCGGAGATGTGTTTACTTTTTATATGTTTTATTTATGCGAGGTATTTAAATTTGAGGCAAACAGACGATTCAGACGGAATGAGTATAAGCTAAAATTGTGTGAATTAGTTTTCATTTGAAGGAGTAGTACTGTAGTAAACCATTTGAGGGGTTGTTTGAGTTGTGCTATGTTGATTATGTGTTCAGTTAGAGTGATGGAATTTTGTGTGTTTTGTGATTAAAATCAGGTTGTGGGGATTAGATTAAGCGAGAACATTTCTATTAATAAGCATTTTGAGTGAGAAAAACGACATTAACAAAGTTGTTGAATGTCATACAAACTGATGATAGCGTTTATGTTGGAGATAGAGAAGGTCGGATGTATTTAGCGTTTTGACAATTTTATTGATCAAGTTTATTTGTGACAGTCAAACATGATAATTTAGATTACCGGAGGAGCATGGTTAATATCCTCTCACCTGGTGGAGAGGTTGATGTAAAACGAGAAGAACGAGGTAATTATGTTTCCAAGGACTTGATTCTATCTACCAAGTAATGATTTATAAAGGAAGCTTATGACATGGATGTTGGTGTTCATCATGGTAAAATGGTGTATCCGTGTTGTTTTTGCAGGTTATCGTTCTATTTCACTGGATCAAAGGACAACCATAGGAAATGGAGTGGTCATCCAAGATTCGAGCTTATCCGTTATGGTACTCATCTCGCAATGATCTCTTGTTATTGTTTATGTTATGTTCATAACATAAAATTATTATCTGATTTACTATTTTCTGATTTACTCAGCTTGCAAGTGGTACTTTTACTTTTGTCAAGCTGTGATTCAGAAAAGTGGTTTTTTTTCTTTGGCTTGATTTATGCTTTTCGGTTACAGACACCTCGCGAGTAAATGTTGGGCGGAGACCACTTGAATCAGGAAGATGCTTAAACCCCGTGATTGATGGCCACTGGGATCGAGATAACAAAGTATGTTACTGCAAAAATGAGGGTACAGATGTAGAGAACTGGATACCATAAAAAGGAGTTCTAAGAACACCCTTAAAGCCTAAAAAGCTTAGGTTTGAGCTCAGACTGTTTATTATGCATTAGTGGTTTACTCTTTTCTTTTTTTATTTACATCACCTGGTAATATAAAGTCTTCGAGTCAGCCACTAAATTGATATCCTAAACCCGACAATCGCGATCATCGTAGTCATTCTGTGCAGTTTTATTCACCTGCTAATGAGAGATCTTGGGACGCAATCCGAGATTGAGAGATTGCTCGTAGATATGACTCAAAAGGTGCGCAACTTTGTTTTATTTGCAAAAATTGTAGTAGTAATTTAGTATTTTGTTGATCTTATGAGAGAATATTAATCCCTCCGCACCAATGATTTATTTACATTTCGTTAAAATAACCCTGATAAAGAGAAGGTAAACAGATGGTTGAGACGGTGGGAGATTGGGAGTAGGCTATATATTACAATAAAAGTTAACCACTGAGTTGTCTAATTGAAAGACTTTACATATTAAACTTAAGTACACGAAATAAACCCCTAATTTGGATTTGTAGCCTTTGACAATGAGATACGAGATTTTACCAACTATTGTTTGTTCTATCAGTGGTATGCAGTGTGATTAAAACTGAAGATGAAACAACTTGGATAGAAAGTGCTTATAAGATACTGTAACACCCCCATACTCCGAGTGCCTTACCAGGACCACTCAGGTATGAAGACATCACCATCTCGGTTGCCCGAGGCATGATAATCAAATAGACAAAACAGAAACAACATTTATTATGAGTAGTTAAATGAATAAGTACAATCCTCGAAACCAAACTGAAAGTACAATACATTATTCCAAACTAACTATTCTCAACTGAAATATAAATAAACTAAACTACAGCGGAAGACTCTATCGTCATGTCGTGGCCACCCCAGCTATCCCAGTATCATCTCTATACCTGCTCAATATCTGCTCACCATCCCCGAATGGATCACCGCAGGTTTACAAAACAACACCGGGGTCAGTACTAATCACACAATCAATATAGATAACAACAATAAGACAAACAGACAGCTGAACTGCCACACACACACCCATCCAACCAACCGTCTCAATCATGATCGTCCACCTTTGGACTGACCGCCAGCTGGGGACCGCAGCCCGTTCCCACCTAAGCCCCGCTCATCGTACGAGCGATAACCCTGCTCATTAATGTGCACATCCCTTCTGTGGCGGGTTCCACAGAAGGCGAAACTAGGGCGTGAGATCACTCCCGCAAGTGACCCCACTCAGCCGAGAACGCATCTCGAGAACCATCAACAACCACAACCACAATCACAATTACAATCACAATCACAATTATCATATCAAACAACTAATTACAGCACATCACCAATGTCCCATTATGGGACTAATAATGCGAGTAGAAATCCTACCGGAAAGCACAACACTGTGACGGTATCTACAAACTGTCTCAAAACGCCTCTTCTATGAACTCTCCTCCTACCATACAACACATAGATACTACTATTCAATTACTATTCATAAAAACCCCCAATTCCTAAATTAGGGTTTCACTAATCTTAACAAAACATTATATAAATTACATTAAAAGCTTACCCTCGACGCAAGGAACCCAACGACACGAACTACGATGCAAACCGACCGTCTGAACTCCGGGAATTGTCAAGAACGCGATTAGGAAGAAGACAAATTACTTTCTCTCTTAAACAGGTTTTAGGTTTTGTAAAAAGTGGTTTAGAACAATGCCGAATATGTTTATATACCTTAATCGCGTAATTAACAAAACCCGAGAAAACTCCCCCGATAAACCGGACACTCGATCGAGTACCCAAGGTACTCGATCGAGTACCCCCCTACTCGATCGAGTGCCCCTGACTACTCGATCGAGTGCCCAACAGTCGAAACTATTTTATTCTCGCAACATACCCTTACTCGACAGAGTAAGGGCTACTCGATAGAGTACCCCCAAGACATATAAATACGGAGTATTACAGTCTTCCCTCCTTAAAAAGAACTTCGTCCCCGAAGTTCAAACCGCTACAAAAACAAAGGTACTCCCTCAACCTTCCCGACTCAAAAGCCAAACAAAACATGATACAAACCCAAGACAAACATCCCGACACAACATACAAAAGGTGTATAAAACTCTTAAAAACTCTCGCGATCATCTCCTACCCCCTAAAAGAAACAAGGTTACGTCCCCGTAACCATACATACCTGATCAAAAAGGAAAGGGTAACGCTCTTTCATGATGTCCTCGACCTCCCATGTAGCTTCCTCGGTCTCGTGGTTAGACCACAGGATCTTAAGCAAAACTGTCTCACCACTCCTAGTCTTTCTAACTTTTCGGTCTAGGATCTGCTTAGGTACCTCAAGATATGATAAAGACTCATCTAGCTCCAAGCTCTCTGCCTCTAACACATGTGACGGGTCACTCACATACTTCCGCAGCTGCGATACATGAAACACATTATGCACTCTCTCCAAGGCAGCCGGTAAAGCCAAACGATAAGCAACCTCTCCAACTCGCTCTAAGATCTCATACGGCCCTATAAACTTCTGACTTAGCTTGCCTTTCTTCCCAAATCTCATAACTCCGCGCATTGGAGACACTTTCAGAAGAACCTTGTCCCCAACTTGAAACTCTATGTCCCGACGATGTAAATCTGCATAACTCTTTTGTCGATCCTGTTTGCTCTCATCCTTTCCCCGATCATCTTAATCTGTTCCACCATCTCATGCACCATCTCTGGTCCTAAAACCTTTGCCTCAAAGACTATCGTCCCAACAGATTGGACTCCTACATCTCCTCCCATACAAAGCCTCAAACGGTGCCATACCAATACTAGTGTGATAGCTGTTATTGTAAGAAAATTCTATCAAGTCCAACCTCTGCTCCCAGCTACCACCAAAATCCATCACACAAGCTCGCAACATATCCTCAAGAGTCTTGATTGTTCTCTCGATCCCCATCCGTCGCAGGGGATGAAATGTACTCATCTTCAAAGATGTTCCCAACGATTCCGCAACTCCTTCCAAAACCTCGATATAAACCTCGCATCTCTGCCAGACACTATGTCCTTAGGGACTCCATGTAACTTAAGCACGTTCTTTCGATAGGCCATAGCCAATTGTGCCTTAGTCCATGTATCTTTCATTGGAACAAAGTGGGCTGACTTGGTCAAGCGATCCACTATCACCCAAATCATGTTGTTACCTTGCTGACTCTTTGACAAACCCACAATAAAATCCATGGAAATGGATTCCCACTTCCACTCAGGCACCTCTAAAGACTGAATCTTACCTTGTGGTCTTCTCTGTTCCCCTTTAACTCTATGGCATGTCAAACAACGGGACACAAACTCAAATTGTCTCTTTCTTCATCCAGGCCACCAAAACGTTTTCTTCAAATCCTTGTATAGCTTGTCTCCACCGGATGAATGAATATGGTGTGCAATGCGCCTCTGTCATGATTGTCTTTTTCAACTCCTCATCATTAGGAACACACCACCTACCATCAAACCTCAAACTACCATCCGTATGAATAGAAAACAGGGACACTTTGTCCCTTTCTCTACTCCCGCTCTCCACTCAACTATCTTAGGATCCAAAGCCTGTTTACCTCGAATGTCATCATAAAACTCCATATGTATTGTCATATCACCCATGGTATCTCCTTTTCGCATCATATGAATCCCAAAGCTCGCTACCTCATCCCTCAATCTCATCAAAGATAGAGCTGTACACAAGGAATGTACACTCTTCCTACTCAAAGCATCAGCAACAACATTGGCCTTCCCTTCATGGTAGATGATTTCCATGTCATAATCGCCAATCAACTCCATCCACCTCCTCTGTCTCATGTTCAACTCCTTTTGAGTGAAGATGTACTTGAGACTCTTGTGATCGAAAAATACCTTAAAGGTCGCCCCATAAAGGTAATGTCTCCAAATCTTGAGAGCAAACACCACCGCACCCAACTCCAGATCATGAGTAGGGTAATTCTCCTCATAGGGCTTCAACTGCCTAGAAGCATGGGCAATCACTTTACCATTTCGCATCAACACACAACCTAGCCCATTCTTCAAGTATCGGTATAAACCTCAAAATTCTCGCTCCCTTCAGTAATGCTAAGACGGGAGCCGTGGTCGACGCTCCTTTAATGTTTGGAATGCCGTCTCACAACTCTCATCCCAACGAAACTTGTTCTCTTTCCTCATCGGCTGTCATCGGTCTAGCTATCTTGGAGAAATCTTTCACGAACCGTCCGTAGTATCCAGCTAAACCCAAGAAACTCCTAACCTCAAAGAACATTCTTTGGTGCCTCCCATTTTGTCACCGCCTCAATCTTCGCCGGATCTACTGACTACCCCATCTTTAGATATCACATGCCCCGA
This sequence comes from Silene latifolia, assembly GCF_048544455.1. NCBI lineage: Eukaryota > Viridiplantae > Streptophyta > Magnoliopsida > Caryophyllales > Caryophyllaceae > Silene > Silene latifolia. The sequence goes on from NC_133531.1 coordinate 15,002,836, forward strand.
AAAGCCACTTTCTCTAACCAGAACTCACACTTGGACAGCTTAGCATACAACTCATGCTCCCTCAATGTCTGCAACACGATCCTCAAATGCTCCTCATGCTCCTCCTTAGTCTTAGAATAGACTAAGATATCATCAATAAACACCACTACAAACTGGTCCAAGAACTGTCTAAAGATCCTATTCATCAAATCCATAAACACTGCCGGCGCATTAGACAACCCAAACGGCATCACCACATACTCATAATGGCCATACCTCGACGTGAAAGCTGTCTTCGGTATGTCCACATCTCTAATCTTCACCTGATGGTACCCCGACCTCAAATCAATCTTAGAAAAGACTGTTGCACCACTCAATTGATCAAACAGATCATCTATCCTTGGCAAAGGATACTTGTTCTTTATCGTCACTCGGTTCAACTCTCTGTAATCTATGCATAACCTCAAAGTTCCATCTTTCTTCTTCACAAATAGAACTGGTGCTCCCCACGGCGATACACTTGGTCTAATGTATCCCTTCTCTATCAGATCATCCAACTGCTTCCTAAGCTCCTCCATCTCCTTAGGACCCATACGGTACGGTGCCTTAGAGATTGGCCCCGTCCCTGGCTTCAACTCAACGGTGAAATCTATCTCTCTCCTCGGTGGTAACCCGGAATCTCATCGGGAAAAACGCCAAAGACAAACTCTCCCACCATGGTATCTCATCAATCGTCGGACTCTCTATCCGGTCATCTCTCACATGGCATAAGATCAAAGGACATCCCTTCCTCAGATAAGACTTCAAGGTGACAGCTGCAATCAACTTAACTTTGGGTTTGACTAGAAACCCACGATAAGACACACTTACACCCTTAGGACCTCTAAGGGACACTCTCTTTTGATGACAGTCTATCTTAGCTTTATACTTTCCTAACCAATCCATCCCAACTATCATCTCAAAACCGTTAAAAGGAAACTCTAGCAAGTCTACAGGGAAATCAACTTGCCCAACTATCAAAGATACATCTCTAAACAACCTCCCACATGGTACAGACTCACCCGAAGGTATGAAAACTTGCTCATTAACGGACTCATAAACTCTCAAACCCAACTGTTTTACATGACTCAAGACACAAACGACCGAGAAGCCCCGAATCAAACAAAACAAACGTAGGAATACCATTAACAAGGAATGTACCGGTGATAACATGCGCATCTTCCTCACCGTGCCTTCTTGTCCATCATGAATAACTTGCCACATGGTCTTCCGCCCACCTCCCGGACAAGATCTTGGCTGATGCGGTCGGCTTAGCACCCGACCCTTGATTGTTGTTGTTGTTGTTCATCGGTGTCTTCTGATAAGAATTACCGCCGTTGCGGTTGCCTCCACTCTGGTAGCTCTGACCTCCCCGGTTTGGCCATGACCCAGCTGGTCTGTTGCTCGCAAAGCTCTGTGCAGGTCTCTGAAAAGATCCCGGTGCACTCGTGCACTCATGTCTCTTGTGGCCTACGCCACCACATCCAAAGCAGTCACTCCCGGTGTTACTCACACTCCTCGGCCTCGCCCAAAGGAAGCCCCAGCACTAAACCCTGATCCAGAAGAAAACCCCTTAGACTGATTGTGGTTGCCTTTCTTGTATTTTTTTAGGTTGGCCACCACCCTCGCTCTCCGACTTCCTCTTCTCACCACCAGACCTCTCCTGCGCCATCTCCACTAGTCTCTCGGCTCTCCCGCCCTCTCATCACGCTTCCTTTACATCGTAAGGACTCCCACGGGTAACTTATCCATAATTTTCGTGGTTAGCCCGCTCTCAAACCTCAAAGCCAGATTCTCATCACTCAAACCCATGTCCTCAAAGATATCTAGATTTCTCATTGAACTCGCCTGTAGTACTCGGCCCACAGACATCTCAAAGTAGTCATCTTAAACTTATCAAACTCCTCCCTCAACTTACTCCTCACATGTTCCAAGACAAACTCCTTCCTCACACGGCCCCTACGAAACTCCTCCCAAGGTATAGCAGGTAACCCTTGGTTGGTATACAATTCCTTAGCACTCACCTTCACCGAATCCCACCACTTGCCACTGCCTCCCTCGGATAAAATGCAGCCTGATCCACTCTCATCTCATCGGACAATGACGAACTAAATCTAGTATATTCTCCATCTCCCTCACCAACTATCAAGATGGTTAGGCTCCTCAACTCCCTTGTACTCCTTCGGGTTAAACCTCGCAATATAGAGGTTGACTTTAGCATGGTCAACCTCCTTCTCCTTACTCTTATCCTTGTCCTCATTCACTCTCTTCAGGGTCTCTGTAAGAGCGTCCCCGGTGTTCCAACATCTTAACGATGTCATCCGTAGTCATAACCTCAGCTCTCGCGTACAAAGCATTTCTCTTGGGCGGCATCTTGAAGCTATAGAAGAAAGGAATAAACATAAACACGCGTACTAAACCTCAAAACACGATAACGCGCTGCATAGGACCTACTCGATCGAGTATCCAAACCCACTCGATCGAGTAACGGCCTACTCGATCGAGTGCCCCCATGTACTCGATCGAGTACCCAAACTTCAGAACCAAACAGACCTTCTGATCTCTAACCCACTCGATCGAGTATCTAGGCCACTCGATCGAGTGCCCCCCTACTCGATCGAGTACCCATAGCTACTCGATCGAGTGCCCCAAAAACGCGATTCGGCCTCAAAATCGCAGAACCCACCCGATCGAGTTAGTCTCACTCGATCAAGTATCACTAGTACGTAAAGGCTACCCGCATGTTACGTCATATACTAACATGCTAAACTTTATAAAAACCGCATGATATCATAAATTATATGCTACGCATCTATTCTACTTATCAACAAAAATCCATTCATCATGCTATGAAAGCCACATTGTAAACACTCAACATGTTATTCCAACCATACATTACTTTTCTTTCACATGCTCAACCTCCTACTTCAACACCAAACAATCAACACACTTCATCACTTTGTTGCACAAGTTAAACAAGCACACATATATTCGACAAACACTTTCCCCCGTGACCGGTTCAAAGTTGTAGGGCGACCCCCTTGCGACTTTAGGACGTCTCCCAAGCCTTTGCACTAGCTCCTACAACTTTTACCCCGGGTTCTTTTTAATTGACTCTTTCTATGTTCATTAAGTTCATTGGTTACAGGTTTCAGGATCGTCGCTCTGATACCATTTGTAACACCCCCATACTCCGAGTGCCTTACCAGGACCACTCAGGTATGAAGACATCACCATCTCGGTTGCCCGAGGCATGATAATCAAATAGACAAAAACAGAAACAACATTTATTATAAGTAGTTTAATGAATAAGTACAATCCTCGAAACCAAACTGAAAGTACAATACATTATTCCAAACTAACTGTTTCTCAATCGAAATATAAATAAACTAAACTACAGCGGAAGACTCTATCGTCATGTCGTGGCACATGACTATCCCAAGATCATCTCTATACCGCTCAATATCTCGCTCACCATCCCCGAATGGATCACCGCAGTTTACAAAACAACACCGGTCGATTACTAATCACACAATCAATATAGATAACAACAATAAGACAAACAGACAAATTGAATCGCCACACACACACCCATCCAACCAACCGTCTCAATCACCGATCGTCCCCTTTGGACCCACCCCGCTGGGGGACCGCAGCCGTTCCACCTAAGCCCCGCTCATCGTACGAGCGATAACCCTGCTCATTAATGTGCACATCCCTTCTGTGGCGGGTTCCACAAAAGGCGAAACTAGGGCGTGAGATCACTCCCGCAAGTGACCCCACTCAGCCGAGAACGCATCTCGAGAACCATCAACAACCACAACCACAATCACAATTACAATCACAATCACAATTATCATATCAAACAACTAATTACAGCACATCACCAATGTCCCATTATGGGACTAATACTGAGTAGGAAATCCTACCTGGAAAGCACAACACGCAGACGGTATCTACAATTTGTCTCAAAACGCCTCTTCTATGAACTCTCCTCCTACCATACAACACATAGATACTACTATTCAATTACTATTCATAAAAACCCCCAATTCCTAAATTAGGGTTTCACTAATCTTAACAAAACATTATATAAATTACATTAAAAGCTTACCCTCGACGCAAGGAACCCAACGACACGAACTACGATGCAAACCGACCGTCTGAACTCCGGGAATTGTCAAGAACGCGATTAGGAAGAAGACAAATTGCTTTCTCTCTTAAACAGGTTTTAGGTTTTGTAAAAAGTGGTTTAGAACAATGCCGAATATGTTTATATACCTTAATCGCGTAATTAACAAAACCCGAGAAAACTCCCCCGATAAACCGGACACTCGATCGAGTACCCAAGGTACTCGATCGAGTATTTCTACTCGATCGAGTGCCCCACTACTCGATCGAGTGCCCAACAGTCGAAACTATTTTATTCTGCAACATACCCTTACTCGACAGAGTAAGGGCTACTCGATAGAGTACCCCCAAGACATATAAATACGGAGTATTACAGATACAGACATATCATATTCAAGTGGTTGAAATGTCATTCTAAATGAGGGAAGAATTAGGATGAACTTATGAGATTGTGATGTGTATATATGTGCAGTAGCTTTACACTGAAAAAGTAGTAATGATGATTAGTTTCTGAGTACAAGTTGTGATTGAATTGGTTACTGTTATTTTTCATCCTGTAAGTACTGGAAGCTTTCACAGACAAATTGCAGCATCGTTTATACGACATCATCAAGCGTGGATGGGAATGACCGTGCATTGGAACTGTGTCGCCAAATGAGCTATAACGGCTCTATTGAGGTATTGCATACTTGCCTCTCGTATTTCGCACGCTTTAATTTTAGGGGTTCTTTGTGTAGGGTCAAGGGTGTTAAAAGGTATATGCAGTGTGTGTCCTTATTTGTTCAGCCGCCTACCAGCTTCCCAATGTAGGTATGTAGGTATAGGAATGGATATGGGTAGCCTGATGGGAACAATGCCAAAGTTGCCAAGTCATACCATAACAGACTTTAACGGGTGTACTACTTGTCTTGTTTGTCTTTGATCGGTAGCTTAGGATTTTAAGCGAAGAGGAACCTTAAATTCATCCAGCGTCTTCATTTAGATTCATGACTAGACTCGTGAAACTAATTGTTTGATCAATGCAATGCTTATATATTAAGGCTTAAGTGTGTGAAAGGAACAAGAGCTCTAATTAATTACAATGTTCGATTCTCATACTTCCTTTGTTGAAGATGTTATGGAGAGCTTCAAAATGGAATGCTATTGTCAAAGTAATAATGTTGCTTAGATTTTAATAACCGAACAAAGATAAAATAAAATAATCAATAATTTGAGGGAGGCATCATCTTTAATTTTAATGGAGTGGAACTCCCAAAATTCTTTGATTATGTGTTCTTGTATAATTGAATTTAGCAAAATGGTGACCGTAGTTCGTCTTTTTCTTTTTCCATTGTGGCAGTCATTAGATGCGAATCTTGTTGCAATTTTCACGTGGGTCATGTGGAAACTACCTTTGTATGTTGTCAACTTAAGAGTAAGGCTGTTTCCACCCGACCCCCTTACCTATAATTTACAGGAGCCAATATACGGGGTATTGTTGTACTTTGAGGGAGTTTTATTGTTGAAGATTCTGTTAAGTGGCAATACTCTGTTGGAAAAGGCCATAGTTCCATTCTCAAATGCCATGGTGGGTGATGAATATTACGTGGATGTGAGCTAACTATTGCTATGGTGATTGAGGCACGTTGGTCAGTCTGCTGGCTGGTTTTTCAAACGAATTATCTGAATTCAGTGTTATTTTTACTGTCACTCTTCTCTATTCATCCATCAAATTTGAGACTTGTTGCCCTGAAATTTTAACTTGATCGGTTTTATTCTCTCGATCCTGCATCGATATTCGATACATTCTTGATAATTAAACAGATAACACCATATTGATCCTTCACTTTCTGAGGCATAGTTCCTGTAATATGCAGAAAGTATAGCTAGCGGATATAAATCCCGGAAAGTGATTGATCGATGCTATATCAAAGATTCAAAGGTCCTTCCCGATTTTGAATGTGTTCAATAGTTGTTGGTTTGTACCAGGTCAGACATAGCACAAATATTAATAATGACAATGAGAGTACTGAAATAACAATATTTGTGGTGATTTGCTGGGATTTAAAATGAAATTTATAGAAACTTCATGTTCAGCGTTCGTACCTGTTTAGTAATTTTTGTAGAAAGAAGGTAAATAGTGTCAGATGGTAATCAGTTATCTAGGGAATGGATTTGAACATTTTTAGGAATATTTTGATGAGATTATTGTGCACTGCTGTATTGAGGGAGTTATAATTCATCAAATTATTTTTATTCCATTATGGGTTAATCTTTGTCACCATTTGTTAACCATGGTTTTCTTCGTCACTTTACGCAGTTTATTCAGTTATTGTATGGATTCATTGAGTGTTTCTGGTCAACACAATTTTGTGGGTTTGATTGATTATGTTTTGGTTTTACTTAATTACCCCATTTCTAGGAGGATCCCAATGCCAAGCTCTCAAGAGACGCCTACATCTTCTCTTTTCGCGCCGCTTCGCCACTTTCCCTGTGTACTATTTTTAAAAATGATTCATTTTTGCCAATTATTATTGGTAATTAAATTCAAATTTAGGGGTATTCATATATGAGATGGGGAGGAGGGGGTGAATTCATCATTGCATCTATGAACAAAAGTTTTTCACTGACGTACTAGATATGTATTCTACAATTTATAAAGTAGATAACCTATTATAATGGACTTAGTCAAATTCCTTACTTAAGTGAGCTCGACTAATGCAATAAGCCCATAGCCTACTGCTTATACAGGTCGTCTATTTAATGACTGTCATTGCATGCGATATCAAAAGTAACCTTTTTATAATCAAGTCTCAGACCCATCAGCCATTAACTTGCCCATAAGCGCAAAACATGTATCTCTTTAAAAACCTAAGACGATGTCGACTCTATGATTTACGTAAGAAGCAGGTCGACATCTTACGCGAATGATAGTCAATCTACTTATAGCACAAGCTTTAACAGCACAAAAGCACGACCTTCCATGAGTCACACACATTATTCCTTTCACTCTTGAGCATTGACCCGAGTAATTTGTCACCAAAACCTGTTTGTGTATGGATACGTGAGAATTGCATGTTATTGAAACCATGTTATCTGTCAGTTTATGTTGAGCATCTTCAACCTCCCCTTTTGTTATGAATGGATTGACTCATACGAATTTTTTGTTTCATGCCAGGGCTCCATCCGTGGATATCACGTTTCAACCATCCAGGTCTCATGTTCGGGCTTCCACATCAGGTAGATCCATTTATATGCCGCCTATGCTCTTACTAAGAATTGAGGGTTGAAGGGTTTTGGCGGATGTAGACCGTTGGAGAGCGATTCCAAATTGGCGGCCTAGACGGTTAGTGGTGGATTATAAATATAAAAATTAGAGTTAGAGGTAAAGACGTCGATCTGAACTCCGAACCATGTTATGGGCTAAGTAGAATTCTTGAGATGTGGACATGTTGGGAGCCTCTGTTTTTGTTGTGATTGTTAATGATAGTGTGTATTTTTTGCAGGGATATATTTCTTTTATTTTCATTAAATTGTTATCTCATCTTTCTTCTACATTAATTCACGTAATTAACTGTTTAGTGACGACGGCCATACGAGGGAGGGGAGACAGGGAAGAGATGGGGGGGGTTGCTTGATTTTACTGAGGGAGGAAAATAGAGTATGTGCAATTGAAGTTACTTTCTACATTTACTACACTTCACATCGCTTAGAAATGGCCTTTGCAACTGTCGTTCATGTTTTCTTTATGCCGTACTGAAACATAAAGGAAGTAAGAGTGGGGAGGTTTAGAGGATTAACAGGGTTCACTTAGAAATGGCGTTTGCAAATGTCGTCCATATCTCTTTCCTTCATTTCCATCATATATTTAGCATGGAAGAGTTATCGCCTATAAGATGAAAATAGTTTCATATACTAAATTGGTCGGGTGGACTATGTGCAGGTTCCAGATGCAGAGCGACTTGTAGGTAAAGAAGGCCTTGTTCATGTGAACGAAAATAATCCGTACGGTGGTGTCATGGAGGTACTTTAATAACTCCACGCAAGCTTTTAGCGAGAAATCGTTAATGTTTACAGAGGGCAGCTGACAAAGTAAGCTATATGTGGCTAGACCTGGCAAAAGTATACCGAACCCGAAAAATCAATCGAAAATACCTTAATCGACACCTGACCGTACATCCGAAAGGTATAACTGAACTTCACCCCGAAACCTGAATCGACCTGAATTGATTCGAAATCGATCCGAATTTGTAATATCCGAAATAGACCCAAGATCGAATGAACGTAACGTTTCAACTGAATTATATTAATCCGAACCGATATATACCTGAACCGATTTCAACCCGTACATTGATGACTAAAACCCAACATTGAAACTCGAAATGACCCGAATATACCTAGGCATCACATCTAAGGGGTCTTTTTCTACATGAGTGTCACCCATTTGACTTCAATGAATTATTATTATATCGTATTTATACAAAAAAACATTATATATTACTTTTTAAAAATAAAAATTATTTGTATTATATACAAAAAAAACATTATATATTACTTCTTGACATCCGATCCGATTATGACCTGACTCGAATCTCATCTGCTTTGATATTGACCCGACTCGAACCTTATTTGCTCCGATATTGACCCGACTCGAACTCGAACTGCCCGAAATATTTACAACCGATTAAAAGTGGAATCAATCCAACCGAGTTGAACCGAATGAAATCGAAAAAAAAAAAGATAAACCGAAATAACCGATCCGAAAGAACCCGAACCGAAATCGATCCGATTGACCCGTTTGCCACCTCTCTACGGGGTCATAGTTAAGGCATTAGTTTGTAATTCAGAATTTGCTAAGCGTGTGGGTTGTCATTGGACTATGTTGGAGTTGTGTGTTCAGGTTGTTATTTTATCTTTCAAAAAATTCGATGTAAGGTGCTTTCTTTATTTTTATTGTTTGCTTAATTTGAAGCAAGCGTGTTATGTCACAACATTTGATGTGGCTCCACTCTTTTATAATATATGATGCTGAAAGACATACTATGCTTTCATGTGCTCTTCGTATCTCACTTAACCATTTAGCCAAATTGGGCCACCGCGCCCGATAGGGCGCGGTGGAACAACTTGTATGATTAAAAGGACAAAGTTGTAATCTATCCATATATTTTAAATTCTCAAAATAAAAAGTAGGATAATAAAAGTGAAATGGAGCGATTGTGTTACAGAGTGACATTTTTTTTATTAGCAGAAAAGGATAAAATTTCCGAGACCTACGACAAGTAGGGTCCCAGAAAGTTCACAAGAAAAAAGCGAACCTACCTTTAGCAAACCACAACGATTCTGCGTCTGATCACAAGATAACAAGCAACCAACAAAACCACCTATAACAACCATCATAACCATCTATTACTACTACCACAACCACAACTGAAATCAAAGGAGACGATGATGATGATGACAACATACCTACATAAAGCAATCCGGCGTCAAGACCGCTACCCGACTCAACCATCCCCTTCCTAAGGTGTAATCTCAAAGGTCTCAAGGAGGTGATTCATGGTGAAGGAGAAGTGGAATGAAGGCATTTAGGTTTTGGAAGAAAGGAGAAATGATTTGGGTTTAACGATTATACGATTTATAATTCCCCGCTACAAACCCGTTACTTGATCGAGTAACCAACTTACTCGATCGAGTGGCGTCTACTCGATCGAGCTCCCAAGCTACTCGATCGAGTGGCCTTAGCTAGATCGAGTAACACGCACACAAAGACTCACATCGTCACAGGTCATCACTCTTAAGGTTTCCGAAGGTCAAGGTAAGTGTCTAAGGTCAGTCAACGGGTCCCTAAAAGGACGGGTATTATAGTCTCCCCCCCCCCTTAAAAGATCTTCGTCCCGAAGTTCGACTCATCCTCCCCCACGACGCAAGGTCAAAGGAACCAAAGCAACCACCACTGTTCATCCGACACAGATCCACACAACCGTTAGAAATACTATCCCGCTATGAATGTTCATCGACCATCATCATCATCATCTACCTTAGCACGTATTACAGAACGCGACTTCCTATCGAATCACCAACTTCCTATTGAATCACCAAAAACACATTGTACCCAAAGACAACCAACTCGACTATTACTTGCACTCATCTCATGTTATTACTTAAATATAAGCCAACACAACCATGAGTCTATTCCTCTATCAATTACTTTCCAACAACCATCAGTTACAAAACACTCAAAAGCAACAGGTTATCATTCGACACACCACAACATATCATTCATTCCACTCATTCAGATTAATTCTTTTAACTCATCTCTATTACTCAATCGTGCAATAACAATTCTATTATTTAACCACTATCATTCAATTTCATGACAACATAGTGAACAATTACTTGAAAAAAAGATACAATAACATGCTAATTTATTCAACAATTGCAATATACTACTCAATTGTACAATAACCACTACTAAATTACCCAAACAACCATTTAAAATACTACAAAATTGTCATAAAAATACCATAAAATTGCCATAATTACGTCATTTTCCATGCGCTATTACTCTTCCCTCTTAAAAGGAACTTCGTTCCCCAAGTTCACCATCAAAACATCTTTAACTATTACACAAGTCGATAAATTATTATTCCACATTGACGTTACAAACAACTCATGCTATACATTGAGACTCATGACGACCATGCCACGTGAAATTGCGTCATTATGATTCATTTGTATAAAACCATCGGCATAGTGAACTACACGGTAACATATTCCGTCATTCATTATTATACATTACATAAAATAATATCTTATGTGAACATACAACATATGCAACACGCAACATAACTACCACACTATATTACCTGAGGTAATCTGATTTAACATGCAAGATTATATAAACAATACCTAGTTTGTATGCACCACACAAATACTCACAACTGTAAAACCATATTGGAGACTTGACAATGATATAACCCACCCAAAACAAGAAACATTATCGCAAGAACCACCAATTCAAAGGTATAAACAAACGTTGAACCGAATAGATATCCTACAGGGGTACTCGATCGAGTTCGTAAAGCACTCGATCGAGTTGACGTTACTCGATCGAGTTTACCAGGCACTCGATCGAGTACGTCGAGATCAGAATGCATCCCCAAAGTCACTCCTACAGTTACTCAATCGAGTGAGGAGCACTCAATCGAGTAGTCACAGGTCGATATCCCCCAACTCACCACCTCGTGAGGGCCAAGAAATATGTACATAAGTCGGAAATGTATTCCCGACACTGACAACCTATATAAAAGTCTGAAAAACATCTAATATACGGCCTTATGGCCAAAATACAAACCAAAGTCTACCAAATGTACCAACCAAAACAAGTGCCAACAACTACAAATCCATGCAAACAAGATAGAAATAAAAGAAGCATCATCACTCCAAAGTCTGCTCATCCATCTCCACCACCGCCTCCGGACGTGCCCGCTCCAGCTGTACCTGTACCTGAGACACCACCAGTGCCAGAATCGGCTCCCACTCGCCATGGTGCCAAGCAACCGTAGGGGTAACTTGTAGGCTCTCCCCAAGTAAACCGCTCCACGCTAAAGTAATGGAAGACCCCGTTGTCATCTCCCACACCTCTTCACCCACCAGCTGAGCCGCCTCGGTCCCGATGCCCTGAACATAACCCATCTCATGGAGGTTCCGGGGTGTCAAGGTGGCAGACACTCTCTCCGTAAGCTCACTCACCCTCATCTCAGGACTTAAGAAAGAAGGATAGCTAGGAAACTGATGCTGTGGGGGCACATGCTGCTCTGGATGGGTCTCAGCCATCCTCTCCCTCACCCGTCGCGGCCCTCTCCCAACTCTAGGCTGTCTATCCTCGAGTCTAGCTTGATCCCTCTTTGTCGGCTCAGACATCATCTCCAAAATATCCGGATCAATGAGGTAAAACTGCCGGGTAGGAACCTCCTCCTCATCATCAGAATCTGTTGCCACTACTGCCGCCGGTAAAGGCGGACACGGGAAGGTGCTCGGGGACAGGTATTCTCATCCAACTCATCCCTCAAACCCTCCAGGCTAACCCACCACCCTCCAAAGTCCTCAACCATTTCTGGTCGAGAAATTACTCACGGTCCAAGGTAGGCACCGACGGGGTTAAAAGTGTATAGGCCGAGGAGGCCTCAAAGGTGGCCAACCGCTCCGCCAACCGTGTGGCAATGGCACCACAACTTAGGAAACAGGTGTCAGAAGTGGCCATCAAAGCTAAAATAGCACAGACTATGGCCGGGGCACTGAAAGAGACTCTCTGGGCTCGGGTGGGGTTAAGGTAGGCAGCAAGCAACATCACCTCATGTGAGTTAAGCTTACTCACATCCTTCCGGTCATAGAGTAAACAAGTTAAGGCACGAAGAAAGATCTTCAAAGTGATGTGTTGCACATCATTGACCAACATGTTGCTAGAGGTGGGGACGGGGTTGCCGGTAAAGCAAGGCATGAGACTGCTGGCTCCACACTCAGTTGGGATTGGGCAAGGCCAAGGTGGGTGGCAAACGTATCCATGGTCAAAAGGAAACTAGTGTTCATGAGACGGAATTGGACAGTCTTTTCCGCCGCATCATAAAGAAAAGAACTCATGAACTCCAAAGTCAAGAAGGCATATGAGTGTTTCCTAAGACGGTACAACCCGGTCAAACCTAAAGTCTCAAAGATGTGCCTCACATCCGTCTCCACCCCTAGGTCCTTTAAGAGTGTGGTGTCGATACAACGGGTAGGTTTCAGACGACGTCTCTGTAACTCAACGAAATCATCTCTTTGCTTGAAATCCGCAAAGACGATGGTAGGGTACTCAGGCACATGTGGGACCGTAGGTCCCTCACTCCCTTCACCAACCTCATGCTCAGCAACCCTCCCTCTCTTACTCTGACGGGTACCAAGTGTAGGTCTCGGCATCTGTTTCCAGCACACTTTTTAGATACACAAACAAACACTTACTTGAATGTACATAAACTTTCATGCATAGTTAGAGAAAAAGAACAACTATATACACGCTTTCACCAAACAATCCAAAAAGATTCAAGTGTACAACTTTCAAATTCCATCGAGGGTCTTCTGACTATCAAAATTATGAGAAGTATGACATCAATTAACATATCAACTAACAATTTTAAGATATTAAACTTTCAAATAGCTTCCCAAATTAAGTAACCATCAAAAGAATTGGGGCGATTTTCAGTTTGGGGCACTTTTAAGACGGAGTTTTGAGACAAAATTTTGAGTAAAACTCATCAAAATCAACATTAAACATGATACCCATAACATACATTACTTGATTTTCCCTCTTACATATGCAAAAGGCAATGACTATTATGGTATAGTAGAGGAAATATTTGAGATGTGCTATAATGGGCGTGAGCGTGCTTATAAGACTGTCTTATTCAAGGTTGAATGGAAGGACAATTCTATAGCTAGGAACAAGAGTACATGAACGTTACAAACTCGTAGAAGTGAATCATACTAGAACATATTCTAAGTATGACCCTTTTATACTCGCACATCAAGCTCATCAAGTGTATTTCTCTTCTTATCCATGCACGAGGAATGATAGAAATCAAAAGCAATGGTGGGCAGTCTTTAAGACAAAGGCAAGATCAAAAATAGATACCTCTTTTTTCCAAGAAGAAGTAGTATCAAGTAGCACCATTTTGTCTCCAATTGAAGAAATCAGTTACGAGAATGGGAATGAAGAGGGTGAAGAGTTGGAAGATGAGGAAGAGGAGGAAGAGAATGGAGAAGATATAGAGTTGGAGGAGTGGGAGGAGGAAATAGATAATGATAATGATGATGATGATGATGAAGAAGTTGATGATGATGATGAGGAGGAGGATGAAAATGAGGATGAGGATGAGGATGAAACTGATGAAGAAGATGATGAGGATTAGTGTTAGTTATTTTGGTAAATTTACTAACAACATTGTTTAATTTTATTTTATATTTTATTGCAATTATGTTTTTATTTTACTAACAACATTGTTTAATATTTTTTTTTTTTTTGCAATTGTAGATGGCAGGAGGTCGCGCAGGACGAGGTAGACAGCGAGGCGGGGGTAGTCAGCGTCGTAGTACGTCTTATTTAGAGGAAGAGGAGACGGAGATTGAGCAGGCGTCGGTCGAGGAATCGACCAATGATGACTCATCAGATCAGGGACCCGAGATTCAGTGGACTAATGATGGGAAGATGATACTTGATTGATTCGGCTGGTCTTTGGTAAGATATATATTACTCATATGTTCATTTCATATACTCCATTAAAGTTACAATATTCATTCTTTGTTTAATATAAACTCGTACTTGTATTTAACATATTGTATTTCAGTTTAATCTGCAGAACGGTTGTTAGTGGTTGTTCGGCAAGTACGAAACAGAAGATGACAGGGGATGTTCCTACTTGTTGGACTGACGCTACGCCCCAACAAAAAGAAGAATGGTTCAACATCTTTCGGGTATATTTTTGTATATATTTAATTTGTTAATTTATATCTAAATTTCAATTAGTAATTTATACTAATAAAAACTTTTTATAGAAATCCTTTGATTGGCCGGCGGGATTGGAGTATATTGTCCGTGAAAGGTACAATCATATTTGTACTAAAAGATATAGAGATATCATCTATAAGACCGTGAGGAGGAAAAAGGAGCCCGAGCATTTGAAAGGTGTGTATTCTTTTATTAGTTTGATTACTTGTATTTAGTTATAATAAATTTACGTAACCATTTAATTTTTTCTAACACTATTTTGAATTTTAGGTGACGCATATGAAGGTCTAATGAAGAATTGTGATACCCCGGAATTTAAGATAAAGTCGGAGCGAGGTTCACTCAACAAAAGAGGAGGAAAGAAAGAAGGCATTGTTGAGGCTACTCACTACGGGGGATCTCGTTCTTTCTTGGATCGTGTTTTGGGAGTAAGTATACATAACAACACCTTAGATTATTATCAAAAAAAAATTTAACCGTGAAAACCATGAATTTATGCTTTGTTTGTTTTTAGAAGGGGAAGAGAAAAGGTAAGGTGGAGATGACGGCTCCCGAGCTCTTTGCAGACACGCATAGCAAGGTTGATGATAAGGGTATTAGGCATTGGACTAAGGCGAAAGATAAGAAACTATATGTATGTTTCATTTAATTAGTCAATTTCCTTTGATAACATCATATATTATAGGTAAATTTTTCATGAAAAAATAACCTTTAATGATATTTGGTTTCACTTGTAGGATGCTTATTTGCGTGAAAAAGAGAACACCCCCGATAGGCCCGATAATGATATTTGGTTTGACTTGGTTGAGGGGTACAAAAAGGGCTCGGTGTATGGAACCGGAGAAGCTCATGGAGTTTTCTTCAAGGCGCCAAAAGCAAGGACTTCTTCAAAGTCCAAACAAACTTATGAGCCGGGAATTGTAAGTGTCTTACAATTACAACTTGATGAAGAAAGGCGCCAAAATGCCGAAGAAAGGCGCCTAAACGCCGAAAGGGATCAACAAATGCGGGAAATGAAAGCAAAGTTCGATCAAATGCAAGCCTTCTTGATTCGTGCAACTCCGGTCCCCGTCCCCATTGGCAAGATCCTAATGATCCATCCGGAGGAGGTGGATTTGGCGCGGGTGCTTCTTTTCCTGTTGCTTGACTTATGTGCCCTTTCCCAAAACTTAAGAACATGGTAGTGGGTAATGTTAGTTAGACTTGTGACGGATTTGGTTTGTTGAGGATTTGTTGGTAACTTGTTAACTTGGTTTATTCTCATTTTATATATGAGATTTGGTTATTGGTGTTCCATTTGTATTGTGTTGTGAGTTTGGTTTGCTCAAGTTAGTCTTTGTAGTAATAGAAATGCGGTACGAGCAATGAAAAGGATAGGGTAGTATGAAAAACCGAATTTTCATACCAAAATTACTGAGAGAATTGGCGATCGAAATGTAATTTTGGCGACTACTTTCAGCCGCAAAAAAGAGCACCCAAAAAAAAAACCTCTGATATGCCCGTGCCAAAGGCGACTTACTGGGCGACTGAAAGTAGTCGCCAAATTGGCGACTGAAGGCAAAGTAGTCGCCAAATTGGCGACTGAGTATCAAGAATGGCGACTGATTTCAGTCGCCAATTTGGCGACTACTTTGCCTATCAGTCGCCATATTGGCGACTACTTTGATCGCTAATTTGGCTATTTGGCGACTACTTAGTCAGTCGCCAATTTTAGCGACTGACTTCAGTCGCCCGATTTCCAATTGGCGACTAAGTGTTGCTACAGTACTCTGGCGACCAATTTCAATCGTCATTTTCCTTTTAGCGACTGATTTCAGTCGCCAAATGTAGTCGCCCGAAACAGGATTTCTTGTAGTGTATTGATTCGATTTTTCTATTTCTAGCATCAATAGTCAACAAATTAAAGCAATTACTTCATGTTACAACAAATATAAGCAAGAATACATCTCTACAAATCGAATTTTCAGAAAAACACCAACACCTTACATGTTTCTAATTGATTAAAAACATAGAAAATAATGAACATTCTTACCTTGAATGATTAGCAAGTAAAAAAGACGAAACAAACAAGAAGAAAACCCAAGAAGCAACATAAAATCACCAATTTCTTGAGTGAAGATGAGAGATCTAGGGGAAATTAGGGTTTAGATATGAAGGAAAAATAAGAAGGAAGAAGATATGAAAAGGGTATAAGAATCCCGTATAAACCCGTGTACTGTTCACTTACTCGATCGAGTAAGTAGGTTACTCGATCGAGTGACATCTACTCGATCGAGTTTTCGCTCGCAGTTCCAGCTTTTTCGATCTTATAACTTCTCAATTAGATCGAATGAGGTCTACTCGGTGGAGTATGCACTCGTACTCGGTCAAGTAAGGTTAGGTATTCGGTCAAAAGTTACCACTTTAGTTAACGATTCCTTCAAAACAACAACTCGTGTCGATTCCAAGGTATATTTGGAAGTCGTCACAGATTATTTCATTCATTCACGACACATTATTACTACTCAAATGTAACTCAACTACCTCATCCGAGTATCACATATATCATTCCATTCTATCACAAACCTTATGCAAGACAATTCACCATACCATTAACTTATTCATACATACAATCATCACAAAGACTTCTCATTTACTTAAGCATTTGCAAATCCGACTATCCAACATATATATATATATATATATATATATATATATATATATATATATATATATATATATATATATATATATATATATATAGTGGAGTTCTAATGAGTCCACCTATGGCCATTGAGTCCCTAAGTCTCTCTAAGGGCCATTGGATGGACTCAGTGAATGGTTGAGATGAAATTGATTAAGGGCTATTAAAAAGGAAAGGAAAAAAATGTGGATGGTTGAGATTGAAAATAACCAAAAAAAATTATCACTAATCAAATTTCTATACACTAATTAATTTTTCTTTCTCTCTCTAGCCCCTAATTAATCAGTTTTGAGTTTCAGATTTCAGGAGTGTAAATGTAATCACTACAAAAAAAACGCGGCTTAGTGACGGGCATACCGACGGAAAAAAGAGGCCGTCAGAAAACACGGGTTACTGACGGATTTTTGACGGAAATTCCGTCGGTAACTTTTCCTGACGGAAATTCCGTCAGTTATAATTGGCGCGTTGACAAAGTCAATGGCGCTAAAAAACATGTGACGGAATTTCCGTCAGTAATTGCAAAATCGACGGAATTTCCGTCATTGCCATTCACACGCAACAATGGAATAGTGAAAACATTTAGGATATCGACGGAAATTCCGTCGTTATTTTTAATTATCGATTTAAAATTCCGTCAGTGGGTCAAGATATTTGAATCCAGTGTGTGACAGGTTGTCACAATAATAGATATACTGACGGAATTTCCGTCAGTAATTCCAAAACACTGACGAAAATTCCGTCAGTGGGCCAATTATTGCGATGTGTATAGTCACTTGAATTATTGTTCTGATAAAGTGGCCTATGACGGATTTTCCGTCAGGATTTTTATTTAACCGACGGAATTTCCGTCAGATGTCTCTATTATCTGAAACACGCGATGAGTTTCCCCTTCACTTTACCAAAATTCCCCCAAATCAATTAAAATCGCCTTAACCCTAACCTCCTTAAAACCCGACACCACCACCACCCTCCTCCACTTCCGGCGCCATCACCACCACCACCAACACCACCACGCCGTCGCCGTCACTATAAGGTAATTAACTTTATCTTTTTTTCCTCTCTCTTTTATCTTTTTCCTTCTCCTTCATCTTTTTCCTTCTCCTTTTCTTATTTTTAATTTTTTTTTTCCATAGCCGCCGCCGCCCACCCCCTGCCGCCGACTGCCCCCTTCTTTTTCATTTTTTTTCCTTTGTCAAGTTAATTAGGTATTTCTCCTTTTAATTTTTTTTAATTAGTTTAATTAATTTAGATTATTAGTTATTGTTTTAATTGTTATTGAAAAAGGGTTGGTGTTGATGCATGTTGACTTAGGATAGAAGCCAATGTTGTGACGGATGTATGTTGTTAATTTTTAATGTATGCATGTTGACTTAAGATAGCTATGTAATTTTATTGTTAAAAATTTGAATTATTGTTAATAATATTTTTAAAAATTGGAATTTTTGTAAATTAGATTATTGTTAAATGTTAATTAGAATAGATATGAATTAGACTAGATATGTAAAATGAAAAATAAATCATGTTAGTTTATGTTAATTGAAAAAGTAGTTATTGTTGTATGTTTTGTTTTTAATATTGTTAAAATTATTGTTCATATTGACCTAGTACCCGTTCAAAAATTACTTACTAGGAGTAATTTTTGAATAGTCCCCGTTTTGGGACTGTCTTTGTACGCTTTAAGTCACTTAGGTAGTAAACATATGCTTGTGATTTGTTAATGAGAAAAGAGTTTGGTGACAATTCCTTTAATGTTCTCTAAATGCACGTGTAGAGTAATTATTTATTCTACATTGTGTATTTGGAGAACGGATAGGGAATTGCTTTTAATTTTTTTCCTCATTAATAAATCACAAGTACATGTTTGCTAGTGACTTGAAACGTACATTGATAGGTTTAGGTTGGAGTGATAAGGACCCAATTCAAAGAAATACAATATTTATATTGGTTAAAATGTTAAATTATTGTGTATTATTCTTGATTTTGATTGTTGTTAGGTTATTATCCTTTTTAATGACATATATAAATGTGTAGATACATAATAACAAGAAAAGATTAGAATGGCAGTGGATGTATGAAAGATTAGACGAAAAAAGAAACCCAAGAAAGCATTTGCAGAGGGGGTGAAAGAGTTTATTAAATTCGCGGAAGGAAGAAGTGAGTACAAGAATTTAGGTGAAATGAGGTGTCCGTGTAAGAAATGCAAAAACCTAGGTTTTAAAAGGAAAGCAGATGTTCAAATTCATCTTTGGTCGTATGGTTTCGCCGACAATTATTATGTATGGCCATATCACGGTGAGAAACTACCTAGTACAAATGCTAGTGAGAATCCTTATCCTGAGTTTGTGGAAAATGCATTGCGTGATACCGTTGACCAAATTTTGGAGGATCGACTTAATCCCGATGACCTTAACGATGAAGAAGTGCGTTATGAAACCCCGAACCCCCAAGTTTCTTCGTTCTTTAAAATGTTAGATCAAGCCGAACAGCCGGTGTTTGAGGGAAGTGATATGAGTTTGTTTAGTATTTGCTAGGTTGTTATCACTCAAATGTGAGAACAACATATCTCTTAGATGCGCTAATGGTTTTGTGTCGTTCATTGGTGACATAATTCCAAAGGAAAATCAAATGGCGCGCAATTTTAATGAGATTAAAAAGTTCTGAAGGGACTCCAACTTCCCCATGAAAAGATTGATGCATGTCTCAATGGATGCATGCTTTTTTGGGAGGAAAATTCTAATCTTGAAGAATATACAAAGTGTCGTGCATCTCGGTATAAAGGTAAAAAGAATTCAAGTGGGAGGCGAATTCCATGTAAACAAATAACGTATTTCCCGCTTGCGCCAAGGTTACAACGACTATATGCAACCAAGCACATAGCAGGTGAGATGAGTTGGCACTACAAAAACTCTCGATTAAGAGAAAGGAGGACAATGGCACATCCAAGTGATGGAGAAGCGTGGAAGAATTTCGATAGAGAGAATCCAGATTTTGCAAGTGAACCCCGGAATGTTAGGCTAGGTTTGTGTACGGATGGATTTCAACCTTTTGGGCAGTTTGGGATGAAATACTCTTGTTGGCCCGTGATTGTGACTCCGTACAACTTACCTCCTTAGTTATGCATGAAGAGACAATTTCTGTTCTTATCTGTGCTAGTTCCCGGTCCTAAGAACCCTAAGTTAAATTTAGATGTTTTCCTCCAACCGTTGATCAAAGAGTTGAAACAACTTTGGGAAACCGGTGTGGACACCTACGATGTCTCTAAGAAACAAAATTTTCAATTAAAGGCTGCATTAATGTGAACGATCAACGATTTCCCGGCATATGGCATGCTTTCTGGTTGGTCCACAAGTGGATATCGTGCCTGTCCTTATTGTCCAGAAAATGATCATAGATCTTTTTGGCTTAAAAATAGCAAAAAGGTTTGTTGATTTGATTGTCACCGTGAGTTCTTAAGACCTGACCATCCTTTCCGCGACAATTGTAAGCATTTTCTTAAAAACAGAAAAACTGAGAATCGCATAGCCGCATCGAAACTAACGGGTGATGAAGTGTGGGAATCCGTAAAAGACTTGCCTAAAATAGTTGATGCTTCTGATCAAGAATTGAAAAGATTGAAAGATCAGAATGAAGGTTGGTGGAAAC
Source organism: Silene latifolia (assembly GCF_048544455.1). NCBI lineage: Eukaryota > Viridiplantae > Streptophyta > Magnoliopsida > Caryophyllales > Caryophyllaceae > Silene > Silene latifolia. The sequence continues at coordinate 15,023,829 of NC_133531.1, forward strand.
AAAGCATATTCTCGGGAAATTTCCTCCGGAAAACGTTTTCGATTCGACACAACTTAGACGTTATGCACATTGAGAAATTTTTTTTTGAACAACTTATCAACACCATGATGGATGTACCAGGTAAAACTAAATTTGGCCCTAAGGGTAAAGAAGACTTTAATGAACTTTGTTATAAACGGCCCACATCATCTAGGTTTATTTTATCAACCGCGGAGAAAAAGGCTCTATGTGACTGGGTTGCTAATTTAAAATTCCCGGATGATTATGCTTCAGATTTGAGTCGGTGTGTTGACCATAAAAAGATGGTGTTACATTCCATGAAAAGTCATGATTGTCATGTCTTTATGGAACGACTACTCCCCATTGCCTTGAAAGTGTTGCTCCCGACAGGTCCTTGGAATGCAATAACTGAGATAAGCCAATTTTTTAGAGACCTGTGTACTTCTACGATTAGAGTTGATTCTATCGAACGTCTGGAGTCAAACATTGCGGAGATAATATGCAAGTTAGAGAAGATATTTCACCCGTCTTTTTTCAGTTCCATGGAGCATTTGTCTCTTCACCTACCTTATGAAGCGAAAGTTGGAGGACCTGTTCAATATCGATGGATGTATCCATTTGAGAGATTTCTTAATCATTTAAAAAAAAAGATTGGCAACAAAGCTCGGGTGGAGGGTTCAATATGCAACACTTTTTTGTTAGAGGAAATTTCAAATTTTGTTCTTTTATTTCAAGATCACATTGACATAAAAGCAAAAGACTTAGATGTTGGTATAAATTCCGATGACCAGTTGAAATCTAAGTTACCTGAGTTATTCAATGATGACATGGGAACTACAACCAGGAAATGTATACAGAGGTACTTAACTGAGAAAGAGTATGAAGAAGCTCATTTTTATGTGCTAAGGAACTGTGGAGATTTTTTAGAGACTTATGAAAAGTAAGTTAATACTTCATCATTACTCAATTATTTTTTAATTATCAAATTAGATCGAATTTATAGGTAATAAATAACTAAAACATTCTTTCCCTACTTATAGGGAATTTGAGACACATATCAAAATCAATTTTCCTGATGTCACATCCACTGATGATGTTTGGGCATCACATGACAAATGTTTTCCGAAATGATTCCGAAATCAAGTAAGTGATGATACATTTTCTTTCAAATTGAACTACACATTTAGATTTCTTATTAGATATTGAAAAAATTATAACAACTTAATTAACATTTTTTTTATTCATAGGTTCATAGATTGAAGGATCATCTAATAATAGCTTTAGCATTGGGTCCTAGTAACATGGTGAAGTCTTGGAGACGGTATTCCATCAACGGCTATAAGTTTCGAGCTTTTAAGGAGGGAGTTGATGTTTCGAAGTCTACGTTAAGCAATGGGGTTTCGTGAATTCAATCAAGGGTTGGACTACTATGGAACCCTAAATGAAGTAATTGAGCTTTCTTATTATGCCGAGCAAAGGGTTTATAGGGTTATATTGTTTAAATGTGATTGGCTTGATAATTCTTCACAAGGACTTAGTATCCATAAGGTTTATGGACGTGTAGATGTAAACGAGAAAAAGAAACTTCGTGGACATAACCCATTTGTGGCAGCTTTTCAAGTCGATCAAGTTTGTTATACTCCTTATCCAACCATTAAGAAAGGTAATCAAGGTATTCAGTGGTCCACTGTTTTTAAAATCAAGGCAAGATCACAAGTTGATGCTCCTATTGAAGAAAGTGTCTTTCAAGAAGATGTGGTTGTGAATGATCACTCAATTTCACCGATTTTGTTGGAAGATATAGAGGGTGAAGATGCATACGAAGTGGCAGTGGAAAGAGGTCAAGGGGAATATGACAGAGACATCGGAGAAGAAGGAGATGAAGATGAAGTTGAAGAACTTATTAGATACGAAAATGAGGAATCAGAGGAAGAAGTAGGAGTGCTTTTTTCAGATGATGAACCTGTTTTGATTTGTAGTGACAGTGATAGTGAGGAGGGCTAGTTGTAATTGTACAATTATTAATACATTTGTAAAAAAGTTAAAGTTTAAACATTCAATAAAATTTGCCCTCCGTTTTTAATTACTTGTCGTTCTAGCCTATTATGTTTTTTGTTTTATACATGTCGTTTTAGCTTAACATCAATAGTGTGTTTCAATTTCCAAGGTTTGGTTATAAGAAACCTCTCAATTCAGCCAATAAAATGCATTAAAGAAGAGGCAAGTGGTAATTAGTTCACAGTTTTCCATTGGACACATGAACACTAAATAAAACAATAATAGTAAAAAGTAGTATAGTTGCAAATCTTAATTTGTGTGAATCAAGTTAAAACGATATATACCCTGTTTTTCATAGTTAGTGTTTGTTTCAATTGTTTATATATACCCTGTAGAAATGGTTGATTTGAACTAACGAGTTTTTCTTTGAACTACCAATTTGAATTGTTTTCATGCAGTGATTATGCCGAACATTTTTCGCCGTGTTTTTGGGAGCAATAGTAATGCATCTCAACATGATCGGGAGGACGAGGAGGTTGAGGATGAGGAAGATCCTGATCCTCCATCACGAAGACAGGAGGACATGCAGGTGACTCTCTCATCGGCCCGTGCTCGGCCAGATCATTTTTGGTAAGTTTATGTTAATTTTTTTATTTTTAAAACTTAACATTTACAGTTTTAATTTCAAATATTTATGTGTTTTTCAGGTAGGATGACGAACCAATCAAGAAATATGTTACTTGGTCGTTCACCCGTAATACAGGAGATGAGTACTTCACTAGGTGGGGTGAAGCGAGTAACGCACGCGTCGAAGATGTGGAATTACTTTGCGGTAATTATGTTTTTCAATAATAATTTTCTTAAATTTATAATAATTTTCTTAAGTTTATAAGAATTTTCTTAAGTTTTATATAACTAATTTCACACTTGTTTTTGAAACAAACTCATGTAAGATCCATTGATCCTGAATATGATCCTGTGCCTGAGTGGCAGTCGAGGGTAACGAGGCGGATTACCACTCTTATTAATGGACTAAAATATAATAAGAAAAAGCCAAAGTGGGTGCCTGTTACTTGGTGGGAGAACCTTAGGAATAGGCCACAAGATCCTACTTTTGCCAAACATTCGAAAATCAACACGGCAAATAGGAAGTCGGGTGGTAAAGATGGGAAAGCATTGGGCAACCACACTCTTGGTCGGAAGAGTTGCTCTGATGCTTTCAAGAAATTGGTAAGTATTGTTTATATTGCTTTTAAAAAGTGGTTAATATATATGATTGACAAATATATACTTGATTTTACTTGTTTCCATATTAATTTCAGGGTCAAGAGGCCAACCCCCACAAGTTGTTCACGAAGACGATGAAAAATAAGAAGGGCAAGTGGGTTAACCCTCGAGCTAATTTTGAGATTGACGTAAGTTTTTGTATTCAATTTAATATTTATTTTTATTACAAAGAACGATAATATCTTTCTTATAAAGATATATATATATATATATATATATATATATATATATATATATATATATATATATATATATATATATATATATATATATATATATCATTTTCGACGATTTTGTCTCTTTTTCAGCGTGATTTCCATGCGGAGATGAGTCAACCATTGCCACTGGGACAGTCTCCCGACGAGATTCGGGCGTACTACAAGGTCTGTAGGAGGCTTTGATGAGAAGAACAGGATGTTTGGAACCGGAGATAAAGGGGCCGAAATGTGGTATGATCTTCCTACTAACAAAGCTGGCCGACGGTCTTTCTCTTATGCTCCTAGCATGATTTCACGATTTTCCACCCAAATGAATGATGAGCGAGCCGCTCAATTGCTCTTGAAAGAACCGTTCGTGTGAAAGGTGAACAAATGGCGGCAATGCAAAAGGCTTGGGCTGATATGCAAGCATCTCAACCCCTAAACAAGTGTTCACAATTTACTCCACATAGGCGGGATGACTTTGCGGATGGTGATCACGGGTTTGGAGGTAGTGGTAGTTTTATTGAGCCTATAGGTTAGAGCCTTTAGGTTAGAACCTTTAGTTTGGTTAGTATTGTCGTCTAGTAGGGAGTATGAAAAACATGGTAAGACAATTCTCTTTCGTGTTTAATTAGTAAGACAATGTACGAATTTGACTATCTTTTTATGTAAAACATTTTGCGTTCAATTCTCTTTTGTTGTCTATTGATTCCCGCAATAGCGGTCGACATGAAAATGGATTCCCGCTTGGCGGTCGACGATTGTATGTGTTTTGCAGGTTTTGGTTATATTTGAAACGATGCAAATAGGCATCGTGGTCGTATTTGAAACGATGCAAAAAACGATCGTGGTACGGGCAAAGCAGTCGTTGTTTCGATCCCGATTTTTCATAGAACCGACGGAAATTCCGTCAAGAATTCTAAAATACCGACGGAATTTCCGTCATCGCCGCTTTTTCCTCATTTTTCCGTAATTAACCAGAACGCCACGTGTCCCAATAATCGACGGAAATTCCGTCAAAAAAAAATCGACGAAAATTCCGTCACGTCCATCTTTTTAATGTGATTTCAAAAATTACAAGGAACTGCCACGTGTCTCAAAATCGACGGAATTTCCGAATGCAAAATCGACGGATTATTCGTCACTTGCTCGCCTAGAAATAAGGACGGTTTTCCGTCGGTGATCCGTCGTGTTTTTGAATACGGCGGAAATTCCGTCCAGGATGGTTTTTTATCGACGAAATAAGCCGATTTCGATTCTCGACGGAATTTCCGTCAAAAGAAATGCAAATACCGACGGAAAAGCCGTCGATATGGCCTTAATTTTTCCGTCGGTATCCCGCGTTTTCGTTGTAGTGAATGTTGTATGAGTTTTACAAGTGTAACTCTAACATTTTACGAGTGTAAATGTAATATTTTTAGAGTGTAAATTTGATTTTTTTGTGACGGAAATTTTGAATTTATATAATTTTAATATTTTACAAGTGTAAATTTGATGTTTTACGAGTGTAAATGTAATATTTTAAGAGTGTAAATTTGATTTTTTGTAACGGAAATTTTGAATTTATATAATTTTAACATTTTACAAGTGTAAATTTAATGTTTTACGAGTGTAAATTTAATATTTTAAGAGTATAATTTTAAATTTTTTGTGACGGAAATTTTGAATTTATATAATTTTAACATTTTACGAGTGTAACTTTGATGTTTTACGAGTGTAAATGTAATATTTTAAAAGTGTAAATTTGATTTTTTTTTTTTGACGGAAATTTTGAATTTTTATAATTTTAACATTTAACGGGTGTAAATTTGATGTTTAACGAGTGTAAATGTAATATTTTAAGAGTGTAAATTTGATTTTTTGTGATGAAAATTTTGAATTCATATAATTTTAGCATTTTACAAGTGTAAATTTGATTTTTTACGAGTGTAAATGTAATATTTTAAGAGTGTAAATTTGATTTTTGTGACAGAAATTTTAAATTTATATAATCTTAACATGTTACCGAGTGTAAATGTGATGTTTTACGAGTGTAAATGTAGTATTTTAAGTGTAAATTTGAAGGTCTACGAGTGTAAATTTGAAGGTTTAAAAGTGTAACTTTGGTCTTTTAAGTGTAACTTTGATCCTTTACAACTGTAACTTTGTCCTTTACGAGTAAAACTTTAGTCCGACTACCAACAAACACCACCACCGTCGTCCTCCACCACCAACTCATATCCACAAAAAATATGAGTGCAAATTTATATAATTTTAACGAGTGTAAATGTAAAGAAATATGAGTGTAAATGTAAAGAATGCATGTAAATGTAAAGAAATATGAGTGTAAATGTAAAAAAAAATACGATTGTAAATGTAAAAAATATGAGTATAATAAATATATTTATTAGATCTAAGAATAAAAATCATGATAATACGATTTTTTTTCAAAAATATGCTATATATTTATTAGATCTAAGAATAAAAATCATGATAATACGATTTTTTTTCAAAAATCTAGTATATATTTATTAGATCTACGAATAAGATCAACAAAATATACTTAAATAATAAATAATATACTTCATATTTGGTAAATTAACAAAATCTATGAACAATTTATTATACTTTAATAGATGTAAAATAGTATGATCAGAACTTTAATAGATTACGAATGTAAATGTAAAAAAATACGAGTGTAAATGTGAAATAATACGAGTGTAAATGTCAAATTATATGAGTGTAAATGTAAAATAATATGAGTGTAACTTTAATAGATTAAGTGAAAATCTGGACAATAACAATATCTATGTGATTATTTTTCAAAAATCAACTATATATTTATTAGATCTAAGAATAAAATATGATAATTGTGTTTAAAAAAAAACGAGACCAAATCTAAAAATAATAAAAAAGAAAACAAAAAAAAAACTGTAAAAGTGCAAATGATACGACACAAACACACACCACCAACTCTGACTACAACAACAACAACGGAGCCAACACCACCATCAACACCACACTACTACGATCCAACAACACCCACCAAACACCTCGAATCTGGAAAAAAAAAAGGCGAAAAGGTTGCAGATGGCGGCAGAGCGAAGGCGTCGTCGCCTTTCTCTCTTTCTCTCATTTTTTTATGGTTGGTTGATTGTGACGGCGGCGTTGGTGTTGTTCTTGTTGTTGGTTGTCGATGGTGGGATTGTTGGTGGTTGAGGAGGTGTGGTTCACATATGGAAAAATAAGAAGGGGAGGGAGATGGTAGAGGTCGGTGGAGGCAATCGTGGGGTGAGGTGTTCGGAGAAGGGCAGGAGGAAGGACGGTGATGGGTTGTTGTCGTGGGGTGTTGTTGGTGGCGGAAGTCGTGGGGCGAGGTGGTCGGAGGAGGGCAGGAGGAAGGACGGTGATTGGTTGGTTGATTGTGACGGCGGCGTTGGTGTTGGTTGATTGTGACGACGGTGTTGGTATTGTTCTTGTTGTTGGTTGTCGATGGTGGGGTTGGTGGTGGTTGAGGAGGTGTGGTTGGATCTGGAAAAAAAAAGAAGGGGGGATGGTGGAGGTCGGTGGAGGCAGTCGTGGGGTGAGGTGGTCGGAGGAGGGTAGGAGGAAGGACGGTGATGGGTTGCTGTCGGCGTCGGTGTGGTAGGTGGTGGTTTCGGGGGTGAAGAAGTGGGGTTTTTTTTTGTGTTTTGATTTTATTTGGGTTTTAGTGAGAGGATTTTTGGGAAGTTTTGATTTTATTTGATGGAATGATATTTGTGTGATAGGAGAGAGAAGTGAGTGGAAAAAGAAGGGTTATATAGTGACATTAAGGTTTGATTAGTGATGGTAGTGAGGGAAAGTGTTTAATTAGCATTTATCCCCTACTTTTTGCACTAATCCCTTGCTTTTTGTCTTCAATCTAAACCCTTAATCTCATCTTTTCAATGGCCCTAAAGAGGATTTATGGACTCAATGAATTTTGGTGGACTAAATGATCCGACTTAAATATACCATATCACAAAAGTACTCAACAAACTCACCCATCACAATTCCAATTACTACTTGACCAACAGTACAACTAGTACAAGACTTACAACTTACCAGTATCATTATATACAAAGACGGACAATTACTTTATAAACTACTACGCATACAAGACTTAGAGCTCATTATTATCATCACATTATCCAATACTGTCATGCAAGTCTAGAGATGTCGGCCGGGCGGGTACAAGTGGGTATCGCCGCACCCGCCCCCCTGATTGGGGCGGGGATGGGTAGATCTTTGGCGGGTGGTGGGGCGGGTGCCAGACGAAAAATGTACCCGCCATGGGTCATGGGGCGGGGATGAATTTTGCATCTTACCCATCTAATACCCGCCTACCCGCCAATCATTAAAAAAACTAGTAGGATGATAATTTTATAAATTTTATTTAGTTATAATTAAGACATAATGTTAATAATAACTATTTTATAAAGTTTTTTACTAACTTATTTGGTGAAAAAATAAAAATATAAAGATAATTTTTTAAAAAAAATGGAAATTAACATGATTAAACAAGTTCTATATTAATACAAAGCTCACATTTCACCAAAAAAAAAACATGATTAAACCAACTTTTAAGAAAAAAATTATCGAATAAAATTATGGTGTAGCGGGTTAATGAGTAATAAGCGGGGCGGGTACAATTTTATATTTCCACCCGTTGGGGCGGGGATGGTTTTGGAAACTTGTACCGCCACGGGTGGTGGGGCGGGGATGGGTACGAGTTTTTCTTGGTGGGTACGGGTACGGGGGAGCCTATATCCACCACCGCCCCGCCCCAATGACATCCCTACATGCAACCTTCACCATCTCCACTATATCCATGCACACTTTCACTCAACCACAAACCTATACAATTCATCATCACAATTACACGTACTAGACATTACCTGCAGAGACTCCATCACAGTTATTTCTAACTTATCTAACAAACACACTAAGCACATAATTCCCGACTCGATATTTCTATACCCGGTGACTGGTTTAAGCAAAATGGGACGTGATTTTGAAATTAGGGCCCTACTCACCCAAAATCAAGCATCATTTGGGCTCCCACTATACATACACAGGTACATTTTATTAGACTCACTATGTTCATTGGGCTCATTAGTTACAAGTTCCAAAATCGTCGCTCTAATACCACTTTGTAACACCCCTATCTACCAAGGAGCCTTAATAAGACATTCCCTAGTAGATAAAGGCGTTACCATCTCGGTTGACCAAGATCTGTAATAATCAAATGTCGATAAAAAAACAATTATATTAATTACAAGTGATTTAATCAAACAACAGATACAAAAGATACAACTCAAGACTACTATCAGCTATGTGAAACTATCTCAACCATGACTCGTGATAGACTCATCCCTCCAAGCACTTATTTGTGATCCTTACACCAACCTACTAAGACTAATCGCTCACCATAGTGGATCATGCGGACACAACACAAAAAGACAACACAACAAAATCACACAAGGTCAAGAATTTAGGTAACAATACAACATCAGACACAACACAATTACAACATTACACACACACACCACCTCCTCCAACCAGCCACACATCTCTGCCAGTCCTGCCAATGGGGGACCGCAGCCGTTCCCACCTAAATCCCGCTCATCTTATCCGAGCGATAAACCCATGTGCCTTAATGTGCACATCCCTTCTATGGCGAATTCAAGAGAAGGCGAATCAAGGGCGTGAAGCCACTCCCGCAAGTGACTCCACTCACCGAGGACGCACTCGAGAAACACAGATAACAATCACAACCAGCTGTATAAACAACAATCACCATCACCCATTTCAACACAATGTTAAACACTATCACAACCAACCATCACAGTGACACCAAATCCAATTATATACCAACGAAATACTCTCTAATCAATCAACGATCTGAATAGGCGAACCTACCTTTAGCAAACCGCAGCGATTCAGCGTCCGATCACAAGATAACAAACAACCAGCAAAAAAACCAATAACAACCATCGTAACCATCTATTACTACTACCACAACTATAACTGAAATCAAATGAGACGATGATGATGATGACAACATACCTACATAAAGCAATCCGGCGTCAACACAGCTACCCGACTCAAGCATCCCCTTCCTAAGGTGTAACCACTCTCAAAGGTCTTAAGGAGGTGATTCGTGGTGAAGGAGAAGTGGAATGACGGCATTTAGGTTTTGGAAGAAAGGAGAAATGATTTGGGTTTCACGATTATACAATTTATAATTCCCTCAGTAAACCCGTTACTCGATCGAGTAACCAACTTACTCGATCGAGTGACGTCTACTCGATCGAGCTCCCAAGCTACTCGATCGAGTGGCCTAAGCTAGATCGAGTAACGCGCACACAAAGACTCACATCGTCACGGGTCATCACTCTTAAGGTTTTCGAAGATCAAGGTAAGTGTCTAAGGTCAATCAACGTCGGTTAACGGGTCCCTAATAGGACGGGTATTACAGACGAGGTCCAAACTTTCACCAACCCTAAATCCCATGACTTTCCTAAATCTTTGGTCTTTCTTTCTTCCGCAATTCTATTATTATCAAAGTCATCGTCAGATCAAGGTTTAATGTTTGTCATCTGAATTTATTTTCCCTATTTGCAATTTCATCTCTTAATAATTGGTCCGTTGCTTTCTTGGTTGACTTATTTTTTGAAACTTCAATGCTCTTACGATTAAACTCCTTTGCGGAAGACTTGGAGTTCCTCATGAACTCACTCATTTACTTAGAGTGACGTAAGACATGCTTACTCATTTATTACTTCATACTGACTTCTTGTATTTATGCAATTTGCCACACCGCAAATAAATTATTGCGTCCCGCCCCGGCCCTAGGCCCATACTACACAAGCCAAATGTTTTGTGACGAAAATCCCTCACTCAAAATTTTATACTCCTCGGTTTTGGTCATTTGTTTACCTTTGGTTTTAAAGAGAATATGGTCAATTATTAGATGGCAAGTGGACTGAATTGAGTGTATAAGATCAAATTGCTCATCAAATATATTTTCAAAATAGATAAGTAACATTGACTGATACCCCTTAAAATGAAAAGAAAGGTAAGCAAATGATCGGTCCGGACTAAGTAATAATTTGTATTGTGATACTACTGATAAGATTTCTAATATGTACGAGTACTAGCAATGTTCATTGAATCATTGTCCGCGAATTGCCCATTTCAATACGAAAAGGAGGGGACGAGTGAGTTAGTTCTGGGCTTCTGGCCTCTGGGGCTAGGAGGGGAGGTCGCCCGAAAGAAATAATTGAAAGTTTTAGTTAAAATTTTCCGTTTTTTGCATGTTCGCTCTATTATATTTGCAATTCGCCCCGCTGAAATATTTCACTCCACAATCCTGTCCCAATCCTTGCACAACTGCAACATCGTCGATCCAAGAGCAGGCTTACCGGATTTAAGTCAAGCTCTTGGGAGACTGACTAGTACCGGTAGTTGTAGATTCCAACATTTCATCACAACTAACGTGTTCCTTGCAAATTGCAATATTATTATGAAACCGTATCACAGGAATACAGAATAACTTTTGCAAAAATGTATTGGTGTCACTTATATAAAGTACGAAGTATTATCGTGTAATTGTATAAAGTGTCTTAATTTTATGCGAGTTCAATTACACTTTTTATCTAAATCTTACTGTGTTCGATTTCATGCAGTATTGTTATATGCCCTTTAATTGTGATTTACCTGTATATATTTCCACAAAATCTTTCATCACCTTTATGCATCTCACATCCATACTAGAAGATTTGCGTATTAATCACGGGTATATTAAACAGATAATTATAGGCCCTGTTTGGTAAAGAGCAGATTAATATTAGCATAAATAGATTTAGAAAGCAGATTTGACTAGCTGAATGATTTAATAAGTTGAGTAGTAGATTTATTTAGCAGAATTATTTTAGAGGTGTTTGGTAATTGACAGTTTTAGCTTAGCAGATTGTTTAGGTCCTTTGTAAAATGACACATGAGGATAATGCACAAATTATTTAATAAACATATAAAAGGAAGGTTAATATTTTTTAAGGGGTAAAGAAACAATTTTTTTTCTTTCTAATCCGCTAACCCAATATGCTGGTAGGAGCAACATATTGCAAAATAGCATATTGGACCCCAATATGTTATTTCAGTATGGTATTAACAAAAACTTCATAGTCTTTTTAGAGAATAATCATCAAGATAGAGTATTTTTTTTTTTTTTTGATAACGAGGAGGTTGGATCCTCCCCGGCACGCGCCAATACCATGCTAACCAACACGTACCATGTAAGCTCAATCCACGGGGTTACCCCTCACTGGAAGACATGTGGCCAAGTCTCTTCCTCTAGGGAGATTCGAACCCGGGACCTCGCAGTCCATCTTTCGGATGTTTTGAGGGTACCCGGATCTAAAAATTGGAGCAACGAAGGTGTTGTGGTGTAGTTGGTTATCACGTCAGTCTAACACACTGAAGGTCTCCGGTTCGAGTCCAAGTGATGCCACTATTTTTTTTTTTTTTTTTTTTTGCTTTTCCATTCTTGTAGTCCCTGCCTCACCATTTGATTGTCTTTCAATGGGCGTAATCGTAGAAGTCTCCAAAATGAAGCCATCTACAACGACCGCTACTTCAATTTTTCATCATCTTTATATGCATCTCACATCCCGTACTAGAAGATTTGCGTTTTAATCACTTGTATATATAAAATAGATAATTATAGATACCAATCTACATTCGGTGGGTAGCGTAACAACTTAATGTGGTAATCACGACTTTTGACAAATTATGATCTAGTCATCTTTACAAGTGGACTAGTTTTTTTATTTTCTTTTTAAAAAAAAGCTAAATAGGCAACATTACAACTCAAGGAAAAAATCATGGTTTTATTTGAACAAATAAAAAACTTCATAGTCTTTTTAGATAATAATCACTTAGATAGAGTAGTTACTAAGATAAGATATTGGCAGTCTAGGCAAGTTAAAGTTTCTTTCATGTTGATATATAATCCAATTTTTTTAAAAAACTAAAAAAAAATAGTTATTAGATTTTACATTTCATGTGGAAGTCATAAGTTTTTAAAAACTAGAAAAAAAATACACATAAATCCAATTAAATTTGATATAGCTGTGTGCAATGCTACTATATAACTAGTGGTATAATCTCTTTTCCTACAATTAGTCGTAAGTTCGTAACTGTCTTAATATTTTGTTTGATCTATTCTCTCTATCATATACGGTGTATATATAAGTTAAGTAATTAAATCTAAATATTGGAGCAACGAAGGTGTTGTGGTGTAGTTGGTTATCACGTCAGTCTAACACACTGAAGGGCTCCTGTTTGAGTCCGGGCCTCACCATTTGACTACCTTTCAATGGGCAGAAGTGTCCAAAATGAAGCCATCTACAATGCACTCCCACTTCATCGCACACTTGCAAAGCGACTTGAAATGAAATGTGATCTTTTACTCTCTTCATAGTTCATCCATGATGTCGCGTTATTCCTAATCGGCTTCATCCACGCCTCCGGGGTATTCATCAAGGTCAAGATCGAGTTGCCCAATTCGCAACCATAAGCAACTTTGATGGTGGGTGATCTTAGCATTATTTGTCCTTTAATTTTGATTTTATATTTTTACTTATTATATACTTCGTATACTTTGTTTATTTTTGTCAAGTTTATGTATGCATCTTGTGTCCCATATCGGAAGATTTATTTTTAATCGTTAGTTTATAATACGGTTGATCACGAAGTTAGCACCCATCTACAATAGGTGGGTAGCATTACAACCCAAGAATATTTGATCATGACTTTCTTAGACAAATTAAAGTCTAGCCATCCGTCAAGGGTGGACTAGTATTTTTTTTTTAAATAACTCGATTGCCCGTGCATTCTCATTTCAGTCGGGTTTGGACTAGTATTTTTTTGTTTTTTTAGACAACTCTATTGCCCTTGCATTCTCATTTCAGTCGGGTTTGAGTTTGCTCGGCTTAGGTTAAGTCAATTCAAGCATGTCATATATTTGAGTTGGAATGCCATCCGTCAAGGGTGGACTAGTATTTTTTTTTTTTTTTAAATAACTCGATTGCCCTTGCATTCTCATATCAGTCGGGTTTGGACTAGTATTTTTTCTTTTTTTTTAAACAACTCGATTGCCCTTGTATTCTCATTTTGACGGGTTTGAGTTTGCTCGGCTTTAGGTTAAGTCAATTCAAGCATGTCATATATTTGAGTTGGAATGGTTGTTTTTGGATACTAATCACTTTTGACATTTTTTTTCATTGTTTCAAACAGATTTATTAGTAAATTTAACCTAAAGAAAAATATACGAAGTAATTTAAAAATTGTGTGTTTGATAAACGACATTACTAATACTCTATATTAATGCAAACGTCTTTTTTTTTTCCACAACAAATTTTTTCGACTATTTGAGGAATAAATATTTTAAATTAACATGGAATTATATTTCGACTTTCGACTATTGAGAGAAGCTTAAAAATTGAAACAAGGAAATGTCATATTTCCGACTTTTACAAAGTAGATGAAGTGAGTAGAAATTTAAGTATTGAAAAACACTCAGTTCAAACTTCTTCATAATACCCCTTTCGTCCCGGTCACTTGTTTACAGGACATCAATCAACAACTATTATTGTTCGCATATCATTCATTAACAATTGACGGGTACGAAAAGACTAGTAACTTAGAGCAATAACACTAGTGGTACTAAGAACCCAAAATAAAAAGTTATTTTTATTGCAAGTAAAAGGTTAATCTTAATGAACTTCGTTGTTCATATATTCGAATTTGAGAACCAATAAGCATACTTTGAAAAATGTGGAAGACAGATTCTTACTCCTCCCATCCGACCAAAGGTTCTGATTGCTTTATCACACTTGTCGAGACACGTTTTGTAACGTGCATATCTTTAGTTACACATTATTAAAAATTATAAAAATTTGCTATTCTTTTAGCATTCATGACGATAAATCAAACAAGATCTCACATGACTATATTTTGTCTTATAGATTAAAAATAATATCAAAGATTCTCTACGACCATGAATAGTGCCAAAAAGCAATCAGAACCTTTGGTCCGGATGGGAGGAGTATTTTATATTTTTTATTTAAGAACTTTAATTGTCATCTATTGTGGGCAAAAGTTTTTAAACATTGGAATTAATATAATATAATATGATATGACATAAGAATAACTTAATATAAAGTTCTTTTATTGTTATTGCTCTAAAGATATGAAAAAGAAAGTTATAAAATATTGGTAGAGTTTTTTTTTACAATTAATGTGGGACAAAAACAAAAGGTGGGATTAAGAGCAATAGCAATAGAAGAACTTTATATAAAGTTCTTCTTTTGGCATGTCATATTTTAGTAATTTCAATGTTTAAGAACTTTTACTTACAATAGATCACATTTATATAAAGTTCTTAGATTAAAAATAGATTATATGTAATTGGCCTTTTACAATTTTCAAAGTCATATTTATTGGTCCTCAAATTCCAATATGTAACAAACCAAATTCTTATTTTAGAACTTGGCTATTTATTTTAAGAACAACTTTTAGTTAAAATAGAGGAACTTTATAATTTGGGGTTCTTATTGAAGACCCCAAGAATAAGAACTACTATTGCTATATGAAATATGCACTATTAATATTCTACTTTCATGAGTTGAATTTAATGAACCCTTGTCAAATTTCAAATAGAATTTACAATCAAAGATTCATGTAATGCTTAACTTATCTAGTCATTTGGAAAATTCCAAGTAGCTACAGCCTACAAGAATAGCACAAATGGAAAGCCCAAGCAACTCAAGCTTGACTTGTCAAAACTCGGCTCTCGGCTCGAGAGTTTAATAAGTCAAGCCGAGATAACGTCCATTACAAGAAATCTGCTCCCATGCGACTTAATTAAGTTTACGTAAAATAGTCGCTAAATGTTTTCGGCAACTACAATCAGTCGCCAAGTGGTCGTCGCAACTCTTAGTCGCCTAAATGCACCCGGGCGACGGATTTCGATCGCTAAACGGCGGCGGAATGATTAGTCGCCAATTAGCGACCAAATAGCAACCAAATGCGATCGCCAAAATGGCGACGGGTAATGATGGTAGTCGCCAAAATAGCGACGGATATCAATCGCTAATTCGGTCGCCACTTTGGCGACGCATGTGTATCTGTCGCCAAATCGCCGCCATGTTGCATAAATGAAAAATATGGTCGGGGTTTGCGACGGGGTGGTCGCCAATGTGGCGACGGATTTGTGTAGTCGCCATTTTAGCGATCGATTTGGTCGCTAATGAGCAGATTTCATCGCTATTTTGGTATAGATTGGACCTGAAATTTTCATTTAGCTCGAGCCAAATTGCTACAATATGAACTGCATTAAAATTACAACCCAAAGAAAGATACACAACGCACACGATGGCCAACAACGTCAAATTTCATACAAATGAAATCCGAATTCAAGTTATTACAACCAACGCAACAAGATGGTTTGTGTCCAAGTCTAACTAACTAAAAGGATAAACAAGTCTCATGCATCTAAAACATCCGACAAGTAAAAAGATAAACAACCAACAACTGAGTCAATGTCACGGCAAAGTAGATCCCGCTCCACTACCACCTCCTCCGGAAGGATATTTAGGGTCTTGATTTTATGGACGCCATCCCGGGTTACAAGACGAGAAATAAGTGGTCATCAACTCCATTTGCTCCTTCATCTCTTCAATTCTTCATCCCTTGCGGCCTCCCTTGCTTCCCTTGCTTCCCTTTCCGCCTTCCTTTCTTCTTCTCTTCTTCCAACTCCTCCCCTCTCGCTTCTTTCTCATTCTCATGAATGGTTTCATCATCAATTAGAGATAAAACCGATTTTTGACGCAATTTCTTCTTGAAAAAAATGTTGTATAAAAAATGTTGCATTTACTACAAGGACACCTAAGTTTATTTTCTACCAAATCATATCCATCTTGTTGTTTAGCAAACTCAATAAACTCAAGAACCCCCTTAACAAATCTACCCGTGGGGACGTTTCCTCTTATCTACCCTATCTTCGTACATCCATTTGCTTTCCGATCTCTTCATTTTAATCTAAAAATATTCCAAACAACAATTTTTAACAATATAACTCATACAACATTATTATACTTCTTAGTTTACAACCTTATACTAAAAAATATTCCAAACAAGACTAACAATTGAATAAACTAAAATCATCCTAATATTATACTAATTTACCACCTTCAACAATATTAACATTACACAATACAAATTATAGTAACAATATACCAATTTTGACAAATTCAATAATACTACCATTACACTAACATTATACTAATTTGATAAATTCAACAATACTAGCATTACACTAACTTGGTAAATTCAACAATACTAACATTAACAAATATTAGACTAACTTTAATTATACACTCCAAACACTATACAATACTAAAAATTTTCACTCCAAACACCATCAACAATACTAGCATTAAACTATACTTTAATTATACACTCCAAACAATATCAAAATCACAATTATATTGTCAATTACAACCCTAATTCAATTAATATTCATGTTAGAATATATTATGTAAATAAGTTATTATTTCATTATGATAGTGTATTCTTTATATTAGGTAAATATCTTTTGTAATTAGGTTCGATATATCGTTTGTATTTGTATTTATACGATTTGTTACGATATCAATAATAACCAAGCATTGCATTCCTTCATGGTATCGAGTTTTCCTAGGGCAAAATCGATCCTCTAAAATCGCTTCCGCATAAAACCCTAGCCGCTTCTTTGTCAACGGCGGCTCGCACCACTTTTCTTCCTTCTTTTCCGACCTCACGTCACAAATCAGCCATGCCGGAGACAAAATCTTCGTTTCATCCGGCCCTAGCCGTCTCTAATATACGGAATCATGTCAACGTCACCCTAGGTATGGATAATGACCAGTATCCTTTATGGGTCGCTCTCTTCACGAATCACGCGAAATCCAATCGCGTTCTTCATCATATCATCAAACCTAAGTCCGGCAAGACAGCCGTGCCTAAAACTGATGATGAAAAAGAGATGTGGGAGACACTTGACGCCACGGTCCTTCAATGGATCTATGCGACGGTTACGACGGACCTTCTTGAAACTATTGTGGAAGAGGACTCCACAGCCATGGAATGTTGGAAACGGGTTCAAGACATCTTTCAAGACAATCAACACAGTCGTGTTGTTACTCTTGAACAAGAATTTTCGAGCACATCCATGGCGGATTACTCCTCCGTATCAGCCTACTGTCAAAGGTTAAAAATGTTGGCCGATCAATTAAAGAATGTTGGTTCTCCTGTCACCAACAATCGTCTTGTTCTTCAATTGGTCTCTGGTCTCACACCGGCGTATCAAAACGTTGGCACTCTAATCCGACAAGCTGATCCTCTGCCTCAATTTTATCGTGCTCGGTCCATGCTAACCCTCGAAGAGGCTGGGTTTGCCAAACCGCCGCCAACTCCTCCTCGGCCTTATATGCGGCGTAACGATGACGGCTCTAGTTCGTCTTCTCCTTCAATTCTGGATCGTCCTCCTACTGCATCTAATAATAAGAATGGCAACAGAGGTGGGAATAAGAAGAAAGGCGATGGCTCTAAAGGCAACAAGGGCGGCAAGCAAGGTAATGCACACTCTGGCAGTGCATCCTCGAACACCTCTGCTTCGTCTCATACTCCTGTTCCTTCTTCTCCTTGGAATGGGTACGGTGCCTTGCCGTGGAGTCCTCCTCCCTGGTCGTTTCCTCCGTGTCCCTACCCCACCACTCCCGGTTATGGAGGCTGGCCACGACAACTCGCTCCTCGTCCCCGCACTCACCTCGACTCAGCGTTCTCGGCAGAAAATCAGCCGGCTCGGACGAGATATTGAACAAGGCTATGTACACTCTTGGCTTGACACCTCCCGACCCACGCCGGTTCATGGATACCGGAGCGACATCCCACATGACATCGGATGCAAGTAATCTCTCGTCTTATGTTAATTCGAGCATTAATAACGGTATTGTAGTCGGAAATGGTCATACTATTCCAATTAGCGGTCATGGGCACGCCACTATCGACAAACCACATCCTCCCCTTCGTCTTAAAAATGTTATTCATGCACCAAATATTATCAAAAACTTAGTGTCAGTCCGAAAATTTACCACAGCATTATTCGGAATCGTAGAATTTGACCCTTTTGATTTTTTGTGTGAAGGACTACAAGACGGGACGCATCTCATGAGGTGTAATAGTCGGGCGAGTTATACCCTATCACTAAGCCCAAGTCGCTACCCACTCCTGCTGCTTTTACCGCTATTACTCCGTCTCTTTGGCATGCCATATTAGGACATCCAGGGGCTCCAGTTTTTAATTCCCTTTGCATTAAAAATTTAATTCCATGTAATTCCAATAAACTTTTCTTGTTTGCTCTACTTGCTCTATTGGAAAAATTGTGAAACAACCTTTTATTGCTTCTACTTCTCGCACTATGCTCCCATTTGATATTATACTTTGTGATCTTTGGACGTCTTCTGTCCTTAGCTCGTCGGGTCATCGCTATTATTTAGTATTATTAGATGATTTTACGAATTTTGTTTGGACTTACCCTTTGTCTCACAAATCACAAGTCTATAACATTTTTGTCAATTTTCGAAAATACATTAAAACTCAGTTTGAAAGAGAAGTGAAAACAATTCAATGTGACAATGGCAAAGAATTTGATAATGCTTCTTTTTGGGCGTGGTGTGCACAACACGGAACTAGTTTCCGTCTTTCGTGCCCGTATACATCATCTCAAAATGGAAAAGCAGAACGAAAAATCCGAACTATTAATAACATTGTTCGCACATTGCTTCTCCACGCCTCTGTCCCCTTGACAATGTGGCATCATGCCCTCCAAATGGCTACATATTTGCATAATGTTCTTCCAAATAAGCAACTAGAATTTCAAACACCTCTTTCAGCACTTTATTTCAAAAATCCGAACTATGCTAATATTCGTATTTTTGGCTGCTTGTGCTATCCTCTTATCCCATCTACCAAAATTCACAAGCTTCAACCTAGGTCTACTCCTTGTGTTTTTCTCGGTTTTCCGGATAATCATCGCGGTTATAAGGGCTACGACCTCAAAACCAAGAAAATTTCCCTTAGTCGCCATGTTATTTTTGATGAGTCTCGTTTTCCTTTTGCTGAACAAAACTCATCTAATTTACCCGATTAGAATTAGAATTTTCTTGACGATGTCGTTCACCCTTGTGTCCTTCAACGAGCCTTCCATCACCCTCCCATGGACACACATTTACCGCCCACCCCTCCTGTATCCCCAACCCGTGACCACACCACCACTACACCTCACCAATCACCTCCGTCGAGCCCTCTTTCAACCCAATCAGAACAACCACACCCGTCCCCTGTACCAAATATTCCACCCGTCTCTAAAGCTGCTACACGCGGTGACCATGGCATACGAAAACTGAAACCTGTCTTTGACCTACATACAGCCGTTGCCATATCTCCGTTACCTCGTAACCCCGTGTCTGCTCTTAAAGACTCTAATTGAAATTGGCTATGGATGATGAGTATAATGCTCTAATTAGCAATAAGACGAAAACCCCCAATTCATATTCAACTTAATTATCAATTTACACAAACCCTAACTAATTAAAAATTAAAAACAATGTAAGCATCACAAGAGTATACATAAACGTCATAATAACATCAAAACAACTAATTACAATCACAAATTAAACAAACAATACAAAAACCAACTAATAAATTGAAATTTAAAACAAAATAACACACCTTCAAACAACAAGAGAATGAAATGAAAAGAATGGTGATGAACAAAGGAGCCGACGGTGACAATGGCGGTGGAGGTGTCGTCGGTGGTGGTGGTACTAGTTGGTGGTGGTGGTGGTGTCGGTTCCGTCGCGTTTTGCTCTCTTCCTTTTTTTTGTGTGTGTGTTTTGGTAAAGTATGAAAGAGGGAAGGGAAGACGCTGGAAAATAGAGTTAAAGTTGCGGGCGACCAACTTTGGCGACAGGAAACAGGGATGTCGCCAATTTGGCGACCGAATTCGGTCGCTATTCTCCAAATTTTAGTCGCTAATTGCATCGCTATTTTGGCGACTGATATTAGTCGGCCGATTTTTTTATTCGTCGCTAACTTGGCGACTGCGCAAAACAGTCGCTTAAATTAGTCGCCCGAGAGCTGAATTTTTGTAGTGCGCGGCTCACTCGAAAGTCTCGTAAAAATCTCGAACTTGTGTGATTAGATCTTATCGTAGTTATGCATTTACATCACTATTACATCTTTGTGAAAATCTTATCTAGATACAATTTTTATCTTAATTTGTGAAAATATTTTACATCACTATTATATCTTTGAATCATTGTTTCAAATGTTACCATTGATTCATATAATATCAAAAAGAAAAACAAAAATTTAACAATTATATATAGGTGCAAGCTCAGCTCAAGCTTAGGTTTAAACTCTCCAAACTTGATAACGAACACATTTTTTTCAAGCTCGGGTGAGCTCGAGCTCGAGTTTTAATTCATGAGTACAAACTGAGAAAGGCCTAGTCGTGCACACGGCCTTGATAGGCTTGTTATCAACCCTAGGAGTCAATTACTTCGTAATGACTTATCGTAGTTATGCATTTTTTCTATGATTATATTTACGAACAAAACTTAAGGTTGTGGTACCATATACGTAGTACTCACTTTGATTAAATTTATTTAAGATACTTCATCTCTGTCCTCATCATTTGTTTGCCTTTAACTAAAAACTCACAAAAAAGTACAAAAAAAAAAAAACAAATACTTGAAACGAAGAGAGTACAAGACATGGTAAGCCAATAGTTGATAAATGTTTTTATGGATATATAACATTTACGTGCACTCTCGTAATCTTTGGGCCAAATATATAAAATAATACGCTCAATCTATTAATTTGTAATTAGTCTATCAATAAATTTATTGAGAGAAATTTTTTAGGAGACCTACTCATACTATTTATGTCGAATGAAGTTAATTTGTTATTGTAAAGGTGGAACTTATTTCATACCTTTGATTAAAATACCCTTCTTAAAAAAATAAAATGAGGTGTATTAAAATAGAATGAAAAACTAATCACTCCTTCCCAATTATTTTTAATTACCTTTGATTAGAATACTTTTCATAAAAAATAATAAAAGGGTAAATAAATATTGGAATGGAGGGAGTAAGATATTAGGAAAATAACAGATAATTCAGTCCAATGAACTAAATAATTGTTTGAGATTATGAAATAATGAGAAAGTTACAACACATGGAAGTTTCATAGATGGGAAAACGAATAAAAACAAAAAAAATGGAGAAATTAAGCATAAACTTAGACAACATTAGTGTGATGGTATTATTAGAGAGAGGATGCATAAGATAAAGTGAAGAAAAAATAGTTAAAAAGATTTAATCCCAAATGCTACATTCCCTATAACATTACATTCCTACAGCATTACATCATTCATTGTGGGATCTTGGAGCAAAAAACTATAAAAAGTGGGATAAGTAAGCCTCGAACTCTCGCCTCCACTATGGAAAGTATAAGCTAGACCACAATGCCACATATATTGTTATGAATCTTTAGTACACTATAAGGTATATAATTCTTCATTCAGAAAATGAAAACAACTCGGGCAATAGCCCGAGTAGCCTAGGCCCAGATCCCCCCTGCCACCCTTGGTTTTTCCTATTGAAATGGGTTAATGGGCAATCCGCCGAATTACAATGATTCAACCAACATTGGTGTTACATACTACGTATTGAGTAGAAGGTAAGAAACCTCATACAGAGTAATAACACGATACTACAAATTACAAAACTTTAAGTAACAGGACGTTGATTATTGATTTATGCTATCCGGAAATTTCTAAAAACACGGTTTAATAGACGCTAAATTACAAAAAGAAATTTTATTTTGAAGCTCAATCGAATCGCACAGAATATACGTGTATTTCCGTTTTTAATTAAGATATGGGTTTGGGAGTGAGTGCACGTTTGATATTGTTTTCGACAAGAAACTTTAATGATGCCACGCGAGTATAATTTCTTATGTTAAACGTTATAGAGGCACATCTTTTGTCGAGATGCCAAATATACATAAATTTGGTGACGAGATGAGTCTGATGGTATTTGGTTTTATGCAGTATTGTTATATGACCTTTAATTTTTATTTTACTTATATATACTTTAATTTTTTTCACGTTTATGCATACATCTCACGTCCCATATTAGAAAATTTACTTGTTAATCATTAGTTTATAATACAATTAATTATAGATTTAGTACCCAGGGTAGCATTGCAAATCTGCAACTCAAAGCAATTATGATCTGGTTAGATATGATTAGATTAGATTAGATTTGTCTATTTTGCTTGTGAATTGTGATAGGATTAGACAATTTAAACTGTATCCAATCCTTCTAGGGTGGATTAGTTTTTTTCCCCCCTTTTTTAAAACACGACTTGATGGCTAGCATTCTCATTTGAGTCGGGTTTTAGTTTGATCGGTTTGGGTTGTGTCAATTCAAGCATGTGATATATTTGAGTTCGAACGGCTCTTTTCGAATACTAGTCACTTTGACATCTTGTATCATTGTACAAATCGTAAGAAAGACTTTATCCACTACCTACTCCCTCCCATACCGAAGATAACACTTGTTGATTTGATCTTCGAGGTAATACTTTAACTTTACTGTAAAAATTGCTTGGCAAAAAACTATTGCAAACGCGTGCAGCTAATCCCAAAAATATGTCTTAGTTAAATCGCATACGGAAAGCTTTCTTCGAGCTTACATTACCCGTTCCCTACCTTAAAAATCTAAGCGAGTACATAACTTCAATGATTCGTCAAATATTTCGATCGCAATTGAAACTTGAAAGTATGCATCATCGCAAAAACATGAGGCTTGTGATTAGTATATTACTCGTATTATAGACCTCTTGCAGTTCCGGTGAGAAACTAATTAGATGTGAATTTTCACGGGATTCTTTAGATCTAAAATTTTTCCAAAACAAAATAAAAAAAAGGGGAAAAAACTAGTCCACCCTTATCTCGAAGGTTGGTAAGCCAAATTTTTGCCTACGAATTTTATGCTTACCATGCCTAGATAGACATGATAGAAATGCATATTCTTAAGTTGTAATGCTACTCATCTATTGTAATTGGGTACTAACTTAATAATTAACTGTATTGTAAATAAATGATTATAAAATAAATCTTCTAATATGGGATGTAAGATGAATAAACGTGGAAAAAAATTGAATTATACTCTGTATATAAGTAAAATCAACATTAAAGGACATGTAACAATATTGCATAAGATCAAACACCAAATTATATATTGTGTATTTCCATTTTTAATACAAATTAGAAAACATACGTTGGTCATTTGGCCATGGTCTGAAACATCAATCGAATCGCACGTAATTAGACATGGTTTGGGATTGGGTGCCGTACACGTATGAAATAGTTTTTTCCTAGCAACTTTTATGAAGCGGTTGACAGTTAGTCTTGCTTAAGACGCTTTTAATTTAAGAGTTAAAATCTCTCACAACTTTTATTTATTTTCACTTTACTTTATTCGAGTGAGAGCCTTCATAAATTAAAACGGTCTTAAATAAATATTGGTATTTATGAAGTCATATGACAATAATTTCCTCTCGACCTATTTTGGCATAAGTATAAGTTTGTGACGAGATACATAGCCATTAAAGAATTTGGCTTACCAACCTTCGAGATAGTCCGGTATAAATCACATAGGACATGCGTGAAAGCTTTCTTCGAGCTTACATTACCGGTTCTCGACCTTAAACATCTAACTCAATACTTTATAATTTTGGTCACAATCGAAAATCTTTGGGAGATTTATTCATCTTACTTCCCATATTAGAAGATTTACTTTATAATTATTGATTTATAATACAGTTAATTATTAAGTTAGTACCCATCTACAATAGGTGGGTAGCATTATAACTCAACCCTCTTGACTAGTTTTTTTACAAATCACCAGCTATGTTTTTGCGAGGAATTATGCATTTTTCTATGTTTTATGTTTTCAATGTTTTATGTTTTCAATTATTCTTTGCATTTAGATTATTTATCGCTGACCTTTTTATCGTTTGAGTTGTTTGTTGGAAAGTTGATATTCGATTTTGTGTGATGATATTGCTGAATTTTTTTGTTGAACTTTTTATCCAGATGATTGTTTTGTGCTGAGGTTTTGATATTTATACAGTTTCTGGGTAGAATACTTGTTTCTTACTATCCGCTTTTCTTTTGCTTACTTACCAGCATACATAAACTAGATGTGAACTCTTTCATGTATCTCTTCATATTCTGATGTACAGCTTGGATTTGAATGATTAATGTGATCAAACTATTTCACCTATCCAATGAGATTAATAGGTCATTATCATCAAGTAGTTCTTAATTGTTATAAACTCACTATAAAAAGAGCAATGTGGTTAGATACATTAATAAACGATAGTAAATGTTAAGAGCAATTGCGTTTCGATAGACGTTGTTTCGATAGACAAACAGAAGAGTGGAATAAGTTTAGAGACAATCTTACAGCAAAAATGTGGAATGATTATCGAGCGAGAAGGGGTATCTGACTATCCTCTAGCCCCTTAAAAAGGAGGAAAATGATGGTGGTAAGTAGTAATTAAAAACTCTTCATTTTAGATTCTTAAGCATGCTATTAACTGCCAATGCCACATTTTTATTTGGGTAAGTTTTTGTGTGTGGAAGTTAGAACATGAAACAAAGAATTATGTCTTTCCTATATAAAAAAGTGGTTCTTTAATAGCTACCAAGTTTCTAAAATTTGTATATCACCTATCTATTTGTAAAGTCATCACTATCGTTATGTCTTAGTCATATGAGAACTTGACTTTGTCTATTAACTTGTTTTTGGAGATCCCTAACTTCTTCCAGGTTTCTTTCAAAGTTCACCCAATTGTTGCTAGGATAAATTTGTTGCACATTTAAATCGCTTTGTTTAATGTTGTAGATTCTGACAGATCTTTTTATATGTGATGGTTGAAAAAAGAGAGCAAGTTTTGGTTCCTACACAACCCAAGAAGAGAGGATATATTTCTTGGAATAGCCAAATGGATGCTCTTTTAATCTCGGTGTTGTATAATCAAGTAAGTCAAGGAAATTACAAGGGAGTTGGGGATTGGAAGCCTTAAGCCTACCAAGCGGTGGTAGATGAGGTAAGAAGCAAGCTAAATTTATCCGTTACTACTGAAAATGTGAGGAATCGTGTCAGGATTTGGAGAAGGCATTATGGAACAATCGTGGAGATAAGAACAAAAACTAAATTCAAGTGGGATAAGGAGAGGAAGATGGTGTTAGTACCACGTGACGAGATGACTGAATGGGATATGGGATATATATACCAACGTAATGCGTCTGCCTTTTATTCTCTTATTTAGCATTGCTATTATTTGATTTAGAAGGTCTACCAAATGAATGATATGGTTGAGTTATGTAAGGTATGCTTTCCAATGAATCCTGATTTAATTATCCATCTCTTGGAATATTCAGACTTAACTGTAGTTTTCACATATAAATACTCTCACTTTCATACTCTTTCACTCTTTATTTAATCACTCAATAATCAACCTACCATTATATTACTACCATTATCATTCAATTCTCTACAACAGACTAAATACATCAACACTTTCAATCTTTATCTTTTGGGTTTAGTTGTTGTTTAAGCTTTTTATTAGAGATGAGTAGTAGTTCGATTGGGTGGTCATTTTATCGTTCTAGTTTCATTGGAATGCTTATTTGATGGAGAATGGTGTATCAATTGTGTAGTATCTGGACGAACAATAATCACAACAGTGGAAAAAATAATCTTCTCTCTCTAGTTTTTCTCCCCCTTCTTTCTAAACAAAAAACCCTAACCCTACACCTTGATCCGCCGCCTCCTCTTTCCACACACTACCTCCCTTTTCCTCCCCAGATTTTTCTCCGGAGATGGGCTCTTCATTGGGCTTATCTCCGGCGAAATCGGCACTTCCCTTCTCTTCTTCCTTAGCGGCTCTCTTTCCATCGCGCCTGTTGACGGTCGGTCTTATTGATTGACCGACTTGTTGTGATGTTCGGGCTTGTTGATCCACATGGCCACCCTTTCTTCCGATTCTCCGTCTTGTCTGCGTCGGTCTTGCATGCATCCTTGGTCAGGGTGTGTTCCCCCTCCCCCCCCCTTCCCCACCCCCGGTAAGGCCCTTTATCCTTGGTTTTATTCTGTCTTGGTGGTCGGTGTTGGTGTTGTTGGTGTCAGGCCATCCTTTGTTGTGTTTTGTCGATGTGCTTGTTTTTTCGGGACTGTTTTGGGACCGATTGGTTATCCCCCCTTTTCCCCACAAATCGGTCCGTTGTCTGCTGAGTCCCTTGTGTCGTTGCGCAGTTTGGGACCGACAGTGATCCCCATTTCCTCCACCTATCGCTTCTCTGCCTTGTCTGTCACTTGTTCGGTTTTAGGTCGATAATTTCGGGTGTCGGGTCAGTTTCTTCGTTGGAATTTGTTGGTCATGTTGCATGTCAAATTGTGGTCTCAGGAGGTTGCTTTTGAGAATTGTGGTTTGGTTTGGGTTTTCGTGTGGTCACTTTCTGACTGCACAGTTTCGGTGGTCTTGTTGTGTTCCTTGGGTGTAACACCCCGATTATCCGGCCAAGATAATTGGAGCGTTACCATCTCGATTTTTCGAGGTAGGGTTTTAAAACTCCAATCAAAGAACATTCTATTAATGTAATATTTAGTAAATTACATAAACGTAAACAAATGAATGAATAAAATACAACTCGTGACATCTATACTCTTCTAGCCAACTAGAATCATCTCATGATATCATCAAGCTCGTCCCGTCTCCCGCGTACTATCCTAACAACCTGGACATAACCTGCTCCCCATATGACCAAAGGATATCATATGGATCGACACAAGCCACCCCAAAAGAGATAGGTGTGAAAGAAAAGTAGATCTATATACTTACATATTCATATATGTTTTAATTTAATTTGTCATAAAATTAAAGAATGATCTTATGCATGCAAACAATTAAACAAGATAAAGAAGAAACATTGTTCTTACATTGGAAATTCGGTTAATATGGGCACAAGAGAGATCACCTTTCTCTCTTGTTCTTGTGCTTTCCTTTAATGGAAGAACTAAGATCCAAGTATAGGATCTCTCCCAAAGCTTTATACCCAAAGCTCACTCTTAATAAAATTAATATTATAAATACTAGTACAATATTAATCTTGTAAAAATTGACCCAAAAATATTATAGGACACTTAATATTTTCGGTTTTATGGGAGAGGAAGAAGGAAGCTTTTTTATCTCTCTAAAACTCAAATTTTAGATGAATGAAATGAGTTAATGAAACCACAAAAATATTTTGTGTATATTAGGTAAAATAAGAGGAAAAACCAAGTGGTTTTTTCCTCTCTCAAAACCGGGTGGAAGGGGGGCATGGGAGGGAGCCAATGCATGCTCTAATTGTTCTTCACAATGAGCAATAGGTATGCAAGGCTAGATTAGTAGGTAATCATCATGCCCTCCACTAATATAATCAACATAATATTTGCTTAATCTTCCTCTAATTTTCGGTACATATAGTTAATATGGATTCCATATTATTTTTGTCAATTTGTCAATATGTCACATGTCACATGTCACATAAAATTGCTATGTATTTTTAAAATATTAAAAATCAACGTATTAATAAAAATACGTCATATACAAAAACCGACTTAGTAATTCATAATTACTTGTACCAAAATATTTTGTCAATTATAAATCACAATGAATTGTATTTATAATAATTCATTCAATTTCAATTGTTTCTTTAAACAATAATTTCATCTGAGTAATAATACAATTCGATTACTCAGACCGTATCTCATTTAATCAAATTTCAATGCGATACGTAAATTTTACTTCCAAAATCGTCCGTCAATTTTCAAGTAATTTAATTAACTCGTAACGTTATACGATTAATTAAATGATCAATTAAGAGTGTTGCCCTATAGGTATGACCTGGGGATCAATCGATCACCACCGTCGCACGACAAGTAATGTCAAACTCTAGTCACCAATCATTACCGATATATGTTGATCAGTTAAGTAAAAATTACTTCCCAATTGTATTCTTTATAATGAGACTTAAACATGTGATCATCATGATCAATGTGATCGATCATTATTTTCGGAGGACACATATTCCAACAATCTCCCACTTGTCCTCGACAAGTGTGCGTCACCAATTCTCTTGTCCTATTACTATCTCCCACTCAATGCAAGGTGTCTTTCAGGTCGTATTTTCAAGTGATCATATCGAGAGTGGTTTCCTCGATCCGGAGAATAAGCGATTGACCGGATTTATCCACCATGGATACATTCCGAGCGTGGCCACGCATTTCCGTTCATTACTCCTCGAGTGGCCCTGAGATATTGTTATAACCCAGACTAGGGGTGGACAATTCCTATCGCACTCATTCCCTTCAACTAGCCACAGCCATCATAACCCAAAATATGCCCATTTGACCCCATTTACGAAGGTCGTAGTAACACAAATCAAAGTTAATCTGAAATCGTGCCATCTTAGGTGAATAGTCTTTAGTCAAAAGAATCGACTCATTTGAATACTATAGCAACTCTCGCCACGACCAGGCTATATAAATTTGCGTAACTCTATAAGCGGTCATAAGGCCCGACAAAATGTTCCTAACAATCCGCCTATGTGATCGACTAGTCATTCTCATATGACTCTATGGCACTTGAACTTGCCATCAATCGCATCACACCGTAGTCACTTCCAGCACGTCACCTCATGTAAGTAACTATGGGCAAATACAATGCTAATCCATGTTCACTTTAACGGGGTTCAATTGTCTCCACAACCCGTTGGATGTAACAAAGTATAAGGTGAGTTAATAACAACTCAAACGACAAATGTCAACATCACACTCGGGTAGCCAATATCATATTACAACCTTGTGATGCATATCGTAAGTGTAAACACTTATTGATTGCAATAGAAGTTTAACATGCCATGTGTCCATGTGTTCAAACTTCTTATACTTGCATTTTCCTTTACATTTCATGTTCTCTCTCATAGCATGAACCTTACCAAGTACACATCAAGGTTCCCGACCTTGGTTTCGGTTCTTTATCTTGAAAGAACTTCCTAATCGATTATCACATAACCAATGTATTTGTGGTGAATGATAAAACTTGTACTGATCAAGTACTCCATCCACACACAATGCACTAGGTATATGTTTTGTAGAATCTTGCAACAATTTGTCAAGATGATTAGCCTAGCACTTCTCACAAGTCCTAGCATATTAGGAAAGATTAGTTTTGAGCAACTTATTCTCTAACTATGTATCTTTCCAAAATTCTTATTTCTCCTTTTAGCTTGAAGGGCTTGGGAATCTCATAAATCCTTACATGTGTTCGGATTTTCATTAATATGTGCAACCTCTTGACACATATAAGAGTATTCTGACAAACACTGAAATCGCTCATGGGATTCTCCTCGAGAATTCATGACGTTTCTATTATGGCTTACCAATGAATCATCATGTTCTTATGCATATGATTCATAATTGGACATGTGCATGATTATTCTAATGGCGGAAACATTAGTAACTTTTAATCATGTCATCAACTATATTTAGGTTCAAGGAAACGACCATGATGCTAATGGCAATTCCATTTTCATTTACATGAATAACCTATGTGTATGTTGATACGATGTGTATTTCTTAATACTGATCCAATATTTCTAGATGTAATTGGATTCATCATAGTCCATATTCATCCAGAATTGAAAACTCAAATACTTCTTTATGAAAGAAGGTATTAGCTCGTCATTCTTCAATGAGTGATGAGTTTTAAACATTCAAAGGATGATAGCTCCCACTAAATTCCATGTCTTCACATGATAATTTCTAAACTCCCACTTAATTCCACATGTTTTGAAATTGATTACTCAATTGAAAACATTTCAAAATTGGAACGTGTGTTGCTTTGCAAAGTTTATTAAGACGAAGCCATATATGTTCCCATCATATCCTTTCAAAATTCCTATTTTGAAGTGGTCTCATCTTAACCTTATGGAAAGAGATTTTAATCTCTAACTCACACATATCATAATGATGTGTAGCAATGTCATTATAAATAATATCTAGAACACGTCCTTTGAAATACCCTTTCGGAAGGAGGTTTAACCATTTTATAATGAGGTTAAGTAATGACATCTGCGTGGTTAAAACTTTGCCATTGAAGATATCGGTATATCAATCTTTGCAACTCGATCATAACTAGTATGTTACTTTGATTCATTTAGGCTCTTAAGTAAATCTCAAGGTTGAAACTATTGGTCAAAATTTTCATAAACTTAGTCAAAACTCTTGTTAAGACTTTACTTTAGTCATTTTGTTCCAAAACTTTCTTTTGGTCTCCTCGTGTAGTTATCTTGAGAACCTTCTCTTACGATTACTTCACTTGGTCTCTTTAGTCATATAGAACTTACTTGAGACCATAGATCTCATCTATTCGGTATACTATATAAATAGATATACCTTCATTCAAATCATTCTCTCTTGTGTAGATCTTCATTTACACAAGTACACAATTTTATCTTGCCTTGTGTGTTGTGTTCTCATTTTTCTCCCACTCTATCTTTAGAATAAATACTCTAGAGATTCAAAGATAGCATATGAGACACAAGTAATGATGTTGAAGTATAAGGAGAACTATCCCATAGATTGACTAATAGTTTTAGATTTCATAAGTGTACTTGGTGATTGACATTCCTTTAAGAGAGTTCATCGACTCAAAACCACTTTATAAATGATCATACACAAGCCTTAAGCATGTGGACATATAATGAAACCCGTCATTATATTTGTCTATTAGATCACTTTAAGTTATATGTTTCTAAGAACAAGCATTTAAACACGAATTTTAGAACAAATGATAAAATGATAAAACGGGTGACTTGGGTTGCAAACCAAGTCACCATTATCCAAAATACAACAAATTATCCAAAATACCTTTCCATGTCAAACACGGAAACTTAAGGTTCTAACATCCAAAACATGAATAAAATAAGACAATAAAAAGCAAAGCTCCATGAAAGCTATTCCTAGCTTCTTGATGGTATCTTATGCTTGCTTTTCTTTTCTCTTGTCTTTGCTTGGTGGAGGCCCTATTTACAATAAAAAGGGAGATACATTATCACAACTTTGTATCACAATACCATAGTTGAATTAGAAACGTAAAAGAAAGGATAGTCATTTACCTACTGGAGTGATCTTTCCAGCCTTAATAACACCAAGGTATTTGGAACAATTTCTTTTCCAATGTCCCATACCATTACAATAATGGCATTTATCAAGAGGACCCTTCTTGATTTTTGAAGTGCTAGCTTCACAAGTCCTAGCTTTGGTGAAAGTGGGAGCTTGCTTCTTACCCTTCCTCCCATTCTTCTTGAACTTCCCCTTACTCTTAGTGCTTATGTTAAGCACATCCTTTGGAGGGTTCACATTTAACCCCATGTCCCTCTCGGCTTGCACAAGTAACTTGTGCAATTCTTCAAGAGACACATCCTTGTCTTGCATGTTAAAATTCACCCGGAATTGAACATACGCTTTGACTTTGGACAAGGAGTGTAGAATCCTATCTACAATGAGTTCTTTGGGGATTTCAACCTTTTGAATCTTCAGGGTCTCGACAAGCTCCATAAGTTTGAGAACATGAGGGCTAACCTTTTGGCCCTCTTTGAAGTCGAGATCAAAGAATGCCGCGGCCGCCTCATATCGGACGATCCGCGGAGTTTGTGAAAACATTGTCACAAGCTTGGAGTAAATCTCATTAGCGTTGCTCATTTTAAAGGCTCTCCTTTGGAGATCCGCCTCCATTGCAAATATCAAGACGTTTTTCATTGCGGCGGACTCCTTTTGGTAAGCCTCATATGCTTCCCTAGTGGCGGCGGTCGACCTAGTAGTAGGTTCGGGTGGAGAGGCCTCGGTAAGGTAACGAAGCTTGTCGTCACCTTGGGCGGCTAATTTGAGTTGGGCATCCCAATCGGAGAAATTTGACCCATTCTTTTCAAGTTTACATCGATCCATGAAGGATCGGAGCCATGATGTATTAGCGAGAGGCGTGGCGTTAGGGGTTGGTGTTGCCATTTGTTATGAGAAAAAGTGGTCTACAAAACAAAATAGAAGGAGTAAAACAAATGTCGTTTTAACAATAATACTCGTAAAAATGTATAATTTAAACAAGTTTTAATGCATTTTTCTAGTGACCTCTACCCAACTAGATAAATGATTCCAAGACCCAAATTCATGTCGACTTAGGCACGGTATGGCCGATGAAACCCTTATCAATATAACTCGGTGGATTAACGTTTTAATCGATTCTACTTTTAGAACTCTTGGTCGATAAAATTACATTAATAATTATCTATAGCCCAAAACACATCCGACAAGGGCACGGTATGGCCGATGAAACCCTTATCAAAAACTTTTGTTGAGTTCAATCCAAATTTCGAATAAATGTGTCCATGATCCAAGTCCACATCAACTTGGGCACGGTATGGCCGATGAAACCCTCATTAACATGAACTCGGTGGGTTAACACTCATCACCCACTTCCCTTACGTAACAAGGTTTGTACCCCGGTAGGGCCGAGTGCACTCCCTCGCGAAATAGGTTTTCATGGTTTCTACTATTTGGTAAGGCTATGTCTCAATTAATTGTTTTAGCGAGAGGTCATGTCAATTTATTATCTATCACGTTTTAAGTGAACTAAAGCGGTGAACTACGATAATTTTAATTGACACGGTCGATAAACTCGATGAAAGAAGATGCATGTTTTAGTTATGGCGATTTAGCGATGCATGCGACATATAAATAAAATGCAAACATAAAATAAATAAATCCTAGTATGGCCTTCCTAAAATAGAAAAACTATTTAACTATTACATATTCGGAAACCAACCCCATTGGTCCCTTGAACTTCGGTTGTGGTACGCATCTCGAGGTAACACCGTCTTTATGTATCGCCATCTTGAAGAAATCCGTCTTGGGGAACTCCGAGATAAATTAAATTACATAGCAAATTACATAATTTCCTATTATACATTTGTAACTAAAATAAAATTAATCTATTAAATTACAAAACAGTGATACGAGATCACAATAAATTACAACCGAATCGATATTCCCATACATTTCGGGTAATACCAATTAAAACTAAGGCCATACTAAGTAAAAATTACATAATTCAAAAATTACATAAATTAAATTATGACAATCATAAAGAAAATGCAGCATTATAATATGTATGAACATTCCCAATTTTATGCTAAATCGCCTTTAATTAGCCAATATCGTATATTACTCGGTTTTTACGGATTTGCGTGATTTCAACATTTTATAATCACAAAAATTACATAAATTCATATTTATGAATAAGTTAATTACCCTAACCTCTTAGGACTCAAAATTTAGTCTTCACTAATTATTTGTGTTCCGGGTTTAATTCCAGAGCAGATGTTTGTTACCACTCGTAGCTAGTAGAATGATGTCCTTGCTTGAATCCTCCTTGCGGTCTCCTGAAACGATGAACAAACTGAGGGCTCGGCTTTGGCCGAGCGTACTCACTCCGACGCTCAAGTCAGTGAACTTAGAGAGAAGTTGTTGTGACTTGGCTAAGAGTATATTGTAGAGAGATAAGGAAGATATTACCAGATGAATAGTGGTTATTAGGTCAATTTGTGGATCCTTTCCTCAATGAAGGTTGAGGAGTATTTATAGGCATTCACCTTTTGTCACGTAGTGGCCAAGTGGCCAAGTGGCTATCAGGTGAAAAGACCGTTGTACCCTCGGCCGATGGACCTGTGGCAGACTCGCCGAGGGTCTTGGATATGAGTACGCGGATTTGTGTCCCGGCTGGCTAGTTGTCTGGCCGAGACCCAGGTGACAGGCCGATGGGCTCCATCGGCAAGACTGTCTAAGTCGTTGACTTTGCTGTGGATACCCTTGACCTTGCTCAATATGTTGACTTGGTCAGCGGTGCAGAATATGCCCCATCAATTTGCCCCCAGCGTAGTCTATGCCGTGGTATGGGCTCCGATGTATGTGAACGTATATTCTGCGTAAGTATTTTTGCAAAATTTTTGGTATCGGCTTCTTCTGAAGCATCGGCGTGGTTCTTGTTAGGCCGTACCATATATATCCCCCCTCCACATGGATGCGTAAGGGGCATTCGATGTGGAAAAGAAGGTGATTTTGGCCGAGACCGGTGAGAGTCGGTTATTTTTGATTGCCCCCGGCCGGTGCTTCCTGGCTTGGTCGATCATGTGGCCGGCGGAGAGCAGGTGCCTAGGAATTTGTTGAGGGAGATGAACAGGCGAAGAGATGTGAATGGGCGTGTTGAATACGCTTGGTAACTGTAGCATTGATTGACATTCAACTGTTGCAACGATTGACATTCCGTGGTTGCATGTTTGACACGTGTCTGCTTGCTGATTGGTTGACGCTTCATGGGCCGTGCCCTGATTGGTCCTTATTCATGGGCTTTTCCCTATAAATAGGGCAGTTATTCCGTGATTTTGGCCATTACTCTTATTTCCTCAAATTTTCAAAATTTTCTCCCAAAATCTTCATCTCTCTAAACTTTCAAGGGCTTTCTTTTCTTCCAATCTTCGGTCTTCGATCCGGCGAGTGTTTTTCTTTGAGGTAAACAAACAAATTTTCTTTTATTTCGTTTGTAATTTGTTGTGAACATGTCTTCTGCTGATGCTGGACCTAGTGAACCTGCGTCGGGGGGCCCTAGGTCTCCTTCTCCTGAAGTTGACCCTCAAATTTTGGAGGAATGGGAGGATGACGATTCCTATGGTGATTTTGGTGATGATTTCGGTGATGAAGTGGAAAGGCCTCGTCCTAACGAAGGGAGGCAGTATGTTATGGATCACGGCGACGCCTGTAAGGTCCGTTCTGACCGTGCTTGGACTCATAAGCTCGCCAGTTGTTCAGGCGAGAAATTTTTCGAGGGCCATTTTTTCTTCGGTAGGGGATACAAAATTGTTATCCCTGAGGAGGGTCAGGCCGTCTGTTGCCCTCCACCGGGCCACACCGGCGTGTATATGCGGCATTTGGAGTATGGGCTCCGGTTTCCGTTGAATGAGCACGTTATGACCATTATTAGAGCCATGAACGTTGCCGTTGCACAACTGCACCCGTTGGCTATGAGGACCATAATCGGCAAATGGCTCTGTCTCTTCAAGGGAGAGGCCCCAACGGTGAATTTATTCCACGGCTTCACCATCTCAAACCATTTTCTCGCCGCGTCGGATGGTACAAAGTGTGGAGATGGAGCCGGGTTATGTCTCTGTCAACAAACTTTCTTCTTGCAAGGATCGGCAAGGCGGTGGGTGTACGTTAAGGTGCCGGATGACTATCCCGCCACTTTTTCCAAAGACCGAGTTAACTTGCGGTGTGAGACTCAGGCGGAGCACGATAGATGGGTTTCCCGGAAGAAGCTCAAAATGGATGCCAGCAGTGTCTATCTCCAGGAGGATGAGAGGCTGGCAATGAGGCTCTTTGAGGTGGACAAGAGTGGGGTGCCGAAAAGATGGATTCCCCCGACGCAGATCATCCTTCAGGATGAGCCGCTCTGCCATGTCGGCCTCATACCGGCCCTAGCACAGGGTGAGTGGGGTCGGTGTGAGGCCCATCGCCGCTCTTAATGCTCTTGTTCCTCGAATTTCGATTCATTTCCTCTACTTTAACTCTTGCTTTGTTTCTTTCGCAGACCACTTTGGATCGGGCTTGTCTGAGGATATTCTCCGGAGAATGGGGCTGCACAAAGATGGAACCGTTGCCAACTTGCATCCCAAGGCTCAAGCCCACGACCGTAGGAAGTCGCCGAATGATCTTATGGAGCAGCGGCTGAAGGGCTTGAGCGTGGAGGAGGCTCAGGCGAAGGTTGTTAGCGGCGTTGTGCGTCGGATGCGGAAAACAATGTCTTCGGCGGCGAGGGCGTCGACGCTGGTTCCAACTCCCACCTCCCCTCCTAAAAAGGAGACGGCGGAGGTTGTTGATATTCCTTCGAGGGGGACTCGCGTGCGGAGGAATCTCCCTTATCCGAAAGAGGAAGGAGGCAGCCTCTACCGTTGGCAAGGGAGTGCCTCCTCCGGCCAAGAAGGCGAAGCACGGTACCTATTCATTCCGTGGCTTAAATTTAGCCGAGTCATTGGGTGCTCCTGATGACAAAGCTTCCGACATGTCGATATACGTTGATACCGACGTCTTTATTAAATTTTTGTAGACCAGCCGCAGCCGCTTCCTCGCTCTCGTTGGGCGGCGAGGTGGAGGGGACTCTGCGCAGTTGGTGATCAAGGCGCCACCGTCAACCCTTCATCCTGCAGGGCATCCTTCTCCCAGCCGCAGGCTGGTGGTCAAATTATTCCCGCCGTCCCTTCATCCCAGAAGGCTTCCGTCTCCCAACTCATAGAGGAAGGCACGAAGCTAATTAGGGAGCTTGCAAGGTGGAACGTGGTTACCGCTGCTCGTCTCATGGAGCAGGAGAAGGCCGTGGCTCGAGCTGTCCATGAGCGTAATGCCACTAAGCAGGTGGCTGCGTCGGCGAAGCTGGATCTCCTCAATGAGCGGAAGCTTAGGGGAGATGCTGAGAAGGCGCTCTTGGCTGAGAGAAAACTCAGGGAGGACGCTGAAAAGGAGGTCCTTGCTGAGAGGGCCAAGGCCGAGGTGCGGCGGCCCGAGGATGCGAAGTCGCCGGAGAAGTGTAACCATGTTCAGGGGCGTGCCGACCTCTATCTCCAGCAGAGGAACGAATCCGAGGGCCTGTTTAAGGCCCAGGCGGAGGTGATTCGGGGCAAAAAGGCCATCATCAAGCAGAAGGAGGCGGACATTGAGATGCTCCAGACTGTCATGCTCCCCAATCTGTGCGCTGAATTCCGGGACTTGGCCGAAGGAGCTGCTAGGGAAGTGATCGAGGAGCTTTTCCCTCTTGATGGTTCCTTTCCGTGGGGCAGATATGACAAGCTGCTTGATGACAAGCTCGAGGCTAAGGAGAACGCCATGGTGGAGAAGGCCAAGGA
Source organism: Silene latifolia (assembly GCF_048544455.1). NCBI lineage: Eukaryota > Viridiplantae > Streptophyta > Magnoliopsida > Caryophyllales > Caryophyllaceae > Silene > Silene latifolia. The sequence goes on from NC_133531.1 coordinate 15,061,554, forward strand.
GGCGGTGAGGGCGAAGATTGAGAAGGAGGCGGCCGCGGAGAAAGCAGCTCTTGCTGAGAGGGCTAAGGCGGCCAAGGAGGAAGCTGAGAGAATGAGGGCGGCTGATGACGCCGAGGCCAAAGCTGAGGCGCTAGGAAAGCCTTTGGGTTGCCTATTGAAGAAGATGCGGCTACCGCTCGATGGTAGCGCAGCGCCAGGCATAGGTTGCTTGATGAGAACAAGTTTACAGCAGATCTGCTTCAGCTCCTCACACACCATCATGTGCTGCTTGATGAGAACAAGTTTACAGCAGATCTGTTTCAGCTGTTCGGGGGCCGATCATTAATCCCTTCTTCCCCGCCATCTTTTGGTGCTTCAAATGACATAATTGTAGCTTTTGCTTTTCTCCTTGTACTGTGCACCGCTTTGGTAGGTTGTGTTTTGGTTTATCCCAATGGGACGGCTGTCATCTCCGTTCTCTTTGCCTGTAAACTGTTATTATTAATAAGAGTTCGTTTCTTTTGCCTTCGGCATGGCCGAGGTCTTTACCTTATTTCTTTTGAGCGTCTCAACGGTATTTAGTGTTTCCACTTTGCCTTTGGCTTGGCCGAGGTCTTTTCTCGTTTTTGTCTGAGTTGCCCTCCTACGTTATTAATTGAGCGTCTCTTTTTGTTTGAGCCTTGGTTTGGCCGAGGCAGTTTAGAGTGTGCATCTCAACTGTTTTTAACGCTTTTAAGGCATTTTGATTTGTTTATCAACTGCGCTGGCCGCGATCGTCGCGTGTGTCGCTTCTCGATGGAGATCGCCGCTCTTGTCGGTGCACGCATAAGAAGAGTCGGCGCCGGATAGCGTGTTACGCGGCGTCTACCACTTTAAGTGATGCCGTGCGTCAACTATTTGTGGTGATCGCCACAAAGACTACATTTCTTCATGGGGACCACCGCTCTTGTCTATGACGGTGTGAGTGGCGCCGGATAGCGTGTTACGCGGCGTCTACCACTTTAAGTGATCGCCAAGCGTCTACTATTTGGGGTGATCGCCACAGCGCTACATTTCTTCATAACGATCGCCGCTCTTGTCGAATCGACAGATGAGACGGCGTCGGCTTCTTATAACGATCGCCGCTCTTGTCGAATCGACAGATGAGACGGCGTCGGGCTTATAACGATCGCCGCTCTTGTCGAATCGACAGATGAGACGGCGTCGGCTTCTTATAACGTTGCCGCTCTTGTCGAATCGACAAAGATGATGAGACGCGCGTCGGCTTATAACGATCGCCGCTCTTGTCGAATCGACGGGTATGAGAGGCGTCGGCTTCTTATAACGATGCCGCTCTTGTCGAATCGACAGATGAGACGGCGTCGGCTTCTTATAACGATCGCCGCTCTTGTCGAATCGACAAAGATGAGACGGCGTCGGCTTCTTATAACGATCGCCGCTCTTGTCGAATCGACAGATGAGACGGCGTCGGCTTCTTATAACGATCGCCGCTCTTGTCGAATCGACAGATGAGACGGCGTCGGCTTCTTTCTTCCGCCGGTGATTTATGGGGAAAATGGATATCTTCATGGGAGACTTGGTCGATTTTACATTTGATATTAACATGCGTCGGGGTGCCCCCTGTTTTGGGCACCTCCGCGCTTTACAAGGTCTATCGGTTTCCTAATGCCTCTTTAGAGGCGCTGTTCCCCGTCACCGTCGGTTGCATCCATAAGGTCGCCCTTCGGTTGCGAGGATGAGCTTTTCCCCTTCTCCGATCGCTTCGCCACTCGAGGGATTGCATGTTGCACCCTCCGCGGATATCCGGATGTTGACCACCTCGTCCTTCTCGTCTTTGGAGACGAGCTTATGCGCTTTCCCCCGGTCCGAGACATACATTAGTGTCGGGGCCGGATGGACATCACTGCGTCGGCATCGCTTAGAGTAACTCGGCCTATTAGGGCGTTGTAGGCGGATGAGCCGTTGATGACGACGAACTCGGCTAGGACATTCTTGGCCGCATTCCCCTCGCCGAACATCACCGGTAGTCTGATTGAACCCGGGGTACCAGGCCGGCCCGGAGAAGCCGTATAGTGGATGGGTGCGGGGGCTCAAGTCCTTGATTCTCGGGCCGAGGTGTGGAAGCACTCCCGAACATGATGTTCGTGTAGGCGCCGTGTCTATCGACATCTCTTCACTAGGTGGTTGGATATGTCCAAGTTGACTACGAGTGGGTCGCTGTGAGGGGCGATGACTCCCTCGTAGTCCTTCCCTCCAATAGTCATATCGGGAATCTTTGGAGGCGGTGGTCGCTGCGTTGGGCACAAAGTTGATGGCCCGACATGCTCGTTCAGGTGCCGTTTGTGTCCATGGGCCGACCCACCGTTCTCGTTACCTCCGATGACTACATGGATAACTCCTATCCGTTGAAAAACGGATTTCTTATCTGAGCCGCTGGCGTCAGTTTTCTGGCCTTTGGCCACATACTTGTCGAGGCTCCCCTTCCGGATTAGCTCTTCAATGGCATTCTTCAGATGCCGGCAGTTGTCAGTGAGGTGGCCGGCGCAACCGTGGTACTCGCAGTACTGGTTCGAGTCACCGTCTCCTTTTGGCTTGGGAGGCCGTTCCCACTTCTGGCCCTCGCTTCTGCTCAGGGCGAAGACCTTGGCGGCCGATGCGACCAGAGGGGTTTTGTCATAGTAATGCCTTTGGTAAAACATTCCCGAACTCCCCCCGGCGCCCGTCGGGCCCTGTTTCTTGGCGAATCTATCAGACCGTGACCTGTTATTGTCACGGCGTTTATCATCGGATCGTGACCTGTTATTGTCACGGCGCCTCTCATCCGGGCTATCATCCCGGCGGCTTTTCCTCTCTGAGGGCTCGGCCTCGCTGGGGCCTACCCAGGTCTTGTGGTAATCTTCCACCTTGATGGCCTGGTCGGCCATCTTCCTCGCGGCGTCTAGGCCCAGGCCCCCGTGCTTGATGAGCTCGTCTTTTAAGTTTCCCTTTGGGAGGCCCTTCATCGGTCGTGCGAAGCCGCCGTTCGGGATTGATTTCCGAATCTGCCGGACCTTGCCGTCGAACCTCTTCATATAGCCTCGTAGAGACTCGTCCTCCTCCTGCTTGATAGTTAGGAGGTCCGACGTCTCCACGACCGTCCTTTTGTTGCAAGAGTACTGGGCTAAGAAGGCGTCCTTTAGGTCGGCGAAACAGTATACCGAACCGTCGGGAAGCCCCTTGTACCAGTTTTGAGCCATCCCATGCAGAGTCGTTGGGAAAACTCGGCACCAGACCTCATCAGGCTGCTCCCATACCGACATGTAAGACTCGAAAGCCTCGGCGTGGTCGGTTGGGTCGCTGTCTCCTTTGTATGTAAACGCGGCAACTTGACTTGGTTGGTACGGCGGTGTCAGGACATAATCACCGAGGGGTGTTTGACCACGTGTCGGATGACACGCGGCGACCGACTCCTCGCATTCCTAGTCCGGCTCCTCTCCTCGTAGCGGGAAGGACTTCTTCTCCGGCTCGGGCTTCTTCTCCGACTCTCCCGAGTCAAGCCGCCTGGTTCTCCGGGGGTGTGCCTCGTCGGTGGTGCGGCGGCGATGTCCTCTCCCGAGTGCGAGAAGGACTTACGTTTACCACGACCACTTTGGGCTCCTCCGGCGTCTTGGTAGGATCCGCTTCTCCCAAAGTGCTCCGTTCAAGTTTTTGGAGTCACGTTCGGGCCCTGGCCTCGGGACGGCTTCCGCCGCTCGTGTCGGCGTGCCTATGTGAGCTGGTGTACTCCCAATTAGGTCCAGGAGTGTCTTCAGTTTTGCTACGTCAACCACCTGTCCCATGATGGTGTCCTGGTTGGCGGACGGCGGTGTGTCCGGTATTATCGGCATTCCGAATTCCGGTTGGACTACTCCGCCGGTGGAGGGTTGCACTACTCCAGAATGGTGAAATGTATCATCTTGGTGTAGCTCGGTTTCGTCGGTCACGACTACTTGTTGTTTTGACATCTTCTCAGCTTTTTGGGTGGGTTTTTTTGTTTGTTTTTGTTTTTGTTGTTTGGGAATGAATGTGACTAGCTTCTAGTGTCGCTGGTCCCCACAGACGGCGCCAATTGTTCCGGGTTTAATTCCAGAGCAGATGTTTGTTACCACTCGTAGCTAGTAGAATGATGTCCTTGCTTGAATCCTCTTGCGGTCTCTGAAACGATGAACAAGCGAGGGCTCGGCTTTGGCCGAGCGTACTCACTCCGACGCTCAAGTCAGTGAACTTAGAGAGAAGTTGTTGTGACTTGGCTAAGAGTATATTGTAGAGAGATAAGGAAGATATTACCAGATGAATAGTGGTTATTAGGTCAATTTGTGGATCCTTTCCTCAATGAAGGTTGAGGAGTATTTATAGGCATTCACCTTTTGTCACGTAGTGGCCAAGTGGCCAAGTGGCTATCAGGTGAAAAGACCGTTGTACCCTCGGCCGATGGACCTGTGGCAGACTCGCCGAGGGTCTTGGATATGAGTACGCGGATTTGTGTCCCGGCTGGCTAGTTGTCTGGCCGAGACCCAGGTGACAGGCCGATGGGCTCCATCGGCAAGACTGTCTAAGTCGTTGACTTTGCTGTGGATACCCTTGACCTTGCTCAATATGTTGACTTGGTCAGCGGTGCAGAATATGCCCCATCAATTTGATCATAATTAACTCATATTTCTAAAATTGTTCATTAATGGACCAAAAATTACAAAAATAAGCTATAAACTTCAAATAAATCACAAAATGTCAAATAAATTCAAAATTTAAAATTTAAACTCATGAACATTATGTAAAAATATCATGACACTCATAATATTCAAAAACTTAGGTTAAAAATTTTGAAATTTTTCCGGAAAAACAATGTTGCGGTTTATCGGTTTTTTAACAAAATAATCATAAAAACATGAGAAAAATTATATTCATTAACTTTTCAATTTTAGATCTGAAAAAGACAATAAAATGCAACATGTGACGTTTTTCTTAGTCATAGATTATGTTTTATTAATTTTTCACTAATAAAGTCACTATTCATGCCATTTTTCTTCAAAAATCCATAAATCATGCAAAAAGACTTCAATATAGCCTATTATTTTACACACATCTTGTAAAATTTCATGTGACAACATATTAAATTTCTATGACCAGATTCGAAATTTATCTCATATTAACCTATTTTTCACTTAAATCCGATTTTAATAATGAAAAATCCATTTTTCGAGCATAAGAAGTCCAAAAATTATGAAAATTTACAGGTTATTTCAAAATAATATATGTGACAACATATCCAAAAATCACTGGACAATTCTAAGTTTAGCTATTTTTAGTCCGAAAATGACATTTTATTCATAAAATCATATTTTTAATGTCATTATTATGTAATATGAACAATAAAAATCCATAAAATAACCAAAATATCCTAAAAACATTTTAGGACCAGAAATTTTAACATGCATAAATTAATTTCGTGATATATCATAATAACACAAATTATTCAAGTTTTATATGTTATTCTTATAACTCGGAAAAACTTTTAACCGATTTGCATGCAAACAACCATGGCTCTTGATACCGATTGAAGGAAAAGTAGATCTATATACTTACATATTCATATATGTTTTAATTTAATTTGTCATAAAATTAAAGAATGATCTTATGCATGCAAACAATTAAACAAGATAAAGAAGAAACATTGTTCTTACATTGGAAATTCGGTTAATATGGGCACAAGAGAGATCACCTTTCTCTCTTGTTCTTGTGCTTTCCTTTAATGAAAGAACTAAGATCCAAGTATAGGATCTCTCCCAAAGCTTTATACCCAAAGCTCACTCTTAATAAAATTAATATTATAAATACTAGTACAATATTAATCTTGTAAAAATTGACCCAAAAATATTATAGGACACTTAATATTTTCGGTTTTATGGGAGAGGAAGAAGGAAGCTTTTTATCTCTCTAAAACTCAAATTTTAGATGAATGAAATGAGTTAATGAAACCACAAAAATATTTTGTGTATATTAGGTAAAATAAGAGGAAAAACCAAGTGGTTTTTTCCTCTCTCAAAACCGGGTGGAAGGGGGGCATGGGAGGGAGCCAATGCATGCTCTAATTGTTCTTCACAATGAGCAATAGGTATGCAAGGCTAGATTAGTAGGTAATCATCATGCCCTCCACTAATATAATCAACATAATATTTGCTTAATCTTCCTCTAATTTTCGGTACATATAGTTAATATGGATTCCATATTATTTTTGTCAATTTGTCAATATGTCACATGTCACATGTCACATAAAATTGCTATGTATTTTTAACATATTAAAAATCAACGTATTAATAAAAATACGTCATATACAAAAACCGACTTAGTAATTCATAATTACTTGTACCAAAATATTTTGTCAATTATAAATCACAATGAATTGTATTTATAATAATTCATTCAATTTCAATTGTTTCTTTAAACAATAATTTCATCTAAGTAATAATACAATTCGATTACTCAGACCGTATCTCATTTAATCAAATTTCAATGCGATACGTAAATTTTACTTCCAAAATCGTCCGTCAATTTTCAAGTAATTTAATTAACTCGTAACGTTATACGATTAATTAAATGATCAATTAAGAGTGTTGCCCTATAGGTATGACCTAGGGGATCAACTGATCACCACCGTCGCACGACAGTAATGTCAAACTCTAGTCAGCCAATCATTACCGATATATGTTGATCGTTAACCAAGAAAAATTACTTCCCAATTGTATTCTTTATAATGAGACTTAAACATGTGATCATCATGATCAACAGTCGTGATCGCATTATTGTCGGAGGACACATATTCCAACAAGGTGATAATGCACAGACACACAAACGTCAGTTTCAACAGAAATAAAGTGTGATACGACTCGAATGTGTGAACATACAACAAGACTATGATATGAATAACATGATATCCAACACCCGCCACCACGGTAGCGGGACACGCCGGACATACGGACCAACTCATCGGTACCGGACACGCCGGACATACCGTCAACACACTGTACGGGACACGCCGGACATACCGATAACCACAAACAGTATCGGAACACGCCGCACGTGCGGGTCCGAAGCCAACAAGATCCCCTGCCAGACGTCGTGTCTCAACTAGAGATGACAACGGATCCTGGACCCTATCCAGATCCGCGGATCCGGACCATGATGGGTAAGATATGGATCCTAATTTTTTGGACCCCATGGATATGGATCCACTTATTTGAAAATGGATCTGGATATGGATCTGGAGAATTTGGATCTGCCGGATATGGATCCAACGTTGGTGTGGCGAATATGGATCTGGATCCTATCAGACCCTACCCAGATACGGTCCATTGTCATCCCTACTAACATTACACAAACACAGTACACAAGTTGTAAGTTAGAGATGGCAACGAATCCTGGACCCTATCCAGATCCGCGGATTCGGGCCCTGATGGGTAGGATATGGATCCTAATTTTTCAGATCCCGTGGATATGGGTTGGATATGGATCCACTTATTTGAAAATGGACCTGGATGAATTGGATCCGCCGGATATGGGTCGGATATGGATCCAACGTTAGTATGGCGGATATGGATCTGGATCCTAACGGACCCTACCCAGATCCGGTCTATTGCCATCCCTTGTCATATCCATTGCTTCACCCAAGTCCTACAAAAAAATAATGAAAATCCATTGTTTTTTTTTTTTGAATTGAGACAGTACTTGTGAAACAAAAATAAAATAAAAATTAAGATATCTTTATAGAATATTGGGCAAACATAAATTATTTGTTGATTAAAAATATATGTAAATCTGTGATTGATAATAGTCATTAAAGCATTTTCATACGTCAATATCAATAATGAATCATAAAAATATATATCATAGAAATTATATACACAAGAGTATAAACATAAACAAAAAAATGTTATCAAACAATAATCTAAAAATTACCTCGATCGGTAATGTCAAAGGTGATTGATATGAAATATATTTTGAAGTCTTTCACATCCAAGTTTTGGCTTTATAGAACTACTACATTTTCATTTATAAACCGTATTAAAAGTTCTTTTTAATTCGAAGAAGAAAACAAAAGAAATGTAGCTAAAGAGACATTATTTATGTTGAAGAATGAATGCAAAAATAAAGAGGCATGTAGTGATGGGGAAAATTCTATTGATTTTACTCAATTAACTTGGTTTGAATTTATCATTTATTAGATGATTAGAGGATGCCACATATGTGATTTAAGTTTATAAGAAATTCTCATGTCACTTGTTCAAGTTAGCCTTTTTAAATTATTTATAGATATGAGATGGCATTAAGTAAACTTATGTAGCGTTTTGATATAATGACATGGCATTAAGTAGATGATTCAAGGAGCTTTTTAATTAAGTTTTATAGATCATCAAGATAGAGTAGTTACCAAGATAAGATATTGGCATCCTAGGCAAGCTTAAGTTTCTTTCATGTTGACATATAATCCAAATTTTTTAAAAAGCTCAAAAATAAAAGTAATTAGATTTTGTTTTTCATGTGGAAGTTATCAAGTTTTTAAAAACTAGAAAAAAAATACATATAAACCCAATTAGATTTGATATAGTTATGTGCAATGCTTTTTTTTTGGTAAAATGTGAGCGGTTATATTATAATCAAGAAATATTACATCATTTTTGCCTTACAAAGTACAACAACAACTTAAGGCTAAGTACAAAATCTGCATCTAATATTGATCATACTTAGCCAATTACAATCACTTGGCATAGTACTATTACATAATTTTTGCACTATTCTCCCATGTATTTGATGCTGAATTATTGAAATCATCTTCTCAGGCCGTCTGATAACAAATTCAAGACGCCTAGTGTTCCTTTCCATCCAGCATAACTATATAACTAGTGTAGTTGGTTATCACGTAATATTTTGTTAGTCGTAAGTTTGTAACTGTGTCTCATAATATTTTGTTTGATATATTTTCTCTATCGTATATATGTATATAAGATAACTAATTAAATCTAAATATTGGAGCAATAAAGGTGTTGCGGTGTAGTTGGTTATCACGTCAGTCTAACACACTGAAGGTCTCCCGTTCGAGTCCGGGCGACGCCACCGTTTTTTTTTTCGCTTTTCCATTCTTGTATTCCCCGGGCCTCACCATTTGACTGTCTTTCAATGGGCAGAAGTCTCCAAAATGAAGGCATCTACAACGCACTGCTACTTCGTCCACCACCTCTAGGAGACAGTACAACGTTTCCTCGCTCACTTGCAGGCGACTTCCGAAATGAAATGTGATCTTTTACTGTCTTCATAGTTCATCCATGATGTCGCGTTATTCGTGAATCGGCTTCATCCACGCCTCAGGGGTATTCATCAAGGTCAAGATCGAGTTGCCCAATTCGCAACCATAAGCAACTTTGATGGTGGGTGATTTTAGCGTTATTTGTCCTTTAATTTTGATTTTATATTTTTTACTTATTATATATACTTTAGTTATTTTTTGTCAATTTTATGTATGAATCTTGTATCCCATATCGGAAGATTTATTTTTAATCATTAGTTTATAATACATTTTGACGGGGCATATTCTGCACCCGCTGACCAAGTCAACATATTGACCAAGGTTAAAGTTAAAAGACAACAAGTCAAAAGAAAAACGGCCTAACCGACAAAGCCTGTCGGCCTGTCACTTGGGTCTCGGCTCGGCAACTAGCCGGCCGAGAGGCATATCCGTATACTCGCATCCAGTTCCCTCGGCATGGAGTCAACCAGGTCTGCCGGCCTGTCATGGGTCCCTCGGCCGAGGGTAAGACAGTCTTTCCACCTGCTACGCCACTTGGCCACTACGTGACAAAAGGTGAAAGTCTATAAATACTCCACATCTCTCATTGAGAAATAAACTGGAAAATCTGGTATAAAACTCCCTTATCTCTCTACAATATACTTTGTCAAGTTAAACATACAACTTATCTCTCTAAGTTTACTGACTTGAGCGTCGGAGTGAGTACGCTCGGCCCCAAGCCGAGCCCTCAGTTTGTTCATCTTTACAGGAAAAAGTGAAAGGAAGAGACGAGCAACGACATCATTCTACAAGCTCAAGTTGTCACAATCCTGCTCCGGAATTACACCCAGAACAATTGGCGCCGTCTGTGGGAAGGTGCATGTATTACCGGAGCATGCATCCGACAATTCTTGCACTTCTTGGTTTTTGCCCCGGAATCTTTCAAAGCATGGTAGGCCGAAGTAGCCGGCTCGGAGAGCTTTGTGGGCTAGCGTTCTCGCCCCATGTGGTGTCCGCAGATGCCTTCGTGAATCTCTGTCAGTATAAGCTCCGCGTCGGCAGGGCCGACACATTTCAAGAGTGGTCTTATTACGGACCTTCTGTACAATTCTCGTTCGAACACTAAGTACCTTGCATCGATCCTTCTTATCTTCTGAGACAGACTGCGGTCCTCCGACAACTCTTTTGTCAGCTTGTATTTCATTATCGGAGTCATCCACGTCGTCTCGGCTTCGATGTCGCCCACCATGCCGACGGTCTCAGTGATGCTTTTAGCATTTCGATATCCACCAAAGCACGGTTCGACTGACATTTTTGATGCTTGAACTGACAAGTTTTGAGAGAGCGTCGCCTCGGTTGTTCTCAGACCTGGGGATGCACTGTATTTGGAAAGATTTTAATTTTGAGGTGTCAGCTTTTACCCTCTCCAGGTACCTTACCATCCCATCGTCTCGAGTCTCATACTCTCCTCGGATTTGATTAGTCACTAAGAGCGAGTCTGTTTTCAACACAATATGCTCCGCCCCGGCAGCTCTAGCTAACTCGACTCCAGTTATCACCGCCTCATATTCGGATTCGATATTTGAGGCCGAGAAGGTAAACTTCAAGGCGTACTCAAACTCGTTTCCGTTAGGGCTGATGATAAGGATGTCGGCTTCTGAGCTGTTCGCCTTGGAGGACCCGTCGGTATACACTTCCCACACGCCGGGATGTGATTCTTCTTGATACGTGCACTCGGCCAGAAGTCGCAAGCGCTTGCCCCTTTATCGAAGGCCTCAAACTTGTATCGAATGCCAAAGCGGAGAGCTCCACCGCCCATTTGATAAGTCTGCCGGATTTTTGAATTTTTCTAATGCTTTCTCCAATGGTGGTCGGTTAAGACCGCCACGGGGATGTGCGTCGAAGTAGGGTTTCAGCTTCCTTGCGGCAATGACGACGGCGAGGGCAGCCTTTTCGATTAGTGGGTAATTTCTTTCGGCGGCCAGCAGTGTATGGCCGATAAAGTAAATTGGGTATTGCCGCTTATTTTCTTCCTCGACGATTACGGACCGACCGTGGCCGAGGTAATCGCTAAGTATAGATATAGCGTCTCCCCCGGTCGTCGGCACGGGACGGGGTCGGCGGTGCGAAGGTGGGCTTTCGGTTGCTCGAAAGCCGTGCTCGTTCCTCCCCCCGCCTAAAGTTTTTATTCCCCTTCAAAGACTTTAAAGAACGGAGTGCTCTTGTCGGCCGACCGAGAGATGAAGCGGGCGAGAGCCGCCATCCTTCCGGTCAGCGTCATAACCTCTTTTCGATTTCTCGGCTCCGGTAGGTCTAGTATTGCTTTGACTTTCTCCGGATTGGCATCAATTCCCCTGGCGCTGACAAGCACGCCGAGGAACTTGCCGGCCCGGACACCGAAGTTACATTTCTTTGGGTTAAGCTTCATTCTATATTTCCTTAATGAACAAAATGTCTCGCCTAAATCGGCTAAGTGCTCATTTGTCGACTTGCTTTTTACAATAGCATCGTCGACGTAAGCCTCGATGTTTCGCCCTTTTGATTTTGGAACACTTTGTCCACCAGCCTAGTGTAAGTTGCGCTAGCGTTCTTCAAACCGAACGGCATCATTTTATACATGAATGTGCCGTGATTGGTGATGAATGCGCATTTAGGCATATCTTCCTCGGCCATAAATACGATGATACCCGAGAAGGCGTCTAGCGGGCTTAGCATAGTGTAGCTCTTGCCGTGGCGTCAATTAAACCATATATTCGAGGCAAGGGATAGCAATCTTTAGGGCACGCTTTATTAAGATTGGTAAAATCAACACACATCCTCCACGCCCCTGACGATTTCCTCACCATTACAACATTTGCTAGCCACTCAGGGTAAGTACAAGGCATGATAAAGCCCGCCGCTAATAATTTGTCTATTTTAGCTTTGATGGCCTCATCCTTCTCGGCCGAGGAGTTTCTCATCTTCTGCTTGACCGGCCGAGCGGTGGAGAGTACGTTCAACTTGTGAACGATCACCTCCCGGCTCACGCCTGGCATCTCGGCGGCTGAGTATGCGAAGACATCTTTGTTCTTCCTCAGCAGGTCTAGGAGATCAGCTCTGAATTTTGGCTCCAGGTCGACACCGACAGTTACGGTGCGCCCTGGGTCAATTTCCACTTCCTCGGTGTCGGCTCCTTCGACCATGCCGACATTAGTATTCATCGGTTCGCCCTCCTGCTGCAAGGATGGGCTCTTCCCTTTCTCCGATTTCTTCGCCACTTTGAGGGATTGCATGTTGCACCCCCTGGCAGACACTTGGATATTGACTATTTCATCTTTCTCGTCCTTTGAGACGAGCTTTTGTGCTTCCCCCCGGTCCGAGACGTACATCAATGTCAGGGCCCGGATGGACATCACTGCATCGGCCTTGCTCAAAGTGACCCGGCCTATGAGAACATTGTAGGCAGACGAACCATCAATAACCACGAACTCAGATAAAACATTTTTAGCCGCGTCCGCTTGGCCGAACATCACCGGTGATCGATTGACCCTGGGGGTACAGTGCCGGCCCGGAGAAGTCAGTATAGCGGGTTAATGTAGGGGCTCGGTCTCCAATCTTGGACCGAGATTAAGAAAGCACTCCCGAACATGATGTTCGTGTAGGCGCCTGTGTCAATCAGGCACCTTTTGACCAAGTGGTTGGCTATATCCAGGTGGACTACAAGCGGGTCGTGTGGGCGGGGCGACGACTCCTCGTAGTCCTTCTTTCCAATGGTTATATCGGGGATGGTGGAAGCGAGGATCGCTGTTTTAGGCACAAAGTTGATGGCTTGGTATAACTCATTTAGGTGCCGTTTGTGTCCATTAGCTGACCCACCGTTCTCGTTTCCCCCGATGACAACCTGGATTACTCCCATCCGTTGGAAAACTGATTTTCTATTCGCCCCGTCGGCGCTTGTTCTTGGGCCTCCAGCTACATACTTGCTGAGGCCCCCCTTTCGGATTAGCTCTTCGATGGCGTTCCTAAGATGCCGACAGTTGTCAGTTTTATGGCCGGTGTGGCCGTGGTACTCGCAAAACTGGCTTGTGTCACCGTCCCCTCTCGCCTTGGGAGGCCTTGCCCACTTCTGTCCATCATTCTTGCTTAGGGCAAAGACCTCGACTGGAGAGGCGACCATGGGGGTGAGACTACTGTACCACTTCTGGTAGTATGGTCCCGAACTCCCCCCGGCGCCCGCCGAGTGCTGTTTCCTATTAGATCTCTCAGGCCGTGACCTATTCCCATCACGGCGACCTTCATCTATGTTGTCCCGGCGCTCTTCCTCTCTCGGGTGCCCAGCTTCACCTGTGTCCTACCCAGGTTTTGTGATAGTCTTCCACCTTTAGGGCTCGGTCGGCCATCTTTCAACGGCGGAGTCTAAGTTGAGGTCTTCGCACTTGATCGCTCATTTTTGAACTCGCCTTTCGGGAGGCCTTTCATCAGCGCGAAGGCCGCCCGTTCGGTGTTCACTCACGGATCCTTTGAACCTTAGCGTCGAATATTTTCACGTAGCCGGAGGGACTCGTCCTCCCCCGTCGGATAGTTAGGAGATCCGATGTTTCCACGGCCCTTCTCTTGTTGCAAGCATACTGGGCTATGAAATTGTCTCTCGGTCGGCGTAATAAAGATACCGAGCCATTAGGTAGCCCCTTGTACCAACTCGGGCCATCCCATGCGGGGTCGTTGGGAAGACTCGGCACCACACCTCATCGCCGCTGCTCCCATACCGACATGTACGACTCGAAAGCCTCGGCATGGTCGGTCGGGTCGCTATCCCCTTTGTATGATAAGGGCGGCAGCTTCAGCTTAGTCGGCACAGGGATCTCGAGGACATAGGTACTGAGGGGCTGTCTGACCACGTGTCGAATGACACGCGGCGATCGGCTCCTCGCAACCTTAGTCCGCTTATCTCCCTCGGCGGGAAGGGCTTCTTGTCCGACTTTGGTGAGTTGGACTTCTTTCATTCCTTCGGGGGCGGCCTCGTTGTTGCCGCGGCGACGCTGTCCTCCCGCGAGTGGGGAAGGACTCAGGTGCCACTGGCACCACGGCTCTTTGGCGTTCTAGCACGCCCAGCTCCTTGTATCGCTCCGGACAAGTTGTTCGGGGTCACTCCATGGGCCCTGGTCACCTGTGGATGCGCTGCCGTCCCCGTCGTCGTGACAGGGGTAACCGGCGTACTACCCATCAGGTCCAGGAATAGCTTTAATTTGGCCGCATCGACCACATGTCCCATGACAGTGACTTGGTCGGTAGGCAGCGGTGTTTCTGTCTCTTTCGGCATCCGGTGGGGATCGCCCGATCTCGAGACTACTTTAACGTGTCATCCCGGAAGAATGCAGTTCCTTCACTCATAGTTTCTTGTTGCTTTGACATCTTTTTAGCTCATTTGAATGGTTTTTTTTTTTTTTTTTTGGTAATGTAGGTGACTAGCTTTTAGTACGTCTCCCCACAGACGGCGCCAATTGACGCGGCGCTGGAAGGACCGGGGCAGTGGATAGTCCTCCGGAACCTCGACATATACCCACCGTCCCTTCCAGTCTTTACAGGATGTCAGCTTGGAGACGGTCTGTAGATACCTCATTTCTGCACCTCCCGCAAACCACCCGGTGATGATTGGGCCGCATGTTTGATACGCGGAACGATTTGTGACAATTCGTAAGATTATCGTCAAGTGACTGCTCAAATATTAATGTCTACCTCTTAGTTGTCATCTACGTCCCGATACGGTCGTTTTGGCAGTAATTAGAGTACATTCGGAGTCCGGACCTAAAACCGTCTCCATTTTCTGATAACCGTTAAATCCCGAGTCAGAATGTTCTGGAATGTTCCGGATATTCCTATTCCATATTTCATAAATTTTATCTTTTAGTAAGTAAATTCCCGTAATATTCATATAAGATATTAAGGAAAACCGAATTATTTCCGTCCTACCATAACTCAAACACGGAAATCTTTCTTCTGCAGGAGGAAACCCCTTTGGAACAGACGCAGCAGGTGCTGCGCCTCTTCCAAGAGACGCAGTGGCTGCTGCGCCTCTTCCCGTGCCCTTTCTGCGTATTTCTCGTATCTTTTTCATATCTTTCCGAGATTCACTTCCAAAGAGTCTCCGAAACCCTAATTCCTTCACGTGATTAGTATAAATAGGAGCCTTCGCTCCTCATATTTCTCACGCGAGTGTCCGCCCTTCTCTTCTCCCTTTGCATTCTAGACTTTATTCTTACTTTTTGGCGTCTACGTGCTTGAACATTCGACCACGTAAGCTCGGATCTTTCTGAGTACCAGCCTCCCCGTTGCATGACCGACCAATTTGACCAACTACACAATCAATCAACTTAATTAATTAATCGTTTTCCTCTTACGAGGGCACTTTCTTTGCATTCGCGTCGAGCATCACTAATCAATATCTTAGTCCTTATCGTTTCGTCAACATGTAAGTCTGAGGGTGTAAATCTCTCTTTATTTATTGTATTTTAATTATTGTATCACAATTGTAAGGTTTATGTCGAAAATACCATTAAAACCGATTTCTAAAACCATGCTTTAAAACCTCTTTTTACGGATTTCCAGTAGATAACCGTCGAGAAAGGACGCAAAGAATCGCCGCGCCTCTTGAAGGAGCGCGATTCTCTGCGCCTCGCCTCTTCGTGAGGGTCGCCGCAGATTCTCGCTTCCTTTCTTCTTCTTCGTTAGATCTCGTTATTCGTTCCAAATTCCTTTTGTTTGTTTATTCTTCACCATAATAGTATATAATTCACATCTATATTATAATCATCATTAATATGTCTTAATTTATCACAAATCTGACTTAAATCCCTTATAATCCAATATTTGCGGGTTTTCGCCATTAAATTCAATTCCGGATTGTAGGGATTCAATTTGTTCATATTGAGTTTCTGGAATTCGTCTTTGACATATTTACATCTGTTTATTCACATGTTCATCATATATTCGTCATTAATCCATCGTATCTAACCTAATCAATTGATTTAATTTGTTTTGACTCATTAATATTTTTCACTTCTGTCATTATTCCATCTTGTGTTAATTCGTTTGCATCCGTCTCATTCATGTTTTACTGTTTTTATGACTCATTCATATGTTAAATAACCTATTAATCACTTTCATCCGAGTAAATATCATCAATCAATCATTAAGATCACCAATTAACATTAACGGCTTGCAATTACGGCTTCACAGCCAGAACTGAGCCACGGAACAGACGCAGCGTCTGCTGCGCCTATTCAAAGGGACGCAGCTCTACTGCGCCTGTTTCTGGCTGAGTTCTGTCTCTGAACTCCGTTTCTACCTTGACATAGTTTAATTAGTTTATATTAATTAACTATTAACCGTATTATCACGCTAATTCCTGTTCGTTAATTTATTTGATTCTTTTGATTTTTATTCTTTTATTTCGTTTTCTCAAATTATCTGTTTTAAAGGTATTTTCGACATAAATCGCCTAACCCTTTGTAATTATTGTAATTTTCATTATTGTAATTTATATTTATTATAATTATTGTATTTCATATCATTTGTATGCTTCACATGTAATTGAGCACTAAATCCAACTTCGACATTAATTGTATGCTAACTAATTGTTCACCGACTTAGTTAATAGTTCACATGCTAGGATTAAAAACTTGGATGTTGCATTGCATGCATATAATCGACGATATATCAAGTACGAATAACTTCCCTAATCATTAGTAGAGGCCGCTATCGAGGCGGGCGGGATTAGGTGTTCGATCAAAAGAGCTTCCTAATACGTACCCTCACCCCTTACTCCAGATCTCCGTGAGCACCCGTGTTCATTGGCATCCACGAGAGTCATTCTAGACATAGAATGCTAAGGGTAACGATTGCTTAGTGTTCATGTCTCTACTTTGTGTCTTGACATGGCACGAGGTATTCGAACGGTTCCAATTTCCCATAAAAATTGGTGGCGACTCCATACAAAAATGCAAACGCTTGTTTCTCTTTTCCTACCCAAGCGCCCCTGTGGGCGGCCCGCTGTCCACACGGTCACGTAACCCGGCTCGGTCTGCACGCTGTACCACCCCATGACGCCTTGGGTAGACAGCCGAAGATGGTGGAGCCGGCGGAAAAGGTTCACCGTTGGGGTCTCCCTCTTAAAGAGACAAAACCATACGAAGCCAATAATCGCCCTAATGGCCAACGGGTGCAGTTGTGCCACGGCGACATTCATGGCTTTGATTATGGCCGAGATGTGTTCATTAAGAGGAAAACGGAGCCCATACTCCAGATGTCTAATATACACGCCTATACAACCTTCGGGAGGGCAACAGACTGCCTGATCACCCACAGGGACAATAATTCTATACCCCCTGCCGAAGTTGTAGTGGTCTTCGAAAAGTTCAGGCCCGGAGGCACAAGCGAACTTGTTCGTCCAAACGAGATCAGGTTTAATCGAGCAGGCTTCGCCGTGCCACAAGTAATGTGGCCTCTCTGAATCAGATTGGGTCTCTTCCTCCTCATCATCATCAAAATCCTCGAGATATTTCTCGTCGATTTCAGGAGAAGACGACTTGCGACCCCCGAACCCTACCGGGCAGACAACCAGTGGCTCCTATTCAGCGGGACGCGGCGGTTCGTCCCCCGGGGTTGAGGTACTAGGCGGAGCGTCAGCAGCAGACATGGTGGCAACGAATACTTAACAAATAAAAGTTGGGGGAGAATTTGTTTTTACCTTGAAAGAAAGTGTTACGCCGAGTAACGCTTCGAAAATTAGAGAGAGAACTCTTCGAAAACTAGAGAGAAGAAATTTTTCTTGAAAAAGAAGTTTGCGCAGCAAAATGAGGGGCATACTGCTCTATTTATAGAGCAAAGCCCATTCAGTGGACCAATCAGAGCAAAGCCCATGAAGCGTCCACCAATCAACACCAGGCCACGTGTCAAGCATGCAGCCGCAGAATGTCAATCGACATACAGTGACCCATCTTCTTCGACACGCTCCTTGGTATCTACTTGTCAGCGGCCTGCTGATCAACCAAGCTTGGCAGCACCGGCCGGGGGCAATCAAAAGCACACGGCACTCTCAACCTTGGTCTCGGCCAGCGCCATTTCCTTTTCCACATTCGATGTCCATTACACAACAATGTGGAGGGGGGATATGGTACGGCCTGAACAGGACCAAGCCGAGGAAGAAGTTCGACATGCGCAGAATACGCTCAACACGCATCGAAGGTCCATACCACGGCATAGACTACGCTGGGGGCAAATTGATGGGGAATATTCTGCACCCGCTGACCAAGTCAACATATTGACCAAGGTCAAAGCTAAAAGACAACAAGTCAAAAGAAAAACGGCCTAACCGACAAAGTCTGTCGGCCTGTCACTTGGGTCTCGGCTCGGCAACTAGCCGGCCGAGAGGCATATCCGTATACTCGCATCCAGTCCCATCGGCATGGAGTCAACCAGGCCTGCCGGCCTGTCATGGGTCCCTCGGCCGAGGGTAAGACAGTCTTTCCACCTGCTACGCCACTTGGCCACTACGTGACAAAAGGTGAAAGTCTATAAATACTCCACATCTCTCATTGAGAAATTAACTGGAAAATCTGGTATAAAACTCCCTTATCTCTCTACAATATACTTTGCCAAGTTAAACATACAACTTATCTCTCTAAGTTTACTGACTTGAGCGTCGGAGTGAGTACGCTCGGCCCCAAGCCGAGCCCTCAGTTTGTTCATCTTTACAGGAAAGAGTGAAAGGAAGAGACGAGCAACGACATCATTCTACAAGCTCAAGTGGTCACAATCCTGCTCCGGAATTACACCCAGAACACATTTGATTACAAACTTAGCACCCATCTACAATAGGTGGGTAGCATTACAACCTTAAGATATTTGATCATGACTTTCTTAGACAAATTAAAGTCTAGCCATCTGTCAAGGGTGGACTAGTTTTTTTTTTTTTTTTAAAGAAAAACTCGATTGCCCTTGCATTCTCATTTCAGTCGGGTTTGGACTAGTATTTTTTTTTAAAACAACTCGATTGCCTTTGCATTCTCACCAAACTATTGCAAACTATCCCAAAAACATGTATTAGTTAAAAATGGAAATACACAAATATTCTGATATTCCAATTGATTGACGTCGACATCAAAGAGAATAACTTACTGTTTTGCGGGTAATTCCATTCTCTTACGTGACTATGGAGCAAGTTATCGTTCTTTAAAAAAGGAAATTTAAAAAACTAGTTCACCCCTTAGACTTTTTACATAAGAAATTACTGTCTTTTTGACTTGTAATGCTACCCATTTATTATAGATGAGTAATCACTTAATAATTAACTGCACTATAAACAAATGATTACAGAGTAAATCTTCTAATATGGGACGTATGTAAGTTGTAAAATCGTGAAAAAAAGTTAAATTATACTCCGTATATATATAAAATTGAAATTAAAGAACATGTAACAATGTTGCATAAAATCAAACACCAGAGTTACTTATGGTTTCGAATTGGTTGTTTAAAATCAATTAAGGAGCGTCTTAATAGATAAGTTGTATTCCATACTATATATATTCTTTGACATGTAGACATGTAATTCAAGATACAACAATTGACTCTATCGCCTCCATTTTTGCCGTTGGTACATTTACTGTTGGTATTTGATGACTCTGAAGTCTGAATGATCTACTCGTGTTTAAGAAATCGATTATGTAACTGGATGACTATGAGGAAAGCATGCAATTAAAAGTAAAATACAAGTGTTATTTACTTATCAAAGTTTGTACTCCGTGATAGTTACAGAAGAGTATAAATTTGCTTAGTTTTAATTTTGATTTTACTTATTGTTGGAAGTAATGCAAAGGCTAGTAATGTTGTCTAAATATATTACATCATAGAGAAGCCTTCCATTTTCCTCGTAAGAGAATCTCTACACTTTCTCCACTACTTGCATGATTATAGCCACTAACTCCATGCTTTTTGGCCCATGTTCATGGTGGTGGTTAGGCCACTAACTTTGTGGTTATGGTGCTAATTAACCACTATAAATAGAGAAGTGTAGTCATTTGAGAAATATACATCTTCCATATATCTCTACTACTTCTCTATGATAATTTTGAGCATACCATATGAGTTCCAACTCCTAACGGTTGAGTACACAACTTTTAGGAGTGTTGGGTGACCTTGGGGGACGACGCCTATATCGATTTGTACCGTAGTCGGGGCGATTTCGTTTCTCATTCAGTGGCCTCCATACCACGACACAACAACAAATATTCTCTTATTTTATCTTCGCCTCTATAGTGATACTATATTTCCAACAATTGGGAAACAAAATTTTATCGCTATTATTGTTGTTGTGTTCATTATTTTTGTCATTGGAATTATTTCTATTGGCCAAAAATATTGTTCTTCGGGTATAAGAATCAGGCCGCGGAGGGTGAGACAGCAGTTTGATATTTTGGCCATAACTCGGTCTCTACAGCTTTGTTTGAGGCGTGTAAGATGGCGTTGGAAAGCTAAGAAGAAGGGCTACAACTTTGTAGTTGAAGCCGTGAGCAGATTCGGTCATCTACCATCCTTAAAATGGACAACAATGTCATGGTAGTATGCTGAAAGTTTTTATGAAGACTTATAAAAGAATGGTATTATTTATAATTTTATTGCTCAATTCCATTCTTGTGGTTAAGATATGTTCTCGAGACTTTCCTTTAAAATATTTATGATGATAAATATGAAGGTTTGGTCAAATTATATATGCCTTAATCGTTCGTATGTTTAAGCTACTACTTTATTTGGTATGATATGTCTATAATCTTGGCAAAATTGCTCTTTTAGTAATTGCTGATTTCTAGATTATGTGAATGAAATTGTTCCAATATTTTGAATGACAAAGTAGCAAGAATTATTGAGTGACCAAGATATTGTTATGTGTATAATATGTTTATCAAGCAAAATATTTCACACATTTGGATTGATTTTTTAGTTTTGATTATGAGATGAACTAAAATTGATATTTGAGTTATGAACCATATGTGGGGGCTAAATATTTTGTTTTAAATTGATATAGTATCTTGGATATGTGTGACAAAAATTGGAAATGATTATTTGTCAAAGCTTCATAAAAGTATATTATGGAGAACATAATTTGACAATGATTATGTGATATCTAAAAGTTGAGATGATGAATGAATGAATAATGTGTTGAACGATTATGTTTGTCACTAATTTGTGGCGTGACAACATGTGGGGAAGACGTTCAACTTATTTGATAAATTTATTCATCAAGTTTAAAGTTGATATCTTATAATTTGTAAAGAGTATGTATATCTTTGATTGTGGGGGTGTAGAGAAAATGATAATCGCATGTTTTATACGTGATTAATTGAACCAAAATTAGAAGTATTAATTTGTTGGATAATGACTATGTCAATAAACAATGGTTGCGTAAGGTTCAATTATTTATGTTTCATTTTGCTTACACCACACTATATGAGATTATGATGATTGATTTTATGTTGGTAAGAAGTCAAATTCTTTTTGTAAAATATTGTTGATTTGCAAAGAGTAAATATAAGTGAAACAATCATCGAGATTTGTTGTTTTCTAATATAAGAATGATGATGTATATAGAGCTTTTAGTAAATAATATGATTTTGGGAGCAAAATCACAAACACTACGTGTATGCTTTATTCTATGTCAATTTATTAGAAAGAGAAAATAATAAAGAAGATTATTTGTTCTTTTAAACGACATGAGAGTACGAGCTCTATATTTAATTAGAACAATGATGCTAATGAGTTATAAGAGAACATGTTTTGACTATTATGAGAAGTCTAATATGTATAATTATAGTTGCTTCAATGTAGCTTATGTACATTTTGTTTGTGTTTTCATACCAAAGTTATCATTCACATTTGGTGAAGTGCCTAAGATGTAATACTAAGAATTGCATTATGTTGGATATCTAGAAAGATATTGGATCGACCAAATGGTAATGACGATCGACAAGGATGAAGCAATTGAAGATTTGAAGCTTCGTTTGCATAAGAATCGAATTCAAATGAGTATATCTTGAGTTCTAGAGCTCGTATCGATGCAAGGCCAAGTGAGGGTGAAAGTTTATGTTTTTAGCTGTCCAACGATAGGTCACACACCTTATTTAGCCAAGAAACGAGAGAGATATAGGCTTTTGAAAAAGTGCAGTCCAGGGGCAAAGTCGCACGGTGCGACTTTTCCTTTCCCAAAAGTCGCACCGTGCTACTTTTTCTGGGTTACTCAATTTTGCTATGGGCTTTCTTCTATCATAAGGCCCATTAATTCCTCTTATGTTAGGACTATATATAGATGAATACCATTAGGTTTTCATCATCTTCTAGAATGGATAGCTAATCTTTCCTCTTAATCCAATCCTAAAGGTGTAATTTTTTGGTTGTAAGACATACTAATCTTTCCCTAATTGTTATTATTATTGTTAATCTCTTGTGTTTAATGTTGGATCTTGGAATTATTGTTTGATTAAGTGTGATTCCTTGTTCGGGAAGCTCTTTCTTGTCTGGCCGGGAGGTCCTTTCCTAGTCTTACCGAGCTTCAGAATGGTAGGAAAAACAGTATGCAATGGAAAGCAATGACTATGTTGTTCAATGTCTATCTCTACACTATCTGGCACCAGAGAAACAATACAAGACTTCAGCTATCAGTTTTGAGACCTGAACTTGTAGCAGCTCAAATTGAGGATATTGCAGGAAGGAGAGGCTGTAGTAAAGCTGGCCCTGGAGTGTATCACAGAACCAATGGCTGGTTAACTTGCTTTAAATTGTAATATGGTTGCTTGTTTTAGATTTGGTTGGTTATTTGTTTTGGAGCATACCGGGGTTTGAACCTTAAACCTTGTATATGGACTGGTTGTCTTTTTGATATAATATATATATTCACATTTCAGCTAAAAAATAAAAAGGTTTCTAGTATGCGAGTTCAATTTATACACTTTTTATCCATCATTACTGTGTTCGATTTCAATTTATACACTTTTTATCCATCATTATTGTGATACTACCGATAAGGTTTAGAGCAATAACACTAGTGGTTCTTAGTCTTGGGGTGATCACTAAGAACCCAAAATAAAAAGTTCTTTTATTGCAAGTAAAAGGTTATTTTTAATGAACTTCGTTGTTCGTACATTGGAATTTGAGAACCAATAAGCATATTATGAAAAATGTGAAAGACCAGTTACATAAGAATAACTTAATATAAAGTTCTTCTATTGCTATTGTTCTGAAGATAAGAAAAAAAAGGTTATAAAATATTGGTAGAGCTTTTTTTCACAATTAATGTGGGACAAAAACAAAAGGTGGGATTAATCGTAATTTGTTATGGAATATGCACTAAATTAATATTCTACTTTCATGAGTTGAATTTAATGAACCCTTTTCAAATTTCAAATAGAATTTACAATCAAAGATTCACGTAATGGTTAAATTATCTAGTAATTTGGAAAATTCCAAGTAGCTACATCCTACAAGAATAGCACAAATGGAAAGCCCAAGCAACTCAAGCTTGACTTGTCAAAACTCGGCTCTCGGCTCGAGAGTTTAATAAGTCAAGCCGAGCTAATGTCAGCTCAGCTCGAAAGTCTCGTGAGAATCTCGAACTTGTGTGATTAGATCTTATCGTAGTAATGCATTTACATCACTATTATATCTTTGTGATAATCTTATCTAGATACGATTTTTCTCTTAATTTTGTGAAAATATTTTACATTACTATTATAACTTTGAATCATTGTTTCAAATGTTACCATTGATTGATATAATATCAAAAGGAAAAGCAAAAATTTAACAATTATATATAGGAGCGAGTTCAGTTTAAGCTTAGGTTTAAACTCTCCAGCTTGATAATGAACACATTTTTTTCAAGCTCGGGTGAGCTCGAGCTCGAGTTTTAATTCATGAGTACAAACCGAGAAAGGCCTAGTCGTACACAGCTTGATAGGCTTGTTATCAACCCTAGGAAGAAGACTACATTACTATTCGGCCAATTATTTCTTAATGACTTATCGTAGTTATGCATTTTTTCTATGATTATATTTACGAACAAAACTTTAGGTTGTGGTATCATATACAGAGTACTCACTTTGACACTTAAATTTATTCAAGATACTTCCTCTGTCCTCATCTTTTGTTTACGTTTAATTAAAAACTCACAAAAAAGTACAAAAAAAAAACAAATACTTGAAACAAAGAGAGTACAACGATAATGGATTTTTTTGCCTCCATATTATAACTCTTGCATGTCATTTCATAGCTAGAAAACTAATTCATCTTTGTGTGATTCCCCCCCCCCCCCCACACACACACACACACACACACACACACACACACACACCACGGAACCAGGAATTCAATTTACCTAGGGCCAAAATGATACCGAGTAATTTTTTCCTTTCAGCATAAAATTTAAGCTACTGACGTTTTGTATAAGACATGGTAAGCCAATAGTTGATTAATGTTTTTATGGATATATAACATTTACGTGTCACTTCTGTAATCTTTAGGCCAAATATATAAAATAATACGCTCAATCTATTAATTTGTACTTAGTCTCTCAATAAATTTATTGAGAGAAGTTTTTTAGGAGACCTACTCATACTTTTTATGTCGAATGAAGTTAATTTGTAATTGTTCTAACTATTTTAGTGACGAAGTATTTATATTGTACTCCTGAAAGGTTTTAGCTAAATTGTTTTAAAGTGATTTAACCATACTCCAATGCAAAAACAAATGGTTAAGTTATTACGAAAAATTTGAAAGATGTATAAAAATTATTGTAAAGGTGGAACTTATTTCATACCTTTGATTAAAATACCCTTCATAAAAAATAAAATGAGGTGTATTAAACTAGAATGAAAAACTAATCACTCCTTCCCAATTATTTTTAATTACCTTTGATTAGAATACTCTTCATAAAAAATAAAAAAAGGGTAAATAAATATTGGAATGGAGGGAGTAAGATATTAGGAAAATAACAGATAATTCAGTCTAATGAACTAAATAATTGTTTGAGATTATGAAATTATGAGAAAGTTACAACACATGGAAGTTTCATATTTGGGGAAAACGAATAAAAACAAAAAAAATGGAGAAATTGAGCATAAACTTAGACAACATTAGTGTGATGGTATTGTTAGAGAGATGATGCATAAGATAAAGTGAAGAAAAAATAGTTAAAAAGATTTAATGTCAAATGCTACATTCCCTATAACGTTACATCCCTACAGCATTACATCATTCATTGTGGGACCTTGGAGCAAAAAAATATAAAAAGTGGGATAAGTAAGCCTCGAACTCCCGCCTCCACTATGGAAAGTATAAGCTAGACCATAATGCCACATATATTGTTATGAATCCTTAGTACACTGTAAAGTATATAATTCTTCATTCAGAAAACAACTCGGGTTATAGCCCGTGTAGCCTAGGCCCAGATTCGCCCCTGCCATCCTTGGTTTTTCCTATTGAAATGGGTTAATGGGCAATCCGCCGAATTACAATGATTCAACCAACATTGGTGTTACATACTCCCTCCATACCAGATCAATGGTAACACTTACCTAATACGGCCGTACTACACCAATGGTAACATTCCTTATTTGGCCCACAACATTACCAAGTTATCGTTATACCTTTTTTATATTTACACAAAATGTCATTACATACTCTACCTATCAACCCATAATTAAACCCACAATTACATACCCCACCTATTTTTTTCCCTCTTTACCCTTGTTTTTACCCTCTTTTCTTAAAAACCCCCATTTTTTTACCACGTTACCATTTGTCTGGTATGGAGGGAGTACTACGTATTGAGTAGAAGGTAAGAAACCTCATACAGAGTAATAACACGATACTACAAATTACAAAACTTTAAGTAACAGGACGTTGATTATTGATTTATGCTATCCGGAAATTTCTAAAAACACAGTTTAATAAAGACGCTAAATTACAAAAAGAAATTTTATTTTGAAGCTCAATCGAATCGCACAGAATATACGTGTATTTCCGTTTTTAATTAAGATATGGGTTTGGGAGTGAGTGCACGTTTGATATTGTTTTCGACAAGAAACTTTAATGATGCCACGCGAGTATAATTTCTTATGTTAAACGTTATAGAGGCACATCTTTTGTCGAGATGCCAAATATACATAAATTTGGTGACGAGATGAGTCTGATGGTATTTGGTTTTATGCAATATTGTTATATGACCTTTAATTTTTATTTTACTTATATATACTTTAATTTTTTTCACGTTTATGCATACATCTCACGTCCCATATTAGAAAATTTACTTGTTAATCATTAGTTTATAATACAATTAATTATAGATTTAGTACCCATAGTAGAATTGTAAATTTGCAACTCAAAGCAATTATGATCCGGTTAGATATGATTAGATTAGATTAGATTTGTCTAGATTGGTTGTGAATAGTGATAGGATTAGACAATTTAAACTGTATCCAATCCTTCAAGGGTGGATTAGTTTTTTTTCCCCCTTTTTTAAAACACGACTTGATGGCTAGCATTCTCATTTGAGTCGGGTTTTAGTTTGATCGGTTTGGGTTGTGTCAATTCAAGCATGTCATATATTTGAGTTCGAACGGCTCTTTTCGAATACTAGTCACTTTGACATCTTGTATCATTGTACAAATCGTAAGAAACACTTCATCCACTACCTACTCCCTCCCATACCAAAGATAACACTTGTTTTGATCTTCGAGGTAATACTTTAACTTTACCGTAAAAATTGCTTTGCAAAAAACTATTGCAAACGCGTACGGCTAATCCCAAAAATATGTCTTAGTTAAAAATGGAAATACACAAATAACCAAAATCATTTTTTTGTTGGGAGGCCCAGTATTGGCATAAATCGCATACTGAAAGCTTTCTTCGTGCTTACATTACCAGTTCCCTACCTTAAAAATCTAAGCGAGTACATAACTTCAATGATTCGTCAAATATTTCGATCGCAATTGAAACTTGAAAGTATGCATCATCGCAAAAACATGAGGCTTGTGATTAGTATATTACTCGTATTATAGACCTCTTGCAGTTCCGGTGAGAAACTATATAGATGTGAATTTTCACGGGATTCTTTAGATCTAAAATTTTTCCAAAACAAAATAAAAAAAAAGGGGGGGGAACTAATCCACCCTTAAAGGATGGCAAGTAGACTTAAGTTGCCTACGAATTTTATGCTTACCATGCCTAGGTAGACATGATACAAATGCATATTCTTAAGTTGTAATGTTACCCATCTATTGTAGTTGGGTACTAACTTAATAATTAACTGTATTGTAAATAAATGATTATAAAATAAATCTTCTAATATGGGATGTAAGATGAATAAACGTGGAAAAAAAATTGAATTATACTCTGTATATATAAGTAAAATCAACATTAAAGGACATGTAACAATATTGCATAAGATCAAACACCAAATTATATATTGTGTATTTCCATTTTTAATACAAATTAGAAAACATACGTTGGTCATTTGGCCATGGTCTGAAACATCAATCGAATCGCACGTAATTAGACATGGTTTGGGATTGGGTGCCGTACACGTATGAAATAGTTTTTTCCAAGCAATTTTTATGAAGCGGTTGCCGGTTGATCTTGCTTAAGACGCTTTTAATTTAAGAGTTAAGATTTCTTACAACTTTTATTTTTTTTCACTTTACTTTATTCGAGTGAGAGCCTTCATAAATTAAAACGGCCTTAAATAAATATGGTATTTATGAAGTCATATGACAATAATTTCCTCTCGACCTATTTTGGCATAAACATAAGTTTGTGACGAGATACATAGCCATTAAAGAATTTGGCTTACCAACCTTCGAGATAGTCCGGTATAAATCACATAGGACATGCGTGAAAGCTTTCTTCGAGCTTACATTACCGGTTCTCAACCTTAAACATCTAACCGAGCACACTCAATACTTCGTCACATATTTTGGTGACAATCGAAAGTCGTTGGGACATTTATTCATCTTACTTCCCATATTAGAAGATTTACTTTATAATTATTGATTTATAATACAGTTAATTATTAAGTTAGTACCCATCTATAATAGGTGGGTAGCATTATAACTCAACCCTCTTAATACTTGGATGAAATCATATCATGTCTCATTCATGAATAAACTTCCACTAGCCATCTGTCATGGGTGGACTAGTTTTTTTACTAATCACAAGCTATGTTTTTGCGAGGAATTATGCATTTTTCAATGTTTTATGTTTTCAATTATTCTTTGCATTTAGATTATTTATCGCTGACCTTTTTATCGTTGTTTTGTGCTGAGGTTCTGATATTTATACAGTTTCTGGGTAGATGTGAACTCTTTCATGTATCTCTTCAATTCTTCATATTCTGATGTACAGCTTGGATTTGAATGATTAATGTGATCAAACTATTTCACCTATCCAATGAGATTAATAGGTCATTATCATCAAGTAGTTCTTAATTGTTATACACTCACTAATTCACTATAAAAAGAGCAATGTGGTTAGATACATTAATAAACGATAGTAAATGTCAACAGCAATTGCGTTTCGATAAACGTTATTTCGATAGACAAACAGAAGAGTGCAATAAGTTTAGAGACAATCTTGCAGCAAAAATGTCGAATGGTTATCGAGCGAGAAGAGGTATCTGACTATCCTCTAGCCCCTTAAAAAAGAGAAAAATGATGGTGGTAAGTAGTAATTAAAAACTCTTCATTTTAGATTCTTAAGCATGCTATTAACTGCCAATGCCACATTTTTATTTGGGTAAGTTTTTGTGTGTGGAAGTTAGAACATGAAACAAAGAATTATGTCTTTCCTATATAAACAGTGGTTCTTTAATAGCCGCCAAGTTTCTAAAATTCTGTATATCAGCTATCTATTTAAAGTCATCACTACTGTTATCTCTTAGTCATCTGAGAACTTGGACACTGTCTATTAACTTGTTTTTGGAGAACTTGGACTTAGTCACCGCCAAGCATCCGGGTTTCTTTCAAAGTTCACCCAATTGTTGCTAGGATAAATTTGTTGCACATTTAAATCGCTTTGTTTAATGTTGTAGATTCTGACAGATCTTTTTATATGTGATGGTTGAAAAAAGAGAGCAAGTTTTGGTTCCTACACAACCCAAGAAGAGAGGATATATTTCTTGGAATAGCCAAATGGATGCTCTTTTAATCTCGGTGTTGTATAATCAAGTAAGTCAAGGAAATTACAAGGGAGTTGAGGATTGGAAGCCTTAAGCCTACCAAGCGGTGGTAGATGAGGTAAGAAGCAAGCTAAATTTATCCGTTACTACTGAAAATGTGAGGAATCGTGTCAGGATTTGGAGAAGGCATTATGGAACAACCGTGGAGATAAGAACAAAAACTAAATTCAAGTGGGATAAGGAGAAGAAGATGGAGTTAGTACCAGGTGACGAGATGACTAAATGGGATATGGGATATATATACCAACGTAATGCGCCTGCCTTTTATTCTCTTATTTAGCATTGCTATTATTTGATTTAGAAGGTCTGCCAAATGAATGATATGGTTGAGTTATGTAGGGTATGCTTTCCAATGAATCCTGATTTAGTTATCCATCTCTTGGAATATTCAGACTTAACAGTAGTTTTCACATATAAATACTCTCACGTTCATACTCTTTCACTCTTTATTTAACCACTCAATAATCAACCTACCATTATATTACATCCATTATCATTTAATTCTCTACAACAGACTAATTACATCAACACTTTCAATCTTATCTTTTGGGTTTAGTTGTTGTTTAAGCTTCTTATTAGAGATGAGTAGTAGTTCAATTGGGTGGTTATTTTATCGTTCTAGTTTCATTGGAATGCTTATTTGATGGAGAATGGTGTATCAATTGTGTAGTATTTGGACTAACAAATAATCACAACGGCGGAAAAAATAATCTTCTCTCTCTAGTTTTTCTCCCCCTTCTTTCTAAACAAAAAAAACCTAACCCTACACCTTGATCCGCCGCCTCCTCTTTCCACACACACTACCTCCCTTTTCCTCCCCAGACGTTTCTCCGGAGATGGGCTCTTTATTGGGCTTATCTCCGGCGAAATCGGCACTTCCCTTCTCTTCTTTCTCAGCGGCTCTCTTTCCATCGTTCCTGTTGACGGTCGGCCTTGTTGATTGACCGACTGGTTGTGATGTTCGGGCTTGTTGATCCACATGGCCACCCTTTCTTCCGATTCTACGTCTTGTCTGCGTCGGTCTTGCATGCATCCTTGGTCAGGGCGTGTTCCCCCTTCCCCTTCCCCCACTCCTGGTAAGGCCCTTTATCCTTGGTTTTATTCTATCTTGGTGGTCGGTGTTGGTGTTGTTGGTGCCAGGCCATCCTTTGTTGTGTTTTGTCGATGTGCTTGTTTTTCGGGACTGTTTTGGGACCGATTGGTTATCCCCCCCTTTCCCCACCAATCGGTTCGTTGTCTGCTAAGTCCCTTGTGTCAGTTGCAGTTTGGGACCGATTGGTGATCCCCTATTTCCCCCACCTATCGCTTCTCTGCCTTGTCTGTCACTTGTCCGGTTTTAGGTCGATGTTTTCGGGTGTCGGGTCAGTTTCTTCGTTGGAATTTGTTGGTCTTATTGCATGTTAGACTGTGGTCTCGGGAGGCTGCTTTTGAGAATTGTGGTTTGGTTTGGGTTTTCGTGTGGTCCCTTTCTGACTGCACAGTTTCGGTGGTCTTGTTGTGGTCCTTGGGTGTAACACCCCGATTATCCGGCCAAGATAATTGGAGCGTTACCATCTCGGTTTTTCGAGATAGAGTTTCAAAACTCCAATCAAAGAACATTTTATTAATGTAATGTTTAGTAAATTACATAAACGTAAACAAATGAATGAATAAAATACAACTCGTGACATTTATACTGTAACACCCCCATACTCCAAGTGCCTTACCAGGACCACTCAGGTATAAGGACGTTACCATCTCGGTTACCCAAGGCAATGATAATCAAATAAACAATAATGAAACGATATTTAAATAGTAATACTTTAGCGAAAGGTTACAATCCAAAAACCAAACCAAATACTAATACATGTTCTCAAAACGTTTACATCTCTTGAACTAAGCTGAAATGTATATGAAAGCGCTAAACTACGCGGAAGACTTCTATCATCGATCGTGGCAATCCCAGCTATCCCGAGTACTCATGTCATACCACGCTCAATATCTGCTCACCATCCCGAATGGATCACGCGAGGTTTTCAAAACATTCATAGGGTCGATTACTATTTACACAAGAGGTATAATCAACAATACAGTAACCAACACAACTCAAACAATCATATATGATCAAGCACTCCACTCCATCTCCGTCTCCGACTGTCCACTGGACCAGCCCTGCCAGTGGGGGACCGCAGCCGTTCCCACCTAAGCCTCGCTCATCATACCGAGCGATAACTCTGTCTCATTAATGTGCACATCCCCTTCCGTGGCGGGTTCCACGAAGGGCGAAACTAGGGCGTGAAGCCACTCCCGCAAGTGACTCCACTCAGCCGAGAACGCATCTCGAGAACCACAGACAACCAATCACAATCACAATCACTACATCGTCTGAATCAACCAATTATACTAATTACAGCACAACACCACACCACATGTAAGTAATACTGAGTAGGGAAAACCCTACCTGGAAAACACAATTGTCAGAAGATCTCACAGCTGAAGTCAAAAAGCTTCCTCTACGAATCCTCCTCCTAATTATACAAGCACATAATTACTACTATGCACATAACACAACAAAATCCCCAATTCCCCATATTAGGGTTTAACTAACTTTGACGAAATACAATAAAAACGGTATAAAGGTCTTACCCTCGACGCAAGGATTACAACGGTGTAAAGACAAGTGAAATCCGACCTTCCAAGCTCCGGGATTTGTTAACAATGCGATTAAAGTGATGAACGTAGTTTGCTTTCTCTTCTCACAGTGATTTAGGTTTTAGAAAAGTAATTAGAATGAATGACGAAAAGATTATATACCTTAATCGCATAATTAACAAAACCCGAGAAACAACTCCCGTAAACCGGCTACTCGATCGAGTAGCCCAGGTACTCGATCGAGTACCCCCCTACTCGATCGAGTATCGTAGTTACTCGATCGAGTACCAAACAGGTCAGAAACTATTTTATTTCGCAAAACTCCCTTACTCGACAGAGTAAGGCCTACTCGATAGAGTACCCCAAGACTCATAAATACTCTATCGAGTAGGCCTTACTCTGTCGAGTAGGCCTTACTCTGTCGAGTAAGGGAGTTTTGCGAAACAAAATAGTTTCTGACCTGTTGGGTACTCGATCGAGTAACTCGCGATACTCGATCGAGTAGGGGTACTCGATCAGTACCGGGCTACTCGATCGAGTAGCTTCTTCGGGGGTTGTTTTTTCGGGTTTTGTTAATTATGTGATTAAGGTATATAATCTTTCCGTCATTCATTCTAATTACTTTTCTAAAACCTAAATCACTGTGAGAAGAGAAAGCAAACTACGTTCATCACCTTAATCGCATTGTTAACAAATCCCGGAGCTTGGAAGGTCGGATTTCACTTGTCTTTACACCGTTGTAATCCTTGCGCCGAGGGTAAGACCTTTATACCGTTTTTATTATATTTCGTCAAAGTTAGTTAAACCCTAATATTGGGAATTGGGGATTTTGTTGTGTTATGTGCATAGTAGTAATTATGTGCTTGTATAATTAGGAGGAGGATTCGTAGAGGAAGCTTTTTGACTTCACCGTGAGATCTTCTCGACAATTGTGTTTTCCCAGGGTTTCCTACTCGCATTACTTACATGTGGTGTGGTGTTGTGCTGTAATTAGTATAATTGGTTGATTCAGACGATGTAGTGATTGTGATTGTTTGTCTGTGGTTCTCGAGATGCGTTTCTACCGAGTGGAGTCACTTGCGGGAGTGGCTTCACGCCCTAGTTTCGCCCCTTCGTGGAACCCGCCACTAAGGGGATGTGCACATTAATGAGATGCAGTTATCGCCTGCATGATGAGCGAGGCTTAGGTGGGAACGGCCGCGGTCCCCCATCGTGTGGCTGGGTCCAAAGGGACAACGGAGACGGAGATGGAGTGGAGTGCTTGATCATATATGATTGTTTGAGTTGTGTTGGTTACTGTATTGTTGATTATACCTCTTGTGTAAATAGATCGACCCCGGTGAATGTTTTGAAAACTCATGTGATCCATTCGGGATGGTGAGCAGATATTGAGCAGTGTATGACATGAGTACGGGATAGTGGGATTGCCACGATCGATGATAGAAGTCTTCCCAACGTAGTTTAGCAGTTTTCATATACATTTCGCTTAGTTCAAGAGATGTACCGCTTTGAGAACATGTATTAGTATTTGGTTTGGTTTTTGATTGTAACCTTTCGCTAAAGTATTACTATTTAAATATCGTTTCATTATTGTTTATTTGATTATCATTGCCTCGGGTAACCGAGATGGTAACGTCCTTATACCTGAGTGGTCCTGGTAAGGCACTTGGAGTATGGGGGTGTTACAAAATGGTATCAGAGCGACGATCCTGAAACCTGTAACCAATGAACCCAATGAATATAGGGAGTCAATTAAAATGAACCCGGGGTAAAGGTTGTAGGAGCTAATGCAAAGGCTTGGGAGACGTCCTAAAGTCGCGAACTCGCCCTGCAATTTTGAACCGGACACCTGGGGGGGAATATCTGTTAAGTCGTATATGTTGTTTGTTCGCTCGTGTGTGGATGTGATGAGGTGTGTTGTAAATGTTGGATGTTTGAAGTAGAAGTTGAGAATATGAAAGAAATTGAAGAGAAATATATATATAGAACTGTGTTGGAATGAGAAACATATTGAGTGATTACTATGTGGCCTTAATAACATGATATAATTGTTTGTTAATCGCATGAGCAGTTGAGTAGCATAGTATGCATAATGAAAAGTAATATCGTGTTTATAAGTTGTTTTACATGTTGGAATATGTCATAGCATGCGGGTAGCATATTCGAGTTAGCATGACTTGATCGAGTGGGACTGACTTGATCGGGTGGGTTTTTGACGTTTTTACGACCAGAATCGAGATTTAGGGTACTCGATCGAGTAACTAGGGGTACTCGATCGAGTAGGGGGTCACTCGATCGAGTAGCCTGTCTACTCGGTCGAGTATGTTAGAAGTCAGAAGGTCTGTTTGTGTTCTGAAGTCGAGGTACTCGATCGAGTATGGGAGGCACTCGATCGAGTAGCCTCTTACTCGATCGAGTAGGTTGGGATACTCGATCGAGTAGCACCGGGTAGCTTTGTTTTCGTGTTTTGAGGTTTAGTACATGTGTTTATGTCTACCCTTTCTTATATATAGCTTCAAGATGCCGCCTAAGAGAAACGCTTACTATGCGAGAGCTGAGTCCATGAATACGGATGATATTGTTAAGATGTTGGAGCACCAGGATGCTCTTACGGAGGCCTTAAAGAAAATGAATAAGGATAAGGAGGTTGATCACTCTAAGATCAGCCTTTACATAGCTAGGTTCAACCCAAAGGAGTACAAAGGGACCGGGGAACCAAACCTTCTTGAAAGCGGCATCGTGAGATGGAGAATATCTTTGGACCTGGTTCATTGTCCGATGAGATGAGAGTAGAGCAAGCTGCGTTCTATCTGAGAGAGGCAGCTGGTGAGTGGTGGGATAAGGTGAAAGTGAGTGCCAGAGAGATGTATGCTAACCAAGGCTTACCTGCTATACCTTGGGATGAGTTCCGTAGGGCTATGAGAAAAGAGTTTATGCCAGAGCATGTGAGAAGCAAGCTGAGGGGGGAGTTCGATGGGTTCAAGATGACATCTGACATGTCTGTGGCTGAGTACTATAAGCAGTTTAATGAGAAGTCTAGGTATGCTGAGGACATGGGTTTGAGTGATGAGAATCGCGCCGAGGTTTGAGAGGGGTTGACCCCAGGATCATGGATAAGCTACCCGTAGGAGTCCTTACTGATGTTAAGGACGCTTATGAGAGAGCTGGGAGGGCTGAGAGGTTAGTGGAGATGGCTCAGGAGAGGTCTGGTGTTGAGAAAAGAAAGGCTGAGAGTGAGGGTGGTGGCCAATCTAGTCATAAGAAAGGCAACCACAATCAAGCTAAGAGGTTTTCTGCTGGGTCAGGGTTTAGTGCTGGGGCTTCCTTCGGGCGTGGCCGTGGGGGTAGCGATAACGGTTGGGGTATGACTTGCTTTGGTGTGGCGGTGTCGGCCACAAGAGACATGAGTGCACGAGTGTGCCGGAGCTTTCGGGGGACGGGTCGGGAAGTTATTCTCAGGGACCGGCACAGAGTTATGCGAGCAACAGACCAAGTGGGTCATGGTCCAACCGGGGGCGCCAGCTACCAGAGTAGAGGTAACCGCAACGGCGGTAATTCTTATCAGAAACCAGCTACGAACAACAACAACAATCAGGGATCGGGTGCTAAGCCGGCCACATCACCAAGATCTTGTCCTGTGGAGGTGGACAGAAGACCAGTGGAAAGCTGTTCATGATGGACAAGAAAACAGCTGAGGAGGATGCACATGTTATCACTGGTACCTTTCTTGTTAACGGTATTTATACCTTTGTTTTGTTTGATTCGGGGGCTTCCCAGTCGTTTGTATCATCGAGTCATGTTAAAAGGTTGGGTTTGAGAGTATATGAGTCTGTGAGTGAGAAAGTTTTCATATCTTCGGGAGAGTCTGTATCTTGTGGGAGGTTGTTTAGAGATGTGTCTATGATAGTTGGGCAAGTTGATTTACCTGTAGACTTGCTAGAGTTTCCTTTTAACGGTTTTGAGATGATAGTCGGGATGGATTGGCTGGGAAAGTATAAAGCTAAGATAGACTGTCATCAAAAGAAAGTGTCTTTGAGAGGGCCTAAGGGTGTTAGTGTGTCTTATCGTGGGTTTTTAGTCAAACCCAAAGTTAAGTTGATTGCAGCTATCACGTTGAAGTCTTATCTAAGGAAGGGATATCCCTTGATCTTGTGCCGTGTGAGAGATGACCGGATAGAGAGTCCGACAGTTGACGAGATACCAGTGGTGGGAGAGTTTGCCTATGTTTTTCCTGACGAGATTCCGGGGTTGCCACCGAAGAGGGAGATAGATTTCACCGTTGAGTTGAAACCGGGGACGGGGCCAATCTCTAAGGCACCGTACCGGATGGGTCCTAAAGAGATGGAGGAGCTCGGAAGCGATTAGATGATCTGATAGAGAAGGGATACATTAGACCTAGTGTATCGCCGTGGGGAGCACCAGTTCTTTTCGTGAAGAAGAAGGATGGGAGTTTGAGGTTATGCATAGATTACAGAGAGCTGAACCGAGTGACGGTGAAGAACAAGTATCCTTTGCCAAGGATAGATGACCTGTTTGATCAGTTGAGCGGTGCATCAGTCTTTTCCAAGATTGATTTGAGGTCGGGGTACCATCAGGTGAAGATTAGAGAGGTGGACATACCAAAGACGGCTTTCACGTCGAGGTATGGTCACTATGAGTATGTGGTGATGCCGTTTGGGTTATCTAACGCACCGGCCGTGTTTATGGATTTGATGAACAGAATCTTCAGACAGTTTTTGGACAAGTTTGTGGTGGTGTTCATCGATGACATCTTAGTCTACTCTAAGACTAAGGAGGAGCATGAGGAGCATCCGAGGATCGTGTTGCGGGACGTTGAGGGACCATGAGTTGTATGCTAAACTGTCCAAGTGTGAGTTCTGGTTGGAGAAAGTTGCTTTTTTGGGGCATGTGATCTCTAAGGAGGGAGTAGTGTGGATCGGCAAAGATTGAGGCGTGTGACAAAGTGGGAAGCACCAAAGAATGTCGAGATTAGGAGTTTCTTGGGTTTAGCTGGATACTACAGACGGTTCGTGAAATATTTCTCCAAGATAGCTAGACCTATGACAGCGTTGATGAGGAAAGAGAACAGGTTTTGTTGGGATGAGAGTTGTGAAAAGGCGTTCCAAACATTAAAGGAGCGTTTGACCACAGCTCCTATCTTAGCATTGCCTGAAGGGATCGAGAACTTTGAGGTTTATACAGATGCCTCAAAGAATGGGTTGGGATGTGTGTTGATGCAGAACGGTAAGGTGATTGCCTATGCTTCTAGGCAATTGAAGCCGTATGAGGAGAACTACCCTACACATGATCTAGAGTTGGGTGCGGTGGTGTTTGCTCTCAAGATTTGGAGACATTACCTTTATGGGGCGACCTTTAAGGTATTTTCTGATCACAAGAGTCTCAAGTACATCTTCACTCAAAAGGAGTTGAACATGAGACAGAGGAGGTGGATGGAGCTGATTGGCGATTATGACATGGATATTATCTACCATGAAGGGAAAGCCAATGTCGTTGCAGATGCTTTGAGTAGGAAGAGTGTACACTCCCTGTGTACAGCTCTATCTTTGATGAGGTTGAGAGATGAGGTGGGGAAGTTTGGGATACATATGATTCAGAGAGGAGATGCTGTGGGAGATTTGACAGTGCAGCCTGATCTTTATGATGATATTCGAGGTAAACAAGCTTTAGATCCTAAGATGGTTGAGTGGAGAGCTGGAGTAGAGAAAGGGACAGTGTCCCGATTTTCTATTCACACAGATGGTAGTTTGAGGTTTGATGGTAGGTGGTGTGTCCCTAATGATGAGGAGCTGAAAAAGACAATCATGACAGAGGCACATTGTACACCATATTCAGTACATCCAGGCGGAGACAAGCTATACAAGGATTTGAAGAACACGTTTTGGTGGCCTGGGATGAAGAAGGAAACAGCTGAGTTTGTGGCCCGTTGTTTGACATGCCAGAGAGTTAAAGGGGAACAGCGACGACCACAAGGTAAGATTCAGTCTTTGGAGGTACCTGAGTGGAAGTGGGAATCCATTTCTATGGATTTTATCTTGGGTTTACCGAAGAGTCAACAGGGTAATAACATGATATGGGTGATAGTGGATCGACTGACCAAGTCAGCTCATTTTGTTCCAATGAAAGATACATGGACTAAAGCACAATTGGATATGGCTTATCGAAAGAATGTGCTTAAGTTACATGGAGTCCCTAAGGACATAGTGTCTGACAGAGATGCGAGGTTTATATCACGGTTCTGGAAAGAGTTGCAGGAATCTTTGGGTACAACTTTGAAGATGAGTACAGCTTTTCATCCTGCGACAGGAGGTCAGACTGAGAGAACAATCAAAACTCTTGAGGATATGTTACGAGCTTGTGTGATGGACTTTGGTGGTAGCTGGGAACAGAGGTTGGATTTGATAGAGTTTTCTTACAACAACAGCTACCACACTAGTATAGGCATGGCACCGTTTGAGGCGTTATATGGAAGAAGATGCAGGAGTCCGATTTGTTGGGACGACAGTGCTGAGGCAGTGGTTCTGGGACCAGAGATGGTACATGAGATGGTGGAACAGATTAAGATGATCAGGGAACGCATGAGAGTTGCTCAGGATCGACAAAAGAGTTATGCAGATCTACATCGCCGGGATATAGAGTTTCAGGTTGGGGATAAGGTTCTTCTGAAAGTGTCTCCTATGCGTGGTGTTATGAGATTTGGGAAGAAAGGCAAGCTGAGTCAGAAGTTCATCGGTCCTTATGAGATCTTAGAGCGAGTTGGGGAGGTTGCTTACCGTCCGGCTTTACCGCCGCTTTAGAGAGAGTGCATAATGTGTTTCATGTATCGCAGCTGCGGAAGTATGTGAGTGACCCGTCACATGTGTTAGAGGCAGAGAGCATAGAACTAGATGAGTCTTTATCATATCTTGAGGTACCTAAGCAGATCCATAACCGGAAGGTTAGGAAGACTAGGAGTGGTGAGACAGTGTTGCTTAAGATCCTTTGGTATAACCACGAGACAGAGGAAGCTACATGGGAGGCAGAGGAGATCATGAGAAGCGCTACCCTTTCCTTTTTGATCAGGTATGTTTGGTTACGAGGACGTAACCTTGTTTCTTTTAGGGGGGTAGGAGATGATTGCAAAGAGTTTTTAAGAGTTTTATACCCTTTTTATGTTGTGTCGGTATAGTTGTTGTCGTTGAGTCGGGTTGAGTTTGAGTTAGTAACAAGTTTTATATTGACTTTGTTTCGATTGTTGAGTCGGGAGTGTGGTAGTGTGAGTCTTTGTTTTGTGTTGGTTTGAACTTCGGGGACGAAGTTCTTTTTAAGGAGGGAAGACTGTAATACTCCGTATTTATGAGTCTTGGGGTACTCTATCGAGTAGGCCTTACTCTGTCGAGTAAGGGAGTTTTGCGAAATAAAATAGTTTCTGACCTGTTGGGTACTCGATCGAGTAGGGGGGGTACCGGTCGGAGTCCTGGGCTACTCGATCGAGTAGCCGGTTTACGGGGGTTGTTTTCTCGGGTTTTGTTAATTATGCGATTAAGGTATATAATCTTTTCGTCATTCATTCTAATTACTTTTCTAAAACCTAAATCATTGTGAGAAGACAAAGCAAACTACTTTCATCACCTTAATCGCATTGTTAACAAATCCCGGAGTTTGGAAGGTCGGATTTCACTTGTCTTTACACCGTTGTAATCCTTGCGTCGAGGGTAAGACCTTTATACCGTTTTTATTGTATTTCGTCAAAGTTAGTTAAACCCTAATATGGGGAATTGGGGATTTTGTTGTGTTATGTGCATAGTAGTAATTATGTGCTTGTATAATTAGGAGGAGGATTCGTAGAGGAAGCTTTTTGACTTCAAATTTTGTGAGATCGTCGACAATTGTGCTTTCCGGTAGGGTTTTCCTACTCGTATTACTTACATGTGGTGTGGTGTTGTCTTGTAATTAGTATAATTGGTTGATTCGACGATGTAGTGATTGTGATTGTGATTGTTTGTCTGTGGTTCTCGAGATGCGTTCTCGGCTGAGTGGAGTCACTTGCGGGAGTGGCTTCACGCCCTAGTTTCGCCCTTCGTGGAACCCGCCACGGAAAGGGATGTGCACATTAATGGGACAGGGTTATCGCTCGGTATGATGAGCGGGGCTTAGGTGGGAACGGATGCGGTCCCCCAGCGGGTGGTCGGTGGACGATCGGAGACGGAGATGGAGTGGAGTGCTTGATCATATATGATTGTTTGAGTTGTGTTGGTTACTGTATTGTTGATTATACCTCTTGTGTAAATAGTACTGACCCGGTGAATGTTTTGAAAACCTGCAGTGATCCATTCGGGGATGGTGAGCAGATATTGAGCAGGTATGACATGAGTACTTTGGGATAGTTTGGGATTGCCACGATCGGTGATAGAAGTCTTCCGCTGTAGTTTAGCGGTTTTTCATATACATTTGATTAGTTCGAGAGAGTACCGTTTTGAGAACATGTATTAGTATTTGGTTTGGTTTTTGGATTGTAACCTTTCGCTAAAGTATTACTATTTAAATATCGTTTCATTATTGTTTATTTGATTATCATTGCCTCGGGTAACCGAGATGGTAACGTCCTTATACCTGAGTGGTCCTGGTAAGGCACTTGGAGTATGGGGGTGTTACAGACAGTCTATCTTAGCTTTATACTTTCCCAGCCAATCCATCCCGACTATCATCTCAAAACCGTTAAAAGTAAACTCTAGCAAGTCTACAGGTAAATCAACTTGCCCAACTATCATAGACACATCTCTAAACAACCTCCCACAAGATACATACTCTCCCGAAGGTATGAAAACTTTCTCACTCACAGACTCATATACTCTCAAACCCAACCTTTTAACATGACTCGATGATACAAACGACTGGGAAGCCCCCGAATCAAACAAAACAAAGGTATGAATACCGTTAACAAGAAAGGTACCAGTGATAACATGTGCATCCTCCTCACTGTTTTTCTTGTCCATCATGAATGACTTTCCATCGGTCTTCTGTCCACCTCCCGGACAAGATCTTGTTGATGTGGCCGGCTTAGCACCCGACCCCGATTGTTGTTGTTGTTCGTAGCTGGTTTCTGATAAGAATTACCGCCGTTGCGGTTACCTCCACTCTGACAGCTCTGGCTCCCCCGGTTGGACCATGACCCACTTGGTCTGTTGCTCGCATAACTCTGTGCCGGTCCCTGAGAATAACTTCCCCAACCTGTCCCCTGAAAAGGTCCAGGCACACTCGTGCACTCATGTCTCTTGTGGCCGACACCGCCACAGCCAAAGCAAGTCATACCCCAACTGTTACTGCTACCCCCACGGCCACGCCCGAAGGAAGCCCCAGCACTAAACCCTGACCCAGCAGAAAACCCCTTAGCTTGATTGTGGTTGCCTTTCTTATGACTAGATTGGCCACCACCCTCACTCTCAGCCTTTTTTTTCTCAACACCAGACCTCTCCTGAGCCATCTCCACTAACCTCTCAGCCCTCCCGGCTCTCATAAGCGTCCTTAACATCGCAAGGACTCCTACAGGTAGCTTATCCATGATCCTAGGGGTCAACCCCTCTCAAACCTCGCGCGATTCTCATCACTCAATCCCATGTCCTCAAAGCATACCTAGACTTCTCATTAACCGCTTATAGTACTCAGCCACGACATGTCGAGATATCATCTTGAACCCATCGAACTCCTCCCTCAGCTTGCTTCTCACATGCTCTGGCACAAACTCTTTTCTCATAGCCCTACGGAACTCATCCCAAGGTATAGCAGGTAAGCCTTGGTTAGCATACATCTCTCTGGCACTCACTTTCACCTTATCCCACCACTCACCAGCTGCCTCTCTCAGATAGAACGCAGCTTGCTCTACTCTCATCTCATCGGACAATGAACCAGGTCCAAGATATTCTCCATCTCACGATGCCGTTGTCAAGAAGGTTTGGTTCCCCCGGTCCCTTTGTACTCTTTTGGGTTGAACCTAGCTATGTAAAGGCTGATCTTAGAGTGATCAACCTCCTTATCCTTATTCACCTTCTTTAAGGCCTCCGTAAGAGCATCCTGGTGCTCCAACATCTTAACAATATCATCCGTATTCATGGACTCAGCTCTCGCATAGTAAGCGTTTCTCTTAGGCGGCATCTTGAAGCTATATATAAGAAAGGGTAGACATAAACACATGTACTAAACCACAAAACACGAAAACAGGCTACCCAGGTGCTACTCGATCGAGTATCCCAACCTACTCGATCGAGTAAGAGGCTACTCGATCGAGTGCCTCCCATACTCGATCGAGTACCTCGACTTCAGAACACAAACAGACCTTCTGACTTCTAACATACTCGACCGAGTAGACAGGCTACTCGATCGAGTGATTTCTACTCGATCGAGTACCCCTAGTTACTCGATCGAGTACCCTAAAACTCGATTCTGGTCGTAAAAACGTCAAAAACCCACCCGATCAAGTCAGTCCCACTCGATCGAGTCATGCTAACTCGAATATGCTACCCGCATGCTATGACATATTCCAACATGTAAAACAACTTATAAACACGATATTACTTCTTCATTATGCATACTATGCTACTCAACTACTCATGCGATTAAGAAACAATTATATCATGTTATTAATGCCACATAGTAATCACTCAACATGCTTCTCATTCCAACACAGTTCTATATATATATATTTCTCTTCAATTTCTTTCATATTCTCAACTTCTACTTCAAACATCCAACATTTACAACACACCTCATCACATCCACACACGAGCGAACAAACAACACATACGACTTAACAGATATTCCCCCTAGGTGTCCGGTTCAAAATTGTAGGGCGAGTTCGCGACTTTAGGACGTCTCCCAAGCCTTTGCATTAGCTCCTACAACCTTTACCCCGGGTTCATTTTAATTGACTCCCTATATTCATTGGGTTCATTGGTTACAGGTTTCAGGATCGTCGCTCTGATACCATTTTGTAACACCCCCATACTCCAAGTGCCTTACCAGGACCACTCAGGTATAAGGACGTTACCATCTCGGTTACCCGAGGCAATGATAATCAAATAAACAATAATGAAACGATATTTAAATAGTAATACTTTAGCGAAAGGTTACAATCCAAAAACCAAACCAAATACTAATACATGTTCTCAAAACTACTGCTCATGAACTAATCGAAATGTATATGAAAAGCGCTAAACTACGGCGGAAGACTTCTATCATCCGATCGTGGCAATCCCACTATCCCAAAGTACTCATGTCATACCTGCTCAATATCTCGCTCACCATCCCGAATGGATCACCGCAGTTTTCAAAACATTCACCGGGTCGCATACTATTTACACAAGAGGTATAATCAACAATACAGTAACCAACACAACTCAAACAATCATATATGATCAAGCACTCCACTCCATCTCCGTCTCCGACTGTCCACTGGACCAGCCCTGCCAGTGGGGGACCGCAGCCGTTCCCACCTAAGCCTCGCTCATCATACCGAGCGATAACTCTGTCTCATTAATGTGCACATCCCCTTCCGTGGCGGGTTCCACGAAGGGCGAAACTAGGGCGTGAAGCCACTCCCGCAAGTGACTCCACTCAGCCGAGAACAC
Organism: Silene latifolia; assembly: GCF_048544455.1. Classification (NCBI taxonomy): domain Eukaryota; kingdom Viridiplantae; phylum Streptophyta; class Magnoliopsida; order Caryophyllales; family Caryophyllaceae; genus Silene; species Silene latifolia. The sequence goes on from NC_133531.1 coordinate 15,105,334, forward strand.
ATCTCGAGAACCACAGACAAACAATCACAATCACAATCACTACATCGTCTGAATCAATCATTTATACTAATTACAGCACAACACCACACCACATGTAAGTAATACTGAGTAGGGAAACCCTACCTGAAAAGCACAATTGTCGACGATCTCACAAACCAAGTCAAAAGCTTCCTCTACGAATCCTCCTCCTAATTATACAAGCACATAATTACTACTATGCACATAACACAACAAAATCCCCAATTCCCAATATTAGGGTTTAACTAACTTTGACGAAATACAATAAAAACGGTATAAAGGTCTTACCCTCGACGCAAGGATTACAACGGTGTAAAGACAAGTGAAATCCGACCTTCCAAGCTCCGGGATTTGTTAACAATGCGATTAAGGTGATGAACGTAGTTTACTTTCTCTTCTCACAGTGATTTAGGTTTTAGAAAAGTAATTAGAATGAATGACGGAAAGATTATATACCTTAATCGCATAATTAACAAAACCCGAGAAAATAACCCCCGTAAACCGGCTACTCGATCGAGTAGCCCAGGTACTCGATCGAGTACCCCCCTACTCGATCGAGTATCGCAGTTACTCGATCGAGTACCCAACAGGTCAGAAACTATTTTGTTTCGCAAAACTCCTTTACTCGACAGAGTAAGGCCTACTCGATAGAGTATCCCAAGACTCATTAATACGGAGTATTACATATACTCTTCTAGCCAACTAGACTCGTCTCATGATATCATCAAGCTCGTCCCATCTTCCGCGTACTATACTAACAACCTGGACATAACCTGCTCCCCAAAAGAGATAGGTGATAATGCACAGACACACAAACGTCACTTTCAACAGAAATAAAGTGTGATACGACTCGAGTGTGTGAACATACAACAAGACTATGATATGAATAACATGATATCCAACAACCGCCACCACGGTACTGGGACACGCCCATACATACCGACCACCTCACTGGTACCGGAACACGCCCAGACATACCATCAACCACACTGGTACCGGGACATGCTCAGACATACCGATAACCACAAACAGGTACCGGGACACGCCCAGACGTACTGAGTCCGAAAGCCAACCAGATCCCTTGCCAGACGGCGTGTCTCAACTAGAGATGACAACGAATCCTGGACCCTATCCAGATCTGCGGATCCGGACCATGATGGGTAGGATATGGATCCTAATTTTTCGGACCCCGTGGATATGGATCCACTTATTTGAAAATGGATCTGGATATGGATCTGGAGAATTTGGATCTGCCGGTTATGGGTCGGATATGGATCCAACGTTGGTGTGGCGGATATGGATCTGGATCCCATCGGATCCTACCCAGATACGGTCCATTGTCATCCCTACTAACATTACACAAACATAGTACACAAGTTGTAAGTTAGAGATGGCAACAGATCCTGGACCCTATCCAGATCCGCGGATTCGAGCCCTGATGAGTAGGATATGGATCCTAATTTCTCAGACCCCGTGGATATGGGTTGGATATAGATCCACTTATTTGAAAATGGATCTGGATGAATTGGATCCGCCGGATATGGGTCGGATATGGATCCAACGTTGGTGTGGCGGATATGGATCTGGATCCTATCGGACCCTACCCAGATCCTGTCTATTGCCATCCCTTGTCATGTCCATTGCTTCACCCAAGTCCTACAAAAAAATAATGAAAATCCATTGTTTTTTTTTTTGAAGTGAGACAGTACTTGTGAAACAAAAAAAATAAAAATTAAGATATCTTTATAGAATATTGGGCAAACATAAATTATTTGTTGATTAAAAATATATGTAAATCTGTGATTGATATAGTATTTAAAGCATTTTCATATGTCAATATCAATAATGAATCATAAAAATATATATCATAGAAATTATATACACAAGAGTATAAACATAAACAAAAAAATGTTAGCAAACAATAATCTAAAAATTACCTCAATCGGTAATGTCAAAGGTGATTGATATGAAATATATTTTGAAGTCTTTCACATCCAAGTTTTGGCTTTATAGAACTACTACATTTTCATTTATAAACCGTATTAAAAAAAAAATTATTTCGAAGAGGAAAACAAAAGAAATATAGCTAAAGAGACATTATTTATGTTGAAGAATGAATGCAAAAATAAAGAGGCATGTAGTGATGGGGAAAATTCTATTGATTTTACTCAATTAACTTGGTTTGAATTTATCATTTATTAGATGATTAGAGGATGTCACATATATGATTTAAGTTTATAAGAAATTCTCATGTCACTTGTTCAAGTTACCCTTTTTAAATTATTTATAGATATGAGATGGCATTAAGTAAACTTATGTAGCATTTTGATATAATGACATGGCATTTGTGACATGGCATTAAGTAGATGTTTCAAGAAGCCTTTTAATTAAGTTTTATAGATCATCAAGATAGAGTAGTTACCAAGATAAGATATTGGCATTCTAGGCAAACTTAAGTTTCTTTCATGTTGACATATAATCCAAATTTTTTTAAAAAGCTCAAAAATAAAAGTAATTAGATTTTGCTTTTCATGTGGAAGTTATCAAGTTTTTAAAAACTAGAAAAAAAATACACATAAACCCAATTAGATTTGATATAGTTGTGTGCAATGCTTTTTTTTGGTAAAATGTGAGCGGTTATATTATAATCAAGAAATATTACATCATTTTTGCCTTACAAAGTACAGCAACAACTTAAGGCTAAGTACAAAATCTGCATCTAATATTGATCATACTTAGCCAATTACAATCACTTGGCATAGTACTATTACATAATTTTTGCACTATTCTCCCATGTACTTGATGCTGGATTATTGAAATCATCTTCTCAGGCCGTCTGATAACAAATTTAAGACGCCTAGTGTTCCTTTCCATCCAGCATAACTATATAACTAGTGTGCAATACTACTATATAACTAATGGTATAATCTCTTTTCTTACCATTAGTCGTAAGTTTGTAACTGTGTCTCATAATATTTTGTTTGATATATTTTCTCTATCGTATATATGTATATAAGATAACTAATTAAATCTAAATATTGGAGCAACAAAGGTGTCGTGGTGTAGTTGGTTATCACGTCAGTCTAACACACTGAAGATCTCCGGTTCGAATCCGGGCGACGCCAGTGTTTTTTTTTTCACTTTTCCATTCTTGTATTCCCCGGGCCTCACCATTTGACTGTCTTTTTACTGTCTTCATAGTTCATTCATGATGTCGCGTTATTCGTAACTGGCTTCATCCACGCCTACAAGGGTATTCATCAAGGTCAAGATCGAGTTGCCCAATTCGCAACCATAAGCAACTTTGATGGTGGGTGATTTTAGCGTTATTTGTCCTTTAATTTTGATTTTATATTTTTACTTATTATATATACTTTAGTTATTTTTTGTCAAGTTTATGTATGCATCTTGTATCCCATATCGGAAGATTTATTTTTAATCATTAGTTTATAATACATTTGATCACAAACTTAGCACCCATCTACAATAGGTGGGTAGCATTACAACCTTAAGATATTTGATCATGACTTTCTTAGACAAATTAAAGTGTAGTCATCTGTCAAGGGTGGAAAAAACTCGATTGCCCTTGCATTCTCATTTCAGTCGGGTTTGGACTAGTATTTTTTTTTTTAAACAACTCGATTGCCTTTGCATTCTCACCAAACTATTGCAAACTATCCCAAAAACATGTATTAGTTAAGAATGGAAATACACAAATATTCTGATTTTCCAATTGATCGACGTCGACATCAAAGAGAATAACTTACTGTTTTGCAGGTAATTCCATTCTCTTACGTGACTATGGAGCAAGTTATCGTTCTTTGAAAAAGGAAATTTAAAAAACTAGTTCACCCCTTAGACTTTTTACCTAAGAAATTACTGTCTTTTTGAATTGTAATGCTACCCATTTATAATAGATGAGTAAAATAGAAATTAATGGACATGTAACAATGTTGCATAAAATCAAACACCAGAGTTACTTATGGTTTCGAATTGGTTGTTTAAAATCAATTAAGGAGCGTGTTAATAGATAAGTTGTATTCCATACTATATATTCTTTGACATGTAGACATGTAATTCAAGATACAACAATTGACCCTATCGCCTCCATTTTTGCCGTTGGTACATTTACTGTTGGTATTTGATGACTCTGAAGTCTGAATGATCTACTCGTGTTTAGGAAATCGATTATGTAACCGGATGACTATGAGGAAAGCATGCAATTAAAAGTAAAATACAAGTGTTATTTACTTATCAAAATTTGTACTCCGTGATAGTTACAGAAGAGTATAAATTTGCTTAGTTTTAATTTCGATTTTACTTTGGAAGTAATGCAAAGGCTAGTAATGTTGTGTAAATACATTACATCATAGAGAAGCCTTCCATTTTCCTCGTAAGAGAATCTCTACACTTTCTCCACTACTTGCATGATTATAGCCACTAACTCCATGTTTTTTGGCCCATGTTCATGGTGGTGGTTAGGCCACTACCTTTGTGGTTATGGTGCTAATTAACCACTATAAATAGAGAAGTGTAGTCATTTGAGAAATATACATCTTCCATATATCTTTACTACTTCTCTATGATAATTTTAAGCATACCATATGAGTTCCAACTCCTAACGGTTGAGTACACAACTTTTAGGAGTGTTGTGTGACCTTGGGGGACAACACCTATATCGATTTGTACCGTAGTCGGGGCGATTTCGTTTCTCATTCAGTGGCCTCCATACCACGACACAACAACAAGTATTATCTAATTTTATCTTCGCCCCTATAATGATACTATATTTCCAACAATTGGGAAACGAAATTTTATCGTTATTATTGTTGTTGTGTTCATTATTTTTGTCATTGGAATTATTTCTATTGGCCAAAAATATTGTTCTTCGGGTATAAGAATCAGGCCGCGGAGGGTGAGACAACAGTTTGGTATTTTGGCCATAACTCGGTCTCTAGAGCTTTGTTTGAGGTGTGTAAGATGGCGTTGGAAAGCTAAGAAGAAGGGCTACAAATTTGTAGTTGTAGCCGTGAGCAGATTCGGTCATCTACCATTCTTAAAATGGACAACAATGTCATGGTAGTATGCTGAAAGTTTTTATGAAGACTTATAAAAGAATGGTATTATCTATAATTTTATTGCTCAATTCCATTCTTGTGGTTAAAGTATGTTCTCGAGACTTTCCTTTAAAATATTTATGATGATAAATATGAAGGTTTGGTCAAATTATATATGCCTTAATCGTTCGTATGTTTAAGCTACTACTTTATTTGGTATGATATGTCTATAATCTTGGCAAAATTGCTCTTCTAGTAATTGATTTCTAGATTATGTGAATGAAATTGTTCCAAGATTTTGAATGACAAAGTAGCAAGAATTATTGAGTGACCAAGATATTGTTATGTGTATAATATGTTTATCAAGCAAAATATTTCACACATTTGGATTGATTTTTTAATTTTGATTATGAGATGAACTAAAATTGATATTTGAGTTATGAACCATATGTGGGGGCTAAATATTTTGTTTTAAATTGATATAGTATCTTGGATATGTGTGACAAAAATTGGAAATGATTATTTGTCAAAGCTTCATAAAAGTAGATTATGGAGAACATAATTTGACAATGATTATGTGATATATAAAAGTTGAGATGATGAATGAATGAATAATGTGTTGAACGATTATGTTTGTCACTAATTTGTGGCGTGACAACATGTGGGGGAAGACGTTCAACTTATTTGATAAATTTATTCATCAAGTTTAAAGTTGATATCTTATAATTTGTAAAGAGTATGTATATCTTTGATTGTGGGGGTGTAGAGAAAATGATAATCGCATGTTTTATACGTGACTAATTGAACCAAAATTAGAAGTATTAATTTGTTGGATAATGACTATGTCAATAAACAATGGTTGCGTAAGGTTCAATATTTATGTTTCATTTTCCTTACACCACATTATATGAGATTATGATGATTGATTTTATGTTGGTAAGAAGTCAAATTTTTTTTGTAAAATATTGTTGATTTGCAAAGAGTAAATATAAGTGAAACAATCATCGAGATTTGTTGTTTTCTAATATAAGCATGATGATGTATATAGAGTTTTTAGTAAATAATATGATTTAGGGTGCAAAATTACAAACACTACGTGTATGCTTTATTCTATGTCAATTTATTAGAAAGAGAAAATAATAAAGAAGATTATTTGTTCTTTTAAACGACATGAGAGTACGAGCTCTATATTTAATTAGAACAATGATGCTAATGAGTTATAAGAGAACATGTTTTGACTATTGTGAGAAGTCTAATATGTATAATTATAGTTGCTTCAATGTAGCTTATGTACGTACATTTTGTTTGTGTATTCATACCAAAGTTATCATTCACATTTGGTGAAGTGCCTAAGGTGTAATATTAAGAATTGCATTATGTTGGATATCTAGAAAGATATTGGATCGACCAAATGGTAATGACGATCGACAAGGATGAAACAATTGAAGATTTGAAGCTTCGTTTGCATAAGGATCGACTTCAAATGAGTATATCTTGAGTTCTAGAGCTCGTATCGATGCAAGGCCAAGTGAGGGTGAAAGTTTATGTTTTTAGCTGTCCAACGATAGGTCACACACCTCATTTGGCCAAGAAACGAGAGAGATATAGGCTTTTGAAAAAGTGCAGTCCAGGGGCAAAGTCGCACGGTGCGACTTTTCCTTTCCCAAAAGTCGCACCGTGCTACTTTTTCTGAGTTACTCAATTTTGCTACGGGCTTTCTTCTATCGTAAGGCCCATTAATTCCTCTTATGTTAGGACTATATATAGATGAATACCATTAGGTTTTCATCATATTTTACTTTATTTTGTTAATCAAGTTTTAATTGGATAATTATCATTTTAATTGAGTTTTTTTTATCTAGAATGGATAGCTAATCTTTCCTCTTAATCCAATCCTAAAGGTGTAATTTTTTGGTTGTAAGACACTCTAATCTTTTCCTAATTGTTATTATTATTGTTAATCCCTTGTGTTTAATGTTGGATCTTGGAATTATTGTTTGATTAAAGTGACTAAGTGATTTCTTTGTTGCTTTATCTTATCAATTTCCTTAATCCATTGTTGTTAGAGTTGTTAAGTGTGATTTCTTTGCAATTCTATTAATAGCAACAACTTGTGTTTAAATTAGTGAGGGTGATTTCCTCCTAACTTGATTTAGAAGAAAGGGGTTAACTTATAATTAGGCATTTAATTGTGTTCATTGTGTCTAATTACCATTATTGAATCTGTAATGCTATTATCTTCTTGTTAATTAAACCAATGTATGTGATTTCAACTTGGATTATGTTAATGAGTTGGGTTAATGATTGATTAAGTGTGATTCCTTGTCATTAACCATTATTAAGGATATTTAGGAGAATAACCTCCACAATAAGATAAACAAATAAGCGGTATGAACGAAGTAATAATTTGTATTGTGATACTACCGATAAGCTTTCTAGTATGAGAGTTCAATTTATACACTTTTTATCCATCATTACTGTGTTCGATTTCATGCAGCATTGTTATATGTCCTTTAATTGTGATTTTATTTGTATATACTTCAATTTTCATCACCTTTATGCATTTCACATCGCATACTAGATGATTTGCTTTTAAATCACTGGTATATAAAACAGTTAATTATAGACCAGATATTCATCTATAATAGATGAGTAGTATTACAACTTAATACGGTAATCATGACTTTCGACAAATTATGATCTAGCCATCCGACTGGACTAGTTTTTTATTTTCAACTCAAAGAAAAAATCATGGTTTTCTTTATGCCACTGGTGGGCTGGTTTTTTCTTTCTTTTTTAAATAAATCGAAAACTTCATAGTCTTTTTAGAGAATAATCACTAAATTAGAGCAGGTACTAAGATAAGATATTAGCTAGGCAAGCTTAAGTTTCTTTCATGTTGATACATAAAATCCAAATTTTTTTAAAAGCTAAAAAAAAAATAGATTTTACTTCTCATGTCGAAGTCATAAGTTTTTTAAAACTGGAAAAAAAAATACACATAAATCTAATTGGATTTGATATATTTGTGTGCAATGCTACTATATAACCGGTGGTATAATCTATTCTTCTACCATTAATCGCAAGTTCGTAACTGTGTGTCTTAATATTTGTTTGATCTATTTTCTCTATCGTATATATATAAGTTAAGTAATTAAATCTAAAAATTGAACAAACGAAGGTGTCGTGGTGTAGTTGGTTATCACGTCAGTCTAACACACTGAAGGTCTCCGGTTCGAGTCCGGGCGACGCCACTATTTTTTTTTCGCTTTTCCATTTTTGTTTTCCCCGGCCCTCACCATTTGACTACCTTTCAATGGGCAGAAGTGTCAAAAATGAAGCCATCTACAATGCACTGCCACTTCGTTCACCACCTCTACGAGACAGTACAACGTTTCCTCGCTCACTTGCAGGCGAGTTCCGAATGAAAAGGGATCTTCTACTGTCTTCATAGTTCATCCATGATGTCGCGTTATTCATAACTGGCTTCATCCACGCCTCCAGGGGGTATTCATCAAGGTCAAGATCGAGTTGCCCAATTCGCAACGATAATCAACTTTGATGGTGGGTGATTTTAGCGTTATTTGTCCTCTAATTTTGATTTTATATTTTTATTACTTATTATATTTATACTTTATTTATTTTTTGTCAAGTTTATGTATACATCTTGTGTCCCATATCGGAAGATTTATTTATAATCGTTAGTTTATAACACAGATGATCACAAACCTAGCACCCACCTACAATAGGTGGGTAGCATTACAACTCAAAAGAATTTGATCATGACTTTCTTAGACAAATTAAAGTCTAGCCATCCGTCAAGGGTGGACTAGTATTTTTTTTTTTAAAATAACACAATTGGCCTTGCATTCTCATTTTAGTCGGGTTTGGACTAGTATTTTTTTTTCTTTTTTTAGACAACTCCATTGCCCTTGCATTCTCATTTCAGTCGGGTTTGCGTTTGCTCGGCTTAGGTTAAGTCAATTCAAGCATGTCATCCGTTAATGTTGGACTTGTATTTTTTTTTTTTAAATAACTAGATTTCCCTTGCATTCTCATTTCAATCGGGTTTGGACTGGTATATTTTCCTTTTTTTTTAAAAAATAACTCGATTGCCCTTGCATTCTCATTTCAGTCGGATTTGAGTTTGCTCGGCCTAGGTTAAGTCAATTCAAGCATGTCATAAATTTGAGTTGGAATGGTTGTTTTTGGATACTCGTCACTTTTGACATTTTTTTTTCATTGTTTCAGACAGATTTATTAGTAAATTTAACCTAAAGAAAAATAACGGAGTAATTTGCAAATTGTGTGTTTGATAAATGTTGGAGATAGTATTCGGAGAATATTTCGATATTATTAGTTAGCATAATATTAGCACATAAGTATATTTTTTCCTGTATTTTAGGAATACAATTTGTGTATAGGACGGAAACAATCTGTTTTGATTCCGCAGCATATTCTCGACTAGGTTGATTGTTTCCGTCCTATACACAAATTGTATTCCTAAAATACAGGAAAAAATATACTTATGTGCTAATATTATGCTAACTAATAATATCGAAATATTCTTCGAATATTATCTCAAACAATAAACGACATTACTAATACTTTATATTAAAATGCAAAAGTCTATAAAAACAAATTTCCCACAACAAATTTTTTCGACTATCTCAGGGATAAATATTTAAAATTAACATGGAATTATATTTCGACTTTCGACTATTGAGAGAAACTTAAAAATTGAAACAAGGAATTGTCATATTTTCGACTTACACAAAGTAGATGAACTGAGTGGAAATTACTTATTGGAAAACACTTGTTCAAACTTTCATAATACCCTTTCATGGCGGTCACTTGTTTACTGGACAAATTTGAGCATCAACAACCGTTATTGTTCACATATCATCCAATAACAATTGATGAGTGCGAAAAGACTAATAACTTGTACTATGAAAAAGAAGGTTATATAATATTCCGTATTAGTTTTTTTTTCACAATCAATGTGGGACATAAACATAAGGTGGGATTAGTAGTCCACTGCTCCCTAACTCTTGCATTTCTAAACGGCGTGATGTAGAATGCGTAAGAAATTGAGCTGAGCAATTCGAATAGAATTTACAATCAAAGATTCATTAATGGTTTAGATTATCTAGTCATTTGGAAAGTTCCAAGTAGCTACAGCCTACAAGAATAGTACAAATAGAAAGCCCAATCAGCTCTCGCTTTAAAAGAAGGCTTTTTAGCCGCTGAACACTTAGGAATTTCAAAGTTAATTGTGGAAGGTGATAATTTATGTGTTAATAACTCATTTCGTAGTACTTGGCAAATCCCTTGGGAAATTTCTAATATTATCAACAATGTGAAACTCTCCAGCTTGATAATGAACGCATTTTTTTCAAGATCGGATGAGCTCGAACTCGAGTTTTACTTTATGAGCATAAACCGAGAAAGGCCTAGTCGTGCTCAGCTTGTTAGGCTTGTTATCAACCCTAGGAAGAAGACTACCTTACTATTCGGTCAATTACTTCGTAATGACTTATCGTAGTTATGCATTTTTTCTATGATTATATTTACAAACAAAACTTTAGGTTGTGCTACTATATACGGAGTACTCACTTTGACACTTCAATTTATTCAAGATATGCTTTCATTCTCATCATTTGTTTGACTTTAATTAAAATATCATCGCCAAAAAAGTATAAAAAGCAAATAAATAATTGGGACAAAGAGAGTACAACAATAATGGATTTTGCTCCCTCCATATTATCTAGAAAACTAATTCTTGCTATGTGATTCACACTCCCCACCCTTGGTTTTTCCTATTGAAATGGGTTAATAGTCAATCCGCCGAATTACAATGATTCAACCAACATTGGTGTTACATACTACGTATTGAGTAGAAAGTAAGAAACCTCAGACAAACTTACAGAGTAATAACACAATACTACAAATTACAAAACTTTAAGTAACAGGACATTGATTATTGATTTCTGCTATCCGGAAATATCTAAATACACGATTTAATAAAGACACTAAATTACAAAAAGAAAATTTATTTTGAATTTCAATCGAATCGCACAGAATATACGTGTATTTCCGTTTTTAAATAAGATATGGGTTTGGGAGTGGGTGCACATTTGATATTGTTTTCGACAAGAAACTTTAATGAAGTCACGCGAGTATAATTTCTTATGTTAAAACGTTATATTGGCACATCTTTTGTCAATTTGTCGAGTGGCCAAATATATATAAATTTGGTAACGAGATAAGTCTGATGGTATTTGGTTTTATGCAGGTTTAATATTCTAATTTATTATATTGTAAGTGAACATCCCTACGAATAAGTATGCACTAAATTAATATTCTACTTTGGTGAGTTGAATAAAATGAATCTTTTTCAAATTTCAAATAGACTTTACAGTCAAAGATTCAGGTAGTGGTTAAATTATCACCTCGAGCTTGGCTTGATCATAATGAGTTAAGGCGGCTCAAAAGGCTTGTGAGTATCTCGAAGTTTTTGTGATTGGATAAGATTTAACAATTATATACAGCCGAGTTGAGTCAAAGTTTCGGATTTAATTCATTTAAACTGTCAAGCTTTATAATGTGCACAATTTTTTCAAGCTTGGGTAAGCTTGAGCCCGAGTTTTGCTTCATGAGCACAAACCGAGCAAGGCCAAGTCGTGTTCGGCTTGTTATCAACCCTAGGAAGAAGACTGCCTTACTATTCAGTCAATTATTTGGAATTGCAACATTTTTGTAAATTTGACATACTTAGGGGTGAACAAAAAGTGGTCCGGACAAGAAACCGGGACCGACCGGACCGACCGGTCGGTCGGTCCGGTCTGCATCGGATACATCTGATCCTGGTCTCCGGGTCCCAAAAAATATGGTGACCGGTCTCCGGTTTTGGACCGATGAACACCCCTAGATATACTTATTAGAATTGCCGTAATTTTAATGGGTCATTTTTTTAGGAGCAAAATGGCGCTATACTTTATTAAGTGAGACTCATCGTACTGGCATACTAACGTACTCTCACAACTTAAACGTTTGTCTAAAATAAATGATAACCATAAAAATAGGGTAGCCCTAAATACACAAGGAAGATATCCTGTGACAATTTATTTTCATATAACTAATTTGCCTTTTAATTTCCAACTTATTAGACACAATCATTATAATAATCCATTACATAAAATTCTCTTGTCCTAGGAATTTTTATGCGTGTATTTATGTGCGCCCTAAAAATATCATTATACTATAGTGTTTATGGATTACTTTGGCCTTTGGAAGTCGGAAACAAGAAGCATAAAAATATCCGTGAAAATAAGTGGATCTAGTGGCGTATTTGTTGACACTGTTGGACAGAAACATCTGGTATGCTACTCCTATTTGGATGGGCCCAATCGACCACGGCCGAGGGCCATTAATAGAAGTCTGATTGTTGATAGAGTAACAAAGTATCTTAACTTTTCATGACAAAAAATATCTGGGATTATTTCTTTTGACCGGTGCTACCAAGATTAGGTTCAATTAACCTTGTTATAATCGTGAATGTCAAGTTGTCTACTGCAGCAGATGACTCTAGCAGCCTAGCTCTCTTGTCAAGCCTAAAACTTTGACTCCTACGGAGTACTCCCTCCATTCAACTCCACTTTACATGTATTCCATTTCCGTCCATTCAACTCCACTTTACAGGTTTCCTTATTTGGCTAAAAAAATGACAATTCTATCCTTATTGAAAATCTTTATTTACAAAAAATGTCACCCAAACCCCACACTAACCCACCATAAAACCCCACATTTATGTTTTTTTAATATTTTTAACCTCTTCTTTCTCTTTCCCCATGTACTTTTAATACTTTTTTAATCCGCTCCTTAATATCCGTGTAAAAACCAAAGTTGCAAAGTGGAGTTGAATGGAGGGAGTATCATGCTAGTTGCACGGTTAGTAGTTTACGAACGGAATCTTTGTTGTCTTTCTTGTTGCACAAATTCTCATTTGTGACATGCAATATCCGTCACTTTGGAGTGACGGATACCATTTTACCTCACAAAGTACCCATTTTTTCTCTCTCTGCAACACTGTTCATGTGGTTCCCTTTCTCCACTAACCCATTTTGTTGCCATTTTTACTCACAAATTATCCGCCACAAATGGTAACCCGTCACAAGGGAGACCAATTGTTCTTGTTGCTACTGATGAAGCGGGGACGGTAGAAGGGACGCTCGTTCTCGCTAAGAAAATTAAAAAATTCAAAATTTTAGTTAGATATTTGAACCTTATTTTTTCAAGTTAATGTACACACATTATCCATTCACCCCCCCTAAAATTTTCCTCCCACCTAACGCCAAATCTCGGTTATAACAAATCATTAGTTCGCTAAATTTTCACTATTTAAGAAAGAATAGGAACGGAGAAATGAGATGCAATGCAAATAAAATAGATGATCTCAAACTTTAAATAAATAAATAAAGAAAAAAAATACGCAATTATAAATGTGATTTAACCATTTAAACAAGTAGACAATCTAATCAAGTTTTTTTTAGGAGAACAACCTAATCTAGTTTAACTATTGTTTGTTAAAAAAAAAAAGTAAGTAAGTTTAACCATTGTTGTTTTAAGTAACGTTTCACTATTTATATCTGGTGAGAAAGAAATTTTCCAAAATTATAATGCATAAAAATAGTTGAAGCTCGTATTCTTTTTACATTAGCTCGTATTCTTATCTTTATAAATTTCGTATTCTTATGCATGTCTTTCGTATTTTAAAGCTCTTGATCTTTTTAAGCTCGTATTCATTTTACATTAGCTCGTATTCTTATCTTAATAGCTCGTATCCTTATGTGCTCCTATTTTTAAGTTCGTGATTCTTTTAAGCTCGTATTTTTTTTACATTCGCTCGTATTCTTATCTTAATAGCTCGTATTCTTATGTGCTCGTATTTTTTAGTTTGTATTCTTCTAATAATAGTTCGTATGATTGATATAGAAATTTACCTCAAAGTATTGTTAGATCTATTTTTCCGTCTTGATGATGATATAAATTGCTTCTCGTTCACCAAAATATTGTTAGATGCGTTTTTCTTCTTGATTATGATGCTAATTGCTTCCCTTTCATCATATTAGAATCAGAATTATGGAAAAGAGAGATTTGTCGACTGCGTTTAATAGAAATTTAGAGAAAATAAAGAGAAGGGTTTGTCGACTGGAGAACAGAATTAGGGAAAAAGGAGTTGGGTAGAATTTTTCTTTTATTGGGCCTAAATTGTTTAATATGTAATATATATGGGCATGTTGTACAATGCTACTGTACAACAGGTCGTAGGATCTTATTTGTGCACTTTTATGGTTTATAGACCGAGTTAAAATGTTACGTATGATTTTTACTCCGTACATTTATAATTTTACTTACACAATTTAGACATGTGGTACCATCACTTTTAACTTATCTACAATAAATTGATAGCATTTTAACTAAAAAATACGAATTACCATTAATTTATCAGTAGGTCAATGCGGATTCGTCCATGTTAAATAAAAATCTGTGTTAATTTAATTTCCAAAAGCTACTTTAGATAATAATTTTATAAACAAAAACAACACCCACACATTTCTGACCAATTTTTAATATCCGATCCAACCAATGATCACCACTTGTCCTGGTTAATACCAAACTCCCCAACGGATAAATATATACTGGTAAAAAAATGCAACGTTAGCCAACTCCCCCTCACACTTTTTGTCGTCTTACCAAACTTTCCTCTATAAATACACATCCCCATCCTCTCCTCCCAAATTCCTAATCTCCGTTTCCCCAATTTACCCCTCCATCTTCCGAACCATCAACTCTTCTCCTTCCGTCTCCACCATCACCGCCTCTACAATCAAACAATGTTTCGACTCGTATTAACCATCACCTTCCTCCTCATTTCCCTCCGAATTGAGGCAGCCACTTTCACAATACTAAACAGCTGCGCCTACACTGTTTGGCCTGGTATCCTCTCCAACGCCGGCGTCTCCCCTTTAACTACCACCGGTTTCGCTCTCCGAAATGGAGAGTCTAAGACAATTACTACACCTTCTGGCTGGGGCGGCCGCTTTTGGGGCCGCACCCTCTGCTCTACTAACTCCTCTACCGGCTTATTTACCTGTCAAACCGCTGATTGCGGTTCGGGCTCAATTGCCTGCAATTCTGGTGCTACCCCTCCCGCCACCCTCGCTGAATTTACACTTGATGGCTCTGGTGGCTTAGACTTCTTCGACGTCAGCCTTGTTGACGGGTATTATTCCCTACGTCTCAATCATTTTCTTAATTTTAGTCGGAAATTTAATCAAAGCTAAATAAATAATTAGCAGAAAGATAGGAAATGATATTCTCGCCGTTCTAATTATTTGTTTAAATTTGAATAAAATATTCACGAATAATAAAAAAATAAACAATTAATTTAATTAGTTCCATTAAATTGTTACTCAATAGTGTGAAAATAAAGTAAATCTAAATTATTAACTAAGACGAAAGGAATAGTAAACGATTACGGAGTAGTAAAAAGGCGGAAAATTATATTCCCTGTTCTAATCATTTGTTTAACTTTGAATAAAATATTCACGAAGAATAAAAAAAAATAAACAATTGATTTCATCAGTTTCATTAAATTGTTTACGTTTTTCAAGAGCTTGGCGTATTTTGTCACCGACAGGTATAATCTTCCAATGGTAGTGACTCCACACAGCGGACCATCAGGTGGTCCAAACTGCACAGTAACCGGCTGCTTCACCGACCTAAACGGCGCGTGTCCGTCAGACCTGAGGATAGCAAGTTTGGACAGTGGTAGCAGTAGTACAGTAGCGTGTAAAAGCGCGTGTGACGCATTTAACTCACCGCAGTACTGTTGTAGTGGCGCGTATGGATCACCGGATACGTGTAAGCCGTCAAGTTACTCAATGGTGTTTAAAAAGGCGTGTCCGACCGCGTATAGTTATGCTTATGATGATAAGAGTAGTACCTTTACTTGTGGTGGTTCACCCGATTATACTATCACCTTTTGCGCTTCTCCTGCTACCAGGTTAATCTCTTTTCCTGATTCTAATTCTTTTTAGTTCGTCCCATTTATTTGTTTACGTTTGATTAAAATACTAAACAGATGATTAGGATTTTGATTGCTACCTCTTACCAAACTCCCAACAATTAGTGTTCTAGCAAAACTTGTCACCTTTTGTTAGGTAAGTTAATAATTGGTTCAACTAATAAAGCTTTATACAAAAAAAAAAAAAAAAATCGAGTGTGTTTATATAGTCACTCGATTTTATTGAATTAGTTCTATTTCGAGTAAAAATAAAAAGGGGTGAATAAGACTAATTTAAAGTAACGTAATTTTATGTAATCGTCTCGAAAGGCGAGATATTGGTGAGTGTGGATTTACAATAATAATGTTTGCTTCAATTATACTCTAGGCAAAATGCGAAGTCAAGATTAATGCTTGTAGTTCACCAAACTATTGATATATGCGATTCATTTCAGGTGGCAAAAAGAGAATCTTATCTGTACAACTTTATCATAACATGTTTGATTAATTGTGTGATTTGTTGGTGTGACGGAAAGATAAATAAAACACTCAATTATTAATGAACATTAATATTACGTCACTCGATAGTAGTAAGAGGCCAAAATATTTTAGCAAGCGTCCCTGTGAACTCTTCTCGCTTCATTATTAACCAATAATAATACTGAAATTCGATATCACCAAATAACGGTATCTCATTTACGGTTGCGTAAAAGGAACATAAGAGCTGACAATGTGAACGTTAAGCCCATTATCCCATACACGTACATTTTCTGCTTTTCGTTCGCTCTTTTGTGTATTAAAGACAACACAATAGAAAATGAATGTTGAGCTGTATATTTGGTATTCTTGTCAGACACTCATTTGTCTTTACCTACAGCAGAATACTGTCTTACATTCTCTATATTTCCCGTTATGCCCTTTGTTTGTTAAAAGACCGTCACATGTTAGATGGGTAGTTTAGACATTTCGTTTAAGTCGGTTAGTGTTACTTTTTGTGGTCCCTAGGAGAATTAACGATCTTTCTAGCAGACGCAATTTCCTAAAAAATATCTAGCCTCAATATCTCAGTTTTTCACACATTTTTTCAGCTGTTGGCTGTTAGTTCAACAAATGGGTGAATAGAGCTGGATATTTTTAGGACCATTAGATATTTCATACGGAGTAGATAATAATAATAATAATAATAATAATAACCGTTAATTTATAAACGGTTTTTCTATCCTATGCCCAGAAGCTAAAATAGGAAAGTATTAAATGTATTTTTTGTGAAGAAAATTAAAAGTGATGAGATATTACAATTTCCCATAAAAATATCATTTAATACTTTCTATTTTTGGTTTATTATCCTATGCCTAGTGGGCATATGATAGAAAAACCCATTTATAAAGCTTCTTCCTTTGTTCTGTTTTGATTAATTGAGTGTGTAAATATTTAATTGATCCGATTTTAGTCCATTTGCCGGTCCATTTTTTCGGCCGGACCGACATGGGCTGTGCCTACAATCATCTACAATTCGACATATTTTTCTCACTTTTCTCAATTCATGACGCAGCCAAAAGGCGGCATCAACAACATCGGAGGGACAAGGACAACAATCAACAGTACCAGATGAGATAATGAACGGCTCTATGATATACGAAGGTGCACTAGACGATTCATCCTCACCGTCCACATGTCCAAATCGTCTACGCTCACAGCTAATAGCCGGTGCAATAGCGACACTGATGGCTATCTGGCGGGTATCTCAACAAATGTAATGTAAATGTGGAGGAATTGAATCTGAATTACAATTATTTGGAAGTGGGGCTGCGTTGTTATCAACTTATCATATCCGATATTCCGATACGTAGACAAAAGGCCAACCTACATGATTTACAATGTAGTCTTTATCAAGGTGAAGAAGACCTTTCAAGTGGTTATACAAATATGGACCGATCATATATCTTGTCTAGCCCAGATGTTCGTGATGAGTTCACACGATTAGCGGCTTACCGGTGCTTTGTTCACGCAGAAAACAAGCGCAAATAGATGTCAATCAATTATACGAAGAGTGTTATTCTTTTATAGGCGAATTATTAGATTTATTTTAGGAGTTTAGATATTGTGATTTTATTTTTCAATTCGATTAATCATGTATAATTACATTTTTAATAAAGAAATTGATTAGTTAGACATGTTACCCATGTATCCCCTATTACTCTATTAGGCTATTATGCTACCACCAAGGACCGAGGTTGGGTGCCAAGATTAACCATGATTAACATTGTTCCAAGTATAATATCGTTGGAATTTCAGCAGTGGATGGAGGTGGGAGGGGGGGCACGGCGACGGGTTACCAGGGGTGTTCGCCCCCGTTGGCCGTCAAAAATTTCGAAGTTTTTAGTTAAAATTTTTCAACTTTTCTCAAGTTTCCCATAAATCATTACTCGTTCACCCCGCTAGGTTCAATTCTTAGCTCCGCTACTACGTCGTATACAAATGACATAGGGGAATGATTTGGTGTATGTAGAAAAAGAATTGAAACATCTAAAAAATTTAAAATATACTCTCTCGGTCTGGTCATTTGTTTACGTTTTCCATTTTAACGTGTCTCAGTCAATTGTTTACCTTTTTATTTTAGAAATGTTTTTGATGGACAATTTGATCATCCATACTAAATTTGATCCATTTGTCGTCCAATAATTGGCCCTTTATCTACCCTTGGTTTTTGTGTCAAAACCAAAAGATAAACAATTGACTGGAATCAAAGGGAATAATATGATAAGACGGTTAAGATATCATAGAAAACCTCCAAACTTTCAAAGGTTAGATCATGAAAAAGAAATGAAGAGAATTTAGACTCGTTTTTTAGACATATCAGCTCGTTCAGGATGTTCACCACCACTAGGGATGGCAATAATGGCTCAAACCGAACCGAAGGAAAAAGTTCGATCCAAATCCAACTTTTGAAAACCCATAACCGATCCACTATTTAAAAACCCATATCCAAACCCACCATTGGAAAACCCGAACCAAATCCAAACCCGATCCATTCATACTCGAACCCGATCCATTCAAATATTTTTGAAAATTTTGACTTCTTGAAATTTCAAATTTGCCATAGTAGATGAATTTTTTATATGGTCAAAGGAAGTTTTGGATCGGATTTTGGATTATATAGTGGATCGGGTATGGATTTGGAGCGGATATGGATTTGAAAAAGGTATAATGGATCGGGTATGGATTTCAAAATTTTGGATATGGATCGGGTTTGGATATGGATCGGTGATCCATTAAGTAAGTGGATCGGGTTTGGATCTCGCAAAATCCAATCCAACCCGATCCATTGCCATCCCTAACCACCACATACGTCTACCGACCGTCCTCGACTATTGAATATTTGATTATTTGTGTAGAGCAAGATTTGCTACAATTATTTTTGGGTTTGTAACAAAATGCGTGGTGAGAGTTGGAGATTACTAATATCATGCATATAATGGAAAATGATGGTCGGAAGATCATAAGCTAGAGACAATAATAGATGATGTAAGATGACTAGATGAAAATTGAACCAACTTCCACCCAAATGTTGTTTTAATTAAGTATTTTATATTTTATGTGGTCTATATTGTGCATAATGTTTTACTGTACTATCATCACAAATTTTCATTTAATACGGATACTATTCGTCCTAAAATCAAGACATGTCAAATACATACCAAATCAAATGACAAGTTGCCTAAAAAATGCCAAAAAATTTGTTTTTATTACCATCACGTAATAGTATTTCACCTGTTTTAAACTTAAAATGAACATTGACCATCATAAGCAAGACTTACTCAATTATCAATCACTATCATCCTACTTGAAATTATATTCTATCTTGATTACATAATATGATTTGGACTTTGAAGGTTTATGTCCACTACCCCGCATTTGGACTACTGGACTAGTGGCTGCATCAACTATACAAGTCAGTGACACTACACCCAACAGGCTAGCATAATATCTAGGCCATGAAAGTCTACTCACTAATAATGATCACAAATTCTCACTTTATACGGACATTATCCATCTAAAACTGTAGACGGATAGTGTCTCTCTCACAAAATAAGAGTGAAATGCGCAAGTAGGTGGGAAATGGATACCCCCATTTGCCCTCTCACTTGCATTTTGTGAGAGGACCACTATCCGTCTACAACTTTAGACGGACAGTATCTGTTTACAATGAGACGGATTGAATGATAATTTTCCATATCAAATCATTATTTAATACTGTATTAGTAATATAATACTCTATCTTATCCTGATCAAATATGACGAGAATTTTGGAAAGATGCTAGTTTGGAATCGATGGGAGGTAATATATGTTACTTCATCTTTCCCATTGGTTTATCTTTTGTATTTTTTATAAGGGTTATTTTAATTCAGGGTAAACAAATGATTGAAACGGAGGGATAGAACAAAAGAGACGAAAATGACAAAGAAACAAATTTTAGTTTCATTTTGATTTTATACTTTAACAAAGTAACAAATCTCTTTACCTAGATTAGTCTATGTTTGAACTTCTAAGGCACATTACTTGAAAAGAAATAATGGATGTCCATTACTTTTAAACGGTGCGGATTAAATCTTGGAACGATCTAGTGGTTGTAATTGTTTCATAAAAGTAATGTTTAAATAGATGGAGAGAGAAAATATATTAGAATAAGAGTGTATTAGAGAAGTAATGGAGAGAAAGTAATGCAGATGATCCAAATCCCTTCTAAGGTACCAATCTTACTTACTATGAGATAGTCTCATAAATTTATTTTTTTATTTTTTTTCACCAAAAAAAAATATTTTTTTTTTGTAAAAACAGACACTGTTTTTTGGTGAAAATGCTCCTAAGTAGACCTGTCAAACGGATCGGGCGGGTCGGGTCCTGGGTCGGGTCATACGGGTCACAGGTCGGGTTAGGGTCAGAATACGGGTCAAGAAATAATTTTTAACGTCTTTTTTAAACGATTTTTCTAATTTAAAAAATATTTTTTAACAAGTAAAATATATTTAAAATTATTATTTTAATCATATTCATCATATACAATAATTATATTGATATAATTATTAAAATAATTTAATAATTATTTTACTATTAAATATTATAAAAGTTATATAAAATTGACTTTTTGGTTGAATTTTTAATTTTAAGTAGTAAAATAATAATTTTTTAACTATATTTTCAAATATAATATATAAATATTAATATTTTTAATAAAATTCATGATTTTCCCTTGACCCAACGGGTCGGGTCTCGACCCTAAAATAACAGATCATTTCAGTTCCGGGTTAAACGGGTCGCGGGTCGAAAAAACGGGTTTGTAACCCTACAAAACGGATCGGGCGGGACGGGTTTTTGGGTCGGGTCGAGTTTTGACAGGTCTACTCCTAAGTCATAAACAATCTAGAGATGAGATGCATCAAATAGTGAAGCCCATAAAAGAAGAAACGGATGGCCCAAAGAGATTTTCGGATCGTAGATTCGTAGCCCATGAAAAATAAAAGAAAGTGGGCTATGCTTAAGGTTCGTCCCTGAATGAAGCCATTCAATCACAGGCCCATGAAAAATAACTACTGAAATTTCTCCAATCAAAAATGGGAAGAAAATCTGAACTCGAGTATAATTTTGAAATTCTCATTATTATTTCCTAAGTTATATTATTTCATTATTCTTTTTAAAAATTTGGTGTTCCTTACTTTTTACCCCATCTCCAATGTTATTTATTGGAGTAACTACACCCTACCAAATGGATAAAAAGGCATGACGTAGTATTAAGTAATTTTAGGGAGAGGATAAGGCATTACCACTGCTACTGATGTAAGCGAAAGAAAATCAAAAGAGAGCAAGGAAAGTGAGAGTCTATGCGTTTGAGTTGCTTTACACGCCACAAATATATGACAATCCAGTTTTAGTTTCTCTTTTAAGACGGAAATATTCATCTTAAGATTAGATGAGTTAGTTGTTTTTTTTTTTTTTTTTTTCATTTTTTTTTGACGAGGGAACCCGCGGTCGCTATCTGTGGTACGATGATACGATGGTAGACGAGACAAATTTTTCGTTAATCTGATCTCTAGCTATTATGCTTTTCTTTCATACTCTCATCTATCATATTTGACCATCATTTTAAATTTAAGATGAATATGTATAAGATGAAACTAAGTATAAGCTGACTAGGTCATGACCTAACCTACACAATTACCATTTTTCCAAAAAAAATAACTATAATTTATATAAGATTGATATTTCGACCCTAGGCATAACTTGAACCTAGTTTCATTCCTTGGTAATGTAGGTAGTATAACAGTTACCACTACTTACAAGTATGGACTATTATACCCATGAGCACTTAGATCAACTGGCAAGGGGTTGTTCTAGCTTAACCAGAGGTCTCGTGTTCGAGCCCTGGGAACGCAACAGTGTTAAAACTCATGAGGGAGAGCTTTACCGTCCTAGTGGTCCTACCCGGCTCGAATCCGAATTAAACTGGATGGTTTACACCAAAAAAAAAAAAGTATGGACTATTATCAAATACGCCAATTTGCCCAAGAAAAAAGAATGCAGTTAAGTTACTAAGTACTCTGTATATCCTGTGTGGTTGTGTGTACCTGATAACTGTTAATAATATTCACAAATTATAATATCGTATATTGCCACCACTTTACGAGGTTTAAATCTAAGTAATGAGTAGGTGAGTAATATATCTCATAACTTTATCAAATAAGTTAGTTGATATCTGTATAATGCCGACCACTTTAAAAATAGCTATTTTATGTTATAACTCATCAACAAACCTACTTTATTAAAGGATAATTATATCACTTTACAGCAATTATATTGTTCTGGCTAGTAAATCTCCAAATGTACAACATATCATCCAACTTTACTAGGGATCGATTAGTATATTTCCCCACACCATATCTAGTAGTGGACGCACTGCACCAAAAATAACCCAACTAACGTAATCGTATGCATTGTTGTTGCATAATTGGACTCATGGGACATATTCGTATGCATTGTTGTTGCATAATTGGACTCATGGGACATATTAATATACTCCATGTTGCTGGACCATATAAAGGGATATACTCGAAATTGATGGTGATTTGAGTATGTATAATGTATGAATAGATTTCTTGTTGGAAATGTGTCAATATAAAAGGGAAGGAAATATATGGAGTATTTCCTCCATTTGGTTTTTATTGTCCCATTTCCCTTTAAATTGCAACATCGCAAAATAATTGTCCCTTACTAAATCTACTAAGAAAATTTCAATTATCCAATATTGTTCCTAACCACCATATAATTAATATCTCAACTCTTGAGGAGTAAAGTTCGTAATTCCCCACTTTTCCTCGAATCCTCTCAAAATAGAAAGAGTATAATAAAAATGGGATAAAGGGAGTATAAAATTTACAAAAAATTGTAAGCTAGTGTGCCATGGAATATCAATATGACATTTCTTTAGAAACGAACTAGTTTTATACCCGTGCAAAAAATGCACGGGTCGTAATAGCAATTAATAAATTATACAACTGGTTGTATGTAGTTTATGTACAACATTTTCAATGTTGTCGAGTTTTGTTATAAAGTTGTCGAGCTTTACTAACAAAATTGTCGAGTTACAATACAAAGTTATTGAGCTTAAGAGGAATAATTATTAAACTCAATAACTTTTTAAATTAGCTCAATAACTTATAAAATAGCTCGACAACTTTGTGTAGAGAACTCGACAACTTTGAGCCGGTTGTACAATGCTAATATACAACTGGTTGTAAGATAGTATTTGTGTCGTAATAGCAGGCGCTATCATTAGATACATGAACTGATGAACATATAATTTGAGCGTGATTATGTGTTCAATATCGTGACAATATAAGTAGTCCATAGAGATTCGAATATTTGATAAATATTAGAGTTGAATATCTGATAATATATAATCGTATTTTATTAGAATTATATTAATGATATTTGACATAGTAGACCCGTTGAATGTATGTAAATTGCAATATTTTATGTAATTATCACATTTTAACTTATGTTTTAACATAAGTAATTAAAATAGGAATATGAGATATGAATATGAATTGGGTTTGAACTGGGTTGAGGAGAGAGGGTAATTAAATACAATAAGAAACATGGGAGGGCCCGCATGTAAAAATTCAACAACCAATCAGAAACTAAGAAAAAACTCGGCTTTTATACTATGCAGATTCGCCCTTAATATGGTGCAATTAACTCCCGAATTTCGCCACCTGAGGTTAAAATAATATACAAAGAGATAGTATAGGAAATACTTTCTCCATTCGACTTTTATCTTCCCACTTAAATAAAATAAAATAGGAAGATAAAAGTTGAATGGAAGGAGTATAAGTTTTTAAAGTGAAAATGAGACATAAGTATGGAGAAAAGTTTCTTTCACAACCAATGTAGGATTAAGTAAAAGGGTGAAAGTTGCTAACGGGTTGGGTTAAGGTCGAGCTCCTCTGGCATGGCCCTAAATGAGCCCACTTGATGGTACCGGTTGCACGGGTCGTACTTAACTGGCTCAGGCTTCGACCCTAATCCGACCCGTCCTACCTATGGTTTGGCGGGCTTGGGCAGGCTTAGGGTCAACCTTTTGAACCCTGAATCGACTTGAGTACCTCACAAATCAGATATGTTGCAAAAACATGGACCTGATTGCCCGGGTTAGTCGGCCCGAAAGATTGGCCTATGCAATTGACCAGGATGTGAACTGTAACACCTTGGCCCAAACCCTGGGTCGGGCACGATCACTCACAGACAGTAGCTCGTCAGGCTGTGTACATAGCCCACAGATCAACACGGGTTCTTTCCAGCGCATTTTGTCCTCACTCATGCGCATCCCGGAAACCTTCGCAGAAGGTCACCCATCTTAATACTACTACTCCCAGCCAAAGGAGTTCTTTCACATGGATAACCAGAAAAGAAAGTGCACTTTGTTGATATGAGTAGTACTTTCAATCACTTTAAGCACTATTAAGATTTTAAGCCTATTAATAGACCTTTTCAAGGGGGTACCCCCATGCAAATAACGTCTTCGGTTCAGTGAAATATTACATGAAATGTACTAAATTAGGTAGTGACATAACAATTCCCCTAACAATTGACCAATATCCCCTCCCAAGCTAAGTATTATGTTTTTTTTTTTTTTTTTTTTTTTTGTTTTGTTTTGTTTTGTAAATCGGGGTATCCACCGCCGACAACAGTGTATAATTTTCTCGCCACGGGTGCTCTCACGAAGAGGTAAACGGCTGACCAAAGAACTTGCTACATTCCCATGGGCAGGAATCGAACCCCTGACCTCATGGTTAAGGGATGCGGTGAAAAGATTGGATGTTGAGTATTAGTGTAAATATGTAAATATTTTTGCATTATATTTAGCCTTGTATTTAGGCAAGTTATCTAACCGATATAATATCTTGTAAGGTAATATATATGCTATGCTATACAATCTCCGATTCAGGGGATTACGTACACAATTGATATGGTATCAGCCTAGGTTCCAAAACCCTAGATCTCTCCCTTGCTTCGGCACACATCCCACGGCAACCATCCCAGCAGCCTTTTACACCGTTTCGATGGGTGACGACAAACCCGGTCAATCCTCTTCCAATGGCCCGTCCAACCCGCCCCCAAAGTCGGGCTGGACCCGAGCTCACTCCTCCCCAGCCCACACCACCCAGCCTGCCTGGCCCACCTCTTTTTTGCCCAACTGGGCCGGTCCAGGGCCATTACTCTCCCAGCCAGCACACCCTCAACCCCTGGTTTGGGCTCGGGCTCACTCTCTACCAACCCGGTCCATTGTCCACCTCTGGTCACATTAAATTGTCTATCTTTGATTAAAGTACCTTTTATTATAGTAATAAAAAGATAAATAAGTAACGATTTTTATAACGTACATAGAGTATCATAAGTTGCATACTATGATTCCATTAGTACACTAAAATCGTATTTTTATACGATAATTGTTATTTCCAGTACGCGCAAATGCATGATACAGTATTAAATTATTCAGGTATAGAAAGCAAAAGAGGTGCTTCAGTGACAGATACTCGTACATAACATAAGCATATAGTATTACATATCCACATGTGGTATATTAAAAGCAATTGAAAAAAGATTTTGAAAACAATATATAGGAAGTGCAATCCACGTAAATATAGACAGAGTGACATGGATTATAAATTTAAAAGTCTACTTTAACTTGGTGTTTATCGTCGTGCATCACTCTTAACCTTTTTAATTGGCACTTGGCAAATGTCGGTTGCTTAATTAGTCCATGTTCCTTTGAAAGATTAACATCGCGTAGGGTCCTTTGGATTTGCTCGTTGACCATCAAGGTTACAAGTTACAACCAATGCTGGCCACAGGTCAGGTTCGGGCCAGGCTCACTCTAATTGTGAAGAATTATATGTCAAGTCTCATATATTAGAGAAATAGAGAAGTGTAATATATTTTATACGTCAAAGGGCTACTTATTCATTGCCAATTGGTTTTGAGATGAAATTTTCTTGGATTTGTAAAGTGGACACTCTCTCCTCCTCGATAGGCATACCCCAGGCTCATATGCAATCTAACACTCCCGACAGGTCGGGTCTCCTCCTCGATAGGCATACCCCAGACCCATATGCGATTTAACACTCCCGACAGGTCGTGTCATGCTGGGGGAAGAAAAGAAATTATAAACCTAATTGTAATTTCATGTACAACTTTTATTAGTTCGTGTATATTCTTCCATAAAGTTTTCAAATACTACCATTTCTCTATACCAAATAGCTTAAATTTTCTATCTTCTCTATGTTTTTATCAACAAATTACATTAACTTTTGTCGATTAAGTTGATTTAATGGGTTCTATATGACGTCTTTAATTTGGGTATCAACTTTTCAATTAGAGTTTTCGGTTAGTTAGTTGTTTCAATTAGGATTCATTACAGTTTCAAATATTCATTACAGTTTCAATTATGGGCTCACTCTAATTATGAAGAATTACATGTTAAGTCTCCCATATGGGAGAAATAGAAGTGTAATCTTTATAAGTTGAGGGGCTACTTATCCATTGCCAATTGATTTTGAGATGAAATCTTCTTGGATTTGTAAAGTGGACACTCTCTCATCATTGATAGGCATACCGTATACCCCAGGCCCATATGCGATCTAACACTCCCGTCTCTCCTCCTCGATAGGCATACCCCAAGCCCATATGCGACCTTACACTCCCGTGAGGTTGGGTCTCCACCTCGATAGGCATACCCCAGGCCCATATGCGATCTAACACTCCCGACTGGTCCTCGATAGACATACCCCAGGCCCATATGCGATCTAACACTCCCGACTGGTCGGGTCAGGCTGGGGGAAGAAAAGAAAGCCAAATTATTATTAATGAGACTGGAATTTCTCCATCTTTGAAATAGATGGACCATGAAAGAGCGATCCAAAAAAACTGTAATAAAGCCGCCATAGATTATAAACCTAATTATAATTTCATGTACATTTTTTATTAGTTCTTGTATATTCTTCCATAAAGTTTTCGAATACTACCATTTTCCTATACCAAATAGCTTAAATTTTCTATCTTCTCTCTGTTTTTATCAACAAATTACATTAATTTATGTCGATTAAGTTGATTTAATGGGTTCTATACAACGTCTTTAATTTGGGTATCAACTTTTCAATTAGAGTTTTCAGTTACTAGTTAGTTGTTTCAATTAGGTTTAATATTCAAATATTCATTACAGTTTCAATTAAATTAACTAAAAACCCTAATTGAAAACAAAATGCGTACAATAGTTTTTAAATTCTACTTAAATCCTACTTTGTATTCATTTTTTTCAATGGCCCAAGCTCCATCATGTAAGTATATCTATCATAATTTACGGTGAAGGACCTCGGTCATGCCGGAAGGGCGGGGTCCGATTTCTGATGGTTTTTCATTCATAATAATACAAAGTTAAATTATCAATCGGCCCTCCTTAATTCAAGATTATTCACCCACGAAATCAATAGTTAAACATCGTCCCGCTTATTATTCATTCCAAAATCCGCCAGCGAATAATTTCCTATAAACAAAGACTAGTTATGTCTGAATCTCCCACGTCCCCTCCCTCTAAAAGATATGTTAACAGTTGAGCTAAAGTGAAATCCCTCGGACATGAAATATAAAAAGTAGAAAATACCTTACATGCATGCTGCATCCTTACTTAAAGCATCAACCGATCCAACTGCAACAACTACATTATTGCCTCTTTCACTCTTCCTTTTTCTTTGTTTTCCAATTTTCACCACTTTTTTTTTTCCCAATTTTTCAGTGAACATATGACATATATTATCACTACTATTTCTTTTATTCTAAATCTATCCTTCACAATTCACATACCTTTCTTAAACAACGAAGCTTCATATTGTTTGACTACTCCGCCCTTCACCAACTTCCTTCCTATTATATCTTCTAACCTGTTCCAATCTCGATCACACCCTCTCATTAAGTACCATCCGTCACTAGGGCAGTAAAGCTTTCACTCGAAAAGAAACTCTATACAATGAATTATCCTTTGCCATTTTTTATATACTTTCCCTTATTTTTATTTTTGAGAGATATTAAAGGAGCAATACTTACCATGCAAAACAAGTGTGGCTACACAGTTTGGCCAGGGATACTACCCAATGCCGGTAACCCTGGATTGGGGACCACTGGTTTCGAACTCCTCCCAGGCGGATCAAAATCCTTCCAAGTCACACCAGGCTGGTCGGGTCGAATATGGGCCAGAACCCGTTGCTCATTCGACCCGACCACCGGACTAGGAACCTGTGTGACAGGTGACTGCCCATCAGGTCAAATAGAATGTAATGGGTCCGGTGCGACCCCACCCGTGACCCTAGCTGAATTCTCTCTAGGACCCGGCCCAAACACGACCCCAGACTACTACGACGTCAGTCTAGTCGACGGGTTCAACATACCTATGATAGTCGAACCAAATGGTGGGTCCGGGTCATGTTTAATTACGGGTTGTGCATCCGACTTGAATCGACAATGCCCAATGGAGTTACGGGTTGGTGACGGTGACGCGTGCAGGAGCGCGTGTGAAGCGTTTGGGATAGAAGCGTATTGTTGTAGTGGCGCGTATGCATCACCGAGTACGTGTAGTCCGTCGTTGTACTCGCAAATGTTTAAAGCGTCGTGCCCGCATGCGTATAGTTACGCTTACGATGATTCTACGAGTACGTTTACGTGTTCCGGAGCTGATTATACCATTACATTCTGTCCTTCCTTAACAAGGTTTGTTTGATAATGATGGATTTGATTTTTTTATCTTATCTTTAAACATCCAACTTTTATTTTCATTTTCAAAAAATTAATTTCTTGCAAAAGCATATGGAAGCTTTTTTTCCTGTTCAAAAAAAAATTATGCATGTTGCATAAATTTTTGGGAAAATGCATGCGGTGCCCTTGAAGTTTCGAATTTTGCCCGAAATACCCAATTTTTTGTTTCGAAAAACTTTAAGAGCCTATAACTCGTGTCTACGAGTTCAGAAAGTGATAATTTTTTTTTTTCAAATCGATTATCTTTCCGAGACCTACAATTTCAAAAAAAAAAATTGTCGTATTTGGATTCCGTGGCTAAGCTAGGAGTTTTTGTACGTCAAAGTTATTTTTATCGAACAAACTTTGAGTGACCATATCTCTTGGTCACGAATTCCAAACTCGACAATTTTTTTTTTCAAGTCATAGTTCTCGAAAAGGTAATCGATTTGAAAAAAAAAAATCGTCACTTTTCGAGCTCGTAAACACGAGTTATAGCCTCTTAAAATTTTTCGGATCAAAAAATTGGGTATTTCGGGCAAAACATCAAAGTTCAAGGGCACCGCGTGCATTTTCCGCCGGATCTTATGACTTTACCATCTAAACTACTTGATATCTGCATAACAATACTGTTTCTAATATGTCTAACTTGTGTTATTTTTAACTGAGCAGCCAACAAAAAGCGTCAACAGATACACAAACGTCATCAGAAAATCCAGGCGCACAATTCGAGATTGGATCTGGTTCAGGATCTGAGATGCAGCCTGAGACCGGGTTCGGGTCACAGCAACCGAAGAATCATCATCATAAGTTCTACATTGGAGGTGGTCAGTTCATATCGGCCTCACCTCCGTCAAGCAAAATTATAACACGGTCCATATACGCATGGCCATTAATAATTTCCTTGATCGTAATTTCAACGACGATTTTTCAATTCCGTTTTTCGTAGTTATTAACAATGTTAATTGGTTACTCCCTTACAAACATGCACATGAAATTTATGTTCTTATTAGTCTTTTTTTTGTTGGAGGTGAGATTACAAAGTGAGGAGCAATTTTGTGTATACTTTTTCTCCAATTATTGAATTCTTTTGACCAAGCTCATAATGTAAAGCATGCATTGAGGATGTAAGATTGCACACTGATTTACTTGTAAATTTAAAGTACCTTTATAAATTGTTGTATGTCTTTTGGTGACAATCAAAGTTGATTAAACTACGCTGCTTATTTGAAAAATAAGTAGCAAAATATAATTATATAAGCTTATTAAGAATTTAAGATGCATGTATTGATGTATACATCTTGCATGTCAACACATTATTGTAAAGTTTGCTTGTCAAAATCGTTCGCAACACATGCATGCATGCATGAGAGCACACTTTTAAAATTCATACTACCGTTTGTTTGGAAAAAAAAATGAGATAACGCCACTTGATGATACCGAGTTCCTTCACATATAAAATATGGTCTTACATTCTTACACACTTTTCATAATGTGAGTTATTCATTGTGCATGGGAGAGGGTAGGGTGGTCAAAAGTGCGGGCCAGCCCCACCCGACTCATCCTCTTTTTCAGGCCGGTTTCAGGTCCCTCAAACCAAGCCCGACCCGCCATAGGGTCGCCTAGACCCGCTCCAAAGTCCGCTCTCGGGTCCCCTTTTACCCGGTCGGCCTCCAGCATGACCCGACCCGTCCTTCTTCTCGGGCTGGTTTCAGGCCCCCCAAATCAAGCCCACTCCGCCCCGCCTCACCCTGTCTGGTTGACCAGCACTAGGAGAGGGTGAGACTGAAATAATTCATTACCACACCCTGTTGCACCTTATCTTCATCTCTAAGTCTCTAACCCACATCTAGAGAATATGTCATCTTCAAGACACAATTCAACATGACCCGAGAGCAATTTGTTTACTGGGAAAGTGTATAATAATCCATATTACATAGCGGAAAATTTTCGTTATATATACTAGGTGTCCAATATTATTGTAGACTATAATCAATTTTAATTATTTTAGAGCATTTTTAAAGGTTTTGTAAGGATCTATTAATATTTGTAAATAACAAACAAGTAACTTACCATGGTAACTAATTAAGACTTAGGGTTTGCCTGGAATCCATGTAATTATTAAGGGGGTAAGTTTTATTGGGTGATAATTACTGGGGGAATTAATTAGTGGGGTAATGAGTTCCTTGATGATATGTTTGGTATAAGAGTAATGATTACTGAGTAGATCTTTTACTCCCTTAATCATTACCCAGGGGGGAGGGTGGGTAATATATTACCCTTTCACAAGGGTAATAATTTCAGGAGGTGAATAATTACCCGCATACCAAACATGGGAAATACACCTCACATATTACTCCCCTATTCATTCCTCTCCTATTACCCTTGATGGGGCATATTCTGCACCAGCTGACCAAGTCAACATATCGAGCAAGGTCAGAGATATCCACAGCAAGTCAACGGCTTAGACAGCCTAACCAACGAGGCCTGTCGGCCTGTCTCTCGGAGTCCCGGCCAGGGGCAACTAGCCAATGGGCACACATCCGCGAACTCATATCCAAGATCCCTCGGCGAGTCAAATGGGGGCCGTCGGCTGCCATGGTCCCTCGGCCGAGGGTAGCTCAGTCTTTCCACCTGCTAGCCACTTGGCCACTTGGCCACTACGTGACAAAAGGTGAAAGTCTATAAATACTCCTCAACTATCATTGAGGAAGAGATCGACAATTTAACCTAAGAATCACTATTCATCTGGTAATATCTTCCTTATCTCTCTACAATATATACTTCGCCAAGTAACAACAACTTATCTCTCTAAGTTCCGACCGACTTGGCGTCGGAGTGAGTTCGCTCGCCCAAAGCCGAGCCCTCGCTTGTTCATCGTTTCGGAGACCGCAAGGAGGATTCAACTAAAGACGTCATTCTACAAGCACGGGTGGTACCGTATAAGCGCTCTGGAATTATACCAGGAACAATTGGCGCGTGCGTGGGAAAAGATACTAGAAGCTAGTCACATTCATTCCCCAAAAAAAAAAAAAAAAAACAAAACAAAAACCCACCCAAAAAGCTAAGAAGATGTCAAAACAACAAGAGGTATTCGAATCGACGAAAAAGGAGTTCGCCAAGATAATACCGTCCACGATTAGCGGAGTTGCGCGACCCTCCACGGCCGGGTAATTCAACCGGAGTACGGATGCCAATAATACAGATACGCGCCGCCGCCGACAGTCACCATCATGGGACATGTGGTTGATGTAGCAAAGTCGGAAGCTACTCCCGGACATAATTGCTAGTACGGCTCACATCACACCGACAAGAGCGGCGGAACCCGTCCAGAGACCGGGGCCGAGAATGTGACTCCAAGAGACTTGAATGGAGCACCGGAAGAAGGCGGCCTGTTAAGACGCGGGGAGCCGGAGCGCTAGTGGTAGACCTTAGTCCTTCCCGCACTCGCGGGAGGACGGCGTCGCCGCACCGCCGACGAGGCACCCCGGAGGAGTGAAAGAAGTCCGCTCACCGAGTCGGAGAAGAAGCCCGACTCACCGAGTCGGAGAAGAAGCCCTTCCCGCCACGGGGAGAGGAGCCAGACTAGGGATGCGAGGAGCCGATCGCCGCGTGTCGTTCGACACGTGGTCGACGGCCCTCGGCGCCTCGTCCTAGATACCCGTCCGACTAAGTCAAGTTGCCACCTATAGCATACAAAGGAGAAGGCGACCCAACCGACCACGTCGAGGCTTACGAGTCTCACATGTCGGTATGGGAGCAACCCGATGAGGTTTGGTGCCGAGTCTTCCCAACGACCTTGCATGGGATGGCTCAAAGTTGGTACAAGGGCTACCCGACGGTCGGTATATTCTGTTACGCCGACCTAAAGGGCACGTTCCTAGCCCAAGTATTCGCAACAAGAGGAGGGCGTGGAGACCTCGGACCTCCGGCTATCGACAGGAAGGAGGCGAATCTCTCCGAAGTTATGTGAAGAGGTTCGACGCCAAGGTTCAGCAGATTCGTGAGCTGAACAACGAACTGGCGACCTTCGGCGATGAAAGGCCTCCCGAGAGGAGACCTAAAGAATGAGCTCATCAAGTGCGGCGGCCAGAGACTAGACTCGCCGGGGAAAATGGCCGATCAAGCCATAAAGGTGGAGGACTACCACAAGACCTGGGTAGGCCACAGCGAGGCTGGGCACTCATAAAAGAAGAGCCACCGGGAGGACAACCCGGATGAAAGACGCCGTGACAATAATAGGTCACGGTCGATAGATCCGCCGGGAAGCGAGAACTCGGCGGGCGCCGGGGAGTTCGGGAACGTACCACCAAAGGCGGTATAATGATCACACCCCCCCTGGTTCAGACCGCGCCGAGGTCTTCGCCCTGAGCAAGGGCGAGGGCAGTGGGAAAGGCCCCCAAGCCGAAGGGAGACGGTGACACGAGCCGATCTTGCGAGTACCACGGCCACACCGGTCACCTTATCGACAAGCTGCCAGGCATCGAAGAATGCCATTGAAGAGCTAATCCGGAAGGGGAGCCTCGACAAGTATGTTGCCAAAGGCCAAAAGCGAGGGCGGCGGTTCAAATAAGAAATCCGTCTTTGAACGGATAGGAGTGATCCATGTTGTCATCGGTGGCAAAGAAGCGGTGGGTCCGCTCATGGGCACAAACGGCACACGAACGAGCATGTATCAGGCCATCAACTTTGTGCCCAAAACAGCGGTCCCCGCCTCCAACATCCCCGACGTGACTATTGGGAAGAAGGACTACGAGGGGGTCATCGCCCCTCACAGCGACCCACTTATAGTCCACTTGGACATATCCAACCACCTGGTCAAGAGGTGCCTGATTGACATAGGCGCTTACACGAACATCATGTTCAGGGAGTGCTTTCTCAACCTCGATCTGAAGGTTGAAGACTTGAGCCCCTGCACCAATCCGTTGTACGACTTTTCCGGGGCCTACTGGTACCCCAGGGTTGATCGGGACTGCCGGTGATGTTCGGCGAGGGGAATGCGGCGAAGAATGTCCTATCTGAGTTCGTAGTCATTGACGGCTCGTCCGCCTACAACGTCCTCATAGGCCGCGTCACTCTGAGCGAGACTGATGCAGTAATGTCAATCCGGGCCCTGACACTGATGTATGTCTCGGACCGGGGGGAAGCGCATAAGCTCGTCTCCAAAGACGAGAAGGACGAGGTGGTCAACACCCAGATATCCGCCAAAGGGTGCAACATGCAATCCCTCAAAATGGCGAAGAAGTCAGGGAAGGGGAAGAACCCATCCTTGCAGCAGGAGGGCGACCCGATGAATACCGACGTCGGCATGGTCGGAGGAACCCCGACCGACCAAGAGGAGCCACATCCCGGCGTATGGGAAATAACTACTGACGGGTCCCCCACGGCGAACAGCTCAGGAGCCGGCATCCTTATCACCAGCCCAAACGGGGACGTGTTTGAGCACGCCTTAAAATTTACCTTCTCGGCCTCAGACAACGGATCCGAATACGAGGCGGTGATAAAGGGAGTCGAGTTAGCTAGGGCTGCCGGGGCGGAGCACGTCGTGGTGAAAACATGCTCACTATTGGTGGCCAACCAAATCAGTGGAGAGTACGAGGCTCGAGATGACGGGATAGTAAGATACCTGGAAAGGATAAAAGCCGACACCGCCAAATTAAAGTCCTTCCAGATACAGTACATTCCCAGACCCGACGCTCCCTCAAGACACACCGGCTGACAGACATGGAGGGTGCGCCTCTGATAAAGCCATTGGGGCGGACAATCTCGGGAAAAATTGTGTATAGCGGCGGAGGTGCCCGAGACAACTGTGGGCACCCCGACGCATGTTTATTTCTAATGAAGAATGGTCCCAAGTTTTCCACTAAAGTGTTCATTTCCCCCCATAGTCACTATCAAGAAACAGGCGCCGTCGCAGTCACCCCAAGAAGTAGACGCTACGGCAGTCACCCCAAGAGGTAGACGCCGCAGCAGTCACTCCAAGTGGTAGACGCCACGGCAGTCACTATCAAGAAACAGGCGCCGTCGCGATCAACCCAAGAAGTAGACGCTACGGCGATCACCCCAAGAGGTAGACGCCGCGGTCACTCCAAGTGGTAGACGCCACGGCGATCACTATCAAGAAACAGCGCCGTCGCAGTCACTCCAAGAAGTAGACGCTACGGCGATCTCTAAGAGGTAGACGCGCAGCGATCACTCCAAGTGGTAGACGCCACGGCAGTCACTATCAAGAAACAGGCGCCGTCGCAGTCACCCCAAGAAGTAGACGCTACGGCAGTCACCCCAAGAAGTAGACGCCGCAGCAGTCACTCCAAGTGGTAGACGCCACGGCAGTCACTATCAAGAAGCAGGCGCCGTCACAGTCACCCCAAGAAGTAGACGCTACGGCAGTCACCCCAAGAGGTAGACGCCGCAGCAGTCACTCCAAGTGGTAGACGCCACGGCAGCCACTACCAGCGCAGTTGATACTCGCAAAAGCGATCAGCATGCCTCAGGAACGTTAAACACAGTTGAGATACGCATTCTAATTGCCTCGGTCAAGCCGAGGTAGAAACAAAAGAAGCGCTCAATTAATGACGTAAGAAGACAACTCAGACGAAGACAAGAAAAGACCTCGGCCAAGCCGGAGGCAGAATAAGCAAACTCTTATTAAAAATGATCAGGTTACAAAGGGAGGAAAATACAGACGACGACCGTCCCCATAAGGATAAGCCAAAACACAACCTACCAAAGTTGTACAAAATACAAGGAAAAGAAAGGCAAAAGGTTACAGACATATCATTTAAGTGCCAAAAGATGGCAGGGAGGAAAGGCTTAATAATTGGCCCCCGAACAGCTAAAACTATCCGAGACGCCGGGTGAGCCTGGTGACGACCGCCCGTCTCCCTATGCCTGTTGCTGCTTGCAGCCCAGCAGCGTTAGCGGCATCGTCCTTAATGGGCGACCCCAGGTGTCTCGGCGGTCTCGGCTTTCTCGTAGCCACACAGCCTCGGCGGCCTCGTTTGCCTTCATCCTCTCGACTTCCTCCTTGGCCGCCTTAGCCTCCTCGGAAGAAGGGCCGCCTTCTCGGCCGCCTCTTCCTCTTTCTTCACCCTTACCTCCTCCTTGGCCTTTTCCTTCGCCTCTTCCTCCTTAGCTTCGAGCTTGTCATCAAACAGCTCGTCAAATCTGTCCCACGGAAAGGAGCCATCGAGAGGGAAGAGCTCCTCAATCACTTCCCTGGCAGCTTCTTCGGCCGAGTCCGATTGGGCGCACATGTTAGGGAGAAGAACGGTTTGGAGTCTCTCAATGTCCTCCTCCCTTTGGGCGATGATAGCATCCTTGTTAGGACCACCTTCCCCCGGGCCTGGAACAAGTCCCTAAGTCGTTCCTCTGCGTAAGGTAAAGATCGGCGTGCTTCGAACGAGGTCACGCATCTCCGCGACTTAGCGGCTTCGGCCGCCGCGGCCTCGGCCTTGGCTCTCTCGGCGAGGACTTCCTTTTCGGCGTCCTCCCGAGTTTTCTCTCAAAGCACGGACGCC
Organism: Silene latifolia; assembly: GCF_048544455.1. Lineage (NCBI taxonomy): Eukaryota > Viridiplantae > Streptophyta > Magnoliopsida > Caryophyllales > Caryophyllaceae > Silene > Silene latifolia. Next base: position 15,142,336 of record NC_133531.1, read on the forward strand.
TCTTGACCTCGGCCTTGGCCCTCTTAGCCTCCTTGTTCGCCGCGTCGAGTTCCGGCCCTAAGCGCTCGAGCGTGGGGCGGCTTCGACCATGGTCTTCTCTTGCTCCATAATGTGGGAGCCGGCTAGTTGAGTCCATTTCGCCAGCCTCTTGCCTATCCTCATCCCCTCTGACACAAGCTCGGTGGGGGAAACCTTCTGAGGTAGGGGATCGACGGTGACATTTCTATCACCCGCCTTCTCAGGCTGCTTCTCCAATTGCCGAACAGTGAGGACGGCGGCTGCCGACGATTGATCTACAAAAAGTCAATTAAAACATCCGTGTCAGTATACATGAACGTATCGGAGAGCCTGTCATCAGGAACGCCTAATTAACCTGAAGCTAAGTCGAGCCACGGGATATATCTGTACCATGCTTGGCCTTCTTGCTCGGAGGACGCATCTTCTCGCCGCGCGATTCAGCGATGGCAGCGAAGTATCAGCAGCAGGGGTGGGCTCTTTCCTTTTACGGATAAGGGGAGATCCCTCCGCATCGGAGTCCCCCCCATCGGTAATGTCAACGATCTCCACCGTCTCCTTCTGGGCTGAAGGGATGGGAGGTGGAACTGATGTCGCCGCCGTCGCCGCCGAAGACTTTGTTTTCCGCGTTCGGCGCGGCATGTTACTAGCAACCCTCGCCTGGGCCGCCTCCACATTCAGACCTTTCAGCTGCTGATCCATCAGATCATTCGGCGACATCCTGCGATCACGGGCCAGAGCCTTAGGGTGCAAATCAGCAACGGTCTTATCCTTGTGCAGCCCCATCCTCCGAAGGATATCCTCAGAAAGGTACGGTCCAAAGTGGTCTGCAAAGGAAGCAAAGCGAGAGTTAAATAGAAGTAAATCGAAATTCAAGAAACAGAAACGTTGAGAGCAGAGATGGGCCCCACACCGACCCCACTCACCCTGCGCTAGGGCCGGTATGAGGCCGACATGGCAGAGCGGTTCATCCTGAAGAATGATCTGCGTCGGGGGAATCCATCTTTTCGACACCCCACTCTTGTCCGTCTCAAAGAGCCTCATCGCCAGCTTCTCATCCTCATTAAGAGGGACCTTGCTGGCGTCCATCTTAAGCTTTTTCCGGGTGACCCATCTGTCATGCTCCGCCTCAGTCTCGCACCGCAAATTAACTTGGTCGTTGGAAGGACCGGGGCGTGGATAGTCATCCAAGCACCTCAACGTACACCCACCGATCTTTCCAGTCCTTGCAGAAGGAAAGCTTATCAACGGAGATATAACCCGGCTCCACTTGCACGCTGTACCATCCGACACGACCGGGAAACGACGGCCGAAGGTGGTGAAGCCGACGGAATAAATTAACCGTTGGGACCTCCCCCTTGAAGAGACAGAGCCAGACAAAGCCGACTATGGTCCTAATAGCCAACGGGTGCAGTTGAGCTACGGCGACGTTCATGGCTCTAATGATAGCCATGACGTAATCGTTCAGCGGAAATCGGAGCCCGTACTCCAAGTGCCGGATGTATACGCCGGTGCAACCCGGTGGAGGACAACAGATGGCCTGGCCCTCCTCAGGGATAACAATTTTGTACCCCCTGCCAAAGTAGAAATGGCCCTCGAAAAATGTCTCGCCGGAACAACTGGCGAACTTATGGGTCCAGACACGGTCAAGGCGGACCTTACAGGCCTCGCCGTGATCCATAACGTACTGCCTCCCCTCATCAGGATGACCCCTTTCAGCATCATCACCAGCATCATCACCGACGTCATCACCACCATCATCGTCCTCCCAGTCCTCCAAAACTTTTTGGTCGACCTCGGGGGAAGGAGACCTAGGACCCCCGGACTTTAGCGGGACGGCGGCCAATGCCTCCTCTTCATCCAGACGCGACAGGGAATCCCCCGGCGCACGGTTACTAGGTCCGGCCTCAGTAGAAGACATGGTAGCAACAATTATTCAACAAAATAAGAGATCGAGAAAAGTTTGTTTGTTTACCTTGAAGAAAAACACTAGCCGAAGTAACGACACTGAAGATTAGAAAAGAGAAAAGCCCTTGGAAATTTGGAGAGAAGAAAATTTTAGAGAGAATGAAATTGGTGGCCAATTTCAGGGACTAAGTACCCTATTTATAGAGGAAAGCCCATGAAGAAGGGCCAATCAGGGCACAGCCCATGAAACGTCAGCCAATCAACAAACAGACACGTGTCGGACATGCAAACACGGAATGTCAATCGTTGCAACAGTTGAACGTCAATCAATGCAACAGTGACCAAGCGTCTTCAACACGCCCCTTCAAATCTCTCTGCCTATTCATCTTCCTCAACAAATTCCTAAGTATCCGTTTCTCCGCCGGCCACATGATCAACCAAGCCCGAAAGCAGAGCGGGGGCAATCGAAACAACCGGCACTCTCCACCCTGGTCTCAGCCAGCGTCATTGCCTTTTCCACATCGGATGTCCATTACACAACCATGTGAAGGGGGGATATGGTACGGCCTAAGCAGAGCCACGCCGAGGTAGAAGAAGCCGGGGCAGAAAATTTGTCTTACGCAGAATATACGCTCAACATACATCGGAGCCCATACCACGGCATAGACTACGGCTGGGGCAAATTGATGGGGCATATTCTGCACCCGCTGACCAAGTCAACATATCGAGCAAGGTCAGAGATATCCACAGCAAGTCAACGGCTTAGACAGCCTAACCAACGAGGCCTGTCGGCCTGTCTCTCGGGTCCCGGCCGGGGCAACTAGCCAACCGGGGCACACATCCGCGAACTCATATCCAATATCCCTCGGCGGCGAGTCAACTGGGCCCGTCGGCCTGCCATGGTCCCTCGGCCGAGGGTAGCTCAGTCTTTCCACCTGCTAGCCACTTGGCCACTACGTGACAAAAGGTGAAAGTCTATAAATACTCCTCAACTATCATTGAGGAAGAGATCGACAATTTAACCTAAAAATCACTATTCATCTGGTAATATCTTCCTTATCTCTCTACAATATATACTTCGCCAAGTAACAACAACTTATCTCTCTAAGTTTACTGACTTGAGCGTCGGAGTGAGTTCGCTCGGCCCAAAGCCGAGCCCTCAGTTTGTTCATCGTTTCAGGAGACCGCAAGGAGGATTCAACTAAAGACGTCATTCTACAAGCACGGGTGGTACCGTATAACTGCTCTGGAATTATACCCGGAACAACCCTCAATCCAAGCAAGCCCTTAAGAGTGACTAAGTGACTTGTAAGCCTGTTAGCTTGACGCCTCTCCAAACCATTACCTATCATAAGTTCACAACCAAGACATCATAGAGTTGCTCGAGAAAAGGGTTCTTGGCAGTGGCGGATTTGGTTAGAGAGGCTAGCAGCCTAGCAGGGGCGCTCATCCCCGCTGGACATTAAAAAATTCAAATTTCTTAGTTAAAATTTTTAATTTTTTCCGAGATTTACTTTACGGCATTACTAGTTCGCCCTTGTTGGGATTTTTCACCCTCTCAACGGGGTATCCTGACTCCGCCACTGATTCTTGGTTTATTGTTTTTTGTACAGGATAATTATGTAGTATACTCTTATTTACTACTTATACCTATTAGACGATCGTGTTTGGCATGTCATTTCAGCTAGTTTAGTTGACCGAAACTCTTGCTAGATTATTTGTGTGCAAGTGTTTGACAAATAACTTATTTAACAAATTAACATGTAAGAAATAAGCTAACTTTCTCCCTTTTTTACCTCTTCAATTATTATAACAATAATAAATCATGCCCGTTTAACTAGTTTGATTTGATATAGTTACCTAATTATTAGCTATTTGTCAAATAGTTTCAATGATATCAACTACCCGAAGTCTTTTTAAGTTTTAACTAACTTTTTAGCTAATTTTGTTAAACAGAGCTCAATATAATTTATATTTTAATCCATTTTACATTATATTTGTACTTGTAAAAACCGCCTTAAACTAGATTAATTTTGGTGAGGTTTGGTACGTGAGACTAACGAGAGACACGTAGTCAAGTCCACCATAGTTCACACATCAAACAAAACTCGTTGCTCTTTCGCTACACGCTTTTTGCTCTCCTCTCTCTTCAATCTTCATCCCCAAAAATCGCAGGACAACTACCACCAAACCCTAGAATTTCCAACTCCATTACTCAACAATTTCTACTGGATCGCTGGATTCAGCTTATCGATTTCTGGTACTTCAATTTCTTCTTCACTTTTGCAACTTCAATTATGCTGCTACTTTTTTTTCCCTAATTTAAGTTGAATTTTAGTTGATGAAGTAATTGAAGTTGTACTTCTATGATTTCCCCCAATTAAGTTCATGATCACTGAATTTGCTGCTGTATTTGATGATTTCATTGATTTGTGCAAATGCTGTGTATAATTTGCCTTGTTAATCACCATAGAAGGCATTATTGTTGTGTGATTAGTTTAAGATGTAATCAGTTAATTAATATGGAAGATTAATGATTGTTTGATTGTGATAAGGATGTTTTTTAGTTATTTAATGCTGAATTTTTTGCTATTTTTGTGGGAAATTGGATGATGAAATTATGTTGTTGTGATGTGATGGTTGATTGTAGTCCATATGGGGACAGAGCTATTGAGAGCTTGTGTAAATGAAGAGGATCTTGATTTTCCGGCTGTTCCACCGGGTTTTGAGTCATTTACTTCCTTTAAGTTGAAGAAGGTTGAAAATGCTGATAGCGAACCGTGTTGCTCGGTTTCTTCTAATTTGTCCCAACAAGAATCGGTTAATGTTAAATTAGAGCCCGGACATGATGCTGCCGGGAATTTATTAAAGACTTTGAGGCGTAGACCGTCAATGGATCAATGCTCAGACGAGGAATCTGATTCCGAGCAGGGTAATCAGGTTAATGTCTGTCTTTGCTGTGTTTGTATGGGAATTAAATGTTGGTTTAGTTCACTTCTGATATATGCTTGATCATTTATTGCTGCAGAACTTCCCGATAAAGCCAGGGCTTCCAAAAGGGGTCATCCGTGGCTGCAATGAGTGTCGAAATTGCCAGAAGGTGTGTTCGCTTCTTAATTTTTTTTTTTTTTTTTTTTTTTTTTTTTTTTTTACCGTGGGCTACCTCCTTCAAAGTCTAAGGCTCCTATATAATGCTCCCTCCATACCATTTATATTGTCCCATTTGACTAGAAGGTTGAATTTAATAAAATGTGATGTAATACACTAATACAGTTATCACCCTTAATAAGAGTAATAGGAATAGGATAGAATGTTAGTGGTTACTTAGCTGGGGGTAATATAAGATATTCACCGTCTATTTACTACATTTGGAGAGGGAACAATTAATTTGATATGGACTATAAAAAATAAGGACAATATAATTAGGATGGATGGAGTAGTACATTCCGGCAAGGGAAGTCTAGAGCTGCCCTGATTTTACCTGGCAACCTATTAGAAATGAGGGTTTGAGAATTTCGCTTAAACACATGCAGGTAGAAAGGTTGTGTTCAGGATCTACGGATTGGAGTAATCTTATGGTCTTCAGATTTTCATAATGGCAATAGGCAGCTCTTAAAGGTCGTTGCTAATTGGTTCATTTACAGGTGATTGCTAGATGGCATCCTGACACTGCATGTAGGGTTGAACTTCAGGAGGTTCCAGTATTTTTCCCAAGTGAAGAGGTCTCCAACTTTGAAATTATTATTTTTTGTTTGCATCTTGTTTTTCATCTTGAAGAATAGTTCGCTGATGTCTGATTTGGTAATGTTCTGCAGGAATTTAAAGATACCATAGGCTATATAGAAAAGATACGCCCAAAAGCTGAACAATATGGGATTTGCCGTATTGTTCCTCCACCTTCATGGAAACCTCCATGTCAGCTTAAGGAGAAGGATGTGTGGGAAAAGTCTAAGTTCTCTACTCGTGTACAGAGGGTCGACAAATTGCAAAATCGTGATGCGTCCAAAAAACTTTTAAAAAGCCATGTGAGGAAGAAAAGGAGACGATGCTCAAGAATGGGTATGGATTGTGGGGCTGGGAGTGGTAATACTTTGGAGCCTGGAGGAGCCGGTTTTGGTTTTGAACCTGGTCCTGAATTTACTTTAGATGAATTTCAGAGGTATGCTGATGATTTCAAAGCCCAGTACTTTAGAAACGAAAATGGTACAGATGCCGGGAGTGATTTAGGCAAGGTTACTGCAAAGTGGGAGCCATCAGTTGAGGTTATAGAGGGTGAATATTGGCGGGTAGTTGAGAAACCTTCTGAAGAAATTGAGGTGTGATAAAATTATGAGCACACAAGTTTCCCTTCCAAAAAAAATTATACATGTCACATTATTGTTTATTTGTTCTTTTGGAATGTTTGTACAGGTTCTTTATGGGGCCGATCTGGAAACTGGGGTTTTCGGTAGTGGTTTCCCTAAAGTCTCCAGTCAATGTTCATCCTCTGATGAAGATTATGTCAAATCTGGTTGGAACTTGAACAATTTACCAAGGCTTCCAGGTTCTGTTCTTTCCTATGAAAATGCAGATATATCAGGCGTCCAAGTACCATGGTTGTATGTCGGAATGTGTTTTTCCTCTTTTTGTTGGGTAAGTGCACTTCAGCTTATGTGAAAGTTTTGTTGTCTAGTTTCGCACATTTTATGTCTCGTGCTTGGACACTTAAGATAAAGCCTCACTACTCACTAGTGTGTAGGTTAAAGGTGAAGGCTTCTTTATTCCACACTACAACAGCTAGTTGCAGATTAAACACTCTCTTATATTTTTTTCTTAATATAAACTGTGAAGCAGCTATAACTTCTAAGCTGTGAGCCTGTAAATGTGGATTTAAAGCATATTCATCTGAAAATACACGTGAAGGATACTCTGCTGGAGAGTTTACTATATGGACTAGTAATCTTATCCCTGTTCAATTTATGTAAATGAAACAACTTTTCTGTTTTAAAACGTCAAAAATATTTGCTACTGGTTTCTTGTCTTAAGCGGATCAGAGATAAATATAGTTATTGATGTGCCAGTTTTTTTATTATTATTTTAAGTAAAAAGGAATAAAAGGTTATTCAAGTATGGGTCTGTCTGATTACTGAAGTTTTACATTTTTTGTCTGTGATAAACCATATTCTGTATAGAGTAATGTGTCGCTTTAGTTTGCATTTTACTTCTGGATTGTCAATACTTTACACACCTATTCTTTTATTTTATTTTGAGCAGCATGTTGAAGATCATCATTTGTATTCCCTGAATTACATGCATTTTGGTGCACCTAAATTGTGGTATGGTGTTCCTGGGAATGATGCGATTAAGTTGGAGGACACAATGAAGAAACATTTACCTGACCTATTTGATGAGCAGCCTGATCTCCTCCATAAGTTGGTTAGTTGGAAATAACTTGTTTAGTTCTTTCAGCTGACAATGTGATTTAATTATATGTATTGCATTTGGTGTTAAATGATAACTCTGGCAGTGTTTGAGTTCCAATGGAAATGTTTGTTACCTGAAATCCTTAGACCACTGGTATCTTGTAGTAATGTATGCATTGGGTTTAAGATGTGAATAGTTTCTGTAGTTTGTGTACTCGTTGATGCAACCTTATTGTCTACAGAATCGGGCACACTTTTTTCCAGCTTATATGCAACATTTTTCTATTTATTGAATGAAGAATTGTAAAAGTTAGTGGATAAGCCGCCCTCTTGAGGAAGGAAAAAAGCAAAATAACTACAGTTGTAGAAGGAAAACACCTTAAATAGCACTTAACTGAAATTAGCGGAATTTTTTTTTTTTAAACTACAACCCAACATAACTTCACTTTTAAAAACTACTACCTTTCTTAAACTTCTTTCAAAACGACTACCACATTACTACGTTCGATTTAAATAAACACTATCATTTCAAGCCTAGATGAAAGAATCTTAGCCATCTATTTTGAACGTCCACCATAAAAACATCACTATAATTTAACCAAGGCACCAAGCGTATATGAAAGAATTTTAGCGTCTGCCTCACCAATTCATTTGCTAATGTTTTACTACCACCTTAAAAACATAATTTTGTGCCTATTTTACTCTTCCCAAGGCTCCCTTCTCCCCTGCCAACTCATTTGCTAACTTGTAAAAGAGTAAAAGTTGGGAATAATCAGGTAAAAAAATGGCATAATCTGAGATCTAGAATAAAAAGACAAGGCAAGTGCGTATTAGTGAGCCTTATCTAAACGGCGCACCTAAAATGCACCGAGGCTTTTTGCCTACTGCCTCATCCAAGGCCCGCTTTAGGCACACTCGAGACGCTTTTTTGAACTAAGAAACAAATGACACTAGTAACCCTCTCATTTGAATATCCAGCCAGCATTCTTCTCAGGGCTTAAGGGTGTGTTTGGATAGCAAAAATGGAAGGAAAGGGAGGGGAGGGGGAAGGAGGGAAGGGAAAGGGAGAGAAAGGAAGGGGAGGGGGAATGGGGTGTGGGTGTTTGGATACAATTTCCCTCCAAATCTTGCCTATTGTGGAGAGATTTTGATTAGGCTTGGAGGAAGAAATTGGATCCCTCCAAATCTCTCCCTTCATTTCCCTCCACCCTAATTTCCTATCCAAACAAGGCATTTTAAATCCCCTATTCCCCCTCCCTTTCTTTTCCCTCCAAATCACTTAATCCAAACACACCCTAAGGGTTCTTTCACCCTCCCAATTTTCTCATTAGTATCCATGGATAAATCATACTAATATCTTCTTATTTCGTCAATGGATTTGGCTGTAAATTTTCTTTTCATCATCTGATATTGAGATTAGAAAGGAATAAGATATTCGCAGATGGAGAAAGGGATTATGAGGTAGTTTTTTGGGTACTTCTCATATAATTAATTTAATAGAGGGAAAGGGTTAGAAACATGTGAGTGAATGATATTAGAGGAAGGAGAGGGTAGTCTAAATGAGGGGCATTAGAGTCAATTCACGGTCTTGTTAGGCTCGGATTACTAAATGGTATGTAGTGTTTTGTTAATCGACTGTAGTGGTAGTGGTTTTAAAAGACGTTTTAGATAGGCAGTGGTTTTTAAAAGTGAATGTTAGGTAGTAGACTAGTAGTTATAAAAAAAACCTAGGAAAATATAAGGCCCTAGGATAACTTGCTTATGTGTGGACGGCCTAGACGCAAATGAAGCCGGAAGTGTCCCTATATGGAATTTAGCAAGAAAAGCCTAGTCTGTAGAGGTTCTTGGCTATTTGCCTTCTGCTCTGACCAGTGTATTATATATGAGCAGCAATACAAATGATATTAGTTTTTTTTGGGTTTTTTTACTATCCATGAATAGCCTCTTTGTGTTGCTAACACAAGGGTAAGCCCGCGTACATCCGACCCCCTTACCTCGCAATTTGTGGAAGCCATTGAGCCACTGGGGTAATGTTGTATTGTTTGTAATTGTTGTACCTACTGTATTATTGCAAAATATTGCTAACACCTAAAAATATGTGCTTTCCCACAAATATATACTGTAACAACAGCGTCCCAGTACTTTCAAGAGGCTTCCTTCTAGACTGGATAATCTGATAGGTTTAATAACAAAATCAGATGCTCGTATCTATAATTCTATACTACTGTGACAGTAATCAATGGTTTCTCTCTGCTGTTATACACAGCTAGAGCTGATTGAATCAGTCATGCAGTATATTTGTTTATATGCATCCAAACTGTACTGATTCTGTTATCTTCTCAGGTCACTCAACTCTCTCCATCAATCCTTAAATTAGCCGGGGTACCTGTCTATCGTTGTGTGCAGAATGCCGGAGAATTTGTCTTGACTTTTCCCCGGGCATATCATTCTGGGTTCAACAGTGGGTTCAACTGTGCAGAGGCAGTGAATGTAGCTCCCGTTGATTGGCTTCCTCATGGACAGAAGGCTGTGGAGCTTTACCGTGATCAACAAAGAAAGACAACTGTCTCCCATGATAAATTGCTGCTTGGAGCAGCCAGAGAAGCAGTAAAAGCAAACTGGGAACTGAATTTACTGAGGAGGAATACCATTGATAACTTAAGATGGAAAAATGTCTGCGGAAGGGATGGGATCCTAGCAAAATCTCTCAGGGTATGTCCACTAGCTTCTTTATCCTCTTCACATTCTCTTTGAATTTTGTCTACTGCAATTTTATTTGAAATTCAGAGCGAGTACCTTGTTAGGTTGTAATTTTTATAGAAAGATTTTATTTTTAGAAATTAGAATATTGACCGTAAAGCGTGGCTTATCAAGAAATCCAATAAGATGTCCTGATATTAGTTATCGTTCTTATCAATAATAACTAGTAAGTAGTACCGTTTAGGTCTTTCGAGATTTTCGAGGTTATTTTTTACATTCTTAGGCTAGGTGCTCCAGTGCATTTTTCTTGTGTACTTGTAGGTTTCTTTCAGATTTGGTGGTTGTGACATGTCTTGATTGTAGCTCTAATATAATTTTTATTCAGCTATTACTCTTCTACCTCCAATGTTTTAGTGGAGTTGTGCTGCTGGCTTGCATGCAATGTCAGAGGGTAGGGCATGTAGAGCCTCAACCACCAACATTATAGCTCTATATACGAATTATACGTAATACAATAAAACTCAAGTTTTGCGTAGTAAAAGCTATTGTTTTTGTCACTATCTTCAGCGAGGAGAGATCCTCAAATCTTCTTATAGCAAGCATTTTGATTTTTGAAATTTTTTTTTGCACTCTATTTCAAATACAAATGTTTCATATTGAAGTCACTGAACTCGGCTAGCAATGTCAAATAAAGTTCCACGTCAAGGCTCTGTGTAGTGCTTTTTTTGGATTCAATTGTAAAATCCCTTGTTTTTACATCTCAGCCCTACAGCTTAAATAATAAATATTTTCTCCCAAGCGAAAAAGCTGGCCATTCTACATATGTGCGTGGATAAATATCCATTCGTTCTAAATTTTCTCGATGGAGTTACTCATGTAATTTTAAAGTGATTCTTTGTCTCTTGGTCAATATCTTTCATTTCTTGGTTAACACTCTGTTCTGATTTGTTTCCCTTTTATGTTTGTGCAGTCACGTGTTGATGCAGAGAATGTGAGAAGAGATTTTCTGTGCAAATACTCAAAATCACTGAAGATGGACAGCAGTTTTGATGCCACAACTGAAAGGGAATGCAGTGTGTGTTTCTTTGATTTACACCTGTCTGCTGCAGGTTGTCGTTGTTCACCTGATAGGTTTGCATGTTTGAATCATGCAAAACAAATGTGTCCATGTAGCTGGGACGGAAAATTCTTCTTGTTTCGCTATGATATAACAGAATTGAATCTTCTGGCTGATGCTTTGGAAGGTAAATTAAGTGCCATATATAGATGGGCCAGACTTGATCTTGGACTGGCCTTAAGTTCTTGCAAATCTAAAGATAATGGGCAAGTTAAGGGAGTTACTAGTGCGCTCTCGGAGCATCCAAGTGGAGATCGTCATAGCCAGGAAAGCTCACAAACATTAGTAACTTTGAAAAACAAAGACATCAGTTTAAAGGCTTCACCTGATTTGTCTTCGAGTGTCTGCCATATTTCTTCAGCGCAAAAGGGTAGTTTACCTGAAGCTGTTGTTGCCTTAGAAGCAACAAAGGTTCCTCCAATTAAATTATTTTTGCATGGAAAGCGAAAAGTTGAGAATGTTGAATATGACCCTGTACATCAGCTGAAGAGGTCTGCCATGAAGAAGTCATCACATGGCAAAGAGGAGGTGATTGACTTATGTGACGACGAAGATGATGAGCACTCAAATAGATTACACACTGATGTAGTCAAAAATATCGGTCAGGAAAGTCAGAGTGTTACTGGCATAGAGGGCTCTGATCATAAGTTGAATCTTTGTGATCTAGCTAATGCAGCTTTAGCTGCTGAAGCCAATTTAAACTCGACCTCCGATGGGCAAAAGGGTGATTGTTTGTCTCGTTCAACGTCCCCAAAAGATGAAACTGGGATCAAACACGAAACTGTTGCTTTGTCCGAGGAGCATAATCTTTCATGCCATCAGGGTTCTATTAGCTCTAGTTCGGGAAAAAGGGATCCAGATGCATCCACTCCAGATAGTGTTATTGAAAACACAACTTGTGCTCTTAGTGTAGGACTTAGCATTAAGGTCAAAGAAGTCGATAATCGTGTACAAAGAGGTGATTTAAAGCTACTGGATGATGGGAGAACTCTTCTAGGGAGCCCATCGTGTAGTCATAGTAGCAAGGACAAATGTCATCGCCCAAAAGGGCCACGCATAGCCAAAGTTATACGGAGAATCAATTGCAACGTTGAGCCGCTAGAATTTGGGTCGATTGTTCCTGGAAATCAATGGAGCTCAAGTAGAGCAATTTTCCCGAAAGGTTTGTTGATCTTATGTTTGTTTAAATACTCCCTTTGTCAATGAATAAACTTCCCATTCTTTTTCATGCGAGAATTAAGGCGTACACTAAGATGGGAAGAAAGTGCTAGTTGAGTAGTGGGGTCACAAACTATATTAAGGGGGCGTTTGGTTAGGGGTATTTAGGAAAGGGAAAGGGAATTAAATCAAATGATTCCCTTTGTAGGTGTTTGTTTGCTTATTTCAATCATTCCCTTTGCCCCTCTCTTACCCTCAAGTAACTCCAACTCCTTACCCCTCACCCCCTTAATGAATGAGATTTCATTACCCCTCATTCCCTCAACCACCACCACAGTCACCATTACTTGCAACCACCACCACACTTGCGACCACCACGACACCACCGCCATCACGACACCACCACCGGTAACATAGCCACCTCGTCGCCACCGTATCTAAATCCAACACCACCACTGCAAGCCTTACAACCATCAGCCCCCCTCCCCCGTCACCACCTTTTAACCGTCGTTACCGCCACCGTACGAAAGGCGACACACCGGATACATCTACATCCCACCTACAGCGACGCCACTCATGCCCCACAACCCCTCACTATCAGTCGAAACCCCCGTCATAAACTCCACCCAAAACCTCGAAAAACTCTCCCCCACCCCTATAAACACAAGATCGGTGGTGAAGAGTGAATTTCGGTGGTGGGAGAGTTTTTCGAGGCTTTTGATGGTGTTTATGATGGTCGGGTGATGGTTTGAAATGGGGGCGGATTGAGTACGGTGGTGGGGCAGAGGAAATATCCGGCAATGGTAGCTGTGCGCTGGCGCTCGGCGGTTGTTGAAGGTGATAGGCGGAGGTGGCCCTGGTCATTGGTGGTGGTGATGGTGGTTGGTAGTTGAGTTTATAAGGGGATGGTTGTGTTAATTAATTCTATTCCTTTGATAACAAACCAAACAATAAGGTAGATTAGAGGTGATCCCTTTTCATACCCCTTATTTTCCTTTCTTGATTTCATTCTCTTTCCCTTTCCCGAATCAAACGCCCCCTAAGTAGTGACTACAGAGAACCCCCAAAATTAGATAATTCGAGTGGGAAGTCTTCATGAACTTCTCTAAAGTAAACCAGTAAGTTTAGAATATATACTTTTAGAAATTGCTATGTTTTTACCTTAAAGACTGATAGTAATCTCTTTTTTAGGTTTTAAAAGCCGTGTGAAATACATAAACATCACAGATCCCCCAAATATGGGGTACTATGTCTCAGAGATCGTGGATGGAGGATCGAAAGGACCGCTTTTTATGGTATGTGCATAATTTGGTTATTCACTATGCGAGTCACATTTTTGTGAGGTTTTGATATACACATCTTGGAAAGAGAAGGGAACAACATATTGTTGTGCTCTCTTGTAGTAAGATGGCTGTCATTTTTGTTAATTGCGTCGACATCAACTTGCTTGTGCATCCTATCCTTTAAAAAGAAAAACTTGAGCAATGCTCAAATATTCTGATAGGATGCAGCTAAAGAATTGTTCTATCTTCATTTTACTTCGGAGTCTGGTGACAAATTATTACACTAGGGTTGGATAGAGTGCCTAAGTCTATTTTCATCTTCAGGTCTTTTTAGAGGACTGTCCGGATGTATTTTTTGTAAACGTATCACCTACCAAATGTTGGGAAATGGTTCGTGAAAGAGTTAATCAGGAGATCACCAAGCAGCACAAGCTAGGAAAGGATAAACTTCCTCCTCTTCAGCCACCTGGTAGCCTAGACGGACTTGAGATGTTTGGTTTTACTTCTCCAGCTATTGTTCAAGTTAGTACACTTCAAAACAACTAACGCCCTAATTTATGTCGTAAATGTTACTCTTTTCTATGGACTTCTGGGTTTGTTTTGCATATAAATTAAGGAAATATTTGAACTGGGGCGTTACTTCATAAACATCCCCCAAGAAAAACCTAGAACATTCATGGACAGATGAAAGTACATCTTAACTATCGTTTCATTTCTACATCAATTGGGTAGATGCTCACGAGATATGATCTCCATGCTGACGAGTGTTCCACTTGTAATGTGATTTAAGCTGCACCTCCTGCAATGTTGGTTTAGCTACCTAACATTTTAATTATTCTTGCAGGGTATAGAAGCATTAGACAGGAAACGCGTGTGTGCAATGTATTGGAATTCTCGGCCGCTTGCTCAAATATCACACTGCTTTCTGCCTAGAGCAAACGTCCAAAACCCAAATTCTGTGTCTGGAGCAAATGGCGGTGCTGACACATTACTGAAGGGACTCTTCAAGAAGGCAAACCCAGAAGAACTACGCTCATTACTGGGTATTGCAGGCAAGAATCCGAGCCTTGTGACCCGTCTTCTTGATGAAGAGATGCAGAGTCGGTCAAGGTAGTCCAGTATTTAGCTCCAGTCCAAGGGGATATATGATTACAGATGAACTTTGAGACTGGAGCTAATATTAATTGATTTGTAAATTCTTAGTGATCATTGTTTTAATAGGTTTTTCGAGTTAATTTTCAGCCATAAGCTAGTTATAACGGAGAAATGGGAATTCATCCGTTGGATACCTAGTTCTTGGATTTCCAGTCTTATGAGAGGTTCGGTGGACGCTTAATACCCACCCACCTTTCCTGTTTTGACCTTACAAGTAGGATCTCATTCTAATGCACAGAAGATTCAAATGAACATTTTTACCAAGAAAATAAATCAAAGCCAATTTATTTAATACTTCTACTGTATTACAATGTATTTAGCTTGTATATCAATCCTTGTATCAGAAGATTGTGCTCGTGGGCACCGTAATCAAATTCCTTACGAAGAATAACTATAAATTTCTTGTAAATTAGGCATCTCAAACCATGATCTGACAATTTAGCTTGGCCTTGTATCGCTATCTTCCTGCATTTTTTGATGAGGGGATCCTTCATATGATAAATTGTAAAAGGAAAAACGTCTCTTACTAGTTCCATAGATTGTTGGCAAATAACTTATATCCGTTGGAAGTGATGTGACGAACCATCAACGAATTAATCTTGTCTATATTTTGATTGAAACTAAATCTGGAAAACCTCCGAAATAAAGGACAGACAAAACCGAAAAACGGTTCTCCCAAAAAGACTTTTATTGATTAGATGACAAATACGCATACTATTAATTGAAAAATGAAACAGTTTTGGGGCTTACCATCGATTAATTATCGATGGAGGCCCCAAATTTAATAGATGGAGGCTAGGGTTTAATGAAACAGTTTTGGGGCTTACCATCGATTAATTACCGATGGAGGCCCCAAATTTAATAGATGGAGGCTAGGGTTTATTCAAAGAGGAGGGGGAGAATTTGATTTTTTTTTTTTTTTTTTGGTTTAGGTTAGCAATCAATTCATTTAATTCTCTATAATTACAGTGTGTCGCATCTTAAAATCAATTAATATAAGTAACAAGTGTGTTCCCAGTCTTAGTTTCTTTTGTTCATTTCCCTCAGACATTCATCCTATATTCCAAATACAGTAAGGCCTTTGTTTCGCAGCCAATACAGTTACTTGAGCAACAAACAAAATACAACACCTCAAAAAAAAAAAAAAAAAAAAAAAAAAAAAAAAAAAGTATAACTTATTTATTACACCCATAAAAGGGTAAGCTCTTAATAACAGCGCGATCCACAGACCTCCAGCTTTGGGCCGACTATATCGACAAAATTTCTGACTTGAGATTAATCTCAATTGCCCTCGTATAAATTCGTTGATATGCAAAACACCAATTGGATTTAAATTCCACCCGTCCTGACAAATCGAGGTTCGAGGTTGAATGATAATTCTAAGATTCAATTCATTCCAAATGCAATTACCAATCTTACAAGCAGAAGGGAATTAAGCCAATCAAATCCGACAGACTCAGATTGATGAAAGAAAAGCCTCAGTTCTCGCTGCTTTCATTTTCTGAACTAAATAATCTAAGAACGCTACTTATAGCAGAGACAAAATTCTGGTAAACTATGTTATACAGGGATGTAGAGTGATATCTCGTTCATCATCCGGAAAAAAAAGGGCAACGCAAGGGCACAAGATGGCAAGTCAGAGCGTGTTTTATACGGAATCTAGAGCTCATCCTTAATGCCTTCATCTTCTGCATTGGTTGAAGATTCCTCCTTGGTCTCAGTTTCGGTTTCAGGTTCTTCCGTGTCATCCTCCTCTTCCACAGCTACATCACGGCTGATGTTGAGGCTTGACTTGACTGAATCGTAAACACGGGAAGCAAAGTCCTTTGGGTCGTCCAACAGGAATCCACTCTCGAAAAGCGCTGTCTGGTACATAAGCTTCGCTGTTTGCTTCACACTCTCATCCTGCACAGTCGGATTTTATTACATTGTCAAATTTTAGGACAGACAACAATATATATCAGAATTTGCATTAAAAAAAAATCTGAGTACCACAAAAAATAGGGTTTTCAAATTTAAGAATTTTTATGACGAGTTTTTGGGAAAGAAAACATACCTCAGGATCTGTAGTTACTCTCTCACGGAGCTCCTTGATGATTGGATGTCTAGGATTAATTTCAAGAACCCTCTTACCCCGCATGTAAGCCTGCTTATTTGCATCACTCAGTGTTTGTGATTGCATAATCCTCTCCATGTTCGCACTCCATCCAAATTTAGAAGTCACAACGACACAAGGAGTATCTGCCAAGCGGTTGCTTATCTTAACATCATCTACCTTCTCAGTCGCAAGAGAATTCTTCCACCACTTTGTAAGCTCCTTGAAATTCTCCTTTAGCTCCTTGTCTTTGGAGTCCTTGCCTAGTTTAAGACCCTCCTTTGACACATTTTGGAATTTCTTGTCCTCGTAGTCCATTAGGTATTGCATCAAATACTCATCCACGGGATCCGTGAAGAAAATGACCTGTAAGTAAAGAATACGGAGTTACAGCAGTTTCATGGAAATGAAATGGTCTAAAACGATCAAGTCTCATGAAAGATAGGTTACAGGTTCCTTGAAAGGCTGAAAGTAACTCAGACATGTTCCGTAAGATTACCTCATAGCCTTTCTTTGTAAGCCTCTCAAGGAAGGGAGAGTTTTCCAACTGCTCCTTGCTGGTTCCTGTTATGTAAAAGATATCCTTTTGTCCAGACTTCATTCTTGCGATATATTTATCCAGGGATGTCAACTTTCCGTCGGATTTTGAACTGTTCAGTGGAAGCCAGATTAAGTAAACATGCTTCAGAGAGGACTCAGAGACGACAAAAGAGTTTGCTAAAAGAGCCGTTCGTGTTTGAGTTACTTACGTTTCAAATCTAAGAAGCTTGGACAAACGATTCCTGTTTGCAGCATCCTCAATAATGCCGAGTTTAATTGATTTACCAAACTCATTCCAGAACTTTGCGTACTTGCCCTTCTTCTCATCATCGTCGGAGGACTTCTCAACATCTACAACAGAAATGAGCAAAGATTCAGGATCCTATTGCTATTTCGTTTAAATTTAGTATCAAATAAAGTTTCGAATTAACCAACCCTTCTTCTCCTTGTCATCAGATTCTTCAGGATCCTCTTCGGCAATCTTGCGGATCATGTCAAGGGCCTTCCTGATCAGTTTCTTTTTAATGGTCTTCAAGCTGCTGTGTTGTTGAAGCATTTCTCTTGACACATTGAGAGGAAGAGTGTCGGAGTCAACAATACCCTGGCAAAAGGTTAAATCATCAAGCCATAGCTAAAACAATAAATCGTATATATCTACTTGCGAAGATGCAACATCTTCCAGAAGAATTTTCCTTACCATCAAGAAGTTTAGATACTTAGGTAAGAGCTCATCAAATTCATCAGATATAAAGACCCTCCTGACGTACAGCTTCACATTGGCTTTGTTGTTGTTGTAGTAGCTCTCATACAAATCATGAGGAGCCTTTGGAGGAACAAAGAGAACCGCCTTGAACTCAACATCACCTTCAGCATTGAAATGACTCCATGCTAATGGCTTTTCCTCGCTAAAGTCCTACAAGATACAAACCCACAATAAAATTAGCCTCTTGGAAAATAGTCTCGTGTTAATAGTGTAAGACCAGCACATTTAACAACAGACTTCACAGTAAAGTTAGTTGACTGACTAACCTTTGCCAAAGAGTGGTAGAATTTTGTGTACTCTTCTTCAGTGACCTCCTTAGGGCTACGTAGCCATATGGCCTTAACATCATTTAGGAGTTCCCATTCAGAAGTTGTTTCTTTGATGGTTTTTGTTTTCGGTTTCTTCTCAGCTTCCTCATCCTCCTCTTTCTCTTCAGATTCTTCCTCAGAAGTCTCAGCTGTATTACAAGACACGACCAAAAACATGAAAAATTAGTCTAAAACAACAAGGAGGCTGAGTTTTCTCAAACTGATTCAGGATAAGTCCACATACGAGTTTCATCTTCATCACTTGACTCGTCATCATCTGCAGGCACCTCCTTTTCAACTTCCTTGGTTGCCCATAGGGAAATAGGGAAATTAATGAACTCGGAATACTTCTTCACTAGATCCTGAAAATAGCGAAATGTAAAAAAAATTAACAAATGTCTTTCCAGTATAACAAAAGTAAAGTTTTAGTAATGTTCTACTCAATGAAAAAGACAATAGAATAGATGTGGAAAGACAACACATGGCTGTAGCAAAGAGAAGTAGATTGTTTCGAAGATATATTCACCAAAAAGAAAAGCAGGCCCAACATATATTGTGTTGAAGACAGCTATGTTAAGCAAGAAACTGAATTTAAGCGTTTCAAGTTCCAAATTTGTATCACCTACATTCATTAGAGTTTGTAGTGAATTTGACAGCAAGACCATAAGAGAAAAACTGAATGTGCTGTCAACCAACCTACCAAATCTTTCTTACTAGTAATATCAGTATCGTCCGATTGTTTTGGAAAAGAATTTTAAGTGGAACGAATAAGCAGTAGGAAGCCAACGAAAATTGCCCGACAGGAATACAGGATCATAGCAGAAATTTTGTAGTCGTGAACAAGTGTTCCAGATAATTGGAGAACAAACCAACAAAGATAGAGATGTAGGCCATGAACTAGCATGAATGATATAGAAAAATACCCACCTTCAATTTAGCTTCCTCCAAGTACTCTCCAGCCTCCTCTCGAAGATGTAATCTGATCTCAGTACCACGGCCTAGAGGTTCGTTCTCTGTGTCCTCAGAAATCGCGAATGCACCATCAGCCTTTGATTCCCAAACATATCTGCAGAATAAGCGATCCACATATAAGCACATGGTGATGACAGACACCAACGACAAGCGAAAAAGGGCATAATGAAGATGTTTGGAGCTCACTGTTTGTCATCATTATGCTTGCTAATAACTTCAACATAGTCAGCAACAAGGTAAACCGAGTAGAACCCAACTCCAAACTGTCCAATCAAGTTAAGGTCTCCACTTGTTTGCATCTTCTCCACAAACGCTGAATTAACCAATACACATTTACGCATCAGTGATATGACACTAAGTAGAATGCAAGGTTTCATTTTGTCGTAACTGATATTACGAGGAGTTATAGAGTCAAATCCCACCTGAAGTTCCGGATTTTGCGATAGTTCCCAAGTTCTTGATAAGGTCCTCCTTTGTCATACCAATACCTTTGTCACGAATGGAAAGGATTTTCTTCTCTTTATCCAATTTAATCTGCAAACATTAATTCCAAAGATTGATTCCGGGTGATAATTAAAATAGAAGATGTAAGGAGAAAAAAAAAACGCAAAAGATTCATGATAACCTACCAAAATTTCGAGCTTAGCTTGGTCACCTTCGCCAAGCACACCCTTATCAGTGAGAGCCAGGAACCTAATCTTGTCCAATGCCTAGCAATGCAAAACATCCAGCATTCAGCAAACAGTCATACAACAGCAGTATGGAATTCGTAACAATACTGACATTCAACGATATAACATTAACGATATACACACAAAACACTTACATCAGAAGCATTGGAGATGAGCTCCCTCAAGAAAATGTCTTTGTTACTGTAAAGAGAGTTGATGATGATGTCCATAAGCCGAGACACCTCAGCCTGGAACTCGAACTTCTCAGCATTGCTGCGAAGCGTTTTCCTTGACATAGATTCCGCCTCCCTACATAAACCCCACCATAATCCCTCCACATTAGTATTACAAGACTCAAAATTTAATTTTACATTCGGAGCAGAAAGCTCAGGATTTTGTATACCTTTTGACAACATCAGAATCAGTGGACAAACCACTAGGAACAGCTCCTCCGATCTTCTCCTCAACCTTGGGCGGGTTTGCTAATTCATCTGAATCAACTTCCGCATTCACTTGTATCCTCCTCCCTATGCAACGAAAAAACACAATTTCAATCCATTCACCATCAAAATCCTTTTCAAAGTATCCACTTTTAATCCATTCTCGATACTCCGCCATATTAGAGGATCGATTTTAAAAATGCCCAGTTATGTGCAGCCTCATATCTCACTCACCAATATTCCCTCCCTTCTCTCCATTTCCATTTCCATTTACATTTTCATACGTTTATTCAAAATCCCCGTCACATATATTAAACAAACGTATTGAAATGGGAGGTTTTTTCGAATAGAAAACATTAATGACACTTAAAATGATTACTAAAAATAACAAACTATCGCTCACAATTTCATCAATTGACTAACTACCCAGATCAAGTTACACCGATTATAATAATGGGAAATCATAAAAATCAAATTCCATGGAATACAACTGAGATTTCACATTTTCAAAATTCACCAACTACCCAAATCAAATTACACTAACTTCTAAAATGGGTAACTTCCGTAATTCAAATTCCAATTCCAATTAATATAGTACCATCAACAGACATCAATAAACCAACATATTACTTTACTAATCATAAACCCTACATCGCAAAATTTCACATTTTCAAAAATCTGATAACTACCCAGATCAAATTACACTGAGTTCTTCCAATTAATATAGTTCTATCAACAATACATCAATTAAACAACAATTAACACAGTTGATCATAAACCCTACATCGCAAAATTTCACATTTTCAAAAATCTGATAACTACCCAGATCGAATTACACTAAGTTCTATAATGGGTACTAAACAATATTCAAATTCCAATTATAAAATACTATGTACATACATCAATGAACAATACGTCACTTAACTGATCATAAACCCTACATCGCAACCTTTCACATTTTCAAAAATCTGATAACTACCCAGATCAAATTACACTGAGCTCTATAATGGGTACTAAACAATATTCAAAATCAATCAATTAATAAATAACATTAATAAGAAGACGGTCTCACACCGTAAGACGAGACAATACCTTGATCCGGAAGAAGGAAAAGAAGGCACAAAAGAAACAAAAAGGACGAAACCGTCCACTTATTCATCCTCAATTTCGCAACAATTTACAAATAAACTCTTTGATTTAATTTTCGTTTTAAGAAGATGATGTTGGTTTGAGATCTGAAAAGAGTAATTAAATAGTAAGAGGAAGAAGGTGAAGACTGTGATGATTATAGAGTGGAGTGTGAGATGGGTTGGAGAGGGTGTGAGGTGTCACGTGACTAGTATAATGCCACATCAAGAAGGGATTTTATTGGTTGATTGATGCCACGCTGGAACATCGGACGGCTGATGTGGGATATTGGTTGCGTGGCGGAATGTGATTGGGTGGAAGTACTTGGGTAGACGTGGAGAATGGAAGACTTGACTTGGTTGGGTAAGTCAAGTTTGTTGAGTATCAGAAGGTTCACGAAACTTGTTTCTCCCGTATACTCGTATTTTTTCGATTTCTACGTGATCCGTTTATAAAAGCTAAATTTACTTTAGAAATTGTTCCTAAAAATACCTAAAATAATAAAATTTGAGTTTACTAACAGCTAAATTTAATAAAGAACATATTTACAAGAATGAGTAAACTAAATTTGTGATAATATTTTGACAAATTATCCCAAAAATCGATAGAAAGTGCATAAACTAAAATTTAAAAGCCAGGATTAGAGCATTTTGGCTATTTTATTATTAAATTTAGGGGCATCAGTGATGTTTTCAAAAGATAACGGATACCACGTAGAATTCTTAAAAACATAGGGGTACCCACGTAGAAAAAAAAAATTAAATGATGACCACACTTTTTGTTCATGATATAACCGTACAAGCTAAGTTTAATGACATGTTACTATTCACTGTTTCACAAATATGAGAAAGAAATGGTTGGCAAGAAAATATAACTTTTGTTTTGTTTAGCTCAAACATAAAAAGTTGTCTACAACATAATTAATAAAGTTTATTAAACATTGACATTTTAAATTTATATTTCCCTCACAATTTTTTTTTTCTTTCGAGTTTTGATTCATCGAAAGGAGCTTGAAGCGAAGCACAAATTATCCCACCTTGTCAATGTAGACCACTTTAACCACTCGATCTTTCGTTGTCCAAGTTGATTTGCTTACCTTACATACCACCCTTACTTTACTATGACTAAAACGGAGATTATGCTCTACCAGACACCCATGCTCCATCCACCTATATCGCGAAATTTATGCAGTCTACTCTTGATTTTGTTCAGCAGTTTACGAATTGCATCACAATAAAGGGGTGGCCTAGTACTAAACATGACAAAGAACTCATTCCTATTAGGTACAGCACTTTTCGGATTGCATAAAGTATTCGATAAGGGAGTGACCTAGTACTAAACATGACATAAAACTCGTTCCATTTCATGCGAGGCGGCTGCGAGGTGGCAATCGGGTAAGTCGGGTTCGGTCGGGTTTAGGTCAAGTCAAGTCGGGCCAGGTCATATTGGTTTCGGGACATATCGGGTCAGCATACCCTTTCAGGTCGGGGCGGGTTTGGATCGTTATCGGGTCGGGTCAAATGATGTATCGAGCCGGGTCGGATCATTATCGGGTCCGATTACTATATCGCACTACACAATTTTTGACCATTAAATTTAGTTTTTAACCTATTATTTGGTTTAATTACTTCATTATTAAGTCAAACATATCAATCTAAACACAAAATCACTTTCATTTGATCAAAATTAAGCTTAATAATTATCGGTTCAACAATTTAATCGGGTCAGTAACGGGTCGGATCACTATGGGGTCGGGTCTGGGTCACTCGTAATCGGGCCATGCCGGGTTATGGATCGATTTCGGGTCCTATCGGGCCGGGTCAGACTTGCCAGCTCTACGGCTGCCATACAGGACAAGTCGAGTTAACTTCGGAGTAGACTCTTCTTCAACTCAATTGATTCCGAGCTAGGCAATCAATTTTTATTTTTCTCCACCAGCAGTTTTAGCTTGTTTTGATTCTGCAATATTTACAAGGATACAGTTGTACAACCCGTTGACAAGATCCATAAAACCTTTCGGGTTACATAAGCAGGGAATCGATGGCATACTCCATGGCAGTTTCAGCGTTGCTTCCAATGTCAAGGCTTCTTTGATGCAACGAGATACATGATTGCTGCAACAATCACTGGGTACTGCGTACATACACTTGTATGGTGATTCCAACAATTTGAGCAAATATCATTTTATTAAAAAAATAAATAAAATTACTCCGTAACACGATACCTTAATGTAACGTTGCATGGTAACCCATATGACTACCCACCCAAGGTATGGCAAGTACCTGCTTTTTGGTAGAGGAAACAATCACACATGAATAAACGTTACGAATACAATAATACTCCGTAATTTGTATTCAAAACTTAAAAATCAGTAAGCAATTAGACCCTATATGACGATATATGCATGTAAGGCTTAAGATATTCCATTGTCGGATAATATGTAATTCTAAGTTATTCTGACTCGGTTGCAAGTGTCGGACACGATAAATGTCGGCGTGTCGGCTACGTTTATTTATGCGAAGTTTCAATTTGGTCTAAAATAAAGTGTTGAAGTGCAATCGTAATGGACACTTTCAAGTATCATACACGCAATACGCGAGTAGAGTAAAGTGAAATGTCGAGGTAACATAGATAGTCCTTAGTCGTTACCATCTCACTCTGCCATACACTTGGTCAAGTGAAAGCCATAGTCGACCTTCGGTGTATGTACCATCTCGATCATCTTCTGAGTTATTGTCACCTACACGAAAAGAAATACAAGTATATTTTAAAATTTAAATGTATATAGACACCGATAAAAACAATTGCAACAACTACAACAAGTACAACCTTTGGTTAGTAGATCGACTTCTCCTGTACCTCGTCGTTGGTGGACCTACACTTGATGACATAAAAAATGAAATTAGCGACGCAATACATAGACATGACCCATTCAAGAGAACCACAATCAAAACTAGGGCGCGTTGAGAATACGCGGAAATGGAGGAAGTATCTCGTATGACTATTAAGCTAGGGCGCGTTGAGATAAAAAGTGAAATGTGATTCATTACTAGAAAGTTTGAAGTTCTCACCGTAATAACTCTGTGAACGACGAGAGCACTTTCTTCCTAGATACGAAACGAACATGCAAAGAGAAAAGAGCTATAATATATAAATAAGGGAATGTGTAAAAGAGACCGAATTAAGCTTCGAGATATAATTTTTTTTTTTTTCGGTATAACTTACTCCGTAAGAGAAACTTACATTGACTTTGAACACCACAATTTCTCCAATTGGAACTGGAGCCTTATTCTTTTGTAGCCATAAAATGTCCCCCTACGCAAGAAATATATATATACATGTGATACTAAATTTTTTTTATTTCCAAAGGGTGATACATGCATATAGTGAAGAAGATCGCTCCGATCCGATGAGTCGGATCCATATAAGTTCACATGTAAGTGTCTCGTAAAAAGAGAAAGTAAGATAATTAATCACTTTACAATGCCAATGAATTGTTAAGCACCAGCTGCCAAAAAAAAAATGCCAATTCTCATTTTGTGGTCGATTTTAGAATGAAATCTCATTTGCGTTTATGAGGTGGAATGCCTTATCCTCGTGGATTAGGGCCTATAAAACCCAAGTCGTATTCTAATAAATACGAAACTTTTTGAAGAAAAATCTAACTACTAACAACAACAACATTGTTGTTGTTTGTGGCTCATCAACCTATTTAGGTCAATATGATCTTTTACACAAAAACTTTCTACAACAATAAAAAGTTTTAATGGATCTTAAACCTCCCACCACATCTTTTTTTCTCTCCTTGAAGAGTTAAGAACGATAAACACCTAAGAGGGGGAGGGGGTGAATTAGGTGTACCTTTTAAAAATTTTCTCTCTTACTTGGTTAATGACTAACACAAGTAAGATCTATTGATACGAGTTTGAGAAACTTAATGGATTGTAAGCTCACAAACAGACAAAAGAGGTCTATGCAACAGTATGAGAGACTGTTGCACAACACTGAGGGCGAGATTAACGTGTAAAAGAAGAATGATAAGAGAACGTGAAAGTAAATAAACAAACAAGACAATGTTTTAAAAATTGGTTCAGCTCCTACTCCGGAGCCTACGTCCAACCGTTATTTTATTGCTTGTTTAGAAATTTACTCAAACTTAACTAAACCATTACAATGAAACAACTCGCCAACCTACTCCGGTTGCAATTGCTTAAAGCTACTCCGCTTCAAGACTTTCTCTTGCTCAAAGCTACTCCGCTTCAAGACTTAAGGTTCTATCTCAACGGTTTTGAGTCGAATCTCGGTGGTTCACTTAAGAACATGGAGATTACAATTAAGACCTAAACACGAGAATCATTGAACATATTCGTTTATGCAACATGATTAAGCGAACCGATACTTGGAGATTTTCTGACTTTGAAAAACAATTGAAGACTTTTGAAAAAGAAAACGGTTTTGCAAATGATTGAAGAACAAAGCTTTTAATCTTTGAAAAGATTTGCAAAGTGTTTACAATGAATGCTCTTTCAAAGTCTTGCAATAAATGAAAAATGGAGTGGCTATTTATAGAGAAAGTTAGTGTGTAAGAGAAGGATCTTAACACTAAATTAATCTAATATCCACAAGTATGTATTATGCATTCATCATTTAAAAATATAAAAGAACAATCAGATTGAGAGGCTCAAGGTGGCTGCGTTTTTTCCAAAGAGAAAGAGTGTTTCCCATAAAATATGGGAACTCACAATTTTGCCTCAAATAGAAAAAGCATAAGACCCATTTTTGGTATGAAAAACAACTTGCACAAATGGGATCGACATCTTTTAAAGTATTGTGCAAGCATATTCTTTTTGTTCTTTTTGTTCTTCAGTTTGAAATAGTGTTTGTTTTAAACATAGGAAAGCTTTTTAAAGAATTTCAAACACTTGTGAATTTTCCCGAAAATTCTCCATTCGTTAGTACTAGAAACCATGGTGCAAATGGGGTCTCGTGAACTGTTGCGGTTTTCTTTGCCATAACTAATGCGTAAAAGAAATATGTTGAACTACCTCGTTTACAACATTTGTTCTAGACTATGGGCATGCTTGACTTGTCCTTCATCTTGATCATCTTGAACTTCTTTGAACAATCATGGGATGCTTCAACTTGCTAAACATTTAACTAAGAGGCAAACAATTGAATCATAATGAAACTTGGCATCATCAACCAAGTGTGTTCTAACAAATTCCCTCTTTGATGATGGCAAGTTTTAAATATGTGTAAAGTTCCCCCTAAGCCCATGGTGAGTCGGTCTTTGAACCAAATAATAAGAACATCAATTAAACATGATCAAGGTTAATGGGGTTCAACATGCTTGGCCTAAGTAGAACATCTAATCATCATAGCTAAGACAAATTCACGGTGAACGTTAGCCGAAGAGTTGTTAGTTAACACATAAACACATAATTTAACTACTTCCCCCTCTTGACATCATCAAGAGAAGGACATAAACATGTTCAATTAGTACATAATTAAACCAAAGACAAATGTTCAAAATAAGAGAAAAAAACACCCATAGTTTGCATAAGAATTAAAAACAAAGAGCCAAAAGGATAGGAGGGCAAGGGTAGGTACGGATGCCTTATTCATCATCGGACACATGACCACCAAGAGCTTGCACACGCTCAATAAGATCTTCATTCAAGGTTTTGAGCTCAGCAAAATCTTCCTTAAGAGTCTCATTGTCCACAACCAATTTGGACACCATGTTCATAAGCTTGTCCAACTTACCGAGAACACCACCCATTTCAACAGTTGAACCAACTGTTGCACCGATTTACCCCTACCCGAGAACTTGGTCAACTTCCCATTGTTGATAGCCAATGTCATTTGAGAAAGCAAGCCCATGGTCATGTCATCACCGAGTTTTTCGATCAGGGGCTACCTTTCATGGCAATCTTTCGTTTCATGAAGACAATGGACAACCACATACCATATGGGATCACGGTTTTCTTGTCAAATTTCCCTTTTTGGAGGTCGGGGCAATCTCATTGATACGGTGGAAGATGAGTTGGGGAAGGTTGATGGGACGGCGTTTGTGAATGTGGTGAATGAGGAGCATTTCAAGGAGGGAACATCGTCCCCTACTGTTATTGCTTGGTAAGATGGCTCGGTGAACAAGGTTAAAGGTGAAACGGTGGGGGGCTTGAAGTTCATAGGCATATATGTTGGTGGTGCCATTTTCATTGTCGGGTCGAAGGGTTCTCATGACCTCACTAGCCATAGCTTCATCAATATCACCCCAAGTGGTCTTAGGAAAGGTGGTAAGACCCACGGCTTCAACCTCAAGATAAGAGGCAAGTTGGTCAATGGTCAAGGCAAAGGGTTTTTGGTTTATAAATGCGAGAGATTTCTGATGCAACATCAACCTTGACTGTTGCATAGAATGAATCAACTCCGACATGTAAACAGGGGAGTATTTGTCGAGGAGATTAACCCAACCACGACCATAAATAGCAGCTCGAAGAATGCAAAAGCCGGAGAAGAATCATACCATGTTTTCTTGTAACGTCTCCCACTGTGGAAGCAACATGCAAGTATGCCGTGTGAGCTTGAGGATGTCATCCAGGAAGATCAAGAGAGTTGAGATGAGCAAGAACCTCGTTCTTGAATGCCTCATCGTGAGTGGTGACCATCAATTTGTGCATGAATTGAGAGGAATTTTATCCTCAATAACATCATCATCTTCCTTTGGAAGGACCACCTCCCTCTTCCGTGAGTACCTTGGCTTTTTAGCCGTTTTTGGCTTTGATTCCTTCTTCCTTTTGAGACCGGCCTTAGATTTTCCCTTTGATTCGGTGGGAGTTTCGATGACAATATCATCATCATCACCAAACAGTTCGGTAATTTTGATTTGGGATTTTGTTTTGGGTTGTTCGGGAAAAAGAGGTTCAATTTCATCAGCAACATTGTCTTCATTGGTGGATTCATTGATGTTTTCAATGTTGGGAATGGTATCTTCTCCATGAAGAACTCCTTTTCGAGAAGTTGGATTTTGGGAATCAATTTTTTCATCATCTTTTCGCTCACTCTTTGTATCCTTTTCTTTTTCGATTTCACTTTCTTTTCTCTTTCCTCATCTTTTTCACTCATTTTTTCATCTTTTTCATTTTTCTCTTCAACATCTTTCTCATTCACTTTTTCGGATTCCTTTTCTTTTTCTTTATCAAAAATATTACCAACAACCTCAGTTTCCTTTTCTTCTTCAACAATAGAAGCAACAATCACATCATCATCAATTTCTTTGTCTTTTTGGATGTTGCTTGCTATTTGTTTGAGCGTGGGCTCGTCTTCCTCGGAATCAACATCAGCATTTGAGTCCAACAACAAAGAGATTGGTGGGCTTCGTTTCAAACCACCACGGCCTCCTCTACCACGACCTCTTCCTTTGTGACCATGGATTTCTTTCGTGCAACATTCGGTTTGACTGTTGGCGGCTTTGAAGGAGACGGGGTGGGTTTGTCGAATTTTTCAATACTTGCGGCGGATTGTGTGGCCATTTTTTGTTGGGCAATATATTTGGGGTTGAATGTATTTCTAAGGTTTTGAAGTTCTCTTCTAGTTGATTTTTTGGGAGCCATTTTGTGGGTGATGGTTTTGACGGTTTTGGAAGATGAAAGAGGTTGAGATAATTTTGAATTTTGAAGTGAGTTGTGGGTAAATGGGAAAGTGGGGTTATTACATGGGGGTTTTGTTTGATGGACGGTTGGAGTATTAAGGAGGGAGTGGTTAAAGGTTGAGGTGGAGTGTTAAATGAGGGTAATGATGGCATAGGGGGCGGCTTGGTGTAGGATTAGCTAGATGGGACATAAAGTAGTGCAAAGCTCAATGCAAAATAATTCAAATGCAAAATGTGGAGTTCCAATGCAACTTTTTCGGTACACTTGTGATATGGCAATTTAGACATTTTTAAACTTGAGAACATATATACATCATTTCATCTCTAGTCAATCATATGGGAAAAATAATTTTAATTTATGTCACATGTCGCCTAACAAACCAATTTCCAACCGAAGTTTTACGAATTGTTCCCTTTCTAACGGTTTTGTAAAAATGTCCGCAATTTGATTTTCCGTTCTACAAAAGGTTAGACATATATTTCCTTTTTCCACTTGATCACGTAGAAAGTGATGCCTTATGTCAATGTGCTTTGTCCTAGAATGTTGTATTGGATTTTTCGAGATGTTAATGGCACTTGTATTATCACAAAATATAGGAGTAGTTTCGAAAATAAGACCGTAATCACGCAATTGTTGTCGTACCCAAAGAATTTGAGCACAACAAAGAGCGGCACTTACATACTCACTTTCGGCCGTGGATAGAGCAACGGTATTTTGCTTTTTGGATGCCCATGAGATAAGGCACGGTCCTAAGAAGGTAGCAATACCCGAGGTGCTTTTTCTATCCAACGAACTCCCGGCATAATCCGCATCCGAAAATCCTACAAGATCAATGTCATAATGAGTTGGGTACCAAAGGTATAAACCTTGTGTTCCAATCAAATACCTAAAAATCCGTTTGACGGCTTTGAAGTGTGATTCTTTAGGATTTGATTGGAAACGAGCACACACACATACACTAAATTGTATGTCGGGTCGACTAGCGGTTAAATAAAGCAATGAACCGATCATACCTCGATAGATCCTTTCACTAACACTCTTACCATTTTCGTCTTTGTCAAGATTAAGCTTGGCAATCATAGGTATAGGCATAGGATTCGAGCTAGTTAACCCAAACTTACTTATCATTTCCTTTAAGTACTTTTGTTGGTGGATCATGGTGCCTTTTTCATCTTGCTTAATTTGAAGACCAAGGAAAAATCCAAGTTCTCCCATCATGCTCATTTCAAATTCAGAGGTCATAAGATCTGAAAAGTACTTATAAAGAATGTTGTTAGTTGCACCGAAAATAATGTCATCAACATAAACTTGCACAAGCAACAGTTCCTCGATGTGACTTGATAAACAATGTCTTATCAACCGAACCACGTATAAAACCATTTTCTAATAGGAATTTGGAAAGCCTATCATACCAGGCTCGGGGAGCCTGTTTTAAACCGTAAAGTGCTTTGTCAAGTTTAAATATGTGATTAGGGAACTCATTGTTTATAAAGCCGGGAGGTTGTTCGACAAAAACTTCTTCTTCAAGATAGCCATTTAAGAAAGCGGTTTTAACATCCATTTGAAAAAGTTTTATGCCAACATGAGATGCAAAAACTATGAGCATACGTATGGCCTCAAGCCTAGCTACCGGTGCAAAGGTTTCATCGTAATCAATCCCTTCTTGTTGATTAAACCCTTGTACCACTAGTCTAGCTTTATTCCGTACGATTTCTCCAACATCATCAAGCTTATTGCGATAGACCCATCTCGTACCAATTACAGTACGTTGGGATGGTCTAGGGACCAGATGCCATACCTTGTTTCTCTCAAATTGCTCCAATTCTTCTTGCATAGCCGTGACCCAATATTCATCGGATAGCGCCATTGTGATATTTGTGGGTTCAATTTGTGATATGAATGCTTCAAAAGCACGGTGATTTTGGAGAGATGATCTGGTTTTAATTCCAGAGGTAAGGTCACTGGTTAAATTTGATAGAGGGTGGGAACCTTGATGCTTCCATTTCTTTGGAACAAGGGTGTTAGAGGCCTCATTTGTTTCGGTTGGTTCTGATGCAACAGTTTTGATTTGTGATGTTGCATGGGGAATATTGTGTGAGGGTGTTTGTGGATTGGTTTCAATTTGGTTAGTGGTTGGTTCTTGCACTTCTCATTCCCCCTGGATGAGTGGCTCCATTTTGAGATGAGGGAGGGTTAGTTCCCCCGAATTTTGGCCAGCCTCATCAAGCAATGGTGGCTCCAACTGTTGCTCGGCCTCTTCCACGACTAGATCCATGTCATGACGTATCATTTCAATTTCGAAATCATCATCATCCTCATCATCTTCATCATTAACCTGAGTGTTTGAAACAAAGAGACTAGATTCGTCAAATATTACATGAACGCTTTCTTCCATTTTCATGGTTCTCTTGTTATAAACTTTGTAGGCTTTACTATGGTCGGAATAACCAACAAAAACACCTTCATCACTACGAGCATCAAATTTGCCTAGGTTGTCTTTTCCATTGTTATGTACAAAGCATTTACTACCAAAGCACTTTAGATGGGAGATGTTAGGTTTTCTTCCTCGTAGTATTTCATAAGGAGTTTTGTTAATGATTTTTCTAATCATGACTCGATTGTAGATATAACAAGATGTGTTAACGGCCTCCGCGCCCAAAAGTTTCTTGGCACTTTAGAGCTAATGAGCATTGTCCTAGCCATATTTTCCAGAGTTCGGTTCATTCGTTCCACAACCCCATTTTGTTGAGGGGTTCTTGCGGCTGAAAAATTATGGCTAATACCGTACTCATTGCAATAGGACTCAAATGATAAATTCTCAAATTCGGTTCCATGGTCGGATCTCAAGGAGACAAGTTTATAACCAAATTTGTTTTGGACCTTTTTAACCCAAATTTAGAATTCATCAAAGGTTTGGTCTTTAGAACTTAAGAAGAGAAGCCAAACAAATCTTGTATAATCATCAACAATGACACATATATAGCGACTTCCACCTTTACTGACAATACGCATAGGTCCACATAAGTCAATATGAATGAGCTCAAGAGGTAAGGAAGTGCTAACAATCTTTTTGGATTTAAAAGAGCATTTTACTTGTTTACCTTTAACACAATCGTCACAAAGTGATTTGAATTCAAATTTGATGTTAGGAATGCCATCAACTAGATCAAGCTTCTTAAGAGTGTTAAGTGTTTTAGCATTCACATGACCAAGTCGTTTATGCCAAAGCCAAGGGTCATTCTTTTGGACACTCATACATGATAGTGTTTGACTTGACAATGAGTGTAAGTTAGTCATGTAAACATCTTTGACACGTTCACCTTCAAGAATGAGTTCTCTAGTTTTTCCATCAATTATTCTACATTCACTAGCAAGAAATTCAACGATGTTACCTCGATCACACAATTGTGATATGCTTAGAAGATTGTGTTTCAAACCTTTGACAAGCAACACTTTGTCGACACATAGTGACTTTGACTTACCAACTTTTCCAATACCAATGATTTCACCTCGTTTGTTGTCACCAAAAGTCACCATGCCACCATCGTAGGCTTCTAGCGAAAGGAATTGGTTTTCATCTCCCGTCATGTGACGAGAGCATCCACTTTCTAAGTACCAATTCTCTTTGCCTTTCGCTAATGCCTATAAGAAATCAAAAAGTTAGTTTAGGAACCCAAACAAGTTTGGGCTCCTTCTTGACAACAACCTTTTTGACTTCTTTCTTCTTAATCCAATCATGTTTAGCCACTTTGGTACTTCTTTCTAGGTCAAGGACTCTCTTTTCACAACCATTAAACTCATGACCAGTTTTACCACAAAGTAATTGCGAGATAATGTACTCGGGAAGGCCAGCATACTTTCTTCTTGAAAATCGATTACGCTTGGGTCTTGGTTTCGAGTGCAACAGTGCGTAGAACTGTTGCATTTGAAACCTAGTCCAGCATTTTTTGCACGGTTTTCCTATTCTTGAGATTGTTTTAAAAGAAACTCCAAGACATTCTGACTTCCTTCCCATTTCAAATAGAACATCTTAGCCTCATCTAGCTCTTTGGTTAGTTTGTCAATTTTAGCAAGATGATTAAGATTTAGTTGACCTACTTTGTCGAACGCATGTTTAGCATGTCTCACTTCATCACTAAGCAATAAGCCAATTTGCTCAAGTTGTTTGTTATCTCTTTTGCACAAGGTGAGGTCAGCTAATGAAAGTCACGTTCTTTAGTTAGTGAAGACACATGTTTTGTGAGAGTCTCAATTTCCTTCATAGACTCGGATGCAACAGTTGCATCATCTGTTGCATGGATTTGTTCACCTTTTCGAGTTTCAATTTGAACAAGAAGATCATCATTTGTATTTTGCACTCGATCTAAAGCACTTTTAGCATGACTTGACTCATCATTAAGCATTTCAGAAATTTTGACAAGATCTTCTTTTTCATTTTGACATTTTGCAAGATCAATCAAAAGTTGGTCACGTTCTTTGGTTAGTGAGGACACGACTTTGTCAGGGGACTCTTCTCCTTTGTTGGACACAGATGCAACATTGCACTGATCTGTTGCATGCATTTCATCAATTCTTTTAGCAAGAAACAGATTCTGTTTTCGGCGCTTTTTAATCTCCTTTTCAAGACTCGATGATGAACTAGGTTGATCTACCTCATTTAGACATTCTTTTCACTACTACAAATACAGGCAACCACAACGGCCCTTTAACAACGCTTATTCACGAAAATCATCAAAACACGTTGTAGAATTTATTCCGCGAATTTTACCAAACTTAATGACAACGGTTATGTGTTGTTAACCGTTGTCATTAGTTTTAACAACGGGTCATACTGAAACAACCGTTGTTAATGAAAAAACTAATAACAACGGTTAAATTTTAACCGTTGTTAATGGTTTGGCGCCAAATTAGTGAAAAGTAATCACAACGGTTATATTAGAACCCGTTTTTAATACGTTTTAACAACGGTTGTAGACTCAATAACCGTTGTTATTAATATTATGAAAATCTTAAGAACAACATATTGCTTTATTCTGCTATACGCTACAAACACAAACACAAGCTAATACTGCTACTATATCATCCTCCATTTTTCCCTGATCGTCTCTCTGTCTTCATCTCCGTCACTGTTGTCACGTCTTCTCTCCCTCATCGCGCGTGTTTATCAATCAGGTATATATATGTTTCTTAGCAACGCTTATTATAACTAGATATAGGATTTTTTGGGTTATTATCTAATTTGTTAATAATTTAGCTTAATTGCTTTCCTGAATTTCGTTTATTTGTTTGCCTATTATTGTATTTTCTGAATTAGTTGCCTATTATTACGAATGTAGAATAATGACTCGAACTTGGATGATTGATGCAAATATGAGTGACCGCACCTACAAGGATGGTTTAGCTGAATTTTATGAATTCGTTTCGAACAATTTGAATGGTTCTTCTAGTATTGCATGTCCTTGTGAAAGATGTGGTAATATTAGCTATATGGCTTTTATGGACGTTAAAATACACCTAGAAAAGTGGAGATTTAGTCGATCCTATACACTTTGGATTTTTCATGGGGAATCATTAGAGGAAGAGAATAACTCTGAAGAAGATGATGTTGATGTACACGAAAGGCTAACTGATGATCCTGAGTTTGCCGAGTTTTTTGAGTTGGAAGAGTTGGAAGTAGAGAAGTTGAATGTTGGGTCTATAGATAATGAAGAGAATGATGATGAGTCCATTGCTTTTGAAGATGTAGGTGATGACACTAGTAATTGGGATGACCTTAACAACATGTATGAGAAGTTGTGTGAGTCTGAAGCACCTTTTTATCCTGGTTGTAAGTTCACAAAAATGTCGGCTGTGGTGAAGTTGTATAATATTAAGGGGGCAAATGGGGTGAGTGACACGTGTTTCACTAGTTTTTTAGCCTTAATAAAGGAGTTGCTTCCTGATGGTAATGTTCTACCTGTTAAGACATATGAGGCGAAAAAACTAATAAGAGGAGTGGGTATGAAATATGAGAAAATACATGCATGTCCAAATGATTGCATATTGTATCGGAAATTATATCAAAACTTAACCAATTGCCCTAAATGTTTGGAGTGGCGTTATAAGGATAAGGAAGGGATCCCGGCTAAGGTGTTGTGGTATTTTCCATTGATACCAAGAGTCATAAGGATTTATGCGAATCCCGATGATGCAAAAATGTTAACTTGGCATGAAACAGGAAGAATAAATGATGGAAAGCTAAGACACCTGGCAGATGGTAAGCAATGGAAATCGTTCGACGCTAAGTATCCCGAGTTCGGCAATGAACCTAGAAACTTACGTCTAGCGCTGTCCACGGATGGAATGAACCCACACGGAAACATGAGTAGCCAACATAGTACTTGGCCGTAGTGTTGGCTATTTATAACTTACCTCCATATGTGTGCATGAAAAGAAAGTATTTGATGTTGTCGTTGTTAATTTCCGGCCCTAAACAACCTGGAAATGATATAGATGTATATTTGGAACCTCTTCTAGATGATTTGCGATTGTTGTGGGATAGTGGGATAGAAGTATTTGATGCATATAAGAACGAAACTTTCAATTTGAGAGCGATGTTATTGTGTACAATAAGCGACTATCCGCTTATGGCGACCTTTCGGGCACACAGTTCATGGGAAAGAGGCTTGTCCATTGTGTGGGGAGGATATCGAGTCCGAATACTTGAAGTCTTCTCGTAAGTATGTGTATATGGGAAATAGGAGGTTCTTGTATCATGACCATTGTTATCGCAAGATGCGGAAAGCATTCAATGGAAGACAAGAACTTCGTCAACCTCCTAGAATTTTGAGTGGGCATGAAGTTTATCAGAAAGTAAAGCATATTGAGATAGATTATGGGAAGAAGAGCGGCTCTAAATTGTCTACTCGTGGGTATAAGAAAAGATCCATATTTTTTGATAAACTTCCATATTGGCCTGACCTGGAGGTCAGGCATTGCCTCGATTTCATGCACATTGAGAAAAATGTCTGTGATAATATTATCAATACCCTTCTGAATGTTCCTGGTAAAACAAAGGATAACGCCGCAGCTAGGGAAGATATGAAAATGATGGGTATTAGGCTAGAGTTGGCACCACGGAAGAGAGGTAATCGTACATTTTTACCGCCAGCAGCTTTTACCCTTTCACGGAATGAGAGAAAAGAGTTCTGTGCATGCTTGAATGGAATTAAAGTGCCACATGGTTATTCGTCGAACATCAAAAGCCTAGTGTCGATGCAAGACCTAAAACTCACAGGGTTAAAGTCACATGATTGTCACACTTTGATGCAACAATTACTACTTGTGGCTATTCGTTCCATTTTACCTGAAAAGGTAAGATATGCTATAACTAGATTCTGTCTCTTCTTCCAGTCCATATGCGAGAAAGTCATCGATCCCGATGACGCGGATTCATTGCAGGACCTCGTTGTAACCTCTCTTTGTCAGTTGGAAATGTATTTTCCACCCTCTTTCTTCACTATCATGATTCATCTGACCATTCACTTGGTTAGGGAGATTTTGTACCTTGGGCCCGTGTACTTGAGATACCAGTATCCTTTCGAAAGATTGATGAAAGTCTACAAGGACTATACATCTAATCGGTATCGTCCGGAAGGTTGTATTTTTGAACGCGCTATTTTAGACGAAGCTCTTTCATATTGTTACGCTCATCTCTCCCCGAAGGAGTTGATTGGCGTTCCTAAGAATCGTCATAGTGATTGGATGACCGGAAAAGGTATTAGGGGCCGGGTTGAAAAAATTGTGACACGTGAAATGTTGCATTTAGCACACATGTATGTGCTAAACAACGACGATGAGGTGCAACCTTATATTCAACAACACAAAGATGAGCTCAAATACGATCACCAAAACAAGACCGAGAAGTGGATTGCGAACGAGCATACGAAGACGTTTCGAGAGTGGTTTAGGAATATTGTCTTACGATTATCTTCGATCAAACTGGTGATGACATCTCTCCTAGGTTACTACGTCTTGGTTTAGGTCCAAATGTCAGGGTCACCTTTTACAACAGTTTTGCCATTAATGGATATACTTTTTACACCCGCGAGCAAGATGAGGTGAGCACAATGCAAAATAGTGGTGTGAGTTCTGAATTTGAGGCAATGCACTTTGCTACTTCAAAAGATAAAAAGCCTATTTGGGGAAAATGCCTTTATTATGGTGTTATTCAAGAAATATTGGTACTAGATTACATTGATTTCACAATGCCTTTGTTTCGATGTAACTGGGTTGATAACAACATCCATTGTGTCCGAAAGGATAAGATGGGATTTACGTTGGTCAATCCGGGTAAGGTTGGCAATAATAAGGATGATCCTTTCATAATGGCATCCCAAGCTAAACAAGTGTTCTATGTCACCGATCCTATGGATAAGAAGTGGTGCGTTGTATGTCTATAAGGAAAAGAAGGAGTAGTCCATCCGATAATGATGATGATGATCGGGATGTCGTTTTTGAGGGAATGGATCAGTCTACCACCGTATCTTATTTCGACGATGTTGACACCGATCATGAGGACACTGAAAGCATCTATATGCGTGATGACCATGGTGAAGGTATTTGGGTTAACGAAGAAACTATGACATCAAAGAAACGTCCCCGAGATCCCGAGATAGTTCATCGGGACACATACAAGTATGCATGCATCTTTGGTGTAAGTTGTCTTATTTTCTTGATCTTATTATTAGATGTGGATCTTTGGTGTTGAAATTCTTGAATAATGTATTGTTACTGAGTTTGGACCGTAATGGAATTCTGATAATTTTTTAAAAAAAAAGAGGTTCAACAATAACAACGGTTATATTTAAATTACCCGTTGTTAATACTTTCAACAACGGGTGTAGTACCTCTACCCGTTGTCAATTATTTTTTTTGACATATTTCATTTTGGCGCAAATTTGGTGAAACTATATTACAACGGGTATATTTTAACCGTTGTAATAAAGTTTTGACAACGGTTGACTTTTATTGACCCGTTGTTATTAACATATAACAACGGTTCGCTTTGAGCACCGTTGTTAATAGTTTCTCTTAATAAAAAACTAATATAGAAACCCATCCAGCATGCCATACACAAACACACACAACATTATTACTCCAACCGTTGGTATCCTGTGTTAATCCTTCTCTCTTCCTCGCTTTTTACATTCTCGTCGCCGGCCGTCGCCCAGTTTTCGAAGCCCAGATTCCGTTGCCTTCCCTTATCATCCTGCTCGTTCTCTTTATCATCATCATCAACAGGTATGTTCACTTTAATTTTGTGTTTCGTCATTAGGGTTTTAAGACGATCATCTTGTTTCTTTTTTCATGCATTTGTTTGTTTTTCGTCTTCTTTGTTATCTTTATCATCCCGCATCATCTACTTTACTCTTCTTATCAGGGTTTAGGATTTTAGAAGCTCAATCTGTTGTTTTAAGTTTTCATTCCTATTAGGGTTTAGGGTTTTAGATAATACTCTGCATGTACGTTGTTAAGTTGTTCATATCCAGCTATATCATTCATATTTGGTTTTTAGGATTATCATGGGTGAAAAACGTAAAAGAAGTCAAAAGAATAATGAGCATGGTGATAATAAGCCTGGTGAGAGGGGTGCTACGAAGTGCAAGAAAGTCCTTGCATCTATAGCCGCTAAGCAGTAGTTCGAAATAACATGGAGTGAGAAGGGTTTCCCTCTTTGGTCCAAATGCGGGTCTTTTCTCCAGTTGGATTGGTGCTTGCACAAGACAGTTTGTGCCTATCCATTTAGAGGATGTTAAAAGTTTGAATCCAAAATTGGCGGAGTTATACTTGGCTCATATAAAGGAAGGCTTTATTATACCCGATGAAAGTCATGATGAGTATTTAATGCATAAGGCAGCTGATGTCCACAGGCAGTGGAAGTGTGGCGTTGCTAGGGATTGGTTGTATGTGGACAAGGCAACGGGGGAGATGCGTAAGAGCCCACCGGAAAACAAGTGTCCCACCATCAAGCAGGAAGAATGGGATCTTTTCAAAAAGATGAGAACTATTGAGAAGTTTCAGGTTAAATATCCTCGCCTTTTAACGATTTACCTATCATTTTTTTAATTAATGAGTCCTTTATATAATCTTTTTATTATCTCATCTACTTGCGCTTTTATATAATTATTTGAAGGCCGTTAGCAAAAGAAATCGTGCTAACATTTCATGCAAGAAGGGGAAATTCTATGGTTCTCGAGGCGATTCTGAAAGATAGAAGAGGACCTCGTAAGTAGCATGCATTATTGCCCCGTGAGACTTTATTTTTTTAATCACACTTGGACTTGCATTGATACACATTTACGTGTATAAATGTTACCATGTTAATGTGTAGGTGGCAAAGGGAGTGAAAGAGGTGGATCGGCATGTAACTTATAAACATGGACACACGCCTAAAGGATCCCGATCGTCGCATGACAAATACGATGAGGAAGTTTTGGCCAACATAGTAAGCATTATTTTATTAAGACGAGTTCATTACTAACTTTATTATTTTAGTCACAAATATAATTTGAAGTTTATTTAATATATTATAGGATAACGTATTGAAAGAGGTAGAAGAAGGGAAATTCACTCCCGGTGGTCGTAATGACGTTCTTGCTAGAGCGATCGGCCGACCCGAACATCCAGGTCGTTTGAGGGGCGTCCGTTACAGGTTGGAGTAACGAAATATTATGGGAAAACTGCCCGATAAAGAAGAAAAGGAAGACTAAGTCCGAGAACGCCGACATGGTAACATTTATTCTATTATTTTCATTTAAGTTCAATTCACATGTTATTGTTGGGATAAAAATTGCTGACACATTACATTCTTGGCAAGCGGCTTGATTAATGGCATCCGTACTACTAAAGTTGAATCTTTGGAGGTAAGCTTTCCGAAGAAGAAGTGAAGATGATGGAGGATGTCATTTCTAAAGGGGGTAATAATAAGGTACAACAGATGGTCAAGAGGCCGCTACTACCTTGGCAATACATGAGAAGGAAGTATCGGTCAACGAGATTGAGAAAGATCGGTACCTAATAATGCTTCGAAGTTGTAACAACTAAAGTCGATCGGTACCTAATATACTTCCTTATTTTTCTTTTGTTTTTTTTTTTTGGGTAAGATCAGGGGGTGTGTTCACCGCCAACTTCCGACATGGTGCCATTGAATTGGTTAATTTTATTAGGTAAATAATGGGTCTGAAAAGGAGATGCAACTTGATGAGAAGACGGTGATGGAAAACAAGATACATCCCCTTCAAGTCGGTTCCTGTTTTGGTAAGGTATGCATGAAGTGTTTAATTAGTTAAATTTATATGAATGCTTAAGTTTGTGCAAAAATCGGCCGAGACGAAAGCGTTTTTGCAAAATCTTTTGAATCTTTGAAGCGTTTTTGCAAAGATATAATAATGTATATGTATGTGTATATTCTTCAGGCCGTAAACAAGAGGCCGTTATTCTTCGACCCTAACAGAATCGAAAAGCCACCGTGCGTGTTGGCGGGGTCTCGTAGAAAACAAATCTGCAGCAATGAAAGCGTAGTTCATGGCGAAAAACTTTTGCCGAATCATAGAATAGTAGAGATAACTACAGTCAATCCAGGCCATGAAAAATTTCCCACCGCCTGTCCCGAGTTCGTGACGACATTACCATTCTGGGAGATGCGCTTGGAAGTTTCATCCAATGGCCACGATACTCACATCTACTTGGCGAAGATATCTCCGCCGCCTCCGCCTGAGCAGCGGAAAGCAGTTGGGGTTAGAAGAAATACCTTTATATATATATATGTGTTACATTTTTAATTGTTGAATGTTTTTATATGTTAAATTTATATGTTATTTTTTTTTTGTAGGGAACAAAAAAGGCGGCTTTGGCGGATAAGCCTAAGTCCACAGACATGCCAACGACCTCGACTTCACAACAACTTGATGAGGTATGTATTTAATTAACTTCTCCATTTTTTTAAAAATTAACCCCGGCCCTTTTTTTTTTATATTTTGTCTGTATTTATAAAAAGCATGGTAATTTTGTGTAGGGGACAAAAAAGACTGATAAGCCTAAGTCCCGGTCTTACTGCTACTACTACCTCATCATTGAAAGAGCAGGTTGACGAGGTATTTAATTAAGTACGCTTTTATTTTTATTACTCCAACTAGGATATGTTACCTTTGGATTTTTTATTATTTTAATTATCTATACTACATGTGTAGGCTGGTGGTAGTAGCACCACATCAAAGACTCATTCTTTCCCGGCCGTGAAAGTTAGGAGTATAAACTCCACAAAATATAAAGGGAAGGATTACATGCAAAAAGTAAGAACGGGACGATGATGAGATGTATGAGGAGGCTGGCCATCGCATAGCCTCCGAGCAAGCGATAATTATTCCGCTCGAGGAGGATATTCTAGAAATTTGAGCGCCAAGCGCTTATATCATGGGATGCTAGCCGTATGGGCTGGACTAGACCAGATTGATATAGCACACATATTTGTTTGGATGAAGTAAGTTTCTTAATAAATAATTTCATAGTCTAATATTCTGACTACTAGGTAGATAGTGTTTTAAAAACCGGAATTAA
The DNA here is from genome assembly GCF_048544455.1 of Silene latifolia. Taxonomy (NCBI): domain Eukaryota; kingdom Viridiplantae; phylum Streptophyta; class Magnoliopsida; order Caryophyllales; family Caryophyllaceae; genus Silene; species Silene latifolia. Next base: position 15,184,243 of record NC_133531.1, read on the forward strand.
TACCGTAATAATGTAGGATATTGCAATTGAGAGTGATCCCCGAGAAGAATATTCCATCTGATCAATACGGATTCATGTGCCCCTATGTTTTATCTTTATTTATTCCGGATTTCTCGTTCGAACAACGGGTAGATTATATTGCTCAAAGAATTGGCGACAACCAAGAAGCGATTTTTGGCGTTTATAATGAAAAAGGGTAATAAACAAATTAATATTACGTTTCCCCCTACAATTGCATTTTCATAACTAATATATGTACTTGTTAATAATGATGATGTCTCTTGATGTAGGACTCATTGGGTGCTAGCGGCCATCATGCCGACAAAGAAAAAGTTTTACGGTTGGACTCTTTACTTCATCAACCAAGCGAGACTTTTAAGCACTTGATTAAAATGTAAGTTTATAATCTTCGATTTATTTATAATAACATTTTCAATTTTTATTTATAGAAAAAAGCTCGTTCATATTTTTGCCCCTAAAAAAATTAGTTTCTGCCTCCTTTTTTATTTTTTAAAAAAGGGCCTTTAAGAAGAAAAGAGCAAACGAGGAGGATCAACCCACGAACGATTCGATGTTGGCCCCGATTTTATTACGATAACGGGGTACGTGCTCAAATACAATAACATTAAGTGCAAAATCTGTGTTTAATACTAATACAATACCTAAAGTTCAAGATTCAGATGTGAGCCTTCTCTCGTCTGTTTTTTTTATGTAATAATAGGCCCCTCGCCAGCCGGATAGCATACAATGTGGATACTACGCTTGTCGGTTCATGTTGGAGATTATTAGGCGAAGATATCTCGTTATTCCAGAAAGGGTTAGTAATAATTTAAACATGTGTTTATTACTTTTTTTAAATTAGAGCTAATGTTGTCTTGCAATTGCTGCTATATATACCATGATGTTGCTAATGTTGTCTTGCTTGTTGCTATATATACCATAATGTATTCTCTTTGTTTTTTCCGCAGTATGTAATCAACGGTCAATGATTGAGCAATACTCAAGTATAGATATAGACGAGGTAAGAGACATGTGGGGCAACTACGTCTTAGAATATATATAGATAGAAATGCATGATACTATACTCACAGATTTAGATCGGCTTATTAGTAATTTTTTTGTTGAAGTTAGGGAATGATTAATTAGTTCATGTAAATTCAACTCCTTGTAATTATATATATATATATATATATATGATGCTGCTGTTGTATGTGGTTGAATTGAATCTATTGAGTTACGATGAACCCACTATGATTTATCTTTGGTCTTTGGTATATGGTCTTCTTGATATATGCGAGGTTTTTGAATGGCATGAAACAAATTTAATTTTTCAGAACATTAGGTGTACGTAATAAAAACGGTTACTAAAAAAAAACCGTTGTGAATACCTTTCACAACGGTTAATAAAACTAACACCGTTGTGAATGACATTTACAAATACCCGCGCATAATATTCAACAACAGGTTTTAATCAAAGAACCGTTGTTAAAAGTATTCACAATTTTGGAGGTAAAATTACAACAACGGGTATTAAACAAAGAACCGTTGTTACTAACAATTTCAACAACGGGTATGTAACATAAACCCGTTGTCAAAAGACTTCATAATTTTGGAGGGAAAGTTACAACAACGGTTATACATACGACAACCGTTGTTATATAATTCCCTCCAAAATTTTGAAACACTTTCCACAACGGAGAGCATCCAATAACAACGGCTTTTAACCGTTGTGAATAATTTAGACAACGGTTCCACTAAATAAGCAAACCGTTGTAAATACCTTCTACAACGGCCGCTTTAACAACGTCCGCTTTTTTATTTTACAACGGTTTTTACCCGTTGTTATAGGCTGTATCTGTAGTAGTGTTTAAACCAACATTTTCTTCAGCTATGTCCTCAATTTCAGTTTGCATAGCCTCTAATTTATTGCTTTGAATACGACACTTATCAATGAATTGGTCTAGAAGTTGACAGATCTTGTCTTTAGAGAAAGATCGAACCTTTTTCTTGATCTTATTTACCTCAATGTCAGAATCTGAGTCTGAGTCCACGGAGTGAGCCATAAGACATTTAACATTTTCCTTCTTTGTTGACTTTGGAACATCATTGCTTGACTGGGAAGAGATGCTAAGTTTGGCGTCCAATTCTTCCTCAAGGACATCGTCCTCGTCAGAATCAGACATTCCCCAAATGGCAGTCATTACTTTGCTTTTGTATTCTCTTTTAGCAAACTCACGCTTCTCCTTAGACTTAATGTCATTCCACTTTGGGCATTCTTTGATTTGGTGACCTTTGTCACCACATTTGAAGCAACCAACAGTGGATGTAGACTTCCTCTTGGGAAAGCGTCGTTTGCTAGTATAGTTATTAGGCCTTTGTGAGTTTCGACCATTTATCATGCCAACAATGTTTTTAGTGAACATTGCAAACTCGTCATCTTCATCCTCCTCATCACTTGAGAGAGCATAAAGAGCAAGTCCTTTCCCTTTAGAGCTTTCACCGGATCGCTTCATGAGAGTTAACTCATGAGCCATGAGTGAGCCCATAATTTCATCAAGGGATAGCAAAGAAAGGTCTTTAGCTTCTTCAATAGCCGTAACCTTCGGTTGCCATTTTTCAGATAGGCTACGAAGGATTTTACGGACTACATCCTCGGATTCAAAGTTTCTACCTAGACTCTTAAGGTCATTAACAATACTAGAGAAACGAGAAGACAAACTATTAATTGACTCATCTTTTCCCATGTTGAACATCTCGTATTGTTGCATGAGAAGATCAACACGGTACTTTTTGACTTGTGACGTTCCCTCATAGGCAAGATTTAGGGTGTCCCAAATTTCTTTTGCCGAGTCACAACCGGATATCCGGTTGATCTCTTGTTCACCAATGCCATATTGAAGGATGGACATGGCTTTAGAGTTTTTCTCGACCTTTTTATAATCGGCCTCAACATACTTGTCCTCACTTTTGATAGACTTAGTGCCGTCGGCATTAGTCACCTCAATCTTGAGGGGACCATTTTGAATGATCAACCAACATTCATAGTCCGTACTTTTGACATAGTGCTCCATGCGATGTTTCCACCAGGCATAGTTTTCACCCTTGAAGATGGGATACTTAGTGTGTTTTGAATCGTCCATAACTATGAGATCAACTCCTTGGTTTTAACCAATATCAAGAGCACGAGGCTCTGATACCAATTTAAGAGTTAAGAACGATAAACACCTAAGAGGGGGAGGGGGTGAATTAGGTGTACCTTTTAAAAATTTTCTCTCTTACTTGGTTAATGACTAACACAAGTAAGATCTATTGATACGAGTTTGAGAAACTTAATGGATTGTAAGCTCACAAACGGTACAACAGGTCTATGCAACAGTATGAGAGACTGTTGCACAACACTGAGGGCGAGATTAACGTGTAAAAGAAGAATGATAAGAGAACGTGAAAGTAAATAAACAAACAAGACGATGTTTTAAAAATTGGTTCAGCTCATACTCCGGAGCCTACGTCCAACCGTTATTTTATTGCTTGTTTAGAAATTTACTCAAACTTAACTAAACCATTACAATGAAACAACTCGCCAACCTACTCCGGTTGCAATTGCTTAAAGCTACTCCGCTTCAAGACTTTCTCTTGCTCAAAGCTACTCCGCTTCAAGACTTAAGGTTCTATCTCAACGGTTTCTGAGTCGAATCTCGGTGGTTCACTTAAGAACATGGAGATTACAATTAAGACCTAAACACGAGAATCATTGAACATATTCGTTTATGCAACAATTTAACCGATACTTGGAGATTTTACGACTTTGAAAAACAATTGAAGACTTTTGAAAAACAGAAAACGGTTTTGCAAATGATTGAAGAACAAAGCTTTTAATCTTTGAAAAGATTTGCAAAGTGTTTACAATGAATGCTCTTTCAAAGTCTTGCAATAAATGAAAAATGAAGTGGCTATTTATAGAGAAAGTTAGTGTGTAAGAGAAGGATCTTAACACTAAATTAATCTAATATCCACAAGTATGTAGTATGCATTCATCATTTAAAAATATAAAAGAACAATCAGATTGAGAGGCTCAAGGTGGCTGCGTTTTTTCCAAAGAGAAAGAGTGTTTCCCATAAAATATGGGAACTCACAATTTTGCCTCAAATAGAAAAAGCATAAGACCCATTTTTGGTATGAAAAACAACTTGCACAAATGGGATTGACATCTTTTAAAGTATTGTGCAAGCATATTCTTTTTGTTCTTTTTGTTCTTCAGTTTGAAATAGTGTTTGTTTTAAACATAGGAAAGCTTTTTAAAGAATTTCAAACACTTGTGAATTTTCCCGAAAATTCTTCATTCGTTAGTACCAGAAACCATGGTGCAACAGTCTCAGGAACTGTTGCACGGTTTTGCCATAACTAATGCGTAAAAGAAATATGTTGAACTACCTCGTTTACAACATTTGTTCTAGACTATGGGCATGCTTGACTTGTCCTTCATCTTGATCATCTTGAACTTCTTTGAACAATCATGGGATGCTTCAACTTGCTAAACATTTAACTAAGAGGCAAACAATTAAATCATAATGAAACTTGGCATCATCAACCAAGTGTGTTCTAACACTCCTATATCACATAAAAAGACAATAAAATCATCCATAGTAACAAAAAGATCTATTCTAAAGTTTTGTGGAACTTATCATATTTGGATGAGTTTCACAAAAAGTCATCTTTTGGTGTAAGACGATTTTTCACAAAATTGTGTTAAATCCTATAGAATTTTTTTTCAAAATAGGGTTATTTGGCAAACTATTTCTCGTTTTAGTGTTGGTTTCAAACTATTTCTCTCCAATGGGTCCACGTCATCACTTTTGATTTTTTTTAATAAATCCAAGCTAAATCGCTATGTCAAATAGCGATTTTACTCATTTTCCACAAAATCGCTAGCTGGAACAGCGATTTGATAATTTTTTCATTAATCCCATCAAATAGAAGGGGGGCCACACAAAAGAGGCAAATCGCTACCCCATATAGCGATTTGGCCTTAAAGTCATTTTTAATGTCAGAAACATACCTCCCGTAACTTGTGTTTAGAGATTACCAGAGTTACGAAATCCGACAGCAGCAACTACATATGTGTTTTCAATGCATTAAGATATAGAAGAGATAGTTATTACTTATTAGGAAGTCTGGATTCGATGTTGGTGTGCCCTACATAACAGAGAAGAGAACTGTGGCGTGCGACGAAAGGGTATTGATCATGATCAGTATTTAAATGCTACGGAGTATTACCTATTAGCATATAAAGTTCGATAGAACATTACAAGTTCTCAGATGCTATGGTCTTATGATGAAGTTATTACGAGTGTTCGAGATTGGCCTGTATCAGCCGCTTCTTACCATCTCTTATAGGAGCCGCTTCTTAAGTCAACTTCAAAGCCTTTATCTTTTTTGTATGCGTAGTAGTACTATAGTTATCACGTCGTCGTTTTTACCCGTCAAAATATCGGTGGAGAACACATTTATACGAACCAAAAAAAATCAGTCGAACTTGAAAAGATCTTGTTCTTCTTCTAAAATACAGGGTAAAGAGAAAAGTTCTAGGTGGCTTTGTGAATACAAGTCCTTCAGTTTCACTAAAGCATCAAACAAGCAAAGCCATTAACTAAGTACGTATCATAAAAACAATAAAATAAAAAATCATTCATTAAAACCCCGCCGGTATCGGTCTAAACCCTGAACTGCGGAATGTATGATATTGAAAGCGAAATTCATCGTAATTAAATCCTTTTTGTTTACAGGGGAGCAGTTTCATAAGAGCAACATGATTACATGAATGAAAGAAGCAAGAACTAAATAAACATATAAATCAACCAACAATCATCTAGTTACACAAGTTACAGGGGGTTTTGTTTTTAGCATTAAAAATCATCTGAAGACAAATCGCTATATGGGATAGCGATTTGCTTCTTTTTGTGTGAGCCCCTTCTTTTTGGTGGGATTAATGAAAAAATTAACAAATCGCTGTTGGAGGTAGCGATTTTGTGGAAAATGAGTAAAATCGCTATTTGGAATAGCGATTTAACTTAGATCTGGTAAAAAAAAACTAAAAGTGCTGACGTGGACCCATTGAAGAGAAATAGTTTGAGACCGACGCTAAAACGAGAAATAGTTTGCTAAATAACCCTACTTTGAAAAAAAATTCATATATATTACCATGAAAGTAATTATTATTAAATCCATTTTACAAATGTACTGTAAGGCCACCTTGTATGAATATTAAGGTAATGAGAATTGAGAATAAGAGTTGGCTCAAGTGGTAAAAGTTTTCTTACTCAGTTGAAAGTTCGATTCTCACCGGCAACATAGTGCGTTTATTTGAAAAAAAAAAATGAATACTCCTTATTAAGGTAATAGTGGTAAGCTGGTAGTAAGAGGTAACCTTACGAAATGCAGGGCCCATGCTGGCATGGTAAACAATGGCAAAAGGAGGTTCACATCCAGCAAGTAATATCACCAATTTCCAAGCCATGAAAGCCGATGCTATAAACACTCCTATATCAATTTCATCGAGATACAATTAAAGACTACATTTGCCTACTAAACCATTACTCCATCCTTTCGAATCATTTTTCATACGTTTGTTTAAAAAAACCATATATATGAAACTAATTTGAAAGAACGGAGTACAAACAATTTGCATGTTACCAAAAAATTATGATTAAGAATAAAGGTTTATTTGAACATGTAAAAATACAATAACTCTTGTTTATAAACGTTGTAAATTAAAACGATTGCTCGTATACACCATCCCCCCAAAAAAAATGTTGATTTGGTCATTTGGATACACTTTCGTTGTAAAATTATTCTTAGTTGTAATGATTGTAAATGAAAATCACAAATTCTCATTATAAACGAGAGATATCCGTCAATAGTTGTAGACGGGCCAAATATCAACCTACTTTAAACATAAGACAAACAACAAGTTGCATGGTGGAGCTCAAAAATATTACCACTTTAAGTATATTGCATATTTGACCCGTTTTTTACTTTAGACGGATACATCCGTCTATAGTGAAAGACTAATTGAATGAAAATTTGCATGCATAAGTTTGGAAAAGTACCTGAAGAGATTAGTTGTGTAGCTAAACGTCTCATTTGATCTTGATTATATGAATAATAATCTGGTTTCTTTTCTTCCGGAGTTGTTGCTATTTCTTAATTATGGTGAAATTTACAAACGGAGTACAATAGTGCAAGCGGTGCAAACTGCAAATGCTAAATGATTTTTATTTGAATTTCCAACATATGAAACCATGCATTTTAGTCCACGTTACAAGAGTGCTTCGTGGACTGCTGTGCGCGCATCCACATTTCTAGTACTCGCTTCGTCCATTTCCTTCATTTGTTTATTTTTGGTTTAGAACAGAAACAAAGGAAAGAGTAGGTAGCTAATTATTAGATGATAGATGGTCTAAATTGAGGGTGACGAATCAAATTGTACGTTTATCAAAGACATTCCTAACATAGAAAGATAAACGATTGACTAAGACACCTAAAAACAGAATAGGCAAATAATTAATTGGGATGGGAGGAGTATATTAAAGTCTTTCCAACTTAATTATTTGATTACCTTTTATATTCATTAAAGATAAATAAATGATGGAACAGAGGGAGTAGTAGATACAGAGTACTTTAAAGAAAACAAATACTCCCTCCATTCAACTCCACTTTGCAAGTTTCTCTTTTGCGCACTATTCACAAGTGGACATTTAACTTCAATTTTCTCTCGATACATAAGTGAAAATATATTTATGTGGGATCTTATTTGATTCGTCTTTAAGAGTACATTAAAAATATATAACTGTTACTCCCTCCCAATACCTATGTTTGCCCCATTTCAATAAAATACTCCACTCATATTTTAGAGATATGGGGCAAACATTGTTATTTGGAGGGAGTATAATTTTTGCAAATACGCAACTAATGATATTTATCGCGTAAAAGTTGCGTTGGCAAACGTGATAAAGCAAACTTGCAAAGTGGAGTTGAATGGAAGGAGTAAAAGGAGCTTCTATGTTTAGTCCCAAAGGTAGCAATCGAGTCGGGTTTGGATCGGTCGATCGGATAAGTGAGGTCGAGTCGAATAGGGTTCGAGCCATACGAGGTCGTCATATCATTTCGGGTCGTGTCATTTTTGGCCCGTTAAGCCGAGTCAAGTTAGGTCCAGTCGGATCATTATCAAGTCTAATTAATTTCTCGCGGATTTTCAATTGCTTTCGGGTCGACTGCTATTTCGTTAAATTATTTTGTTTTTAAGTTTTAACATATGAAAGATAAATACTAAATTACTTTCATTTCGATCAATTAAGTTTAATAATTGTCGGGTCATCAGTCGTATCGACTTAATATCTTATCAGTGTCATTTTGGGGTGAGTCGAGTTCAGGTTTCATATCATTGATCATGTGGTTGTATCAGGTGGAACCGTAAAATGATTGTTGGTGATTTAAGAGTAATTATCGGTTTATTTGGCGTAATTAAGGTTGGTTCATAGATGGGTAATTTTTAAATAATATAATGCGAGTTCGGGAAGTACGGAGTGAACGCTTGTATAATTATTTACGGGATTACGGTATAGTTTTCGTTCGAATAACTATGACTCCCATGTTTCCCTGTTTCCCAAATCCTTTTCTATATAAATGGATAAAGGATGCGAAGAACAAGTTAAAGAAAAACAAAATCTTCTACTGCATCAAAAGAACGTTATAACATTCTATTAATAATGCCTTCTTGCATGGTTTTATTGATGAAGATGTATACATGAAGCCTCCTGAAGGCTATAATGTTAAATCAGGACTGATTTGCAAACTAAAAAGATCCATATATGGGTTAAAGTAGGCCTCAAGACAGTGGAATAAGGAGTTGACAATTTTTTTGGTTAAGCATGGGTATACACAATCCAGGAATGATTACTCATTGTTTACCAAGCATAATCAACAGACTGATGAGTTCACTATACTTCTAGTTTATGTTGATGATGTTCTATTGACAAGCACATCATTAATAGAGATAAATCATATTAAAAGTTAGTTGGATAGTGCATTTTCAATCAAGGATTTAGGAAGTATGAGGTACTTTTTAGGATTGGAAATTTCCAAGAATGACAAAAGGCTTATGATCAATCAAAGGAAGTATATCATGGATATATTGTTAGATTTGCAAATGGAGAATTGCACGGCTGTATCTTTTCCACTACAGAAAGGACTTAAGTTATCAACTGATCAGGGTGACCTTCTTCCTGATCCTCAGACTTATAGGAGACTTGTTGGGAGATTGCTATACCTAAATATGTCAAGACCAGACATATCATACAGTGTTCAGCACTTAAGTCAGTTTGTAAGCCAACCTAGACTACCTCATCTTCAGGCAGCCCTGCATGTTGTCAAGTACTTAAAAGGGACCATTAATGCTGGATTATTTTATACACGCAACACTGATCTGCAATTGACTGCATATTGTGATGCAGATTGGGGTCAGTGCGCTTATTCCTGCAGATCCTTGAGTGGGTACTATGTCAAGTTAGGGCAGTCTTTGGTGTCTTGGAAAACAAAAAAGCAGGTCACAGTCAGCAAAAGTTCTGCTGAATCTGAGTAAAGAAGTCTCTCTTATACTACCTCAGAACTGGTCTGGTTATCAGCATTATTGAAGGATTTTCGCATACCAGTAGCTTGTCCCATCATCCTTTATTGTGATAATAAAGCAGCCCTACATATTTATGAGAATCCCGTTTTCCACGAGAGAACAAAGCATTTATCTATAGACTGCCATTTTGTAAGGGACAAACAGCAGGAAGGATTCTTGACTACAAAGCACATCAGAACTGGCCGACATTATGACAAAACCACTTGGGAGTGAACAATATAAATTTCTTTCCTCTAAGCTTGGATTAGTGTTTCAAGAACATCCAGCTTAAGGGGGGAATATTAGAATATAAGTTTGTTAAGATTAACTATAGTTAGTTAACTCAAGTTAGAAAGTTGGTTAGAAGTTTGTTACAACCAACAATATGAGCTATGCTATAAATAGAGCTCATCCTTGTATTCTGTTTCTTACACAATTATAATCAATACAATCATTCTTCTTCTACGTTTCTCTCTCTCTTATTCCCTCTCTTCATCATACAAAGTTATCATATAATCTCACAGTTCATATAATCAATCATGGAGATTTCTGGGTTTGAACAAGCACCGTCTTATCTTAATAGGAAATTCGGTTTCACCCAAGCATTAATAAAGGTCGAATTATTATATTAGGAAAGCGGAGTCGATTAAGTGTAGTTAACTATTGTCAATTTGTTTCGTGCAATTCAATTTCCTAACAATGATTAGTTTCGGGTTTCTAAATTTTTGGACTTTGTTGGATTTATTTTCGAATGGATGGGCCGGATTTGCCGAATTGGGTTAAGTTTATCATCTCTAGATCTCCGGTGATATGAGCTACTTTCTAATTTGGATCACTAAGTTCAGGAGTACTAGTCGTACGTCTGCCCACTTCTATTTGACATTGGATCACACACATGATAACATAATGATGTTCATGCCAAGTAACAAAGGGCCCAAGGTAATAATTGTTGGTTTTGAGATCAAGTACCCCATAGTTATTGCTTGCGACGATTTTACTTGCACGGTTTTAAACCCTGAGACGGTCTCCTTGTATAAAAAGGACAATTCATTTATTACCAATAAATGAATAGCTTTCTTACAAAAAAATGGACCATCTCACTCGTTAGTTTGTGTTGATTTTGGGCTCAACTAATAACGGTATCTATGCTTATACCAAGCATTCAAGCTTAACCTACAGGGCTACATACTACCAACTTGGTCAGGACTTGAACGAACCCGACAACCCTTGTTCTTCTAGTTAGGCAATGGTCTCGCCACAATCACCTCTACCATTCAATTACTAGGTCGCGCAGTAGTTCCAAACAAGCATATCAGAACAAATGGTCGTTACTTTGATAAATTACATAACGAGTATTACATAATTACCGATTTATATACATATTAACCGACCACCATTAGCTAACCTACTACAAACAATTCGCAATACAAAACAAAGCAGCATGAATGCAACCACATGTAATGGATACATGCATTCTATGATACAAAATCAACAGTTGATGAAATTTAATTATTACAGATCCAAGCTATTTCACAACACAAAAAATTACTTGGTAAATTGTAGCAGTCAGCAGGCGAATCTCAGAAGTCAAAGTGGAGATTGTTAAAGTAAAGCGGGAGAGGAGACGATACAGTGAGGAGGGTTGGAGAGCATATGAACCACATCCCTCATGGTAGGCCTATCGGAGCTCTCATCTTCGACACACAACATTGCAATCTTGAACATGTTGACTACGCTAGCTAGCTGGTAGCCGTCTAGTCTCGAGTCTAAGATGGCCAACACTGAAGCTGCATCTGATGGCTGAGATATCTCTGATTGGGTCTTCCTGACCCATCTCACTATATCAACCCCATCTCCGAACTCTCCCACTGGCTTCCGTCCTGTTATCAGTTCCAATAGCACAACTCCAAAGCTGTATACATCACTCTTCTCGTCCACCTTCAGCGTGTAGGCGTATTCTGCTCACAAACAAACTCTACAGTCTCAGTAATCACAATCAAATACTCCCTCTTATTCACTCATTTCTTGCCCTTCCATTTTGCACAAAAAATAAGAAAATGATTTTGGACCACACAAAACACTCTACTCCACATACAATTGATTTTGGACTATACAAACCTTCCAAAAAAGGAAAGAGGGAAGAAAATCCGACTACCATGAAAACGGAAAGAGTGAGTAAATGAGTGAATAGGAGGGAGTATATCAGTTCAGTTCAGGTTACTGGGTTACTCCATCCTAACAACCTAACTCGTGTGGCGGGGTAATAGGCAATCAATTAATCAAACAAGGTAATTCTCTGTACATATATAAATAAGATCACGCTAGAAAAACCGTTATAACAATAGAAACATACAGAGTATAAAGGTGTTAGTAAAATACCAGGAGCAATGTATCCATATGAGCCAGCAATAGAAGACATAGACTCGGAACCAGACGCGTCCCTTAAGAACTTAGCAAGTCCAAAATCAGCAACATGAGCTTCATAATCCGAATCCAACAGTATATTATTACTCTTAACATCCCTATGAATTATCTTTGGATTACAATCATGGTGCAAGTAACACAACCCCTTCGCCGCCTCTACTCCTATCTTATACCTCATCTCCCACTGCAAGTGGGCCCCTTTCGACCCGTGTAACTTCTCCCCTAGGCTCCCATTCGACATGAACTCGTACACTAACAAGTTAGTCTCCCTATTTGACACATACCCTAATAACCTCACAATGTTCCGGTGTCTGATTTTCCCCAATGTCCCTATCTCGGCCGCAAACCCATGATCATGTTTCCCATTGGAATGCCCTCTATTCGGAAGCTTCTTAATTGCCATGTCGGTACCATCAAACGTTGTCCCACGGTACACGACCCCAGCACCACCTTTGCCAATGATATTTTCTTCCTGAATGCAATCAAGCACATCATGTATCTTGAAATCAAGCCGCTGGAATCGCTCTATTTTCCAAGTTTTAGAACTTTCCAGACGCTTCCTCCGATACATTATACAAGTAACAATTGAAAGCAGAACTAATGTGACTAAACATATAGTTAGTATCACAACCTTAGACGAACTAAACGACGCCACGTGGCGAACCCTTGGTTGGTAAACAGGGCAGGGCAGCGCGCGGTTAGCGTAACACAGGTTCGGATTCCCAGAAAACGACTTGGGCTTAAACACGAAAAAATGTCCACCAGTCGGTATCCTCCCATACAAATTATTATCCGATAAATCCAGAGTCGTAAGACTCTGTATCGAACTAAGCTCATCCGGAATAAAACCAGTTATGGAGTTTTTCGACAAATTAAGAACCGATAAATCAACCAGACTCGCTAACGTAACCGGAATCTCACCAGTAAGATTATTCCTACTGAAATCAATCTGCGTTAACGACCGACATTCACCAATATTCCCCGGAATCTCACCAGACAGATTATTCCCACTAACATTAACCTGCCCCAATTTTTTCAATTCAAACAATTCCCCCGGAATCTCACCAGAAAACCGATTATTCTCAAAATAAACCTTCAGTAAACCGGTTAATCTGCCTATCCCAGGCGGAATTACGCCGCTAAACAAATTATTCGAAACATCAAGCTGCTCTAATTTCTCCCCAGAAATATCCACTGGTAGTTCACCAGTAAAGTAATTATTCTGCAATTCAGTAAGATTAGCTTCAGGCAGAGTGAAAATTCCTGCAGGAATTTTCCCAGTAAGCTGATTATTCCCGACTCGAAACCGGCCCAAAGACCGACAATTCCCAAGCTCTTCAGGAACCTCCCCGAACAGAGCATTGTTCATCAACACCAACATTTTTAGCTTTCCACCAGTACAAAGCCCGTTTGGTATGTTTCCTGTAATATGATTGTTAGCGATATCGACGGTTATTAATTTCCCGTTGCGGCCGAGATTCGCCGGAAGCTCCAAGGTGAAGTTATTACTCCACACTTGAAGCTTCTCTAAATTCGGCAAATCGCCGATACTAGCAGGAATTTTACCGTAAAAGTGATTATCAAACAAGCTAATTAATGTGAGATTCTTCAGATTTCCGAAACTCTCCGGAATTTCGCCTGTAAGCGAATTTCCGGATAAGTCCATTGACATTAAACTAACCATTCCCGACATCTCAGTCGGTAATTTTCCGGTTAGTTTATTTTTTTGTAAAAACAAGGAATCTAAGTTAATCAGATTTCCAAATGACCTTGGAATTTCGCCGGAAATGGCGGATTCCGCCATGTCAAGCCTCTGCAACAACCTTAATTCTCCGAATTCCGGCGGAATTCCGCCGGAAAACGTGTTGTAGTAACCTAAATACAGGAAATTCAAATTCCGTAACAACCCTAAACTCGACGGAATCTCACCGGAGAGCGAATTTCCGTTCAATCCCAAGAAAGTTAAATTAGTCATGTGAGAATAACTACTCGGAATCTCGCCTGAGAAGAAGTTTCCTCCCAGGTTGAGGTGAGTTAACCGACCCAAACCCGTTACTGACAACGGAAGCGGTCCGCTAAAGTTATTATTGTAAACATCCATAACCTCCAACTCCAACATATTGGAAAATATCATATCAGGAAAAATACCAGTGAAATTATTATTGGACAGATTGAAGTACTTGAGACGGGTTAAACTCGATATTTGTATCGGTAACTCTCCTATAAGACCGTTATTGGATAGCGTAAGACTTTCAAGCGCGTCCAGTAAGGCGATATCTGGAGAAAGAGTACCGAAGAGCGTAACGAATGAGATATTGATGGACACGACTCGAAACGCAGCGTTGCAGGTGACGCCGGAGAAGTTGCAGTGGGTGTTATTGTTAGTCCAGTCGGTTAGAGCGTTGGTTTTGTTAGAGAGGAGTAAAGAGTGTTTTAGATTAAGTAAGGTTTGATGGTCTGAAATGGCGGAAGATATGAAAGCCATGTTTAAGAGAAGGAGGAGTTTAGTGAAAGCCATTAATGGCGGAAAGAGGAAAGAAAGGTAGCGTAGAAATGATAGGAGGGGGATATATTCGGGGATTAGATAGGGGAGGCTGAAAGGACGTTGAGGTGCAGCTTTATATAGGAATGGAAGGGTCTGAAGAATCTTTTTTACTGGATTGTGTTTTGAATTGGGTACACTAGACAAGTAGGGAGTGGTCACAAACAAAACAGAGATTTAAGTTGAGGTTATATTCGTTTTTATCTTAAAACGGTTTAAATTATACAAGTGTGACGTGTCTGATAAATGGGTTATTTGTGTCGGTTTGAATCGTGTTACTTTTAATCGGGTCATTTTTGGGTTAATAGCTTCGCTTTCGATCGAGTCATTTTGACTCAAGTCGTTCTGGTCGCTTAAGTTATTTCCGATTAAGTTTTTGCCATAAATTCATAACTAAGTAATTTTGTGTCATTTCAGATCACTTTCGGGTCGGATTATTTAGGGTTTATCGGGTCAGGTTTGGATCACATCTTAAGTCCGAAATCAGTCTTATCAGATCGAATGAGTTTTGCGGTTTTGCCGGATCTATGTTAAAGATAGTTACGCCTTATTTTTTTTTGGTACATATGAGGGGCAAGCCTCAAAGACTAAGTAATAACTAAACGAGGAAACGCCACGCCCAAGATATCATCGCGTAGGATAGATCGCAATCCTTCGGGAGGAGACTCGAAAGTGGTGATAGCTGATGACGCGGTAATTCCGTTATGCGCTAGTCAGTCCGCCGCACGATTGGCTTCTCTATAAACATGATTAATCTGGACTTCCCAACCATTCAAGGCTATCAATTCTTTGCACCTGACGACTAGTGGCCGTAAATCATTGCTAAACAGCTGATTGTTTTTGAAGAAATCAACACCTGGACTATTATCCATGTGCACTAGTAGACGAGGTACCCGCAACCGTCTCGCTTGCTCTAACCCGATTAGTAAGGCTTGCATCTCTGCCCTCATAGATGAACAATTGCCACCTGAGAACATAAAAGCTGAGATAAAATTACCCGTATCGTCACGAATTATGCCACCACAACCAGCCGGGCCCGGATTTCCGCGTGAAGCCCCATCTGTGTTAAGTAACATCCAACCATGAGAAGGAGGATGCCACCTTATGAGACGCTCCACTCGTGTTGTACCAGGAGCCGGTATGAAGAGGGAAAAAGGATCGAAGGCCTGCTTCGATAATTCGAACTGACGGTGAAGAAAGGAGATAGGATCGGTTGGATTTTCCATAGCTTTGTCAAAGACGATATTGTTCCTCCATTTCCACAACCACCAACACGTGATAGCAAATTTCATAGACCAATTAGTAGAGACCGTAGCCGACCCATTACTTGCGTTTTTAGCTGTCCAACAATTAAAGGAATCCGTGTAGAACGAATCCGAGTTAGCTCCATCTCCAATCTCTGACCAAATATCTATAGATATTGGGCAGTGTCTTAGCAAATGTTCAGCAGTCTCATCCTCTTCGAAACAGCGGGGACAAATAGTATCATCCGATAAATTCCGTCGAACCCTGTTGTAGTTAGTCATGAGACGGTCATGTGCGGCGAGCCAAATGAACATACGAATCCGTTGTTGGACTGGGAGCTTCCAAATAAGTTTCCATACCATCTGATTTTCTTCAATCGGGTTGTCAGCCCCTTTCAAGATAATATGAGCCGATTTAATGGTGAATTTTCCATAAGCCGTACCATTCCAGTAAAGCTCATCTTGCAAATACGGGTCAATACTCAGGGAATATGAAGTGATCCTTTGGAGCTCTTCTTGTGGTAGATAATTTGCAAATTCATCCCATTTCCATCCCGAATTCTCGTCCCACATCTCGCTTACTGTAGCTCCAAGAATAGCTTCCGGAACGGGTGAAAGAACTTTGTCCGACAAGCAGCCTGTACCGGCCCATGAATGGTCCCAAAAGAGTGTTCTTCTTCCGTTTCCAACTGCCATAGAAACCCCTTTATATAAGTATTCGGCATTGGAGGTAATGCCTGCCCATACGTTTGACATATTAGCCTTAGGTTGAGACATGTCGACGTCACAACGACCGTTACAATACTTAGCTCTAAGAACTCGAGCCCAAAGGCTTGATGGTTCAGAAAGCACACGCCAACCAAGCTTGATTAAAAAAGCAGCATTCGACTGACGGGAAGAGCGTAAGGCCAACCCGCCAAGGGATTTTGGTTTTTGAACCATTTCCCAAGAAATAAGATGAACCTTTCTCGCTTCCTCATTCCCGCCCCAAAGAAATTTCCGAGTTTTCTTATCAATATTATCACAAACTGACCTTGGTATCTTCGAGGTTTGTATACTATAATTAGCGATAGTAGATAGAGTCGACTGTATTAATGTGCTTCGTCCGGCCAAGGATAAGTGTCTGGTTTGCCAACCTGCTAATCTCTTGTTAAATTTTTTTTCAAGATGAGCAAAGGTAGCCTTAGTTACCCTACCATTAATAGTAGGCATACCTAAATAAGTTCCCAAATCGGTAGTGCTTCCGAAGCCGAGTATACTACTAATCTCCCCTTTCTCGTGCTCAGGTGTATTAGTAGAAAAGAAAACTTTTGATTTAGCAACACTAACCTTCTCCCCGGAAGCTGGACAAAAATTATTAAGGACATAATTAATAATATAAGCTTGGTCGGCTATGGCTTCTGCAAAAAGAACCATATCGTCTGCAAAGAAAAGATTAGAAATTTTTGGACCATTTTTGCATATAGCGATGGGTAGCCAATCAGAACCTCGAATCCTTTCATCAATTGCCCGCTGTAGCTTCTCGAGGCACATAACAAAAAGATAAGAGGATAAAGGATCGCCTTGACGGACTCCTCTTGACGGTTTAAATTTTTCGGTCGGATTCCCGTTCCAAAGAATCTGCATAGTCGGTGTTGTAACGCATTCCATAATTGTTTCGACCATATGAGGTGGGAAACACATATCTTTCAACGTAGCTTCAATAAAATCCCATCGCAAACGATCATAGGCCTTTTCTAAATCGATTTTGATCGCCATATAGTACTTTTTCCCCTTAGCCTTGCGCATAGTATGAATAGTTTCTTGAAATACGACAATAGTATCCGAAATCTGTCGTCCCGGTACAAAACCGCTCTGATTCTCAGAGATGAGCCGAGGTAGGACTTTCTTAATTCTATTAGCAATAGTTTTGCTAACAATTTTGTAGGCGACATTACACAAGCTTATAGGGCGAAATTGAGAGATATGTTCGGGTCCGGAAATTTTTGGAATTAAGACTATATGGGTATCGTTTAAACCATTGGGTAAACCTTTGCCCTCTAAAGCTTTCATCACCATGGCGCAGACATCTTCCCTAACAGTTGACCAATGCTTTTGATAGAAAAGTGCTTGATAACCATCGGGACCTGGAGCCTTGAGTGAACCCATATCATGTACTACTCTTTCAATTTCAGCATGGGAGTAGTATTTTGTAAGCCAACCCCAATCATCACTTCTAAACTCAGGAAAAATATCATAAGGGATATCAATATTCTCGTCATCAACTGCTTCAGCCGTGTATAGCGTTTTATAGTATTCAACAATCATATTCTTAACTTCTTCCTCATCCTCTATCCAAACCCCATCATTGTTCTTCAGAGAAGAAATGCGATTTCTCCATCGTCGAACAAGTGTGCTAACGTGAAAGTAGGAAGTATTTCTGTCCCCGTCTCGAATAAACTCAACTCAAGATTTTTGATACCAAAGCAATTCTTCGCGTTCCAGAACCTCATCTAACTCGCGTCTGAGCTTTGCTTCGAGTTTAATAAGATTGTTCTCTCTTTTAATCGAAAGATGCTTTTGACAACCTTCAATTCGAGCCAGTAGTTCTCTTTTTTTGCGAAAAATGTTTCCAAAAACCTCTTGGTTCCAATTTTGAAGTTTATGAGATAAAGAGGATAGTTGATCAACTAGTGATGATCCGACAGTCCAACTTTCGTCAACAAATTCCGTAAACTTCTCATGAGTTAACCAAGCAGCTTGGAAGCGGAAAGGTTTCCGGACCGATTGTAATGGGGCGAACCCATTTGGTGAGATGAGCAGGGGACTATGGTCCGATTGGTAAGCAGGGAGATGCTTGACACTGGCGTTCTCAAACCGAGTACCCCATACACTATTACATAAAGCACGATCTAATCTCGCACTTTGTCTTGTTTCACAAGAATTGCCCCGAGCCCAAGTATGAGAAGGACCCGAAATTTCTAGTTCAATTAACTCACAATCTTCTATCCAATCATTGAAAAGAGCACATCGTCTTGCCATGTTATGATCTCTACCGTGTCTTTCTGTTAAAGACCTAGACTCATTAAAGTCTCCGGCTAACATCCAAGGATGATTATTAGATTTCGCATAAGTTTCTAGTTCAGACCACAATTCATGACGATTTTGCGGGTTAGGACTTGCATAAATAGTAGAGAAGAACCAAGGTAATTCTCCTTGACGGGATACTTCGACCGTAATAAATTGATCATGAGATTTAACAGGGACTACATTCACTATTTCCGGGCGCCAATATAACCAAATACCTCCACTAAAACCAACCGTGTCAACTCGGGAGTGTCCGTTATATCCTATTACTGAACGAATTTTCTTAGCATGATTGTCATCCATATGTGTTTCTACCAGAGCAAGGATAGATGGTTTATAAGTTTTAACTACTTCTTTTAGAGCGTTAATTTTAGTTTTACTTTTCGTCCCCTGGATGTTCCACACCATACAGGTGATAGGGGTTAAATTTGGCGACAAATGAGCAATTCTATCCGACATATGATAAGGTATGCAAGGTAAAGATGATAGATAAGCTCGACTTACTAGCGAGAGCATTTGATTAACATTCCATGGAATCGTCATCTCCACTTGGAGACTTACTGGCACATCTCTGAATAGTTGGAACGTGACATCCATGACTGGACTCTCCGGTACCATCACCCCCATAAAGGGTGCGGGCATCCCCGGCCATGCTCTTACGTTGCAGGCTTGAGCAGGGGGAATCATCTCGACTGTTGGTGGCTGTGGGAGGTATCGTAGTTGTGGCAATGATGGGTGAAAGATGGATATGTGAGGATTTGGAATTGGCAGCATCTTGAGAGTTGGGGGTGGTTCGCAAAATCGATGGACTTTTAGCGACAGTGATAATAGCACTTTTCTGAATGAGGGTGTTTGAATTAGTAATATCTTTTAAGATATTAGATGCACCAGTATTGGACTGCTTTGGAATATTGGGAGGGTTTTGGTTTGATTTTTTCTTAAAATATTTCGAGGTCTTATTATTGGAATATTTTTTAATATTAGAAGAAATATTTGGTTGATTGGCTGAGGATGTGAAAGTAATATTTCCATTCGGAATTTCAGGCAATATATGTGGAGTAATTACCTCCTTCATATTTTGTGATTGATTTGATAATATTTGGAATATTGTACCAGAATTGTTAAATTGATTTTTTCCATAATTAAAGATATTGTTGGCTTGTGGATTTCTAATTACCGGCTGGACTTTCCTTCGAGGAGGTTTTTTGACGAACATCCATTCACCAAAGTTTGATTTCGTATCCTGCTGGACTGGTATTGAATTGGTATCAGACTCCTTCTCCATTAATATGCAATCTGTATCCTGACCAGACTGTGGGTTTGAATCAATTGGGGCTATCTTTGATGGGTCGAAAGAGCAGTCACTCACCAAATGGCCTAGTCGACCACACTTAAAACATATCATACGTAGACCTTCATACTGTATGTGGTAGATCTTCTTATTCAGACGAAATTTTGATAGTAACGGTTTTTCTAGATTGACTTCTATGCTCATACGAGTAAACTGACCTCGCTCTGCCATTTCTGTATTTTTGTCTATCCGTACAACCGTACCTATTCTTGAACCAATTTTAACAAGAAATTCTTTATTAAAATACTCAACTGGAAGTTTCGGAATACGAACCCATGCTGTCAGGTGTGTCAACTTGTCCTCCGTAGGCACGAAATTCGGAATCCATTTGCGTATAGTCAAGTAGTGATCGTCGATCATCCATGGTCCCTGTGTTAGAACATGCTCATGGTCATTCCTCGATGAGAAACGGGCGATGATCCATAAGAGTGAGTTTACCTTTAATAGCCCATTTTGCTTGTAATTTTCTCATTAGAGACAAGTAGCCGATCTGTTTATCATACATTTTGATGATTAGGGCATGTCTCCAAGGTTTTCTGAGCAGAGCCTTCTCATCCTTATTGAGACGAATCGTTGGACAGAATTCATCTTCCTGTTCTTCCTCCGAAAGAATGTCATCGTCTGAGTCAATCGCTAAATCCTCTAAATCATATATATCTTCCTCCTCAGTGCTGAAACTTAGGCCTTGTGCCATATCCTTATACGAGGTTCTCCTCTCATTGACAATGGTGGATTGCTCGTGTCTAAAAGTGTTAACCCCGACCCTGGTTGCTTCCTCTGTCCCTGCAGAAGGCACATCAGTCGCAAGAAATTCACTTACGTGCATCGTCTTGCGCTTAGTGCTCTTTGGCAAAGGGGGGAAGTTCGACGAGGGATCTGTCATTGAAGTATCATTGGATGAGGAGGGAGGTTGCCGTGGAGTAGTATCCGGCGGGAGACCTTCCGTTGAGGCTTGCATTCAAAAAAGAGAATTAGAATATTTTAGAGAGAGAATATTTTATTTTGGTGGATTTAGTTACGCCTTATGAACCAAAAGTATAATATCTATAGTTAGTCTACAAGTACTTGTGTAATTTCTATAAATTGGATCCTTTACCCAAACATTTGTTTAACATGCTGGCTTTTTTTTCCAAAAATAGTTACATCTGACCGTAAAATGATATCAAAATCTCCTTTTTACTAGTTTTAATCCCGTGCAAAAAAAATGCACGGGTTAATTCTTTGATTGTGACATACGAAATATGTTAATTAATACGGCAACTTTCATGTTCTAAATGAACATACTAAATAAGAAATGTTATTATAAAAGGACTTTCAATGCACAAATAAAAATCAATGAAACTCAAATTTGAAAACAGCTCTTCATAAATTACATTAATAAGTAGTTGTGTCTAACATACGTTTATCGCCATCGCATTAAATCTTTATAGCAATTGCTCATTCTACTACCATGATAGATAAATCAAACCTCCACAAACAGGTGGAATGTTGGATGGTACTCATAGAGTCATAGCTGACATCACGTATATTAAACGAATGTATGGAATCAAAATAAACGGAAGAAATACATAATAGATAGAAGACAAAAGAAAAATATCTCAATTCAATTATTTTAAAGAAAAAATAATAATTAAATTAAATACTTGATTTTATATTACTCCCTTGAAAAAAAAAATTGTATACAACCAAATCCAATATAATAATAACTCACAACTCTCACAAGCCCAATATAACAACTCTAATAAATCTCAATCAAAGAAAACTTTTCCTCAATATAAAAACCTAAATGCTCATTTTATTTATTGTTCCCTCCTTTCATCTGCCGGCCCCTCCCTAGAAATCTTTTTTTTTTTCAACTAAAATCTGCCACCCCCTATAATTTCATCTCTATTTCCATGAGAATATAAAGTCCTATCCAATATATAGATTTTTTTTGTTATTATTAGTTCATTATTTTTATCTTTCTCATCAATATTGACACTAAAAGTAACAGTTCTAGAAAAATAGGTAAAGATTTTCATATTTGTTGTTTAAACTCATTGCTTTTGTTTCCTGCATGTGAACAATTTTGCTATTTTGATTGTGAAATACAAAGCTCATTTTTTACAATTTTGATTTCTGAAATACAAAGCTATTTTGGTAGGCATTTAAAGACGAAATTATCAATAAGGAGTTCTGGAATTTAATTATTCACTATGTTATTTTATTATAGGATTATGTTATTTTATTCTTATATTTTGCATATAAAAATTGGTGCTTCATTTTATATGCAAATATTTTTTTTTTTAATTTTTTTTTCATTTCTTATTTCTTCATTATTTCCTTTTCGAAAATGTGTCAAATTGGTTCAGTTTTAATAGTCCTAATTTTTTTGCCAATTCGAATATTCATTGATCTACTCCAATTTTAATATAATATATAATGTTCAGTTCATTAATTAATGAAATTAAACTATATGAAACCATAAATGTATTATCATACGGAGTATAATATAAAATTCATTCAATACTCAGTAATTAATATGGGAAATAGGAAAGAGAATTAAAAGTAAGAAAGAGAGAAATTAATTGGATTGATGATCGTGGGTTTCATTTACGGTAAAAAAAAATTCTTTCTCAATTCTTAAATTTAAGGAGCCAATAGGATTGAGCTAAATGCTTCAGCTTTTATGTATAGGGGATTGTTTTTGACGAAAATGGTACGTATAAATTTATAATGTCTTAAACTAAATGGAAATTTTCCATGGTACCCTTTAATTTTGTCAAATTTCTCATGGTACCCCTACTTTTAAGAATCTGCCCATGGTACTCTTGAGGTTCCATTATTGTGTCCATGATATCCCTTAATGTAACGGTTGTTAACGTAACGTTAAATTTTGATGATGTGGAATAATTAGGAAATTAAAAATTAATAAGAAATGAGAAATTAAAATTAAAATTAAAATTTGCACAATTCGCATGGTAGTCTTGAGTTTTCTACTTTTCCCCCAAATACCCTTTCTACTTTTCCCCCAAATACCCTTTCTACTTTTCCCCCAAATACCATTTTGCACATGGTACCCAACTTTTTAAGTTTGTGTACATTATACCCTCCATGTTTGATTTTCATGCACAACATATCCTTTTTGTCGCTGTAAAAAAACTCAATTGCGCATAACTCCTAGATCGGAATTCAGAATCGGCCAATTTTTTTTCGTTAAATGATTATCTCGGCATAATCTACGATTTGAGAAAAAAAAATTGCTGACTGACATTTTATAGGGTTTTTTTTAACGAAAACCTAAAATCAAACATATCTTCGATCATAAATTTCCAAATGACCAATTTCGTTTTATCAATTTATAGATCTCGAAGAGTTAATCAATTTGGAAAAAAAAATTAGTCAATTCCGATTTCTGGTCTATAATTTATGCTCAATTGAAAATTTTAAAAACGATAAAAAGGATATGTTGTGCTTGAAAATCAAATTTCAAGGATATCATGTGCACAAACTTAAAAAGTTGGGTACCACGTGAAAAATGGCAAAGTTCGAGGATACCACGTGAATTTTCCGTTCTACTTTTCCCCCAAATACCCTTGCTTTTGTAAAAAAAAAAAAAATACTGGTTTTAACCCTTAGGCCCTGTTCTTTTGGATTTAAAGTCACTTAATATAAGTTCACTTCAGATCCTATAAGTTCAGTTCAGTTCAGTTCAGATTCTATAAGTTCACTTCAAATTCTATAAGTGCACTTAAGTTCAGATCCTATAAGTTCAGTTCAGTTCAGATCATATAAGTTGAGTTCAGATCCTATAAGTTCAGTTCAGTTCAGTTCAGTTCAGATCCTATAAGTTCAGTTCAGATCCTATACCTCACTTAATTTAAGTTCAGTTCAGATTCTATAAGTTCGATTCGGTTGATTCGAGATCCTATAAGTTCGATTCGAGATCCTATAAATTCGATTCGATTCGAGATCCTATAAGTTCAATTCAGTTCAGATCCAATAAGTTCAGTTCAGATCCTATAAGTTCAGTTCAGATCCTATAAGTTCAGTTCAGTTCAGATCAGATAAGTTTCAGTCCAAAAGGACAGGGCCTTAGTTACGATATCAAAGAGCTACAATTTTTTTCCCAAAGTTGATCATTTTTACGAGATCTTCAGTTTGAAAAAAATTCGCGTTTTTTTATATTGTCCGACTATAACTTTCGATTGCTCATTCATAAAATGAAGTTTTTCCCAAAATAATTGACTTTTCAAGATCTACAATTTAGAAAAAAAAAAACGCGGCTTTATAAACTCGTGACTAGGAGATATGAACATTTAAAGTTATTTTGGAGAAAAATAGGGGTATTTGGTGAAAAAAGTGCAAACCTCACGAGTATTATTTTTAATTTACTAATTATTGTCACGTCATCAAAATTTAACATTTTGTTAATGGCCGTCCCGTTAAGGGGTACCGTGAGCACAAAAATGGAACTTCCAGATTATCATGGACAAATTCTTAAAGTAGGGATATCATGAAAAATCTGACAAAATTAACGAGTATCATGGGAAATTTCCATAAAATAAACTCCGTAGCATGAAAAGAATGAGAATTTAATTTTATACCTAAAATCAAACGCAAATTCTTACGAGTATATTTTTATACGGGGTCTGAAATTAAACGGATCAAATATAGTTATTTTACAATAAAATATCTCTATTTACTGGTAAAATGTTACCATTATTTTCAGAGTAAAAAGTGACAATTTTAATTATAACATTTTGTCATTAAATAATTATATTCTATTAAAAAATGATGACATTTAATTTATCTTATTTCGGACCATTTGAAGCTAGACTTGTTGAAAATCAAAATGGAAACATATGAAAAGCTTTACCTGAGCAATTGGTCTCCCTTGTGACGGGTTACCATTTGTGGCGGATATTTTGTGAGTAAAAATGGTAACAAAATGGGTTAGTGGAGAAAGGGTACCACATGAATAGTGTTACAGAGAGAGAAAAGTGGGTACTTTGTGAGGTATGTGCCGTCACAAACAAGAATTTGTGTTACCTGAGGGGGTCGTGTAAGTTGATGCATTATGCAAGTGAGAAGTGAGCTGCAACTAAAAAGTGAATAGTCTCACAGAAACTAGTACAGTAAAGGAGTCCAATGCTGTAAGTACCTAAAGACTAGAGTAATTAAAGCAGGTCTCGTTGTAAATCAGACTTGATAGAGTACGTCGCAGACTAGCCTGTACAATGTAGGGATTCTACACGTTTCTTTGGAAAAGTAAATTTACATTGATTAGGGAAGCTGAATTTGAATTTGTTTTATCTGCTGGCTCCGATTTTAACCGTGGGAATAGGAAAATAGCACATTATCTATACGAAAAATTACAAATAATCACCACTTATTTGTGTTTTTTTTTTTTACAAATTACCACCTTGTATTGCGTTTTTACAAATAACCACCGAACTTTCACGTATACTCCTCAATCACCACCGTATTTTAATCTCGAACATCGTTTTTCTTATTTTCCGCCTCGTTAAATGACGGCTTGCTCATATTGCCCAAATTACCCCCAGGTGGTAATTTGTAAAAAAACGTAAATACGTGGTGGTTATCTATATCTGTGTCTTTTGAAGAGAATCCGGACAGATAAAAAAGACCTCAACATAATAGAATGGAATCGTTTAGGCGAGTGAGGCAACAGTAGAGGAGCACGATAAAGAGGGTTTGAGGGTGACAAAGAAATGACAAGTGCAAAATTGACAGCGTCATAGGCCTGATTAGTGCCTGACCCTTTCCTTGCCCAACACTCATCTTATTTTCTTTATCTTACTTTTTTTCTTCCACTATCCTCTTAACCTTGCAGGGTTGCAGTGATGGTGTAAGTTTAACCTAGTAAGTGAACGGTACGTTGCACTAGTAAGGGTCGAACACGAAGAACAAATTAGATTACTAATCGTTATGTTCAACGGTTTAACTAAGTCTAAAAAGAGCAAGGTTTGTGTAATAATTATCAACTAGGCTAAGTAACAAGCGATAAATAAACTAAACAATGCTAAGATCAAGAGACAAGTGATAGGATACGAGTTTTAATCAATAAGGAATGGCCTAGGGCGTGGTTAGGTCATTAACAATTCGTAAATAACACATTGATCCCGTAAATTTATTGTCTAAGGGAAGCTAGGTTGGAGAAAACGCCTCTAATTCGCTATAGCAACTTCCTCCAGGACTCATGCTAAGACACTAGGATTCCCGACTCACCTCCCTCCCGGGCTCGTGACTCGGACCTCTTCTAAGCAAGGTTCAGTGCCATCCTCAAATTCCCCGACCCAAGGCTAGAAGGCACTAAGAACGCGATAAATTCCCGGGTTTTCTAACCCTTTTTCCCAAAGGTGAAAGTCAACCCGGTTCCCCAAAGGCACCCTCTCATGGTTCTCCCTCTCGGGTTCAACCTTGATTGGCAAGAGATGTAAAAGGGTGGTTAACTAAGCACCTAACCAATTCCCATTGGTGGACAAGGGTACCAAACCAACCAAAATCCCAATTTACAACACTATCAAGTCAACTCCTTTGATAAACCCCAATAATTTCCCTTTAACAACAAATTAGATAGAATCAAACATGTTAACTACTCATGTTGGACCCAACCACACCCTAGTAAGGATACTACTCACTAATCATGGTTATTTTAGCAAGACAAGCAATAAAGGGAATACTTTAACGATAAACATGGTGATATTATAAATTTTTACGATAGAACATGCAAAGCTTATAAGAAATGATGAAAATCTACTAATAACACTAAGAGTAGATGAATTAACTCAAAAAGAACCAAACTTTATCAAATCTATCAAAGTCACAAGCTTTATAGGAATAAAGCCAATTAAAAGCATGAACAACAAACAAGAGAAAGAGAGAGAGAGAGAGAGAGAGAGAGATTTTGACTAAACCATCAACAAACAACAAATCTCAACAAATACTAGCAAAAAGAGATCTAACAACTATTGAAAACAATAGATGAACAAAGGAGAAAAGAGAAAAAGGAAAGAAACAATACCAACTATGAAAGGATGAATAATAATGAAGAAAAAGGTAAGAACAATAATAATAATCTTTGATTGATGAAGAGTGATTGATAAGTTACAAATGATTTGAATTTCTCCTCTCTTAACCTTACAAATTTCTTCTCAAACTAGGATTGGATCCCTAATTTTCTGAAAAATTAGCTATTTATATCAAGTACAAAAAGGTAGATGAAAGTGCAAGAGGAAACGAAAACTGCAGCCGAGGGGTATAATTATGCCCGGTCCGGATATAATTTTGCCCGGTCGGGTAAAATGTCAAAACAGGCTAAAAACGCTAAACGGATGAGAGGTACCCGACCGGGTATAGTTGTGCTCGGTCGGGTAGGATTGTGCCCGGTTGAGGTAAAGTTATGCTGCCCGGCTGTAATTCCTCCTTGTTGCTTCCTTTCTTCAAGCAAATCCCGTTCCAACTACGTCCCGCATGAGCTTCCAAGCAAGATACCTACAAGAAGGTCAACAAAAGCAAGTAAAATAGCTCGAAAACTCGTATAAGCAAGGTATGGTGGGAGTGACACAGATTAAGCTAAAATCAGTCAAAGCGACATACTAAGCTAACTAAAGGGCGACAAAAAGGGGTCCTTAGCATTGACTTATGAGGGGTAAAATAGAGTTATCAAATCTCCCAACACTTGACCTTTACTCGTCCTCGAGTAAATACTAGATTTAGGACTCACCCCCTTTAGCTAGAGAAGTGGTATGCACAATATAAGCATCGCTTAAACTTATTCTAATGGTAATAACCGAATGAGTATTAATGCACTCAACGCCCCTTCAACTCACGTAATTATGCTTATGAGGTAAAGCATGACTCGTAAGGCAAGTAGGGTCTTGCAAGAAAAATGCAATGCATCCACCATGTAAGCACGAAAGCAAGTAATAGAATGAATCTAACAAAAAATGGTCCACTTTCCTCATCTTAGTGGCCGAGTTTTAATCTCAATAACATGGTCTAGGTCGGGAAATACCGTCTCAGAATTCCAACGGATGTGCCAACTCCCTAAGGGTGGCCCAAGCAACCCAAATGTGACTACCAAAACTCAAGAAACAAATTCAAGAGCGGGGGAAAGGGGAAATGGAGTTAGTCCTCTAAGATTTATAAGACCGACACAAGACTCAACCGAAGACCCATGACTAAAAGGGCCTAGGTCAACGACATCCTCACGGTTTTCACTTATCTCTCATTTAAAGAACGGTGTTTTGTGTACAAAAAGTAACCGAAACACTCTCCTATTACGACTCGTGAGAACGTGTCCGCAATCTAATGTGTAATACCATCCTATGACCAAGTCAGATGCAAAAATGGGGTCATGCACACAATATGAAACAAGGGTTGTAACGGGGTTAGGGAGAAGGACAAAACGGGATTGTTGCAAGCAACGTTTGGATATGTGAGGTTCAAATCAAGAATAGTCAACATACCACTTATCCCACTTCTTATTGCAACACATGAGATACGTCTATGCCGTATTATAGAATCGATTACCAAAACTATGCAAAAATTGCATAAACCCAACTCAAATTGGAAAAACTTGAAAATACTCCTCTTATTTCAACAAATGAACAACGTCTACACCCTAACAAGAGTCTGGTTTCCCAAAATCAAGCAAAACTTGTGTAAACCCGACTCACTTTGGAAAAACATCAAATTGCCCTTTATTCTAGCAACGGCTTTTTCTACCTCTTAAATGATGAGTAGGGGTGTTGCATGCTCTTTCTCTTTTTCTAAAACAAGTATTTACAATCACCATCTTTTTTTTTTTTTTTTTTTTTTTTTTTTTTTTTTTTTTTTTTTCATTTTTCAAAACTTTTCTAATTTTCTCTTTTGTTTTTCATTTTTTTTTGAAAACCTATTATTTATTTGCAATTTGCCAACCAACCCAACATTCCAACACAAAAAAGACCGAATACACCTCCTAGCTCATTACTACGACTATGACTCATTCTTGATTTAGGAAGGTCATTATGGAATGTAGCTTGTATTGTGGTTCGCCAAATAAAATGGGCTAAGGCTCGAAAAGGGTGCATATTTCAAAAAGGGAATCAATGTAGGGGTCAAAACAAGGCTTGATTAGACAATGTGAGGTTCAATTATGTGCAAACAAGTTTGTTTCATAAAATGTGCGTAAAAAGGAAGCAACTCACGGTCTAAGGACGGAATGACACACTTATGCGTCTAGACATAACACGTCTCGCGAGGAGACCTACTCACAATCCTATGTGGGGGTCGGGTATGAACGTACCGACCCTAGGAGGCTCTAATACTCACATAAGAGTAGCTAGGTCGAGACCTAAGTCTAGCCTACGATCCTTGGTCTCACAAGGTGGTCTAGACTCGTAAGACAAACTCTTTTTCCCATGAGTAACAAAGTGGTTACGGGAGCGAGCTACGGGGAGGGGGAAGGCACAATTGGAACATGTTCATCCTTGGGGTATTTACTTCCCTCTCTTGACCATATTTCGAGCAAAACATTGATGTACAAACTAAGCGCAAGACTATATGTAAAAACAACACATATATACATTTGACAAATGCATGGGGAAATTAAACAAACATGAAACGAAACGTGCAACAAGTCGGCTAGTCCTAGCAACACTTCAACATCAATAATCCAAAGTTCCCCAAAGGAACATCCAAGGCACAAAAATATCATCCTCCTCCATATTTTACAACAATATAAAAAGAGAAAGAACAGAAAAGGAGAAAGAGATAAGAACGTCTATACCAAGCGGTCTTTTAGTCTCCTTTTTGCCTTTGATAGTTGATGTACCTATGCCACTTTGTTAGCCAAACACATGTATATACAATGCAATATTTTTTTGAAATTTTAAAATTTTGAAATTTTTAGTCATTTTTGAAATTTTTCTTGAATATTTACAAGTAAATATATACAAATATTAACAATATGCACAAAATGGATATTTCCCTCCCCACACTTAATATTTACATTGTCCTCAATGGAACAAAGTATATGGAGAGAATAGGAAAAATAAATAACATATTTTTGGATTTTATGAATTTTCGAAAAAGTAAAGAACTTGTTTTTGTGTTTTTATTTTTGCCTTCTCCCCACACTTATTATTTACAACATCCAATGACAGATGAAGTGTGGTTAAGAGGCATTTTTTTATTCAAAATAAAAAGACATATTTTTGGGTTTTTCATTTTTCAATTTTTTCATTTTTTTTTAATATGGATACAACTAAATGTGACAATATATTACAAAATTCAAAGTCTAATACAACCTACATGAATGCAAACTAAATGATGAACAATGCTAATATATTACAAGTAATCTAGATGCAAAAACTAATATGCTACATGGATGTATGTTTGGGAGAGCTAATTTAAATTAACTCCTATTTAGATTTAAGGGAGTTTGGATATTGAAAGAGGGAGCAAGGGATCATGTCCAATTCATGAATGTTTCTAAGAAGACTGTAACACCCCCGCACACCAGAACGCCTTACCAAGGACCATTCCAGTGTATGACGGTGTCACCATCTCGGTTTCCCGAGGAAGTAGATCAAATTAGACAATACAAGAACAATAATATAATATTAGAATATCTATTACAATGTCTTTCTATTCAAGTCTCTAAAAATAAGGTTCAATTACAACACTTGTGATTCTACATCTTTAGACCAGTGGCGTGATGACTCGATCCCTCCAATCCCCAATGAGAAATCAACCATACTGCTAAACCAACTGCTCACCATCCCCGAATGGATCACCGCAGATACCACAAAACAACACGGGGTCAGTACTGACTAACCAAATATAAGACAATACAATAAAGTAAACAGCTGATCATCCCCTATCTCAACCTCACCACATCGTACCATAACCGACTACACACCAAGAAGAGTGTAGCCCTGCCCAGATTACCCATCGCAACAGGTAACCCTCGCCGCCGATGGGTGACCGCATCCATCCCCATCTAGTCCGGCTCATCATCGAGCGACTAACATTCCCTGTCCCTTAATGTGCACATCCCCTCCCGTGACGGGTTCCACGGAGGGCGAACTAGGGTGTGAAGCCACTCCCGCAAGTGACTCCACCACAATCACACCCACAACATCATGTTGTCACACCACAACGACATCATCACCCCAATGACCATACTCCGATGATCGGAAGATAATCACAAATCACAATACAATCATAATCTCAAATCAATTGTGATGGGCGAGTAGGGAGACCCTACCTCATCGCAAAGCATGGGGAATTTCCATTTCTGACTACGCACGACTCTAGTAAGCATCCTAACAATGATAACCGTATCCTATTACACGACCATACACAGAAAATCATTCAAAAGGACACAAGGCGTAAAACTTACTTAACCTTACACATTGGTGACGACATAGACAACCACCGCCCACCTCGTCCTTGCTCCGCGAATCCCGATATCCCCATGGTAGAGGTTTAGGCTAATTTCATTAAGGTAGGAAGCTATGGAGTGATAGAGGAGGGAGATGGTCTAGGGTTAGAGAAAGAGAAACTGTCGAGGAAATGAGAAAATAGAAATGAATCTCGCGAACTCGCATTTATAATAACGTGTCAACAGCGGCCATACTCGGTCGAGTATAGGAATACTCGGCCGAGTAGGCTCCACTCGGTCGAGTACTGCTGATACTCGGCCGAGTGGTCTCAGCTAGGTCGAGTAACTAACCTATACGTCTCCTATTACAAGTCTGATCCCTCACCCATTCATCCCTAAGGTCTGTTTGATCGACAATATCGGTCAACAACGTTCCTAAAAGTCCTGGATGTTACAATCTTCCCCCCTTAAAAGAACTTCGTCCCCGAAGTTCAGCCTGTACAACACCCCCCGCAAGATTACGTACCATGACCTTAACCACCTTCACAAAGGTACACAAGTTCACACTATCCATACATTACCATCAGCCATCTTACTCAACAACAATCACTTATCACAGCTACCTTCCCAAACAATGCTACTCGCTAACTTACACATATACATACGGAGATTAGTGAAATTCCTATGCCTTATTTTGCCAAACATGGCACCATCACTATTGACCCTAAAACACGTATGCAAACCCATTCTCAAAACAGTATTCAACCATATACTTACACAAGTATGCAATTGCAACACCTTACATAAGGTAGAAAACCATACACAAATGTAAACTACCACGTTCCGTACGCTTATATTAAATATACAAATGCAAAGCGATACACCATTATAAAGTACGTAAGTACACAATCACTACATTCCGAACACGTATACCACTTATCATCAATTGAATCGAATCTTCATATTACTTGACACCCGTGCGTCACATAATTTTCATATTAATTGAATACAACCTAGATGCGGCTTAAAGAAAACATAATTGTAGTCCAGTAATTCCTAATGTGGACACACCTAACATACATATGATTCCCAATATTTCATAAAATTAACTACTTACACATAAATAAAATACATATTTATACTTGGTTTCGCGACATTACTCTTCCCCTCTAAAAAGGAACTTCGTCCCCGAAGTTCACCACTAATCACTTCCCTAAACCCCACGCTAAAACGTACTACATGACGGCGACATTATGTAGCCCAACTTGTTCTACGACATTACACTCTTGTGACTTATAAAGGCCAAATATCTCAGCAACCAACATATATATTCCTATAGCGACAATTAACATATAGAATAATTGAAAAAGAACAGGTCTATACGTAACTTCATTGAAACAGTTATCATTGTAACCAAACATATACATACGTATAAAACTTCTTACAGTGACCACGTGATATGAGTAAAGTGTTATCTTCAGATACTTAAATGTCTAGGGTATTCCACCCCTAAATAACTAACCTGTGTTACGCAACAAAACATTTCATAGATTTATAGCCGATACCAACTGATGGGGCATATTCTGCACCGCTGACCAAGTCAACATATTGAGCAAGGTCAAAGATATCCACAGCAAGTCAACGACTTAGACAGCCTAGCCGATGCAGCCCATCGGCCTGTCAGCCTGGGTCTCGGCATGGCAACCTGCCAGCCGGGACACATACCCGCGTACTCATATCCAAGATCCCTCGGCGGTGAGTCAACAGGGCCCGTCGGCTTGCCATAGGTCCCTCGGCCGAGGGGTAGATCAGTCTTTCCACCTGCTAGCCACTTGGCCACTTGGCCACTACGTGACAAAAGGTGAAAGTCTATAAATACTCCTCAACCTTCATTGAGGAAAGGATCCAGAACTTAACCTAAGAAACACTATTCATCTGGTATTATCTTCCTTATCTCTCTACAATATACATTCAGCCAAGTAACAACTTATCCCTTAAGTTTACTGACTTGAGCGTCGGAGTGAGTACGCTTGGCACAAAGCCAAGCCCTCAGTTCGTTCATTGTTGCAGGAGAGGCCGAGAGGAACAATTAAGGAAAGAAGGATTCAACTCAAGACATCATTCTACAAGCCACGGGTGGTAACAATACTTGCTCTGGAATTACGCCCGGAACAATTGGCGCCGTCTGTGGAGATATAAACTATCTCCACTGTCTCCTTCTGAACAGGGGGGATGGAAGGCGGAGCCGATGTCGAAGCCATCACCGCCGAAGGCTTTGTTTTTCGCGTATGACGCGGCATGTTACTAACAACCTTCGCCTGGGCCTCCACCAAATTCAAGCTTTTCAGCTGCTGGTCCATAAGATCATTCGGCGACATCCTGCGGTCATGGGTCAGAGCCTTGGGATGCAAGTTAGCAACGGTTTTGTCTTTGTGCAGCCCCATTCTCGGAGGATATCCTCGGACAAATCCGGTCCAAAGTAGTGCGAAGGAAACAAAGCAAGAATTAAGTAGAGGAATTAAATCGAAGTTCGAAGAACAGGGAACATTGACGACGGTGATGGGCCTCATACCGACCCCACTCCCCTGCTAAAAGGCGGTATGAGGCCGACATGGCGAGCGGCTCATCACGAAGAATGATCTGCGTTGGGGAATCCATCTTTTCGGCACCCCACTCTTGTCCGCCTCAAAGAGCCTCATCGCCGTGACCTCTCATCCTCCCTAAGAGAGACCTGGCATCCATCTTGAGTTTTTTCGGGTGACCCATCGTCATGTTCCGCCTTAGTCTCACACCGCAAGTTAACTTGGTCTTTGGCGTGGGCGGCGTGGATAGTCATCCGGCACCTTAACGTACACCCACCGATCTCTCCAGTCTTTGCAAGAAGTAAGTTTGTCAACAGAGACATAACCCTTCTCCATGTGCACACTGTACCAACCGACGCGGCCAGAGATTGACGGTGGAGATAATGAAGCCGCGGAATAAATTCACCGTCGGGGCCTCCCCTTGAAGAGACAAAGCCACACAAAGCCGACTATCGTCCTCATGGCCAACGGATGCAGTTGGGCCACAGCGACGTTCATAGCTATGATGATAGCCATGACGTACTCGTTCAGCGGAAATCGGAGCCCGTACTCCAAGTGTCGCATGTATACACCGGTATGGCCCGGTGGAGGGCAACAGACGGCCTGACCCTCCTCAGGGATAACAATCTTGTATCCCCTGCCAAAGAAGAAATGGCCCTCGAAAAATTTCTCACCGGAACAACTGGCCAACTTATGGGTCCAAGCTCGGTCAACGCGTACCTTACAGACGTCACCGTGATCCATAACGTACTGCCTCCCCTCTTTGGGACGAGCCTTTTCAGCATCATCACCAAAATCGTCTGCGTCATCATCGACATCATCGTCATCCTCCCATTCCTCCAAAATTCGAGGATCGACTTCAGGAGAAGGAGACCTAGGGCCCCCAGGCCTTATCAGGAGGGCGTCCAACTTCTCCTCCTCATCAAGACGCGACGGGGAACCCCCCGGCGCCGGTTTACTAGGCCCGGCATCAGCAGAAGACATGTTTACAATAAAAACTTACAAAAATAAGAAATTGGGAAGTTTGTTTGTTTACCTTGAAGAAAAACACTCGCCGGAGTAACAACTCTGAAAATTAGAAGACAAAGAAGCCCTTGAAAGTTTAGAGAGAAGGAAAATTTTGGAGAATGAAATTGGTGGCCAATTTCACGGAATAACTGCCCTATTTATAGGGAAAAGCCCATAAAGAAGGACCAATCAGCGAACAGCCCATGAAGCGTCATCCAATCAGCGAACAGACACGTGTCGGACATGCAACCACGGGATGTCAATCGTTGCAACAGTTGAACGTCAATCAATGCAACAGTGACCAAACGTCTTCAACACGCCCATTCATATCTCTCCGCCTATCCACCTTCCTCAACAAATTCCCAAGCATCTGTTCTCCGCCGGCCACATGATCAACCAAGCTAAGTAGCGCCGGCCGGGGGCAATCAAAAACAACCGGCACTCTCAACCCTGGTCTCGGCAAGCGTCACTTTCTTTTCCACATCGGATGCCCTTTACACATCCATGTGGAGGGGGGATATGGTACGGCCTAAGAAAGACTAGGCCGAGGTAAAAGAAGCCGCCAGAAGAAAGCCCGCATGAAGAAGCCGATGCGAAATTTTTTTACAAATTACTTACGCAGAATATACGCTCAAACGTACATCGGAGCCCATACCACGGCATAGACTACGCTGGGGGCAAATTGATGGGGCATATTCGCACCGCCCGACCAAGTCAACATATTGAGCAAGGTCAAAGATATCCACAAACAAGTCAACGACTTAGACGACCCTAGCCGTCGACCCATCGGCTGTCACTGGTCTCGGCATGGCAACCCGCCGGGACACATACCGCGTACTCATATCCAAGATCCTCGGCGGTGAGTCAACGGGGCCCGCCGGCCTGCCATAGGTCCCTCGGCCGAGGGGTAGATCAGTCTTTCCACCTGCTAGCCACTTGGCCACTTGGCCACTACGTGACAAAAGGTGAAAGTCTATAAATACTCCTCAACCTTCATTGAGGAAAGGATCCAGAACTTAACCTAAGAAACACTATTCATCTGGTATTATCTTCCTTATCTCTCTACAATATACATTCAGCCAAGTAACAACTTATCCCTTAAGTTTACTGACTTGAGCGTCGGAGTGAGTACGCTTGGCACAAAGCCAAGCCCTCAGTTCGTTCATTGTTGCAGGAGAGGCCGAGAGGAACAATTAAGGAAAGAAGGATTCAACTCAAGACATCATTCTATAAGCCACGGGTGGTAACAATACTTGCTCTGGAATTACGCCCGGAACACCAACAATCACAAATCACAATTCTAACGAATTTCCGTAATACCTCTGAACTCGCAACAATCGGCCGAGTATGAAAGGCTACTCGGTCGAGTAAGTTATACTCGGTCGAGTATGGGAATACTCGGCCGAGTAAGCTCTACTCGGTCGAGTAGTAACCTATACTCGGTCGAGTATAACCACCAGAGAGCGTTTTGCCGATATCACCTAGCTGTCACTAACAACCTGCATCAATTCTTTACAATAGCTTAAAATATAACTAATTCCTACATTAAGGGACATTCAACACTTCACCATACGATAACCACGTAACGGCCTTATGGCCAAATACAGTCATCCAACAAAAGATACGAAATACCGGTAATAACATCCAAAGAAGAAATAATACTCCAACCAACAAAGTAAATCCACCACAACCAAATAAATCCGACATTAAAGAACTCAAAGTAAGTAATCTAACGACATACGACCACTAACGAGGACCCTCCTCCATGCCATCATCTCCACCTGCGCCCGAGGTACCTGCGCTTGAACTCCCTACTCCTGGGAAGCCTGCTGCTGCTGAGTAGTCCCCTCCTAGCTGACTGCGGGAGTTGGCTCCCCACGGTCCCGCGAGGTAGCCAAACTCAGTCTCCTCTGGAGGTCTCCAGAAACTCGGGTCCACCCCATAGCTGTGGAACACTCCCGTATCCACTCCCGGTCCTCTCCACGGACAGAGCCGTGCCAACTCGGTCCGATGCCCCGATTAAGGGTCATCTCGTGTAGGTTGCGGAGCACCAAAGTAGAAGAGATCCGCTCGGCCGGCTCATGAGGTGCATCCAGGGTCATGCACCGTAGGGTGCGGCGAGTCTACGGATAAGGATGGTAAGGGTAGGAGTCGGGGGCGAGTAAGAGGGCTCGGACACAACCGGGTCTACCCTAGGCCGCCTAACTCCACGACGCTCCCTAGGTGTGGGAGGTGCTCACGCTGCCCCTCATGTACGGTGAGGCTCGGGTAAGTCCGGGAGAATCCGTGGGTCAATCAGTAAGGCGGGGCTCGGGTCAGGAATGCCACAAGGCTCCCACTCGGCCAAATGATCAACAACAGGGAGATGAGCTGGGTCCGGAAGCACCATCCACATAGTTCCTCTCACTCTCCAAGCATACGACCCATCATCCATCTTCCTCAACCATCGGTTCGACGCCGATCGGGCGTCCATGGTGGGTACAACCTCAACATACTCATTCCCCTCGGGAGGTGGGGCCTCAAAGTCGGTCGTCGGCCGAGCTAGGCGGGTCACTATGGCCCCGCAAGCAATGAATCGGGTCTCAGACTGTGCCATGCGCTCCAGACTAGAGCACACTATACCAGGAGCACTGTAGTAAAACGGTTTCCGGCGGTGGAGGTTAAGGTAGGATATAAGGAGCATGACTTCGTGAGAATTGAGCTTACTCACGTCCTCTCTCGAGTACAGCAAACAGGTCATCATCCTTAGAAACATACGAAGGGACACGTGCTGAATGTCATTAATCAACATGGCACTGACGCTAGGGGCGGGTCTGCCAGTCAAATACGGAAGGTACTAAGGTGCGCCACTGTTCTTGGCCACGTCACTAAGATAGTCGTCCTCCTCGGCCTCTAAACCCAAATGGTCAGCCAACTCATCAAGGGTAAGCTCATGATCCTCATTCATGAGACGAAAAGCGACGGTCTTGCCCTTCCTATCATAAACAAAAGAGCTCAAAAACTCTAAGGTCAAGTGGGGGTAGGATTTCTTTCTCAAGTGATACAACCCCTCCATGCCCAAAATCTTGAAAATGTGAACTATGTCCTCCTTAATTCCCAAAGTCTCAAGGATACTAGGGTTGACACAACGGATGGGGCGAAAAGGACGGCGCATAAGAGCCACGAAAGCCTTACGATGATCGAAGTTAGCAAAAATTACCAATGGATGTGCCTCCACCGGTGGTACAACCGGTCCACTGCTACATTGCCCAGCCTCGAGTTGGACATTCGCGCGAGGTCTCTTGTTGGGTAAACCTCTAGTTTTCACCATACTGCAAGAAAATCATTTTTAACAAAGGATTGACACTTGAAAGTTCTTAGCACAAAAGACGGTCTGTTTTACTTGTATCACGATTTAAGAATGAGGTTTCTAAGATAACTTTCAGAAAATCACCAACTACTTTACAATTCATATGGTTCCAAGTTTTCAAATTCTTCAAATCAAAGGATACTCATCAACAATAAGGGAAATTTCGTTTTTGCTAACCCTAGAATTCAGAATTTGGATTTTACCTCATAAAATGATCAACCACAATGTACACAAGGTCTATAGGTAGTCGAATTCGAAAATCAATAAGTTTAAGACAGAATTTCGATTGTTTTTAACAAGAAATTGAAATATAGCATGCTAATACACAAAGTCTTTGAAAACAATTAAGGAATTTGAGTTTAAATCTTACCTTAAACTGATTTAGGGCAAATAAGAACAAGTGTGACACCAAGATTTTACCCAAGAGCTTGAGAAAGGATGAGTATGGAGTTTTAGAGAGAAGGAAAGATGAAGATGGGAGGCGGAAATAAGAAAGAAAAGCACGAAATTAGGGTTTTTGTATAACCCGCAAATGGCTTGCTACAGCAATACTCGGTCGAGTGTTGGGAATACTCGGCCGAGTGTTCACTACTCGGTCGAGTGTTTAGGATACTCGGCCGAGTGTACATTGCTCGGTCGAGTACCTTTCTTACTCGATCGAGTTTTGAAGAACAGAAGCGACTATTACTTCCACACTACGGACACTCGGTGTTGGGACTTGGTACTCGGCCGAGTATGATCTACTCGGTCGAGTTTTCTGAAAACGAATAGGGAGTAGCAACTTTTCATTATTCCTGCAAAATTAAACAATATCGTTCGGAGTTCCGGACATCCGGCTCGTCACTATTAACGTTTGTTTCTACCACATAAACACATATCACATAACCCTATCATCGGAACAACCATCATTCCTACCTTTATTCCTCCCTTTACCACAAATTATCTAATTCTATCCTTATAGCATACTCGCAACTAACTACAATACTTGCAAGGTTAAATTCTTATGTCACATCATCTTTAATTCCGCTAAACACCAGAAACACACCAAAATCACATTTGCGACGTAGCAATTCAGTACACAACACATTCATCGTAAAGCCATATGATTAATTTGTCACTGCTCGCACATTGCAATAGTTCCACATTCACTTCCACTTTTCCACACATATATCCAACACATACCACTCTACTAATAGGTACACACATATTAGATGCACACAACATACATCACCAAGCAATCAACGACCCACACTAGCTACCCTTTTTCCCGTGTCTGGCTTAAGTCCGATGGGGCCATGATTTTGAAATGAGGGCGCCTACTCACCCAAAATCTAGCATCAGCTGGGGCTCCCAACGTACATACACCAGGTTCATTTTAATTGACACTCTATGTTCATTAATTTTGTTAGTTCAGGTTCCAAAATCGTCGGCTCTGATACCACTTTGTAACACCCCCGCACACCAGAACGCCTTACCAAGGACCATTCCAGTGTATGACGGTGTCACCATCTCGGTTTCCCGAGGAAGTAGATCAAATTAGACAATACAAGAACAATAATATAATATTAGAATATCTATTACAATGTCTTTCTATTCAAGTCTCTAAAAATAAGGTTCAATTACAACACTTGTGATTCTACATCTTTAGACCAGTGGCGTGATGACTCGATCCCTCCAATCCCAGCAGCAGAAATCAACCATACCTGCTAAACCAACTGCTCACCATCCCCGAATGGATCACCGCAGATACCACAAAACAACACGGGGTCAGTACTGACTAACCAAATATAAGACAAGACAATAAAGTAAACAGCTGATCATCCCCTATCTCAACCTCACCACATCGTACCATAACCGACTACACTGCGAAGAGTGTAGCCCTGCCAGATTACCCATCGCAACAGGTAACCCTCGCCGCCAGTGGGTGACCGCAGTCCATCCCCACCTAGTCCAGCTCATCATCGAGCGACTAACATTCCCTGTCCCTTAATGTGCACATCCCCTCCCGTGACGGGTTCCACGGAGGGCGAACTAGGGTGTGAAGCCACTCCCGCAAGTGACTCCACCACAATCACACCCACAGCATCACAACTGTCACACCACAACGACATCATCACCCCAACAACCATACTCCGATGATCAGAAGATAATCACAAATCACAATACAATCATAATCTCAAATCAATTAACAGTAGACTGAGTAGGGAGACCCTACCTCATCGCAAAGCATGGGGAATTTCCATTTACAGCTACGCACGACTCCAGTAAGCATCCTAACAATGATAACCGTATCCTATTACACGACCATACACAGAAAATCATTCAAAAGGACACAAGGCAGAAACTTACTTAACCTTACACATTGGTGACGACATAGACAACCACCGCCCACCTCGTCCTTGCTCCGCGAATCCCGATATCCCCATGGTAGAGGTTTAGGCTAATTTCATTAAGGTAGGAAGCTATGGAGTGATAGAGGAGGGAGATGGTCTAGGGTTAGAGAAAGAGAAACTGTCGAGGAAATGAGAAAATAGAAATGAATCTCGCGAACTCGCATTTATAATAACGTGTCAACAGCGGCCATACTCGGTCGAGTATAGGAATACTCGGCCGAGTAGGCTCCACTCGGTCGAGTACTGCTGATACTCGGCCGAGTGGTCTCAGCTAGGTCGAGTAACTAACCTATACGTCTCCTATTACAAGTCTGATCCCTCACCCATTTATCCCTAAGGTCTGTTTGATCGACAATATCGGTCAACAACGTTCCTAAAAGTCCTGGATGTTACAAAGACAAATAATAATAATCTAAAATGCACAAATATTCAAGAATTAGTCAAAGTAGTCCACTTACTTGAGCCCACAAGAGTCAGCAAGACAAACGGCAACAACAACAAAGACTTAGTCTAAACTAGAACAAAACGACTAATATCAATCCATTGCTCTCCGACAACGGTGCCAAAAACTTGATGGTGTAAGTTTAACCTCGCAAGTGAACGATACGTTGCACTGGTAAGGGTCGAACACGAGGAGAAAATTAGATTACTAATCGTTACGTTCAACGATTTACCTAAGTCTAAAAAGAGCAAGGTTTGTGTAATAACTATCAACTAGGCTAAGTAAAAAGCGATAAATAAACTAAACAATGCAAAGATCAAGAGACAAGTGATAGGATACGAGTTTTAATCAATAAGGAAAGGCCTGGGGCGTGGTTAGGTCATTAACAATTCGTAAATAACACATTGATCCCGTAAATTTATTGTCTAAGGGAATCTAGGTAGGAGAAAACGCCTCTAATTCGTTATAGAAACTTCCTCCCGGACTCATGCTAAGACACTAGGATTCCCGACTCACCTCCCTCCCGGGCTCGTGACTCGGACCTCTCCCAAGCAAGGTTCTAGAACTCGACGCGCCATCCTCAAAATCCCTGACCCAAGGCTAGAAGGCACTAAGAACGCGATAAATTCCCGGGTTTTCTAACCCTTTTTCCCAAAGGTGAAAGTCAACCCGGTTCCCCAAAGACACCCTCTCATGGTTCTCCCTCCCGGGTTCAACTTTGATTGGGAAGAGATGTAAAAGGGTGGTTAACAAAGTACCTAACCAATTCCTATTGTTGGACAAGGGTACCAAACCAACCAAAACCCGAATTTACAACACTATCAAGTCAACTTCTTTAATAAACCCCACAAATTTCCCCTTTGACAACAAATTAGATAGAATCAAGCATGTTAACTACTCATGTTGGATCCAACCACACCCTAGTAAGGATACTACTCACTAATCATGGTTATTTTAGCAATACAAACAATAAAGGGGAATACTTTAACAATAAACATGGTGATATTATGAATTTTACGATAGAACATGAAAAGATTATAAGAAATGATGAAAATCTACTAATAAGACTAAGAGTAGATGAATTAACTTAAAAAGAACCAAACTTTATTAAATCTATCAAAGTCAGAAGCTTTATAGGAATAAAGTCAATTAAAAGCATGAACAACAAACAAAAGAGAGAGAGAGAGAGAGAGAGAGAGAGAGAGAGAGAGAGAGAGAGAGAGAGAGAGAGAGAGTGAGTGAGAGAGAGATTTTGACTAAACCATCAACAAACAACAAATCTCAACAAATACTAGCAAAAAGAGATCTAACAACTATTGAAAACAATAGATGAACAAAGGAGAAAAGAGAAAAAGGAAAGAAACAATACCAACTATGGAAGAATGAATAATAATGAAGAACAAGGAAAGAACAATAATAATAATCTTTGATTGATGAAGAATGATTGATAAGTTACAAAAGATTTGAATTTCTCCTCTCTCAACCTTACAAATTTCTTCTCAAACTAGGATTTGATCCCTAATTTTCTGGAAAATTAGCTTTTTTATATCATGTAAAAAAAGGTAGGTGGAAGTACAAGAGGAAACGAAAATTGCAGCCGAAGGTATAATTATGCCCGGTCCGGGTTTAATTTTGCCCGGTCGGGTAAAATGTCAAAACAAGCTAAAAAAGCTAAACGGGTGAGAGGTACCCGGCAGGGTATAGTTGTGCACGGTCGGGTAGGATTTTGCCCAGTTGAGGTAAAGTTACGCTCCTTGGCTGTAATTCCTCCTTGTTGCTTCCATTTTTAAAGCAAATCTGGTTCCAACTCTGTCCCGCATGAGCTCCCAAGCAAGATACCTACAAGAAGATCAACAAAAGCAAGTAAAATAGCTCGAAAACTCGTATAAGCAAGGTATGATGGGAGTGACACGAATTAAGCTAAAATCATTCAAAGCGACATACTAAACTAGCTAAAGGGCGACAAAAAGGGGTCATAAGCATTGATTTATGAGGGGTAAAATGGAGTTATCATGCAGATTCTTAACATTAGATTCACGACTATTTCTAAATTTCTTTTCTTTTTTACAGTTTCTGTTTTAAGAACGATAATTAGTGCATTTACGTGAGACAGTTTTATATTACGGAAATGCATGCGGTGTCCTTGAGTTTTTATATTTGTAATACACTCTTATTCCAATATATTTTCTCTCTTCATTTATTAAAACATACTTTTATGAAATAATTACAATCATTAGATTGTTCCAATTAAGATTTAATCTGGACCATTCAAAAGTAATGAAAATCCATTTCTTTTGAACAGAATCCGAACAGATAAAAAAAAAAGACCTCAACATAATGTAATGAAATTGTTTAGGAGGGAGGCAACAGTAGAGTGACACTATAAAGAGGGTTTGAGGGTGAAAAAGAAATGACAAGTGCAAAATTGACGACGGCATAGGCCTCAGTAGTGCCTAACCCTTTCCTTGCCCAACACTCATCTTATTTTCTTTATCTTCCTTTTCTTCTTCCACTATCCTCTAAATCTTGGAGATTTGCATAGTGTTATCATTAGATTCACGACTGCTTCTATATTTCTTTTCTTTTTTACAGTTTCCGTTTTAAGAACGACAATTTGTGCATTCACGTGAGACAATTTTATATTACGGAAAATACACGCGGTGTCCTTGAGTTTTGATATTTTTAATACACTCTTATTCCAATGTATTTTATCTCTTCATTTATTAAAACATACTTTTATAAAATAACTACAATCATTAGATTGTTCCAATTAAGATTTAGTCCGGACCATTCAAAAGTAATGATTCATTTCTTTTGAAGAGAATCCGGACAAATAAAAAAAGAAATCAACATAA
Source organism: Silene latifolia (assembly GCF_048544455.1). Taxonomy (NCBI): domain Eukaryota; kingdom Viridiplantae; phylum Streptophyta; class Magnoliopsida; order Caryophyllales; family Caryophyllaceae; genus Silene; species Silene latifolia. Next base: position 15,228,540 of record NC_133531.1, read on the forward strand.
TGGAATGAAATCGTTTAGGCGAGGAGACAACAGTAGAAGAGCAAAATAAAGAGGGTTTGAGGGTGACAAAGAAATGACAAGTGCAAAATTAACAGCGGCATAGGCCTGAGTTGTGCCTGACCCTTCCCTTGCCCAACACTCATCTTATTTTCTTTATCTTGCTTTTCTTCTTCCACTATCCTCTCAACCTTGAAGAGTTGCAGATTGTTATCATTAGATTCACGACTATTTCTAAATTTCTTTTCTTTTTACGAGTTTCATTTTAAGAACGATAATTTGTGCAATCACGTGGTGTCCTTGAGTTTTGATATTTTTAATATACTCTTATTCCAATGTATTTTCTCTCTTCATTTATTAAAACATACTTTTATGAAATAAATACAATCCTTAGATCGTTGCAAGATTTAATCCGGACCATTCAAAAGTAATGAAAATCCATTTCTTTTGAAAAGAATCCGGACAGATAAAAAAAGACCTCAACATAATGGAATGGAATCGTTTAGGCGAGGGAAGCAACAATAGAGGGGCACAATAAAGAGGGCTTGAGGGTGACAAAGAAATGACAATTGCAAAATTGACGGCGGTATAGGTCTGAGTAGTGTCTCACCCTTCCCTTGCCCAACACTCATCTTATTTTCTTTATCTTGCTTTTGTTCTTCCACTATCCTCTCAACCTTGAAGAGTTGCAGATTGTTATCATTAGATTCACGACTATTTCTAAATTTCTTTTCTTTTTTACAGTTTCTGGTTTAAGAACGATAATTTGTGCAATCACGTGGTATCCTTGAGTTTTGATATTTTTAATATACTCTTATTCCAATGTATTTTCTCTCTTCATTTATTAAAACATACTTTTATGAAATAAATACAATCATTAGATCGTTCTAAGATTTAATCCGGACCATTCAAAAATAATGAAAATGCATTTCTTTTGAAGAGAATCCGGACAGATAAGAAAAGACCTCGACATAATGGAATGGAATCGTTTAGATGAGGGAGGCAACAATAGAGAGGGACGATAAAGAGGGCTTGAGGGTGACAAAGAAATGACAAGTACAAAATTGACGGCGGCATAGGCCTGAGTAGTGCCTCACCTTCCCTTGCCAAACACTCATCTTATTTTCTTTATCTTGCTTTTCTTCTTCCACTATCCTTTCAACCTTGCAGAGTTGCAGATAGTTATCATTAGATTCACGACTATTTCTAATTTTTTTCTTTTTTATAGTTTCTATTTTAAGAACGATAATTTGTGCATTCACGTGGTGTCCTTGAGTTTTGATATTTTTAATACACTCTTATTCCAATGTATTTTCTCTCTTCATTTATGAAAACATACTTTTATGAAATAAATACAATCATTAGATCGTTCAAAGATTTAATCCGGACCATTCAAAAGTAATGAAAATCCATTTCTTTTGAAGAGAATCCGGACAGTTAAAAAAATACCTCAACATAATGGAATGGAATCGTTTAGGCAAGGGAAGCAACAATAGAGGGGCACGATAATGAGGGCTTTATGGTGACAAAGAAATGACAAGTGCAAAATTGACGGCGGCATAGGCCTGAGTAGTGCCTCACCCTTCCCTTGCCCAACACTCATCTTATTTTCTTTATCTTGCTTTTCTTCTTCCACTATCCTCTCAACCTTGCAGAGTTGTAGATTGTTATCATTAGATTTATGACTATTTCTAAATTTCTTTTCTTTTTTACAGTTTCTGTTTTAAGAAACGATAATTTGTGCATTCACGTGGTGTCCTTGAGTTTTGATATTTTTAATACACTATTATTTCAATATATTTTCTCTCTTCATTTATTAAAACATACTTTTTTTGAAATAAATACAATCATTAGATCGTTCTAAGATTTAATCCGGACCATTCAAAAGTAATGAAAATCGATTTCTTTTGAAGAGAATCCGGACAGATAAAAAAAGACCTCAACATAATGGAATGAAATCGTTTAGGCGAGGGAAGCAACAATAGAGGGGCACGATAAAGTGGGCTTGTTGGTGACAAAGAAATGACAAGTGCAAAATTGACGGCGGCATAGGCCTGAGTAGTGCCTCACCCTTCCCTTGCCCAACACTCATCTTATTTTCTTTATCTTGCTTTTCTTCTTCCACTATCCTCTCAACCTTGCAGAGTTGCAGATTGTTATCATTAGATTCATGACTATTTCTAAATTTCTTTTCTTTTTTACAGTTTCTGTTTTTAGAACGATAATTTGTGCATTCACGTGGTGTCCTTGAATTTTGATATTTTTAATACACTCTTATTCCAATGTATTTTATCTATTCATTTATTAAAACATACTTTTTTGAAATAAATACAATCAATAGATCGTTCCAGGATTTAATCCGGACCATTCAAAAGTAATGAAAATCGATTTCTTTTGAAGAGAATTCGGACAGATAAAAAAAGACCTCAACATAATGGAATGGAATCGTTTAGGCGAGGGAAGCAACAATAGAGGGGCACAATAAAGAGGGCTTGAGGGTGACAAAGAAATGACAAGTGCAAAATTGACGGCGGCATAGGCCTGAGTAGTGCCTCACCCTTCCCTTGCCCAACACTCATCTTATTTTCTTTATCTTGCTTTTCTTCTTCCACTATCCTCTCAACCTTGAAGAGTTGCAGATTGTTATCATTAGATTCACGACTATTTCTAAATTTCTTTTCTTTTTTACAGTTTATGGTTTAAGAACGATAATTTGTGCAATCACGTGGTGTCCTTGAGTTTTGATATTTTTAATATACTCTTATTCCAATGTATTTTCTCTCTTCATTTATTAAAACATACTTTTATGAAATAAATACAATCATTAGATCGTTCTAAGATTTAATCCGGAACATTCAAAAGTAATGAAAATGCATTTCTTTTGAAGAGAATCCGGACAGATAAAAAAAGACCTCGACATAATGGAATGGAATCGTTTAGATGAGGGAGGCAACAATAGAGAGGGAGGATAAAGAGGGCTTGAGGGTGACAAAGAAATGACAAGTGCAAAATTGACGGCGGCATAGGCCTGAGTAGTGCCTCACCTTCCCTTGCCAAACACTCATCTTATTTTCTTTATCTTGCTTTTCTTCTTCCACTATCCTTTCAACCTTACAGAGTTGCAGATTGTTATCATTAGATTCACGACTATTTCTAATTTTTTTCTTTTTTACAGTTTCTATTTTAAGAACGATAATTTGTGCATTCACGTGATGTCCTTGAGTTTTGATATTTTTAATACACTCTTATTCCAATGTATTTTCTCTCTTCATTTATTAAAACATACTTTTATGAAATAAATACAATCATTAGATCGTTCAAAGATTTAATCCGGACCATTCAAAAGTAATGAAAATCCATTTCTTTTGAAGAGAATCCGGACAGATAAAAAAAGACCTCAACATAATGGAATGGAATCGTTTAGGCGAGGGAAGCAACAATAGAGGGGCACGATAAAGAGGACTTGATGGTGACAAAGAAATGACAAGTGCAAAATTGACGGCGGCATAGGCCTGAGTAGTGCCTCACCCTTCCCTTGCCCAACACTCATCTTATTTTCTTTATCTTGCTTTTCTTCTTCCACTATCCTCTCAACCTTGCGGAGTTGTAGATTGTTATCATTAGATTCAAGACTATTTCTAAATTTCTTTTCTTTTTTACAGTTTCTGTTTTAAGAACGATAATTTGTGCATTCACGTGGTGTCCTTGAGTTTTGATATTTTTAATACACTATTATTTCAATATATTTTCTCTCTTCATTTATTAAAACATACTTTTTTTGAAATAAATACAATCATTAGATCGTTCCAAGATTTAATCCGGACCATTCAAAAGTAATGAAAATCGATTTCTTTTGAAGAGAATCCGGACAGATAAAAAAAGACCTCAACATAATGGAATGGAATCGTTTAGGCGAGGGAAGCAATAATAGAGGGGCGCGATAAAGAGGGCTTGTTGGTGACAAAGAAATGACAAGTGCAAAATTGACGGCGGCATAGGCCTGAGTAGTGCCTCACCCTTCCCTTGCCCAACACTCATCTTATTTTCTTTATCTTGTTTTTCTTCTTCCACTATCCTCTCAACCTTGCAGAGTTGCAGATTGTTATCATTAGATTCATGACTATTTCTAAATTTCTTTTCTTTTTTACAGTTTCTGTTCTAAGAACGATAATTTGTGCATTCACGTAAGACAGTTTTATATTACGGAAAATGGACGCGGTGTCCTTGAGTTTTGATATTTTTAATACACTCTTATTCCAATGTATTTTCTCTATTCATTTATTAAAATACACTTTTATGAAATAAATACAATCATTAGATCGTTCCTAGATTTACTCAGGACCATTCAAAAGTAATGAAAATCCATTTCTTTTGAAGAGAATCCGGACAGATAAAAAAGACCTCTGATAAAGATATTACCGTATCTTGTTAATATTGTCTATATCTTTCCATATCGTCTGTGTATCTTACTATTAGGATAGTTTTCCATATCTCGTATATATTAGATTATAGTATAAGGTTAGTTTCCTTATCTCGTACATATTAGGGCTAGCTATTCTTGTATATATACTCGTGTTTCTCATTAATGAAATCTCAAGCTTTTCAAGCCATAAACTATTCTTACATGGTATCGAGCACCTGATCCTTTTTTTTTTCCAATCAATATGACTTCGTCTCAAACAATTCCCAACAACGATGAACCTACCAAACCTCTCCTTCTCATCAACATCAACTCGGTCGAAAAATTGACCGGCTCCAACTATCAAGCCTGGCGTCTTCAGCTATCCTCGCTGCTCCTAGGCTGTGACCTTTACGGCTATGTCGATGGTACGTTGCCATCACCCGCCAAGGAACTTACAAGTTCCACCGGCACCAAATCAACCAACCCCGCATTCAAGACTTGGTTCAAGCAAGACAAGCTCCTCTTTGGATCCGTGGCTAGCACCCTCGCCCCAACCGTGAGCTCCCTCATCCTCAAAGCAACCACCACGAAGGAAGCGTGGGACATCCTTGAAACAACCTATGCCCTACCTTCCCGTGGTCACATTAAACAACTCAAATTCAAACTCCGTAACCTCACCAAAGGCTCCACCTCTATCTCCGACTTTATGACCAAAATTAAAACCATTACCGATGAACTTGCCCTTCTTGGAAGCCCTATGTCGAATGAAGACATTACTGATCGCATCCTTGACAATATTGATGACCCTCGTTACCAGTCTGTCATTGATGCGGTTCATGCTCGTGATACACCAATTCCCTTTGCTGAACTTCACGAAAAACTCATTAATAAAGAACTCACCATCCAAATCTCAGAACAATCCCACACCTCGCCCTTTCCCGCTACTGCTAACCCTACTGCCTACCGCCCGTATTACCAACCACGCACACCCAATACAACCACATACCAACCACGGCCTCCCACCTTTACCCCCTACCAACCTCGCTCTCCTGCCCCACCGTCGAACCCACCAAACCAGACCCCCTACCAACCTCGTAACCCCTATAAAGGGTGTTGCCACTGGTGCAACGTTCAAGGCAACTCCCTCACGTTTTGCCCTGTCTTCAAAGAACTTTACCCTGACATAAAAGTTCCCCGACACCCTAAAGCCTCTACCCAAACACCACAAGCAAACACAACCACCACTCAACCATCTGACCCGACTGCCTCTGACCCATGGCTCCTTGACAGTGGAGCGTCTCACCATGTTACAGCTGACCTCGAAAATCTCTCCCTTCACTACCCTTATGACGGCACTGACGAGATTGTTATAGGCGATGGCTCGGGTCTTCCTATATCCCATACTGGTTCCACTTCACTCTCCTTTAATTCTCGTACTTTTTCATTGTCTAATGTCCTTGTCGTTCCTAACATTCGCAAAAATATTCTTTCAATTTCACAATTTTGTCTCGACAATAATGTCTCTGTTGAATTCTTACCCACTTCGTTTTGTGTCAAGGATCTTAGCACGGGGGCACCCATTCACCGCGGCCCAGTCAAAGACGGTGTCTATCAACTCCTTCCCTCACATGTCTCGCCTCAAGCTTCCATGGCTCACACCTCCTCCACGGACTTTCACCATCGTGTTGGCCATCCTTCATTCCCTATTTTGCGAGTAAATTAGCTTCTCATCTTAATTTTTCTCATATTAAAAATACTCCATGTAATTCTTGCCTCATTAATAAAAGCACAAAATTACCATTTACTGCTTCGTCTCTTGTTACTCGTGCCCCCCTTGAAGTTGTGTTTAGTGACCTATGGACATCTCCCATATACTCCGTCGATAACTTTAAATATTATGTCATATTCGTCGATCATTTCACAAAATATGTCTGGTTCTATCCTTTAAAACGCAAGTCTGACACATACTCCATATTCACCCGTTTTAAACCCCTGGTTGAAAAACAATTTCGCACCACGCTCCGCACCCTTTACTCTGACAACGGGGGAGAATTTCAAAAACTCGCCCCCTACCTTGCCACGAATGGCATCTCCCATCTCACTTCACCTCCGCATACTCCCGAGCACAACGGATATGCGGTGCGCCGACATCGTCATATTGTCGACACCGGCCTTGCACTCCTCACACACTCCTCCCTTCCTCATCAATACTGGCCCCATGCTTTTCATACAGCTGTGTACCTCATCAATCGTCTACCGACGCCAACCCTTCATCATTCCACCCCGTACTCGAAGCTATTCGGTCAAGCTCCTAAATACCACCATCTCCGCAACTTTAGTTGCCTCTGTTATCCTTGGCTTCGTCCCTACACTTCCCACAAACTCGACCCCCGTTCCATAGCTTGTGTCTTTGTTGGCTACTCCCCGAGTCAACACGCATACCTGTGTCTCGACCCAAACACCAATCGCATCTACTCATCTCGTCATGTGCGCTTCATTGATGGTACCTATCCCTTTGCCACCTCACCCTCCAAACCCACGTCTGTCCTCACCACCGAGGCCTGGTGTCCCTTTACCATCCCTATTATACCCCCTGCCCAACCTAATACACCACCCACTCCTCCCTCTCCTCCTCCCAATACTCCCGCTGTCACACCCCCCGACACTACCCCCCACACTATCCCTGCCTCCCCTTCGCCACCTCCACCACCCCCTCCCCCACCTCCTCCTCACCATCACTCTACTCGTGCCTCTCATGGTATCTTTAAACCCATTAACCGCTCAACCTTAATCTTTGAACTATCCTCCCCTGAACCACATACCGTCAAGCAAGCCCTATCCCAACCCGTGTGGCGTCAAGCAATGCAAACCCAGTACGACGCTCTTGTTGCCAACCACACGTGGGACCTTGTCCCTCCCTCGCCTGATCAAAATTTGGTCGGGTGCAAGTGGATTTTTCGTACCAAATATAACCCCGACGGCTCCCTTAACAAACACAAAGCTCGCCTTGTTGCTAAGGGATTTAACCAACGACCTGGCCTTGACTACACCGAAACCTTCAGCCCCGTCATTAAACCCGCCACGGTCCGAGTCTTGCTTAGTCTTGCTGTTACCAAGAATTGGGTGCTTCGACAATTAGATGTTAATGATGCCTTCCTCCAAGGCACTCTCACCGATCGTGTATATGGCCCAACCCGGCTTTGTTGATCCTTCCAAACCTTCTCATGTTTGCCGGCTTCGAAAGGCTCTCTATGGACTTAAGCAAGCTCCTAGAGCTTGGTATACTGAGCTCCGCACGCATCTTACAAGTGTTGGTTTTACCAACTCGGTTTGTGACACCTCTCTCTTTATTCGGCATGGTACTAATCCCGTTTATGTTCTTGTTTATGTCGATGACATTATCGTCACAGGTCCTTGCTCCAACACGGTTCAACAGTTCATTTCGAACCTATCTGCTAGGTTCTCGTTGAAGGACCTTGGGTGTCTTTCCTATTTCTTGGGCGTTGAAGTCCATCACACCAAACATGGTTTATTTCTCGGTCCCGAAGGAGGTACATTTCGACCTGCTCTCTCGTGCCAATATGCTTGATTCACGGCCTGTTTCCACTCCCATGGACCCCACTGATCGGTTAACACTTCGGTCTGGTGACCCTCTACCGGACCCTACCTCGTTTCGAACTCTTGTTGGAGGCCTTCAATATCTCTCGCTGACTCGCCCAGATGTTGCTTTTGCTGTTAATCGACTTTCACAATTTATGCACAAGCCGTCACGTCTCACTTTCGGCCCTAGCGTGTCTGCGATATCTAAATGGGTCTCTTGATGTTGGTCTTACTTTGGCTCGTGACTCTCCCCTTACACTTCATGCTTTCTCTGACTCTGATTGGGGAGGTGATAAGGACGATCTCATATCCACCGGTGCTTACATTTGCTATCTTGGTCGTAATCCTATCTCGTGGAGTTCTAAGAAGCAACGCTCGGTTGCTCTCTCTTCGACTGAAGCGGAATACCGCTCCATCGCTTCTGCTGCTGCTGAAATCTCATGGCTTCTTAGCCTCCTTCATGAACTTCGTATTGTGCTGCCCAGTACTCCAACGGTCTATTGTGATAATATCGGGGCCACTCACCTCAGTGCTAATCCAGTATTCCATTCTCGCATGAAACATTTGGCAATTGACTATCATTTTATTCGCGAGAAAGTTCAAAATGGGTCTCTGCGTGTTCAACCTGTGGTGAACGATGATCAATTGGCTGATGCGCTCACTAAGCCTCTTCCTCGAACTCGGCTTCAAATGTTGCTGTCCAAGATCGGACTCTCTACTCGCCCGTCCGTCTTGCGGGGGCATGATAAAGATATTACCGTATCTTGTTAATATTGTCTATATCTTTCCATATCGTCTGTGTATCTTACTATTAGGATAGTTTTCCATATCTCGTATATATTAGATTATAGTATAAGGTTAGTTTCCTTATCTCGTACATATTAGGGCTAGCTATTCTTGTATATATACTCGTGTTTCTCATTAATGAAATCTCAAGCTTTTCAAGCCATAAACTATTCTTACAACCTCAACATAATGGAATGGAATCGTTTAGGCGAGGGAGGCAACAATAGAGGAGCACAATAAAGAGGGTTTGAGGGTGACAAAGAAATGACAAGTGCAAAATTGACGGCGACATAGACCTGAGTAGTGCCTGACCCTTCCTTGCCCAACATTCATCTTATTTTCTTTATCTTGCTTTTCTTCTTCCATTATCCTCTCAACCTTGAATAGTTGCAGATTGTTATCATTAGATCCACGAGTGTTTTTAAATTTCTCAATCTTGCTTTTTTACACTTTCTGTTTTAAGAACGATAATTTGGGCATTCACGTGAGACAATTTTATATTACGGAAAATGCACGAGGTGTCCTTGAGTTTTAATATTTTTAATACACTCTTATTCCAATGTATTTTCTCTATTCATTTATTAAAACATACTTTTTTGAAATAAATACAATCATTAGACCGTTCCAAGATTTAATCCGGACCATTCAAAAGTAATGAAAATCCATTTCTTTTGAAGAGAATCCGGACAGATAAAAAAAGACCTCAACATAATGGAATGGAATCGTTTAGGCGAGGGAAGCAACAATAGAGGGCCACGATAAAGAGGGCTTGAGGGTGACAAAGAAATGACAAGTGCAAAATTGACGGCGGCATAGGCCTGAGTAGTGCCTCACCCTTCCCTTGCCCAACACTCATCTTATTTTCTTTATCTTGCTTTTCTTCTTCCACTATCCTCTCAACCTTGCAAAGTTGCAGATTGTTATCATTAGATTCATGACTATTTCTAAATTTCTTTTCTTTTTTACAGTTTCTGTTTTAAGAACGATAATTTGTGCATTCACGTGGTGTCCTTGAGTTTTGATATTTTTAATACACTATTATTCCAATATATTTTCTTTCTTCATTTATTAAAACATACTTTTATGAAATAAATACAATCATTAGATCGTTCCAAGATTTAATTCGGACCATTCAAAAGTAATGAAAATCCATTTCTTTTGAAGAGAATCCGGACAAATAAAAAAACACCTCAACATAATGGAATGGAATCGTTTAGACGAGGGAGGCAACAATAGAGGGGCACGATAAAGAGGGCTTGAGGGTGACAAAGAAATGACAAGTGCAAAATTGACGGCGGCATAGGCCTGAGTAGTGCATCACCCTTCCCTTGCCCAACACTCATCTTATTTTTTCTTTATCTTGCATTCCTTCTTCCACTATCCTCTCAACCTTGCAGAGTTGCACATTGTTATTATTAGATTCACGACTGTTTCTAAATTTCTTTTCCTTTTTACAGTTTCTGTTTTAAGGACGATAATTTTTGCATTCACGTGAGACAGTTTTATATTACTGAAAATATACGCGGTGTCCTTGAGTTTTGATATTTTTAATAAACTTTTATTCCAATGTATTTTTTCTCTTCACTTATTAAAACATATTTTTTTGAAATAATTACAATCATTAGATTGTTCAAATTAAGATTTAATCCGGACAATTTTAAAGTAATGAAAATTCATTTCTTTTGAAGAGAACCCAGACAAATAAAAAAAGACCTTAACATAATGGAATGAAATCGTTTAGGTGAGGAAGGCAACATTTGAGGGGCAAAATAAAGAGGGGTTGAGGGTGACAAAAAAATGACAAGTGCAAAATTGACGGCGGCATAGGCCTGAGTAGTGCCTGACCCTTCCCTTGCCCAATACTCATCTTATTTTTTTTATCTTGCATTTCTTCTTCCACTATCCTCTCAACCTTGCACCTTGCAGAGTTGCAGATTGTTATCATTAGATTCATGACCGTTTCCAAATTTCTTTGCTTTTTTACACTTTCTGTTCTAAGAACGATAATTTGTGCATTCACGTAAGACAGTTTTATATTACGGAAAATGGACGCGGTGTCCTTGAGTTTTGATATTTTTAATACACTCTTATTCCAATGTATTTTCTCTATTCATTTATTAAAACACACTTTTATGAAATAAATACAATCATTAGATCGTTCCTAGATTTCATCTGGACCATTCAAAAGTAATGAAAATCCATTTCTTTTGAAGAGAATCCGGACAGATAAAAAAGACCTCAACATAATGGAATGGAATCGTTTAGGCGAGGGAGGCAACAATAGAGGAGCACGATAAATAGGGTTTGAGGGTGACAAAGAAATGACAAGTGCAAAATTGACGGTGACATAGGCCTGAGTAGTGCCTGACCCTTCCTTGCCCAACACTCATCTTATTTTCTTTATCTTGCTTTTCTTCTTCCACTATCCTCTAAACCTTGCAGAGTTGCAGATTGTTATCATTAGATTCATGACTATTTCTAAATTTCTTTTCTTTTTTACAGTTTCTGTTTTAAGAACGATAATTTGTGCATTCACGTGGTGTCCTTGAGTTTTGATATTTTTAATACACTATTATTCCAATATATTTTCTTTCTTCATTTATTAAAACATACTTTTATGAAATAAATACAATCATTAGATCGTTCCAAGATTTAATTCAGACCATTCAAAAGTAATGAAAATCCATTTCTTTTAAAGAGAATCCGGACAGATAAAAAAACACCTCAACATAATGGAATGGAATCGTTTAGGCGAGGGAGGCAACAATAGAGGGGCACGATAAAGAGGGCTTGAGGGTGACAAAGAAATGACAAGTGCAAAATTGACGGCGGCATAGGCCTGAGTAGTGCCTCACCCTTCCCTTGCCCAACACTCATCTTATTTTTTCTTTATCTTGCATTCCTTCTTCCACTATCCTCTCAACCTTGCAGAGTTGCACATTGTTATTATTAGATTCACGACTGTTTCTAAATTTCTTTTCCTTTTTACAGTTTCTGTTTTAAGGACGATAATTTGTGCATTCACGTGAGACAGTTTTATATTACTGAAAATATACGCGGTGTCCTTGAGTTTTGATATTTTTAATAAACTTTTATTTTAATGTATTTTTTCTCTTCACTTATTAAAACATATTTTTTTTGAAATAATTACAATCATTAGATTGTTCAAATTAAGATTTAATCCGGACAATTTAAAAGTAATGAAAATTCATTTCTTTTGAAGAGAACCCAGACAAATAAAAAAAGACCTTAACATAATGGAATGAAATCGTTTAGGTGAGGAAGGCAACATTTGAGGGGCAAAATAAAGAGGGGTTGAGGGTGACAAAAAAATGACAAGTGCAAAATTGACGGCGGCATAGGCCTGAGTAGTGCCTGGCCCTTCCCTTGCCCAATACTCATCTTATTTTTTTAATCTTGCATTTCTTCTTCCACTATCCTCTCAACCTTGCACCTTGCAGAGTTGCAGATTGTTATCATTAGATTCACGACAGTTTCCAAATTTCTTTTCTTTTTTACAGTTTCTGTTCTAAGAACGATAATTTGTGCATTCACGTAAGACAGTTTTATATTACGGAAAATGGACGCGGTGTCCTTGAGTTTTGATATTTTTAATACACTCTTATTCCAATGTATTTTCTCTATTCATTTATTAAAACACACTTTTATGAAATAAATACAATCATTAGATCGTTCCTAGATTTAATCTGGACCATTCAAAAGTAATGAAAATCCATTTCTTTTGAAGAGAATCCGGACAGATAAAAAAGATCTCAACATAATGGAATGAAATCGTTTAGGCGAGAGAGGCAACAATAGAGGAGCACGATAAAGAGGGTTTGAGGGTGACAAAGAAATGACAAGTGCAAATTTGACGGCGGCATAGGTCTGAGTAGTGCATCACCCTTCCCTTGCCCAACATTCATCTTATTTTTTCTTTATCTTGCATTCCTTCTTCCACTATCCTCTCAACCATGAAGAGTTGCAGAATGTTATCATTAGATCAACGTCTGTTTTTAAATTTCTAAATCTTGCTTTTTTACACTTTCTGTTTTAAGAACGATAATTTGTGCATTCACGTGAGACAATTTTATATTACGGAAAATGCACGCGGTGTCCTTGAGTTTTGATATTTTTAATACACTCTTATTCCAATGTATTTTCTCTATTCATTTATTAAAACATATTTTTTTTGAAATAAATACAATCATTAGAACGTTCCAAGATTTAATCCGGACCATTCAAAAGTAATGAAAATCCATTTCTTTTGAAGAGAATCCGGACAGATAAAAAAAGACCTCAACATAATGGAATGGAATCGTTTAGGCGAGGGAAGCAACAATAGAGGGGCACGATTAAGAGGGTTTGAGGGTGACAAAGAAATGACAAGTGCAAAATTGACGGCGGCATAGGCCAGAGTAGTGCCTCATCCTTCCCTTGCCCAACACTCATCTTATTTTCTTTATCTTGCTTTTCTTCTTCCACTATCCTCTCAACCTTGCAGAGTTGTACATTGTTATCATTAGATTCACAACTGTTTCCAAATTTCTTTTCTTTTTTACAGTTTCTGTTTTAAGAACGATAATTTGTGCATTCACGTGAGACAGTTTTATATTACGGAAAATGCACGCGGTGTCCTTGAGTTTTGATATTTTTAATACACTCATATTCCAATGTATTTTATGTCTTCTTTTATTAAAACATACTTTTATAAAATAAGTAAAATCATTAGATCGTTCCTAGATTTAATCCGGACCATTCAAAAGTAATGAAAATCCATTTCTTTTGAAGAGAATCCGGACAGATAAAAAAAGACCTCAACATAATGGAATGGAATCGTTTAGGCGAGGGTGGCAACAGTAGAGGAGCACGATAAAGAGGGTTTGAGGGTGGCAAAGAAATGACAAGTGTAAAATTGACGGCGTCATAGGCCTGAGTAGTGCCTGACCCTTCCCTTGCCCAACACTCATCTTATTTTCTTTATCTTGTTTTTCTTCTTCCATTATCTTCTCAACTTTGCAGAGTTGCAGATTGTTATCATTAGATTCATGATTGTTTTTAAATTTTTCAATCTTGCTTTTTTACAGTTTCTGTTTTAAGAACGATAATTTGTGCATTCACGTGAGACCGTTTTATATTAAGGAAAATGCGCGCGGTGTCCTTGTGTTTGGATATTTTTAATACACTCTTATTCCAATGTATTTTCTCTATTCATTTATTAAAACATACTTTTATGAAATAATTACAATCATTAGATTATTACAAGATTTAATCCAAACCATTCAAAAGTAATGAAAATCCATTTATTTTGAAGAGAATTCGGACAGATAAAAAAAGACATCAACATAATGGAATGAAGTCGTTTAGGCGAGGGAGGCAACAGTATATGAGCACGATGAAGAGGGTTTGAGGGTGACAAAGAAATGACAAGTGCAAAATTGACAGCGGCATAGGCCTGAGTAGTGCCTGACCCTTCCCTTGCCCAATACTCATCTTATTTTCTTTATCTTGCTTTTCTTCTTCCACTATCCTCTCAACCTTGCACCTTGCAGAGTTGCAGATTGTTATCATTAGATTCACGACTGTTTCCAAATTTCTTTTCTTTTTTACAGTTTCTGTTCTAAGAACGATAATTTGTGCATTCACGTAAGACAGTTTTATATTACGGAAAATGCACGCGGTGTCCTTGAGTTTTGATATTTTTAATACACTCTTATTCCAATGTATTTTCTCTCTTCATTTATTAAAACACACTTTTATGAAATAAATACAATCATTAGATTGTTCCTAGATTTAATCTGGACCATTCAAAAGTAATGAAAATCCATTTCTTTTGAAGAGAATGCGGACAGATAAAAAAGACCTCAACATAATGGAATGGATCGGAATCGTTTAGGCGAGTAAGGCAACAGTAGAGGAGCACGATAAAGAGGGTTTGAGGGTGACAAAGAAATGACATTTGCAAAATTGACGGCGACATAGGCCTGAGTAGTGCCTGACCCTTCCTTGCCAAACATTCATCTTATTTTCTTTATCTTGCTTTTCTTCTTCCATTATCTTCTCAACCTTGCAGAGTTGCAGATTGTTATCATTAGATTCACGACTGTTTTTAAATTTCTCAATCTTGCTTTTTTACATTTTTTGTTTTAAGAACGATAATTTGTGCATTCACGTGAGACAGTTTTATATTACGGAAAATGCACGCGATGTCCTTGAGTTTTGATATTTTTAATACACTCTTATTCCAATGTATTTTCTCTCTTCATTTATTAAAACATAGTTTTATGAAATAAATACAATCATTAGATCGTTCAAAGATTTAATCCGGACCGTTCAAAAGTAATGAAAATCCATTTCTTTTGAAGAGAATCCGGACAGATAAAAAAAAGACCTCAACATAATGGAATGGAATCGTTTAGGCGAGGGAGTCAACAGTAGATGGACACGATAAACAGGATTTGAGGGTGACAAAGAAATGACAAGTGTAAAATTGACGGCGGCATAGGCCTGGGTAGTGCCTGATCCTTCCCTTGCCCAACACTCATCTTATTTTATTTATCTTGCTTTTCTTCTTCCGCTATCCTCTCAATCTTGCAAAGTTGCAGATTGTTATCATTAGATTCACGACTGTTTCTAAATTTGTTTTCTTGTTTACGGATTCTGTTTTAAGAAAGATAATTTGTGCATTCACGTGAGACAGTTTTTCATTACGGAAAATGCAAGCGGTGTCCTTTACTTTTGATATTTTGTCTGAAATATCCAAATTTTTGTTCCGGAAAACTTTAAGAAGTCATAATTCGTGTTTACGAGCTCATAAAGTAATGATTTTTTTTAAAATTAATCATCTTTTCAAGAACTACGACTTGGAGAAAAAAATTGTCGAGTTTAAAATTCGTGATCAAGAGATATGGTCACCAAGACGATTATATAATATAAAAATATAATTCATATATTAACAAAAAAAATGAATACTTGCAGAAATGCAGGAGTTGAGAGGTCCCGGGTTCGACTACCAGCTGAGGCGATGATCACTTGGCCACTGCAGCCCCCGAAGGGGGTGGCTTACATGGTCCATGTGGTGGTGCGGGAATGGATGGGCCCGGGGGGACTCAACCCTCTCGTCATAAAAAAAATGAATAACTTTCTTGTATAAGTAGACCGTCTTACCGTGAGAGACCATCTTATACCGTATTTTTTTTTACTAATTTTAGCTTTAATCGGTTCAGTGTAGCTGATCTCTTCACAAATTACCCATTACTTCAGTTCAGCCTGTTAAGGAGTTGTTTGGTTGACTCTTAAAAACATGGGAACTTGAAAATCCCATGAATTAGGATTTCAGTCACTTGTTTGGTTGCCTTATTTTAACTAAAATGGAGGAGTTGGAACTTCCTACGGGAATTAATTCCTAAATGGTGTAAGAAGCCACCCTTGGGCATTCTTAATGCCTACATGCTTTATATTTGAGAATTACTATTCTACCCTTATTCAAACCATTTAAATTTTTTTATACTCTCTTCTATTCTAGTAAATAAACTTCCTCTTTTATTTTGGTCCAAAGATTAAGGAAATATACTACTCCTACCATATAATTAAATTTGGACCATACAAACACATTATCTCACCATACAATTAAATTTGGACCACGAAAAAACTTCCCAAAAAAAGAAATAGGGAAGTTATTGTGAATATACGGAAAAAAATAGGGAAATTTATTTAGAATATGAGGGAGTATTTGAGAGTAATTAATGTTATTAAGGATAAAACAGTTTTTTATTATCAAAAATCATGGAAATTAAGGTGCTCTAACCAAACAATATATAGGAACTTAATTCATGTGAAATGTGAATTACTTAATGGGAAGTCAACCAAACAAGTTAGGTTATTTCCTATGAATTGTGTATAAGAACTCAATCCATGTGTATTGTAACTTACTACATGAATTAAATTCTTAGATGAACCAAACGACTCATAAATTCAGTATAACACTTTTCAGCCGAAAAGAACACGAACTTACTCTATAACTAGTTTGAATGCCCGTGCGTTGCAACGGGGTAATTAACTTATTTATAATGCAAAAAAAAAAACGTTATAAGCATTTAATGTTTACTTTATATGTCTAATGATTTGTTTACATATTATTAAAATATCTCTTTCAAAAAAAAAAAATTAATATATACGTGGGTTAACTCTTATTTATAATTATATAATCACCCTACCTTATATTAATCTTTCGATGTGGGACAATTCTACTATTTATAAGTAATATATTCACAAAAATTGGATTTTTTTTTCTGATGTGGGACAATTCTAATATTTATACGTAATATATATTTATCAAACCTGCATTATTTTTCAATGTGGGACAAATAACATATTCAGAATTACACCATTTTTTTTGCACTTAGTTCTACATCCAACCAGATCTCGAATACCGAATACAGACAATTGCTACTCATTATATCTAATAGTTATATTGAAATTTAATAATATGATCAAGTACTCTCCATTAATATTTGTACGTTGTTTTTCTTTAAAAAAAAATTAAAATAATTGAGATACGGAAATTTACCGTAATACCTCTTAGTTTTGTTAGATTTTCCATGTTACCCCTACTTTTAAAAATCTGCCCATAGTACCCTTGAGGTTCCATTTTTTTTGCCCATGGTACCCTCTAATGTAAAGGCTGTTAAATGGACGTTAAGTTTGATGGCGTGGCAATAAAATAACAATTTAAAAATAATACCCCCTTTATTGTTTTATTGGTACGGATATCTCTCTTTTAAATGCAAATTTAATTAACTATATCATTATAATATTGGAAATTTCTCATGGTAACCTTGAACTTTGATAGATTACACATGCTACCATTGACGTTTGTTTTCTATTTTTTTTATCATAATTAAAATATGTGCAAATGATAAGAACCTATACTCTAATGATAAAATATTTTTTAACACAATTCTAATTATATTATTTAAACATTGTATATTTACGATTTACCACACCTACATTATTTTTCAATATGGGACATATAAATTCTATAGGCAGAAAATATAATGATATAAACTTTTAAGAGCTCTCCAAGACAATACTTAAGCGACTCAAAAGATTTTGGGTTGATGCCTAAGTTCCAAGGATGCTCATAGAATCACCCACCTTATGCTATATTTTGATGTGGGAAAATTCTATTTTTTATATGTAGTATATTTATCACACCTATATTATTTTTCAATGTGGGAGATATAACATACTATGAAATACACCATCTTTAATATGTGCAAATTATATGAAATCTATATATACTCTAATGATAGCATTTCTTACCATGAATCTAATAATATTATTTTCATAATTTTTTTACCGACATTATTTTGTCAAATGAAATTTAAAAGTTTTTATATGAAAATTAGAAACATCACTTAAATATAAAATAAGAAATACATAGTATATATTATAATAACTAAAAGATTTTCCAAACATTAACTTAGGTTAGAAATCATTATTGTAGAAACAGTAATATAAACTCTTTTAAGAGTTATCTCTGACAATACTTAAGGGAATCAAAAGATTTTGGGTTATGACTTCTATTTATAATCATAAATCACCATGTCTTACGGTAATCTTCCGATGTGGGACAATTTTAATATTTATACATAGTATATTCACCACACTTACGTTACATTTCAATGTAGGACAAATAACATACTAACTACTAAGTACACCATTTTTTTTTACCTACTTTGAGATCAACCCGATTTAATAATGAGAAAATACAATACAATACAATATACACTCTAATGATAGCATTTTTTTTGTCACAATCTAATTATATAATTTTCATAAGATTTTTTTTCAAATGAAATATAAAGTTTTTATATCAAAATAATAAACATCACTTTAATATAATATAGAAAATGTATATATATGGGACATTTCTATTATTTATACATAATATATTCACAACACCTACATTATTTTTCAATGTGAGACATATAACATACTAAAATGTCTATATCTTTTATATCAAAAAAATTTTGGATTAATACCTAAGTTTCAAGGATGCCTCTTATTTATATTTATAGAATCACCCTACCGTATACTATTATTTCAATGTGAGATACATAATTTAATTATTTAGACGTAGTATGTTCATAATGTCTACATTATTTTTCAATGTGAAAGATATAACATACCAAGAAATACATGTCTCTTCTTAAAAAACCACTATTGTATACATATTATTTTTCTTTGAAGGTAAAACCACTTAGTCTCGATCATTAGATATGGATCTCTACATCGTACATATAACGACTCATTAAAGCTCTATTACTGCATTCAGAAGACAACGTAACCATTAGTAAAATCTTTAGTTTTGTATTGTGTCAGGAGACTACTATTAGTAAAACCTTTTATTTTTTTGATTTTCTTGTTTATATTCTTAACTCTTTCCCGAGTAATTCCAAACGATTTCCACTTTATTTTTATATCATATCGTAGATAACGATAGAAAATCTTAAGAGCTCTTTAAAACAATATTTATGAGACTCAAAAAAAATTGGTGGATACATAAGTTCCAAATATGCATCCTATTTATAATCATAGGATCACATCACCTTATACTAATCTTTCGATATGGGACAATTCTACTATTTATATGTAGTATATTCACCACACCTACTTATTTTCCAATGTGGGACAAAACATACTAAAAATTATACAATTTTACGTATTAAAAAGTACACCATCTTTAACATGTGCAAATAATATGAAATTTATACTCTAATGATAGCATTTTTTAACACAAAGCTAATTATATTATTTTCATAATTTTTTTAATGATATTTTTTTGCCAAATGAAATATAAAAGTTTGATATAAAAATTGGAAATATCACTTGAATATAATTTAGGAAATATACATATTATAATAATTAAAAGATTTTCCACTTAATTTTTTACATCAAAAATTATACTTTCCTAAATTGATTTTTGATGATGTGGACGCTCTCAGATCGCTCGAAAAAACTCTCTTTTATATATATAGAGATTTATGTGTTAATAATATTTAAAATTACCGAAAATATTTCTTTATAGATTTGGATTTTGCCTAGTCAGATTAGAAGAAAAAACGTTGAATGACTCAACTACTAACTCCCTCCAATCCAGCCTGAACTCATCCCCTATTTACTAAATGAATAGGTGAACTCACAAATTTTCCCTCAAAAAAGCATCTTTTTAAATAAGGAAATTATTGATATTTGAATTGTATTCACTATAAGGAAATTAATAATTATAATGTATTTAATTATATAATTCTTTTCATTAAAATTAATCTTTTCATCAAATTATTTAATTTTCACTAAACGCTAAATTATTATATTTTAATTAAAGTATAAATAATTTAAGACTATAAACTATTTTAAAAATTTTATTGATATTATTATTTGATAATGACTTGACTCATACAGTCATACTATTCATACTATGTATAAAGAAAACTATAACTGGTTTTGATTACTTTCATAACAAAAAAAAAGTTGAGAAAATTTATTAATTGGAATCATTAGCGTTCTGGTATAAAAAATACTTATAAAAAAATGTATTTCAGCACATTACTCAATCCTCTTGGATTAATTTTCAATTTTAATTTTATTTTTGCTCGAAACAATAATAACGAGAAAGATAAACAATTAATGAGATACCACTATTATTTTACAGTTCAATTTTACTTAGTTTTCTTGAATAATTTTACAGATCAATTTTTTTCCTCAAAATATAATAACGTGAAATATGAAAAATTAATAAACTATTAGTTTAGCATGATTAAGTAATACAAAAATAAAAAGTCTATAAATATCGCGCATTTATTGCGCGGGATCTAAACTAGTTTGAATATAACGCGATATCGAATCGTATTGAATAAATAAGATATTTAAAAGAAAATGAAATATTTTAGAAAGTTTTTAGGTTAGAGTATTCATGCCTAATATTGACCTGTAGGCCGTAGCCCGAATTGATCCAATAAATATAACCCCAGCGGAATATATGTTGTTGCGCTCAATCCAATACCCTTAATAATTTGATAATAACATATGCAAAAATGACTCGATCCTTAATTGACCAAACCTAACCCAAATTTCGTTAAACTTAAAAATGACTCGACTAGAACCCGATTCAATTGAGTAGTCGACCAGCGGACAAGGTCTATAACACATCATTGTGTATATCACTTGTGTATATAAGAACTGTTGTGCGGAAGCGATACGGAGTAGATGCAAAAATAAAAGACACAAAGATTTAACGTGGTTCACTATCAATGCGATAGCTACATCCACCAGGGCGAGGGAGAATAATTCACTATGTCGGGAGAATTACAGATTACAAAAGATGAGCACAGAGTTTTTCTAGATCTGCCTCTTAAAACTCTCAATATGTTTGCCTCACAAATCTCTCCTTCAAAGAATAACTAGGTTAGAATAGAGTTTATATATTAAGCTACCCTAACAAAGATTAATCTAATTAGGAAATAATATAAACAAAGTTAAACAAACTATTTCCTAAACTAAACTTAGGAAACGACTAAGACAAAAAAAACAATCAACAAATTCTACTTTAATTAGGAAAGTGGGAGGGACCCACTAATCTCCTAAAACCAAGCAAAATCACGTAGCTTCTTGTACAGCAGTACTACGCATCAACCGAATACCAATTATACGTGACCCGTGTGACATTCGGACAATTCTTCTTTTTTTGTCTTAGCTCCTATATTTCCTCCCTTAGTTTATTTTTATCATTTTTAATCTTACTCCGACATATTTCGTATGCGATATACGAGTCACATACTAACAATTCTCCACCTTGACTCGGACAGTCGCATTTAGCAAACGACTTCCAAATCACTCGACCAATATACAAGTCACTCAAGTAGACTTATATCTGCCATGTTCTAGCAAATTGAGCTCTCACACTAGAACACCATAGACTCCACCTTGAGTCTATAACCATCCAATATACCCTGGACTGGGTCTGCCGTCCAATAAGCCCTGGACTAGGCCTGCGTCCATTTAGCCCTGGACTGGGCCGCTCAAGGATGCTCTACCTTAAACTCAGCACCCCAAAGGGTCAGAGACTTCTTTTGTTTTATGAGCACTCTTGCTAAACTTAAATCTGTGTTTCTTACCAAATACACGCTGCTCATTAAACTCAAGATTATTCAATTTGACACCATTAAGAAGATCCCTCTTGCACAATTGTTGTATCCCTCTATCACCCATATGACTAAGCCGCTTATGCCAAATCTTAGTCTTCTTCTTATGATTCACGGATGAACAACTTGCAAAATTAGTCAGTGTTTCACCTTGCAATACATACAAGGAATTTTGTTTGACACCTTTCAGCACCAAACTAGAACCCTTCGTGACAGACAAAATCTCCCCTTTACTCTGAAACTCATATCCTAAATCACTTAATAAACTAAGTGATATAAGATTCTTCCCTAAAGCTGGAACATGTCTCACATTAGTCAAAGTACACTTCTTACCCTCAGCCGTCTTCACCTTGATTGACCCAATACCCACTACCTCACAAGTAGCATTGTTACCAACAACAACGCGACCCTCATTAAAGGGCTTATAAGTATTAAACCAATGCTTGTGTGGACACATATGATAAGAACACCCCGAATCTAGAATCCAACGATCAATAGGACGGACAAAATCAACCACAAGTGCATAGTCCGCCTCTTTAATCGTACTCCAAATTCTTACTTTGAACTACAAAAACCGCATTAGACTTAGCTTTCAACTTAGGACAACTAGGTCTTTTATGCCCGGGTTCTTTACATAGATAATGAGATAATGAATTATCAGCAGATTGGTGTCCGGAATATTAGACTTAGCCTTTTTCTTCCGAACTCCACCCTTTTTAGTATTATCAACAACTAAACCTCGCCCCGATCCGTTTTCTAAGTCAACGGTTGCTTTTTGTCGCAACTCCCTAGTGCAAAGTGCTGACTTCACTTCCTCTAGGGTCAATGTTTCTTTACCAAGAACAAAAGAATCCTCAAAATTCCCATACGACGCAGGTAAAAATACCAGCAGAATTAAAGCAGCATCTTCATCCTCAATCTTAACATCTATATTACGCAGATCTAGTAATATAGTATTATATTTGTCTAGATGATCACGAAGTGACATACCTATCTGCATCTTGAATGAGAACAGACGTTGTTTCAACAACAACTTATTGGTGAGCGACTTTGTCATGTACAAACTCTCCAATTTCAGCCCATAACCCCATTCATAAATCGACTCATCGGCTACCTCGGTTAGGACATCGTCGACAAACTCAACAAGATCGATGAATGAGCCCTCTCCTCCATTGTTAACAAGGCAGGATCTTCCGTCTCAGTCACCCTAGATTCAAGACCCGCAGCCAAGCTTGGTCTTCGTCACCTTCGTGGAGAAACCCTGGCGTCAAGGGTTTCCCGGATGCACCGCTCCTTTAGCAAAGCCCTCATCTTTATCTGCCATAGTGCAAAACTATTCCTCCCGTCGAACTTCTCAATCCTTATAGTGTCAGTTGCCATCTTCTCCTCCCTGGATCCAAAAACCTAAGCTCTGGTGCCAATTGTTGTGCGGAAGCGATACGGAGTAGATGCAAAAATAAAAGACACAAAGATTTAACGTGGTTCACTATCAATGCGATAGCTACATCCACCAGGGCGAGGGAGAATAATTCACTATGTCGGGAGAACTACAGATTACAAAAGATGAGCACAGAGTTTTTCTAGATCTGCCTCTTAAAACTCTCAATATGTTTGCCTCACAAATCTCTCCTTCAAAGAATAACTAGGTTAGAATAGAGTTTATATATTAAGCTACCCTAACAAAGATTAATCTAATTAGGAAAAAATATAAACAAAGTTAAACAAACTATTTCCTAAACTAAACTTAGGAAACGACCAAGACAAAAAAACAATCAACAAATTCTAATTTAATTAGGAAAGTGGGAGGGACCCACTAATCTCCTAAAACCAAGCAAAATCACGTAGCTTCTTGTACAGCAGTACTACGCATCAACCGAATACCAATTATACGTGACCCGTGTGACATTCGGACAATTCTTCTTTTTTTTGTCTTAGCTCCTATATTTCCTCCCTTAGTTTATTTTTATCATCTTTAATCTTACTCCGACATATTTCGTATGCGATATACGAGTCACATACTAACAAGAATGCATAGGGAAAACAGTATATTTGTCTTATATATACAAGTGGTACGATACTTAACCCTTTTAAGCTTAATATGGATATTATCGTTTTACCCCTAAGAGAGGCCATGCTATATCGGGATTCCTCTAGGGAAAAAGATGACCATCGTCATTAAAGTGTACCTTACCACTTCAGTGTAAAACTGTTAAATCCCGAAATGGTACAAGTACAAACATTGTTCATAAATATAGAAGGACAAGAATTAAAAAATGAACGTTGATGCATGTGTTATGTATAAAAACGGGTCAGTCCAAGTCGTTATCGGAGTGTAAGAGCAAAGGAAATGTGTGTCTTTATCGTAAAAAATGTGATGTGTTCTGACTTAATTTGGATTTGGTTAAAAAGTCTACTCTTTCTTTTGTTTACTCACCAATCAATTTGGATCCAAAGCTCCAAACTTAAATGAGCTCAATCCGTGAATGTTGTTATGTGGGCCATCAACTTGTTTTTTTTTAACCCGAAAAAATGTTGTCAGTTTAACGGTCCAATGCAAAATGCAATTGTCCTGGTTTTGTCAGCGGTTTTTGGGTGTCTAAATTTGTTCGTTACTCTTAAGTCAAAGCTTCGAGTAGGCCATGTTTTCCCTTTCATGCTATTGGATTTGTTTCCACTTCCTCCTCCTACTTGTGAGCCTCCTTTAAACCATAATAGAACACAGGCGGATGCAGAAATTTAGGTTTGGGGTGGGACAATTTTTTTTGCCATAGTTATAATATTATTTTGCGTTTAATTACGTATTTGTACTCTAGTTATAATATTATTTTGCGTTTAATTACGTATTTGTACTCTTTTATTGACATACATGCATGATTAAATATCGCAAAAGTTTACACATATTTCTATAGAATACTGGAAATAAAAGTATATCTTACATAGATAAAAATAAGCAATAAAAAAGGTGCAAATCATTAAATAAAATAAAAATATATAATAAAGTTGTTAGTGGGAATTGAACCTGGGTTGGAGGTTACAAGTTCCCAACATTTACCACTACACTACTAATATTACATTGCATATATAATGAACTAACTAATATATATAGCTGACATTTTTGGGTCATGTGAGGGCACTTGCCCTCCCCCAGATCCGCCCATGCTAGAACCATTAACGGATGGCCTTTTCTTCGACTGCAAACAAGCTCCGACTAGACCAAATAAGAGGTACACAAAATCTTACCCAACTGATACACAACGGTCCAGTTAATCATCATACACAGGTTTTTAGCCATGGGTTCTAATACCAAGTTAAACGTATACTTGGCATTTTCGCAAACAATGTTTTGGTAATATTTTGTGATGCCTTCTCATTATGATTATACAACGAATATATACTTATTACAGACTCCACAATATTTAGGAAACTGAATAATGATATTAGAATACCATAATTACAATATATATCATATATACGGAATATTTCCATATCTCCGTAACAATTTCCTTCAAAAAAACTAATCTGAATTAATAAATTTCAAAACACCGAATATTAAAAATTCAACTCCGTAGTGGGCGAAGGACAAAAACTCAATATTAACGGTAGAGGGGAGTTTGATAGACATAGCATGATCAAAACTCAACACCAATGAACATGCATGCACCCCCATGCATCATGCAGTGTCGAGATTCGTTGATTTCATGCAATTCGGCTATAAATCCACAATAATAACATTCCTTCCTTTTGACACTTTATCCTCGCATCAATTGTAGTCTGTGGGTATAAATCCTCCGACCTTTCGCGTTTAACTATGGACAATTTATCCAAACACAGTTTAATAATTTCATCGTCTAGACCTAGTGGCGAAGCTAGGGGTTTTAGCCAGTGCAGATCTTCTGTCATATTTTGTGTCTCATTACTTCTCCTATTAACACATAAACACTTTGATATATATCATTACCATTTTTATTATCGTATGCGTCATGTGTCAAGATCTTAAAGTGGTGGAACACAAAATGGGTGGGACAGGTGATCTTGACTGAGTTTTAGCCGAAGTCTTTGATTCTTTTTCATACTTGACTCTATTATACTGTATTAGTAATTGGCTCTTGTTATTTTTTTTTTTCTTCTAAAGATCGCAACTACTTCATTACACTTACTGAACTATTATAATTATAACTTCTGTAATTACTAATTAGGTACTATTCTTCCATCTTTCAAGTTGCACAAATTGCACAAATTGAAACTGTAATTGATATTCTCCAAGTTTATTACTGTACAACATATAATTCAAACTACAACCAAAATCTAATCGATCCATTTTTGAGAAAAGCAATTAAGTTTAATTTATTCTATCAAGTCTGTATTTTTTTTTTTTACAGTAAGAGAAAAATAACTTACAAGGTCCCAGTGATTTTTGTTGTTGGTACCGAGACTACCATCGGCCCAATTATTTATATATCCTTTTTTAATCTTATTGACAAGTAGTTTATCTAATACGAAGTACTAGCTAGTAAACAAACGGTCCGATCCCACTATTTATTTCCCCGTATAAAGAATGTGCGTAAATATTTGATAAGAACTTCGAACAAGCCAAAATTAAACGCCTAGTAAGTTTCCGGATAAACTATCTCGTAGTAAAATATCGTGATACTCCTCTTATATAACCTACAAAGTATAATGCATTATTAAAAGTGCCCCTGTTCTTGTTGGTTGATTGAAGATGAGCTGAACTGTAGTCTAAGCGACCTAAACTGAATTGAAATGAGCTGAATGAAGCTGAAGTAAATCGAAATTTGCCCAGATATATAGAACTCAAATAAGCTGAGTTGAACTGAATTGAGCTGAAAAGGGCTGATCTGAAATTAAACCGAAAAGAACATAACCTTACTATAAGCATATTACGAGAATATATATCTCTTATAAGAATTAGTGAAAAAGAAATAGGAGTATAAAATACTAGTCTTATAATCAATTATTGATTTATTTTCCACCAAGAATTATTATGGGAGAATAAGATACGGTTGCCAACACTTGATGTTAGCCCATCACGATTATAGTGGGGAAGGCACGAATATATGCTTCACTTTCTCAAACCTTTTAACGTTGGGCATCTATGTTTTAGTAATTGCAATAGCGTATCAATCATACACCATACAATACAACTAACTATATATGTAAGTGCAACTTTTGTTGTCTCATAATATAAACTATTAAACGGAAAGTCCACTGTTATGTTTGGCACTATGGAAGCATCTTTACATTTTTGAACTGGTTAGGTCGTTATTATTAGTTTATTTCAGTGTAAAAGTATACAGTAATCAGGAGAATAATCTTAGTAATGTTGCCTAGCTATGTTGGTTGTGTGTTGTTATGTCATATGTTAGCTTACAAAGTTTTTGAGAGTTGACATGTCTAGTAGACCACTATGTGATACGGAGTATACCAATATGAAAATCGGTTTTTTTAACCTATACTTTTCCATACCACATGTTAGAAGGACTTAAACGGAAAAGCAGAGCATGCACTATGTGATAGTGAGTATATCACTATGAAAATCGATTTTTTTAATATGTAGTCTTTTAGATCCCAGGTTAATATCTAAATAAACGAAAAAGATGTAGCAATAACATATCACATTACAAAATTTTTGAAAAATGATTTTCACTTCAATTTCCATGACATTTTTTTTGTCAAGCTTTCCATTTTAGTCTTTATAGCATGTAGCCTCAAAGCTACAATACTTAAGTAGAAAGTTTGATACGGCGTAATAAATATTGGAAAATGAAAAAGTAATTTTGCAATCAATTTCCTTAAATTTATTCTAGGACTTTTTTTTAGGTAGTCAATATATATGCCCTAAAATTAAGAAGTCTTGACATCATAACATGTACCCTAAATATTAAGCTGTTTACGGAAAGTTTTTTCAAACTATACATTTCGTAATATCCTATTAATTATATATTTCGAGAGATCTAGTAATAAAGAGATAAGTGAATGTTTCGAAATATGAAAATGACTTATATAATTGTTTCAAAATTGAATGATTTTTGTGAGTTGTGAGGAGACACCCTTTTGGCACAAGAGGGATAATGTGCTCTTTGATTATCCAACTTTATAACGCAAGACAAGAAGTGATTATAAGAATTTGTTTTGTTCTACTAATACTTGTTAATCTTGACGCTTCCACCTCCTTTGTGACAAGATCTTACTTTTAATCCCCTCTTGGAGGTGTGTTTTATGGGTATGTACTTAAATTAGGTCTAACTAGGTCCAAGTCTTAAATAAAGATAAAATAATAAATAAAATATAAAAGGAAATAAAATACAAAATGTTGCCCAGTTCCCCCATTTTGCGTTCCAGTAGTTCCAATTTGGAACGCCCAGACCAGATTTGAGAACGATAGTTCACACCACACGCACAAATGCATTGCAAATGGGAAAATCACACGTGGAAAAGGACTATGGGAGGGTTAAGTATATTTTTGAGCTTAATTTAAATTTTTTTTTAACACTTATTGGTAAAATAAAAATAAAACATCACAAATGCTCATTTAAGACGGTACTATCTGTCTTGGGTTTAAAACGGGTTAAGTATCATATCACTTGTGTATATAAGACAAATATATTGTTTTTCCCCATGCATTCTTATGTACATAAGTTGTATGTACTTGGTCCGTACAAGAGAGACTTATTGACAAAACATAGTGATGTTAAAAAATCAGGAACTAAGTCTAAGGCCTTGTTCTTTTGGACTTAATTTAAGTTCTAATCGATTCGATTCGATTGATTGCTCCATTCGATTGATTGATTCGATTCGATTCAATTCAATTGATTGATTGATTGATCAGATCGATTCGATTCGATTGATTTGATTGATTCGATTGAGTTCAACATTACTATTATTATTCTTATTGATATTCTTATTATTATTTTTATATTAATGTATTTACTATTGTTATTATTATTATTATTATATTATTTTTATATTTATTATATTACTATTATATTTATTAATAATTAATTCGTATTGTTTATATTATTATATTTATATTTAATACATTTATTATTATTATTATATTATATTTATTATTATTAATATTATTCATAACATATTTTATTTTTTATATATCTTATTAGATTATTATTATTAGATTATATTAATATATTATATTATTAATGAATAATATTATAATAATATTTATTATTATTATTGGTATTATTTTTATTATAATATTTATTATTATTATTATTATTATTATTATATTATTATTATTAATAATAATAATAATAATAATAATAATAATAATAATAATAATAATAATAATAATAATAATAATCTTTTTATTATTATTTGATTTAGTTGATTGATTCAATTGAATCGATTCGATTCGATTCGATTGATTGATTGATTCGGACTCCATTAAGTTGATTGATTGATTAGCTCATTTGATTTGATTCGATTGATTCAGACAATTTCAGTCCAAAAGAACAGGGCCTAAGGCCCTGTTCTTTTGGACTTAAATTCACTTAATTTAAGTTCACTTCAGATCCTATAAGTTTAGTTGATTGATTCGAGATCCTATAAGTTGATTCGATTCGAGATCCTATAAGTTGATTCGAGATCCTATAAGTTGATTCGAGATCCTATACCTCACTTAATTTAAGTTCACTTGAGATCCTATAATTTTTGATTCGATTCGATTCGAGATCCTATAAGTTGATTCGAATACTATAAGTTCGATTCGATTCGAGATCCTATAAGTTGATTCGATTGATTCGAGATCCTATAAGTTGATTGATTGAGATCAGATTAGTTTGGTCAAAAAACAGGGCCTAAGTAGGGCTTGATAAAATAACGAAATCACAACTAGATCTTGTAAGTAGGTTATAATGTAGATATAAATATTTTAATGCAGAAACTAGGTCTAACTAGAACGGCAGAAACGATGATAAACATGGTCTTGTGAACAACTTTTAAGTACTACCACAAATTGTTTTCTTAAAAATAAGGACCTACTCCCTCCATTCAACTCCACTTTACAAGTTTCTCTTTTGCACACTATTTACAAGCGGACATTCAACTTCAATTTTCTCTCGATACATAAGTGAAAATATATTCATGTGGTATCTTATTTGATTCGTCTTTAAAAGTGCATTGAAAATATCTAACTTTTATAATTTTTGCAAATACGTAGCTAAAGATATTTACCGCGTAAAAGTCGCGTTGACAAACGTGATAAAGCAAACATGTAAAGTGGAGTTGAATGAACGGAGTAGCAAGTTAAGCTAAAGTCATGTGACTCATGTAGTCATGTCCTTTTAACCAAAAATAGCTTACTAGATACAATTTGCAAAAGGAAAAACATTAAAAACTTTATTTCGCTTATTGTAATATTATGATTCTGAGTTGCCATCAATACTCTTTTATACCAAAGTTAGCTGGTGTGAGTGGTAAGGGCTATCATCTCTTAAACAAGTGATTAAGGGTTCGATTCCTGACTCTTGCGAATGAAAAAGTCAAACTTGGAAGGGGTCAACACATTAAATTGCCTTCAGTACCCCGAAGGAGATTGCCCCAGCTGTCGGTAAGGGATACTCCTGGTCAACACCAAAAAAAAAAAAAAAAAAAAAAAAAAAAATACTCTTTTATAAGAATATCTCACGGTAAAACTACACACACCAATAAACGCTACTTATCATTTTCTTACAAGTTTGGATTAAGAGTAACAAAATTTTGGTGACCTTTTACTTAGGAGGGTGAAAGTGGGTCAAGATTAATAAGGTGTGATTAAGAGAAAAAAATTTGGTAACCCGATTAAGTCGACCTTCTGCTTGGGGATGGTCTTATCGACGAAAAAGTTGTCACAGTTGGATGTTGAAAATCTTGTAATGGTAAAGCATATCTTGATAGTGATGATACTCTACTAGAGCAATACGCAAGGCTGAAGTAGTGAAATGCTAAGCAAAACCGGACCTCACGAACATTCAAACTCACAATAATGAGCTTTAATTTCTAGTTATAGAAAAACCAGATCATGTACAAATTGCACCAAAAGTGAAAAGACTTGATGATGATTGCTCAGTATTGTCCAATGGATTATCATCAGACAACTCGTGAGACCTTTTTCTCCGGTCTTTTCATTTTTCTTCAACATTTCAATTATTTTCTGATGAGAATATTTTGTACTCTTGATTCTGGAGTGCAATCTGTTGGGGAAGCGTCCTGTAAACCCGTGCGGGAAGAATTTCACCCAACAACGATACTATGAAGGAACACACAAAACGAACGTAAGTAAGAGCAAATAAAGTGACACCACAATTTCTCACGTGTCAACCCTTCTCAACTACAGAAAAAATCACGGCTCTCTCGACAAATTAATTCACTAATAAGAAATTACAATCACACACTAGTATTGTCACACTCTCTCAAACTTTATCTCACTCTTATTATCTCTAATGGATGTTAAACACTCTCTTTTCTCTCCTTTAGGACAAGAAGTATTCTCACCAATATAAACTAATTTGTCTGTCTATTTTGTTGTGTGTACTAAAACAATTAGCACCATCACCTATTTAAACTAAGAAGTTCCTAAAAACTTCTAATAAACCATTAATTGTTTTAATTAAAACAATTACATAACTTCTTAGGCATGAATGTTATCACTCCCAAAAACGTAGACAATTTACGTAATTTGCATTTGAAACATCCAAGCTTTATTTCCACATTTATTTTAGGAGTTTGGGGAGATTAACTCAACACTATCAACATAGATTGTGTATCCGAATTTTGAGGTTTGTAGAAACAGCTAGTCTCCCTTAAGACGGAATTAAAACGGATCAAGTATAATCTCTTTTGTGTATATATAGACAAATTTATTTCTTTTCCCTATACATTATGCATTTGTTTATGTATACTACATGACCCGTTTTAAGCTTAAAACGGATATATCTGTCTTAAATAAGAATTTGTGTTGTAGGTAAGGAGTGTCCTTTTATTGTTGAAGACCGCTTCAACCACAATATTGAGGTTTTGAGGTGATAGTTAAGGTCGAACTAATTATTTTAACAGCTTAACAGTGATTGTTAAGCTCCAATCAATTATTCTAATAACTTAGTATGCGCTTTCACTTGTTTTTCGGGGTACTTCTCAGATTTTGGAAGTTCTAGTATTTGAACTTGGGACCTTAGTATTATCAACTCTGGTACTATGTGAGAACGAATCTCAACCAAATCTTAAGGTGGTGGCTGATATCTAATAAATAATTCTTATCATATCATATATTATATTAAAGCAGAAACCACCTGTCACATGTCAGCGCTACAATGAATTGCCACGTGTCACTTGCATAATATATTACCTTTTCTGTTTAAAATATTTTCTAATTAAGAATAAAAGTCACATAATCAATCATTATCAATAAATTAGTTGCATAATAAGCTTACAATTATGATGTAAATTATAACTAACCTTATTTGCAAGCTGTCAAATCTTTTTAGTTAGGGTAAAGTAAAACATTACTTAAAAGCAATAGAATAAATACGTATCAAGTTATCAACAACTTGCCTAATTGAAAAAAATCAATATATTTATTACAATACCATATTGTAATATATTAATAATTAAGTTTATATAAGACCGTTTTCAATAAATATTTTTAATTTAGGCAAATGACCCTTAAAAAATTGTTTTATTATCTTTTAAGGGTTATTTAAGTACAATTGTACAAAGTAGCTAGGTTTGATCATTTTAATAGTGTAAATATCATCTTACATTGGTAAGTCTATCAAAATAGTTTAGTTTATACGGAGTATATCAAAATATCCTATCATGTAAATTTAGACTATATATAGATCTTAATATAATCCTTGAAATCACAGTATAGTTCACACTTGAGTACCATCGTAGGTAAAGTTCTTAAAACACTAATCATTACAAGCAATCAAGACAATTGTTAAGAATCACAGTATATTTGTAGGTTGTTTTTTGAGTAACTTTCATTGTATATCTTAGGAAATATTTTTATTTGCCTCAATCACAATCAAAATAATTTTAAATTTGCCTCAATCACAATTAAGTTATTTTTGTCAAAAATCAAGCAACAAATCAACAAAAAATATGGTCTGCTTTATGCAATTTCTACGGAAATTATGACCTAAATATTTTCTTGGAAAGAAAAGATATTTGAGTAAACCGAATATTTTAAGACGTCATTCATGGTAACAATATCATAAAAGCATGCCTTTAAAATTTTAATCAGAATGCTTGCTAAGATTTTGCCAAATCTAAAACTTATATTGCAATATAATGGAATCAATCTGGTAACTTTGTTTAGGTAACAAAAATTGCAGGCTTATTTCATAGTTTTTTTTTTTCGTCGGTTTTAAGCAACAAATGGCATATTCAGAAGGTTTAATTTCATTTTTTGTTTTTAATTTCAGTTGTAATGGTTCAAAAGAAGGCGAGCCGGAGAAGAATACTCCATCAAATAAAACGAAATAGTGCATCGAGTGAACTGGTAAGTAGTTGTTTGTTTGACTAACTCAATAAAGAAATTTAAAGTGATATTATTGTTATTGTCAGAGATTTTCAGAATATTTATGTTTTTGATGCAGAGATGAAGGGCTTTATCTCAAAACACAAACTTAACATCCACGGCCTTTGTGTATGAATCGACTCAGTGATGGATTTACATGCATGGGTAGGTTGCATGAACTTTGACAAACAAGTTAAAGAAACACAAATAAAGGTAAATAATAAACAACCTACATCGGCATTTCTTCGAAATTTTAAGACGAGTCATATGGTGGATATATGGAATACGACAAGGTTTGAGATACACTATTGAGTATTCATACAATTATATGAATAGCTTTCATATGCTTATGTTTCTGAGTTTGGTTATCATGTTTTACGTTATTTTGCAGGGAGTTGAAGCAATAATTTATCCTCCATGTAAGATTAAAAGTGTGAGTAAAGGACATCTCTACATGTCTACATATATGACTTTTCTTTGAATACGGAGTATTTAACAATCTTGAATTTCTATGTACATGAGTCCTTACATTAAGACATCTGCTCTTTAATTTTACATAGTTCATCATCATATTCGACCAATAAATGTGAGGTATTTTATCAATTTTTCCAAAACGTGTGTGCAAGAGTAGTTATTTTTTTAAATATCTTGGTAATTTGTACGGAGTATAATTTACAAAGTTACGAGAACCAAAGCTCTACTAAGCTATACTCCATATTTACGAACTCATATCTAACATGAGTCCTTATATTACGACTTAACAACGTTTTTCCTCATTTGTTTTTGTTTAAGTTATATTTATATACTATGGAGTATTGACCTAGGGCTGTAGTAATTCATCAGGTAACTAAAATCGAGTCACTGGATTTAACTATTACTTGACCAATAACTACCAAAATGAAGTAAGACAAAACTTATATGCAATATAATTTAATTTCAATATGGTCTTATTTTTTATAGTAGGTCTCATGTACACTTAACAATTGTAATAAGAACAATAATTGAAAATGATATTGTGATACGGAAATGCCGAGCTCGAATGAAGGAGTTTATTATTTATTAATTAATATTGGACTTACTATAATTTCAGAATAAGAATAAGTAGTTTATTTTATGCCAATTAGTTTATTTCCTAGTCTTATAATAATAGAATATGGCAATTCTGTTCTAGTTGGTTTAGGAAAGTGTTTAGGGTATTAGGTCGGTTTGCTTGTCTTATAAATAGGACTCTATTTTGTATTCTTTAATTCACGTTTTGATTCAAGAAATAAAGCTGAAGCTTTCACGTTTACAAGTTTGTGTAAACACCTCGGTTCGACGCGTTCGCTCCAAACCCGGTTTCTGTCTGACGCGCTTTCAGGCTTAAACTAGATCGACTAGCAATAGGTCTTGCAACATCGATCACCATTGGTTGGATTATAGGTCTAATCCAAGCAAATATCCGATTACCTAATTCTGGTTCGTTGTTCCTTTCTTTGTTTTCGTGCCTTGTTATTGTTTTCGTTTGTTTCATTATTGTGCTGCTTCCGCGAATCAACGAAAGCTTATAACTTTCGTATCATTAGTGGTATCAGAGCATCAGGTTACAGATTCTAATTAATTAAATGGCTGAGTTCGACGATGAAACCATACTCGCTCAAGTACGAGATTACCTACGTACTAGGCCAACGGGACTCAGAACTGGTCCTAGACAGAGACCCGTGGATGAATTCAAAATCACGGAGTTGCCGGAATTTGTTGGTGGAACTGATCCTGAAGACTATTTGGATTGGGAGCGTAAAATTGATCGTATGTTTGATTTCAAGGATCTTGACGATGAGAAACGCTGTAAGTATGCAATCTTGAGGTTGAATAAGAGTGCTTCCTTATGGTTCGAAAGTTTGAAGGTAAAGAGGACTAGGGCTGGAAAAGGAAAAATCACTTCCTAGGAGTCTTCGAAAGGCAAATTGCGAAAGAGGTATGTGCCTTCGACATATAAACTGTCTTTGTATCGGAAAATTTCTGATTTGATGCAAGGAAAACTGAATGTTAGCGAGTACATTGACGAATTTGAGAAATTATCGTTAATGGGTGAAGTAGAAGAGCCCGAGGAGCAGAAGATGGCTCGATTTTTGCGTGGCCTTAAGCGGGGTATAGCTGATATAGTTGAGCTACAACAATATTCTGATTTCGACACACTTTGTAGCTTATGTCTGAAAGTTGAAACTCAGGGCAGGTCTAGATACGGGTCTACTGATTCGAATAAAGCCTCCACTTGGGCTAAAACTGACGTGTGGGAAGCAGGTAGTTCGAGTGCTAATTCCAACACGGTTTCTACTCCTCTTTTAACGCCTAATGCAGCTCCTACGATGTCTAAAACAGCTGCAAGTTCTAAGGAGCAGAATGTGATGAAGGTTCGTTGTTTTAAATGCCAAGGGTTCGGGCATTATCAGAGTGCGTGTCCAAATAAACGAAATATTGCTTTAAGGACAGCAGTAGCTGTTCGTGATGAGCTGCTTGCCGAGGAAGACGAGACTTTGGGTGGTGTATTTACCATCAATGAAGCCGTGGAGGAGAAGGGTGAGGCCGAAGTGGTTTTTGAGGCGCCAGTCTATGATACTTTGGTTATTCGGTCTTTACATGCTAGCCCAGTTCCAATCGATTTGGAACAACGAGATCAACTGTTTCACACTAAGTGTCAAGTGCAAGATAAATGGTGTAGCGTGATAATTGACGGTGGGAGTTGTACTAATGCAGCTTCAAAGGAGATGGTTTCCAAATTAGCCTTACCAACAATTGAGCATCCAAGTCCATATGATTTGCATTGGTTGGGAGATGATAAGAAGGTTCAAGTCACGAAGCAAGTCCGAATCTGTTTTGCTATGGGTTGTTATGAAGACGAGGTTGTATGTGACGTGGTTCCAATGGATACTTGTCACATTCTCTTGGGTCGTCCTTGGCAATATGATAGGGAGGTGATACATAGAGGTCGTAGTAATGAATATGAGCTAGTTTTTAATGGTAAGAAGGTCATTCTTAAGCCCATGACTTCCAAGGCGGTTCAAGCTATGCGTTCTGGCCATAAGAAGAGATCGACAATAACAATGGTAGGAAGGGATGACACACTCAAATCCGAGGTAAGTAGGACGACATTTGAGTCCAGCCACATTGATTCCTCAGTGTTTGAAGGCGAGGTGCTTGCTGAAATCGACTTTGATGCTTCAATAGACTTAAATCGACCTCCAATTTTTGATAAATATGATAAAATTGAAGCATATGAGGTTGTCCAGCAATCATATTGTTCACTTGGCTATGCTACTGATTTCGAATTGATTGTTAAGGCCAAGGAGAGTTACATTGATCCTAGTTTGTTCCAAGAGCAGCCATGTGGTTACTTGATTGATTTTTGCAAGGAAAAGGATGCTGCAACTGTGGATTCGACTTGGTTATCTCACTTGTTCGATAATGGAGTTCGTGGTAATGAGTTATCTATGTTTGTGCACGGAGGGTGGAGGGGAGGAAAGCACAAGAAGCCATGGTGTAAGGAAGGGCTGAAATCGAGTAAAGAAGGTGAGGTGCAGCCATGTCACGAAGTTGATTCGAGCTCATTGATGGTATTTATCATTCGTTTGGCTCTCTTGCTTGGGTTGTTTGTCGTTGATCCTGGAGGAATGAGGTTCCAAGAATTGAGGTCAATTCTCTTCTAAGGGGGAGGGGATGATACGGAAATGCCGAGCTCGAATGAAGGAGTTTATTATTTATTAATTAATATTGGACTTACTATAATTTCAGAATAAGAATAAGTAGTTTATTTTATGCCAATTAGTTTATTTCCTAGTCTTATAATAATAGAATATGGCAATTCTGTTCTAGTTGGTTTAGGAAAGTGTTTAGGGTATTAGGTCGGTTTGCTTGTCTTATAAATATGACTCTATTTTGTATTCTTTAATTCACGTTTTGATTCAAGAAATAAAGCTGAAGCTTTCACGTTTACAAGTTTGTGTAAACACCTCGGTTCGACGCGTTCGCTCCAAAACGGTTTCTGTCTGACGCGCTTTCAGGCTTAAACTAGATCGACTAGCAATAGGTCTTGCAACATCGATCACCATTGGTTGGATTATAGGTCTAATCCAAGCAAATATCCGGTTACCTAATTCTTGGTTCGTTGTTCCTTTACTGTTTTCGTGCCTTGTTATTGTTTTCGTTTGTTTCATTATTGTGCTGCTTCCGCGAATCAACGAAAGCTTATAACTTTCGTATCATATTGTCGCTCTAACAAATTACTCCGTAGTTACTTATTCAAAGTTTGAGAAGGTTATTTTCGCAAAAAGACAGGGTTTGAGTCGTCAAGTGCAAATTTAATGTATTTTATATATCAAGATGATTTATAGGACATACTAGAAGTATTGTTGGAATTTCTATAAAATTAAATAATAACTACTCACGATGAAAAAGCCGAGTTATATTTAGATGTGGGATTTCACTATAATGGATGACTAAATTTGTTCAATAAAAAGGCGTTTAGCTAGGTAATGCTTTAGGGTTAAGACTTCAGAGTAGAAATGGTTTCCATGACCAGAGCATTAACATTCATAAGAGATATTCCGTCATTCTCGGTCATACGTTTTCCTATTTTTATTTTTGGGCGGCTCATAATTCATCTTTCAGTTTTGAATCGGAAATGTCATCACACATAAATCAAAGATAAATAAATGGCCATGACAAAAGGAGTAGTACCAAAATAATTAAAATAGGTATGTACGTATTATAGAGAAGGGCATACTAATAAACATGGTCACAATCTACGATAAAAGGTATACATTTATCATAAAAACATGCTCAGAATAAAAGAGTCTACTATTATGCATGTTTTAATAAACTTTTAATAAACGGAAAAATTTGATTGGATCAGTTTGGTTACGAGAAGGGTTATGGGTCACGCATGAAGTGGGAAATTGGGCATGGGTTGGTGGTTATGCTGGAGGTACGGTGGGGGACGTAGGGGATGGTGGAGACAAGAGGGGGAAGGCAGTTGAAGGACATGGGATATGGATTCCATGGTGGTGATTAGTCGTGGGAGGCTGCTGAGATAGGGGTTGAGATGGATATCGTGGTCCGAGGTGTTAGGCGCGACCACCACCTCGGTGAAGGGTGTACTGGTGGATCTCGAGATGGTCAGTCAGTGATGGTGAACACTGCTTCCAAACGTTCAAGCGATGATGGGTGGGAGAAAAAAAATCAGAGAAAAGGTAGAGAATTGAGAAAAAGCTTACAACAATGAGTAAAATTAAATGTATATTGCGTAAATAAATAGGTTATGAAATTTACAATAATTTTATATCCACTTCTAGGATTTCACCTATAATAAGTAAAAAAAGTCGAGAAAAAAAACTGAATATTTCAAATAAAATT
Organism: Silene latifolia; assembly: GCF_048544455.1. Lineage (NCBI taxonomy): Eukaryota > Viridiplantae > Streptophyta > Magnoliopsida > Caryophyllales > Caryophyllaceae > Silene > Silene latifolia. The sequence continues at coordinate 15,267,454 of NC_133531.1, forward strand.
AAGCAACATAAATTTATCAAAAGTGTATGAGTAAAAAAATGAAATTTTCTAAAATTTAATAATTTACTAAATTAAATAAAATACGTAAATTTTTACTTTTAAAAAATACTTTTCATTACCACCCGTACAGTACACGGGTTCAAAAACTAGTACCCTAGTATTGATAAAATACATAATGGCCGACTAATTTATGAGTTAGAGATTATTTCTTTTACACTCCGTAAAACAAATCGACTTTATAAAATCGAGCTTTGTTTGACATGTGCCGCGTGGCTAGTCTGTTGCTCTTTGAAATGTTTTATGAGCCAATTGCAGCTTTGCAGATAACGCAACAAGAATTGAGGTAGCCGCGGATTATAAACGGCGAAATTCATATATGTTCTTCCAGCCAATTTTTATTGTCCCGCTTTTTTTTCCGGAGGATTTAAAGAAAGGCGGTGAACTACTTACTTTATCCCTTAAATAAAACAATAGTAAAAATATCAATACTATATACTCTCTCCGATCCAGACTAAAGGTAACATTGACTTTTGTCTACTATTCATGGTCGTAAGGAATCTTTGATATTATTCTTATTTTATAAGACAACATATATTTATGTGTGAGATCTTGTTTGATTCATCGTCATGAATGCCGTAAGAATATCAAATTTTTATAATTTTTAATAATGTGTAACTAAAGATATTTACGTTGCAAAACGTGCCTCGACAAATGTGAAAAAGTCAATGTTACCTTTGGTCTGGATCAGAGAAAGTATTAATTAGTATAAATATATACACTTATGGTATTAATTATTATCATCATAAAATTATATACTCCCTTCTATTCATTATTTTCTTCCCTATTTCCTTAAACGGATTATTCAGGTTTTCTTCCCCTTTCTTATTTTGAAAACTTTTACTCTTATTTTATTCATCCATCTCTCCTATTACCAAACCCCACCCAACTTTTACTCTTATTTTATTCATTTATCTCTCCTATCACCAAACTCCACCTAACTCACAATTCCTTATTTAATTCCTAATTATCCATTCATCTCTCCAATCCACAAACCCCACCCTCTTCCTTTATTCATACTTTAATCATCTCCTAAAATCTTGTACCTACATCAAAGGGGAATAAAAACCCGAATAGGAGGGAGTATTAAATTTAAAATCTATGCAATTTTATTAAACTTTATAGTTTATTAGATGTATAGAGATGTTAATTATTTAACATACAAAAATATAATAAGAACTAGTATTGGTGTCCGGCTTCGCCCGGGCTACCTCTACTTACCAAATTTTTTTTTCATTACATAAAATTGCTTAAAGTTGCATAACCCATAAACTTATCATTAATATATTTTTCTATGACATATCCTAAAATTATGTTGAATAAATTTTGAGACAAATTCACTACTCCCGCTATTAATATTTTACTCTTATTAATGAAATAATAGTAATAACATTTCACTACTTGCTCGTAATTATTGTTACTTTCACTACTTCCGCCGTAATTATTGTTACTTTCACTATTGACGCATTAATATTGATTATTTCACTGCTCCCGTTGTTGTTTCTACCACTTTCACTAATCTCGCTGATAATATTGTTACTTTTACTATTCAAATGAGTGATTACTATCATATAACTATATCTAATGTTAGTACAATTCTTTTATTTCATAACGAAATTACTTTTACTACTTAGGCATGCAATTTTAAGAAGATTATATATTCATATAAATTAAATATGTTACATATATGCATTAAATTAAATCGAAATAATTATGCAATATTATATATTATGGAATCTAACTTGAATTATTTATAACCTATTTATTATATTTTTGTATGTTAAATAATTAACATCTCTATACATCTAATAAACTATAAAGTTTAATAAAATTGCATAGATTTTAAATTTAATATATAATTTTATGATGATAATAAATAATGCCATAAGTGTGCATGTTCATACTAATTAATTATTTTATTGTAAGGAAATTGACCATTTTCTAATATTCTATAAATATTGGCATCTTCTTTCTTTTAGTCTCCTTGAAATTGACCATCTTAATTAATTATTTTATTTTAAGAAAATTGACCATCTTAATTAATTATTTTATTTTAAGGAAATTGGCCATATTTAGGAAAATTATCAAGCTTCTATATAATTTAATTTTAACCCAAACTATATAATATTAGCATTGAGATCCCTTAATCGGGTCCAGCACATGGTGCTATTGATTTAAAACTATATAGTATAATTAATTTGTATAACTTTCTTTAATTACATTGAAGTCCTTTGGTTTATGGATTTAATATATAGTATTGATAAGTAGGTTATAAATAATTCAAGTTAGATTCCATAATATATAATATTGCATAATTATTTCGATTTGATTTAATGCATATATGTAATATATTTATATAAATATAATCCTCTTAAAATTGCATGCCTATGTAGTAAAATTAATTTCGTCAGTAAAGAAAAAGAATTGTAGTAACATTAGATATATAATATAGATAGTAATCACTCATTTGAATAGTAAAAATAACAATATTATCAACGAGATTAGTGAAAGTGGTAGAAACAACAACGGGAGTAGTGAAATAATCAATATTAATGCGGCAATAGTGAAAGTAACAATAATTACGGCGAGAGTAGTGAAATTATCAATATTAATGTGGCAGTAGAGACAGTAACAATAATTACGGCGGGAGTAGTGAAATTATCAATATTAATGTGGCAGTAGTGACAGTAACAATAATTACGGCGGGAGTAGTGAAAATAACAATGATTACGGGCAAGTAGTGAAATGTTATTACTATTGTTTCATTAATGAGAGTAAAATATTGATAGCGGAAGTAGTGAATTTGTCTCAAAAATTATTTCATCGTAATTTTTAGGATATGTCATATAAAAATATATTAATGATAAATTTATGGGTTATGCAACTTTAAGTAATTTTATTTAATGAAAAAAAAATTTAATGGTAAGTAGAGGTAGCACGGGCAAAGCCGGACACCAATACTAGTTAATCTTATGGTGATAATCAGTTTAGATCCTGTGCAATATATGCACGGTTTTTATAAAATTTTACTTTTTAGTGTACTCCGTATTATTTATGGATTTTAAATTGACATTTCACTTATTTTTTTTATGTTTCTCATCACTGTATTTTGATTTAAGCAATTAAAATTAAAATTGTAAAAAGTTACGAAATGAGTATTTTAATAAAAGTTTTCTTTTACCGAGAAATTAATGATATTTTTAGAATTTTTTTACTATTAACTTTTTTTGTTCAACTTCTTATCATTAAAAGTCAATGAATTTTCATGGTACAATTATTTTTAAAGAAAGTAATACAGTTTTTTTTATCATATAAAATTATAGATAAATTTATGCAACATGTGAAAGATAAAATGTTTCAAATATTAAATTTAAAAGATTCTGTCATTAATCACCTATCAAACTAAAAATACTAAACTTTATTTTAGGAAACATGATTTAGGCGGGAAAAATGAGAGTTTCACCTATTCTTTTAGTAAAATAAGGAATGGTGGTATTCTAAGGGCAATTGGATATCAAAGTTTTTCCTTACCGAATTTAAAAATGTGATAATAATTTTGGGAGTAAATTTAAGAGAGAAATGAGCCAAGAAAATAAGGATGGAGTGAGTACTTATTAAGCTGAATGGTCACCATTGGCAAATTTCATGGGCTTATGATTTTAGGCCCAAAAACAGTCCCATTATACCTGGCCTAAATTACAAAGACTCCTCGCCCATAAAACCGAATAATATTCTAATTTGTTTTTTGGGTGTAAAGGGAATCATAAGATCGAGTTTGATGTTAACGAGATTTGATCCAGGGCACTGAGTATTCAACAATGACTTTTATTAAGGGCATAAATACATCAATTATCTATAGTTTGATACTAATAATTTGACTTATTGCAAATCTCATGTGTGTTACACCATCATAAATGGATCATTGAAAGCCATCGGTCCATCATAGCAAGGCATTCTCGAGGCTTATACTCTGGAGCCGTGTGACCTCCACCCTATACCATAATTGTTAAGCTCAAATCGGTTAATTACGGAGTATATCATAATACTACTAGCGAAATTCAAACGATTATTTTGTTACGACAGGAAGAAATGTAGCTAAAATAGTGTCACCTTAATCGTAGTATGAACCAAGTGATAAGATGAATGCGAGAACTCTGTAACATATCTGTAAAAAACACGGATTTCTTAAGATAAGTACGATATTGTAAATTGTACGATTTGCAAACCTTAAATTTATTGGTTATACATTGTTGAGGATTAATGATGCAGAAAATAACGATGAAGAGCTACTAACCCGGCAACTTGACCATCAACGAACCATGGCCTCCATTCAGCGCTTGTGCGAATTTTTAGTTCATTAATCCAGTCAAGTGTGCCCAGATATGGTACAAGCATGTCTTGATCGCCACTGTAATATTTGAATACGAAGTTTTAAATTAACATTTGCTTGTTTATTACATTTAACAAAGTTTTAAATTAAAGAAGGGTTGATTACCTGTAAATTAGCGCTTGAAGCGACTCTTTTCTTGTGAAATTCATATGATAGTCAAAGGCGGATTGAGCATCCGCTTTATATGCTAAACTGTAATTACATCTAGTCCAACGACCTATGCTTCCCTGACAAAAATCGAAAATAAAATTAAATATGATTTTGCGACATTGGTTTTGAGGGATTGAGGCAGAATTTCAAGTACAGGTTACGTTTTGACATACCTCTCTGATGTGCAAAGCTTCTCTAACTTGTTCATCATCAGCCCACAAGTAAGCGAGCCGGTAGTGATGAGTCTGTTACATTTAGGGGGGTTCATGTGAGTATGTGACTCCGTATCAGATATCAAACATTCAAATAAGTTTAAAATGTGTAAGCCAAGAAGAGAGAAAATATATATACCCGACAAGATTCTTGATCGATATGAAGGTTTTGATAGTATTGTGGTGATAGCTTCTTCCGTGGCTTCGGTGATATAAGGAAACAACTATGCTCCAACACTTGTGCCTGGTCGATTGAACTCGTAACCTGTATTAGTGTATTGTAATAGTACAAGTTTTAGGTAACAAGTTGTATACAAACATGGTTTCATGACCTGACTTCAAACCCTGTAAGACTACGTAATATAGTAATATAGTCTGATAAAGGCCACAACTCCCTAAGCCCTCCTTACATCATGTAACAATGTTTGTAAATAATCGACAATTCTAACTAAAAACTACTCCGTATGATTTAAATAATCGACATTCTAACTAAAAACTACGGAGTATGATTGATTTTACTTAATATGTAAGATTAAGACAAGAAGTTAGCCACACAGAGTCATAAGTAAGCGAAGGAGGATGCGCATCTTAAAACTTACTTGGTTCATAACCTGTATAGTCTTTTTGCACTCCGTGTTCTTTGCGTTGCCATTTACAAAGTCACCATTACAACTCTTCATCGCAGACTGAAACATTAAAACGTAGAACACATCGCGTTGAAGTGCCATAGACTTTCAATAAAAATTAGTAATTTAGTTAAGGAAACCAACTTGTTAAAATTCACTTTTCTAATACCTTATCTATCATTAGTAGATATCATTTTAAATTATATGTGGTTTATTTACGTGCTTTGTTATTATTGTACGAGTATATTTTTTACGAGTATATTTTTTAGAAAAGCACTGTCTTACGTTAAGACCATCTTATTCTAGAATTTGTGACAATCTAAATACAGTATAAGCTTGTAGCCTTTGTAATAAAGGTGATTACCTTGAAGAGATCATCCGATAACAACGAAACTCTATGTGCGTACTTGAAGTTTGCATTTCCATCAGCGTGGGCTGTAGTTGGATTGCCGAGAACATATCCCTCGACAAACCAAACAAGGTCATTCAATAGATAAGAGTACGGGACAAATGAACTTTATTGGTCGCTCTAAAATATAAATAACGATTATAATAATCTGTTACTCCGTAATTTCTTTTCATATGTAATAGATGGAGGGAGTAGATCTTCTAAGAGACGGTCTCTTAATAAGCTTTATTGAGATATCATTGTACAATTTTAAGAAAAAGTGGTACTAAAAGTAATAAAATAGGTACAAATCATGATTAATGATAAAATGGGTACATTTATTATGTAAATAGGTACGAAATTACTATGTCACGATCAAGAATAAAAAGGGTACGAAGTACAAATAAAAGGGTAAGAAAGATTGGTCCGTCTCTCCCAAGTTTTTGGAGTACTTCGTAAAACTTTTAAATTAAAATTTCATCAATTCTAAAGTATATGTAAATGTATATCGTCAAATTTGTCATATATTTAATCTATTGAAAAAATCAGTTTATATATTGTTTTAGAAATGCTGTAATCACTAATCATGGTATACGGAGTATTACAGAAATGTAACGATCAAAGTAGATTAGTCAAAAATAAAGGTGAATAATAAAATGAGAGAGAGGGAATACTAGTTCTTTGATGTCCAAGATATTGCACAAATACTATCTTACAACCAGTTGTATATTAGCATTGTACAACCGCCTCAAAGTTGTTGAGTTCTTTACACAAAGTTGTCGAGCTATTTTATAAGTTATTGAGCTAATTTAAAAAGTTATTGAGTTTAATAATTATTCCTCTTAAGCTCAATAACTTTGTATTGTAACTCGACAATTTTGTTAATAAAGCTCGACAACTTTATAACAAAACTCAACTACATTGAAAAGGTTGTACATAAACTACATACAACCAGTTGTATAATCTACTAATTGAAGATATTGTTATGTGTACAATATGTTTATCAAGCAAAATATTTCACACATTTGGATTGATTATTTAGTTTTGATTATGAGATGAACTAAAATTTATATTTGAGTTATGAACCAAATGTGGGGGCTAAATATTTTGTTTTAAATTGATATAGTATCTTGGATATGTGTGACAAAAATTGGAAATGATTATTTGTCAAAGCTTCATAAAAGTAGATTATGGAGAACGTAATTTGTCAATGATTATATGATATTTAAAAGTTGAGATGATGAATGAATGAATAATGTGTATATTTTGTTTGAACGATTATGTTTGTCACTAATTTGTGGTGTGACAACATGTGGGGGAAGACGTTCAACTTATTTGATAAATTTATTCATCAAGTTTAGAGTTGATATCTTATAATTTGTGAAGAGTATGTATATCGTTGATTGTGGGGGTGTAGAGAAAATGATAAACGCATGTTTTATACGTGACAAATTGAACCAAAATTAGAAGTATTAATTTGTTGGATAATGGCTATGTCAATAAATAATGGTTGCGTAAGGTTCAATTATTTACGTTACATTTTCCTTACACCACACTATATGAGATTATGATGATTGTTTTTATGTTTGTAAGAAGTCAAATTCTTTTTGTAAAATATTGTGGATTTGCAAAGAGTAAATATAAGTGAAACAATCATCGAGATTCGTTGTTTTCTAATATAAGAATGATGATGTATATAGAGCTTTTAGTAAATAATATGATTTTTGGGCGCAAAATCACAAAGACTACGTGTATGCTTTATTCTATGTCAATTTATTAGAAAGAGAAAATAATAAAGAAGATTATTTGTTCTTTTAAACGACATGAGAGTACGAGCTCTATATTTAATTAGAACAATGATGCTAATGAGTTATAAGAGAGCATGTTTTGACTATTGTGAGAAGTCTAATATGTATAATTATAGTTGCTTCAATGTAGCTTATGTAGCTAAGTACATTTTGTTTGTGTATTCATTACCAAAGTTATCATTCACATTTGGTGAAGTGCCTAAGGTGCAAGATTAAGAATTGCATTATGTTGGATATCTAGAAAGATATTGGATCGACTAAAAGGTAATGACGATCGACAAGGTGAGATCTATGGTGAGTACTATACATTTCCACCTTTAATGGTGATCTTGTTTTAAGTCTATTGGAGAAGACTATTATAACCTTGTCTATTGTGTAAGCATATTATATTGCTCTTAATCTTGCTGGGTAAGATGCAGGGTGATTGTGAAGCTATTATTAGCTACTACTTAATTGTGGGGGCATGTAGTTTTGCCTAATGTTTATCTTTAGCGTAATGCTAATATCAACTTAATAATGCTAAAATAATGTGTATAACGACTTGTAGATTTACACATTTTATGTAGATTTGGTTTAAGAAAGTTGATTGAGAATAATATGCTCACAAATTATTATCTTTGTGAAATTTGAGTGAAGCATATTTAAGCTAATGGGCTAAGAAAGAAAGAAGTCCTAGAATTGTCGAGGAGAATGGGGCAAAAGCCTATTAGTTGAGGAATTTGTGGTGTATACCGGAACTTGCTATGCAAGGGTGGTCTAACGAAGCCATAGATAACTCATACTTGTGTACACATCTCATTCCTATGACATGTACACTATTTTAGAAGGTTGAGCATACAGCTCTTAATGGTCTTATAGCCCAAAATTGGGTGGTCCTTGTGAGACGGACTTGATGAGATCACCGTAATTGATGGAGGCTGAGATATTTCTCTTAATGAATCTATATCCCTTTATTTGGGTGGTCCTATTGAGAAGGACTTGATGGATTCACCGCAATGTTAAAAGGTTGAGCCTTAGAGCTTTTAATGAATCTATATCCCTCTATTTGGGTGGTCTTATTGAGAAGGACCTGATGGATTCACCGCTATGTTGAGAGGTTGAGCCTTAGAGCTCTTAATGATTCTATAGCTCATGCGTGAGTGGTTTATATGGAGATAGACTTGTTGGAATCACCTACGTGGGTGTGAAGGATTGGCCTCCTTCTATGAGATATTAGGCTATCTCTCTAGAGCACTCGTGAGAATCCCAAGGTTCATTTGGCCATAAATTTGTTGAATTGTATCGCGGAACAAATGCGGAACTTAAGGTGAGATATGTGTTTGGAATTTACCCCGGAGTCTAGGAGTTCAAGATTCGTTCACTCTCTAGGTGATGAAAGAATTGTTCCATTTCACTATGTGTTAATTCAAATCGAAAGATATTAATGCTTAAGTATCAATCCTTATTAATATGCTCAGAATTTTGTCTATCATTTGCATTAGTGGGGGATTGTTGGAAGTAATGCAAAGGCTAACAATGTCGTCTAGATAGATTACATTGTAGAGAAGCCTTCCATTGCCTCGTAAGAGAATCTCTACACTCTCTCCACTACTTGCATGTTTATAGCCACTAACATCATGTTTGACCCATGTTTATGGGTAGTGGTTATGCCATTAACTTTGTGGTTATGATGTCCATTTCTACCACTATAAATAGAGAAGTGTAGTCATTTGAGAAACATACATCTTCAATATATCTTTACTACCTTCTCTATGATAATTTTGAGCATACCATATGAGTTCCAACTCCTAATAGTTGAGTACACAACTTTTAGGAGTGTTGTGTGACCTTGGGGGACGACGCCTATATCGATTTGTACCGTAATCGGGGCGATTTCGTTTCTCATTCAGTGGCCTTTATACCACGACACAACAACATATATTCTCTCAATATATCTTCGCCCCTATAATGACCTATATTTCCAACAGAAACTACTCTGTGACTTCCTAGGCTGCCTTAAGGCCACAACCCAGACCCTATCTGCTATGATCCCGATTTTATCATATTCGTCAATAACGTGCAAAATCAAAGACCAAAAAAACAAATATAGGTGACTGTAATACTATTCTGTAATGTAATATTTTTTGTATAAAAAATAGGAAAGAGCAAAATGTTTCCAAGATTTTCAAAATATGTGTAAAATTCTCGTAAGACCTTTAACGCTTGCTTAACTTTGAATTAAAAGAACAAAATATGTCCTTAGATTGATGATATGATACCTGCAAATTCAGCTTAGGCATAACCCCGATTTTATTTCCTGCAAGCATAAAAATTCAATGATTGATCTACTTCTACATACGAATGAGGTAATTGGACTTGAAGGGAGCTGAGGGAGTGCTCCGTATATATTAAACATGCGCTATAATCATATGCGCAAATTAAAATTAAAATTAAAATTAAAATCACTTTACCTTGTAAAATATTTTGAACAACAATTGGGACAATTCGGCCGGAGTATGAGTCTCCGGAGATATATAAAGAACTTCGGCTGAATTTGGGATGCTTGATAAGCCACTACATAAATACAAAATACTAAGAGAATTATACTCCGTAATATTTACTCCCGTAATCTCAGAATATAATGCAAAATACGAAAAGTGACTTATTAGGAGGGCAAATTACGAATAAGATAAGATGGCAAAACTCATCATCTTTAAAATAAAACTCGGAAACATAGAATAGAACTTACTTTTCTTAAGAAATCGTAAATATGAGTTGATTGCAAAGTATCACTAGTGTAATATCCGTCAGAAGTGGTTGCATAGGAGAATCCTGTACCCACGGGCGAGTCTAAAAATATTATGCTGGCTATCTGCACAAATGCAATATATCATCACTATTTGTTTTCCTTTCTTTACTCTCTTCAATCCGATTTAATATGCATGGTGCAATGTGTAGTAGTCAATTTGTTATGTTTTATAAGGACCGCGTCAAAACATGGACAAATTGTATAGTAACAAATTGAAAAATTACTCGTATTAAAATAATGCTATGAAAGCTTAGTTTATGACTTTATCCAGCAATTTTTTGGCAAATTGGTGTTTATTAGTAAAATAATTAGGGAGTTGGGGTTGGTTTGAAACTATTTTGACTTATGGTGTCCACGTCATCAGTTTTTATTTTTTTCCCAGTTTTTATAGTAAGCCGCTAAGTTTCTCAGCGGCTTGCTATTTTTTTTTTTCTAATTTTTTTTTTTTTTGAAAAAAAAAAAGTGAATAGTAAAGCCGCTAAGAAACCTAGCGGCTTTACTATTCATTTTTTTTTTCAAAAACCGTCACCTTCTAACACTGATGACAACATATTCTAGAAATGAATAACCACCAAAGCCGCTAAGAAAGTTAGCGGCTTCCCTATTTCTCTATTTTTCATAAGCTTATGACATTTATTATCTAAAAAATGACAAAGAGACAAGCGGCTTTGCTTAAAAATTGGAAAAAAAATGAAACTGATGACGTGGACACCATAAGTCAAAATAGTTTCAACTCCCTAATTATTTTGCTAATAAACACCAATTTACCAAAAAAAATCTTTATCCAGCGGATCTATCTTAGCTTCTACACAATACTTGTATATCTGAAACTTATTTTTCATAATATGGTACCTTGGTCCATGAATATGGGTTTCGCTGGAGTATTGGGGTGTCCGATTCTGAATTACTTGCCGTAACATTGAACATAAATGGGCCTGTTGATTAAATCAGATGGACATCAAATAGTTATAATGTTAAAGGGTATAAAACCGATCTTGGGATTTTAATCATCAGCTTAATCAAAACTTTTCGTTGAGACATGGTAGCAAAACTAAGTTGACCAAAAGGTTACGGGTTCGAATCCCACCTCCATAAGTTCTTTGGGTTGAGATGGTTTCTTGATAGTTAATAACCTTAGCTCTCGGAAAGATACTCAATTTGAAAAAAAATTATGAACTCATTAACACGAGGTATGGCCTTTTAAAGTTTTCGGGTTCAAAAAATTCGGTATTTTGTACAAAATGTCAAACATCAGGGATACCACATAAAATTTTCGGGTTCAAAAAATGAAAAAAGTCAACTAACCGATCTCCAAAAGGAGCCCAGAAAGAGCAGAGCAACCAGGGCCACCAGTGAGCCATAATATAAGAGGATCCCTTTCTACATCTCTCTCTGATTCAATGAAGTAATAGAATAGTTGCACTTCCTCTTCTTCTCCAACTCCTACATATCTGCACCGTATCGTCGACTTTAAAACTAATATTACTCCTTCTGTCTCATTTATTTATTTACCTTTTATTAAAATACCCGCCAAGAATAAAATAGGTAAAATGGGATGGAGGGGTAATACTTATTCGATCCAGGACTCACCACAAATGTTAGGAATGAAGTTAACATAGATAATGTTATTCGCCCTCTGGTCACAATCATTTTTTTACCTTTTATATTCTTGTAAGAGGTTTTTAATCAAACGTAAACAAATAATTTAAACGGAGAGAGGAGAAAACATACCCTGTTTCGAGGGTGAAGGGAAGATCGCCGGGATAACCAGGTAGAGTGTTGACAATATTTGGTTGAGCTAGTGATGCACAAATTATTGAGATTAGTAGGATTAAGTAAAACAAGTAAAGTGATATCTTCATATTTGATTATTGCAGTCATACAAAGAAGCACTAATTAACATCAAAGGGCAAATTAATTAACTAACTAACTAATTAATTAATTAAGGTTGGACAAACGGTCGAATCAAAACATTGACTAAATTATCTTGTATGAGCTGGAAAGTGGAAATCGTCTGTTGTTACTTAGTTAAATAATGACAAGTCCATGCTATTTGGTTTTAATTATGTTTAAATATATTAGGTCATGAGAATTGGAAATCTGGTCAGTCGAGTCAGGTAATATTGGGTTTGGGTTATATTGACTCAGGATATTTTTTTGGGTCGAGTCGGGTTTGGATTAGGTTTGGGTCGGGTCGAGTTGAGTTTAGGTCAGGTCTAGTATTATAAATCATAGGATATAGCATTGATAATAATCGATGTATTGTATTTCATTCGTGGGTTTTACATTGTTACACGAGGTAAATATATAGGCCGAGATTTACATAGTATTTACGAAAAGAATAAATATACTATTAACAAGATATTCACAATAACTATAATATCTTTCTAATGAGGCAAGGGAGGAAGAGATGCCTTGTATTGAGCATGAATGTAGTCGTAGAGTGTGAAAGGGGAGTTGATTCTCATAATACACCCTCCCCCTCCCCCAAGTTGGCGCGTGGACAGTCAAGATGCCCAATTTGGGTAGAAGTTCGAGAAAAGGTGTCCGGCCAAGAGCTTTGGTAAATATGTCAGCCAATTGAGCATTGGTGTGGACATAGCTACGACGTATGGTACCGTTTATAATTTCTTCTCGAATGAAGTGACAATCAACTTCTATATGCTTCATCCTTTCGTGAAAGACGAGATTTCGAGCAATGTAAAGGGCAGATTGACTGTCGCATAGTAGGTCTATTGGCTTGTCGTGTTTTATCCCGAGGAAAGATAGGAGGCTCTTGAGCCACTTGAGTTCACACACGGTATAAGCAATGGCTCTATATTCGGCTGACGATTTTGAGACGGTTGCTTGCTTTTTGGTTTTCCATGATATCGGAGAAGAACCAAGAAATACAAGGTATGCTGATAGAGACCGTTTGCTTGTTGGGCAAGTTGCCCAATCTGCATCACAATAAGCGCGCAAACACAAGGAGTTGTCGGAGCTAAGGAGTATACCTTGACCCGGGCTATTTTTGATATATCGAACCACCTGTAACGCGGCTTGCCAGTGGTCATTTCGTGGGGCGTGCATAAACTGAGCCAGAATATGGACGGAGTAAATAAGTTCGGGGCGAGTGATGGTGAGATAAACCAATCGCCCGACCAATCTTCGATATGGTTGTGGGTCATCCACGGGTGGGGATGTTGAGCTGCCAATATGGTGGTTTGGTTCCATAGGGACGGTGGCCGGTTTGGAGTCGAGAAGGCCTGCTTCAGTAAGAATATCAAGTGCACATTATTTCCTTTGCGAAATAAATAAGCCAGTTTTGTTTCGAGCAATTTCCAACCCCATAAAGTATTTTAATGGATCGAGGTCTTTCATATGTGTAATACTACGTTTTATGAGTCTTTGGGTACTCTATCGAGTGGAGCTTACTCTGTCGAGTAAGTAGTTTGTGACGCAAAACAGTAGTCTGCCTGTAGGGTACTCGATCGAGTATGTGTCTTACTCGATCGAGTAAGTGAGTTTACGGGCCGAGTTTTGACGGGTTTTGTTAATGATGCGGGATTAATATATAATGATGACCGTCACTTTTCTTAAACCTTTTTAAAAAATCTAAAAACCTAATTGAGAAGAAAGGAGTTACGTAAGTTGATTCATCGCATTATTAGCAAATCCCCAAGGCTAGGAGAGTCGGATCATCTTGTTCTTTACGCTCTTGTGATCCTTGTGTCGAGGGTAAGTTCCTTATTCCTTTTATGTTGGATTTGGTTGAGTTCCTTATGATGATATTCGTAAGATTTGATGGGAGACAGTGTCTAGATTCTCTATTCATACAGATGGCAGTGTGAGATTTGATGGGAGATGGTGTGTCGTTCCTAATGATGAGGAGTTGAAAATGGTAATCATAACAGAGGCTCATTATACACCATATTCGGTACACCCAGGGGGTGACAAGCTATATAAGGATTTGAAGAAGACTTTCTGGTGGCCTGGAATGAAGAAAGAAACAGCTGAGTTTGTGGCTCGTTGTTTGACATGTCAGAGAGTTAAAGGGGAGCAGCGACGGCCACAAGGTAAGATTCAGTCTCTTGAGGTACCTGAGTGGAAGTGGGAGTCCATTTCTATGGATTTTATCGTGGGTTTGCCGAAAAGTCAACAGGTAATAACATGATATGGGTTATAGTGGATCGTCTGACCAAGTCAGCTCATTTTGTGCCGATGCAAGATAATTGGACTAAGATACAGTTAGCTTTGGCTTATAGGAAGCACGTGGTTCGATTGCATGGGGTGCCTAAGGATATAGTTACCGATAGAGATGCGAGGTTTATATCACGGTTTTGGAAAGAGTTGCAGGAGTCTATGGGAACTACCTTAAAGATGAGTACAACTTTTCATCCTGCAACAGATGGCCAGACGGAGCGGACCATCAAGACTTTAGAGGACATGTTGCGAGCTTGTGTTATGGATTTTGGTGGTAGCTGGGAACAGAGAGTGGACTTAATTGAGTTTTCTTATAACAACAACTATCACACTAGTATTGACATGACACCGTTTGAGGCATTGTATGGGAGGAGATGTAGGAGTCCGATTTGTTGGGATGATAGAGCTGAGGTAGTGGTTTTAGGGACAGAGATGGTACAGGAGATGGTGGAACAGTTTAAGCTGATCAGACAGAAGATGAGAGCGGCCCAGGATCGTCAAAAGAATTATGCAGATTTACATCGTCGTGACATAGAATTTCAGGTTGGGGACAAGGTTCTTTTGAAAGTGTCTCCTATGCGTGGGGTCATGAGATTTGGGAAGAAAGAGAAGCTCAGTCAGAAGTTTATAGGACCATATGAGATTTTGGATCATGTGGGTGAGGTTGCATACCGGTTAGATTTACTAGCTGCTTTGGATAGAGTGCATAATGTGTTTCATGTGTCTCAGCTGCGGAAGTATGTGAGTGACCCTTCACATGTGTTAGAGGTAGAGAACATCGAGTTGGATGAGTCTTTGTCTTATCTTGAGGTGCCGAAACAGATTCTTGATCGCAAGATTAGGAAAACTAGACATGGGGAAACGGTTTTGCTTAAGATTCTTTGGTCTAACCATGAGGTTGAGGAGGCTACTTGGGAGGCGGAGGAGGCTATGAGGGAGCGGTATCCGTCTCTTTTTGATCAGGTATGTGTGGTTACGGGGACGTAACCATGTTTCTTTTAGAGGGGTAGGAGATGATTGCATAGAGTTTTTACAAGTCTTTGCATGTTTTATGTTGGTTTGGTATAGTTAGTGGTTGTCTTGAGTCGAGTTGGGTGTTGTGTTGGGAGATGTGTTGATGCGTAAAGCGGAGCGGAAGACTTAATTGTGAATTCAAGTGAGGCGAGAGATCCGAATGCACTAGGTTCAACCTGACCAAATCGTTTCACTTGATGCGTATAGGCGGAAGCGGAAGACATTTTTGGACTGTTTTTGTTTGTGTAAGAATAAAGGGATATTTGTTTCGATATCTTGTGAAGAGATCGAACCAATGGGATATTTGCTTCAAGATCAATAATGACCTCGAAAATAATGGGATATTTGCTATCGCTAGACCTATAACGATAACAATGGGGGAATTACTTGAAAACGCGTCAAGTAATTCAACTCAAACTTTGGAACACGTCCTTGGTTTAAGGTAAGACTCGAAACTCGTCGATCTTTAAGGGAAACTGAGAAAGCCTCTCAAATTTCAATTCCATTTTCTTAAAACATGCATGCTTACAAATGAGGAATTTCGGTCCTTATATAGGCCGAAATCCTTGGCCTCCAAGGCTACAATTTAATGTTGTGTATGATTTCCTAGGTGCATGAATACTAGCCTTGACTAAGAAGAAAACTAGGCTAGACTTTGAAAAGAATTAGGCTAGACTTTGAAGAAAACTAGGCATTATATAAAAACTATAATGTAGAAAACTAGGTGGTTCATTGAACCAAACCCACAGTTCCTACACGGTTTCGATGCACCTCGTCCACGGCCTTTCACGGTCTAAGGAGTTTCTTTGCGGGTTTCGGATCCCTGAGTTGAGATCACGCATCATTTTTTTTTCACGGGTGAAGAGTACCACGACGTGAAAAGTAACTTTTTTTTTTCCTTTTTTTTACGCTTGGAATAAAATTCATTTTTGGATTGTTTTTGTGTTTTTGTTTGTGTAAGAATAAAGGGATATTTGTTTCGATATCTTGTGAAGAGATCGAACCAATGGGATATTTGCTTCAAGATCAATAATGACCTCGAAAATAATGGGATATTTGCTATCGCTAGACCTATAACGATAACAATGGGGGAATTACTTGAAAACGCGTCAAGTAATTCAACTCAAACTTTGGAACACGTCCTTGGTTTAAGGTAAGACTCGAAACTCGTCGATCTTTAAGGGAAACTGAGAAAGCCTCTCAAATTTCAATTCCATTTTCTTAAAACATGCATGCTTACAAATGAGGAATTTCGGTCCTTATATAGGCCGAAATCCTTGGCCTCCAAGGCTACAATTTAATGTTGTGTATGATTTCCTAGGTGCATGAATACTAGCCTTGACTAAGAAGAAAACTAGGCTAGACTTTGAAAAGAATTAGGCTAGACTTTGAAGAAAACTAGGCATTATATAAAAACTATAATGTAGAAAACTAGGTGGTTCATTGAACCAAACCCACAGTTCCTACACGGTTTCGATGCACCTCGTCCACGGCCTTTCACGGTCTAAGGAGTTTCTTTGCGGGTTTCGGATCCCTGAGTTGAGATCACGCATCATTTTTTTTTCACGGGTGAAGAGTACCACGACGTGAAAAGTAACTTTTTTTTTTCCTTTTTTTTACGCTTGGAATAAAATTCATTTTTGGATTGTTTTTGTGTTTTTGTTTGTGTAAGAATAAAGGGATATTTGTTTCGATATCTTGTGAAGAGATCGAACCAATGGGATATTTGCTTCAAGATCAATAATGACCTCGAAAACAATGGGATATTTGCTATCGTTAGACCTGTAACGATAACAATGGGGGAATTACTCGAAAACGCGTCAAGTAATTCAACTCAAATTTCGGAACGCGTCCTTGGTTTAAGGCAAGACTCGAACCTCGTCGATCGTTAAGGGAAACTAAGAAAGCCACTCAAATTTCAATTCCATTTTCTTAAAACATGCATGCTTACAAATGAGGAATTTCGGTCCTTATATAGGCCGAAATCCTTGGCCTATAAGGCTACAATTTAATGTTGTGCATGATTTCCTAGGTGCATGAATACTAGCCTTGACTAAGAAGAAAACTAAGCTAGACTTCGAAAAGAATTAGGCTAGACTTTGACGAAAACTAGGCATTATATAAAAACTAGAATGTAGAAAACTAGATCAATAATGACCTCGAGAACAATGGGATATTTGCTAAGTAAATATCCCTTTTATCATTATCGTTCTTATTCTTTAAAACACTTCCGCACCAAATTCGTATCATGTGTTTTGAGTTTTATTTCGAGTTTTGGTTGTATTGTTATGTCGGAGTAGTGTTGGTATGTTTTGTTTTTGTTTATGGGTTGAACTTCGGGGACGAAGTTCTTTTTAAGGAGGGAAGACTGTAATACTACGTTTTATAAGTCTTTGGGTACTCTATCGAGTGGGGCTTACTCTGTCGAGTAAGTAGTTTGTGACGTAAAACAGTAGTCTGCCTGTAGGGTACTCGATCGAGTAAGTTGGGTACTCGATCGAGTAAGTGCCTCACTCGATCAAGTAAGTGAGTTTACGGGCCGAGTTTTGACGGGTTTTGTTAATGATGCGGGATTAATATATAATGATGACCGTCACTTTTCTTAAACCTTTTTAACAAATCTAAAAACCTAATTGAGAAGAAAGGAGTTACGTAAGTTGATTCATCGCATTATTAGCAAATCCCCAAGGCTAGGAGAGTCGGATCATCTTGTTCTTTACGGCGTTGTGATCCTTGTGTCGAGGGTAAGTTCCTTATACCTTTTATGTTGGATTTGGTTGAGTTCTTTTGAAACCCTATCTTATTATTGTCTTTAATAAAGTTTTAGCACTTTGTCAAATCTGTCTGTCGCCTTGTACAATTTATTTCTCCGTCTTAAAGTGTTCGTCTTTGAAACTATTGAAAAGAGATTCATGTTTATTTCAGGTCTATATTCTACCTTTAAAATTTCGTAATTTTTATACGTGTCGTTTGTTCACAATAAAATATTTATGAACAGCGCGCTGAAATACTTGCGAAACGGGCAGTAGCTCAAAGATTGTTTCGAAAACCTAATTTATACTTTGAAAATATTCTGGATCTTTTTTGTGTATAAACTTTGAAGAGTTTAGATAATGTTGGAATTTTACTTTGCCTCAAAAATGTTTGTTCAACCTATTTTATGAACTGATACATTTTATGCGACAATATAGTAAAAATAGTAATTATTCGATATAGTAAACCGTTGAACTAGGTATTATATCAAAATAGCTAATAATAGGCCTTGAGATATATATCCTAAATTAATGTATAAAATGTTGAATTCATTTTTAAGAGGACTTTGAAAGATGAATTAAATCCATTTATAAATGGCAAAGGCCGAAATAGTCAAAAGACTTAACAAACCGAATTTACAGCTTTAAAAAAGCAGAACAGTCTTGCTATAAAAATCATAACTAATTCCAGAAAAATCGAAATGATGCAAGACCAATTGGGTTGGATCCCTAAGATACTTAGCTACAACATTTGTGAAATAAGCATTTTACAAATGATGAACTTAACAGGGGTTTAGAAACTGATCTTTAAAGTATGTCTATGGTGGTCACTACAAAGAAAAGATTCCACAGCGACGGATAAATCCGTCGCAAATAACGAAATACCGTCGCAAATATAGTATTTGCGACAGATATACGACGGAATTAGCCCGTCGCGTATAATCGTCGCAAAATAAAACTTTGCGACGGAAACTCCGTAGCAAATGAATTCCTGCGACGGATAAACACGTCGCAGAAATCCGTCACAAAAGTTGGTCTTGCGACGGAAATTCCGTCGCAAGACACTGTTCATGCAAGCCACGTGGCCTCTAAAGTAAAAAAGAAAGTCAATATCTGCGACGGAAATTCCGTCGCAAAGCACTGTTCATGCAGGCCACGTGGCTGCAAAAGTAAAAAAAAAAGTCAAGATCTGCGACGGAATTTCCGTCGCAAATCACTGTTCCTGCAGGCCACGTGGCCTCTAAAGTCAAGCCAATAGTCAACATCTGCGACGGAATTTCCGTCACAAATTCCGTCGCAGGAAAAAAAGTTCCAGGGGGTTTACAACGTTCCCCAGCTCCCCCAATTGCTTAGAAAGCAATTACATACGGTTTCCTGCAAACTCACAGAAAATTCCAGCATTTGACAAATTCACAACTCGTTCAAGACGAGATTTCCAAACAACGTTTTCGCATTGACTTAAAATAAAAGGTTTACATAAGTTTAGTACACAATAAACTTAAACTAAATACCTGTTCAACAAACTTAAACTAAATAAGTGTTCAATAAACAAAGCTAAATAAGTCCATAAACAAACTAATAGCTACTTATCAATGCACGGGAGTGAATGAGGTGAAATGAGTAGAATTAGACCTAGCATTGTCGCCACCATCATCATCAAAGTCATTTCTACCTTGTAATACACCTCCGGGGTTACAAGTTTGAGTAGTAAAACCTTGTTGGCTCAAGAACTCCTCTATTACCGCAATTCTTTGAGATTGCTCGGCCTCGACTTGCTTAAGTCGGGCATTCTCTTTTACGACTCTACCAACAAAACCCAGAGTATGAGGAGTGGAAGTGACGTTACCAGTCGAGCGGCGGTGGTGCGTCCAAATGTGTGGTGCTGCATTTCCCGCGCCAAATACTCTACCTTTCTCATCAAATCCTCCATGTTCTTCAATATAAATCTCATTATCATCGATGTTCTCGACCCCTTGACTCTGAAGCTGAGTTTTCTTTGAGATGATCTTACCCTATATCATTAAAAAGCGAAAGATTAGATACCATCTACTAAATAATCATGATTGAAAAAATAAGTTAAATTAAATAATTATAGTAACTTACGAAGAGTGCCTTAAAGCAACCGGCAGTAAACGCTCCATAAACACATGACAATCATGGCTTTTCAAGCCATGTAGCTTCAACTCATTCATATCGACACATCTTCTCAAATCTGAAGCATAGCCGTCTGGAAACTTTAAATTACATATCCAATCACATAACACTTTCTTCTGCTCCTTTTTCAAAATGACTGAATCCACCTTTCGCGACCTTGAACAAAGTTGTAACATGTCTTTTTGTGCATTTGGGTTCAAGGTTGTCTTGTCTTTTCGATCCATCACCGTGTGAATTAGTTGTTCAAAATTTTTTTTCTCAATATGCATGACATCAAGCTTATGTCGAATTAGTAGTGTGTTCCAATATGAAAGCTCCCAAAAAATACTTTGTTTCCACAACCCAATTCGTTGCGCTTTAACCGTTCTCAATTCATGGTCAGATGTATCCACGATTTTTGGTAAATCTTCCACACATTCCCACACTTGTTCGCCCGATAACCTCGTTCCAGCAACTTCGTTCTCTATTCTTCCTTTTCGAAAGTGGACCTTATCCTTGCGAAAAATATGATCAGTGTCTAAATATTGTCTATGACAATCAAACCAACTCCATTTTTTGCTATGCTGAAGCCAAATCGATTTAGTCTCTTTTTTCGTACAACATGGACATGCATTCTCATCAGCAGTTGACCAACCATATAACATGCCATAAGCAGGAAAGTCGTTGATCGTCCATAGGAGTGCGACTCTTAAGTCGAAGTTTTGTTTCCTAGACACGTCATATGTAAACAATCCCGTGTCCCACAATTGCTTCAACTCGTGAATTAGAGGCTGTAAATAGACGTCAAGGTTTTGTTTGGGACTCTTTGGTCCAGGAATAATTAATATTAAGAACATAAACTGTCTTTTCATGCATAGCCAGGGTGGTAAATTGTAAGGAGTAAGCATCACCGACCAGCATGAATACAACTTCCCGAATGGACCAAAAGCCGAGAAACCATCGATGCAAAGTCCAAGTCTAACATTCCGAGGCTCAGATGCAAAAGAAGGATGAAGGTGATCAAAATGTTTCCAAGCCTCACTGTCACTTGGATAAGACATTGTCCCACTAACACGGGGGTTTTCATAAAGCCAACGCATTTATTCCGCGAGGTTTTTTGTGGCATAAATTCGTTGCAAACGTGGCCCTATTGGGAAATAATTTAAAAAAATTTCGGGGACCCTTTTGCCATTTGCATGCTTTGCACTTTTGTACCTAGCTCTACCACATTTTCTACACTTGTCAAGAAGAGCGTCGTCCATCCAAAAAAGCATACATCCATTAAAACATGCATCTATCTTTTCATGAGGAAGTTGAAGAGCTTTGAGAACATTTTTGGTTTCATAGAAGTTACGCATCAAAATATGATTTTGAGGAAGAAGGTCTCCCATGAGTGACGTGAAACCATCTACACATTTATGGGCTAAGTTGAATTCAGATTTCAGAGTGACAAGCCTTGCAGCTGACTGTAGCAATGAGAGTCGACATCCCTCGTAGACAGGTTGCTCGGCATGTTTTAACATTTGAAAAAAAGTTAATATATTGGGATTTGGAGATTCATCAACCACCTCGGCATTAAGAGCTTCTTCCCTAATTTGATCAATGCTATCGCGCAACGCATCCTCTACCATATCCCTATAAGGATTTGTCGAGGGCATTGCCATTTCCTCTTCCTCAACGGGGAATTTCTCTCCGTGACACACCCAATCATAATAGTTGTCACAAAAACCCTTTAGACCAAGGTGTTTTCGTACTTCTTGTTCAACTAAATACTTTTTATTTTTGCACTTAGTACATGGACACCTAATTTCTTTACTTCTAATGAATTCGTCTTGTTGCTTAACATAATCAATGAATTTATCAACCCCTATTACGAATTCCTTCCTTAATTTTTTTATTGGAATCCAACCTTTCATACATCCAGTTTCGTTCTAATCTCTTCATTGCAAATCTACATATATATTAGTAAATAACAATTATTAATAAAAATGGTAAGAGCTTTCATATCCATATTCTTAGGACGACAACAACAACACCGCCACCACCACCACCACCACCACCACCACCAACAACAACAACAACAACAACAACAACAACAACAACAACAACAACAACAACAACAACCTGCAAAAAAAAAAAAATATTATGTATTGGGGTCCTTATCTTTCCAACCTAAATCCATCTTTGAATCTTTCATACCATTAGTAAATACTCATTTTTTTCTTGATTGTATGAGAAAAAAATTCGGCAGCACTTCCTTACAATTCTCTAAATACATTATTTAGAATGAATTCTCACTCTACATATGTATTCAGAGAACATTAAAGGAAATGTCAACCAAATTTTGTCTCAGAACAATCAAGAAAAAAATGAGTATTTACCACCTAAATGGCATAAAAGATTCAAAGACAGTCCCAAAATGGGGACTATTCAAGAATTACACCTAATGAATATATTAACAATCAAAGGTACAAAACATTATGATTTCACAACAACACAACCATAGGATGAATTAATATTTGTAAAAAAAATACATATGACACAATTTAATTGGCTTTTAGCTAAACTAAACTACCTTAATAATCCTAAACATTCTAAATTGAATTTTAATTAAACTAAATTATTTTAACAATCCTAAACTTAATTAAACTAATCATTCTCAAAATGATTTAAACATTCTAAATTGGCTTTTAACTAAACTAAACTACCCTAATAATATTAAATATCCTAAATTGGATTTTAATTAAACTAAATTATTTTAACAATCCTAAACTTAATTAAACAAATCATCCTAAAATTGATTTAAACATTCTAAATTGGCTTTTAACTAAACTAAACTACCCTAATAATACTAAATATCTTAAATTGGATTTTAATTAAACTAAATTATTTTAACAATCCTAAACTTAATTAAACTAAGCATCCTAAAATTGATTTAAACATACTAATTTGACTTTTAACTAAACTAAACTACTCTATGTAGACACCTCGTTTCTGCACCCCTCGCCAACCACCCGGTGATGATTGGGCCGCATGTTTGGTACGCGGAACGATTTGTGACAATTCGTAAGTTTATCATCAAGTGATTGCTCAAATATTAATGTCTACCTCTTAATTGTCATCTATGCGCCGATACGGTCGTTTTGACAGTAATTAGAGTACATTTGGAGTCCGGGTCAAAAACCGTCTTCATTCCTTAAAACCGTCAAATCCCGAGTCAAAAGCAATGTGCTTGTTTACCTAAGGTTAAGATGTCATAAAATGTTGGGATTATATCTCATTTTGAGTCTCATGTCACTTCTTTGGGTTAAACTTAAAGTTTACATTACAAAATGTGCATTTCATTTAGTTAAAATGACAACCCGAACTTTAGGCCCGTTTTTCGAGGTGATAACAACTTTGTTGGGTCAGGCCTATTTCACATAAAGTTCTAGATCTCTTTCTTAGCTTTCCAACGCCACCGAAATCACCTTATTCCGAGTCTTGTAGAGAAAGTTATGCCTAAAATACGACAGGCTGTCAAACGCGTTTTCTACGCGAGAGGAACCTACCGGGAAAGGACGCAGTCTTTGCGCCTCTTCCAAGGGACGCAGCCCCTGCTGCGCCTTTTCCCAGGGCTTTCTTTTTGTCCAAGTTTCCGTGTTTAACCTAAGTCGGTTATTTCCGGATCTTTCCTTCCGTATCCTAGTCTTACCATAATTCCGTCGTGTGATTAGTATAAATAGGAGCCTTCGCTCCTCATATTTCTCACGCGAGTGTCCGCCCTTCTCTTCTCCCTTTGCATTCTAGACTTTGTTCTTACTAATTGGCGCCTACGTGCTTGAACATTCGACCACGTAAGCTCGGATCTTTCCGGGTACCAGCCTCTCCGTTGCATGACCGACCAATTTGACCAACTCCACATCAATCAACTTAATTAACTTAATCGTTTTCCTCTTACGAGGGCACTTTCTTTGCATTCGCGTCGAGCATTCACTAGTCGATATCTTAGTTCTTCTCGTTCCGTCAACATGTAAGTCTGAGGGTGTAAACTCCTCTTTTATTTATTGTATTTTGCTTATCGTATCACCATTGTAAGATTTATGTCGAAAATACACCATTAAAACCGATTTCTAAAACCGTGCTTTAAAACTCTTTTTTACGGATTTCCAGTAGACAGACGTCGAGAAAAGACGCAAGAATCGCTGCGCCTCTTGAAGAAGGAGCGCAGTTCCTACTGCGCCTCTTCGTGAGGGCCGCAGATTCTCGCTTCTTTTCTTCTTCTTCGTCCTCTGCAAATTTCGTCTTGCTTTTGTTTATTTTGTTTGCTTGATTAATTCTTCGTTCACATGATAGTTTAATTCACATGTATATAATTCATCATTCATTAATATGTTTTAATCATCATAAATCCGACTTAGATCCCAAGTAATTCATATTTGCGGGTTTTCGTCATTAAATTCAACTCGGGTTTTGGAGGTTCAATTCACTCATATTGGATCCCTGGAATTCGTCATTGATACATTCTAATCTGTTTATTATCACATTCATTGTTAATTCGTCACTAATTCGTCATGTTTAGTTTATTTAATTAATCTAATCAATTTGTGTAATTTGTTAATATTTTTCATACGTAATTATTTCATCTTGTAATTAATTCATTTAATTCCGTCTTATTCATGTTTTACTGTTTTCACGACCCAATCACATGTAAATTAACATATTGATCACTTTCATCCGAGTAAATATATAAATCAATCCTTCAAATCATCAATTAACATTAACGGCTTGCAATTATGGCTTCACAGCCAGAACTGAGTCAAGGAACAGACGCAGCGTCTGCTGCGCCTATTCCAAAAGACGCAGCTCTTCTTTGCTTTGTTCTGGCCGAGTTCGTCTCTTCAACTCCGTTTTTCGCCTTGACATAGTTTAATTAGTTTACATATTAACCAACTATTATCCGTATTATCACCTTCTGTTTTATTCGTTAATTCCTTCTTTTATTCTTTTTCTCAAATTATCCGTTTTAAAGGTATTTTCGACATAAATCGCCTAATCCAATGTAATTATTGTAATTTTCATTATTGTAATTTATGATTATTGTATTTCTTTTATCACTTGTATGTTTTCACATGTAAATCAATATTAACTCCAACTTTGACATTAATTGTATGCTAAATTAGTTGTCAACCGACTTAGTCTAATTCTCACATGCTAGGATTAAAACTTGGATGTTGCATTGCATGCATATAGCCGACGATATATCGAGTACGAATAACTTCCCTAATCATTAGTAGAGGCCGCTATCGAGGCGGGCGGGATTAGGTGTTCGATCAAAAGAGCTTCCTAATACGTACCCTCACCCCTTACTCCAGATCTCCGTGAGCAACCGTGTTCATTGGCATCCACGAGAGTCATTCTAGACATAGAATGCTAAGGGTAACGATTGCTTAGTGTTCATGTCACTACTTTGTGTCTTGACATGACACGAGGTATTCGAACGGTTCCAATTTCCCATAAAAATTGGTGGCGACTCCTTACAAAATGCAAACGCTTGTCTCGTTTCCCACCAAGCGCCCCCGTGGGCGGCCCGCTGTCCACAGTTTGGCGACTCCGCTGGGGATATACACTTACGTGTAGCTAAGAGTGAAACTCGAACAAGGTTAGGGAATAGTTTGTACAAGACAATTGTCGGTTTTCATAACTCGGTCTTCCTAGACCGTTTCATTCGGCCTTCCTAGGCCCAACCCAACCCATTCGACCAATCGTCCCGTCTAAACGGTCCTAATTCTTATTTGGGCCTAAGGATGGATAGCGATTGACGTCATCCATACCATGATGCTTACTCTTGTTTGTATCAAGGGCCTTCACTACTTGAGGAAATGGACTAGGAATCGGCCTTACTCTTGTTTGGTACGAGCCTCTCCACAGACTTCGGGTTTGATGGTTCGGTATGGCAACCCACCTTTTAAACCAAATCCCTTTTAAATGCACTCAGCATCCCGTTATAATGCTTGTATGTATGTTTGTATCATATGTGATCACCATTTTCTAAACAAAACCATGACGATTTTGCAAAAATCAAAACCCTTTTCTTTAATCAAAATTTCGAAATAGGGCTTCCAAATAGCGCAAAATAAGCCAAAACTCTGTCCAAATGTCGAGCCAAACTTCGGGCCTAAAACCCATTTCAAAACTAAAATACAAACAAAAAAAACCCCCCCAAAAAAAAAAAAAAAAAAAAAAAAAAAAAAAAACGAAAAAAAAAGAAAAAAAAAAAAAAAAAAAAAAAAACATGTTTTAATCAAAAGATTTTCAAATCATGCAAATGTAAATATGTAAATTCAATTGGGCTAAGTTAGAGTCAAAGTTCAAACCGACTATGTCCTAGTCGGAACTCCGTCGAGTCATGAACCCGTCTTCCTTTACATTTTGGGTCTTTTCAAACTCAAGTCAAGTCCTAAGGCGTCACGCCGTCATTTTGGACCCCCCTACCCCAATTCAGTTAGGATCTAAACACTCGAGTCACACGTTCCGAGGCTCAACACACGAGTCTCAATGGGCCTCATATTTGAGTCTAAACTACAACAAGTCTTCTTAACACCTATAAGCAAACCTCGAGTCCAGAATCAACACGTGTCTTCAATCCCGTCAATAAGGTCAACTGTATAAATGTCACTCCGTTAAAGTTAACACTCGAGTCTAAAATTAAAGTCAAGCACCATGAATTCAAACACGAGAAGTCGCTCACGACATTTCACGAGTTCACAAGTCAAGTCTAGATGTGTCATCTTATCCCTTCCTTTATTTGTTGCCTTAGTATGCGTGATCCCATGTCGAACCGAGTGTAATGCGCGTCATTTCTGTCGAGTAGGAATCCAGCAATTTCTGTCAATCAGCAAGGTAACGAAGCAGATCAGGCCACAATCACCATGTCTCTTCAAGACATTTATGCCATGGTCCTACGAGTTCGAGCTACAGTGGAAAAGTTGAGCATTCGCGTCTTCACCCTTGAAAATGGAATGGTGGAAAAGAACACACCACCTAGAGAAACCTCTAGTCTAGGTCATCCAAAGCTTACCTCTTGCAATAACCATCGTCCTAGAAAGCCAAAAATAGCTGAAAGGAAACCTGGGAGGCATCAAAGGGTGCTTACCAATTTAGGCATGTCTTATGCCGATGCTTTGAAGAGACTTTCTGCCCAAGGCATGCTACATCCAATAGGACCGACTCCGGATCCACCTTTAGAGAAACAAGTGAACCTCTGGAAGGGCAACAAATACTGCTTATATCACCAAGGTAGAGGTCATGATATCGAAGAGTGTTTTCTCTTGAAACACACCATCCAAGATATGATCGAAGAGGGCAAGCTTCCTAAGCCACCTTCTGTCACGCAATCTAAGAAGACCGACCCTCTTGGGTCAAATATCATTAAACATGATGAAGAACCATCTCTAGATTGTTCTCATCTCCTCAATCATCATGACGATGAAGAGATCAATATCCTCGAAGACGAAGATATCCAAAATGGAATGCTCATGCTTTCCATTACCTTCAACAATAAATTTTCCAAAATAGAGGGAGCTATTGATAGCCTAAATTCTCGACTTTACAAAATGGAGAATCAATTTGCTGAAATGGATAAGAAGCTTGAGGCCCAATCTTTCAAGAGTGTCCAGACAAACCCTCAACCTCATGGTCTCGAGGAGAAAGCAAAAAGTGAGCAATCTATTCCTAGTTCTTCTCATCCAGGAATCAATAAAGGCAGCCTCATGGAGCCTTCCTCAAAGGAATTAAACAACTCTCCCAGGTCATTCACAAATCTAGGAATACCTTATGCCCTAGCCTTGAACCAATTATCCTCTCTAGGTCTTCTTCAACCAATAGGACCTACACCAGATCCAGAAAAGAAATCTAAATCGTGGGATGGCAATTCATATTGTCAATACCATAGGGGTAGGGGGCATGGTACCGAAGATTGTTATAAGCTCAAGCATGTCATACAAGACAGGATTGAGGATGGAAGGATTTCTGTCTCACTACTAAAATGTTTGGGTACAAAAGTTAAGCGATCTTATAGGGAGTTCAATATCGCAGGTAATCAAAGATCCACCAATCATTTGGTGAAAATAAGAAAGATAGATTCACAAATACCCGACCAGTCGAAGGAAGCGACATTGGTTGAGGACGTTATTGACTGTCTACACCCAGTTTACACCTCTCATTTGAAAGGTGGCATCAAAACCGTTGAAAACTTATCGGCAGAGATTGTTCGTATCAATGAAGTCATTCAAAAAGGTTCACCGTCCGCATCTACACCCAACAATAAAACAATCCGCATCACCGACGTAAAGTTTATAGAACCTTCACCGGAAAGAGGAACTCGACATTCAAGGTCATACTCCAATTTAGGCA
Source organism: Silene latifolia (assembly GCF_048544455.1). Lineage (NCBI taxonomy): Eukaryota > Viridiplantae > Streptophyta > Magnoliopsida > Caryophyllales > Caryophyllaceae > Silene > Silene latifolia. The sequence goes on from NC_133531.1 coordinate 15,296,349, forward strand.
TACCTTATACGGTAGCCTTTAAAAGACTCTTTGCCAAAGGACTGATCCAACCAATCGGTCCAATCCCAGACCCTAAGTACGAGAGCAGAGGTCGCTTCTGGGACGGTTCTCAATATTGCTTATTCCATAGGGGTAATGGACACGACACTGAAGAATGCTCCAAACTCAAATATACTATCCACTATATGCTCGATCGCGGCAAGATATCCTTATCGACCCTCGATCCGTTAAGAGAACAAAATGACCCTCATGGGTGTCCTACTCTTCAAAGACAGGAAGGTCTCTTGGGCCTTTACCCTTCTAGTATTCCCAATGATGAGGACGAAGTGTCCAAATGGATGAATGCTCAAAGCCGGATGTCGAGGCCAGTTGTTGGAAGAGAAAATGTTCAAGCATGGGCCGATGATTACGAGTCTAGGTCTAAGATCGAGTCAAAGTCCGGGTCCGAGTCCGAGTCTTAGGCTTTCTATCCCATATTTTTTCTAGTATCTTTCTTTGTGTCCATTTCCATTTCTAGTGACAACCGGGGGCTGTCCCACGAGTCACATGTCTTCTCGAGTCTATGTTAAATACAATTATTACTAATTTCAATAAAAACACAATTTTCAATCCACATATTCTATCATATCTCTTTCTCTACCCTTTTCCTGTGACAACAAGAATTGGTTTGAGACATTTTTGACGACAACAACACATGACAGTCGATGTGAGTGCACTTAGATGATGTTCCATTCCAAGTTGTAGAGGACCTGAAACTCCGTGTTCTTTTCTTACCTATTCCATGTCTGGCAATAGAAACCACAATATGACCCCAGTTTAGACGAGCCTATCTCAAGAGATTCTAAGACAAATCCAGACCATCTCCCTTGTTAACGATCCATGACGGAAGGCAAGCCCATTCCCCACAATAAACAACCCGTGTTACTAAAGACCAACCCGTTTCACATCCAAAGGTGCTAGTCTGACTCAAATACATGGTAGCAAGAAAGTCCAAGACAATACGAGCCATGATCAAAGACAAAGGCTCAATCAATAGAAATACCCAAAATCAATATCGAAGGCCACAATTATGCCCATAATCCAACACAAAAGAGTCATAAGAACAAGGCTCGATCAAGCAAGTCAATATCCAAAGACAACGTTATCCTTCAAAACCCGAATCAAAAATCTGAGCAAGAAGCCGAGATATATTCCAGACCAAGAATCTGAGTCTGAATCAAGAGCGAGTATGAAATCAAATACTGAATCAATGCTGAAGTCTATATAGAATCAAGACACCAATCAAGATGGTTAGCTAGCACCCTCACTTAGCCTTTCACATCGCACACCCTAAGTCCTTCTCGAGACCGTTACAGGGAGATGGTTAGGAATTTTGAGAATCCTCTCAAGCCCGTCAAGTATACCCATCCTTTAGAGCCAAGACATGGAAACTTGAACCCACGTCATTTTAACCTACCTTTATGTGCTCAGGCTACATCAAGCCAAGAGACTCCATTTCCAAGCCACATTACAAGCCATAATTCCATCAAGCCTTAACCCCACAAAATAAAGCTCCAGAGATTTGTTCATCAAAGCCTCTTATTACCGAGCTCCACATCCAAATATCCAATCCAGTTTCACCTTGACCCAGACACGGAGTCTTAAATACTATGCAACCCAGAACGGGACATACCCATATTCATCCTTAGGGTCCACTAAGTGTGCTCACATGACAAGGAAATTTTTACAAAACTTAATTATACCTCTTTGCTCTATGATCAGAGGGGGTTATCTCAAATCGATTTTTCGAGTCACCAAAGGAATATTACCCTTGTGACCCATACACTTTAAGGCCCTGACAACATAGCTTAGGCACACACTTGAACTACGATCTGGTTTGATTTCACCTTTTCAGGTGGATACGTAGGCAGTCCTTTCTTATACAAGAAGGATACAACCACAACACCCAAACAAAATTAACCAAACCTCAGAACTACGATCTGGTTTGATTTCACTTCACGTGAATACGTAGGCAGTCCTCAAGGACACAACCATCCCAACTTTCAATCTCAGTTATCATACCATCAACGTTCAACTTTCAATTCTCAACCATCCCAATTTTCAACCTTCCAACCTCAATTAACATCCCTTCCACAACCAACACCTCTATACTGGGGGCTCCTTATCGTCGCCCAGTCTCGTTTTTACCAAAGTCCAGAGTCATCTTCTCATCCTGGGGGCTTCTCTTCCAAGATGCCACCCTTCCTTAATTTCTCTAAGTCTAGCCAGTACTCGGTCCAGGCGATGATAAGGTCTTAGATCGATTCTCCAAGTTATCGTGCCTCAAGAGGGGTCTCTTTTACAGCAAGTGGCAGCAAAAGATGTCCTAGTAGACAGATGATCCATGGCTCATGCCTTGCCTCTATATGCCTTCATCTTTCTTGCAATTATTATACCTTTGGAATTGATACGCATTGTCACCCACACTTGGCTAGGGGTTGCGCATGCTTAAGCAAAGTCTGTCTAGGTCATCCCTGTGTCACGTCAAAGTTTGTGTCGCGTCAGTCCAACCTAAGTCTGCATTTTGCGTCCGCATAAGATCTGTGTCATGACAAGTCCTATGTCTAAAGCCCATTTGAATATGCATATACGCATTACAAACGAAAATTTCTTTAAACAAGTTTTAAACGACTCTTATAAAGAAACAACTTTTGCAAAACCTATGTGTTTCCTCATTCGACGTCCATGTGATAATTGCTTACGTGCATATATTAGATTGCATTCTTGTGTGGCTAACATCCATGCAGGTAAGTATCAGAAGCAGTGCTCGCTCCGACTAGGGGCTTCACCCAAGTCTTCATTCTTCCCAGCGCAGCAGTATTTTGCAGTATTGCTCACTCAAGATTTCTTCCATGACGGTCAAGATGTTCCTAGTCGTCAAAATATTTGTCCCCAGCGCAGCAGTATTTTGCAGTATTGCTCACTCAAGATTTCTTCCATGACGATCAAGATGTTCCTAATCGTCAATATATTCCCCAACAAGAGTTCGCTTGAGACCGACGCAAGAAGATTCAACCTCAAGTTTTTGCCAGAGTTCGCTTGAGACCGACGCAAGCAGATTCCCCAGCAGTTTCTACCGACGTCCTGCTACCCTCAATATTATTGTTTCCTCACGGAGTTCGGCAAAGGTGTCGTTCTCCGAAAGTTCCCAAACCAAAGCCTCCTTTCTTAGGTTCATAAACCCAAAGTTAGGATTCTTACCCCTAGATTCTTGGATCCCAAAATGGCTTCCCATAAGTTCATAAACCTTTAAGCTCCCACACCAACGTCCTTAGGTTCATAAACCCATAAATCCTTTTGGAGTTCCCATGCCTCAGAAAGCTTAAACGCACGCGTTTAAAACAAGAATTAGTTAACCAGTAGTTCCTAAACTTAACCCTAGGATCCCAAATCCTCTTAGGTTCACAAGCCTTTAAGTTCTCATACCAGCCGTCCTTTTAGTTTCATATACCCAGGTTCACACACCTAGCTTATTTTAAGTTCCCAAAATCCCTAAAGTTCATATACTTATACCCCTTAGGATCATATTCCTTTAGGATCACCTTTTTCTTAGAGTTCCTACACCCAAACCTTGGTTACCCCTTAAGTTGAACTTATATTTGACCTCCTTCCCGACGATGCTTTCCTTTAGGGCCCCACACCCTAGCACAATCCTTATATATCTTTTAGGTCTTACCCTTAGCTCCTACGCTTACCCTTAGCTCCTACGCACCTCCGGAAGCATCTCGAGAAAGAAGTCTCAGGTATGGTCTCTTCTTATGGCTGGCGAGCCTCCTTACGTAGTCTAATGGACTTTAAACGACCCTCCCTAAGTCGACGCAGACTCTAAAATGTTCCCGACGACAGTCCTTGGCTCGACCCCTTGAGCCGCCTCGCGTCGCCATAGTCGTCAGGTTGTAATCTTCGATTGACCTGATGGCTATACTTTGACTTTCGCCTTGTCCAAGCCTCAGTCAAAGTGGGGGCTCTGTAGACACCTCGTTTCTGCACCCCTCGCCAACCACCCGGTGATGATTGGGCCGCATGTTTGGTACGCGGAACGATTTGTGACAATTCGTAAGTTTATCGTCAAGTGATTGCTCAAATATTAATGTCTACCTCTTAATTGTCATCTATGCGCCGATACGGTCGTTTTGACAGTAATTAGAGTACATTTGGAGTCCGGGTCAAAAACCGTCTTCATTCCTTAAAACCGTCAAATCCCGAGTCAAAAGCAATGTGCTTGTTTACCTAAGGTTAAGATGTCATAAAATGTTGGGATTATATCTCATTTTGAGTCTCATGTCACTTCTTTGGGTTAAACTTAAAGTTTACATTACAAAATGTGCATTTCATTTAGTTAAAATGACAACCCGAACTTTAGGCCCGTTTTTCGAGGTGATAACAACTTTGTTGGGTCAGGCCTATTTCACATAAAGTTCTAGATCTCTTTCTTAGCTTTCCAACGCCACCGAAATCACCTTATTCCGAGTCTTGTAGAGAAAGTTATGCCTAAAATACGACAGGCTGTCAAACGCGTTTTCTACGCGCAGAGGAACCTACCCGGGAAAGGACGCAGCAAGTGCTGCGCCTCTTCCAAGGGACGCAGCCCCTGCTGCGCCTTTTCCCAGGGCTTTCTTTTTGTCCAAGTTTCCGTGTTTAACCTAAGTCGGTTATTTCCGGATCTTTCCTTCCGTATCCTAGTCTTACCATAATTCCGTCGTGTGATTAGTATAAATAGGAGCCTTCGCTCCTCATATTTCTCACGCGAGTGTCCGCCCTTCTCTTCTCCCTTTGCATTCTAGACTTTGTTCTTACTAATTGGCGCCTACGTGCTTGAACATTCGACCACGTAAGCTCGGATCTTTCCGGGTACCAGCCTCTCCGTTGCATGACCGACCAATTTGACCAACTCCACATCAATCAACTTAATTAACTTAATCGTTTTCCTCTTACGAGGGCACTTTCTTTGCATTCGCGTCGAGCATTCACTAGTCGATATCTTAGTTCTTCTCGTTCCGTCAACATGTAAGTCTGAGGGTGTAAACTCCTCTTTTATTTATTGTATTTTGCTTATCGTATCACCATTGTAAGATTTATGTCGAAAATACACCATTAAAACCGATTTCTAAAACCGTGCTTTAAAACTCTTTTTTACGGATTTCCAGTAGACAGACGTCGAGAAAAGACGCAGCAACTGCTGCGCCTCTTCGAAGGAGCGCAGTTCCTACTGCGCCTCTTCGTGAGGCTGCCGCAGTTCCTGCTTCTTTTCTTCTTCTTCGTCCTCTGCAAATTTCGTCTTGCTTTTGTTTATTTTGTTTGCTTGATTAATTCTTCGTTCACATGATAGTTTAATTCACATGTATATAATTCATCATTCATTAATATGTTTTAATCATCATAAATCCGACTTAGATCCCAAGTAATTCATATTTGCGGGTTTTCGTCATTAAATTCAACTCGGGTTTTGGAGGTTCAATTCACTCATATTGGATCCCTGGAATTCGTCATTGATACATTCTAATCTGTTTATTATCACATTCATTGTTAATTCGTCACTAATTCGTCATGTTTAGTTTATTTAATTAATCTAATCAATTTGTGTAATTTGTTAATATTTTTCACTTCTGTAATTATTTCATCTTGTAATTAATTCATTTAATTCCGTCTTATTCATGTTTTACTGTTTTCACGACCCAATCACATGTAAATTAACATATTGATCACTTTCATCCGAGTAAATATATAAATCAATCCTTCAAATCATCAATTAACATTAACGGCTTGCAATTATGGCTTCACAAAATTAATCGAGTCAAGGAACAGACAAAGCGTCACGCGCGCCCTATTCAAAAGAGACTCTGCCTGCGCTTTGTTCTGGCCGAGTTCGTCTCGAACTCCGTTTCTGCCTTGACATAGTTTAATTAGTTTACATATTAACCAACTATTATCCGTATTATCACCTTCTGTTTTATTCGTTAATTCCTTCTTTTATTCTTTTTCTCAAATTATCCGTTTTAAAGGTATTTTCGACATAAATCGCCTAATCCAATGTAATTATTGTAATTTTCATTATTGTAATTTATGATTATTGTATTTCTTTTATCACTTGTATGTTTTCACATGTAAATCAATATTAACTCCAACTTTGACATTAATTGTATGCTAAATTAGTTGTCAACCGACTTAGTCTAATTCTCACATGCTAGGATTAAAACTTGGATGTTGCATTGCATGCATATAGCCGACGATATATCGAGTACGAATAACTTCCCTAATCATTAGTAGAGGCCGCTATCGAGGCGGGCGGGATTAGGTGTTCGATCAAAAGAGCTTCCTAATACGTACCCTCACCCCTTACTCCAGATCTCCGTGAGCAACCGTGTTCATTGGCATCCACGAGAGTCATTCTAGACATAGAATGCTAAGGGTAACGATTGCTTAGTGTTCATGTCACTACTTTGTGTCTTGACATGACACGAGGTATTCGAACGGTTCCAATTTCCCATAAAAATTGGTGGCGACTCCTTACAAAATGCAAACGCTTGTCTCGTTTCCCACCAAGCGCCCCCGTGGGCGGCCCGCTATCCACACTCTAAATTAGATTTTAGTTAAACTAAATTATTCTAATAATCCTACATTTAATTAAACTAAACATCCTAAAATATTCTAAGCATCCTAAACTAACCAGAATTAATCAAAATAATAACCATAAAACAACACTAATTAATCAAAATAAGAAAATTAAGCAAACAAACCTTGAATTAATTGAGACAAGGAAGTGGGGTGGTGGTCGGCAGCGGCAGCGACACCGACAGAAAAAAAGGAAAGGAGAAAGGGGAAGGGGAAGGGGAAGGGGAAAAGGAAAGGGGAAGAAGAAAAGAGAGGGGAGAGAGGAAAGGGTGGTCGGAGTGGGTTGTGGTCGGAGTGGGGTGGTGGTCAGAGTGTGGTGTCTCAGATTTTTGGGGATTTTGAAAGTTTTTGGGTAAAAATAATTGAAGAGAGATAGGGGGAGATGGGTGAAAACCCGTCTATAAAAAAAGGCTGCGACGGAAATTCCGTCGCAAGGTTCAAAAATATTTTTTTTTGATGAGCTGTAAAGTCTGGCATTAAAAAAAGGCTGCGACGGAATTTCCGTCGCAAGGAAAATAATATTTTAATGTAGCGACGGAAATTCCGTCGCAAAATTTATTATTATTTTAATATTGCGACGGAAATTCCGTCGCAGGCCTTCCCGCCATGTCAGAAAATTTGGCGGTCTGGGAAATTTGGCTGCGACGAAATTTACGTCGCAAGACCGTCGCAGGCTTAGTGTTCCGTCGCGAGGTCCGTCGCAGGTTTAAATTTGCTACGGGTTAAGTGTCCGTCGCAATGTCTCCGTCGCATCGAAACCTTTTATTTGTAGTGGGTAATTGTATGTATGTTTGTTATAGGAGGAGGTTTCGTAGAGGAAAGATTCTGATTAGCTGCTAAGACCGTCTGTGGTGTTTGCATTTCAGGTAGGGTTTCCCTACTCAGTATTAATTACATGGCATTGTTGGTATTGATGTTGTTGTCGTTGTTTTTTTTTTTTTTTTTTTGAAGGAAACCTCAAAAGGGGAATCAAATCATTGCATTAGAATCGCGTTCCGCCATACAAATAATGTCCGGCGGGAACAAAGACGACCAACTACGTCTACCCTCAGTCCAAGGACCGAAATGAGCTAGTTTGCGAGCTACCTTGTTATTGTTTCTACGCGTAAACTTAAAACAAAAACTACGAAACGAATTACAAAGAACAAAAATATCCGCATAAACTAAGTGCAAGTCACTTTGTCCCTTCAAATTCTTCTTCAGGTCTTCAACCACCGTCGCGCAATCGCTTTCCACTTCGACATCAAGCTGTCCGTGGTTCAGAGCTTCCCTCAACCCATGACAAACTCCCAGAGCTCTCGCCATTGCCACACTCATATCGTCACGTTGCTGCGTCACTGCACACCAGAGGACCGTACCATTGTCATCTCTTCCAACACTTCCTCATCCCACTCCAACTCCCTCCAATACCGCAGCATCCACATTTATTTTCACTCTCCCCTAACTCGGTTTCACCCACCCACTCTCCTCCTCTGCCTCCCTCATCTTTCCTTCTCCCTGAACGATCCTTGTTTGCATCTCCCACACTATCTCCCTCACTTTTCTTGCCACGGCGCCTGCTCGTCCGCCCTCACCTTCAAAGACAAGTTTGTTTCTATCCTCTCAAATTGCCCAACAAATTGTCATGAACTCCGTACACTCCCTCTCCCCCATGCCCTTCAACATCTCCTCAATCCAATCCCTAGCCTTGGTATAACTCCCTCCCTCCATACATTCCACTCCCATCTCATCCCAAATTTCCCCCACCCCACCACAATCTCGCATCGCATGAAGACAAGTCTCCATACAAATGTGACATCGTGGGCAAGTTGCATCCGTCAATTCCATCCGGGCAGCTATGTTGCTTTGAGTGGCAAGGGCATCGTTACATAATTGCCAAAAGAAGACTTTTATGCGCGGAAGTATAGGGACACTCCATAGCTTGTTCCATAACCAACGCGCTTTACTTGTCTCCGACTGACCCACATCATCAGCTCCTTCTCCCATGAGTCGCCTGTAAGCCGACCTTACGACATAATCCCCGTCCTTTTCAAGTTCCCAGCACCAATCATCATTAGGTTTCGATTCGCTAATTCGAATTTTCCTTATACGATCGCATTCAAAAGCCAGGAACAAAGAATTAAGTTTCGCATTACACCAGTCCGTACCTTCATCGTTTAGCAGCTCGCTCACCATCATATCACTGGGTCGATCTCCTCTTGGCGATATTACTCGTCTTGTTTGGCTCCCTGGGATCCATGGGTCCTGCCAAACCCGTGTAGAAGAGCCATCTCCAATTCGTTTCCTCGCCCCCATGAGCACCACCCTTCTAGCATTCTATAACCCCCTCCATGTATAGCTGGGTGTAGCACCCAAATCCGATTCCATAAAACTCGTCGTGGGAAAATACTTGCCCTTTAGAACTCTCGACAAAAGGCACTTGGGCTGGGTCATTATCCTCCATGCTTGTTTCCCCAGTAGAGCGTCGTTAAACTTCTCAAAATCTCGAAACCCGAGTCCCCCTTATCCTTTAGGACGGCACATCTTCTTCCATGCTATCCACGGTATTTTCCGCTTTCCCCTCTCCGAACCCCACCAGAAACCCGAGACAAGAGACCTCAAATCACTACAAAAATTAGTCGGAAGCTTGAACACACTCATGGTATAAGAAGGAATTGCTTGGTCTATTGCCTTTATCAATGTCTCCTTCCCCGCCTTACTAAGCATGAGACCCCTCCATCCTTGTAGTTTCTTGCTCAACCTGTCGCGAATAACACTGGTTAGATTCTTTTTCGACCGACCCACCGTGGTTGGGAGACCCAAATAGCGGTCCTGCTCTTCCACCATCCGCACTCTCAAAACCCCATTAACTCGCTGCTTTCTATCCCACTTCGTGCCCTTGCTAAATGAGATGGTTGTTTTGTTGAGATTAATCAATTACCCCGACCCCTGCTCGTACCTGTTAAGAATTTCCCGAACCTAGGCTGCTTCCCTCTCATTCGCTCTAGCAAAGATGAGACTATCATTGGCAAAAAATAAGTGTGAAATAGCCGGAGCTTGAGGAGCTATTCGAACCCCTTGTATCGCACCACGCTCAGGTGCTCTTCGAAAAAGACTTGAGAGGACTTCCGCACATAGTATGAATAAATAAGGTGATAGCGGGTCACCTTGACGCAGGCCTCTCTTGGGATAGATGACCCTCGAATTTTCTGCATTTACACCAATGGTATACGAAACCGTTTGGACACAAGCCATCACCCGGTTCACCCATCTCCTATCAAACCCCATCCGCAAGAGCACCTCCTCCAGGAAAGCCCACTCTATTCTATCATAAGCTTTAGACATATCCAATTTAAGCGCCATGTGCCCTCTGCCACTCCTGCTATTCTTCATATGGTGAAAATTTTCAAAAGCGACAAGAACATTATCCGTTATTAATCTTCCAGGCGTAAAGGCACTTTGGTTCTCTGACACCACTCTATCAAGGATTACTTTCAACCTATTACCTAACACTTTGGAGACGATTTTGTATAAAACATTGCATAAGCTAATAGGACGAAAATCCGACAACTTGTCTGGGCTTTCTTCTTTGGTATTAGAACGATCTTGGTATGATTTAATCCCTCCGGAAAAGCGCCTCCATTTAGGATATTAAGAGCCAGTTTCACCACCGATCGACCCACAATGTGCCAATATGTTTGGTAGAATAGAGCATTCATCCCATCCAAACCGGGTGCCTTTAGAGGATGCATCTGTTTGAGAGCCTCAAGAACCTCCTCCTCTCTGTACTCCTCGGCTAAAATTAGGTTCATATCATCTGTGACCCTCCCTTCCACGCCTTCCATCAAGCCCGTGAAGTCCCTTGGATTCGAGGATTTAAACAGGCTCGAAAAATAGTTCGCCGCGCACTCAGCTATATCCTCAGTCTTCTCATATATACGGCCTTGCTCATCCACAATTTTAGAGATATGATTTTTCGTTTTACGTTGGGATGCTTTTTTGTGGAAGAAAGCCGTATTTTTATCTCCGTCCCTTAACCAGAGAGCCCTAGACCGTTGGCGCCAGAAAGTTTCCTCCTGTCGAATAAGCATGGCAATATCTTTTACAATTTTTTTCCTCTCCTGTACATCTCTCGCTCTCCTGCCGCCTTCATTCAACACCTTCAGCCTGTCACGTTTTTTCTTTAGGTCCCGGACAATCTTACCAATGCTCACCCCTTTCCAAGCTTGGAGTTCAGCATCACACCTACTAATCATCGTCATAACATCCTCCTCTCCCCCCCACCATGCTCTCTGTATTGCTTCCTCGCACCCCTCCTCCCCCACCCACACTTGTTCAAACCGGAATTGCTTCTTTCATTTTGAATTTTCTGCTCTCTGCCTTGCTATATGAACACATATCGGGGAATGGTCCGACCATTCTCGCTCAAGATGAATCAATTTAGAATACGGAAATAAGTCCATCCAAAGCCCCGTCACCATCGCTCTATCCAACCGGCACTGTCTATTATCCTCTCCGACTTGCCCATTATCAAACGTATAAGCATATCCCTCATAAGTTATGTCTCTCAACCCACACTCGTCGACCGCATCTCTAAAATTATTCATTTGCCATTGTTGTCCGCGCCCCCCCCCAATATCTCCGTAGCATACAAAATTTCGTTAAAATCTCCTACGCATAACCACTGGTCCGGTCCTTCCTCAGTTAAGAGTCGAAGTTGTTGCCATGACAACCATCTATCTTGAATTGCAGGCCACCCATAGAAACCCATTAGCCTCCAGCTAAGGCTATCTTGTCTTACCATGCCATCAATGTAATGATTTGTTGCTGACCTCAGCTCCCAAGTGACCTTCTCCTTCCATAGTAAAGCTAGTCCATCTGATCTTCCTACGCTATCAACCTCTATACCCTCGTAACCATCCAGACGACTTCTTACCTTCCTCATCTCCTCTCCACTAATCTTTGTCTCACAAAGGAAATAATAGTCGGGGCCTCCCTCCGGACAAGGTTTCTTAGACCACCGACTGCATCGGGGTTGCCCAGCCCCCTGCAGTTAAGGCTCAAGAGTTTCATTGGGCCGGGCGGGGTTGAGTCATCTCAACCTCCGCTTCAGGTGAACTTACACCCATGATACAAAGCCGTTTTTTCAAAACACTCCCATCATTCCCATCCAATCCAGTCCCCTTCTCCTCCCTGCCCCGTTTTATGTGCACCTCCATATTGCTGCTACTGTGAGTAGTACCTATCTCTCTCGCTAGTCTCTGCCAGTGCTTCCCTCCCTTCGTCTTGCCCAAATTTTCCTTTTCAACAACCCCTTCAGTCAGAGCATTCACTTCCTCCCCAGACACAGCCATCGCGACACCTTCCTCCATCGAAACTGCTTCCCCCCCATGCCCTCCATTTCCATCCTCTCCCCCCTTCTCCAGTATTGGTAAGCCACTTCTTTCAGAGCTGGCATTTGGGATACCTGCAATATCCACCCCTGCCTTCGGTTTCGAATGAATCACCACCCGCTGTAGTCTCGCAATCATTTTCTCGATGTCTTCATCCGCCTGCTTTCTACTCTCCTTATCAAATAAATTATTCAATGATCTAGCCGCAGTTGTCGGGTGAGCAGCTGCAGTTTTTGTGACTTTCCACGGCGAAGCTCGCATCCATTCTCCGTACAGCAAGTCTGCTTCTTCATAAGGTCCCTCATCGCAGTCTTTTTCACCGTGCCCTAGCACCCCACACCCATAACAAAACGTCGGAATACGTTCATATTTGACCTTGAACTGGGTAGCCACTCCATTAGGCAGACGGATAGTAATATCTCTTTTCAATGGGATTCTCACATCATGAAGGAACCGAATTCTCACTGCCCTTTCGATCTCGGGCATCACAACCTCATCCACACTTATGAAACTGCCCAGCTGATCACCCATCCTCCGTAAATTCTGCATATTTGTTCTCCCCTTAATAGGTAGGTCATAAATCCTTGCCCATATTGGTACCAGGTGCAATGGAGTATCAGTAAGTTTGCTATTCTCCCTTGGTTCGTTGAAACCCCACATAAACTTATCGAAGTGCCATGGCTGACCCGATAACACCCGCTCTTTATCCTTGACATTAGTAAATTTAAATATGAAATTTTTCTCCTTCGCATCGATGACGTTTCCTATAATCGAACCTTTAGGGTTCCAAAGTTTCGTCATCGATTCAATGTCCGCCTTTGTATAGATTGCTTTTGATTCCCAAAGTTTTCCAATTAACATGTATTCAATTATCTCACCCCCAGATGACTCACCCCCCACATCCCACACAAAACCATCGCCCCCGTCATCATCTTCTTCAGCCCTACTAACAACTTTTCCTTTATCTTTATTCATATCGATGAGGCACAAACAGAATAGAAAGTGCAAAGGAAGAAAGATCTAAAACCACGAAGAAAAACCAAACAGGAAAAAACACTTACGTGGAAAAGGTAAGAGATTAGAGATTAGAAAAAGAAAGAGAGGAAGAAAAACGGGTCCTTGACTCGAAAAGGACGAGTTGACAGGGAAACCCTAGAGAATCTCCACTAGAAACCCTAGGGAGCACCTTTTTCGTGTCATTTTGTTTTTAGTTGAGGGATATTTTAATCATTGTTGTTGTCGTTGTTGTTGATTGAGTACTATCGTATTGGATTCTGATTTGGTGATTTTTGGTAGAAGTAGATGTAACATCCCGTTTGATGTCTATGAGTGTCTTGATTTTGGATTTGATAGTGGATGATATTATGGAGCTAGCAGCGTTAGAGGATGGTAGTTGGTTATGTATGGAGTTGGTGTCATGAGAGATATATATATGTGGAGTTGATACGATATCGTGAGCCATGTTGTGGAGGTAGGAATAGTTAGTGGAGTTGGTGTTACGAGTTCATGTTTGGGTTGGAGTTTTGTTTCGAGTTCTTAGTTACGTTGTTGTGTCTTGATCGAGTTAGCATGTTTGTTTTTATGTATGGGTTGAACTTCGGGGACGAAGTTCTTTTTAAGGAGGGAAGACTGTAATACTCCGTATTTATATGTCTTGGGGGTACTCTATCGAGTAGCCCTTACTCTGTCGAGTAAGGGCAAGTTGCGAAGATAAATAGTTTCGACTGTTGGGCACTCGATCGATCGAGTAGTGGGGCACTCGATCGAGTAGGGTACTCGATCGAGTACCTTGGGTACTCGATCGAGTGTCCGGTTTTAGGGGAGTTTTCTCGGGTTTTGTTAATTATGCGATTAAGGTATTTAAACCAATTCGTCTTTGTTCTAAATCACTTTTTACAAAACCTAAAACCTGTTTAAGAGAGAAAGCAACTTGTCTTCTTCCTAATCGCGTTCTTGACAATTCCCGGAGTTCGGACGGTCGGTTTGCATCGTAGTTTGTGTCGTTGGATTCCTTGCGTCGAGGGTAAGCTTTTAATGTAATTTATATAATGTTTTGTTAAGATTAGTGAAACCCTAATTTAGGAATTGGGGGTTTTTATGAATAGTAATTGAATAGTAGTATCTATGTGTTGTATGGTAGGAGGAGAGTTCATAGAAGAGGCGTTTTGAGACAAGTTTGTAGATACCGTCTGCGTGTTGTGCTTTCCGGTAGGATTTCCTACTCGTATTAGTCCCATAATGGGATATTGGTGATGTCTTTGTAGTTAGTTGATTGATATGATGATTGTAATTGTGTTTGTGATTGTGGTTGTGTTTGTTGATGGTTCTCGAGATGCGTTTCTACCGAGTGGGGTCACTTGCGGGAGTGATCTCACGCCCTAGTTTCGCCCTTCGTGGAACCCGCCACGAAAGGGGATGTGCACATTAATGGACAGGGTTATCGCTCGTACGATGAGCGGGGCTTAGGTGGGAACGGCCAGTTGCGGTCCCCATCGCGGTGGCTGGTCCAGTGGGATCGGTGATTGAGACGGTTGGTTGGATGTGCGTGTGTGTGTGTGGCGATTCAAATTGTCTGTTTGTCTTATTGTTGTTAACTATTTTGATTGTGTGGTTAGTAATCGACCCGGTGTTGTTTTGTAAAACTGCGGTGATCCATTCGGGGATGGTGAGCAGATATTGAACAGGTATAGAGATGAGTACTTTGGGATACGGGATGGCCACGACATGACGATAGAGTCTTCGTAGTTTAGTATTTATTTATATTTCAGTTGAGAATGCATTTGGAATAATGTATTGTACCTTCAGTTTGGTTTCGAGGATTGTACTTATTCATTAAATTACTTATAATAAATGTTGTTTCTGTTTTGTCTATTTGATTATCATACCTCGGGCAACCGAGATGGTGATGTCTTCATACCTGAGTGGTCCTGGTAAGGCACTCGGAGTATGGGGGTGTTACAGTAGAAGTATTGTGATTATCGTATAGCTGTCTGTGATCTTCGGGGTGCGTCCCTAGCTGAGTTGAGTCACTTGCGGGAGTGGCTTCACGCCCTTGATTCGCCTTCTGTGGAACCCGCCATAGAAGAGATGTGCACATTAATGGACTTGGGTTTATCGCTTGGATAAGGTAAGCGGGGCTTAGGTGGGAACGGCTGCGTTCCCCCACTGGCGGTGAGGAGTACTTGTTGCGGCGGTACTCTGGCAGGACTTCACACTTCAGTGTGTAGTCAGATATGTGGAGATAGGGTGGAGTTGTGGTGATTGAGATGTTGGAATTGAGTTGTATGTATTATCGTTTTATTGCAGCTGTTGATTTTGTGTAATTAGTACTAACCCTGTTTAAATGTTTTAAAAATTGTGGTGATCCATTCGGGGGCAGTGAGCAGTTATTGAGCAGGTATGAGACGATGCGTGTGGGATAGCTGGGATGAGTCACCACGTTGCAGTTTAAAAGTCATCCGCTGTGTCAGACATTTTATAGTTTTGGTAGTTTTGATAGTAGACAGTTTTGAGAACCTTGTATTTCAGTTTAACAGTTGTGGAGTTGGCATGTAATCATTTTAAACATTATTATACTTTTAAGTATGTTTCGCTATTGTCTTATGATTATCATTGCCTCGGGAAACCGAGATGGTAGCACTTCCATGCCTTGAATGGACCTGGTAAGGCATTTGGAGTATGGGGGTGTTACAATATGAAAGCAGGTACTGAGTAAGGATTTTAAACAGTCGATCTTAGCTGTGTTATTCCCGCAAATAAAAAGGTCAACAACGTAGACGAGTACGTGTACCTCAGTGTCGGAATCGGTAATAGAAAAGAGACTATGGTCATATGGACATTGTTTAAAACCATATGATTTAAAAGCGGAAGCAAGTTTTGCATACAAACATCGTGGTGCTTTTCGGAGGCTGTATAGGGATTTTCGTAGACGGCAAACTTTACCATTTGTGGCTTCTTGAAAACCGGGCGGAGGTTTTAACTTTCATGTATACTTCTTCGTTGAGATCCCCATGAAGGAACGCATTGTGTACGTCCATTTGACGAAGGTCCCAGTTTTTGGCTGCTGCAATGGCGAAGAGTGTGCGTACTGTGACTGTAACACCCCACGGTAATTGAGGTCCATTGATAGGCTTAAATGACTGGTGCTTAAAGGGATTGAAAGTACTACTCATATCAACAAAGTGCACTTTCTTTTCTGGTTATCCATGCAAGAGAACTCTAAAGTTAAGCGTGCTTGACTGGGAGTAGTCTTAGGATGGGTGACCTCCTGGAAGATTCTCGGGATACGCATGAGTGAAGACAAAATGCACTGGAAAAGACCCGTGTTGATCTGTGGGCCATGTACACAGCTTGGCGAACTATCATGAGTGACCGCTCTCGACTCTAGGTTTGGGTCGGGGTGTTACACGTGGTATTAGAGCAACTCTACGACCGTGTGGTGATGGGAGGCAGTTGTTATACGCTCCTGGAGGAGTTGTTATATGTTCCATTGTGATATTATGATCACCCACCTAGCGGGGGGAGTATTCTGGGTTAGCGGTTATGCTCCCAGGCGCAACGAGGACGTTGCGTTTTTCAAGTGTGGGTGATTTTAACACCCCACGGTAATTGAAGAGGTCCATTGATAGGCTTAAATGACTATTGCTTAAAGGGATTGAAAGTACTACTCATATCAACAAATTGCACTTTGTTTTCTGGTTATCAATGCAAAAGAACTACAAAGTTAAGTGTGCTTGACCGGGAGTAGTCTTAGGATGGGTGACCTCATGGGAAGATTGCCGGGATACGCATGAGTGAGGACAAAATGCGCTGGAAATGACCCGTGTTGATATGTGGGTCATGTACACAACCTGGCGAGCTATCATGAGTGACCGCTCCCGACCCTAGGTTTGGGTCGGGGTGTTACAGTGACCATTTTGATTGTCGGAGCAAAAGTTTTGTTGTAGTCAACTCCTTCAATTTGTCGATTTCCCATTACCACGAGGCGGGCCTTGTAGCGTTCGATCGTGCCATCGGCATTATACTGACAGAAATTGGGTAAACAAAACACCAAATAAACTGACAGAAATGTTAATGATGTTTTCAAATTGGGTAAACAAAACACCAAATAAACTGACAGAAATTTTGCTAATAGCCCATGGCCCATGGGCTATTATAGGACAAAGCAGAGAGGCATTCACACAATGTGGGACACTCAAAAACAAACAAGCCCATGAATCCGTGATTCTTAAATTTTAATATTACAAATTTTTTTTTGAATGCAACTGACCGAAGGCATTATTTAATTAATAAACGATCAAAACGTACCGCAGCGTTTGCGGACAATGGTAAACCATCATTCCATACAACTTTACCCGAAACACGTGGAATACAATGTGCTAAAGCATGAGTTACACAATTATTAGTACGAGAAACATGTAGCCAAATGACCGACTGAAGCTTAGAACTAGTTTTGTGTTTGTGTGATCAGAAATAGTTTTGTAAAACGGTTTTGCGCAAATTTATTACGTAAGTTTATTGTAAAATGTGATCTTTTAGTAAGCACTTTTAAGGTTTAACCACTAATATGATTGTGTTTAAATCCGTTTTATAACTATATTAGTGTAAAATAACCTTACACAAGATTAACTCTGGTGTAATATGGATAATTTGTAGCCGCTTTTATTTCTGTTTTTGCTTTTCTACAAACCAAAGTAGTTATGGTTTTCTGGTTTTGGATCCGCTCTACACATTGTTTGTGTAAAACGGTTTTACAATAGACTAATTCATACAATGTTAGCTCTACACATTGTTTGTGTAAAACGGTTTTACAATAGACTAATTCATACAATGTTAGCATACATATTTTAATACATAATAGTAGTAGAAGTTTAAGGAATTGCATGATTTACACATGAGAGGAGATCCTACGTAGTCCGTATAAGATTAAACGAGAAACATAACCTTATCTTAGCATATAAAGAAAAGGAAAAAAAATCCTAAAAGATACTACTCTGTTTTACCCAAATTAAGGTGCTGTTTGGCCTTGCTTATGGAAAATGATTTTTCCTTTTTAAAAGGAGTTTATTCACAAGTTAATTTTCGGAAAAATTTTAGTTGTTTGGCCATACTTTTATAAAAGTGGTTTTTCACAAAATTTATATGTTTGGCCTAACTATTTTAATACAACTTTTGTTTACTTATTTGGTTTTTTATGTAAAAAGTAGAAGTAGAAGTAGTAAATATCTACTTCTCAAAAGCACTTTTAAAACTCTCTAATTTACCATGTTTGGCCAAACAACTACTTTTTCAATTACAAAAGCACTTTTTAAGCTTGGCCAAACACCACCTAAATCTAAAAAATTACATGATACTATATTATGGTAAGATAATATATTTAGGAAAATATAATATTTTGATGATATTAAAAGCTACGAGTAATATATCACAGTGATTGCAGTCTATATCAACATGTATTCATGTAGACATGTTAAGAGAGAACCCGACACTAAAAACTAACCGAAACCTATTATTTCAAACTCGAACCCTCGTAACCCGTACCAAACCGAACAGATTGACATGTGTTTTTGTCCACACAATATATCCCAAATTCCTCAGTCAACCAACTTTCTCCTCGTAAATCCGTGACCCTTGCAAATGCGACACCCTCATACATTACCCACGCCCTGTTCACAGTTAACCCTTGATTCACAAAACCTATTAATCGCCATTAATCCTTCAAGATTTACAGTAATAAACCTTAATATCACCATAATCACCCCTTTCCTAATTTAATTATCTTACTTAATTGCCACCCTTATTTTATTTCTTTCCTAACTGTAACATTCCTATATATACACACACACCACTTTACCACCCCATTTACCCCATCAATTACAATTTAACCACCATGGCAATTTCCACCAATTTCCTTTTCCTTTTTACCCTTTTCGTATTTTCGCTCTCTGTATCCGCTCTCCGTCCCCAATTAACCTCCCCTG
Organism: Silene latifolia; assembly: GCF_048544455.1. NCBI lineage: Eukaryota > Viridiplantae > Streptophyta > Magnoliopsida > Caryophyllales > Caryophyllaceae > Silene > Silene latifolia. Next base: position 15,315,352 of record NC_133531.1, read on the forward strand.
TAATCCAGCAGGCGTGCCGGGCAACTCGTTACCCAGACGCCTGCCAGTCCATGGTTTCCGCCACCGGCCTAGTTAGGCCGGGGGCGGAACCATCGGATGTGATCAAAGCAGCGTTCTTGGCCTCGGCCAAGAACCTGAAGGCTGCCCGGGGGATGGTTGAGGATATTTTACACTCGTCCGCCCAGAACTTTAACCGGTCCCGGGCGGCGAAGACGTGTCTTGAGGGGCTGTCGTATTCCAATTCCCGGACAATTGCGGTGCAGCAGGCTATAGACGATAAGAGACTCCGTGACGCGCGCGCGTGGGGTTCTGCCGCGCTGTCGTACCAGTACGGATGCTGGTCCGGGCTAAAGTACGTAAACGACTCCGCTTCAGTGAATTCCACCATGTCGTTTTTCGACACCACATTACTCGTGTCCACCAGCAACGCGCTTAGCATGTTGCAGGCCTTGGACGCACTTGGGCCTGACCCGGCTTCCTGGACCCCACCCCGCACTGAGCGGGATGGGTTCTGGGAACCCGTCATTGGGTCAGGCCCAGTCGTCCCAGGGTTTAACTTCGCAGGGCTTGCAGTGGACGCAACCGTGTGTAAGGACGGTTCAGGTGGGTGTTATAAAACCGTGCACGAAGCCGTGGACGCTGCACCGGAGAATTTGAATGGAGGGAAGCGGTTTGTGATTAAGATTAAGGAAGGAGTTTATAAGGAGACGGTTAGGGTGGCGTATAAGAAGACGAATTTGGTGTTTATTGGGGACGGTATGGGTAAAACTGTAATTACAGGGTCCCTTAATGCTGGCATACCCGGTGTCGGCACCTATGAATCTGCTACTGTTGGTATGTGAACACTTTTATTTCAGTTTCAATTTGATTTCCGTTTAGTTTTCCATCCATACATTCGTAACGGATTGTCACGGTTACTGTCTAGCTTTGATTGTTTTATTGATGTAGAAAGGTTCGGTTTCGTATACTCTTTCCATTAGTTTATTCACAAAAAAAGGTTTGTTTCAAGTACTCTTTCGTGTATTTTGAACAGACGTATAAAATTAAAATGGATAAAGATAATAGTACGGAGTATATACTAGTTAAATGGATGTCGGAGAAGGTGTAATTAATCAATGTTCAAAAAGTTTATGATTTGCAAAGTTTATTGATCATTTGTTGCATAATAACGCGTAGTCGCGTACGACATACCAATAAATGGTAATGTAGTTATTTTTTAGAGTTTTTTTGGGTAAAAAACTACCTAATATTTACCTCATTTTCATAAATATTATCGAATGTTACCAAATTGAAATTAATGAGCAAATTCGACAATTTCGACAAATAAGTCAAAATGCCAATCGAATTAATCATAATTTTGTGCTAATTAGCCACAATCACGGCTAAACTAGTCAAAATTGTAGTAAAAAAAATTGAAATAAATGTGCTAGTAGCTAATCAAAACAGTTGGGAGTGGTTAACTATAGTAAATAATGTAGGTTCAATGTCAAAAATAATGTTTTCGAGTTAGAGGTTTTTCTAATTTAATCGGATTATTCAATTTGGTAGTGTCCGACAAAAGTCAAGAAAATTTAGGTAGTTTCCCGCAAAATTTAAAACTTTAGTAATATTTATGAAAATGAGGTAAATATTAGGTAGTTTTTGACAAAAAAAAAAAACTATATTTTTTATATGAAAAAAAATTATGTCCATGAACTAATGTACCTTGTCATTATGCAACTTTTGCACCTAGAACGGGTTTAATTAACGTTTTTCTCTTTATTTTTACAGTCGGTATTTATAATTTCTCGAACATTTTGAGGTTAAAATGGACGGTTTTTCTTTTATCGAAGTTCCAAAGTGAAATGTAAAAATTTATACTTGTATGTTACATTTATGTGTACAAAAATAATAAGAATGTAAATAAATTGGCACAGGTGTTATCGGCGATGGATTCATGGCGAGCGGGATAACATTCGAGAACGCATCCCCCGGACCAGAAACGCACCAAGCAGTAGCCTTCCGATCATCCAGCGACTTCTCCTACATCGAAAATTGCGAGTTCCTAGGTAACCAAGACACTCTCTACGTACACTCACTTCGCCAACTCTACAAATCATGCCACATCGAAGGCAACGTCGACTTCATCTTTGGAAACGCAGCTGCCATTTTCCAAGACTGCACAATCTTAGTCCGCCCACGTCAAGCCAATCCAGACAAGGGCGAAAAGAACGCCATTGCCGCCCACGGGAGAACCGACCCGGCACAAACCACAGGGTTGGTCTTTATAGGCTGTCTCGTAAACGGAACCCGTGATTATATGGAATTGTTCCGTGCTAAGGCTAGTGTCCATCTGAACTACTTAGGCCGGCCGTGGAAGATGTATTCTAGGACTGTTTATATCAATTGTACAATGGAACCGCTAATTAGCGAAGAAGGGTGGATGCCCTGGGACGGGGATTTTGCGCTAAGTACGCTATATTATGGCGAATTTGGTAACAAAGGGGATGGTGCCGGTTTGTCGAAAAGGGTACCGTGGAGTAAACAGATACCGGAAGAACATATCTCGACATATTATGTACGCAACTTTTTACAAGGAGATGAGTGGATTACTATTGCTTAAGGTGTTTGAAACATTCTTTGTTATTGAAATGTAATACAGTAGTAGAGATATAAAGGTAGACACAAAACAATAATTCTCTTGTACGACGGTTTTTTCCGTGTTTTTTTGGCAAAAAGTGACCATTTTTTGGTATATAATGGCGATTATATAATGAATGGTTTAGTCATAAAAAATTGTCAATATTTATCAAAAAATTGGCTATATTTTTTTCGTCATAGTACGATGGTCGTATAATAAAATTTGCGGACACAAAATTCCTAGAATGACAGTCATATTTATGAGCATGGTCCTTTGGCCTTGGCATTCTAAAAGGAAATAGACAAATACTGTACCAATTTTGACAAATTAACTATGACTTCGACCGGTCATATAGACGTACTTGACTTTTGATGACTGATGATTAACCCGTTGGCTTATGAGTACTTAGATCAGCTGATAAAGATATAGTAATGTTAATACTCATTATGAGCAAGAGTTTTAATGTTCTAGTTGGTCCACTTATCCTAGCCGAGACGAATTGTTCTAAAACAGGTGGTCAACACAAGCTTGTATGTTATCTGGGGGGTCATCAGTGTGGGTCGCCGGGTATGGGTCGGGTCAGGGCGGGAGACCCGGAACCGGCCCGGGTCATGGGCCGGGCCGGGCCGAGTCAAAAGTGACCGGGTTTGAGCGGGCCGGGTTTGACATTTGAGGACCCGGAACCGGCCCAGATATAGGGCGGGTCGGGCCAGGCGCGTCAGGCGGGCCGATTTCAACCACGGGTCACATACGGGTCGTCCAGGTTAGCAAGGCCAACCCACACTAATGACCAACACTAATGTTATCCACTCAATTTGTAGTGTCATTGTGCCAATCAATATGCAAGCACTCTGTCAATGTACACCGACATCGTTGTATGCATCACCTTGTCACACATGGCAAGCAAATAATCCCACCCTACCGTTGGTGGCGGAGTTAGAAATTCATCCCAATAAAGAAAAAAAAATTGTCAGCGAAAGCTAAAGTGTTTTAAGGAAAACTCGAAAAAAAATTCAAAAATTCTAACTAAATTTTTTTGAAATTTTCGACCGCTAGTAAAGGCGAGCGCTCCTACTAGCCCTAGCTCCACCGCTATCCACCACGCCATTAATAAGACGAGTTTCAAGCTTTTGATTCGATAATCTCCTTATCTACTGCTATTTGACGTTTTTACTAAAAAAAACTTTTAAGTAAAATGAAGGAACTCGTTGATTTTATTATACTCCGTCGATAGATTAATTAGATTTTACAAATTATTATAAGAATAAGCTAAACGAACGAAAATAAAGAGGTAATACATGGAGAAGTTTCTCTTTAATTATCTTAAAATGCAATGTTTTTGTGTACATTAATTACCAATAAAACCATTATTAGAAGTAATTGATTCTCCTAAATTAGTAAACAATACATGATTTTTGACATATGGAAACACTTCCTTAGTTAAGGAAATAAATAAAATTGATTTTATTCCATTTAAACCATTATTCTTTTACGCTAAAATTTGGGAGAGACAGTCTTTCAACTTAATGTTGTAATGTACTAATATAATATTAGTAAGAGGTAGAAAAGAAAATAACTACCGTCAAAAGACATGTAAGTTAAGTTATGTTTGCAATACTAATATTATTGTACTTTACTATTAAGAATTTTTTTGACATTAATAATACACTAGTTTTAAACCCGTGCAAAATTACACGGGTATGTATTTGGCTGGTATTAATGTTTTTTAATGTATTTTTTTTTTTTTTGCATTTCTATTGTACTTATCTAATTGGTCTAAATCAGCGATCTACATAATTAATGTTTAAACTTGTTACAAATACTTGTTCACGTGCAATGGTTTAAGAGGAACTAACAAAGGATATTTTTTTTAAAAAAATATATCGTATTATCTAGTTTTTAAAAATTATACATGTAATTTATTCGCATTATATGTAATTCAATCCCGTAATTAAATGTAATTCCTTCTCCTAATTATGTAATTTTATTATTATTATTTTTTCAAATTATGCAATTCATTCATTTGTAATTAGTTACATTTATTCCGATTTGTAATTCATTCCGCTTATATGTCATTAATTTCATTTATTCGGAATGTATAAAATTATTTCATAGTATTTTTTCTAAGACGGAATTTGTCGCATGTTTGTATAGCCGAAATTATGAAGAAATAAATACATTGCACACTAACGGGTCCCACCATAACATGTATTTCCAAAAAAAAAAAGAAAAAAAAGCTGAATTAATGACGTGGCACCCCCTGGATTGAGTATTGTCTTCTGAATTAATAAAGATAAGATTTAAGTTAGATGTAAAATCTAATTAAACGCGTATTAGCCTCGTAAAGAAAACCGGTAAAAACAACAATGTCTATATATATATATATATATATGTATTTATGGTAGAGATTGAGAAAATGAGTTTGGAAATATTATATTATATTATATTATATTATTAAGAAGGTAGAGATTGATGAATATTGTGTAAATCATTTCAGTATATATTTATTTATAGTATATTTTTGCAAATTAGTGTAGCTAATTAGTGGAGTCAATTAAGAGTGAGTATATTTAGAAAAGATTTGGCTAGAGTATATTTAGAAAATCAGAATTAGTCAGAATATAACATTGAGCGCAATTTTTCAGTACTCTTTTTAACATACATGGGCGGGAATTTTGAGCGGGAATTTTCAAGATGTGTTAATCTTTTAGTATATAAGGGATTGAGAGACCCGTCTTACGTACCCTTTTATTTTTATTTCGTGATCCTTTTGTTGTTAATGGCGAGATTGGTGACATAGCAATTTCGTACCTATTTACATAATAGATACTCGTACAAAATTACTATAAAAGAAAAGATTACATAACACAGAAACAAGAGCGAATTCTCTAACATAATTCGTGTTCCATCTTGTATCTCATAAAATCTCAACTCCGAAACCTACATTAAGAAAATAATTTGTTATATATAATTGAGTAAATGAAAAAACACAAAAACTCCTTTTTAAAATCCAGTTTTTTAAAATCTCTCTTTTAAAATGCACCTTTTTTAAAAATTGTTTCAAAACACCAATTAAGTTACTTATTCCGTCATTTTATAAACTTCTTTCGTTTGTATCTTAGACAATTTATACTTTGAAACGTATAACAATGGAGAATAAATTCAAAAACAGAAATAAGTCGCTTAAATTTGAGTTTTAAAGCAATTTTTTATAAAAGTAAATATTAAGGAAGTAATTTTAGGAAAAAAATTATATAAGAAAATAATTTTAGAAAACAAGAATTTCAAAAGAGTAATTTTTAATGTACTCTAATTAATTATATGATCAACCTCATTCATTAATATGATTTATTTCCTAATTAGGGCGTACATAACTTAATCTAAAAGTAACTACAAATTTGACACGAACATTTTCCTATCTTCAAAGTTCCTTATTTCCCCCTTAACCATGGGAACCTCCTTCCTCCTTTGTTCCTTACTACTCATCCTTTACTTCTCATCCTCGTCCTCGGCCCGCCTCCCCCATTTATCATCAAAGGCGATAACGGTCGAGGAAATCTCTAAAACCGATTTCCTAATCCAGCAGGCGTGTAGCGCTACGAGATACCAGGAAGCCTGCCAATCCATGGTTTCGGCCAACTTTCACATCGGAGACGAAGCAAATGTAACGCACGTGATTTACGCTGCGATCATTGCTATGTCAAAAAACAGTAAAACAGGCCTTGAAAACATCCAACATATTTTAAACTCCCCCAACAATACCGTGACAACTTCCGCAACAGCGCTAATGTGTAGGGACTATATAACCATGTCCGCGGGCCGGGCCATTTCAATGGGCAACGCTATCCACAAAAGAGCGTGGCGACACGCGCGCGCGTACGGATCCTCATTACTTTCTTATCAGAACGACTGCGTATCGAAGCTCCAGTACGTTAATAATGAGAACACAACCGACGTACAATCGACAATTTCGTTCTTTTACACAACTCTCATTATCTCCACCAGCAATATTCTCAGCATGTTATGGGCCTTGGACGCATTTGGGCCTGATCCCGTCGGATGGGTTCAGCCCCAAACCGAGCGCGTTCATATGTGGGACCCCGTTGTGAAGCCGTTACATCTCCAACCTGTGTTTGACTTCGCTGACCATACCCCTGACGTCACGGTGTGTCAGGACGCTGCTGGGTGTTTTAAGACCGTACAGGAGGCGGTGGATGCGGCGGTGGCGAAATTAAAGGGACAAAATAGGTTTGTTATCAAAATTAAGGCTGGAGTGTATGAGGAGACTGTGAAAGTTCCGTTCGATAAGACCAATTTGATGTTTATTGGGGATGGTATTGGTAAAACTATTATTACGAGCAACTTTAATCTTGAGGGATTTACCGTATTTGAATCCGCTACTGTTTGTAAGTCCAATTCCAATTCCAATTCCAATTCCAATTTCAATTCCAATTTCAATTTCATTTTTATCCATTTTAATTTGGGAAAATGCACGCGGTATCCTTGAAGTTTCAAATTTTGCCTGAAATATCCAATTTTTTGTTCCGGAAAACTTTGAGGCTATAATTTGTGTCTACGGATTCAGAAAGTGATTTTTTTTTTTTCAAATTGATTATCTTTCCGAGAACTACGATTTGAAAAAAAAAATTGTCGTATTTGGATCCCGTGGCTAGAGTTTTTGTACGTCAATGTTTTTTACCGAACAAACTTTGAGTGACCATATCTCTTGGTCACGAATTGCAAACTCGACAATTTTCTTTTCAAGTCGTAGTTCTCGCAAAAATAATCTATTTGAAAAAAAAATCGTCACTTTCTGAGCTCATAAACACGCGTTATAGCCTCTTAAAGTTTTCCGGATAAAAAAATTGGGTATTTCAGGCAAAACATCACACTAACGTACATTTCCGGTAAGACGGTTTCATATATGTTAATTTTCGATAAATTTTTCGTTATTGTGGTGCAGCTGTGATCGGGGATGGATTCTTTGCGACGAACATAACATTCCAAAACACGGCAGGGCCGGATGATCGTCAAGCAGTGGCGTTCCATTCAAGCAGTGAATTCTCCTACATTGAAAATTGCGAGTTTTTAGGTAATCACGGCACGCTTTATGTTCACTCAAATCGGCAATTGTATAAATCATGTCACATTGAAGGGAACGTGGACTTTATTTTCGGAAATGGTGCAGCCATCTTCCAGGACTGCACCATCTTAGTCCGCCCACGCCCACTTCAACCAGAAGGGGGCGAGACAAATGTCATCGCTGCTCAAGGTAGAACTGACCCTGTACAATCTACAGGGTTCGTGTTTTTGGGTTGTGTCATCAGTGGGACCGATGAGTACATCAAGTTGTACAATGCTAACCCGAACTTGCATAACAATTACTTAGGAAGGCCGTTGGAGGTTTATTCTAGGACTGTTTACATTAACTGTACTATGGAAGTGATAATAAAACCGGATGGGTGGGCCCCAAAAGACGGAGATGTCGGACTGGATACTCTTTTCTTTGGGGAGTTCGGCAATTCGGGTCCTGGTGCGGATACATCTAAGAGGGTCAAATGGAGTAGCCAGATTCCGGAAGAACATATCGTTGTTTATTCAGTTGAGAACTTTTTACAAGGCGATGACTGGATTCTTACAGATTATTGAGTTTAAGGGCGTCCAAAACATATATACACGGTTATTTGAACAATCGGTTAATCTTGTGTAAGACTGTTGTATCATTGATACCACTAATGTCCACTATAAATTATCAACGTAATACTCCGTACCACTTCAAATGTCTCGCTGAGTCACGATTTGGGGTGTCTATTTGTTTTGTTTTTTTTTTAACGGATTTTTTCCATGTGGTAATGGGTTATACTCGTATATATACCATCTGGCAATCGGGTAGGACGTGGGTCGGTTTGAGTTCAGTCGGGTTAGGTTATATATTGGGCTAGGATTACACCCGGATCAGGTCGGGTTCAGTCGATTATGAATCGGGTCAGTCCATCTCTTCTTAGATTGGGTTCAAGTCTAGTAGGGTTCATGCTGATATAGTGTTATGGGATCTACTCAAGTCAGTTTTGGTCGGGTCATGTCATTATGGAGTTCATTATTGGTTGGGCAATTATTGGGCCAGGTCATTCTGATAATTTGTTGGGTTCTCTTCACTTGACTGTTCAATGTTTGGGTTACATTTCTAATTAATTTGCAGTTATTTTTTTGATCGGGTTAATTTCGAATTATTTTTCTAGTCGTAATAAAATTGCTTTATATTCTTAATTCAATACAATATAAGAGGATAAGCAACATAACAAATTTTCCGGTCAAAATGCACCCGCTCAAATATGAAAATAAATGTTTTTTTCATTAAACTAATGCTTTCATTAAAAAAATAATATTCTTATCATCAAATTATAATCTTTCAATAAACTCGAAATTATAATCTTTTAATTAAAAGGTTATTAAAAGAGAGATAAAATTATAAACTACAGATTGCTAAATCTTTCATTTGTGCTATTAACAAAGAATGAGTTGACGAATACTGGTTATGTATAAAACAAAATTATAAACTGTTATTACCGACTTTGTGACAAAATAAGAATTCATTATAGTAATTTTATAAAATTTATAAAATGAAATAATGAGCTTCGAACAAAATAAATGTCTCGCTTGAATATACTAGGTGTTGTGACCGCCACAAACACGCCTACACCAAGTCAACGAAACTCATTACGAAACCAAAACAACATTTTATGCGAGTACAAATCACCTCCATCAAAGAAGCAAATGGTTAGACTAAAAAAAGTTTAACCCAATGCTCCAATGAACAAACGCCTGCTAAAGTTCAGATGACCCCCAACGAGATCTCAACGGCTCTTTTTTAAGAATCCAAATAGCTCCTCGAGGCCAAATCGCCTCACTGAAACGCAAAAACCGATATAAGCTTGTCTGGAGGATCAATTAGCTTGACCTGCCGGGTACCAAACCATCCTAAAGCAAACTCACCAAACCCAAAAGCATGTCAACTTTCAAAATCTTTGCTCCCAAAATCTTTTCACCGATAATTGAACAAAGCCAAATTACGCCTAAAATACAACTAACGCTTTAACAGATCCTAAATCATAATTCTAGCCCTGTTTTCACCATTATACTGCCGAGATGAGACATGAATTTGTATCCAAACAATCATTAATAGAAGTAAATGATTTTCCCAATTTAGTAAAAAATACACTTGAGCATATGATTTTGGACATTTAAAGAAACATATAGCATATCAAAAACAGATTTGGCATAATCATATGGAAGTTCAGATTATCTGTCCCATATTTATGTCTCCGTGTCTCATCTTATGTCTCATTAATTCTCTATTTGACACATAAGCATTAACCATTAAAAATAATTGTGTAAATACAATAAGACGATTATGTGTCAGATGATAAAAATATTGGAACACAAGATCAACAGGACACGAAAATGGGACAGATGATCCATATTCAATTTAATGATCCTTCCTCGAAATCAATTCAATTTATTTCCTAATTAGATCACTTAAATAACTACAAATTTGGCACAAACATTTTCAATTTCAATCTTCAATTCCCTTGTGCTCCCCCTTGCCATGGAAACCTCATTGCTCCTTTGTACCTTACTGCTCTTCTTTTCTTTCTCATCCTCCTCCTCGGCCCGCCTCCCCGATTTATCATCAAAGGCAGTATCGGTCGAGATAATCTCTAAAACCGATTACCTAATCCAGCAGGCGTGTAAGGCTGGGAGATACCAGGAAGCCTGCCAGTCCATGGTTTCGGCCACTGGTACCATTAAAGACGAATCAAATGTAACAGACGTGATCAATGCCGCTTTCACTGTCATGACGAAGACCATGAAGACGGGACTTGAGAAACTCACACATATTCCCGACTCTCCAAACAACACCGCGAGGACTGAGACAGTAGCACTGTGTAAAGACTATATTTCCATGGCCATGAACCGGTCCATATTAATGAACAAACCTATATCCAAAGGAGCGTGGCGAGATGCACGCGCGCGTGCATCCTCAATACTTTCCAATGAGTATGACTGCGCGTCAAAGCTGACGCGCGTCAATGACGAGAACTCCACCGAGGTGCAATCCACACTGGCCTTCTTTTATACCACTCTCATTCCGTCTACCAGCAACGTTATGGGCCTGTTATGGGCCCGCGACACATATGGGACTGATCCCATGATGTGGGAAGAGGCCAAAACCGAACGCAACCAAAAGTGGGACCCCCTTGTGAAGCCGTTACATCTCCAACCTCTGTTCGACTTCGCAGACCATACACCAGACGTAACTGTGTGTAAGGAAGCTGGGACTGCTTGTTTTACGAGCGTGCAGGAAGCCGTGAATGTCGCGTTGTCGAATTTAAAGAAGGAAAATAGGTTTGTTATCAGAATTAAGGAAGGAGTGTATGAGGAGACTGTGAGAGTTCCGTTCGATAAGACTAATTTGATGTTGATAGGGGATGGTATTGGTAAAACTATTATTACCAACGCCGTTAATTTTCCGGGATCTACCGTCTATGAGTGCGCTACTTTTTGTAAGTCCAATTCCAATTTCGATTTCAGTTTCATTTTATCCAATTTCAGTTTTATTGAACTATAGTGTTGATTAAAGTTATCCTTCAATCTAACATTTCATGTAAGACGGTTTTATAATCGCAAAAGTGGTAATTAAACACCTTAACTTTGTTCAATTGTGAAATTAAGCAATCAAACCCCTTAAGTTTCACCAAAAGTGAAATTCAACCCCATTTTTTATTTTTCACAAGTAAATTAATTAAAAATATTTTAAATTAGTATTAAACAATTTATTAAATACTTGAAATAACAATTTGTAACTTTACAAATTTCTACACAATTTATTAATCATTAAAGAATCCTTTTACATATCACAAAAACTTCGGAGATACGGTTTCTCTCTCAATAACGTTATTGAGAGACCTCTCACATGATGGGGTGAGAAACCCACTGATTTTTTTCCTTATTATGTCTCCCATTAAATTAGTGGGAGACGGTCTCTCATGAGACCTATTGCATGCATATATATTTAGTAAATTATTAAAGAATGAAAAAGTAATAAAAGAGTTGTAAGTGGGTGAAAAGAATGATTAAAGAATGAAAAAGGTAGTCTAAATAAGCAAAGAAGAGAAATGAAGTCAAAATAGATAATTTGCCAAAAAGGGGAAATGAGATGAAAATAGGAAAATGGAGGGAGTATAAAATTAAAAAAAAAAAAATCACAATATTTAATATAACTATAAAAGTTCTAAAATTATAAAAAAAAATTATAATCGTATTAAAAGTGATTTTAATATAAGAATTTGGTGAAAATTAAGAAAATGGAGTTGAATTTCACTTTTAGTGATTGATTGTTCCAAATAAAACTTATGCGGTCTAATTTCACAGTTGAACAAAGTTAAAGGGGCTTAATTATCACTTTCGCGTTTCCTAATATTATTAGACGGTTTTTCATTGTGGTGCAGCTGTGCTCGGGGATGGATTCTTTGCAACAAACATAACGTTCCAAAACACAGCAGGGACGGCTGAAGAACTTCAATCAGTGGCCTTCCATTCAAGCAGTGAATTCTCCTACATTGAAAATTGCGAGTTCTTAGGTTATCACGGCACGCTCTATGTTCACTCAAGTCGACAATTGTACAAATCATGTCGTATTGAAGGGAACGTGGATTTCATATTCGGAAATGGTGCAGCCATCTTCCAGGACTGCACCATCTTAGTCCGTCCTCGCATGCTTAACCCAGAGACGGAAGAGACCAATGTCATCGCTGCTCATGGTAGAAACGACCCGGCCCAAACTACAGGGTTCGTGTTTTTAGGTTGCGTTATCAGTGGCACCGATGACTACTTGAAGTTGTACAATGCTAACCCGAACTTGCATACCAATTACTTAGGAAGGCCGTCGGAGATTTACTCTAGGACTGTTTACATTAACTGTACTATGGAAGTGCTTATAAACCCGGATGGGTGGGCTCCAAAAGACGGAGATTTCGGACTGATGACTCTTTACTATGGGGAGTTCGGTAATTCGGGTCCTGGTGCTGATACATCTAAGAGGGTTAAATGGAGTAGCCAGATTCCTGAAGAACATCTCTCTGTTTATTCAGTCGAAAACTTTTTACAAGGTAATGACTGGATTCTTACAGATTACTGAGTTCAGGGGCATAAGATGATGATGTTGAATACCGCAGTTATTCAATTACTCTGTATTTGCATTGACAAGCATAAAAAATACTAGATTTTTTTTTTTCTTTTTGAGATGTTCATTGATGAAAGGAAACCAATCAAATGTCTTGTTGAGTCATTATTAAATGAATAGAGTGGTCTAAATTAGATACCGGCAAACAGGTCAATCAGGTCAGGTACGGGGTTGGATCAATTCAGATTCGGCTTGTTCTGGTTTGCAAAATTTCGGATTGGGGTTCGGGTCATTTTCGGTGGGTTGTTTTCGCGTTATATGGGATAAGGGCCAGTTTGGTTGCGATAATAAACATTCAGGTAGGACTGAATAGAGTTGGGTTTCGATGTCAATTTGCGTCTTCTATTTAGGTGCAGGTAGAGTTATTCGGGCCTGGTTATTTGGGCCGTTTCGGTTTTGTCAGGTTTATTTTGACCAAAGAGCATATCAATAAGTGAAACGGTGTTGCTCTTTCACATACGCCTTTTACTCTTTCACATACTTTTTTTCATAAAATTTCCATAATCTACCCTTTTCCTAAATCTAAACCAATTAGGTTTTTTATATACCATTCTCCTAAAATTAAAACCTAATCTTCTAAAACTTGAACAATGGATTACAATTCTTCAATTAATGAAGTAATACTAATTTATTTAGCAATTATGTTGGTTATTTCTTATTAATTTTTTGATTTAAAATTGGGTTTATAATCAATTATGTTGGTGGTGGAAGGCATAGTGATTTGTGCGGTGGTGGACGACGGCGGTCGGAGCATGAGTATGGTGCAGGGGTGGTGGTCGGTGGTCGGAGCAGTGAAGGGCAGTGCGGGGGAGGTGGAGTGCGGGGGAGGGTCGGAGTAGTGAAGGGCAGTGCAGGGTGGTGGTCGGTGGTCAGAACGACCGGCCATGGTAGGGCGGTGGTCGGAGTTGCAGGGGAGGGGCGTTCGGGGAGGGTGAGGGGTGGCGGAGTTGCGGGGGGGGGGCGGGGAAAGGGAGTGCAGGGGAGGGAGTCTGTCGTCGTTTTTTTTTTTTTTTTTTTTTTTTTTTTTTTTTTTCGAAAAGCATTATTAGTTTTTTTTAGAAATTCATAATTTTGTTTTTTTTTTAATAATTATTTATTGATTATTTTTAATTTTAGTTTGATCTTTGTGTTAATTAAGTAGATTAATTTACTTATTTTTATTTAATCGAAATTGTAGGACGGTGATGATTTTGAACATTTTGCAGACGATACGGTACGGTTGAAACTTCGCATGTATAACTTATCTTGAATTTTATTTTCGTAAAATCATAATTAGTTTGCTCTTTTTTGAATAATAATATTTCTTTTTTTTACTGATTATTTTTAGTTTTCGTTTGATTTTTTTATTTTTAATTAGATTAATTTATTTATGTAATTTATTTGGAAAGCGTAGGGGCTGATGATTTTGAGCATTTTTCCGATGATATGGTTGACACTTCACATGTTTTCACTCTTGATCATACCTTCAAATCATGTGCCGAACTAGTAACAGAAACTAAAAGAATTGGTCTTTTACATAATGTTCATATCCGTTTACAAGTTTATCACGAAGAGCGAAGTGGTGGTTTTGGTGAACAACGACTTTTTTGTGACCGATCTAGACCATATCAGTACCGATCGAATATAAACGCTCCATCTAGCAAACGTTTAACTGGCACAAAAAGTTGTCTATGTCCATTTAGATTGAAAGGTATTGGGCAACCGGAGGCAGACGTGGAAGTTATCTGTTCTTAACGGGATGCATAATCACAAGCTTGTAGAAAAGGATGAAATTTTAAATCCTAAAGTCAAAGAAATTATTATGAGAATGACTGCAAGTCAAGTTCCCGTGGCGAATATATTGATTGAGTTACGTAACCAGAATTATAAAGTTACGCAAAAACAAGTATACAATGTACGGGCCAGAGAGAAGAAAAAGGTGAGAGGAAATCGCACATCATCGGAACAATTACGAACACTTGCCGATGCTCATGGTTATCTACACTTTCATCAAACGATTCCCGGGAAGAAAAAAGGTACATCTGAGCTAACTGATCTCTTATTCGCTCATCCAGATTCAATAAATCTGTTGAAACATTATCCATTTGTCCTTATTCTTTGATTGTACGTACAACACGAACAAGTATAAGATGCCGCTATTGGAAATTGTTGGTATTACACCAGTAAATAAAAATTTCTCTGTATTTTATGGGTTCCTGGAAAATGAAAGGGGGACGGCATATGATTGGGCGTTTAAGTGTATCAGGGAAGTATTAGATACAGATGAGGAGATAGTTTTTGTGACTGATAAAGAAAAAGCGTTAATGAATGCCATTCAGAAATATTTTCCAAATGCTAGACACTTGCTATGTAGACGTCACATAGAAAAAGACGTGGAGGCTTGGGTAAAGAGAGTAACAAAAAGTGGTTCAAGGGGTGAAGCATTCAAAAAGGGAGATGGAAAAATTTGGTAAATTCCCGTAACCGAATTTGAATATTTGGAAAATGAGAGGATATGTTTCGAAAAATACCGGCTTGTCCCGGGATTGAAAAAATATTTGAAAGAGACATGGCTTGATCTATATAAAGAGAGATTCGTGTCCGCTTGGATTAACAACATCCTACATTTTGGGAATGTTACCACAAACAGGTAATATGTAAATACATTATTATGTTAAAAAAAAGTATTATTATTATTTTTTGTTTCAATTTTTTAAACTTGCATTGTATTGTTTACAGAGTTGAGGGTGCGCATGCGTCGCTTAAGCGATTGTTAAAAACGTCCAATGGTGGTTTCGACACAGTTTTTGAAACAATTCATAATTCTGTAAAACTTCAGATTGGAGAAATAGTCAGAGAATTGGGTCGCTCAAGAATTATTCGTCTTCATATTGGCGTGGCTTTGAATGTTTATCAAAGATTGAATTTAAATGTTAGCCACCACGCGATTAATGCTATAGACCTTGCACTACAAAAGGCAGAATGTAATAATTGTGTTAAGAAGGTGACACATGGTCTACCTTGCGCATGCGAAGTTATTAAGCTACTCGACACAGGTATTTGCAAATAATATACAAAAAATTAGTTAATGATACTTGTTACTTGTTATTCGTGATGATAATTGTTGTTTTCTACTTGTAGATGGTTGTATTGAACTAGACTCTATTCACCAATTTTGGAAAACTTTAGATGTCAAGACAGTTGTTGGAGAAGGAGTTGCTGAAAAGGAGGTTGAGGAGGAAAATAGGTTACGCAAACTAGTTGATGAAGTGATAAAGGGTGGTGCACAATCGATGAAAAAAGTTTCTGAATACATTGAGAATATGTTGCATCCTCCTAACATTGTTGACCCTGAAGTTAAAAAGACAAGAGGGCGCCCAAAAAAAACCTCGGTTTCAAGAACACCATCACAATGGGAATACATTGAAAAGGAGTTTCCCACTGAGAGCTATGAAAGAGGGAGATCAACGAACACAGTCGGAAAGGACAAAGAGGTTCCTAAAAGGGTCGTAAAGAGGGAGAAGTAATGGTTCGGTCGCAAAGGAGAAAGAGATTCCTACAAAGAGTAGTACACCATTTCGGTGGCGGAAGATTTATGTGATATCATGGTAAGTTGGATAACGGATTTGGGTGAATGTCATAGGTGATGGAAATTGCGGGTACCATTGTATTGCTTTAGATATTTATGGCGATGAAAATGAATGGCTAAAGGTAAGACGTGATTTATTGGATGAGCTAGAGAGTAACAAGGAGTTCTATACTGATATTTATGCGGGTGTGAATAATTTTGTTGCCCTTTGCGATAGGGTTTCTTTTTCGGGGGGACAATGTTTGCGACAATATTGGTTTGACATCGAGTTATTGCTTGTTCTTTGCCAATCGTTATAATGCAATTTTTGTGGGTTTGTCACGCCGTCAGAGTATGACTTGTTTACCAACGAAAGCAACAAATGTAGATGAACATGGTCCAAGAAGAATTTTCTCAATGGTCTACCTTGAGCCGGAACATTTTGTATGGGTAAGTTTATGTAACTATTTTTGTATGCTTGATTGTTTTTATAATTGTGTTACACCGTCTTAAAATACTATATTAATGATTTTTGTAGGTACGACTTGGAAGTAGGAGTCCATTACCAACGCTTTACTCGCTTGGTAATGTTCGATATCTGAATCAGATTCAAGATAGATTAACACTTTATCAAAAACAAGTTCCAACCAAATCAAGAAATGGGACAACAACCATTGAATTAGATGACTTGTAATAGTTTAGTTTAGTACTATCACGTATTATTTTAGAAAAATATTTAGATAGTACTTATAATTAATTAGTCTGAAGGAATAATCAAGTCTTTTAATGCGACAAACATGCAAACATCGGAGTTTGGAGTTCCACATTTCGCAATGCAAGCGGCCTTACCATTTTTATTACAAAACCCACATGCATTGCTCTCATTTTATTGCATTTTCTTGTTTATGTTTACAATTGCAAGCAGCCTATGCTCCTGTCAAACAGACTTCTTCCCTTTCGTACTGGGAGACTACTGTAACTGGGAGACTACAATTGCAAGCAGCCTAGGCAGTCTAATGCATGCATCTGTGACAACTGAATTCATGCAGACATGGGTCTTATACTCCTGTCAATTCTTATCTCTCGGCTTTGCGCAGAGGCGATTATCTCTCGGCACCTTGATGCAGACTCCACAAGTACAAATCTAAACCCGTTTGGACAATGAACTGTACTGTAGAATTTGAGTAAATAATAATAATAATAATAATAATAATAATAATAATAATAATAATAATAATAATAATAATAATAATAATAATAATAATAATAATAATAATGGTGTCGGTGGTAGCCGGTGGTGGGCTGGGGAAGGAGGGTTGTGCGGTGGTAGCCGGACTCGGAATCGCAGGGGGATGGGAGGGGGGGTGCGGCAGTCGCAGGGGGAAGGGAAACCGGTGCAGGGGTGGCTGGCCGAGGTCGGAGCAGGGACTGGTGTCGACTGAGTGCCGGTGAGATGGTGGTTAATGGAGGTGTGTGGTGGTTAATGGAGATGGGTGAAGGGGATTAGGGAAGGGAGAGAAATAATTGATTTGTTGGGAAAAAGGATGAAGAAATGAGAAGGGTAACCTTGTAAATTACGTATGTGAAAGAGTAAAAGGCGTATGTGAAAAAGCAATACCCTAAGTGAAATAGTCACAAATGAGAAATTATTTACAGATTTGTTGTTTCTAGTTATTTTTTAGCGGATTATCTTACACTTGTAGTAGGATATTAGGGGTGATAATGAAACGAAACAGCTCTCGAGCTTGGATAGGTCAAAGCTCGACTCGAGCTCGAGCTAAACTCGATAACTGACGAGTCAAGCTGAATTAATGGTGGCTCGGCTCGAAAAGCTCGCGAGCGGCTCGAGCTTGTGTGATAAAATAACATCTTGCTTTTATTATATATATATATATATAAAAATAAGATTTATTATGATATTATTTCTTTGTATAACTATATATCAAATGGTTTCTTTGATTTGCCAATATTTTTATACATAACTATTGAATCCTATTATTAAAAATATCGGAAGAAAAAAAAAACTACTCTATAATTTAACAAAATTATATATACGCTTGAGTTGAACTCGAGATCCCGCTCATCGGCTCATGTCGTGATCATCCCTATATATACTCGCATACCATCCCTAAGACTAGAGGTGGCAAATGGCAATCGGGTAGATTGGGTCAGATTTGGTTTGGTCGGTCAAGCTTTAGCTTGGGTTCGGGTCTGGTTGAGTCCAGGTCGCTATCAAGTGAGATCAATCAAATAGATTTATTGAGTCGAGTAAGATTTTAGTTTGGTCATGTCATTATCAGGTTCATTATTGGGTTGGGTATACTATTGAGTCTTGTCATTCTAATAATTTGTCGGGTTATTATTGGGTTCATTAATGGAGACCGACTTATATTTTTATTTTTAGTCAATGTCAGGTTATCTTTCGAATAGAGTAATCTTTCAGATCAATTTTGAATTATCTATCTGGTCGGATCAGGCCGAGTTGAAGCAACGGACTAACTCGATTTGTAGGAGTTAGGACAAGTTCGATTTTGGGCCTGCCTTAATTGACTTGGCTCAAAGTTCGGTCAACAATAATATTGGGGTCCCAATGAGGCAATAATATTTCTATAATAAAATATTATAAAACCGTCTCATACAAAATAATTTGTATTCTAAGGGGGTGTTTGGTTGGCTCTCTTGGAATGGATTGGAATGGATTTGCTCCATTCCAATGTTTGGTTGGAGTATTTTGGAATGGAGTTAGATACCCAGTGGATTCTAACTCCATTCCAACCCCCTAAAATCTCATACCCAACTTCCCCCTTGGTATCTAACTCCATTCCTCCATTCTAAAATTTTAGGGGTCGTTTGGTTCAACAAGTCGGAATGGAATGGAATGGAGTTTGATAGTAGGGTGGTATGGGGTTCTAAATCCATACTTGTCTAATGTTGTTTGGTTCACCACAAATTATAAAGAGGAGGAATGGAGTTTGAATCCAAGGAGGAAGGGTGGGTATGGGATTCCAAGGGGTTGGGGTGGAGTTAGAATCCATTGGGTATCTAACTCCATTCCAAATCACCCCAACCAAACAATGGAATGGATCTAATCCATTCCATTCCATTCCAATATACCCAACCAAACACCCCCTTAGATGAATCAAACAAGTTTATAAAGGAATGAATTTAGAATCCCATAACATTATGGGTTCATATTTCAATCCATTCCATTCCATGCTATTGAAGCAAACCCCCCTAAATTTTTCTTGTACTTAATGACGTGCACGATTTAGGACCCGTTCTCTACTCCTCTAGAAACCCCATTTCCCAAACCCCTCGTCACTAAACCCTCCCCTCTTTTCCCCAATTCACATCTACATACATAATATCAATCACAAAAATGCAAAGAGCAATCAGCCTCGCCGCGCTCCGCCGTGCCGCGACGGCATTAACGGTGTCGCAGCCACAAGCCCAGTATTCCCTCCGCCAATCAGCTCCTCTTTCGTCGTCAGCGCATCGTCAATGGCCTCTCGCCTCGGCTCCATCAGCTAATTCTCTTGGATTTGGAGCCAAGACAACTATGTTTTTCTCCGTCGCAGCCGCTGCCGCTACGACACTTAGTCAAGAAGCTGTTGCTAAAGAACAACACTTTCATAAGTTTAATGATGTTGTTCTTTATCAGTATGAAGCTTGCCCTTTTTGTAACAAGGTTAAAGGTATTCTTTTTCTTTTCTTTTTTATGTTATTTGAATTATTGTTATTCCCTCCGCCCCGATCATTTGTTTACATTTGATTAAAATATGACACGATTAATATAAAAGGTCTGTGGTACTTCCTTCGTCCCAATTATCTGTTTACTTTGATTAAAATCCAAGGTAAATAAATGAATTTTACAGAAAGAGTATGTCTTTTTGTTCCAATCAGTTGTTTTTAATGTTTAGTTGAAACATGGTTGCCTATACGCTAGGTATGAATAGGTAATATGCTTACACAGCGATAATATATGGAGTTTGTACATTGCATTACAGACATATGTTAATATGGATTTGAAATAGGTAGGAATCAGTTTGCAGTTCGCTGAGATTGGAGGGAATCAGGTAACCATGTTTGGGAAGCATGGTTGGTGATCATAGTGATAGTATATGACCTTTTCATGTGGCATGCCATACAGAGTTTCGAGTGTGAAAATAACACGAAAAAGTGATTCTCAGCCTTATTTTGAGTGTTTTGAGTTTGTCCGTCTCTAGGGGAATTGGGGATTGAGAGCATGGTTACCGAATTCGCTATGAATACGTCCCTTCCAATTCGCAATTCGCTCTTATAGAATGTGTGTTATATGTATTTTCAGTAAGTAACATGAAAGAATTCACTTTTAACAATTCGCGACTCGTAGGGCACCGAGCGAATTCGGTAACCATGATTGAGAGTTTGCTTTGTGAAAAACTTGGGATCGAGAGACTTAGTAGTTTACAGTTGATTAAATGGGCATCCTGTCACTAGTAGAAATCGTCAGATAATGATTTCATCAACTATGAGGCTCTTAGATATATACAAATCTCAGTAACCATTTGGTGTATATTGTATACTTTGGAATTTTGGAGTAGTTCTCCTAGTAAATGTTGCGGTTTCCTCCTTTTGTCGATAAGTCTAGAGTTTGGAAAATGCGTGCTTCTCTACCCACCCTTTGTGTTTAAGTAGAGTAGTGAGTCTTATATGAGAGACCAACCAACTCAATTCCTTGTGTGTTCCTCAATTAATTATGGTGTTAATGGATTGGTCTTACATTTGAGATTGTCTCATAGAGTATAAGTTTTTGCATCCGTAGCTGAATATAACTTCAGATGTGGTTATTGGGAGTTTTTGGCCTAGAAAAAAAAGGATGTTAAAAATTAAGATGATTGTTATCTGCGTATCAAGATTTATTTTTCCACATCTTTTTTGAAGTTAGATTGTTTGAATTGTGCTGCTATATACCTATGTGGTGTGGATTGAAGTTTGTCGGCCTTGTGTGCTATGGTTTGCTGTAATTTGAAAGTTTAGAGAGTCTACCCCCTGTTTGTCTCTCCCTCCCTCATTGTTGCTCCTTGTGCCAGCATTCCTGGATTACTATAAGATACCGTACAAAGTTGTGGAAGTCCATCCCTTCAGTAAGAAGGAGATCAAGTGGTCTGAATACAAGAAGGTGCCTATACTGACTGTTGAGGGCGAAACGCTTGTAAATTCATCAGGTTTTTAATTCTTATATCCCACACCCACTTTTTGTAAAGTATCTCATTAACTAATCCAAGCATTTATATTTAATATTGTCTATGTGGTTGCAGATATCATCACTCCATTGTTTAAAAAAATGAATTCTGAGAAATCTTCTGGTGCTGTAAGATCTTCTGAAGAAGAGCAATGGCTGGGGTAATCACTATTTCTTCTATACTTCCATTTATTTATCTGTTGTGACTAGAATGGTCGCTCCACATGCTATTCACTTGAAAAAACTTTGTGCTACTTATCTGTGCTAGATCTGCTAATCAATAGTCAGTTCATTGCATTTTATGGATGATGTATGTCGATTCATTGGCAATGCTTCATAAAATCTTCGCTCCATAACTTAACTATCACGAACACTTCAGTCTTTGCTTTCTGCACCACACATTAACTGAATATTTATCCCGACTGGCTGTAGGTGGGTGGATGATCATCTGGTGCATGTCTTGTCACCAAACATTTATCGTACAACGAGTGAAGCCCTTGAGTCGTTTGACTATATCACAACCCATGGTAAGTCCTTTGTTGTTCTGTAAATTTAAACTGTAGTTAACATTTGTCATCTATCATTGAGAATTTGAGATAGAGTCAATGTTTCCTTCCTTTTTCACTTTACAAGCGTGTGCACCACTTTGTCCTTCCATAACTTTGTTACTTCTACAGTTATACCCCAAAAAAATCTCATTATAAACTTTTCATAGTTGCTGTCATTAGAACGATAACTATATCCCACAATAATTTCAAACAAATCTGACGCTCATTTGCAGCTTGGTGATCACCATATCCACCAATGCTTTGATATTTTGCAAAATTTCTTTTCCATGAAAAGGGAAACAAATGTCACGTTATTATTCACAAATGGTTGTTACTAGATGAGTACAAGGATGAACTGAGTTTCTCACTTGGTGAATATTTATTAGCAGCTACAATGTGTCTTTTTGGGCCCATAGTTTAATTGCATACGAAATTTGCAGGAAATTTTGGGTATATGGACAGACTAGTGGCAAAGTATGCTGGTGCGACTGCCATGTACTTTGTGTCCAAAAAACTGAAGAAGAAGTATAACATAACTGATGAACGTGGTGCATTGTATCAAGCTGCAGAAACATGGGTAGATGCTCTGAAGGACAGACCTTTCCTCGGTAAATACTCTACTATAATTATTTGTCCAAATGGAAGAGAGAGTGATATATAAGCATCGATAGTATTATTGTTGATGATTCCAATTCCCGTTTTAAACTGACAGGAGGCTCAGAACCTAATCTTGCTGATTTGGCTGTATTTGGTGTCCTGAGACCAATCCGATACCTACGATCAGGGAAAGATATGATAGAGAATACACGAATTGGTGATTGGTACTCTCGAATGGAGAAAATGGTGGGAGAGTCCTCCAGAATAACTGCGTAGATTTACTCAACTAAGGTGGAAGATTTCTTTCCTGACCTTTTGTTTTTGTCCTCCTCTTGCCAAAAGTCGGAAATTAATTCAAATTATTTAGTAATTAATAATAGGCACTATTTTGCCTTATATACTCAAATGAACATGTTTAGACGACAACATTCGTTTTACTTCCTTGGCATTTAAGGGGAGATGGAAGTACCCGGAATAGAACGCTAGAACTCAGTGAAGAGTCCTATTAGACGGACTAAATTCACTTTCATAGGATTACATATGTTCTCTGCAGAATTTTTAAGCATTGTCTATTTGTCTCTACTTTGTTTGCGTCCAATTTCCGTATGTGTGAATGTTCAAGGCTGTTTGATCTCTTGCTGTTTTGTTACGGTTACTCAACACTGTTATAGACCCTTGATGTTTCCTCATTTTCCGCCCTTAATATATCTGTAAACTAGGAAAAAAAATCATACAATTTGTGGCAGTGCCAACATGTTGGGTTATATTGAAGAACTATATTTGAAAATTTGTGGCTTGCTTTCGAGAGAACGTAAGATGATTGATATTGAAAGTGGTTGAAGCGAAGTTGATGCCTGATGTGGTCATGAGAAATGAGGGAAGTATGTCTCTATTGTCCGGCTAGCAATGAGCTCATATGCCGCTTCAGAAGGGTGGAAGCTATCCCAAAACAAATATTTTCTTTTACATGTTAAAGAAAACACATTACATAGCGGCCCTGCCTCTACTAATCCAGATCCGCAGCATCCTCTATCCACAACCTCGAATCCTGATCAAACATGTCGCAAACAATAGAGAAATATTAAAAAAAAAAAAAAAAAATGAGAATAATGTTGAAATTTGCGTCCGGTGACTCCTAGTTGAACAATTAGCGAGTCATTTTTCTTTTTCGGTTGTACATTAAACAAGTTAATTTAACAAAATTTGGATTTTTGTCCGACAATTCCCGTTCAAACTTAAAAACGGTTTATTGAGCTATTTTGCTTTACGTTCCATGTACTCAGTACTCACAAATAGAGCTTATAAACCTCGACCCGGCTGAGTCTACTTATTAGTTCAAGAATAGGTTACATGGAAGCACCACCAGATTTTGTGTATAAAGAAAAAACGGGAGAAAACGTACCATACTTTGTACTATTGACCACGAGATCAAGAAAAAAATTGTATGTATCGAGGTAGAGGAGAGAAGAGTCGTGGAGTTGGGCGCTGAGGTTCCGAAGACTAGACTCAAGCTTATTGTTGAATAACTGTACTGCTGCATTGGAGTACTGGGGACATTGTCGGGTTAGACCGCCTCTTAGTGTCCTTTGTATTGGCAGATATCCCAATGGTGGCACATTGCTAACAGCAATCTTCCGTGCCCCCATCTCGTATAAGAGCTGATAAATTCAGAGATTTATTACGCGTTTTATGGTATTAATTAAGGTAAGATTAGCAAGTCGAGTGAGGAGTGACCGCTTAAGGTACCTTTACGAAGGTATTAGCTCCATGGAGCATGGTATCTGTATAAGAATCAGCATCTTGAAACATTCTCCTAAACGGAAAGGTGAAGTAAGTGTTTGCTAAATCACAGCTTCCTGTTACGATGAAATAGACGCTATTGCTAATAATAAAGTCTGTTCTTTCAACTCCGACTATTTTGTTCATCTTCCTGCGGTACTCCTTGAACCATTCTAGCTGATGTTCTAATGACCTCGTCAGCTGGAAAACAAGCAACAACATTAGCACTTACTTCACTGATCTAACGCAGTGTTCCTTTAAGGGTGGAAGAAGCGTAAAAGGAAGAAAGATGAAACTCACAACAAGAGAAGCGGTCATATTATCGTACCCAGAACCTGCTGAAGCGAAGCTGACACCAGTGACGAGATCTTCTTCTTCTATACTGTTGTCAAGATATGCTGGCAAATACTTCTTAACACCTAGCTTCTCAGCTGCAAATTGGGAAATATTTGATCTGTAATTACGGAATGCAGCTCAAAAATTACGCCTTTTGCAATTAAATTTGTGTAGCACTAACTTAACCATTAGTTACCAAATGAGTCAAATGCCATCTGTGTAAGAATTTTTTTTTTACGGTTGCCAAAAAAAAATAAAGAATAGGTAAGAGTTACATTTTTGCCAACGCGCGTTTTTAAGAGGATGACAAACCTAGGAAATCAGTAGGAAGACGGCCATTGCAGAATCGACCAGTAGCCTTCCGTCCTTGAAAGTCCTTGCCATTAGGAGGGAAGTTGGCTTTGATGAATGTTAACGGAAGGTGATTATTGTTACCAGAATCGACAATCGAGTCTCCGAATGCAAACACAGCAGGTACACTGCTCATTTTTGCCGTAGCAATAGTATAACATGACACAAGTATGTACAGTTGGAACACCATCGACCAGTAGCCTTCTGTATAACTAACAGACGACATGGTTATGGCGTCTTTGTATTTAGCTTAAATTCTTGGACCATGCAAATGGACTGTATTTATTGTTTGCAAACCTAACCTTACGTTAAGGAATTTCTTTGCTATATCATATCTTCTGCACTTTTTAGATTTCTATTACGGCAAGTTATTCATTTGCTCACAATTAAGCATTAGTATGGCCGAGACCATCAAAACTCCGCAGTTAAGACTTAAGCATGTTTGACGAAAAAACTACTAGGATGAGTGATAATTGATGACTAACCTCCTAGAAACGCCTCGTGGTACACGCCTCTTAAAATAAGTACCCGAAATGTTCAAATATTGTTATGGAGTATGAATAGGACTAAATAAATTCATTCGAAACGACTGTATACATTTTACATAAAGAATTAACATTTAGTTCTGGCAAGCAATGTTACATCCAAAAGGCGAGATTACGAGTAGCATGAAAAAAAAAAATCGTAACTTCAGCTTTTGGATGTAACATTGCCAAAATTTTCTCCTTCAATTTTACACATTTACGGATTTACGCCTTTATTTTCGTACTTTGATAATGATTTGCGTAGATAGAATTGGCTACCTCAAAGTTTCAAGGAATATAGTTTTTTGATGCTACACCAAATGACTTATTTACATCTTTTACAGTATTATTTTAACGGTTTTCCACTTGAACACATAGCCTAGCATTGAAATAACAGAGGCAAAATTTCACTTATGTATTGCACTGAAACACTTAACAAGTTTGCATTATAACCTGAATTGAGAACGAATGAACGAACAAACAAAAGCAGTACTGAAGGATGAAATAACTTGTCTATAACAACCCGAAATAAAAAGAGCGAGGAAGACAAATTAAAGTAAAGGATTATTATTCGCTAAAAACAAATAAAAAAAAAAACACAAGAAAATCAGAGAACAAGGTGATACTAATCCAGGACAACAAGTTTCTGGTACTCTTTGCCCGAAATGGCAGCTTCCATGGTCTTCACGGGGTTTAGACACCCGTCTTCTTGAATAAACACCTTTATTAAGTTCTTGGAAAACCCACTGACCATGGCTACCCCTGGCTGATGGCTCGGAACAGGTGTAGCACTCGAGTTCCTCAGGTTCCAGAACACGATCTCAGGGACCCTCGTAAACCCTTTCTCATTGAACTTCCTCACAATTGCCTGGTAGTCCGTCTCCCAATTATTAGCCGATGCCTCATCAAACTCCATGTCACTGAACACAAAAAGCCGCTTAATCATCTCGTCTTCACTGAGTTTCCCTTCAATTGCAACTTCAAGGATTCTATCAAACACCCTTTGGAAATCCGTGTTCATATCCCAATTCATTTCTTCAATGCAGTTTATCTTAGAACGAAGTGTTTCACCCATGATGACTTGAAACTGCGGTGACTCGCTAAATGTGATTAATTTCCCCTTCCATGGCTCCTCACTTAGTTCAGAAATTAACAATCCAAGAGCAACGCTCACGTCCATGGGCTCTCCGATCATGCTCCCTGATACATCGCATATGGCCAGGCAGTTTTTGAGCTTTCCCAATGCAGAAAGGTCCTCGACAATTGTCTTCCATTGGAGCTCAGCAACTTCGTTGACTTCGTGCCTGACCTTGTTGACTATTTGGTGAGGGAGTAACGCTCCAGCTGCTATCTTTGCCTCCCCTTTCTTGACTTTCTTGAGGAATGATTGGAACCGTTCCTCATCGTGTTTATGAAATAGGTCAGTGTAGTTGCTCATGGCAATGGATGCGACCCGTGAGTAGTCGATGGAGCTCCAATCATGGGCACTGATGTATACCTCAGGGAGCTTTAGTGCTCTACGCAAAGGGACAAGAACCTCTTTCCTTAGCCGATCTCTAATTCGATATGCGTAATGAGACTCTTCAATTCCTTGGTATTCGGGGTATTTTTCACGGGGAAATAGGTTTCTCGCTATGCTCTCGCACATCAAAGTGGCCTTGTCGAAAGATGAGTCCAACGAAGGGCACCATTTCGCTGCCAGGCTTAACTTGTTGCACTTCCCGGACCTAAGTTGCTCCATGTCGGATTTCAGATAATAAGCAAAGAGTTGGGATACCTGATCATGCAAGAAACGGTAGTTAGGATCGTCGTTGTACTTACTCATCCCCTTTCGGCCTGCCTCAAGTCTGTTTTCTTCTCGGGAGTTGGATTTCAAAGTTGTGGGGTCAGCACCGTGGGGTAGTCGCTTTATCCGACGTCTATGACCTTCAGGGCCCATGACTAGCTGATACAGGATTTCTAGAAGGTCCTTGAAATATCCGAACTCAGCAATGGGTTCAACATTGCCAGCCAGGGTTTTGGGATGGTGCTGGTGAATCCACAGAGCAGAAGCATAGAAGCCTTTGCGGTCAGATTTACCGGTCCCTCTAACGCCCCTCAGGTTGCACACAAGCTTGAGTGCAGTTGATGCGTCCTGGTCCCATGCAGATTCCAACCGCTTGGTGACTTGATCAGCTGGTGTACTCGGGACCACATGGAAGAAATAATCGAGACAGGGATTCCCAGAGGTCAGGTAAGTTGGGGAGCGGTTTTCTGTATATCCCAT
The DNA here is from genome assembly GCF_048544455.1 of Silene latifolia. NCBI lineage: Eukaryota > Viridiplantae > Streptophyta > Magnoliopsida > Caryophyllales > Caryophyllaceae > Silene > Silene latifolia. Next base: position 15,343,387 of record NC_133531.1, read on the forward strand.
TCCTAGAGGTACTTTATTGTAGGCGTTGTAGTTGTTCATCATTGCATCCATGAATGGGTTACCTGTACTGGATTTGGATTTTGGTGTCGCCTCCTCCTTAACATCGTTTATATCATTATTATTAGACGGCTGGGTGCGATACAACTCAGGAGGTCCAAGTATACGGAACTGGCCATCGTAGGCTGATCTCATACCACAAGCTAATGTGCAGTAAGTACGGAAGATCTTCGAACAGTTGGGCAAGCCTCCAAACAACCTTTGAATCATCGCCATGCCTACACAAGCACCCAACACTTGACTTTTAATTGAGACAGTATAATACAAGCAAGAATGGGACTCAAATCTACAACCTATTTAACTCCGTCTTAATCACTATCCTCGATGGCAGCAAAACAAGAGCGACCAGCAAAAAAAGTACGGAATTACTCTCTCACATACGGGTTTTACTCCTAAACTCTTATTTCTCCTTTCCCTTAATATTAGTCAAACTGCTCTAGTTATTAAAATTATTGATTTCAGGTTAATTAAATTTATGAAATTAGTGTTTGTGGAATTAAGCTTGTTAATTAAATTATGTAATTAGGGTTTATGGGTGTGAATGGTGGTGGCTGGAGGGAGTAGTCACCATCAAATTGCTTAAGATTCGACTGAAGTCAACGTATTAATTGCAGTACAATTGGTCAAATGTGCAATACTACAATTCAATTTCATCTAGAAAAGAAAAAAAATTGTAAATCAAAAGCAGCAAAACAAAATTGATTGATTTCTTCGAATAAAAAAACATTCCAAGAATTATTAGCCAAGTACTATGTTGCGTGACTGTATTAATCAATTTTTTATATATGTTATACAAATAATACAATTACTCGTAAAAAAGGACGTGATTAAAACATGTAAACGTGTGAATAATTAAATCGTCTCAACCAAACACATAACCAAACGCATAGACAATACGAGGAAGAAAGTGGGATTTTACCTTATTGATTGTTACGAAGTAGTCCGATTTTTGGCAAGGTAAATTACACTAGTGAAGCAGTGAAATGGCTGTGGAAATAGAGGAGGGTTTCACAATTAACACGCAGTGACGCAGTTAGGATTTGGTGTAAAAGTTGGAATTTAATTAAGTTACTAATATAATAGGATAGCACAGAATTTGTGCACAACACAACTTAGTCCTTCCTAGGGTTTTAAGGTTAAGGTTGACACATAAGGGATATTGTTGGAATTTAATTTGACAAAGATATGGAAAATAGAATATCGAAAAGATCATTCCCAAAATAAATAACAATAATTTACTTGCTGCCCAAGATACCGCCTAAATTATAATAAATTTATCCAATTCACTTAAAAAATATTCTTTTTGGTTCGTTTTTTCCTTTTTGGTGGGTATTTAATAGGGATAAACAAATACTCCATGACAAAATCTCAAGTTATAACTTGATATATGTAGTGAATAGTGATGATAAAATCTAAACATATGCAAAAAGGTATTGCTCTTTCACATACGCATTTTACTCTTTTACATACACAAATTATCTTTTTACTCCTTTTATTTTTAATAATATTAAAAAAAACAATTGCCCCTTCCCCACCACTATCACCCGTCCACCGCCACCAACCACCCTAGACCCCACCCACCCACCAAAGATCGACATCAGACGACACCGACTACTTTCGCCAACCAACGACTATAGTCGATGATCCCCAGTTAATCCCTGTTATCCTATATTTCTATGTATGAAATAATGCATTAATTAATTGAAAGAAAAATGTCAAGACAATCCAGTCTTGAATCTATAAAACTGATGATAAGGAATGCGAACAAAACAACTTTGTGTAATGATGCACTATCACTTCGACGAATTAGTTTTTGATTTTGTAAATCAATACCCAAAACAATCTACTTGAACAATCCAATTTCGTGTAATATGTAACAAATTGATGTATTTTTGTTTCAATTGGTCTCCCTTGTGACGGGTTACCATTTGTGGCGGATATTTTGTGAGTTAAAATGGTAACAAAATGGGTTAGTGGAGAAAGGGGAGCTCATGAATAGTGTTGCAGAGAGAGAAAAAATGGGTACTTAAGAGTGACGGATATGTGCCGTCACAAACAAGAATTTGTGTTTTTGTTTTTGTTTGATAAATCGGAGTAATTATTCGTTCGATACAAGAATTAAGATTTATAATTGAAGAATTTGAGTGAAATTTAATTAGGTTTTAGGAAGAAGAGAGAGATAAAATCAAGGTTTTGTACTTGGGTAGACTGTAGAGAGTAGGGTGTGGAAACATTATGAAAAAAATGTATGTGAAAGAGTAAACACGTATGTGAAAGAGTAATACCGTGCAAGAATTTGTCTAATTGCTACACAAGAACGTAGCATAGTACGGAATATTAACTAGTGCTAAAGATAAGTTTTTAAATACGTTTCGCACTTAAGACGGTCTTAAGCGAGATGTACAAATTAATTGATCATATCATACTTACAAATCTACAAACTAATTTCTCTAAGTTTTATTGTCAAACTAATAATAGCAAAACTAGTCTAAATCCATGTAATAAAGCGCGGTATATATAGAAGTTTTAATTTTTGATTTATTACTTTCAAAACTTAAATTAACACCCCATTAATTTTCATATTTCGCCTTAATGTATTTTAATAAAAATATTTTTTATACATCAAAGTCAATGATTTCATTTTATCGATTTTATCAAATTATTATAATGAATTCCTTTTTTGTCGCGAAGTTAGTAATAATCGTTTATAGTTTAGTTTTATAAAGTATGCGCAAAGCCGCAAATCATGCTTTGTTGATAAAAAAAAATGAAAGATTTAGCTATTTGTAGTTTATAATTTGATACCTATTTATTTTAATTTAATTAAAGGAGTATAATTTAGAGTTTATTGAAACTATTATAGTTTGATAAAAAAGACTACTAGTTTTAAACCCGTGCAAAATTGCACGGGTATGTATTTGGGCCGGTATTAATGTTTTTGGATGCATTTTTTTTTTTTTATATCTATTGTAATTATCTAGTTGTCTAAATCAGCGATTAAATTACACGGGTATGTATTTGGGCCGGTATTAATGTTTTTGGATGACATTTTTTTTTTTGCATTTCTATTGTAATTATCTAGTTGGTATAAAATAATTTCATTTATTCCGAATGTAAAATTATTTCATAATATTTTTGCTAAGACGGAAATTGTCGCGTGTTTGTATTGGCGGACGATTTGAAGAAATTAATTCTTTACACACCAACGGGTCCACCATAACTTGAATTTCCAAAAAAAAAAAAAAAATTGTACAAATGACGTGGCGCATCCTGCATTCAGCATTGTCTTCTAAATTAATAAAGATAAGATTATTTTAAGGAAATGATTATTTGTTTGATGAAAGAAACATTTATTTGCATATTTGTGTAGGTGCACTTTGGCGCGGAAATTTTTCAAAATACCTATTCTTTTAGTAAATAGGGGATTACGCCTTTAATCCACAATTAAGTACAAAACAAGCTAAATTAAACAAAAATACAGCAAACCCATAAATAATAAGTAATCAAATCACATAAAGTACCAAGACGTAAGTCTTTCATCTAGGGTTTGATGAACCAAACAGTAATCAAATCAACAAGCTAAATTACGCCTAGCTCGAAAAGTCTTCTCTAATTCGGGATCAAACGATAGGAACTCAGATCTGAAAGACCTGGGCATAAACAAAATTGTACATACCCGTATCTGTCGATATTGTAATTTACAGAAATCCCGTCAGCCATACGATGACGATAGGACGCATGTATTCTCAAATGACTTGCTCGTGATATGGATACGTCATATGGATGTCAAGCAAGGTACGTCGATGGTTTTAGTTAATTTAAATAGAAATAGTTATTTAAATTGACATTTTGAACTGTTTTGAAATAAATAGCTATTTGTTTCTTTACATTTTGGTTTTGAAAATTTATGAAAAAAAGTTTTTATTTCATTTATTTATGTTTTAATGATTTTTGAAATAAATGGAATTTATTTCATTCGATTTGAATTTAATTTAAATTTCGAGCTTTTATTTACAATTTATCGTTATAAATTGTTTTAAAAGTTTTAATTTGATTTTTAATTCAAAGTTTGTTTATTTTGATTGGAAAATCAAAAACTGTGTTTTTGTGATGGTTTTATTTCTCGTTTTATTTAACAGTTTCGAGTTTTTAAAGTTGTTTTTTGTGGGTGTGGGAATTCGTATCCACTGGAGTTTTGAAAAAGGAGTCGCCAACAAGTTTTAAGGAAAACTCAGAAATCGTGTGTGAATGCCAGGGCCGGCCCAGAGGGTGTTCAACCCGTGCGGCGGAACAGGCCCCCAGTTTTGAGGGGCCCCAACATTGACGGGGTTACTGTTCATTAACGATATACCCATGATCGACTCTCACTAGGAGAGTATTTGAACTTTAATTTGCTTTTGAAAATGAAATAAAATAAGCCTAAACCAAGGCTCGAACCTGCGTCGATTAGAGCTAGTGAAACATTACCAACATGATACCAACAACTTGATGTTATTTTAAGATACAAAAGTTTATTTATACTCCCTCTGTCCCGGTCATTTGTTGTCCTTTTCTATTTTTGGGTGTCTCAGTCATTTGTTGTCCTTTCTATTTTAAGAATGAACTTGATGAGTAATTTGATCATTCTCATTCAATTTGTTCCACTTGTCACTTAGTTATTGACCTTTTTCTCATTCTTTGGTCTTTGTGCCAAAACAAAAGGACAACAATTGACCGGGACGGAGGGAGTACCATATAAAGGTGTTTTATTTTCACCCAATTAGAATAAAATGCTTATATTTTTGTAAGAAAAATTCAAATGCTTATTTAAAAATTATTTTCTCTCTTTATAAAATATAAATTATCGCTAGTAAATAAGGGGCCTCTCGTATAAATTTCGCACGAGGCCCCCAAAATGTCAGGGACGGCCCTGGTGAATGCTATTACTCTATTAGTGCATAATTGGCTTAAATAGAGAGACACATACGAGAATATGAATGCTATTAGTGCGCAACCCACCATCATACTGCTGTCCCTACCCAAGAAAAATGGGGAAAGAGCCGAAAGAAAAAGGTCTTGACCTAGTCTTTGTCTTTGTTTAACATTTTTAGTGTCGGATTCGAACACTGTATTCAACTGGTGTTTAAAATGACTCTGTCCCTGATAAGCTAAGGAGAGTTGGGTGGGAGGGTTTTCGGAATGACCCATTATGAGTTTTAAGTGATTCATTTTCAAACATTTCTAAACAGAGACAACAAGAATACAAGATGATACATCCTCAATGCACGGATCATCAGGAAGAAAATGTACATACGTACCATATAGCAGCTTTCAGTGCATGTCGTAGAGCTGTAGAAGCTGTCCCGACACATACGTACCATGTGCTTGAGCAAAACCAACACATTCCATCAGTAAAGAATCGTTTTTCACAGTAAGACAATAAGTGACTAACTCTAAAGGAAAATAACAATAATATGAACTACGTAATTTTTTGAGAGAGTTATAACCTCAACTAAGTGAGAGAGCTGGTGAGAAACTGAAGCGAAGATGTACCAAGGATGTGATCAAATAGACCACGTTGAACGAACTGTAAGAACTGGCATTTGATTGTTACCATCCATAAGATAAATAAAACCTGGCTGTACGGATAGTCTCTTGCCTAGATTGAACTTGAGAAATGCCTCAATCTGAAAATGGTCCCAACTTTTCGGACCTAGGATTGACCCGCCCAAATTCAATCCCCACCCGATTTCTTCTTCTGGAAAATCAGACATACCGACTGACCACTGAAGATATGATGGATTACCATTTCTCTTTTGCACCCAGCCTCTCACTCTTGTGCTCTCATCAATCTCTGATTCAAGCATAACAGCAACCGAATCACCTAGCATAATTTCCAAGGGCCGAGAAAACGTTTCTGACGAAGTTTCAGGATATTGATGGCGTCGCCAAATGCTTGAAGGAATAGTTAAGGATCCAGGGATGACCGGTAGTCCTAGTTTAGGCACCTGGTGGAGTCCAAACAGGGAGAGCTTTGATGCTCGAGGAAGTTGATAAACAATCTGTCCAAAGGTACTGAAGCATTGCCCAACTGACCCAGGCAAATCAACAACAAACTGAGCTAAAGAACCGACAATGTTTGAACTCTTTACTGTTAGACCAATTGCGCTTCCATGGTTTTGATGCAAAAGTGGCGGTCCAAAAGAAGAATAATCGGTTAAGCCTTTTTCCTGACAAATGGAAAACCCTGTCAGTCAACCTAAAAGCACAATCTACACATATAAACTCACATCTACTCCCTCCTTCATTTGAATTCACCTATATCTTCCTTTTTGGATCATTCCAAAAATTCAATCCATTTTCACTTGGAATGAACTCTGACTGTGATAGACAAAATTAACTTTCCACTTGCCCATTCCTTAAAAACACGATCCATTTGAAATTTTGTGAATGAAAATGAATGGAGAGAGTACATCGGAATTCAAATAGTTGGAGGTATAGCTATACCGTTAATAAAGAACCTGTTGAAGTTGTCAAGTCTTTACATCGAGCCCCCATTGGAATTGCAATTACTGATAGCCAGTCTGTCATGTTTGCCGCATAACTTACTCTTGCAAGAGAAAGTGCGCCCTCTAGTACGTCACCTGAATCTACTTGGTTCCGCTGACCACAAATGAACTCTGCCTCAAGAACATCTGTCTGACGGACTTTGGTTTCAAAAGTGATTCTCGCGTCATATCCAGTTCTTAAGCCTGCTCTTTTAATTGTATCCACCTTCTCTTGATCAAAATTATCCACTAATAGCATATTTCCGGCCACACCAATCTCTGCCCTCACAACTGTACCATCTTCTTCAAATGGACTCCCTTTTGCTGTTTTGTAGAAAGTTAGGATTTTTTCGACTTTGTCCTGTCTGTCTCTTAGCTTCATTAAGTCTGAAAATGCTTCTCTCTGCAATCGCTTCAAAATTTCAATCTGAAAAATCATGTCATGGGACAAGTCGCAAAGCTCGATCAAATGTATTTTCAAACTATTATTCCAAACATTACAAATTAGTGTACATCATGAACAAACATTGGTCAAAGTTCACATTATGTAGAGGCAAATGGGCACAATAATAATGGGACAGAACGAGTAATTAAATATGTCATAGCCATCTAGTTGTCCATAGTCACACAGGAGTCTAGAAAGAACAGATCACCAATGTATGGTAGTCGATAAATCAATACTCAATTGCTTTATGATAGCAAAGAGTTTAGCCGAGAAAAGCCAGGGTACTCTCTCTATCAGACTATAGTCTTCTTACTTTCTAAAACTTCACTCATACTCCCCTACTTCTTACGGAGTACATGTAGAATTAAATCAACGGCCAAATACACCCCATCTAATCTAGTGGTGCTTGATCATTTCGTCACTACATAGTTAAACTAACTGAAACTTAAATATGTGCCAGAAAGTCAATAAATCTTTCCACTTCATAGTGTAGCATGATTAGCATCTGATCGAGGTCTTTGGACTGCCAGCCTTCCGTACTCTTGCACCATACCCATGGGCCATAATATCTCAAAACCCTATAATAATCCTCCTGAGAAAGCTAAACCCGGTAGGCATACTAGAATAAAACTTCAAGGACTTCATCTCAACATCATCTCTGATGATGCGTCCTCAGTCAGAAAAAATTTAAGTCTACTCATCATCTACATTTTGGAAATTCCTTGAACAATTGGTGCATAGAAACCTTTCCCAACATTTGCACAAATGTCAGCTAGCAGCCGTAACGCCTACAGGTCTATGCACATCAGCCCATCACTCGAGGTGACAGGATTAGAACCAATGGTGTTTCTCTTCAAACCCCCAATCCACTCTCACTCTTAAATAAATGGTTCTAGTTTATGCTCTTATAGCATAAAAAGGATTTATTATGATGGCCATGAGAAATCTACGAAAGTGCAGCTCCAACAACAACAACAACAACAACAACAACATTACCCTAGTGCCTCAATGGTTCCTGCAAATTGCGGTGTAAGGGGGTCTGATGTACGCACATTACCCTTATCGGCCTTATGTTAGCAATACAAAGAGACCGTTTTGAATGACCCAAGGTGAAATTTGCAGTTCTAGGGCTGATACATCACAATAATAGAAAGAAACGCAACCACTTTGACGTATGAAGAATTCATGGCACATTCCTAATTTTCGGAATTTTCCCACACATTACACAATACACAATATCCGTTTGCACTCGCCTTCAGAAATGCATCAAATTATCTTGCTTCAAAGCCAAAAACTTTATGCAACAATTAAAATACTCTATGTAACAACATTTCGAAGTGTAATTACGCATGACCAATGTAACAGAAATCAAAAACAATGAAAATAATTAAAACATACTTATTCACTTTAATTAAACACTATAAATAATAAATACATACAGAACAAATCAAAAGCAATGAAAATTAAAAAGTTGAACAATTACTAGAAAAAAAAAACATACAGGATTACGGGACGACTTGTTATGTCGATTGCCAGTAAGAAAATCTTGACCGGATTTGAGGATTGTGTTAAATTGATCGGAAATTGAGGCGAATTGTTCCATACTCCGAATTATATAAAATTCAATTTGTAAACAATGAATAAAAGAATAAGAGTAACTAGCAATACATGAAAAAAATTTAGGATAAATTAGGGTTTAAATGGTATGTTATGTATGGGAATTGGGGATTGGGAAACTCGAAAGGCGAGGGTAGAGAGGAATGGCTATGGAAGTGGAAAGAGAGTGGGGAAGATGAACTCTGAATTGAGATTGTGTCAATTATGAGGCCCATTTTAGTCGTCTCTGTTTGGCCCATTTTTGTAGTCTTCATTTACACCTGGTAAACGGGACAATCGATTCGGGTTGGGTTAATTTTAGATTTGTAAAAGGCGGAATCAGGTCGAGTTATTTTTGGGTCAATAATCTATAAAATATAATTAAAAAGTTACTCTAAAATGACAAATAAACGCCACCTAGACAAAGCCACATAGGATCCAAAAAGCCACCTAGATTAAAATTTAATGTGACATGGCATATTTAAATGTGATGTTGCATATTTTTAATATGACATGACGAATTAATCTATTATTACATTACATTAATTTAAATCATTTATCTATAAATTAATTTAATTCACTTATATATATAATATTAAAGGATATTATCATTATTCCTAAATTAATTTTGTATATAAAAGACATATCTTCCAAAATTTATATAACTCTTACAAATTTACATCAAATTTCATAATTTATAACTAATAATGACATTTTAATTGAAATTTTTGTAATAAAACGTGTTAATAAATTTCATAGTTTATAATTAAAATTGAAATTTTAATTGAAATTTTTGTAATAAAACATGTTAAGGAATTAATTAAACCTCTTCATATTACTAAACACTCACCATTATTGACATTTTCCTATTTAATTCATTGTTTTTAAAAATTTTGTAATAAAACCTGTTAATAAATTAATTAAACCTCTTCATATTACTGAACACCCACTATTATTAACATTTTCCTATTTAATTTTTTTTAATTAAACATGGTAATAAATTGATTAAAACTCTTCATAATACTTAACACACACCAAATTAATTAAAAGTTTTTCTTATTTAATTAATTTTTGTAATATAATATGTTAATAATATTATTAAAACTCTTTATATTACTCAACACCCATAATTTTCATTAACATTTTGTCCTATTTAATTCATCTCTTGAGGTCCTCGGCAATCAATTATCTAATTTAATAGTACCACAAAATAAATTAAAAATTAAATTAAAATATGGGAATTTATGGTTGTGTAATGACTATAAAACCTATAGTACCTATAATAGTTTTTATTCACTTTATTTATTTAAAATATGCCCATTTGTCATGAGTTTCTAAGTTGTGGATTATATTTTATGGTTTAATTTATTTATTTATTTGATTATATTGAGTATATTGAGTATTATTGTCGAGTATTGTTGTTGTTGTTGTTGTTGTTGTTGTTGTTGTTGTTGTTGTTGTTGTTGTTGTTGTTGTTGTTGTTGTTGTTGTTGTTGTTGTTGTTGTTGTTGTTGTTGTGTCCAATAAAGTATATTTTAATTTATTATGTTGTTGGTTTTATGAATCGTTTGCTTTATATTCATGTTTTCAAGTTGGTTTAATTTAATTGACTTACATGTGACAATGTTTTGATTCGTTTGTCAAGTTTTTGTCAGGTTGATGTTTTATCTTTTGGTCAATGTTTATTTATATAACTTTAAAGTACCATGAAACGTATGTGAATGCAGATAAGGCAAACCATCACGTGGGTAATATGAAGAGGGAATAAATACAAAAGGCACGAAACTGAGGTAAAATTAAAGGTAAAAAAACGTAAGGTAGAAACTGATAAGTAATGGATTATTGTTGATCTCAAAATAGAAGTCTTATAATATTTGTTTTAATTTGTTATTAAACGTATATTGTGGTTTAATTTTACTATTATTCTTTTCCGATCAACCTATTTGAATTTTTATTTTTGTATTCACGAGTATAATCGTCTCTAACATATATTTTTCCTTTTCATTTTATATGAACTATTATCAAGCCATGTAATAAAAGGAAGCGAAAGTAAACCTTCGGGTAAATATTAAATAGTATGATTTCTAAATTCTACTTCGTATGTTTTTAAGTTTATGTGTTTTTTTTTTGTCAAAACGGGAATTATACATAAAACTTACTCTCATAGTTTCCTAAAAAAAACCTACTCTCATAATTAATGGTATATAAATAAGTACAAATAATTGAATGAAATTTTTTTAAAATTTCACAATTACTTTTTGAACCATCATGACAATAATTAATCATTTTAATTATGTCATTTCCTCCTTCAATTTAAGTTTTCTCCAACTCACACCTTTTGATTGTTTTTCTATAAAATTTACTTTACTTTTTTAAGTGGTTTATGCTTTTTAACCATTATAAGATGATCGTTGATCTCAAAATGGAGATCTTATAATATTTCTTTAAATTTGTTATTAAGCGTATATTACTTTTTAAAGTGGTTTATGCTTTTTTAACCATTATAAGATGATCGTTGATCTCAAAATGGAGATCTTATAATATTTCTTTAAATTTGTTATTAAGCGTATATTGTTGTGTAATTTTACTATTATGCTTTCCCGATCAACCTATTTGAATTTGTATTTTTTTATTCATGAGTATAATCATCTCTAACATATATTTTTCTTTTTCATTTCATATGAACTATTATCAAGGCATGTACTAAAAGGAAGCGAAAGCGAACCTTCAGATAAATATTAAATAGCATGGTTTCTAAATTCTAATCCGTATATTTTTAAGTTTATGTGTTTTTTTTTCAAAACCGGAATAGATTATTTTATAATCTTTAATACTATTTTTATTTTTATGTAGGATCGTGGACATAAGTATAACAAGAGATGGATCAAATTCTTGAAATAGTAATAAGGAACTTAAAAAAAATTATGAACCTTTTCGAATTCGGATTTAGGAAATATATTTTTTTAGATTATTGAGCTATTGAAATGAAAATTTAATTCGCAATACATGGAGTAGATACCGACCATACCGTTGAATCATAGCTAATATTTTTCTATCGATATAATAAATGTTTTTCGGATGTAAATAATATTTGAAGCATGCACGTGGTGATAAGACTTCAAAGATATTTCTATGGGAGGGTTGATGGAGATGTCTGGAAATAATTTGGAGATGACTATACTGAGGTATTGAGTTTACAACCATATAAGGCGTCATTGAAGATTTTTTCATACGGAATTTATTATATACGGATGGCTTCAATTTTTAATATTTAAAAAACTCACTTTATTATATTACTAAAACACACGTATATATAATGAGTCGTCTTTGTGATTGCTCCGTTGTCAAGTTTCTCAAAATTAGTAGCTACCACATTGTCACCTTCAGGATTCGATTTACAAAAATAAATCAAAGTTGTCAAAGAAATAAGCTATTAACTAACTAATTTCTATGTATTTTAAGACTGTATATTTTTAAATGGATCAACCACTAATTTCTCGAACAAATATTAACAATACGATAAAAATATCAAAACTAAAACAGATAAACCCGTGAATTTCACGGGTCACAAAGCTAGTTATTAAGTTATTTATGGATATAATTAGTATGCAACAAGCCAACAATAAATATTCAGGTCGGGTCTTGCGTTCGGGTGTCGAGTCGGGTACAGGTTCGGTTATTCGAGCCGGATCATTTTACGAGGTAATCATCTCCAATCGGTGCGTATTTATGGTAATTGGTAACTAACTCTTTGCCCGTTTCATTTTTGTTGTCCCATTTTCTCCAATATTAATTCCAGATTGGAAAATGAGTTAGCGCCATCCGGTGGCGCCCAATCTCGGCGCCACCCTCCCACATGCAATAAATGGGGACCCACAAAATAAGGGATACATCCCATAGAATAAGTGGGGACTCCAATAATAAGGGGTGCATGTGAGAGGGTGGCTGTTAGAAATTATTAATCTCATTAATTTACATATACATATATGTGACATTTAATTTAATCATAAAATTAAATCTAGATCTTATACATGCAAACATAAATAGAAATAGAGAAGAAATCGTCTTTCTTACTATGGAATTTCGGATAAGGGGCACAAGTAAGATCTCCTTCTTACTTGTTCTTGAACTTTCCTTATATGGATGAACAAAGATTTAAGCTTAGAATCCCTCCCAAAGATGAATACTCAAGATAACCTCTTAAAAGACTAATATTATTTGAACTAGAACAATATCAATCTTACTAAAAATTGACCCAAAATATTTGTTTTGGTCTCTTGTAATTTCAGTCAAGAGAAATGATTTTTTTGGAGTTTTTATCTTTCTAAACTTCTCTAAGTTTTTGGTTGTGTAAAAATGAATAATACACTAGTTTATATCTTAGTGTATGTAACAATATAAATTGTAGAAACCCTTGGCCTTTTCTCTAGGGAAAACCGGGTATGGGGGGTGGCAAGGGCCAATGCATGACCAAGATACTCTTCACAAAAGCAACTAGGTGTGCATGGCTATATATTAGGTTTAATGATTATGCTTCTTATATAATATAAAACATAATACAAACCTCAACCCACCCCATATAATTTCGGTACATTAGTTGTAAAATGGAAAGTCCATTTTACAATTTATTTGTCAATTTGTCACATGTAACATGTTCCATGACATTATGTGTATAAAATGTATTTTTAACAATTAAAAATCAACATATTAATAAAATATGTCACTTATAAAATTAACCTAGTAATTCATAATTACTTGTACCGTAATGGGTTTTCGAATCATAAATTACAACATTCTGTATTTATAATAATTTATTCATTCCGTTTCAATTATTTCGTAAACAATAATTTTATCTAAGCAATAAAACAATTTGATTACTTAGACCGTATCTTATTCAATCGAATTACAATAAGATACGTCAATAATACTCACAAAATCGTCCGTCAATTTTAAGCAATTTAATTAACCTGTATCGACATACGATCAATTAAATAATCAATTATGAGTGTTACCCTTTAGGTATGACCTAAGGGGATCAACTGATCACCACCGTCGCACGACAGTAATGTCAAACTCTAGTCAGCCAATCATTACCGATATGTGTGGACCAGTTGACTTGTAAAATATTACATCCCACATGTATTCTTAAAATGAGATTTAAACATGTGATCATCATGATCAACAGTTGTGATCGCATTATTGTCGGAGGACATATATTCCAACAGTGGCGTCGAAATTGAGCGCCACCCGGTGGCGCCGTATCATTATCCTTCCATATTAGATGTGCCTTTTTTTATATTTGGTATGCTAAATGGGTGGACTACCGATATTACCCCTAATGTTTTAATTATCACTTCATCTATCAAAATGACATTAACTGACGCTCTTCTTAATTAAAGGAGTATAGTTGTAATTTCACTCATATTTCTTAAATTATACACAACATAGAAAGTAGAACAATAAGAGTGTGTTTAGATTCGGGATTTAGGGGAAAAGTAAGGGATGGAAAGTAGGAGATTTAGAACTCCTTATTTGATAGCAAATAAGGAGGGAGGAAAATGACGGGGGTCGGGGGAGATATTTGACGGATCCATTTTTCAAACTCTAAGGCAAATCAAAATCTCTTCACAATAAACAAAATTTGGAGGGAAATTGTATCCAAATACCCACACTCCATTTCCTCTCCTTCCCCCTCCTATCTCTTTCCCTCCACTTTTACTATCCAAACACACTGATGAACAGAACATATTTATTTACATATTTTTTTTTGAATAAATCTATACAATAACGTAAAATGTCATATGCCACAACTTTTAAATGTCTAACTAGTTTTTCTTACCCGTGAAAATCACGGGTGCATTTGAGGTTAATTGTGTAAACTCACGCATAAAAGTAACCTCATTAGTGTGGAACATATTGACATCTTTGTACCTTATATTGCATTTTATTATCCAATTTTACTATTATAAGAGTAACCGGGTAAGTATATGTAGTAATGTATTATTGTAACTAAGAACTTATTAAATGAATATTGCGAATCAGGTTATAATTAACCATGTCAATTGAATAGTCCATACGTCCGTAGGTTGTTTAATTTCAACATTGACCAATGTTTTCTTACATAAAAATAATATGTTACATGTGGTTGTATTAAGAATTCTAGTGTCACAATTTTAATATCTCCTATAATATAAAATTGAGAATATTACAAAATAATAGTCACATTAACTTACCTAATGTATTTCTATTGCCCACTAAAGCTAATCCTCTAAAATCCAGACATTACTTCTAATCTAATATTATCTATCAAATTTCTTTTTTTTTTCTTTTTCTTGAATTATGTATCCAAATTGAATTCTATAACATGTAGCGATTCGTTTATTAATTGGAAATTATTGATCAAATTAAATTTGTTCATTTTCATTTTTCATTATTTTCTTCATTTTATTCAGAGTTTGGAATTTTGAAGAGTTTGCTTTATTCGTCGGGAGGTGTGTCCGAGTCAAGCATAAAGGTCGTGTCGTTAGGAAGGGTGGTTAATGTATGGGCGAGAGGGTATATTATATTATTTCTATATAGGGAGGGTATGTACAAGTTGGATTATGGTGAGTTGTGGGCTGGTGTGTAGTTTGGGGGGGGGGGGGGGGGTAGTGGAGTGAGAAGGGGTGGGCATACAAGTTGGCGGTGGGTAGTAATTCTCCGTATATTTGTTAAAAAATCCTCTAATTTGATTATCTCTATTTTACCATTTTGTTTTTATCTCACGCAATAAGTTTTTTCAGCTGATTTACTTTTGGGATATTCTACATGGTACCCCTCAATTTTTCGACTTTTTACATGGTACCCCTACACTTTTTAAAACATACATGGTACCCCTAATTGTTGTCATTATCACTAAGTGTACCCTTAAACTTTATTTTCCGTCAATTAAACTTAGTTTTAGGCGTTAAGTGATTACTTAGACGCGTAACCAAGCTTGTCATTTATCATTACCATGACATAAGGACTCTATTAGGTTCAATATCCATCTTTGGACGTGATAATATGGCAGGGAATCAATAAATTTTTCGTCAAATTTTTTTAGCCCATTTAGCCCATATATATATCAATAAATATTAGGATCAAGATGGATATTGAGCCTAATAGAGTCCTTATGTCATTGGATAATAAATGACATGCTTGGTTACGCATACAAGTAGGGATGGCAATGGATCCAGGATCCGCTCCAGATCCGCAGGACCCGATCCGCATGGAACGGATATGGATCCTAATTTTTGGGACCCGTTGGATATGGATCGGATATGGATCCATTACTTATAAAGCGGATCTGGATCTAGATCTCATCACTCAGATCCGGATCCGATCAGCAGACATGTTTTCAATTAAAAAAAACAAATTATCAAATTACTCATTTACTGACTTCATAAGTGATACGTGCCTAATGTATAGCCTTTTTGGCCTATTTCAGCACGTATTTCTATGCATTTCTATACTGTTTTTATAGTATTTTGCCCCGAATTGGCTACTTTGGTGTATTTTGTCCTTTTTGTAGGAATGATCGCGGAAGTAGCGGAACCATACTCCTTTTCGTCCCTTTTGCATGCATTTAGAGGAGACGGGATTATCCCAGAGTGAGATGTTGCACTTAGAAGTGTCGTTGCACGCATTACGAGGCATTTGGGTGAAGACGTGAGCTGAATTGAAGACTCAAGTGGTCTATCGAGCTGATTGGTGGTCGATCGAGTGGTCCCTAAGCTCCCCAAGGCTCGATCGAGCTATTCCTTACTCGATCGAGTAAGCTGCATTTGACCAAGCTCTCGATCGAGTACCCTGATGGTCGATCGAGGAGTTTCTGTTGAGATCTTGGTCGATCGAGTGGTGTAATCCACTCGATCGAGAGGCTTCGACGCTATGGGCTTTAATTAGTCCATGTTTTAGTATTTTTCCGCAAAGACTCTTAGACTTTGGCTATTTAACCTATGTTTACTAGGTTAATTAGGCACACTTTTACTTATCTTTTTATCTATCTTTTTACCTTCCTTCACAGTAGAACTTTGTCACGTTGCTTAAACCTTCGATTTGCTACTCTCGTTTTCGGATTTCTTCATTGGATTTCGTGTCTTTACGCAGGAATTTGCTTGGATTGTAATCTTCTCTCCTCTTTAATAATAATTAACCTTCAGTTGCTTTTAATTCGCGTTATTGTTATCATTCTTCCGCCCTAGTTTGTTTATTATTGAATTTTATTATTATTCCGTTATGTTGTCTGCTGGGAAATTATCTGCTGTTAGATTAATTATGAGTATGAGTAGCTAAACCCCTTCATGTTGGGATTAGGGAATCTGTGGTAGGATAATGACGACGTAGTGAATGAATCAGATGAACCGATAAGAGACTCTGTCACTATAGCAATATAACTGTAATTCTCGACCTAGTTGAGTGCACGCTTCTATGTCACCCATTAATGGCACAATTAATCCTGGATCGAAAGATTGGACTAAATAGGCCTGCTATAAACAGTAGACTACCCTAATGAGGACGAAAGTTAAGGTAGTGGTATTTTAGGGTGGGAAGTGGACCGAAAGGACCTTCTAATATCCGTCTCACTTTAGTTCGTCCGAGTCATTTATCGCTAAGTTGTTGAACTACCGTAGTGAACCGAATTCCCGACATGTCCCCCTCTTCTTGATAGTTTTAATTCACTTCCGCTTTCTTTTGCTCTTTGTTTATTTCTCTTTCCTTTCAACTCGTAGTTTAGAACCAAAAATTTAATCAACACCAATTGTTACCATAGATTAGAAATAGACAACCGTAGTTGCAGTTGCATTACCTCCCGAGGATTCGATACTCATTGCCTCTACTACATTTTTAGTTGAGACCGTTAGGTTTTATTTTTGACAGTACGCGACAGACGTGTCAAATTTTGGCGCCGATTCTTACGGGGAGGCAATTGTTCAATTTATTAGTTGTTTTATTTTTAATTCTTCTTCTAGTTTAAGGAACATCGTTCCTTAGACTATTCTCATATCTTGTCTTTAGTTTCTTCTTATGCGCAGGTCGCAAGGTGGGCCACTACTACCTTTTGATCCCGAGATTGAGAGATCTCTGCACGTAAAAGGAGACTATTTCAAGAGCAACAGCGGAGGAAGAGCCTAGTTCTCGTGGTAACTTTTACGAGAACGAGCTTTTCGAAGACAATCCACCGTCTTCTCCAGTTTCCAATTCCTCGCTCGAATCTATAACTTTCCCCGATTTTCCGAAATGGCCGAGGAAGCAACCATCGCTAGTCACTCCGAGCCCACGGCTGACAATCTCTATAAAGGGTTCGAACTGCCGGGAGATGCTAGGAAGTTCGAGCCAAAGCCTGCATACATCAATATGGTCGAGAAAAATCAGTTCGGGGAGCTGTGAATCAAGACGCTTGACTCAAAGCATATGGAGACCTTCATTGATTATCGCCGCTCCATACCTCCTCCCATTTGGCGTGACGGTGATCGAGATCAAAGAAACTATGTTCATCTTCTCACTCCGCGATCGCAAGGGAGTGGTATAGGGATTTGGACCGAGTTGCTGCTCACGGCATAACAGATTGGAATACGCTAGCATTAGCGTTCTATAAGAAATACTTCTCTGCTTCGAGAACCATCGCCATCAGAGCCCAGATAACAAGTTTCAAACAAGGGCCTGACGAGAACTTCCACGAGGCATGGCTTCGATTTAAGAAACTGGTGCGGACCATACCGCATCACGGTTTCGAAAAGTGGAGCCTGTGTAACCATTTTTACAATGGTTTATATGATGATCAGAGGGCTATATTAGATCTTTGCGCCCAACGGTCGATTTTCGACAACTTGGGAGCGACCAAGGGATGGAAGATTATAGATGATTTAGCCACTCACAGTGGTGAATATGGGAATTCAAGAGGAAACCAAAGGAGAGCCGTTGAATCCTCTTGATGGCCGCATTAGAAGCCCTTACCGCGAGGTTCGACAAGTACGAACTAGGGGAGCTCTCAAGGAGGAATGTACCATGTTAATGCTATGACAGACGGTCCCTTCGTCGCATGAGGTGTGGGGTAGAGGGACATGTCTCCGATTATTGTCCTAGTCCTTATGAGCAATGTGCTGCCTTCCAACATTACGTAAAGCAAAACAACACTCATTACGAGCCGAATATCCACCCCAATTTGAGGTGGAGTAACGGTAACGTACTCAACCCCACCGCTCCTCCAAATCGGCAAAGCAGACCTATATTCCTCCACACCGGAAGCAACAAGGCTATCGAAGCCTCCGTCTTTCAACCCTCCTAACCAAGGTGCTTCGTCATCTAGTGGGGTGAGTGAGATAGGTGAGTTAAAGTCCATGATGCAGTCCATTGCAAAGCAATTACAACAAAAGGACACGGCATTCAAGGCACTTGAGACTCAAGTTGCCCAACTGGCCGAAAATCAATCCTCAAGGAAGCCCGGTCATTTGCCAACTCAAAATGACAAGAACCCAAATGAGACGGTGCATCGATAGAGTTGAAGCGGTCTCTCTTATGAAGGACCGAAATGTAAATCGGACCCGAGGGAAGTCAGAATCGATGATGAACGTGTTCGGTAAGAGAAAAGGACTCACGACACAAGAGTTACTCGATCGACTGAAGACTGGTGTTCGATCGAGTGGAATTGGTGAGGAAAGCCCTCGATCGAGTAGTATTTCTGCTCGATCGAGTGAACTGGAAGCTGAAGATGGTCGATCGAGTGGGAATGTTGCTCGATCGACTGAAGATGCTGAAGAAGGTGCTCGATCGAGTGACCACATTGCTCGATCGAGTGATATTGATGACGGGAAGCTTATTCGAGAGCCTGCTAGTGCTCGTCTAAGCAAGGAATTACCAGAAAGGCCTCGTTCGAGAGGTAAGAAGCGTCCAAAGGATACTGAACTTGCTCCGGAAGACACTTTGGAAGCGAGAAACAAGGGGCTCGAGATACCAATCATGGTTCCCTTCCCGAGGCGGCTGCAGAATACCAAGATTAATCAACAGTTTGGCAAATTTGTTGAGCTTTTGAAGAGTTTGGAAGTTTAGTGCCGTTCATGAATTCTTGTGAAGGTACCCTCTTATTTAAAATTTATGAAAGAAATTTTAGCACGTAAGAGGACTATAAATGATAATGAGACCGTAGCTTTGACTGAGGTGGGGTCAGCCCTATCTCAAAATAAGCTACCTCCTAAGCAATCAGACCCGGGTAGTTTTTCGATCCCTTGTCACATCGGTATGCGATTGATTGATAATGCGCTATGCGATTTAGGCGCTAGCGTAAGTGTTCTACCTTTATCTCTAGCTAAGAGACTTGGTGTGACAAAACTGAGTTGCACCAACATGACGTATCCGGATGGCCGACCGTAGTTTATCACGGCCACTAGGTGTAGCGGAAGACGTACTTGTTCGGATCGGGAAGTTCTTTATTCCCGTTGATTTTGTCGTCTTAGATATCCCCGAAGATGTGCACACCCCTATCATTTTAGGGAGACCATTTTTGTCCCCGCCCGCGTAGTAATAGACGTCGGGGAAAGACTTTGACCTTTCGGTGTAGGGGACGAGGAGCCGACTTTCCATCGGTCCAAGTTAGGAGGGCTCCCATGCAAGCTCATCCTTGCAATGCCCTCTCTCTCGTTGACCCTATTATTGACACTCCGGATGAAAATTTGGAGAATATTGCTATTATTGCTAACCCTCCGCCTCAGGTCGAGAGCAAAAAGGAGGAGAATTCGTCTGTTTCCCTTACTGCAGTGCAGGATGAAGGCAAGAAAGGAGTCGTCAAGGGACAGGGTGCAACCATTATCAATCAAACTGGAGCCAAGGATGCCAAAGAAGATGACAGAGGGGCGAGAACGAAGACAGTTCGAACCTACATAGATGGGAACTACATTCCTCCTACTGTCACAAACAGTAATTCAAGCTCATGGAAATCAAAGAGGACGGTCAGTGTCGTTGAAGTGACGTCCTCCAGTCAGAAGCCCACCAAGGGGCTACTGAAAGCTAATGGGAATTAAACGGGGAAATGCCCCGTGTAACAAATTGTAATAGATATTGGGTTGAATTTCTTTTGAATTTCTTTATTACGTTTTTAATTAGGACAATTAGTTTAGACATTTCTTTAGCTTAGACTGAGACTATAGACTGTGCTTTCTGCGTTTTTGGTATTTTGGGATGTGTTTGGATATGTTTTACGCAGGTTTGGGGAAGATGCACGCAATTCAAGGAAGAAAGGACGGAAATTCAAAGAAGTCTACACGAGGAAGTCCTCGATCGAGTACTTTTTGTACTTGATCGAGTGGAAGTTGGTTCGATCGAGCTTGCTGGCTACTCGATCGAGGAAGGCCACAGAGGAAATGGTCGATCGAGAGGGTTCTTACTCGATCGAGCAAGGGGAACAGCAAAAGCCCTCGATCGAGTGATTAAATTCACTCGATCGAGTGAAATGAACAGTGGACGGGAGTTTTCTATACTTAACTCCTTATTTCCGTTTCATTTCTAATTTTGTCCCTAATTTCTTCTAACACCCCCCCTAATTGCGATTTTCATTTCCCCCAAATCCCCATTTTTTTGCCCAAAATCATCAAATCCACCACCTACATTCTATCACTAGCACTTAATTCTTCAATAACCCCTTATTTTCCCCCTCTTTTAATCTCATTTTCGCGGTTTTCAAAGGGGATTAGGGTTTGCGATTTTTCAATCGAAAACCCGCCTTGGTTGATTGTTTCTTTTGAAGTTTAATTGCTTATTGTAGGTTAATCATCATCAAGTAAGTGTTTCTTTCACACTCTTTGCATATTTTCTTCATTTAATTCGAATTTCTTTGAGGTGATTGAATTAGGGTTCGAAAATGCCATGTCTAGTCGATTTGTTTCGATTTAATTGTGTTTATTTGCCCTTGATTAGCTTGTTGATGATATTTTCGCAATTCCTCACTGTTTTTGCATGTTAAATTCGAATTTTGCGCTAGATTCCGCGATTAGGGTTCCTGTGAGTCGAAATTTATCGACTGTCTGACGGTTTTTCTGTTTCATTGCTCGCTTAACTTCAGTTCTCGCTCACTTATCACTGTTGTTAACTACCGTTACCGTCCCCTATCGCCATTACTTGATGAGAATTATTGGGAATCTCGCGCTGTGAGTGGTTATGCTCGACTGCTAGGAGTCTTACGTGCTCCCCTATGTGGTTTGCATGCTGTGTTGTCTCCTTTAGCAGTCACTACTTTGTCATTTTACCATCACTCACATGCTACCTTTCGAACTTATTGAGGATTGTTGGATTTTGGATTTTATTTGGAAGTCGGTTTTCTCGACCAATAGGGCCATTCTTTTGTTTGTCACATGTTGGTTAGCGGTTGTTTTAACCACGGTTAGCAACATCTTCTCTTATTCGTGCCCTTTGATAATTTGCAGGATGGACGCGAGTTCTTTACCTTCTACTAGTACGTCCTCCCGGCTCGTCGAGCGAGTCGGTGGTCCCTGCTTTGTTGCCACTAGCTCCGCCTTGGTCACCACTGCAGCACCAGTTCTACTTGTCTCACTGCAGGACGGTGTACGCCGCAGCCAGCCGGCCGGGAGCTCGATTCGAGCTTCACCACCGTTACTCCTACGAGACCTTTCTCTCATTGGATGCGGATTCGAGCCCCGTTTCCAGCGGCTGGTATCTGCCACCGAGACCACACCAGCGGGCTATCCGATTAGCCATCACTTCCAGCCCTTTCGAGGTCATTTGTTACGGGGAGAGGGCGCTCTCGCACCTTTACCGAAGCGCCCACCAGACGTTTCACTTGAGGCTCACCGGAAACGGTTAGTTACTTTACTTCGTTGCCCTCTCTCCCCCACCCGTTTCCTTGCGCGGACTGACCTAGAGACCTTAGGCATTTATGAGGAGGTCTGTAGTTTGTTGAACGGGACGGGTATGTCGGGTCTGATTACCATGCAAGAGGCTACCATTCGTACCCTTACGTACGAGTTCTTTAGCTCCTATTCTTTTGACACCGACTCCTACACTGCTGACCACTCCAGTTCTTGCATTCACTTTCGACTCCGCAATGAGTCACACCACTGGACCTTGGCCAAGTTTGGCCAAGTTTTAGGCCTAGTTAGTGACGGTCCCACCGCCCCACCTCGAGACCTCCTTGACCCACTGGTCTGCTCTTTTCACACTCCCTTCCACTCACGGAAGGGAGCTCACATTCACTTACCTCGCGCCCGTTACTACTTGCGTCGTTAGGAGAGACTATTTTTGGGCGCCCGAGTCCAATAACATGACCAACACCGAGCTAGCCATTCTCGCGGGTACCTCAACATTGACTACGGTACCGTTTGTTCTAAACATTGCTTATCCGGTAGCTCGGCATTGGAATGGAATTGGGACTCGGGTAAAGACCGCTATTGTCTGCGGCGGGCTAGTTACTAGGATTGCCCGCCACCTTTACTCCCATCGACCCCGTGCTCACGCATCGATGAGATGGCTTACCTTGACTGGGAGCCATGATCGACTTCGCCTGGTTCCCAAAGGCGAAGGGGAGTGCGAGGACGTGGAAGATATGTGGTTCCACGTCTGTTACCTTGCCGTGCTCTACCCTTCCGCCATTCGCTCGCTCCTCTGCTGCCGAGGGAGCAAGGCCACCTCCACCTACCTACCACCTTACCTTCACCCCTCCTTCTTCTTCTAGGAAGAGGAAGCGGGAGGCCGGAGCATCTTCTAGCTCTCGGGGCTCGGACTCGGGGGCCGGGACCGACCCCCACGCCTCGGCCTACACTCACTCCACCTCCTTCCGATCCGGCCTTTCCGGCCAATTTTGTCTGCCCTCCTGTCTTAGAGGCGCCTGAGGTCATGGACCAAGGGCGTCGTGATGCCGTGCTTTCGGATATGTGCGGTACATTATCGAGATGAGACGGGATATGGCTTTGGCCGTATTCCCGCTCTACGAGTTCCATATCCGAGCCCGGCGACCGATTCCAGAGGGGTGGCCGCATCCTTCCTTCTACCGATACCCAGCGGACGGGTACCCTCCACTTCCTTCTGACTCGGAGGAGGAACCGGAGGAGACGGCCGTAGCACGAGCGGTGCGGTTACTGGGCAGAGCGAGGCGCACACACCGGCCGCGAGAGAGGAGGAGAGTGATCCTCCGTTCGTACCCGGTCCAGGAGGATCACCTGGAGATGACGACCGAGTCTCCCCCTTGTTTGTTCTTTGGTTTGGGAGACCGTTTTGTTGAGTCGGAGTACCTAGGAGACGGCGGTACCGACGACGAGTAGCTATCTTGGTCTACTCACTTCCCGATTTTTTTTGGTTTGGGGAAGTTCGTGTTTTGTATGTTCTCTTACTCTTTTTATTTCGTCTCCTTTATTTTCTTTTATTGGTTGTATACTCCCATCCCCATTTTTTCTGTTGGTGTATCTTTGGAGGACAACGAGGGCGTTGTCCGTTTTGGTTTGGGGGAGGGTATTGCATCCTTTTGAGTCTGCATCTGCATTTGTTTTGCATTCACGTTTAATTTTCAGTTTGCATTTGTTGTTTATTTTCAAAAAATTCAAAAATCCAAAAAATTAGAAAATGTTAAAATTCAAAAAAAAATTTCACGTTTATTTTTGCATTTAGGTTGAGTCGGAACGGTAGATTCCCGTGATGAAATTGCACTATAGCTTGTCATATTACTTGAGCCTTGCACTTGTATTGATAGTTTTTAGCCTTGTCATACGCATAATCTACGAATTTCTGTTCAAATAATAGTTGACTGTTTAGACTTGACCTAATAAACGGCAAACTACTTAAAAATTTCGAGTTTTAGAGCTATAATCGTGACATTCGACAGTTCATTAGGAATTTTGAGAGTAGTACTCCTTGCATAGCATGTTTGTCTTAATTGCACATTTATGACATTCAATTTCTCGTCAAATGCACATATTCGGGTTTGTGGTTGGTGTCACATGCAGGGAGGGTCTTGCAATTTCCCCTTTCTTACATCTTTCACCCATTTAGCTCCACTTTAGCCAAACTTGCCTTTTTGACCCATTAGCTACATTCCAAACTAAGCCTGCCTAGTCAAGCTAGTTAGTTTGTCCTCTTGTGGTATGTTTCCATTGCAGTTTGGTCTGTCATTCTTGTTGGAGTCGGTGTCTGTATCAAGGAAGGAGAAAGAAAAAAAAAAGAAAAAAAAAGTATTGAAAAAGAAAAAAGGAGAAACGTGAAAGAAGAAGAAAAAAAAAAAAAAAAGAAAATGAAAAGAAAAAAAGATGAGATTCACGTATACAATGAACAAAAAAAGAAAAAAAAGTTGTGAAAAAGTTGGACCCTCTTGTCAGAGTTGAGAAGATGTTCGAAGATGTACAATCGACAAGAGGGTTGGTTGTTTTGATTAGTTGTTTCGAGACGATGTGTTTTAAAAAGGGAACTTTGTGACCGTCGACTCCTCCACTCTTATTCTATAATTTTTGAGGAGATTGTGCTTTGAGTCTAGTGAGTTTTGTGCCAAGTGAAGGGCACCCGTGTTTAGTCTTTCATCGGTTTGAGATCCAGGATGGTTTATTATGGCCTGTTAGGAACTAGCTTGACGCTTTTACCTCCACATTTCCATAACTTGTTTTGCCTTTTCTCACCTGAACCTCACTATTCCCATATCATTTGCAAATCCTCTTTGTGACGGACATTATTGGTTGGAGTGTGTGCATTAGTACTTGAATTGTCTTTCATTTTTGTTGCATGCATGCTATGTAGGTCGCAGATAGGTGAGTGACTGTCTTTTCTTCTCTTTTACATATAACATTTGCCCTTTGCTTCATGAGAGAAGAGTGACCCGTGAGAGTCTGATTTTGTTGGTCTTGCAAGGTCGATAGGTGACTTTATTTATGAAAATGACTTATAATTCGTTTGCGTTTTTGACCGCTTGGCTTAATCGTTGATTTTTGTTGCATTAAATTGGTTCAAGTAGACAAGTTAAGCTAGCTCTGAGTTATCATTTCCGTTCCATTAGTTTAGTTTTGAGTTTACTCGAGGGCGAGTAAAGGTTTGGTTTGGGGAGATTTGATACGTGCCTAATGTATAGCCTTTTTGGCCTATTTCAGCACGTATTTCTATGCATTTCTATACTGTTTTTATAGTATTTTGCCCCAAATTGGCTACTTTGGTGTATTTTGTCCTTTTTGTAGGAATGATCGCGGAAGTAGCGGAGCCATACTCCTTTTCGTCCCTTTTGCATGCATTTAGAGGAGACGGGATTATCCCAGAGTGAGATGTTGCACTTAGAAGTGTCGTTGCACGCATTACGAGGCATTTGGGTGAAGACGTGAGCTGAATTGAAGACTCAAGTGGTCTATCGAGCTGATTGGTGGTCGATCGAGTGGTCCCTAAGCTCCCCAAGGCTCGATCGAGCTATTCCTTACTCGATCGAGTAAGTCGCATTTGACCAAGCTCTCGATCGAGTACCCGATGGTCGATCGAGGAGTTTCTATTTGAGATCTTGGTCGATCGAGTGGTGTAATCCACTCGATCGAGAGGCTTCGACGCTATGGGCTTTAACTAGTCCATGTTTTAGTATTTTACCGCAAAGACTCTTAGACTTTGGCTATTTAACCTATGTTTACTAGGTTAATTAGGCACACTTTTACTTATCTTTTTATCTATCTTTTTACCTTCCTTCACAGTAGAACTTTGTCACGTTGCTTAAACCTTCGACTGCTACTCTCGTTTTCGGATTTCTTCATTGGATTTCGTGTCTTTACGCCGGAATTTGCTTGGATTGTAATCTTCTCTCCTCTTTAATAATAATTAACCTTCTGTTGCTTTTAATTCGCGTTATTGTTATCATTCTTCCTGCCCTAGTTTGTTTATTATTGAATTTTATTATTATTCCGTTATGTTGTCTGCTGGGAAATTATCTGCTGTTAGATTAATTATGAGTATGAGTAGCTAAACCCCTTCATGTTGGGATTAGGGAATCTGCGGTAGGATAATGACGACGTAGTGAATGAATCAGATGAACCGATAAGAGACTCTGTCACTATAGCAATATAACTGTAATTCTCGACCTAGTTGAGTGCACGCTTCTATGTCACCCATTAATCTGGCTATAATTAATCCTGGATCGAAAGATTGGACTAAATAGGCCTGCTATAAACAGTAGACTACCCTAATGAGGACGAAAGTTAAGTTAGTGGTATTTTAGGGTGGGAAGTGGACCGAAAGGACCTTCTAATATCCGTCTCACTTTAGTTCGTCTGAGTCATTTACTGCTAAGTTGTTGAACTACCGTAGTGAACCGAATTCCCGACATGTCCCCCTCTTACTGATAGTTTTAATTCACTTCCTGCTTTACTGCTCTTTGTTTATTTCTCTTTCCTTTCAACTCCGTAGTTTAGAACCAAAAATTTAATCAACACCAATTGTTACCATAGATTAGAAATAGACAGCTGTAGTTGCATTACCTCCCTGAGGATTCGATACTCGACTGCCTCTACTACATTTTTAGTTGAGACCGTTAGGTTTTATTTTTGACAGGTACGCGACAGACGTGTCAATAAGTCATAAGTTTATAGTATAAAAAAAATAAAAGGTGGTAGTGCATGACTAACTTAGTGGTTGTTACTAGTTATGCCACTTAATTTGGCCACTGACATTGAATTTTGTAGACTCTATGCCACTTCATATTTCTAAAAGATGAAGTTGAAATGCTATTGTATGCGTGCGTACAATATGCCACTAACCTAGTTTGTTATTGGCACACTTAATATCGCATGGGTAGTTCGTGTTACTTAACTTATAATACTATTGTGTTTGTTGTTTATTTTGATATTGTCTTAGATCTGCATAAGATCCAGATCCGACCCGGACCCGTCGGATATGGATCTGGATCTGAGAAAATTGGACGCGTCGGATATGGATCGGATCTGGATCCAATGTGGAAAATGCGGACCTGGATCTGGATCTAGCTGCCGGTCCAGATCCGGCCCGTTGCCATCCCTACATACAAGTCATCACTTAACGTCTAAAACTGAGTTTAATTGACGAACAATAAAGTTTAGGGGTACACTTAGTGATAATGACAACAATTAGGGGTACAATGTATGTTTTAAAAAGTATAGGGTACCATGTAGAAAGTCGAAAAATTAAGGGATACCATGTAGAATATCCCTTTACTTTTTGTTGCTTTTCTTTGTTTTTACTTATCGTAGCATATATTTTTTTTTGCTTTATTTATTTTATTTTTTAATCGCAATACATTTTTTAGGATAACGTGATTTAGATGAGTTCCCTTAGGGTACATTATTATCCTTGCAGTAGGATTTATTATTTTTTTACTCTATAAAATATTTGAGGTACATTATATGAACAAATAAATTACGTTATTTTTATAGTCTCCTTATGTATCTAATTTACTAATTTTTTTTTGATTACGAGGGGGTTGAGTTCCCCCCGGGCCCATGCATTTCCGCACCACCACATGGAGCATGTGTAATACTACGGATTTTATAGGCTGGTACTCGACCGAGTATGGCCTACTCGGTCGAGTAGTGTGGGTTGTGTAGTCTGTTTGGCTACTGCCGAGGAATACTCGGCCGAGTATGATGAATACTCGACCGAGTATATTCTATACTCGACCGAGTATCCGGTCTGGCGAGTAATATTTCAGCGGTTTGATTCGAGAGTAATTAGAGGTTATATAATTCGATAATCAGTTTCTAAAACATCATTTACAAAACCTAAGCAAACTTACGACGCTCTAATCACTCCCAAATCTCTCCTCTGTGTGTGTGTGGACGTTATAACAATCGTATTCAATCCTTCACCCATTCGCCGGTAAGTCTTTATCCCTATATTGTTGATGGTTAATTCTAGGGTTTGCCTTTAATCATGAATTGGGGGAAATGGGGTTTTGCAATTAGTAATTGTGTTATGTGATTATTGTTTAGGCGAGGACTTCGTAGAGGAGCCGTTCTAGTGCCTGATTCTCTGCATTGCTGTTGTTGCTAAGGTAGGGTTTCCCTACTCAGTTTCTGTTGATTGAATTAAGATGTGATTGTTTTGTGTTTCTTGTGATCTCGCGATCATCGGAGTGTTGGTGTTGTGGTGGTGGTTGTGATGTTGTGGTGTTGTGATGATTGTGGTGGAGTCACTTGCGGGAGTGGCTCCACGCCCTAGTTCGCCCTCCGTGGAACCTGTCACGGGAGGGGATGTGCACATTAAGGGACAGGGTTATCGCTCGTTGATGAGCGGGATTTAGGTGGGGATTGGCTGCGGTCCCCCATTGGCGCGAGGATTTACATTGCGATGGGGGGCGCGGGGCTACACACTTCGGTGTATAGTCGGTTCTTGTGTGAGATCGGGAGACCGGGGTTGGAGGATGATGTTTGGTTACCTTGTGCTTTTGTCTTATTTTGATTGAACAGTACTGACCCCGTTGTTGTTTTATGAAATCTGTGGTGATCCATTCGGGGATGGTGAGTAGGATGTGACAGGTATTGCATTTGGTGAGCTTGGGGCAGTCATGGGAGAGTCATCACGCCAGATGTAGTGTCACCATCACGAGTCTTAGCATATGTTTTTGTAGTTGTTAGCATTCAGATTCACTTTTATTGGTTTTTGGAACTTTGTAACCTTTTTACAATTACAGTATTTTAATAAATGTGTTTGGGACAGTTGCTTCTGATATGTACTAACCTCGGGCAACCAAGGGATGGTAATGATCTTTCATGTTAGGGTAGTCCTGGTAAGGTACCTTGGTATAAGAGGGTGTTACAAAGTGGTATCAGAGCCGACGATTCCGGCACCTAAACAAATGAACCCAATGAACTTAGGGAGTCTAAATAAAATGAACCCGGGGAGAGTTATTTGGAGCTACCACAAGGACTCGGGAGACATCCCGGAGTCGCATTATGTGTTGAGTGTGTTTAATATATGTGTGTGGTGTGTCAAACTTGAATGGTTGGAATATGTGGTATGAGGTGTAATGTATGAAATTGAGAAGGATATTGAAATTGTTAAAAGGCGTGATGAAATTGTTATGTGACATCATTGGAAACGGTTTTGGTATGAAAATGATTGGCATGTTACGTGTTT
The DNA here is from genome assembly GCF_048544455.1 of Silene latifolia. Taxonomy (NCBI): domain Eukaryota; kingdom Viridiplantae; phylum Streptophyta; class Magnoliopsida; order Caryophyllales; family Caryophyllaceae; genus Silene; species Silene latifolia. Next base: position 15,373,096 of record NC_133531.1, read on the forward strand.
ACTATGTGGCATTCATATTTACAACGTAATGTGTTTGATTTTTGGGTAGAAAGCATGATAGGATGTATTCCTTATTGTTTATAGCTCGTTTTGGTATGACTCGGCCGAGCAGGGCAGGTACTCGACCGAGTAGGGGGTACTCAGCCGAGTAACCAGGAACTCGACCGAGTGTTGTTTGGCAGTGAGTAGCTTTGGCTACTGGATGTGTTTACTCGACCGAGTAGGACATACTCGGCCGAGTATGGTTTATAATCGACCGAGTATGTTTCGTGTGAATTTGACGTTGGCTACTGGAGTAGATTACTCGACCGAGTATCAGTGATACTCGACCGAGTATTGCTGCATACTCGGCCAAGTGCTTCGTTGGCGGAGGGTCATTACATTTTGAGCCGTAGGCTTTTGTGCTTACGTTTCCTTCCTTCTTATCAGCTCAAAATACCGCCAAAAAGAACTGCCGCGCAAATTCAAGCTTCTGAGATGACCATAGATGAGATTGCTCGTATGATCGAGCAACAAGAGGCTCTTCTTGAGGCCCTCAAGAATGTGGAAAAGGGGGCGGAGAAACATGTGGACGCTACCTAACTTAGCATCATCATCGCCCGCTTCAACCCACCTACATATGAGGGCGTTGGGGAACCTAAGTTGCTCGAGATCTGGCATCGCGAGATGGAAAGTCTCATGGAAGTGGTCAAGTGTCCGCAAGACATGATAGTCGAGCAGGTAGTGTACTACCTGAGGGGCGAGGCCGCTGTTTGGTGGCAAAATGTCAAAGAGGACGCTTGGAGCTTACTACAAGCCGAGGGTTTAGGGGCTATACCATGGTCGGGTCTGAAGAGTGCTATGAGAGAGCAGTTTGTGCCGGAGCATATCCGTCACAAGTTGAGATCTGAGTTTGATTCCTTCACTATGACCGATGATATGACAGTCACCGAGTACTATCACCGGTTCCTTGAGTTGTCTCGTTATGCTGAGGACATGCAGCTAAGGTAGAGGGGTTTGGCTCTTCACTTTGAGAGAGGTTTGTCGGCTAAGATCATGAACCGTCTACCAGCTGGAGTCATCACTGATCTTAAGGATGTGTACCTGAGGGCTGGTCAAGCTGAGAGGTTGGTAGATCTCTCAAAGAAAGCTACAGAGAGGACTGCTGCTGAGAAGAGAAAGGCTGATAGTGGAAACAACAATCAGTCGGGTAACAAGAAGGGCAACTTCAATCATGCCAAGGCTTTTTCTAGTGGGGCTGGTTTCTCTGGGGGATCCCGAGGTTAAGGTAGAGGCGGTGGTTGGAGTGTGAGTGACAACTCCAACCTTTCTTGCTTCAACTGTGGTAGCATAGGCCACAAGAGACGCGATTGCACGAGTGCCAGGACTGGAGTACGCTCGGGAGCTTTTCAGGGGAACTTTTCACAGGGTCCGAGTCAAAGCTTTGCTAGCAACCGACAGGTTGGATCATGGGGTAATCGGGGTGGTCATAGCAACAATGGCGGTTTTAACCGCAGCAGTGGAGGATCTTATCAGCGCCGAACAACAGTGTCACCCAAGATTCGGCAGCCAAGCCGAGTACTTCTAATGCTTCGGTTCAAGGGGGAGGCCAGAAAAGCAGCGGGAAGCTCTTCATGATGGATAAGCAGGAAGCACAGAATGATGCACATGTAGTTACTGGTACCCTTCTTATTCATAATGTACCGTCTTTTGTTTTGTTTGACTCAGGGGTAACACATTCTTTTGTGTCTAGGAGTCACGCTTTGTCTATGGGCTTGGGGGAGTTTGAGTTGATAAAAGATAATGTGTTTATACCTTCTGGGGAGTCAGTGTCATGTGTTAAGTTGTACAAGGGAGTGTCTATGCTAGTTGGAGGGGTAGATTTACCGGTAGACCTGCTAGAGTTTCCTATGGATGGGTTTGAGGTGATTGTCGGGATGGATTGGTTGGGTATGTATGATGCCAAGATATATTGTCGACAAAAGAAAGTGTCTTTAAGGGGCCCAAAGGGTATAAGGGTGTCTTATAAAGGGTTTGTTGTGAGACCTAAGTATAAGTTCATAGCTATGATGACCTTAAAGTCATGCTTGAGGAAGAAGTGTCCTTTGATTCTTTCCCAAGTAAGAGATCGTCGAGTAGAGCCGCAGACAGCTGCTGATATACCTGTGGTGGGAGAGTTTGAGGATGTTTTTCCTGAAGAGATACCTGAGTTGCCACCAAAGAGAGATGTTTACTTCAATGTGGAGCTTAAACCAGGAACAAGTCCTATATCCAAAGCACCATATCGTATGGCACCTAAAGAGCTAGCTGAGTTGAATAAACAGTTGCATGAGCTGTTAGACAAGGGTTATATCCGGCCAAGTGTGTCACCTTGGGGAGCTCCAGTGTTGTTTGTGAAAAAGAAAGATGGGAGCATGAGGTTGTGTATCGACTACAAGTAGCTTAACCGTGTCACAGTGAAGAACAAGTATCCTTTGCCTAGGATTGATGACTTGTTTGATCAGCTGAGTGGAGCAGGTGTGTTTTCCAAGATCGATTTGAGGTCAAGTTATCACCAATTGAGGATAGCAGATGAGGATATTCCAAAGATGGCTTTCCGGTCCCGTTATGGTCACTATGAGTACGTGGTGATGCCTTTTGGTTTGACCAATGCACCAGCAGCTTTCATGGATTTGATGAACCGGATTTTCAGTCCGTTTTTGGATAAGTTCGTGGTTGTCTTCATTGATGACATTTTAGTCTACTCTAACACTAAGGAAGAACACGAGGAACACCTGAGGATAGTTTTGCAGACTCTGAGAGAGAACCAGCTTTATGCCAAGTTATCAAAGTGTGAGTTCTGGTTAGAAGAAGTGGCTTTTCTGGGTCATGTCATATCAAAGAAAGGAGTAGGGATGTCAGTCCCACCGTTACCCTGTGGATATCCATCCACCCGAAATTAAATGGGTGGGATATGGATGACAATTTTTTTTCGAATTTAGGGTAGGATATGGATATGGGTGAATTTAGGGTGGGATATGGATTATCGTCTCTCACCCGCTTAACCACCCTGGGAATATCCGAAATTAATATTTATAATTAATTTTTTTATTAAGTTAATAATTATTTAGGTTAGTAATGATTTCCTTTCAAAAGTTATTTTTTTTAATCAGAAATTTTACTTAATTTTATCATCATACTGTTATTTAAATAAAGTAAAACTTGTGTTTATGTGGAAATTGTTATTTTCACTAATCAAAGTAATTTAATTTCATTAGTTTAATCAATGACATAATGCGTTGGTGGTTTCTTTGTAGTTGGCGTGACGTATTTGTATGGTCACTTGCTTTGCATAGACACTTTGTTGTTGGATATATACTTGGTTGCTATTTGTTAACACACATTGTTACTTGAATGATGGACGCCTTTTAATTTTATCGCCTCAATTTTTTTTACGATATATTATCTTTAAATTTTATAAGCCATGAAAATATCCAACGGGTACCCGTTCCACCCGCTTCACCCGGTGGATATGGATATGGATGGATGAAAAAATATTAAATGGATGAGGGTGGGATATGGATTATCATAAATTAAATGGATATGGATATGGATATGGCTCCACCCCACCCATATCCCACCCATTGCCATCCCTAGAAAGGAGTGTCCGTGGATCCTAGCAAGATTGAGGCTGTGACCAAGTGTGAGTCACCGAAGAGTGTTGCTGAGGTTCAGAGTTTCTTGAGCCTTGCAGGCTACTACAGGAGGTTCGTGAAAGACTTTTCTATCATCGCACGACCTATGACTGCTTTGATGAGGAAAGAGACAAGATTTGTTTGGGATGAGAGTTGTGAGACGGCGTTCCAGACCTTAAAGGAACGTTTGACCACAACTTCTATTCTAGCTTTGCCAGAGGGATGTGAGAACTTTGAAATATATACCGATGCTTCAAGAATGGTCTGGGTTGTGTGTTGATGCAAGAAGGGAAGGTTATAGCTTATGCTTCGAGGCAGCTGAAGCCATATGAGGAGAACTACCCTACTCATGATCTAGAACTGGGTGCAGTTGTTTTTGCTCTTAAGATTTGGAGGCACTACGTTTATGGAGCAACCTTTAAGGTGTTTTCAGATCATAAGAGTCTGAAGTATATCTACACTCAGAAGAAGCTTAATATGCGACAAAGACGATGGATGGAGCTGATCGGGGACTACGATATGGAGATCATCTATCACGAGGGTAAGGCTAATGTTGTTGCAGATGCTCTGAGTAGGAAGAGCGTTCATTCGCTATGTACAGCTATGTCTTTGCTGAAGCTAAGGGATGAGATGTCTCAGATGGGGATCTTTATGATAAGGAAAGGGGTTTCCATCGGGGATTTGATGATCGAGCCGGATTTGTATGAGAACATCAAGAGTAAGCAAGATCTTGATCCTAAGATCCAAGAGTGGAAGTCTGGAGTGGAGAGTGGCACAGTTTCTAGGTTTTCTATCCACACGGATGAGAGTGTTCATTTTGATGGGAGATGGTGTGTTCCTGAGGATGCGGATTTGAGGAGAGTGATCCTGACAGAGGCTCATTGCACTCCTTATTCGGTTCACCCAGGTGGTGATAAGCTTTATAAAGACCTTAAGGAGACTTTCTGGTGGCCAAACATGAAGAGGGATGTAGCTGAGTTCGTGGCTAGGTGTTTGACCTGTCAGAGGGTCAAGGGTGAGCAGCGGAGACCACAAGGTAAGATTCAATCTTTGGAGGTACCTGAGTGGAAGTGAGAGTCAATCTCTATGGACTTCGTGGTTGGGTTACCTAGGTCACAACAAGGTAATAACATGATCTCGGTAATTGTTGATCGGTTGACAAAGTCAGCTCATTTTGTCCCTATAAAAGATACCTGGTCCAAGATGCAGCTGGCATGTGGTTCATTTGATGTGAATTTTGCGGAAGCGGGAATCTCATGATTTTGACTTGTCATTGTATTTTTTGTATTTTTTAGAGAATTGGAAATAATGGGAAAAGAAAGGATATTTGTCGTGGTTAGACCTATAACCACGCCAATATTTGAATTGTTTGATGCTCGTCAAACAACTCGACTTAAACTCGGGATCACGTCCCTTATCTAAGCAAGGTGCGAAATCGCGTTTCGACCTCTTGAGCCAAAGTACTTGTGTGACAACACAAATAACCAAGACAGGAATTTTGAGAATTAACTCGATTTTTATAAAACAACATATGAAAAATAAAACTTACAAACTAGGCCTTATATAGCCTCCTACACGGTTCACCAAGAGGGTCTTAAAGCCTTCTTTGAACCATAATTCCAAGGCTAATTTATTCTATCCTAGTTTTTCTACAAATTATTTTAAAGCTTATGGAAAATTAAAACTACAACAAAAAACTAGAAGAGAATACAATTAACTAGGAAAGGATTTAATGGAGGTGCATTGATCTTTTTCTTCTCCTTTTTCCCACACTTGACCGTGTGCCTCAAGCTCCCTCCGTTTTTTTTTTTTTTTTTTTTTTTTTTTTTTGCCTTTCGTGATACGGTATTTTCCGTAGAATTTTTATTCGGAGCATCGTACCGTATTCACATCAATTCCTCCTTCTTTTAGAAGAATCGTCCCGATTCTTCATGACTCCCAATTCTTCGTCGCTTCCTTTTTCGAATTGTATTTTTAAAACGTCTAGGAAGTCGTGGATGTAAGGCCTTAACTGCGATCCTTGAGGCGGCCGTGCTGCCCTCATCACTTGATTCAATCTTGTTACTTCCAATTGATTCTTTTATCCACGGCGCTATTGCTTTGCCTCGGCCCCTCCTAGCATAAGGATTTAAACCAATCCAATCGGTCTCCTCGACTTGCCTCTCCAAGGTCCCTTGAGTGGCCATTGTCTTTCCCTCGCTCCTCCTAGCATAAGGGTTCAAACCTACCCAATCGGGCTCCTCGATTTTTCTCTCCACGGCCCTTGGAGTCCCGCCCATTGTTGGTGGCTCACTAACCCGAACTCGCCTAAGAATGAACTTAAGGCTTCCTTGTCCCTTTGCTTCAAATCGATACATGCTTGCAATCTCGGTTGGCTCCTCTACTTGCGTCGTGAGCCATCCACCACGGCAAGTCTCAACTCGGGATGGCAAAGGGATTCCGTCATTTTGAACGGTCACGTCGATGGTGGGCTGGTTGGGTGGTGCGTGACCCGCTGGTGGCTCGGGGTCACGGCCTGGTTGTGCCGCGGGTGGCTCCGGCAAAGGTTGCTCGTCACCCAATGTCGACTTGGGGATTAGACCATTCCCGTGGCAGCCTTGGTCGTCGCGTGTGACGGGTCCGAATTCATCAATGGTTGGGCCGATTAAACCCATATCGTTGCGGTTGTTGGGGCCATGTTCGCACCAAGCATCGTATTGCTCTCCTATCTCACGTTGGAGCTCCGACCAACGAAGTCCGTCCTCATCATTGTATATGTCGAAAATAGGTGGTAGTGAAAGGTCGAGAGATGGTTGGTTGAAAAGAGAATCGCATTCCACAGGATCTTCTATGCTCAAGATATCCGAGAGCCGAAGCTCTGATACCACATTTGATGTGAATTTTGCGGAAGCGGGAATCTCATGATTTTGACTTGTCATTGTATTTTTTGTATTTTTTAGAGAATTGGAAATAATGGGAAAAGAAAGGATATTTGTCGTGGTTAGACCTATAACCACGCCAATATTTGAATTGTTTGATGCTCGTCAAACAACTCGACTTAAACTCGGGATCACGTCCCTTATCTAAGCAAGGTGCGAAATCGCGTTTCGACCTCTTGAGCCAAAGTACTTGTGTGACAACACAAATAACCAAGACAGGAGTTTTGAGAATTAACTCGATTTTTATAAAACAACATATGAAAAATAAAACTTACAAACTAGGCCTTATATAGCCTCCTACACGGTTCACCAAGAGGGTCTTAAAGCCTTCTTTGAACCATAATTCCAAGGCTAATTTATTCTATCCTAGTTTTTCTACAAATTATTTTAAAGCTTATGGAAAATTAAAACTACAACAAAAAACTAGAAGAGAATACAATTAACTAGGAAAGGATTTAATGGAGGTGCATTGATCTTTTTCTTCTCCTTTTTCCCACACTTGACCGTGTGCCTCAAGCTCCCTCCGTTTTTTTTTCTTTTTTTTTTTATTTTTTTTGCCTTTCGTGATACGGTATTTTCCGTAGAATTTTTATTCGAGCATCGTACCGTATTCACATCATCAGTTACATGGCATACCTAAGGATATAGTATCTGACCGTGATGCGAGGTTTATATCCAAGTATTGGCAGGAATTGCAGGAGTTGATAGGTACTACCTTGAAGATGAGCACAACTTTTCATCCTGCAACTGATGGTCAGACTGAGAGGACTATCAAGACCTTGGAGGACATGTTGAGAGCATGTGCTATGGAGTTTTGGGGTAGTTGGGAGGACAGGCTTGATCTGATCGAGTTTTCGTATAACAACAGTTATCATACCAGTATCAGGATGGCACCTTTTGAGGCTTTGTATGGCCGGAAATGCCAAAGTCCAGTTTGTTGGGACGACAGTTCAGAGGCAGTGGTTCTAGGACCACATTTGGTACAGGATATGGTTGAGCAAGTTTGGGTAATTCGTCAAAAGATGAGGGCAGCTCAAGATCGTCAGAAGAGTTATGTCGACTTCCACCGCAGAGACATAGAGTTCGCAGTAGGCGACAAGGTCCTCTTGAAAGTGTCACCTATGCGAGGGGTTGTGAGATTTGGAAAGAAAGGCATGTTGAGCCAGAAGTTTATAGGTCCTTATGGACCGCATAGGCGAGGTAGCCTACAGGTTAGCTTTACCACCAACTTTGGATAGAGTCCACAATGTCTTTCATGTTTCACAGCTCCGGAAGTATGAGAGTGACCCGTCACATGTACTTGAGGTTGAGAACATCGAGCTTGATGAGTCTTTGTTTTATGCTGAGGTTCCTAAGGAGATTCTAGACCGCAAAGTACGCAAAAAACGGAATGGTGAGACCGTCTTACTCAAGGTACTTTGGTCCAATCACAATGTGGAAGAGGCCATATGGGAACCATAGGAGGCTATGCGAGAGCGTTTTCCTAAACTTTTTTATCAGGTATGGTTGGTTACGGGGACGTAACCGTTGTCTTTTTAGGGGGGTAGGAGACGGTCGCCTGTGCGTTTTTGTCTTAGTTTGAGTCGGGTTAGTCGGGTTTTGTGATGCTTTGTGCCTGTATAGTGTTGGTATGTTGTGTCGAGAAGTCGTTTTGTTGTGTTTGTTTTGGGTAGAGTGTGAACTTCGAGGACGAAGTTCCTTTTAAGGGGAAAGACTGTAATACTACGGATTTTATAGGCTGGTACTCGACCGAGTATGGCCTACTCGGTCGAGTAGTGTGGGTCGTGTAGTCTGTTTGGCTACTGCCGAGGAATACTCGGCCGAGTATGATGAATACTCGACCGAGTATCCGGTCTGGCGAGTAATATTTCAGCGGTTTGATTCGGGAGTAATTAGAGGTTATATAATTCGATAATCAGTTTCTAAAACATCATTTACAAAACCTAAGCAAACTCACGACGCTCTAATCACTCCCAAATCTCTCCTCTGTGTGTGTGGACGTTATAACAATCGTATTCAATCCTTCACCCATTCGCCGGTAAGTCTTTATCCTTATATTGTTGATGGTTAATTCTAGGGTTTGCCTTTAATCATGAATTGGGGGAAATGGGGTTTTCCAGTTAGTAATTGTGTTATGTGATTATTGTTTAGACGAGGACTTCGTAGAGGAGCCGTTCTAGTGCCTGATTCTCTGCATTTTTGTTGTTGCTAAGGTAGGGTTTCCCTACTCAGTTTCTGTTGATTGAATTAAGATGTGATTGTTTTGTGTTTACTGTATCTGCTGATCATCGGAGTGTTGGTGTTGTGGTGGTGGTTGTGATGTTGTGGTGTTGTGATGATTGTGGTGGAGTCAATTGCGGGAGTGGCTCCACGCCCTTGTTTGCCCTCCAAGGAACCCGTCACGGGAGAGGATGTGCAAATTAAGGGACATGGTTATCGTTTGTTGATGAGCGGGATTTAGGTGGGGATTGGCTACGGTCCCTCACTGGCGGCGAGGATTACCTGTTGCGATGGGTAATCTGGCAGGGCTACACACTTCGGTGTATAGTCGGTTACTGTGTGAGATCGGGAGACTGGGGTTGGAGGATGATCAGCTGGTTACCTTGTGCTTTTGTCTTGTTTTGATTGAACAGTACTGACCCCGTTGTTTTATGAAATCTGCGGTGATCCATTCGGGGATGGTGAGCAGGATGTGACAGGTATTGCATTTGGTGAGCTTGGGGCAGTCATGGGAGAGTCATCACGCCAGATGTAGTATCACCATCATGAGTCTTAGCATATGTTTTTGTAGTTGTTAGCATTCAGATTCACTTTTATTAGTTTTTGGAACTTTGTAACTTTTTTACAATTACAGTATTTTAATAAATGTGTTTGGGACAGTTGCTTATGATATATACTAATCTCGGGCAACCGAGATGGTAACAGCCTTTCATGTTAGGGTAGTCCTGGTAAGGTACCTTGGTATGAAGGGGTGTTACACCATGTAAGCCACCCCCTTCGGGAGCTGCAGTGGCCAAGTAATCATCGCCCCAGCTGGTAGTCGAACCCGGGACCTTTCAACTACTGCATTTATGCAAGCTTCAAGGTTTAACCCGACTACCACTGGACTAACACCACTTGGTTCAATTTACTAAATTGAGGGGTATAACTTTACAAATGAAGTAAAAAATTAGAATAATGTAACGTCATTTTTTAGTATAATGTGACATGATTTTTATTTGTCTTATATAACTTATTCTAACAAAAAAAACTTAAAGGGATATTCTCTCGTGTACCCCTCAACTTTTTCATTTTCTATGATATACCCCTCTTTTCATGCAAAAAAACTTTGACCGTCAATAATTCTTGGCTACAAGTTCAGAATACGATAAAACTTTTTTTCCAAATTGACCGTCTTTAAGAGGTCTTTCGTTTAAAAAAAAATTCACCGACGTCTCAACTCGTAGTCGGGAGTTATGGTCGGTCAAAGTTTATTGGTTAAAAAATGTTTGACCAACCATAACTACCGGCTAAGAGTTCAAAAAGCGGTGAATTTTTTTTTCAAATTGAAGGCCTTGACGAGATAATTGGTTTGGAAAAAAAATTACCGTTTTCTAAACTCGTAATAGAGAATTATTGTCGGTCAAAGTTTTTTTGCAAAAAACGAGGGGTACACCATAGAAAATGAAAAAGTTCAGGGGTACACGAGAGAATATCCCAAACTTAAAATATAAAATTTACTCTCATATTTTTTTTTTTGAGGAAAACGCCCAAAGGCATCAATTCATTAACGAAATATCAAACAAAACAGCAGCGTTCGCAGAAGGTGGTAAACCATCCTCCCATATAACTTTACCAGAAACAGACGGAATACAATGGGCTAGCTCGTGAGCGACACAGTTATTAATACTGATGGGGCATATTCTGCACCCGCTGACCGAGTCAACACATTGAGCAAGGTCAAAGATATCCACAACAAGTCAACGACTTAGACAAGCCCTTAACCGACTGTCGGCTTTGTCTTTTGTGCCTCGGCTAGGACAACTAGCCAGCCGGGGCACATATCCGCGAACTCATATCCAAGACCCCTCGGCGGCGAGTCAACAGGGCCCGCCGGCCTGCCATGGGTCCCTCGGCCGAGGGTAGATAAGTCTTTCCACCTGCTAGCCACTTGGTCACTTGGCCACTACGTGACAAAAAGTGAAAGTCTATAAATACTCCTCAACCCTCATTGAGGAGAGGATCCACAATTTAACCTAAGAATCACTATTCATCTGGTAATATCTTCCTTATCTCTCTACAATATATACTTCGCCAAGTAACAACAACTTATCCCTTTAAGTTTACTGACTTGAGCGTCGGAGTGAGTTCGCTCGGTCCAAAGCCGAGCCCTCAGTTTGTTCATCGTTTCAGGAGACCGCGAGGAGGATTCAACTAAAGACGTCATTCTACAAGCACGGGTGGTAACAAATACCGCTCGGAATTACACCCGGAACAATTGGCGCTGGCCTCTGTGGGGAAAGATACTAGAAGCTAGTCACATTCATTCCAAACAAAAAAAAAAAAAAAAAAAAAAAAAACACAAAACAAAAACCCACCCAAAAAGCTAAGAAGATGTCAAAACAGCAAGAGGTATTCGTGACTGACGAAACCGAATTCTACCATGATGATACCGCCCACATTCGGTGTTGCAGACCCTCCACCGGCCGAGTAATCCAATCGGAATACGGGATGCCAATAATACGAGATCGCCACGCCGCCGACCAGTGTCACCATCATGGGACATGTGGTTGATCTGGCAAATCAAGCAACTCCTGGACCTAATTAGTAGTACGCCGACTCACACTGTTACACCGACAAGAGTGGCGGAACCCGCCTGAGAGACCAGGGCCCAAAATGTGACTCGAGAAACTTGAACGGAGCACTAGGGGAAGTCGACCCTGTCAAGACGCGGGGAGCCCAGAGTGCTAGTGGTAGACCGAGTCCTTCCCGCACTCGCGGGGGAGGACGCGTCGCCGCAAAGACCGACGAGGCACGCCCGGAGGAGTGAAAAAGTCCGACTCACAGAGCCGGAGAAGAAGCCCGACTCACCGCAGTCGGAGAAGAAGCCCTTCCCGCCACGGGGAGAGGAGCAGGACTAGGGATGCGAGGAGCCGATCGCCGCGTGTCGTTCGACACGTGGTCGACACCCCTCGGCGCCTACGTCCTAGAGACCCGGTGCCAACTAACTCAAGTTCAAGTTGCCACCCATAGCATACAAAAAGGAGAAGGCGACCCAACCGACCACGCCGAGGCTTTCGAGTCTCACATGTCGGTGTGGGAGCAACCTGATGAGGTTTGGTGCCGAGTCTTCCCTACGACTCTGCAGGGGATGGCACAAAGTTGGTACAAGGGGCTACCCGATGGGTCGGTATACTGTTACGCCGACCTAAAGGACATATTTTTAGCCCAGTATTCTTGCAATAAGAGGAAGGCCGTTGAGACATCGGACCTCCTGACTATCAGACAGGAGGGAGGCGAGTCTCTCCGGAGTTATGTGAAGAGGTTCGACGCCAAGGTTTAGCAGATTCGTGAGTGAACAAGCCGAATCGGCGGCCTTCGCAGATCGATGAAAGGCCTCCCGAGAGGAGACTTAAAAAATGAGCTCATCAAGTGCGGCGGCTTGCACCTAGACTCCGCCAGGAAAATGGCCGACCAGGCCATAAAGGTGGAGGACTACCACAAAACTGGGAAGGCCCGGCGAGGCCGGGCACTCGTGAGAGTAAGAGCCGCCGGAGGACAACCCGGATGAAAGACGCCGTGACAATAATAGGTCACGATCGACAGTCCGCCAGGAAGCGAGCTCGCTGGCGCCGGGGAGTTCGAAACGTACTACCGAAGCGGTACAATGATCACACCCCCGGTCGTGTCCGCCGCCGAGGTCTTCGCCCGAGCAAGAGCGAGGGTCGAGTGGGAAAGGCCTCCCGGGCCGAGGAGTGACGGTGACACGAGCCAAGATCTTTGTGAGTACCACGCCACACCGGCCACTTAATCGACAACCCGCATTCAAGAATGCCATCAAGAGCCGATCCGGAAGGGGAGCCTCGGTAAATATGTCGCCAAAGGCCAAAAGACTGATGCCGGCGGCTCGAACAAAAAATCCGTCTTCGAACGGATAGGAGTAATCAATGTTGTCATCGGGGCAACGAGCGGTGGGTCCGCTCATGGGCACAAACGGCACTCGAACGAGCCGTGATCGGGCCATCAACTTTGTGCCCAAAAAGCGGCCACCGCTTCCAACATCCCCGATATAACTATTGGGAAGAAGGACTACGAGGGAGTAATCGCCCCACAAACGACCCACTCGTAGTCCACTTGGACATATCCAACCACCTGGTCAAGAGGTGCTCGATTGACACAGCGCCTACACGAACATCATGTTCGGGAGTGCTTTCTCAACCTCGGTCGAAAGTCGAGGACTTGAGCCCCGCACCAATCCACTTTGTCTGACTTTTCCGGCCGGCCTGGTACCCCTGGGGTCAATCAGACTGCCAGTGATGTTCGGCGAGGGGAATGCGGCTAAGAATGTCCTAGGTGAGTTCGTGGTCATTGACGGCTCGTCCTCCTACAACATTCTCATAGGCCGAGTCACTCTGAGCGAGGCCGACGCAGTGATGTCCATCCGGGCCCTGACACTGATGTATGTCTCGGACCGGGGGGAAGCGCATAAGCTCGTCTCCAAGGACGAGAAGGACGAGGTGGTCAACGTCCAGATATCTGCCAGAGGATGCAACATGCAATCCCTCAAAGTGGCAAAGAAGTCAGGGAAGGGGAAGAGCCCATCCTTACAACAGGAGGACGACCTCATGGATTCAACTGTCGGCATGGTCGAGGGAGCCGAGACTGAAGAGGTGGAAATTGACCCAGGGCGCACCGTGACTATCGGTGTCAACCTGGAGCCAAAATTCAGGGCCGCTCTCCTAGACTTGCTGAGGAAAAACAAAGACGTCTTCGCCTACTCAGCGGCCGAGATGCCAGGCATGAGCCGGGAGGTAATTGTTCATAAGCTGAACGTACTCCCCACCGCTCGCCCTGTCAAGCAAAGGATGAGGAACTCCTCAGCCGAGAAGGATGAGGCCATCAAAGCCGAGGTAGATAAATTACTGGCGGCGGGCTTTATCATGCCCTGTACTTATCCTGAGTGGTTAGCTAATGTTGTAATGGTGAAGAAGTCGTCGGGGGCGTGGAGGATGTGTGTAGATTTTACCAATCTTAATAAAGCGTGCCCCAAAGATTGCTATCCCTTGCCTCGGATAGATAGTCTAATCGACGCGACGGCAGGCTACACTATGCTGAGCCTGCTGGACGCCTTCTCAGGGTATCATCAGGTATTCATGGCCGAGGAAGACATGCCCAAATGCGCATTCATCACTGCTAACGGCACATACATGTATAAAATGATGCCATTTGGTTTGAATAACGCCGGCGCAACTTACACAAGACTAGTGGACAAAGTGTTCCAAAATCAAAAAGGGCGAAACATTGAGGCTTACGTCGACGATGCTATTGTAAAAAGCAAGTCCGACAGCGAGCACTTGGCCGATTTACACGAGACATTTTGTTCACTAAGAAAATACAAGATGAAGCTCAACCCAATGAAATGCAACTTCGGTGTCCGGGCAGGTAAGTTCCTCGGCGTACTTGTCAGCGCTAGGGGAATTGATGCCAATCCAGACAAAGTCCAAGCAATCCTAGACCTGCCGGAGCCGAGGAATCGAAAAGAGGTTATGATGCTGACCGGAAGGATGGCGGCTCTAGCCCGTTTCATCTCTAGGTCAGCCGACAAGAGCACCCCATTCTTCAAAGTGTTGAAGGGGAATAAGGACTTCAGCTGGGGGGAGGAACAGAGCACAACTTTCAAGCAACTGAAAGCTCATCTTCGAGACTCTCCCAACCCTGTCCAGGCACCGATCCGGGGGAGACGCTATATCCGTACATAGCAGCGATTACCTCGGCCACGATCAGTCGTAATCGTCGAGAGAAGAGGACAAACAAAGAAGACCAATCTACTTTGTCACCATACGTTGTTGCCCGCCGAGAGAAATTACCCGCGATCGATCGAAAAAAGCGAGCCTTTCTTTGTCGTCGTCATGGCAAGGAAACTGAAACCCTACTTCGACAAGACATCCCGTGACGGTCTTAACCGACCAGCCATTGGAGAAAGCATTGGAAAAATTTGAGCAATCCGCCAGGCTCATCAAATGGGCAATATAGTTATCCCGGTTTCGGCATTCAGTACAAGCCGAGGCCCTCGATAAAGGGACAGCATTGGCGATTTCTGGCCGAGTGCACATACCAAGAAGAGCAAAACCGAGTATGGGAGGTATACACCGACGGGTCCTCCACGACGAACAGCTCAGGAGCCGGCATACTTATCATCAGCCCAAACGGGGACGAGTTTGAGTACGCCTTGAAATTTACCTTCTCGGCCTCAAACAACGAGTCCGAATACGAGGCGGTGATAACCGGAGTCGAGCTAGCTAGGGCTGCCGGGGCAGAGCACATCATTTTGAAAACAGATTCACTCTTAGTGGCTAATAAAATCAGAGGAGAGTACGAGACTCGGGACGACGGGATGGTAAGATACCTGGAAAGGGTAAAAGCTGACACTTCAAAGTTGAAATCCTTCCAGATACAATGCATTCCCAGGTCTGAGAACAACCGAGCCGATGCTCTCTTAAAGCTTGCCAGTTCAACCATCAAGAATATCAGTCGAACCGTGCTGGTGGACATCAGGAATGCCAAAAGCATTACTGAGACCGTCGGCATGGTGGGCGACACAGAGGCCGAGACGACGTGGATGACTCCGATAATAAAGTACAAACTGATGAATGAGTTACCGGAGGATCGCAGTCTCTCACAGAAGATAAAGAGGATCGCAGCAAGATACTTGGTGTTTGAAGGAGAATTATACAGGAGGTCCGTGATAAGGCCACTCTTGAAGTGTGTCGGTCCAACCGATGCGGAGCTAATACTGACAGAAATTCATGAAGGCATCTGCGGTCATCACATGGGGGCAAGAACACTAGCCCACAAAGCTCTCCGAGCCGGCTACTTCTGGCCCACCATGCTTGAGGATTCCAGGGCCAAAACCAAAAAGTGCAACAGCTGTCAGATGCATGCTCCGGTGATATATGCGCCATCCCGAGACCTTCAGCCGGTACTTAGCCCCCTTCCTTTTGCACAGTGGGGGATGGATCTACTAGGGCCATTTCCAACGGCATCCGGAGGAAGAAAATTCTTGATTGTCGCCGTTGACTACTTCACCAAATGGGTTGAAGCTGTAGCGGTACCAGCCAAGACCACAGCGGCCGTGAGAAAAGTAATCTGGGAAAATGTCATAACTCGTTTTGGGTTACCCCAAGTCATGGTATTTGACCACGGCCGAGAGTTTTGGAGTGACATAATAATGAGTGGCCTGGAGGAACTTGGTATCAAATTTGCATACTCCTCCTGTCTGCCGCCACCCACGAGCAACGGATGGCCGAGGCGCCAATAAAACAATCCTCAACGGTTTGAAGAAGACAGTTGAAGACCTACGGGGAAGATGGGCGATGAACTACCCGGCGTCCTATGGTCCCCTGCGAACCACGGAGAAAGAAGCAACGGGGTACAAAGTCCGTTCCACTTAGTCTACGGGCCCGGCGATCCCGCCAATGAAGCAACGGTGCGACATTCGACGGCGACCTTCAACCCGGTTGAAAATGAGGAAGGTTTACGAACCTCCCTAGACCTGGTCGAAGAAAGCCGAGATACGAAGACGCCTCAACTTGGCAAAGATACCAAAACCGAATGAGAAGAGCCTACAACCGGAGAGTCCACAAGAGGGATTTGAAAGTAGGGGATCTAGTCCTAAGAAAGTCGGCCGCCACCAACAAAGGAAACATTCATGGCAAACTAACGGCCAACTGGGAGGGTCCCTACAAAGTGGTTGAAGAAATGAGGCGGGCACGTGCTGGTGGCCGACCGACATGGAGGGTGTGCCCCTGATGAGCCATTGGAACACTGACAATCTCAGGAAATACTTTGTGTAGCGGCGGAGGTGTCCAAAACATTTGTTGGCACCCCAACGCATGTTTATATCTAATGAAGAATCGTTCAAGTTTTCCATCAAAGTGTTCATTTCCCCCCATAGTCACTACCAGGAAGTAGACGCCATGGCAGTCGCTACCAGCGCAGTTGACAGATACGAACGCTGTCGCGCTGTAACCCCTAGTCGCCTCGGCCAACCGAAGGCCTGGCAGGGGACACAACGGTCGACACGCTAACATCCGCTATCGCGCCGTAACCCCTAGTCGCCTCGGCCTACCGAAGGCCTGGCAGGGGACACAACGGTCGATACGCTAACATACGCTGTCGCGCCGTAACCTCTAGTCGCCTCGGCCAACCGAAGGCTTGGCAGAAGACACAACGGTCGATACGCCAACATCCGCTATCGCGCCGTAACCCCTAGTCGCCTCGGCCAACCGAAGGCCTGGCAGGGGACACAACGGTCGATACGCCAACATCCGCTATCGCGCCGTAACCCCTAGTCGCCTCGGCCAGCCGAAGGCCCGGCAGGGGACACAACGGTCGATACGCTTACATACGCTGTCGCGCCGTAACCTCTAGTCGCCTCGGCCAACCGAAGGTCTGGCAGAGGACACAACGGTCGATACGCCAACATCCGCTATCGCGCCGTAACCCCTAGTCGCCTCGGCCAACCGAAGGCCTGGCAGGGGACACAACGGTCGATACGCTTACATACGCTGTCGCGCCGTAACCCCTAGTCGCCTCGGCCAACCGAAGGCCTGGCAGGGGACACAACGGTCGATACGCCAACATACGCTGTCGCGCCGTAACCTCTAGTCGCCTCGGCCAACCGAAGGTCTGGCAGAGGACACAACGGTCGATACGCTAACATGTTCACAACGGCGGTTGGGAAGCGCAATTCCGACGCCTCGGTTAGACCGAGAGTGAAAGAGGAAGCGACCAACATGCTAACATGTTCAAGAAAAAGACGTTAAACGCAGTTGAGATACGCATTCTAGCTACCTCGGCCAAGCCAGAGGCAAAATAAGCAAACTCTTATTAAAAATGATAACAGTTTACAAATGAGAAGGATACAGACGACGGCCGTCCCCATAGGGATAAGCCAAAACGCAACCTACCAAAGTTTTACAAAAACAAGGAAAAGAAAAGCAAAAGGTTACAGACATGACATTTGAAGCGCCAAAAGATGGCGGGGGAGGAAAGGCTCGTAGTTGGCCCCGAACGCTAAAGCTATCCGAGACGCCGGTGAGTCCGGTGACGACCGTCCGTCTCCCTACGCTTATTCTTCGCCCCCATCGGCAGCAGCAGCGTCATCTTCGGTGGCCGGCCCAGAGGAAAGCTCGTCATTTCCACGTGCCTTCAGCCTTTCAGCCTCCTCTTCGGCCTCCTTCACCTTTGCATCGTAGGCCGCATTGGCCTCGGCTATCTGAGCCGCCTTCGCCGCCTCCGCCTTTTCCGCAGCCGCTTTTTCCGCAAAGATCGGCCATCTCATCCGTGGCTGTTCAAATTTTTCCCACGGGAAGGAGCCTTCAGAATGAGCTTCTTGATTGCCTCCCTGGTCGCTTCCTCGGCCTGATCCCGGAATTGAGCGCACATGTTAGGGATGATCTCAGTTTGAAGCATCTCAATATCTTTCTCCCTTTGGGCAAGGACAACCCTAGTGTCCCTGTGTGCCTCCGACTGAGCCAAATACATTTCCCTCCATTCTTCCCTCTTGGCAACAACGGCGTCGTAGCCGCCCTTATACCTGTCCCGCTCCTCCAGCAACTTGGCAGAGGTGGCATCAGCAGCCTCAACTTTGGCCCTCTCGGCCAATAGCCGCTTCTCAGCTTCCTCCGCACGCTTTCGCGCAGCAAGGAGGTCCAGCTTAGCCTTCCCGGCTTCCCCCTTTGCAGCGGAAAGATCAAGCTTAAGCCGTTCGATCAGTGGCGCAGCCTGGGCCATGGTCTTTTCTTGCTCCATAATGTGGGAGCCGGCTAGTTGAGCCCACTTCGCCAGCCTCTTGTATATTCTTGTCCCCTCTGCCACAAGCTCGGCGGGGGGAACCTTCTGGAGTAAGGAGTCAACGGTGACATTTCTATCACCCGCCTTCTCGTGTCGCTTCTCTAACTGCCGCTCAGTAAGAACGGCGGCTGTCGACGGCGGATCTACAAAAAATTCACACATCGCATCCATGTCAACATTCATTGACACATCAGAGAGTCTGTCATCGGGAATGCATAATGAACCAGCTAAGTCTGAACCACAGGTTAGGTCCGTACCAGTCCGAACCTTCTTAGATGAAGGACCGGGTGAATCATTCTTTTCCTAAGAACGGTAGAAGCGGCAGTGGCTCTTTTCTCTTCTTTGGAGGAGGAGGGCCCTTCGCAACGGTCACTACCTCCTCGGAGACATCGATGACCTCCACATGCTCCTTCTGGACCGTTGGGGTTGAAGAGGGAGTTGGGATCGACGCCGTCGCCGACCTGGACGCTGCTGTTGGGCCCTAAATTATCCTGCCTGATCAGGTATAGGCCAGGCAACAGCCAAGGACAACTTCCAGACAAAAGATATCTAAAATCAGGCATTACTTCAACACGGATAGGCACCAAGCAGGAGTTGATAGAAGACAAGCGAAAGATAACCAAAGAAACTGAAAAGGAAAAGCACCAGCTACTGCGCAGCAACAAAAATGGCGATTTTATATATGTTCCCTACAAAAAAGGAAGACCAATTCCAGAAAGCAAAGATATAGGGAGCAATCAAAGCAACGGCTAAGAAGGAAGCAACCATCTCCAGGTAAATAGGGCACATTCCCTATTTACCAGGAAAACCTAAACTAAGACAAAGACAATTGGAAGCAACCACCTATAAATAGAAAGGAAGAGAAGACAAGAAGGATCATCTGAAAGACCATCACTTTTACTCATATTCTTTGTATTCTTAAGCAATATACTACTTTGTCACGCCCGATATAACAATACTCTGTCAAGGCTATCTAAAATCATAGTAACAATCACTCCGGCTTGGTGCCCGTGGTTTTTTCCCTTATTCCCAGGGTTTTTCCACGTATAAATCCTTGTGTCATTATTTATTAGTTTGTTTTACATTTAATTATACCAATCAGGTAAGTTATTCGAGTTAGATCACCCTACATATAAATCCCTGGCAGGACGTTCTAGATCAATAAAAATCCTGCCAAAACAATTGGCGCCCACCGTGGGGCATCTAACTCAAAAATAATCAAAAGCCCACCACCAAATACCACAAAAACTAAGAAAAAATGGCAGGAGATAGCATTGAGCAACAATTAGCTGTTGCCAAACAACGATTGTTGGAGATGGAACAATGAAACAAAAAATGATCCAGTCAAGTCAAGTGGCAAAATTGAAAGAATCGAATCCGGCCTAAAGATACAATTTGGGAGAAAAAGCTTCAGGATCAAAATTGAAAGTCCAGCCTGGCACACCATTCTCCGCCATCATAAGGAACATTGACTTCTCCAATATTGGTACTCCAACTCCATCAAAATCCAAAGCAGGAGAAGAAATGGACTCAGGAGAACTCCAAAATCAAGAACTCCAAGATCAGACTAACACGGCCATTATGATGGCTATGCTCCAGGAAATCCAAAAACTTCACGAGAGATTTGAAAAGATCCCAGGAGTTCCTACCCCAATTGAAGAAGCAAATCCAGAAAGCTATGCTGATTCACCCTTCGTGGATGAAATAGCAAAGATAGACCTGCCAAAGAAATTTGTGATTCCCTCAATGAGAATCTATGATGGAACCACTGATCCACAAAACCATGTTGCCTATTACAAGCAAAGGATCTTTGGCAAGCATCAATTCCCGATGAACTACGTCAAGTCTCGTATGTGTAAGGGATTTGGAACAACTCGAACGGACCGCCTTGCAATGGTACATAAAACCGCCAAATGGAAGCATCAAGTCCTTTGCTGACATGGTCAATTCTTTCAATCATCAGTTTGCCAGCAGCAGGGAACTAGAAAAGAGATCCAGTGACCTGTACAGGGTTAAACAGAAGCCTGGAGAATCCATCAGATCATACATGACAAGATTCAACAAAGAAAAAGTGTCAATCCCCAGATGTGATGTTGGAACAGCCGTTGAAGCTTTCAGGCAAGGGCTACCCCTGGACAGTGACTTCTACGATGAAATGACCATGAAGCCCTGTCATACCTTTGAAGATGTCCAAGCATTAGCCATAGGCTATATCAGGCTGGAAGAAGACAAAGGCTACAAGGCAGATAATGCTGACAACAACTCAGGATATGACAAAACCAACAGAAAAAGCTTTAACAACAAAGGAAGCAGTTCCAGGCCATCTCCCTACACAAGACCTGACAGATTAGAAGTCAACTATATACATGAACAACGAGGTAACTCCTATACTTATCCTCCTGTCCAGGAATATAACTTCTCTGTTGACATTGCAGGATTAATCAAGAGGCTTGACCATATGGGAGACATTGTCAAGTGGCCAAAGAAGTCAGACAACCCCAACTCAAGAAAGGACACCACCAGGTGGTGTGAATTTCACATGGACATAGGTCACACAACAGAAGAATGCCTGGGATTACGGAGACAAGTGGCTTACCTGCTAAAGAAAGGGTACCTGAAAGACTTGATGCAAACAAAGAACAGGGAAAATGATGGAACAAGAAGAAACACAGAAAGGCAACAACGTGACCTACCCCCTGCACCACCCATTTATGAAGTCAAATTCATCAATGGAGGATCGAAATTTGTGGTTTGACTGACCAGTTCACTGCTAAGAAAATTGCCAGGGAGTCAAAAATGAAATCTCCTTTTAAACCTATCAATTTACCTCAAATTACTTTTGACGACACTGATATGCAGGGCATTCCAGACCTCCACCATGACAGCCTAGTGATCACCATGCAAATAGGGACTGCACGAGTCATGAGAATCCTGATAGATGGAGGCAGCTCAGTAAACCTGATCATGCTTGATGTCCTTAAAGCAATGAAGATTGATGAAAGCCAAATCATAAAGAAGTCTAATGTCCTAGTAGGATTCAATGGAGAAACAAGAAACACACTGGGAGAAATACACCTGCCCACATATGTGGAAGGAGTATCTTCATATGAAAGATTTGGAGTCCTGGACTGCCTGTCATCCTATAATGCCATATTGGGAAGACCATGGATCCACAACGTAAGGGCCATACCCTCCACCTATCACCAATGCATCAAAATACCAATAGAATGGGGAGTAGCAACCATAAAAGGTGAACAAAAATCTGCCCTGGGAATGTTATACCGAGTCATGAAGCCTTCAAGGGGTAAGTCCTCGCCTAGCAATTACAAGTACCACTGTCAGGACAACTCATGTGGCGAGAAACCAAAATGGAAACCGATCAAGTAATCT
The DNA here is from genome assembly GCF_048544455.1 of Silene latifolia. Lineage (NCBI taxonomy): Eukaryota > Viridiplantae > Streptophyta > Magnoliopsida > Caryophyllales > Caryophyllaceae > Silene > Silene latifolia. Next base: position 15,395,111 of record NC_133531.1, read on the forward strand.
TAGACCCCGATTACCCCGACAGCGGGCATGTCGGTACGATCGATGTCCCCGATAATATCGGACAGAATTAGTAAATTTTCTTAAAAGTAAATCTTCATGTTTTGCCTGGTCACATTTTGATATGACCGGAATAGATGCCAATATTATTACACATAAACTAAATGTTGATGAGTCTTATAAGCCTCCCGTGAAAAAGAAGAAAGTTTGCCATTTGAAAGACATGCTATCATTAATGAAGAAGTAGACAAACTATTGGACATGGGGATGATAAGAGAAGTCATGTACCCTAGCTGGCTAGCCAACGTAGTGGTGGTTCAAAAGAAGAATGGCAAGTGGAGAGTTTGTGTAGATTACACAGACCTCAATAAAGCCTGTCCAAAAGACCCATTTCCACTCCCACACATAGACGCAATGGTGGATGCTACAGCAGGACATGAACTCCTGACATTCATGGATGCCTCAAGTGGATTCAATCAAATCAAGATGCACCCATCCGATCGGGGAACATATCGCATTTATCACGGAAAGGGGCATATCTTGCTACACAAAGAATGCCCTTTGGCACGAAAAATGCGGGGCAACATACCAACGCCGGTCAATACAATGTTTAAAGACCAAATAGGGGACACCATGGAAGTCTATATTGATGACATGGTAGTTAAATCAAAGAAAGTCAAGATCATGTCGGGACTTGGAAATGACCTTTAAGATCCTAGAAGATTTCAATATGAAACTCAACCCATCCAAATGCCATTTTGGAGTATCCTCGGAAAATTCTGGGGTACATGGTGACCAAAAGAGGAATAGAAGCTAGCCCAGAACAAATTAGAGCCATACTATAATTGGAATCCCCCAAGTCAGTCAAAGACATTCAAAAACTGACAGGACGAGTTGCAGCCCTGAATAGATTCATTTCCAGATCATCGTAAGATGCAAGGCATTCTATGACCTACTCGGGAAGAACAAAACATTCAAATGGTTGCCCGAACACGAGTCACCTTCCAGGAGCTCAAAACATACCCGACTACACCTCCGCTACTTGCCAAACTGACAAAGGAGAACCCCTAACGGTCTACCTATCATCACGTAAACAAAGCAGTAAGTGGAGTCCTGACCAAAGAAATTGATGGCCAACAAAGATCCAGTCTACTATGTAAGTAAAAGTCTCCTAGATGCGAGAAACCAGGTATGGCCTACTTGAAAAATATGTACTTGCTTTAGTAATGTCCTGCACTAAACTTCGACCTTATTTTGAAAGTCACTCAATCGTTGTAAGAACCAACTTGCCTATCAAATCTGTCCTGAGAAAGCCCGAGTTATCGGCAGAATGGCAAAATGGTCAGACAAATCAAGCACCTATGATATAACCTTTGAACCCGGACGGCAATTAAATCTCGGGCATTAGCAGACTTCGTGGGTCGAATTCGGTCCTACCCTAGAACAGACCTCATAAAAGAGGTCAATCTTCTTGACACTCAAAAAACAGACCAGGAATGGACTCTCCATGTAGATGGGGCAACAAATATGAAAGGCACGGCCTAGGATTAGTCCTAAAATCACCACGGGGAGACCCGATTGCACAAAGGCTATTAGTTGTGAGTTCAAAGCCACGAATAATGAGGTTGAATATGAAGCCCCGATTCTTTGGATTAAAGGTATGTATAGAACTCGGTGTAGCAAACCTCAAGGTAAAACATGACTCTCTCTTAATTTTCAATCAAGTTAAAGGAGTATATGCTGCAAAAGATTCAAAGATGATACTCTATTTGGAATATGTCAAAAACCTTTGCAAAAAATTCAGAACCTTTGACATTGACCAAATACCAAGGGACCTAAATACCCAGGCGGATGCCCTAGCCAGCCTGGGATCAAATTTCAGCCCCTTTGTGTTTGACAAAATACCCATCGTCCACTGCTGGAACCAACCATAGAAAGGCTCGAACAAATTTGCCCTATCCAGGAAGATACAAATTCTCGGACTAAACCTTACTATGATTGGTTCCTGCAGGGGATACTCCCTACAAATAAAAACGAAGCAAGGGCCCTGAAAATCAAAGCATCCACTTATACCATTATAAATAACACCTTGTTTAAAAAGTCTCAGGCTGGACCTTACTTACGTTGCCTGGAACCAAATGAAGCCAGCCAGGTCATAGAAGACATACATAATGGATCTTTGCGGAAATCATAAAGGTGGAAGGAGCTGGCAAGCAAAATTCTCGTGACAGGCTACTTTGGCCAACCCCGAGAGCCGATCGCATAGCATACAAATTTGACTCAAAATGTGAAGCCTGTCAAATCCATTCTCCTTATATCCATCAACCATCAGAACTACTACATTCCATCTCGGCCCCCTGGCCATTCATGAAATGGGGCATGGACATAGTAGGGAAGCTACCTCAGCGCCGGACAAAAAGTCTTCATGCTAGCAATGACCGACTACTTTTCCAAATGGATAGAGGCAGACTCTTACAGGCAAGTTAAAGAAAAAGATGTCATATCATTTATCAAAAGGAACATCATATGCAGATATGGAATACCTTTAAATAGTCCGTGATAATGGAACACAATTTGTGGGAAAAAGAACACTAATTTCAGTGCACAATGGAATATCAATCTAGTCACATCTACACCAGGCTACCCTAAAGCCAACGGCCTGCGTAATCAAGCAACAAAGTAGTAATCGTTGCTCGAAGAAAAAGTCGAAAAGAAGAAAAGGAAGATGGGCGTAAGAGCTCCCCTAGTCCTATGGGCCGACAGACCACACCCAAAACAAACGGGCCAAACACCATATTCCCTGGTCTATGGTCATGGCGATAATACCAAAGCGAGAAATTCATGTGCCAACTACGAAGTACTGAACACAATAGAAGAGAACAGCCCCTATTACAAGATAACCTACTCTTAACGGAAGAACCGAGAGATGCGCCAAAGTCGGGATAGCCGCCTACCAACAAGCAAAGAGTAGCGGAAGTTACAACAAGAATGTCAACATCGAGTATTCAAAGAAGGAGACCTGGTACTAAGGAAAGTTTTCCCCAACACCAGAGAAAAAAACGCAGGCAAACTAGCCCCTACATGGAAAGGCCCGTACTTAATTGATTCAATAGTGGGACAAGGAGCTTACAGGCTACAAACTTTGGAAGGAGAGATGATCCCCAGATCTTGGAACATTTCCCACTTAAAACTATTTCATATCTGAGAAGCAGGTAAAATTACCCACCCTATATACATGTGCTAAATTCCATACCTGCTATGTGCTAAGTTCCCACTTAAAACTATTTCATACCTGCTATGTGCTAAGTTGCTTACCTGTTATTCTTAATTTTACCCAAAACTTTATTTCAAATCCTGAAAACTTGTTTTACGCCTTCTTTTCACTTATTATATGTTACACTTTAGGCTTAAACAAATGTTCAGGATTGAGGGCCACTCCACCTAACCCGAACAAAGATTTCTAAAAATGCTCTAATTTGGCACTTTTACTGCCGACCCGAAAAATAAATCGAGCTCAAGTACAAAAAAGACAAGTACAAAGGTGGAATAGACCATAGTACTTGTCAAAAAGCCCTCTCGACAGCCGAGGGCCATAAGCCCTCCCGACCGGCAACCACCCTCATTCTTATAAGCCCTCCCGACAGGCAGATAAAGCCACCATTTCCTATAAACACAGGAATGAGGGCCATAAGCCCTCCCGACGTGCATTACTCTAACAAAAAAATATCACATGAATGTATGGTACAAATCCCAGTCAAAAACAGCAAGAAAATCAAGGAAAGGATATATATATTAAAACCTACCCAGAATACACCCTCCCAGCGGGAAGAACACACCGCTTATTCAGGCAAAGCCAACAAAAACCAAAACAAATCCTAAATTATTTGTTCAGGGAACATCCCCCCATGAATAGGCCAAAACAACACAAAAACCCACAAACAGAAAAAATCAAACTAGCCCACCTTGGACACAGTAGCAGAGCCAATCCCCTCATCAGCAGCCTCCTCTTCTTCATCTCCATCCCCTTCAACATCACTATTTTCCCCTTTGGATGGAGGAGAGTCCACCTCCTCGTCAGCATGCAACTTACAAAGCTCAGGATAAGTGGTATTGAGATCACCAATTCCCGATCGGGATTCCAAAAGGCCTCGACTTCAAGAGCAGCTCTTTCATAGCATCCACACGACCCTTGCCAAAGAAATACACGGCAAAGCATCTTTATACCTGGCTCGAACCTCATCCCTTTCTACAACCAATTCTTCATTTACCTTTAATCGCTCCCGCATAGCCTGTTTTTCACCTTCAATTCTTCTTGGGCAATATCAAACTTAGCCTCGAAGAGCTTTCAAGGCATCCCTGAGCAGATTTTAGCTTAGCAGACTCCACCAAAGAACCGAGCCTTCCCCGCCTCATTATCCTCCTTCAACGAATGATTCTCAAGCCTTGGACACCTCCAAATCGCCTTTAAACTTGTCAAGATCTTTTTCAAGATTTGTACCTCCCAATCCAAGGCATTTTTTAGACCATGGATCGATTCCGGTTGACAGCACTCCTCAAAGACATCATTAACATTCTAAAACAAAAGATGCCCATCTAAGCCACAAAAAAGAAAACACACACAAAAACCCACAACAAGCAAAGACAAAAAATATATATACCTCCTGAAGCATGGTAACCAGGTTGGCAAAGATAATCCCCGGAACGATACATAGCAGCCCAAAGCACGAGCGAAGCTTCCTCCGCTGGTACTTGAAATAAGGATCATCAACCACAAAAGCCCGAGCCTCGAATTTGATCCTTAGCAACCGGACCTCATCCATACGAGCCCCGACTCCCCGACCTCATGAACTCCTCCCAAAGACTCATCCACTCTCTTCCTCTTCTCAGGACGATCACTTTCATCCACAATCTTTTCAGCGACACCAATCGAGCCCCCGCACAAAGTTCATGAACCGAACAAAGACTATCACTCCCCGTTGCCTCACCGCTCTTTGACTTCTCCCCGTAATTTGAGAAACCCCCGCCTTCACCAAAGACAGGACCAAAACTAGCAATTCTTGCAGAAGCCCTGGTAGCCGCACGACGAGTTTCTAAATCAAAGAATATAAGCATGAATCCAATACAGAAAGCAGAAGGACAAAACAAGCAAAAGAACTTACTCCCCGACGAAGATGCCCCGGAACCTTAGTGCTCTTCAAGGCTTATAAGTGCTCAACTTAGCCTTCTTAAAACGAGGCATAGCAGACTTGCCCTGCATGTAGGCCAAGCCCTCTCCTCTTCAGCAACGCCATAAATGTTGCTATCCGGTCAACCGACCCCTCAAAGATCGTGGATCATTCACCCAATCATTTACTAAAAGAAAGCACGGGCAAAGTAAGTTAACTCTCCAAAAAATACTATTACCAAGCCAAAATTATGCGGAAAGAAAGATTACCTCCTTCAACAGTGGATAATTGAGATAGTCCAGTCGGGGGCAATTGAATCGGCCTTGATAAACATATAAGTCTCGAGCCAGACCTTTATCATCCCCTGAATCAAAATTGGTGATCGGGTGAGCCATCTTTGACCGACTCGAAAATTGAACCTCCCAAAGAGAATGACTCTTCAGGTGATAAACATTCTTAAAATCATCCAGAGTAATGACCAACTTATGCTTAGAACATAAATGCTCAATAGAATGGACAATCTTCCAAACCATTGGCATGAGTTGAAACGGAGGAACCCTAATAGCCCTAATCACCTCAGTCATGAAAGGAGAAAGGGGAAGTTGACCACCACCCCTGAAAGCCCACTCAAAAATACAGAACCAACCCGGGCTACTCCAATTAGCCCTGATAGGACCATTCTCAGGAATCCAAACCTCAGCCCCATGAGGAATGAGACCCCTGCCCTTTATATAATGCTCAAAAGCAGGTTTCAGTTTATTAGCCTCATGGAAAGAGACTGTCAAAGCCTTATTAGGAGAATACTCAACCCCCTTATAAGACATAGACAAAATCTCTGGAGGAGGAACAACCTCCACCACATCATCCTCAGGGATGACATCAGGGACCCCCTCAACCTCAGCAGAAACCATTTCAACTTCAACAGGAACTTTTTCAACCTCAGCAGGAGCTTTTGAAGCTGTTGTCCTTCTCCTGCCACCAGCCATATATTATTTTTTCTGGAAGATGAATTTTTGCAAAGGGAAAATTTTTTAGAAAGAGAAAGAAGAAAGTTAGAGATTGGAATGTGAAGACATACACGGAATAAGCAGGATATTTATAGCCGCAAAACCATAACGGCTAGGAAGGCAAGTGGTTAAGATCAATCATGACTCTCCTAGGGTTTTGTGAACCTACCCCATTTATGGCAAGTAACCGTTACAAGAAGTTGAATCAAACACAAATTCTGAATCCGATAGAAAGTCCCTGCACAAATCACTTGCCTGGCCCAAATTTTTATCTCCTCATTCCTGGCCAGACCCAATAAAGGAATAAGCAGATAAGGGGCAATTGTTGGGCCCTAAATTATCCCGCCCGATCGGTATAGGCCAGGCAAAGCCAAGGACAACTTCCGGACAAAAGATATCTAAAATCAGGCATTACTTCAACACGGATAGGCACCAAGCAGGAGTTGATAGAAGACAAGCGAAAGATAACCAAAGACACTGAAAAGGAAAAGCACTGTGCTACTGCAGGCAAAAAAACAGGCAGTTTTATATATGTTCCCTACAAAAAAGGAAGACCAATTCCAGAAAGCAAAGATATAGGGAGCAATCAAAGCAACGGCTAAGAAGGAAGCAACCATCTCCAGGTAAATAGGGCACATTCCCTATTTACCAGGAAAACCTAAACGGCACAAAGACAATTGGAAGCAACCACCTATAAATAGAAAGGAAGAGAAGACAAGAAGGATCATCTGAAAGACCATCACTTTTACTCATATTCTTTGTATTCTTAAGCAATATACTCGCCTGTCACGCCTGATATAACAATACTCTGTCAGGCTATCTAAAATCATAGTAACAATCACTCCTGGCTTGGTGCCCGTGGTTTTTTCCCTTATTCCCAGGGTTTTTCCACGTATAAATCCTTGTGTCATTATTTATTAGTTTGTTTTACATTTAATTATACCAATCAGGTAAGTTATTCGAGTTAGATCACCCTACATATAAATCCCTGGCAGGACGTTCTAGATCAATAAAAATCCTGCCAAAACAGCTGCCTTTGGTTTTCTTTTCGGCACGCCTCCGAGAACCCGCGCTTGAGCCGCCGCCGGATCCAGTGCCTTCAGCTGCTTGTCCATGAGTTCGTTGGGAGCCAGTCTACGATCGCGCGCGTCGGCCTGAGGATGCCGCTGAACGACCTTCCCGTCCTTATCAAGCCCTAACCTCTTCAAGGTCCCTTCAGATAGATCCTGGCCAAACCGGTCTGCAAGAAACCAGACAAGAGTTACAAAAGAAGTAAAACAAAGCTCTAAAAAACAGGAGCATAACAGGCGAAGATGAGCCTCACACCGACCCTACTCACCCTGGTTGAGGGCCGGTATGAGGCCGACGCGGCAAAGCAGCTCATCCTGAAGAATAATCTGAGTCGGAGGCACCCATCCCTTCTCAAGATCAAACAGTGCATCGCCCGCTCTTCATCCGCATTAAGAGGAACCCAAGGCGTCCATCTTGAGCTTACTCGGGAGACCCATTTTTCACGCTCCCCCTTACTCGCACCGCAAGTTGACTTGGTCTTTGGAAGGACCGGGGCAGCAGAGATAGTCATCCAAGCACCTTAACGTACACCCACCGCTCTTTCCAGTCCTTGCAGGAGGAAAGCTTATCAACGGAAGCGTAGCCCGACTCCATCTGCACGCTGTACCACCCCACTTTACCGGGGGTCGATGGCCGAAGATGGTGAAGCCGACGGAATAAGTTAACCGTAGGGGCCTCCCCCTTAAAGAGACAGAGCCACACGAAGCCAACTATCGTCCTAATGGCCAACGGATGCAGCTGAGCCACAGCGACGTTCATAGCTTTGATGATGGCCGTGACGTATTCATTCAAAGGAAACCGGAGCCCATACTCCTGGTGCCTAATATATACGCCGATGTGACCCGGGGGAGGGCAACAGACCGCCTGACCCTCCTCAGGGACAACAATTTTGTACCCCTCACCGAAGGAGAAATGACCCTCGAAAAGAGTTTCACCAGAACAACTGGCGAATTTATTGGTCCAGGCACGGTCAAGACCAGTCATGCAGGCCTCACCGTGATCCAGGATATGCGGCCTCACATCACCAGAAGGAACCCTTTCCTCACCGTCATCATCAAAGTCTTCATCGTCCTCCCAACCCTCCAAAACTTTCGGGTCAACTTCGGGAGAAGGAGACCTAGGACCCCCGGACCTTAGCGGGACGGCGGCCAGTGCCTCCTCTTCATCAAGACGCGACGGGGAACCCCCCGGCGCACGGTTACTAGGACCGGCATCAGCAGAAGACATGATTCACAACGAAAACTTAACAATGAAAAAGTTAAAAAATTTGTTTGTTTACCTTGAAGAAAAGTGCTACGCCGGAGTAACAATTCTGAAAGCTAGAGAGAAGTTTCGTCAAAGAGGGCTAGAAAGAAGAAAATTTTTGAGAAAATGAAATTGATGGCCAATTTCAGGGACTAACTACCCTATTTATAGGGAAAAGCCCATGAAGGAGAACCAATCAGGGCACAACCCATGAAACGTCAGCCAATCAGCGAACAGACACGTGTCAGACATGCAACCACGGAATGTCAATCGTTGCAACAGTTGAACGTCAATCAATGCAACAGTGACCAAGCGTCTTCAACACGCCCCTTCATATCCCTCCGCCTATCCATCTTCCTCAACAAACTCCTAAGTATCTGTTCTCCGCCGGCCACATGATCAACCAAGCTAGGTAGCACCGGCCGGGGGCAATCAAAAACAACCGGCACTCTCAACCCTGGTCTCGGCCAGCGTCACTCTCTTTTCCACATCGAATGCCCTTTACACATCCATGTGGAGGGGGGATATGGTACGGCCTAAACAGAACCAAGCCGAGGCAGAAGAAGCCGGGGCAGAAAATTTTTGATTGCGCAGAATATACGCTCGACATACATCGGAGCCCATACCACGGCATAGACTACGCTGGGGGCAAATTGATGGGGCATATTCTGCACCCGCTGACCGAGTCAACACATTGAGCAAGGTCAAAGATATCCACAACAAGTCAACGACTTAGACAAACTTAACCGACGCAACTGTCGGCTGTCTTTTTTGTGCCTCGGCTAGGACAACTAGCACCGGGCACATATCCGCGAACTCATATCCAAGACCCCTCGGCGGCGAGTCAACAGGGCCCGCCGGCCTACCATGGGTCCCTCGGCCGAGGGTAGATAAGTCTTTCCACCTGCTAGCCACTTGGCCACTTGGCCACTACGTGACAAAAGGTGAAAGTCTATAAGTACTCCTCAACCCTCATTGAGGAGAGGATCCACAATTTAACCTAAGAATCACTATTCATCTGGTAATATCTTCCTTATCTCTCTACAATATATACTTCGCCAAGTAACAACAACTTATCCCTTTAAGTTTACTGACTTGAGCGTCGGAGTGAGTTCGCTCGGTCCAAAGCCGAGCCCTCAGTTTGTTCATCGTTTCAGGAGACCGCGAGGAGGGTTCAACTAAAGACGTCATTCTACAAGCACGGGTGGTAACAAATACCTGCTCTGGAATTACACCCGGAACAAATACGATGCGTATGTGACCACACAATTGACTGAAACTTATGGCTAATCTCCACGATATCCTCTATTATAAGCGAGAACATACTTCTTACATGCTTCTACTCTTTATCGCATCAATCACCTGCAAACTGTCACTTTCCAGCTCGACCTGTTGAATTCCTCTAGAGGCAGCTTCCTCGAGTCCATCTAAGGCCGCCATAACCTTCGCCACATGAACCTCCCAGCTCAACCCACGTCTAATAGAACGACCCCACACCACCTCCCCCTTCGGGTCACGACACACCACACCCATACCCACTCCCTCCCCCTCCTTCACCCCCGCATCCACGTTAATTTTAATGAACCTTTCCCTTGCCGCCTTCCATCCTTCTTCTCCGTGCTCACTCCCACCCCTCGGCCTCCTTCCCCTCGACATCCCACCTTCCACCCTCACTCTCTCGCCAACCCCTTCATCAATCACATCCCTCACCCTCCGAATAATAGACTCCGGTACCACCTCGCAATTGTCAAAGAAAACCTTGTTCCGATGTTCCCAAAGAGCCCAACATCCGACCATCAGCTGAATACTATCCGTTTCATTCATCTCCCGCCAACATGCTTCCACCCACTCCCTAACATCAGACCCCCTTACTTACGCCACACACGTCATCCCGAGACCATCCCACACCCAATTAGCCACCCCACATGTGACACCCCCATACTCCAAGTGCCTTACCAGGATCACTCAGGTATAAGAACGTCACCATCCCGGTTTCCCGAGGCAATGATAATCAAATGACAATAAAGAAACATAATTTAAATAGCCAAACTATTTAAAGTGATTACAATCGAAAACCAAACTGACAAAAGGTACAATACATGTTCTCAAAATCCAAAGGTCTAAACAACTAAAGTATGACAGCGGAAGACTCTAATCAGCTCGTGGTGACACATCCCAGCTAGCCCAAACGCTCCTAGTCAAACCTGCTCAGTAACTGCTCACCATCCCCGAATGTATCACCACAATTTTTAAAACAATTAAACGGGGTCAGTACTAATTACACAAAATAAAGTACAATACAACAATTACCAACCAGCACAATCATCACATCAAACCCCGGTCTCCATGAACAATCACCACGTAACTGACTACACACTAAAGTGTGTAGCCCTGCCAGAGTACCCATCGCAACAGATACTCCACACCGCCAGTGGGGGACCGCAGCCGTACCCACCAAATCCCCGCTCATCTCCATCGAGCGATAAACCCACGTCCATTAATGTGCACATCCCTTCTGTGGCGGATTCCACAGAAGGCAAATCATGGGCGTGAAGCCACTCCCGCAAGTGACTCCACTCAGCCAGGGACACGCCTCGAAGAACACAGACAGACAATCATCAATCACAATACAACTCATCAATCGTCTGAAACAATCAACAACACTAACTACAGCACAATTCACCACACACGTCATGTAATTAATACTGAGCAAGGAAAACCCTACCTGAAGTGCAATCACAAGCAGCAGACGATCTAGCTGTCTCAAAAACGCTCTTCTACGAATCCTCCTCCTATTCACATAATCACATAATTACTAACAATCATAATTAACCACCAAAACCCCCAATCCCCCAAATTAGGGTTTAAACAAACTTAACTAATCACTATAAAATTGGTACGTAGATCTTACCCTCGACGCAAGGATCACAAGGATGTAAAGAACGATGAAATCCGACCTCTCAAGCTCCGAGATTTGTCAATAACACGGGTGATGCGAAGAACGTAGGTTGAATCTCCTTTTTAAAGTTATTAGGTTTATAAAAGTGATTTATGAAGATGACGGAAAGAATTATATATTAATCCGTGTTATTAACAAAACCCCTCGAATTAATACCCGCTAACCGAGCTACTCGATCGAGTAACTGACGTACTCGATCGAGTGCCACTTACTCGATCGAGTACCCAGGCTACTCGATCGAGTACCCTACAGACAGAACACTGTTTCTAAAATCAAAACACCCTTACTCGACAGAGTAAGGCCCACTCGATAGAGTACCCAGAGACTCATAAAACCGTAGTATTACAGTCTTCCCTCCTTAAAAAGAACTTCGTCCCTGAAGTTCAAACCACAACAAAATAAAAACATACTACCACACTCCCGACACAACAACCAAAAAAAAAAATGCAACCTACAAACTCCGACACATACTACCAACCAAAATCAACCCGACACAACTCACTATGAACTATACCCAAAAACAACATAAAAAGATGCAAAAACTCTTCGCGATCATCTCCTACCCCTCTAAAAGAACCAAGGTTACATCCTCGTAACCATACATACCTGTTAAAAAAAGAAACGGATAGCGCTCTCTCATGGACTCCCCTGCCTCCCATGTAGCCTCCTCAACCTCATGATTAGACCAAAAAATCTTAAGCAAGACCGTCTCACCATTTCTAGTTTTCCTAACCTTCCGGTCCAGAATCTGCTTAGGCACCTCAAGGTAAGACAATGACTCATCTAGCTCTATGTTCTCTGCCTCTAACACATGTGACGGATCATTCACATACTTCCGCAGCTGAGATACATGAAACACATTATGCACCCTATCCAAAGAAGACGGTAAAGACAAACGGTAAGCAACCTCTCCAACCCGGTCTAAGATCTCATATGGTCCTATGAACTTCTGACTCAGCTTGCCTTTCTTCTCAAATCTCATGACCCCATGCATAGGAGACTCTTTCACAAGAACCTTGTCCCCAACCTGAAACTCTATATCCCGGCGATGTAGATCTGCATAACTCTTTTGCCTATCCTGAGCTGCTCTCATCCTTTCCCTAATCATCTTAATCCGCTCAACCATATCATGTACCATCTCTGGTCTCAAAACCACTGCCTCAGCACTGTCGTCCCAGCAAATCGGACTCCTACATCTCCTCCCATATAAAGCCTCAAATGGCGCCATGCCAATACTAGTGTGGTAGCTGTTGTTGTAGGAAAACTCAATCAAATCTAACCTCTGGTCCCAGTTACCACCAAAATCCACCACACAAGCTCGTAACATATCCTCAAGAGTCTTGATTGTTCTCTCTGTCTGACCGTCTATCGCAGGATGAAAAGCTGTACTCATCTTCAATGTCGTTCCCAAAGACTCCTGCAACTATTTCCAAAACCTTGAGATAAACCTCGCATCCCTGTCAGATACTATGTCTTTAGGCACCCCATGTAACCTTAGTACATTCTTCCGATAAACCATAGCCAATTGTGCCTTAGTCCATGTATCTTTCATTGGCACAAAATGAGCTGACTTGGTCAATCGATCCATTATAACCTATATCATGTTGTTACCCTGCTGGCTCTTTGGCAAACCCACGATAAAATCCATGGAAATAGATTCCCACTTCCACTCAGGTACCTCTAAAGACTGAATCTTACCTTGTGGTCGTCGCTGTTCCCCTTTAACTCTCTGATATTTCAAACAACGGGCCACAAACTCAGCTGTTTATTTCTTCATCCCAGGCCACCAGAAAGTCTTCTTTAAATCCTTATACAACTTGTCACCTCCTGGATGTACCGAATACTGCGTACTATGTGCCTCTGTCATGATTGTCTTTTTCAGCTCCTCATCATTAGGGACACACCACCTCCCATCAAACCTCAAACTACCGTCTGTATGAATAGAGAATCTAGACGTTGTCCCTTTCTCTACTCCAGCTCTCCACTCCACCATCTTGGGATCTAACACCTGTTTACCTCGAATATCATCATATAGATCAGGCTGCACTGTCAAATCCCCCATGACATCCCCTTTCTGGATCATATGTATCCCAAACTTCCCAACCTCATCTCTCAACCTCATCAAGGATATAGTTGTGCACAAAGAATGTACACTCTTCCTGCTTAAAGCATCTGCAACCACATTGGCTTTCCCTTCATGGTAGATAATATCCATGTCATAATCGCCAATCAACTCCATCCACCTCCTCTGTCTCATGTTCAACTCCTTTTGAGTGAAGATGCACTTGAGACTCTTGTGATCAGAAAATACCTTAAAGGTCGCCCCATAAAAGTAATGTCTCCAAATCTTGAGAGTAAACACAACTGCACCCAACTCCAGATTGTGTGTAGGATAGTTCTCTTCATAAGGCTTCAATTGCCTAGAAGCATAGTCAATCACTTTACCGTTCTGCATCAACACACATCCCAACCCATTCTTTGAGGCATCTGTGTAAACCTCAAAGTTCTCACTCCCTTCAGGCAATACTAAGATTGGAGCTGTGGTCAAACGCTCCTTTAATGTCTGGAACGCCGTCTCACAACTTTCATCCCAATGAAACATGTTCTCTTTCCTCATCAAAGTTGTCATAGGTCTAGCAATCTTGGAGAAATCTTTCACGAACTATCTGTAATATCCTGCTAAACCCAAGAAACTCCTGATCTCAGCTACGTTCTTTGGTGCTTCCCACTTGGTAACTGCCTCAATCTTTGCAGGATCCACAGCTACCCCTTCCTTTGAAATCACATGTCCCAGAAAGGCAACCTTTTCTAACCAGAACTCACACTTGGACAACTTGGTATACAACTCATGCTCCTCAAAGTCTGCAACACAATCCTGAGATGCTCCTCATGCTCCTCCTTAGTCTTAGAATAGACTAAGATGTCATCAATGAAAACCACTACAAACTTGTCCAAAAACTGACTGAAGACTCTGTTCATCAAATCCATAAACACAGCAGGTGCATTAGATAACCCAAACGGCATCACCACGTACTGGTAATGGCCATACCTCGACGTGAAAGTTGTCTTTGGTATGTCCTCCTCTCTAATCTTCACCTGATGGTATCCCGATCTCAGATCAATCTTGGAAAAGACTACTGCACCACTCAACTGATCAAATAGGTCATCTATCCTTGGCAAAGGATACTTGTTCTTCACGGTCACTCGGTTCAACTCCCTATAATCTATGCACAACCCTAGGCTCCCATCTTTCTTCTTCACAAAAAGAACTGGTGCTCCCCACGATGATACACTCGGTCTAATGTATACCCTCTCTATCAGATCATCTAGCTGCTTCCTGAGCTCCTCCAACTCCTTAGGACCCATCCGGTACGGTGCCTTAGAGATTGGCCCCGTCCCCGGTTTCAGCTCAACACTGAAATCTATCTCCCTCTTCGGTGGAAACCCCGGAATCTCATCTGGAAAGACTTCAAAACTCCCCACAATCGGTATCGATCAATCGTCGGACTCTCCATCCTGTCATCTCTCACATGGCACAAGATCATCGGGAACCCCTTCCTCAGATAGAACTTCAAGGTCACAGCTGCAATCAACTTAACTTTGGGTTTGACAACAAACCCACGATAAGACACACTAACGCCCTTAGGACCTCTTAAAGACACTTTCTTTTGATGACAGTCTATATTAGCTTTGTACCTTACCAACCAATCCATCCCGACTATCATCTCAAAACCTCCTAAAGGAAACTCTAGCAAGTCTACAGGTAGATCAACTTGCCCAACTATCATGGATACATCTCTATACAACCTCCAACACGATACAGACTCACCCGAAGGTATAAAAACTTCCTCTCTTACAGATTCATACTCTCTCAGACCCAACTGTTTAACATGACTCGAAGATACAAACGACTGTGATGCCCCCGAATCAAACAAAACAAAGGTATAAACACCGTTAACAAGAAAAGTACCTGTGATGACATGAGCGTCGTCCTCAGCTGCTTTCTTCTCCATCATGAACAACTTGCCACATCGGTCTTCCGCCCACCTCCCCGGACAAGATTAGTGAAGTAGCCGGTTTAGCACCCGACCCCTAGTTGTTGTTGGTGTTTGTAGCAGGTTTTTGATAAGAGTTACCGCCATTGCGGTTGCCCCACCGTTGTTGCTCTGACCTCCCTTGTTGTTCCATGACCCAGCTGGTCTGTTGCTCGCATAACTCTGTGCAGGACCCTGAGAAAAGTTCCCATGTCCCGACCTCTGAAAACCTCCACTCACCGCAC
This sequence comes from Silene latifolia, assembly GCF_048544455.1. Classification (NCBI taxonomy): domain Eukaryota; kingdom Viridiplantae; phylum Streptophyta; class Magnoliopsida; order Caryophyllales; family Caryophyllaceae; genus Silene; species Silene latifolia. The sequence continues at coordinate 15,410,834 of NC_133531.1, forward strand.
TGGTGCACTCATATCTCTTGTGGCCCGTACCGCCACAGTTGTAGCAGGTCATATCCCAGCTACTCCCACCACTACTACGACCTCTCCCGAAAGAAGCCCCAGCACTAAACCCCGAGCCCGATGAATATGCTCTCGCCTGACTGTGGTTACCCTTCTTATAGTTGGATTGGCCACCTCCCTCACTCTCAGCCTTTCTCTTCTCAGCACCTCTCTCTCTGGCCATCTCCACTAGCCGTTCAGCCCTCCCAGCTCTCTCATAAGCTTCCTTAACATCTGTAAGAACTCCTATGGTAACTTCTCCATTATCTTGGGGGTCAACCCCTTCTCAAACCTCAGAGCTAGGTTCTCATCACTCAATCCCATATCCTCAGCATATCTAGCCTTCTCATTAAACTGTCGGTAGTACTCAGCCACCGTCATGTGTTTGTCATCTTAAACCCGTCGAACTCCTCTCTCAGCTTACTCCTCACATGCTCCGGCACGAACTCTCGCCTCATAGCCTTTCTAAACTCTTCCCAAGGAATAGCAGGTAACCCCTGCCTCGCATACATATCCCTAGCGTCCACCTTTACCTTGTCCCACCACTCACCTGCTGTCTCCCTCAAGTAGAACGCAGCTTGTTCCACTTTCATCTCATCCGGGAAGTGCACCAAATCCAGGATGTTCTCCATCTCTCTATGCCAATTATCCAGAAGAATTGGCTCCCCAGTCCCCTTGTACTCTTTTGGGTTAAACCTCGCTATGTAAAGACTAATCTTCGAATGATCAACATCCCTATCCTTCCCCACTCTCTTTAAAGCTTCCGTAAGAGCATCTTGGTGCTCCAACATCTTAACTATGTCATTTGTGGTCATGCTCTCAGCTCTAGCGTACAAGGCGTTTCTCTTAGGCGGCATCTTGAAACTATATAAGAAAAGGTAGACATAAACATACATACCATAACCCAGAACACGTATATAACCTGCACAGACCCCACTCGATTGAGTACCATAACTTACTCGATCGAGTTGAGGCTACTCGATCGAGTGCCCCGACTCCAGACCCCAGACAGACCTTCTGATCTCAAATATACTCGACCGAGCTGACCAGCCACTCGATCGAGTGACCCCTACTCGATCGAGTGCCCCTATGTACTCGATCGAGTACCCAAAAATACAATTCTGACCAGAAAAACATCAAACTAACCACTCGATCGAGTCAGGTCCACTCGATCGAGCACCTCACCTACTCGATCGAGTGCCCCCCACTCGATCGAGTCATGCAGACTCATATACACTACCCGCATGTTAGCTCACTTCCCCAAACTTACTATGTAACCTGTATAACTCCAACATTATAATTATAACTACGCATACATATCTACGCAATTCTTCATATAATCAACAAAAAAATCTACTCATGTTATTAAAATGCCACATTATAAACACGCAACATACTTTTCATTCAATTCAACATGCAAACACATCCTTTCCAACCTCTATCCATACTCCCAATTCTCCACATCCAACATCCAACAGTTCACAACACGTGCTATTAGGTACACATACAGAACAAAAGACAACACTTACGACCCTGACACGTTCCCCCATGTGATCGGTTCAAAATTGCAGGGCGAGTTCGCGACTTTAGGACGTCTCCCAAGTCTTTGCATTAGCTCTTACAACTTTTACCCCGTGTTCATTTTAATTGACTCCCTATATTCATTAGATTCATTGGTTACAGGTTTCAGGATCGTCGCTCTGATACCACTTTGTGACACCTCCATACTCCAAGTGCCTTACCAGGACCACTCAGGTATAAGAACGTCACCATCCCGGTTTTCCGAGGCAATGATAATCAAATGACAATAAAGAAACATAATTTAAATAGCCAAACTGTTTAAAGTGATTACAATCCAAAACCAAACTGACAAAAGGTACAATACATGTTCTCAAAATCCAAAGGTCTAAACAAATAAAGTATGACAGCGGAAGACTCTAATCAGCTCGTGGTGACACATCCCATCTAGCCCAAACGCTCCTAGTCAAACCTGCTCAATAACTGCTCACCATCCCCGAATGGATCACCACAGTTTTTAAAACAATTAAACGGGGTCAGTACTAATTACACAAAACAAAGTACAATACAACAATTACCAAACAACACAATCGTCACATCAAAGACCGGTCTCCATGAACAATCACCACGTAACTGACTACAAACTAAAGTGTGTAGCCCTGCCAGAGTACCCATCGCAACAGATACTCCACACCGCCAGTGGGGGACCGCAACCGTACCCACCAAATCCCCGCTCATCTCCATCGAGCGATAAACCCACGTCCATTAATGTGCACATCCCTTCTGTGGCGGGTTCCACAGAAGGCGAATCATGGGCATGAAGCCACTCCCGCAAGTGACTCCACTCAGCCAGGGACACACCCCGAAGAACACAGACAGACAATCAGCAATCACAATAAAACTCATCAATCGTCTGAAACAATCAACAACACTAACTACAACACAATTCACCACACACGTCATGTAATTAATACTGAGTAGGGAAAACCCTACCTGAAATGCAATCACAAGCAGCAGACGATCTAACAGCTGTCTCAAAAACGCTCTTCTACGAATCCTCCTCCTATTCACATAATCACATAATTATTAACAATCATAATTAACCACCAAAACCCCCAATCCCTCAAATTAGGGTTTAAACAAACTTAACTAATCACTATAAAATTGGTACGTAGATCTTATCCTCGACGCAAGGATCACAAGGATGTAAAGAACGATGAAATCCGACCTCTCAAGCTCCGGAATTTGTCAATAACACGGGTGATGCGAAGAACGTAGGTTGAATCTCCTTTTTAAAGTTATTAGGTTTATAAAAGTGATTTATGAAGATGACGGAAAGTATTATATATTAATCCGTGTTATTAACAAAACCCCTCGAATTAATACCCGCTAACCGAGCTACTCGATCGAGTAACTGACGTACTCGATCGAGTGCTACTTACTCGATTGAGTACCCAGGCTACTCGATCGAGTACCCTACATACAGAACACTGTTTCTAAAATCAAAACACCCTTACTCGACAGAGTAAGGCTCACTCGATAGAGTACCCAGAGACTCATAAAACCGTAGTATTACACCACAATCCCGAAATAAATGAATGCTTGACGCTAAAAACGAATGACAAAAGGGATAAAAAGAATACTCACCTCCTACTCGGGCAGCGATGTTTGCTCTCGTGGCTAAAGCTTCGCTACACAGTTGCCAGAAGAAGAGTTTTACACGGGGCCAAACCAAAGTTTTCCAAAGCCGATTCCAAAGCCATTTACTACTCTCCCAATCCGAGGACCCAGAGCCGTCCCCAACATACGCACTCCAAACCGTATACATACCATCCCTTTCTAGACCCCAATACCGTAAGTCGCGAAGCCTATTCGGACTAACCCTTATATTCAAAAACCTCTCAGTTTCAAATGGCAAAAACACTTGATTTAACAACTCCTCATTCCACCCCCCCACCAATCAGTTTCAACAGCTCTGCCACCCTCCTGTCTTCGTGTCCCTGCGGGCAAGGCGAAATAATCTTTCCCGTTTGGGTATTTGGAATCCAAGCATGACCCCATATCTTAGTGTCATTTCCATTCCCAATGCATCTCCTCAATCCCCGCTCCATGACCTCTCTAGCTTAAAAGATGCTTCTCCAAGTGTAACTTGGATTGGTACCAAGCGAGGCCGTCATAAACTCCTCATTCGGGAAATACTTTGCCTTCATAAGGCGGGACCAAAGACTCTCCGGGCAGGTCATCAACCTCCACGCCTGTTTGCCTAAGAGGGCAAGGTTGAACAATCAGAAGTCCCGAAACCCCATCCCACCAATCCCTTTAGATCGAGCCATCTTACGCCATGCCACCCAGTGGATAACTCGTTTCCCTTCATCATGACCCCACCGGAACCGTGCCACTAACGATCTCAACTCGTCACAAAAATTCGCAGGAATTTTAAACACACTCATCACATAGGTAGGGAGAGAGTTGGCAACCGCCTTTATGAGAACCTCCTTACCAGCCATCGACAAAATTTTCCCACACCAACCTTGTAACCTTTTACAAAGTTTATCCCGAATAATATCCGTAATAACCTTCTTAGATCGTTCAATCACGGTGGGTAGCCCCAAGTAACGAGCTTGTTCCTCCAGTTCGACCACACCAAGCCTCGCTGCTATTTCCCTCCTTCGGCCCCTATTAATCCCTTTGCTAAACGAGATCGTTGTTTTATCAAGACTGACCAATTGTCCGGACGCTAACTCATATTTCCTCAAAATATCATTTATGACCTCGGCTTCCTCCAAGTTAGCCCGAACGAAGAAGATGCTATCATCCGCAAAGAGGAGATAAGAAACGGGTGGTGCCGAGGCCGAGACCTTAATCCCATGTAAAGAATTGTTCTCCACTGCCCTGCGCATCATATTCGATAAAGCCTCCGCGCATAAAAGAAAAAGATACGGCGATAACGGGTCACCTTGTCTTAAGCCTCTTCCCGGACGAAACTCCTCCGAAGGTGCTCCATTAATAAGAACTGAGAATGTTACTGTAGAGACACACGCCATGACACGTTGCACCCACACCCGATCAAAGCTCATAGTCAATAAAACCCGTCTCAAAAAAACCCACTCCACCCTATCATATGCTTTAGCCATATCAAGTTTAATCGCCATATGCCCCTCGGATTGTCTACTATATTCTTCATATGATGGAACATTTCAAACGCAATTAAAATATTATCGGAAATTAATCGCCCCGGCATAAAGGCACTTTGATTTTCTGACACAATTTACCCCCGGAACATTTTCAGTCGATTAGCGAGCACTTTAGACACCAATTTATAGGCCACATTACACAAGCTAAGCTTATCAACCTAAAATCCCAAATTTTATCCGATGCCTTTTTCTTCGGTATTAAGACGATATTAGTCTTATTAAGCCCTTCCGGAGACATCTCACCACGTAAAATAGCCAGCACAGTGGATACCACATTCGGACCGATTACCTGCCAGTAGGACTGGTAGAAGAGGCCATTCATTCCGTCAGGACTCGGAGCCTTTAGAGGATGCATTTGATTTAGAGCCTCGACAATCTCTGCTTCACAATATTCCGCTTCTAGGAACCTATTCATCCGGGCCGAAACCCGTCCCTCCAGCCCAACCAGCACAGCATCGAAATTGGCAGGTTCATCCGACGTAAATAGCTGCTGAAAATATTCATTCGCAACGCTCGACACAGCCTCATCCCCTTCATGCACTCTGCCCTCATATTTAATTGTTGTTTAATTTGCTTTAGGAATAAAAAAACACATTTTAATGGAGATGATGTGGCTTTTTAAAACACTCATAAAAGAGGGAATGGTGTAATGTAATCAATTGTCATGCTTTTTAATTATATTTATAGATAGATTATAGATGAGTACTCGGAAGATGCCATTTGAAGACCTTAAATCTTGACTAGAGCATTTCCTTGGCACAAATTAGTGACGGATATGTAAAGACAAACACTTTTACACTTTGTACTTCCCTAAACTTGTCTTATCTATACAAATGGGAGATACTTGATCCGTCATAAGCTTGTGCCGGATCACAAGGGAGACTTATTGTTTCGAAGGCTCGTGTAATTTCTTATGCCTTCACATTCATCTTCTCTACCCTCTAAAATTACACAAAATCTCATTGAAGACGGCGATATCCGTCACAAGCTTGTGACGGATACCATTTCCTCTCACAAAATACCAATGAGAGGTGAGCGGGGAAGCACATGGGGGTGCCCCACCTTATCCTCTCTTCCTTTTTGTGAGAGGTTTTCAGCTTGTGACGGGATTAACCCGTCACAAGCAAGACGCTTTGCTAAAATTAGGCCTTTTTTACTCCATATGTTTCATTTCGTTTTCAGTTAACATACACGATTTTAGTTATTCATCCTTATCAATAATTCATGTTCATATTCTCTTTCTTGGATTCCCTCCTAGGTCCCCCCTCTCTTCACCTACAAAAAGTCACGTAATGATTTTATTTTGCTTGTATACCATTATATTTTCTTCAAATATAATATTAGAGGATGTAATTTAAGGTCGACGGTGAGATTGGAGAGGACATTGAAGAAGAGGAATTCAAATTCAGAAGGGTGAGAAAAAAGACGTTGTCGATGTTATGGTATATTGGTATGTACCTTGCTTGGCTTGCTACTTTACATTATTCATTGATGATTAAAGATTTGAATGATAGGGCGCTACCAGGTGGCGCCGAGATTGGTAACACCCTCTCACATGCATCCTTATTGAAGGGTCCTTACTTATTGCATGTGAAAAGGTGGCGCCAAGATTGGGTGTCACCCAGTGACGTCAACTCATTTTCCTAAAGATTTAATTCGCTTTTTACCTATACCCTCTTATGAGATGTTCAACTTGAGCATATATTGTCATATGCACACCTTCATCTTTAGGGACTTAAATAATGAGCTTTACAGTCTTAATTTGTGACGGAGATGTACAACATTTAACATATTTCTCATTAATAATATTCTCTAATAAAATACATACAAAAATTAAATGCCATAAAAGACATTAATCATTGATCTAATAGAGATGTTACCCTTAGAAGGAGGCTAACCCAACGTCCTATCTAATTTATGCAATTTCCTCAAGTCATCTAAGGTACCATTGCATGTGTAGTAAGGCACGTCCTTACCTATTTATCAAGGAAACAAATTTGGGACAATGGATCCGTACAACTACCACCCTTTAAGCTGTAATTGATGGATAGAAAAGGCCTATGATTCATTATAAAGATACCCCAATAAAGTTACAACTGTTAATGGGTACATGCAGGATTCATCCTGTCGGACCGACAAAAAAAGCGGGTATTTTTTGACATATTTTCAAAACTTTACATAAAATTAGTAAAAAAAAAAAGGAGTATAAACACACATCTTCAAAATATACGTAAACCCAACTCATTAATTCGTACCACTCGTACCAGACACGTAGGCCATAAAATTTACATTGAATTGGACCAAACACAAGTGGTACAACATGTTTATAGCCTTTTGGGTGCAAGGCTGTCCTACAGTTTTATATTTCGGCTGCAAAATGGTACACTTTTGTTGGGTTTGAATTGAATGAATTAATGCTGAAACTCAAACGTGACACACGTTTTCATTGACATAATCTAACTCATACTCTATCGTTCCAATTATCGATTAAAAAGCTTAGAAAAAAACGCATATATGTTTACGGGACTAATTTAGGAAAGGAAAGAAAGGTTACATATATATACATAGAGAGACTAGAGTACTTTAGTAGCTCCTTCACTCAAAATGGTGCTGTCAATGATCTACTGTGGTTGTTCTTTTTTGGAATCCTTGCTGGAGCAGATAACACCAACTGCAATCACACCAATTTTGCACATTCAATTTCACTTTTTGGAAATTTCAACACTTTTGCATAGTACTAGTACTACCCGGTCCCTCCAATAATTTCTAACACGGGTTTATTTATTTATTTGATTGTTTCGAGTATTCTTGCTTAAAACCGTTTCAATGTACTATTACAAATGCACTATGGTTAATATTGTCTTATCTTAAATATGGCTGTTACAAAATCATAGAACTATCCAGATTTTTATTTAAGGCGGCAATATCTGTTTTATGGTAAAACGGATCAAAATAGGTATTCACTACCCTAGTTAATAGCAAAACAAATTTCTTATTAATCCGTTTATCATTAAAACAAATATTATCGTTTTAAACAAAACTAACGGTATACGTTACTTTAATAACATAATCAAGGTTTTCATTGAGGCAAAACTCATTATGCTTCCCTAACACGAATGCCAATTAGATAAGTCTTAAAATAACAGTCCTTGACAATGTCATGTGCAAATGTGCTAGCATGGATTTAGCATCTGCTCATCTAGTAATCCCTAATATATTCTTTTGTATACTTACAAGATGCACAAATAATACTCCCTTTTCGTCCCGGTGATATATTTATACTTTCTTTATTTTCCCTCACAAAATAAAGAAAGTGTAAATATATCACTGGGGATAGAGGGAGTAGTATACTAGCTACATCCGTAGTCGTATCATCATATGGTGCGAGTGTGCGACCATAGAAAAAGTGACTAGTAAAACATATGGTGCGGGTGTGCGACCATAGAAAAAGTGACTATTAATATCCGTCTTTTTTTGTTAGCAGCCTTTTTTTCTTTTGATTAAAACTAATCTGATCCGAATCGAATCAACTTATAGGATTCGAATCGAATCGAACTTATAGGATTCGAATCGAATCAACTTATAGGATTCGAATCGAATCGAACTTATAGGATCTAAATCGAATCAATTTATAGAATCGAATCGAATCGAACTTATAGGATTCGAATCGAATCAACTTAACTTATAGGATCTTAAGTGAACTTAAATTAAGTGAGGTATAGGATTCGAACCGAACTTATAAGATCTCGAATCGAATCAACTTATAGGATTCGAATCGAACTTATAAGATCTCGAATCGAATCGAACTTATAGGATCGAATCGAATCAACTTATAGGATGCGAATCGAATCGAATCAACTTATAGGATGAAGTGAACTTAAATTAAGTGACTTTTTAAGTTCAAAAGAATGTGTTCTTTGGTTTACCAAATTTAATATCATTAAGGGCAACTTGCTGAATAAACTTTCATTATCATCTATGGAATAAACTTTATGATTTTGGTTGGCTAAAAATCCTATAATGAATCGTCTTATAGTCTTCTATTAAATGACACTTTTTATATCATTTTATGTAGTACTTTCACGAAGTTTGGGTTCAATTCTCACCTGTAACATATTGCACTTATTTGGAAAAAAAATCAATAGCATGCTTTGCGCTCGTTTTTTTGGATCAAACTTATCTCGATCGATCTCGAATCAACTTATAGGATTCGAATCGAATCAACTTAACTTATAGGATTCGAATCAACTTATTGGATTCGAATCAATCAACTTATAGGATTCGAATCGAATCAACTTATAGGATTCGAATCAATCAACTTATAGGATTCGAATCAACTTATAGGATTCGAATCGAATCGAACTTATAGGATCTCGAATCGAACTTAAATTAAGTGAGGTATAGGATCTCGAATCGAACTTATAGGATTCGAATCGAATCGAATCAACTTATAGGATTCGAATCAACTTATAAGATTCGAATCGAATCGAACTTATAGGATTCGAATCAACTTATAGAATCGAATCGAACTTACAGGATTCAATCAATCAATCGAATCAACTTATAGGATCAAGAAACTTATATTAAGTGATTTTAAGTTCAAAAACAATGCGCTTATCAGATCGTACTCAAATTATTTGACATTTCCAAGTTAGACCAACTTTATCCACATTTTTTTGGTTACTTTCATGAACTGAAATAATAACAAAATCAAATAAATTTGAGTATATGATTAGCTGAAAAGTTTGAATCAGAAAGAATTAGAGATGTACCTCTAGTTGTTGTTTCCTCAGTTTAGCATTCTCTTCTAACAATTCCGCAATTTCCCTTTCAAGTTCACTCGTGTAAGCCTGCAACAATTTCGAATCAAATTCGTTAATACATCTTTGTATCACGTTACCGTGCTCCCTAAATAATACTACTTCATATTGTCTAAGATCTTCCACAATTCCTAAAACGGCAAATTAACAAAGGTCTTTCACTTTCCTTATTAGTATATTATTTGTGGTTATCATAACTTATGACCCCACCTTCCCTCCCTTACTTTCATTTACATTTACATATCATCATACCACTAAATTCTACCCAAAAAAAAAACAATGATGTGGATGAGTGAATAGAAGGGAGTAACAAGTTTGGAATTGGTAATATTTTCATAAATAACATAACATAATCTAAGTGAAATAAAATCGTGCATTCTCATTAGTAAGATGCTACGGATGTGTCTTAACTAGAGAAATGTCCCTTTTATGGCAAACTTTAAACCTAATATGATCCGAAAACCAAATTGACTCGATGAGATCAGATACAAGATGACTCAACCAAAAATAATTTAAACCTAGCAAATACAACATGACATGACCTGAACCCAAAATGAATGATCCGTTTACTAAGCCTAAATGTCAACCGAAATTGACGGGAGTTTTTGAGGCACTCAATAAATTAAAACTTTTTTCAAAAAGAAAAAAAATCTTTAAAAAAAAAAAAAAAAAAAAAAAAAAAAAAAAGAAACACCTGACGTCGAGATCGAGACCTAGCAGCAGATTCTCTGTTCTTCATCATACGTTTATGCCTCCGATCAACACAAGTATCTTCAACTATATCATGATGCTCAGAAACCCTTTTATTCTGATTACTAAAACAACCAAAAAACGACATCGGTCGCGGTGGAGAAGAGTTAGGAGCGACAACGGCGGCGACGGAACTGGCACCAAAAGCCAAACCCTCAAATGGGATGTTTAGTGAAGCCATGAATGAAGGAGTGTTAACACTTTGAAGAACATCTTTTTCACTTTCTATATCAACTTCATTGTGTAATTTTTCCATATGCATTTTTTTTTTATTTACTCTGTTTTTATTTTTATTTTATTTATTTATTTAAATTTGGTTGTAATTTTATGGAATTTTTTTTGGAGGTTTTGAAAAGAGAGTGCAGGTGAAAATGGGGAAACAGATAAAATGTAATGACCAATGAAATTTGTTTGAGAATGAGAGATGGTTTAGTTGCTTTTGAGTGGGTGAGGTAAGAGTGTAGATTAAATTAGGGAGTTGGAGTGATTGACGATGAAGTGGGGGAGGGACTGAGTTAATTATTTTGAAAGTAGATAATTAATAATTAGCTTTTGATCTAGTGATTAATATGAGAATTAAGATTGAATCGAGTTTTTGGTGTAGACCGTGCTTAGTTCGGATTCGAATCGGTCAAGGCTGTTAGGGTGGTAAAGCTCATTCTTATGAGTTTTAACATTTATTTCTATATTCTGAGAATCCCAGAGCTCGAATACAAGACCTTTTGGATAAATAGAGCTGAATTACACTGAATTAAGCTAAACTGAATTGAAATTTGCTGAGATGAATAAGCTGAAATAAGCCGAGTTGAACTGAAGTGGGCTGAATTGTGCTGAGCTAAACTAGAGTGAGCTGAATAAGAGCTAAAATTAAGTCGAAAAGAACAGAGCCTAACTAGTTGATCTTAATGCTCATGGACTCATGGTTAGATTTTGGCGAGGTTAAAGAATGGATTTTGGAGGAAAATGAAATTCAACCATATTCAGAATCGTTTAAGTAAATTTGATAAGAGGTGTATTGAGTAATTGAACCGTTTATTTTCCTTAAAAAAAGGGTCTTTCATAAATTGGAAAATTTAGATATAAAACGATACTCTCTCTCTCTCTAACATTTCTCTCTAAAAAAACCTAAAAAAACATCCTACTGCTCCGCCGCCATCACCTTCCCCACATCGCCAACCCTTCTTCCTCTTCCTAATCGTCGGAGATGGGTCCTCCCCATGACCTATTTCCGGCGATTCATCTCTTCTTGTCCCTCGATTAATGCTCCTCCTGTAAGATCTCACTCCCTCGTCGGTTTAGTGAGCGGATCAGCCCGTGGCCCTTGCTGTGGGTTCCATCGACAATCTGATGGATCTCTCCGGGCAGGCTCGCATCAGATTTTGTAAGTTTTTGGGACCCGTGTTCATGTTCGGGTTGAGACTGCCGACAGACGACCTGTCCCTCCGGATCCTTGTTCTGTCACCGTTTTTGTTGCATGCAACCCAGGTGTGATCCCCCCATTCCCCCCACACCTGGTTCGTGTCTTTTAGTTTTTGTTGTTGTCGGTCTGTTTTAACCCAGGGGTGATCCCCCCATTCCCCCCCATCCCTGGGTCAGGTCTTTTTGTTTTGTTATTGTCGATCGGGTAGGTTTTGATGGGGTTTGTTTTCGTTCCATTTTCTGTCTGTTGTGTTGGTAATGGTAGACTTTGTTTTGGTCCTGTTGCATGTAAGGCGGTGGTCCTGGGAGGTTTCATTAGGTGAAATGGGTGTCTTTGGTTTGGGCTGCTGCGTTTTTGTGAAGTCACGGTTGTCTCCGCCACCGTTTTCGTTTGGAGTGAGGTCTGATTGTGAGGGTTGTACTGTCTTTGTTGGGACTGGTTGGGGAAGCTAGGGTCTGGTGGTGATGGTGGTTGTGTCGATTGCGGTGGTTCCCCTTTTTCTTATGTTTAATCAATGTTTGTGTCTTTTATTTATTCAAATAATAACCTTCTTTTGGCTGAGGGTGTCCTGTCCCTTAGCTATTCGGGGGATAGTTTGTCACCTTATTAGGGAGTCAATAACAACAAATGTAATTTTGCATCCGGCTGGTGTTGTGTCCATCTCTTTCCGGCTTTTTGAGATGGTTTTGGTTTGGGGTCTCTGCAAGTTACTTACTTTATCGCTGGTTACATACTTTCTCGCTTTTCTAGGCTACGAGTTTCTTGTCTATAGGGATTGTCCTCTAAAGTGCAGGAGTTTTTGCTCCTTTGGAGACAGGTTTTGGTCTACTTTCCGCCTCTTCCTTCTACGTTCTAGTGGCGTAAGTGCACTTTGTGCTTTCTTGATGGCTCAAGCTTCTCGTTGGTCTTCAGATGCCCTTTATCATAGCCAAGCGGATGAATCTCCGAGACACATTTTTGTGTCTTGTTGCAGGTATTTCTCCGAAGCTTTGTCTGTTAAGATGAGAAAAGGTATGATCGACTATTTGGCCAACTCTAGTTGCCCCATCATGAATGATAGGGATGATGAAGATAATCTTTGTGTGCAGTCAGCCGTACGCCATCAACACTCTTATATGTTAGCGGATGTAGCTACTTTGTTGTTTTAGCTTATGGTGGTGTTACTAAAATAAGTGCATTTGACCAAATGAGTCAAATGCCATCTGTATAAACCCTAATTAGGTATATTTTTATTTACAGCTGCCAAAAAAAAAAAAATTGGAAATTTTCTTACTCAATTTGAATATCATCAAAAGGTTACATTTTTTACATGAAAAATGAGATGGCGTGAGTGCGTAACTGAATAGTATCAAATCTTGGTAACATTCTCCAAGATATAACATGCGGTGTAAAATAATATACCCTACATAAGGACATGTTAGAGAACCATACCAAGATTTAGTACTATTAGGTGGCTCCCCTAACATTGTCTAGTTGAACATACACCAAAAGTTGGACACTATATGATCATATACTATTTACTTGTCATTACAATAGCATAAAGACGCTATTATAATCTCCTTTTATTACTACGTTATAGTATATTTCAAGTTCGCAAATTATCTATCATAATATTCTGAAATTTACAATAGCAATATAACATCTATGACCTAGCTCTAAATCTTTAACATACCTTTAGCTCTTTAGGCTTTAGCGTTCACCCTTCTGTGAACCAGTCCCGACCGAAGAAGGGGTGATGACAAAAAATCATAGACCAAAATGTTGAAAAGCTTGGACCGAAGACGGAACCGAAATTGTTAATTTCGGTTCCGTTTTAGTGGAATCCGATCCGGTCCGGTCCAATTTTCAGGTCCATACCGGATAATGAAGACTCCTACCACTAATAATTAGCCCTCAAATCGTGTTTTGTACCTTCACCCCTAATAATAAGCCCTCAAATGTTGTTTTGTACCTTCATCACTTATACTAAATCGGTCGTTTTGGTCCAATCTAAGTCATCCTGGGCCCGCAAACCATGTGGATTTAGATTGGGTTGGGCCACACACCCTCTGTCGACATTGAACCATCATAACATGACCTATTGTTGAGGGGATTTGTAAATTGTAACTTTTACATGGTAGAATAGTTTTTCCGAACGTTACAATTTACTCTGTCCAGACGATTTGCTTATCTATTTCATTTTAAAATATCTTATTCGTTTTTTATCTTTTTATATTAGGTAGATTTTTATGGATAATTTAATCATACACATTCATTATAGTCCACTTGTAATCCATTAACATCTACCACAAATGCCCCATTCCTTTTTTATTCGTCTTTATACCGAACCAAAGATAAACAAATGACCAGAACAGAGGGAGCACGATTTACCTCTCCTCTCTCTAACTATCATCTACTAGGATGGTAGTCCGTGTGCTGCAAGGTTAATAAATTAACTCGTGTGATTTCGTGATATAACTCTAAATTAAGTTTATGCATATAATATGTTATTATCAATTTTACATAGTACTTTTGCGCATTCAACAAACTTTTTTTTTTTGTTCACATTTGGTATTAATTCGTTTTTATGCAAATGGTATAACATTGATAAATTGTCTAATTGATATTATGAGAGATAGATTAGACCTAAGATAAATCATACGGTAAATGGCTAGTCATGAACGAAATATTTATTTTTGTTATAGTAAATGAGGTCTATATGATAAAAACTCAAGAAGGGTAAGTGACAAGGTCATACAAAGTAATAATTTCAAAATTTACATGCAAATAGGGAAGAGTAATTGATTATTTTTACTTTTTTTTTCCTTTTTAATTTTTAAGGAATTGTAAAATTGACTTGAGAGAATTACGAAAGATTATCTTTAAAATGCAGTCAAATAACAGTGGCTTACTCCTTCTGTCCCAGACTCCCAGCCAATAACTCACATTTGCTTTATTTTTCTCTCACAAAATAAAATAAACGTAAACTACCCATCAAAACAGAAGGTAATTCGCATGAGATTGAGCGGATGTGGCCTGTGGGTCTATTACATAGTAAACCTACCTCCTTTTCCCAAATTCTAACCCCATGAAAGATAGATCTCGGCTCCTTGCTAAGAAAGTCCATCAAGCGTCCAATATATATTCAGAACAACAAACTTTAGTCTTTCATAGACTGTTAGTTCCCTACCAATCCATAGTTGTCACTAGTCAGAGTACGGATCGGATATTCGATCCAAAGTTTTAGTTTGTACATGTAAATGGCCCTTCAATATTAGATATTCTTGATATCAGATATTCATATCTCGTTCATATGTTTTGGATATCCAAATATAATCAGACTGGACATTCATATTTTTATACAGTTGAAAAGATAAAATAAACGTTTCTACAATAATCTAGCTTTCTTGATAATATTATGCAAAAGAAAACCATAGTTAGATACTACTCCACATTATAACATAAAATTACACTTTTCTTCTAAAAAACTTCGAAATTTGATAAATTTGCGTCGGGTACCAGCATCAAATAAGGCTCTGTTCTTTTGGACTTAAAGTCACTTAATTTAAGTTCACTTCAGATCCTATAAGTTCAGTTCAGTTCAGTTCAGATCCTATAAGTTCAGTTCAGATCCAATAAGTTCAGTTCAGTTCAGATCCTATAAGTTCAGTTCAGATGCTATAAGTTCAGTTCATATCCTATAAGTTCAATTCAGATCATATAAGTTCAGATCCTATAAATTTAGTTCATAAAAGTAATATACGGAGTATTATTTTTAAAAACCGATGCAAAAAACATTTGACATTAATTATTCGATACATATATACATTATTATTAAAACAAAATTATCACTCCTCTCATTATTTTTTATCGTAATGAATCGTAGTGTAATATATGAACAAACCAATATATATAAAGCGGAAAAATGTTATTATCTTACCTTGTGCTTTAAACTATATTTTCTTATCAATGTTATCTCTTGGCTGCCGATTAATTTCTTGTAAAAAATTTATTTGATTTCAATGAAAATTTGCGTTTTTACAACAGCAACAACAATAATAATAATTAAGTTAAATTAAGTTAATTTAAAATCGGATCCTATAAATTTACTTCAATTCAGATCTTATAAGTTCAGTTCAGATCTTATAAGTTCAGTTCAGTTCAGATCCTTTAAGTTCAGTTCAGTTCAGATCCTATAAGTTCAGTTCAGATCCTATAAGTTCATTTCAGTTCAAATCTAATAAGTTCAGTTCAGTTAAGATCCTATAAGTTCAGTTCAGTTCAGATCCTATAAGTTCAGTTCAGTTCAGATCAGATCCGTTTCAGTCCAAAAGAACAAGGCCTAAGTGTATTTGGACATCCATATTTTGAAATGCACTTGAATAAATAAGTTTGAAACATTCTTATAGGGAGTATTCACTATCTTACATAATGTTTTTTTCCCTTACTCCAATGATTTCGATATAATATCAAAGGACCATTTACATGCATGTACATGATCTTCATCATATATTTATCTAATGCAAAAGTCAAAGTCGTTGACATGGCATCACAAAATTTGATCTCAGGATGACATGTCAACTAATGAAACAACTAAGTTCAAAATACAAATATGGCAACAAATTTAAAGCTTCCTATAATAAAAATGAATTTAAACTAGTTTTTGAACCCGTGCACTGCACGGTTAGTAACGAAAAATACTATTAAAAATAAAATTTACGTATTTTTTGGATTTAGTATATTACTAAATTTTAGAAAATTTTACTTTATCTACCCATATATTTTTTATATGTTTATGTTGCTTAATTTTATTTGAAATACTCTGTTATTTTTTCTCTCGACTTTTTAGCTTATGAGAGGTGAAGTCTAAAAAGAGGATATAAAATTGTTGTAATTCTTGTAAACATAAACTGAATATTTAAGCCGTATACATTTAATTTTACACATTTTTGTACGCATTTTTTTTGTTTTTACTTCTCTTATTTGTTCTTCTATCAATTCTCTACCTTTTCTCTCATTTCATATCCAACCAACATCACCTGGATGTTAGAAGCAGCATTCACTATCACAGATCGGCTACCTCGAGACCTAACATCACACCCTCCAGTGCAGTGGTGACCACGCCTAACACCTAGGACCACGACGTCCCTCTCAACCCCTATCTGAGCCCCCACAACTAACCACCCTGCAATTCATATTCTACGTCCTCCAACTACCCTACTCCATCGTCCTCCCACCGTACCTTCAGTGTAACCCCTAACCCATATCGTAACTTTATGCGACTCCCCACCCTATCATCACCAACCCACTGCATTAATAGGACATTGAACAATAGAACTAAAATGTATAAAATATTTTTTTGCTAACAACTTATTTACTCATACCTTTCAATGTGACAATGTTATGCATTAATAGTTAGAAAATTTTTAAAGTTACTCCAATTAGTATCTAAATTGATTGTTTGGCAATTATGTATTATGTATTACTCATGATCTGATATACATATATAAATCATGGAATTATTTAAGAAATTTTAGCTAAATCATATTTATTTATATTTCTATTTAAAACCCAATATCAGAATAAAGTAAGATTATTTCAAGGTAATAAAATATTGTCTTCGCTCTTTTCATTAAATGTCGCACTTTAATTTAGAGAAAGAATCAAAATTTATGATTAGTAGCAAAACTTACATGTTATAGTAGTTTATGAGATGCGATTTTAATAAAATAATTTTTATTTTTATAAATTTCTTAATATAAGCACGATACGTAATAAATATAAGTATATTATTAGAATATGATTTAATTTTAAAATGTATGTTTTCAAGCTGAAAAATGTAAAATAAAAGACGTCATGAACTTTCTTTTGACTCGTACTCTAACGCTGACCCAACCCGAGACCATATGACCCGACTCGTGCGACCCGTTTCGCCCGACCTGTTTGACTGGTTTACTTGAAAGTTATTACCATTGACCAACTCGTGAACAATTTGCATCTACACGGTTAATCACTAATTTTGTGACAAAAAAAGGAATTCGAAAGTATCGATATATTTTATGTCATATTTTTGACAAAAGAATGAATTTTATCGGATAATACAATTGTCATTTATGTAATTCCGAACCTGGATATATATGATCCAAACCAACCTAATTCAAATATATAAAATAACTAATTTATGAAATTGCTTATTATCATCAAAAATAAAATAAAAAATTCAGTAGTTTAACACTACCTTATAAATAGGTAATTTTGTGTTGATAAAACCGATTCAAACACTTTTCCGAATATATATCAAATTTTGTGTTGATAATACGATACATGAATAAAACAAAATAGAATGCTGAAATGACCGACTCGATCGACCCAAATATATGACATAAGGAAAAAAATAGAACATAAGTAATATACACAAAATGAAACAGATGATTTGCATTGTGTCTAATAAACCCTTAAAAATATCAGTATTATCTTAAAAACGGTCTTTACTCAAAGAAAGTAAAAAATTCAATTTAAATGAACCGCATCTTTTCCAAGTTTTTTTTTTTTTTAAAAAAAATGTGATTAACTTGTTTTCCGATTATTGGGGATTTTACCGTGTACCATTTTTATGTTTGTTTCCGCAAATATAATATCCACCTATATCATTATAATAATTATTTCCGAAAATAGTGGTAGAATATTATTGGAAATTAATGGGATATTAATTTTATTACCATATATATGTATCTTAACTTCCAAAATTATTATATTTAGGCATTTAGCATGTATGCATGATAGATGATTCATATTTTAACGATAATTGATTATTCCAAAGTTTGAATATAGCCAAAATATTCAGTCAAATTAGCATATAGTTAATTGCGGTAATACCAGTAAGTGATTTTTTTCTACATAATTTAAGAATATTCTATGTTCGAAAATATGAATCGAAATATATTTTGTAGAAATTATTTTTTATGGGAATCCAAAAGATATTGGTTTATGATTAATAAAGGAATCTTTACTTGATTTTTTTTTGTTTTTTAATTGATTGTTAATTACGTGACTTAAATTAGGAGTGAAAGAATATTATATAGTTAGTCATTTAAGGATTTTTTTTTTATTTTGAATTAGTTGATTTTTTGTAAGTCAATCACAACATGCCGTAAATAACGCGGCGGATTAAAAGGGAAGATTACACGTGGCAATCTTTAAGCTGATGACACGTGTCAGACGATTAGGCTGATGGTTTCAGCTTTAATATAATATATGATTAAAATATAATGTATTCCCTATCTTCTTTAAAAACATTTTAGTTGATTTTATAGTTAACTTATGAACAACTATAATAGTAATCCAAATATAAATTTTATAGGAGCTTTTTTGAAAATCATTTTTCAAGTACTTTTTTTTTCCAAATTACACGAGTGTAATCATTTCCAAAAGCATACACAGTGATACCCGTCGTAAGGTGTCAAAAATAATATTTATAATTCCAACTACAACTATAGATAGCGGTAGCAGGGTCGAACCACAGAGAGGCGAATGCAATTATTAGTTGTCTGATTTTAGTCTTGAAGTCACAAAGGAGTGGGGGGTTTGTTTTGAGTTGATCTATAACTAAAGGCAATAAATGAAAAGTAAACTAAGCTAGCAGATGAAATCAAATATTAAAAGGGTGCTAAGATGGTCGGTTCACTATAGTTTTGGGCAAAGACATCCTAGGTAAGTCTGAAATAAACACATGAGACGGGAAAATAAGAAGTCCTCTCGGTCCTTTCTTAACAGGTAGCATCTTTCGATCTCGCTACAGGTCCCTAATATCACTAAAGCTAACTTTCGTCCTGAAAAGTGATTTAAAAGGCTAAATTAACTCATCTTTCGATCTCATTAATCTAGTCGTCTTAATTAGGTAGGCTATCTCCCTTCCCTATCTTTCGATCTTTATTGGGTCGGTCAATTCCTGAACATTCAACTAGTCGCGTGCACTCGATTCGTCAAATATAGCAATTAAATTAATTAAAACGAAGTAAATCCTCACGTGGCCAGTCGATCGACCAGGGAACCCAGACGATCGACCATGGCGCGATTTCAGGTGTACTATTCTACGCCGCCTACTTCTACAGATTCCCTACATCCTAGCACAGGGTATTTAGCTACTCATGCTTATGACAAAAACAACAATAAGATTAACGAAATAAGCTACTGAATTCATGATCAAATTAACTAAACAAGCAAATAACATGAGACGATAATTTGGCTTTCGGGAAACTACTCTAGCAATTCTATACTACGAACGAAATAAAGTAATAAAACTGAATATTGGGACAGAGAATATCGTAAAAAGGAATTGCAGAGAAAGGAAGAATCCGAAAAGCAAGAACGAAGACAAATCGTATTCGAACAATTATGCCTTAATGCTAAACTAAATATAGAACCCTAATAAATTTGATGATAAAAGACTTGATAAAACTCGATGCTTATTCTGAAAACGAAAGCTACATTATATAGGAATATACGTAACACTTATTCCTGAAACCTAACTACTATGGGCTTCATAATTCTCAGTCTCTTAATTCACGCAGATTAACGGTGTGGTCGATCGACCAAGCAAGGCAGTCGATCGACTGGTCATCGCTGAACAGTAGCTTCTGTAAGTCGTGGTCTGGTCGATTGACCATAGGAGGCAGTCGATCGACCATTGTAGCTGGTAGTCCGCTTCTAAATTCTTCATAAAGTTGTCTTTCAGGCCTTGAAATGCGCACCAAGTTCGTTTCTTGTGTACATACTTCACGTCAAATGCAATGCCTAGTACTCGGGGACGGATTTAGCTCAATTTCTACTCATTTCCGCATAAATCTGCAATATTACATAAAAATACGAAAGTAGACGAAATGGGGCAAATAGTAGCATAGGCTACATAAATGAGCTCTGAAATGCGTGTAAAATAGGGTGTAAAACATCATATAAATGACACGCATCAAACTTCCCCAAAACAAACCCTTGGTTGTCCCCAAGCAAGAACTAGACTCGATCCTAAAACCTAATGGAACGAGTTCAATCTCAGAGCGAAATGCAAGCCGAATAGCCTAAACCAATTTAATGCAATAACTAACAATCAACTAGCAACATGAATCATGCAAACGAGTTATGAAGTCGTTAAAAAACTGCTGAACCGTCAACTATAGAGGCTTATCATTATGGACTCTCGCGGGTCGCTCAAATCACTCAAAAGCACAGGTGAATATATGTAAAAGATAGAAAGAATTCATTTTGTAGCGACACTCACCTAACTACGACCTATAAGAACATGCCTGCAATCTAATATGAAAATAATCTCTACAACCATACATATGCATTCTAACCGAACAAATGAGCATGACACATGCCGAGGTAAATATGGATATGTGAGGCAATGGGTAAGAAGAGGCAAAACAATTATGGGAATGTGGAGGCATAGGTGATCAAGCTAGTACCTAAACAAAACCATATGACAACATCCAACTTCTTGCTCAAGATTTTCAATAAAACCAGTGCTAATTATCAAGCACTATACTCACAATCTCCATGATAAGTCAACTCCCCATAAGATACAAATACAACATGGGAGTGTAAATCACCAACTCATAACAGTCGTAGCATGTGATTTTCGAATTTTCTCTTTCACTACTGCAGACCATAGTCGATCGACCACTTGGTTCAGTCGATCGACTGACCTCTTTTTTTTTTTTTCGAACTCTTTTTCTTCTCTTTTTTTTCTATTTTCTGTTTTTTTCCTTTTCTTTTCTCTTTCTTTTCAAACCTTTTCCTTTCCTTCCCTTTCACCATTTCACCAACATCTCCATAAAGAGTAAAATAACCAAACCGCAATAAACACATTCCCAAAAACTAAGACTACTAGCTTGACAGAGGCAGGCTAAATATAGGATGTAGTTAAGGGACAAAAAGGCAATTTGGCTATGTGAGGTTTATGCACTACTACAATTTTGCTCAAAGAGAACGGTTAAACACCGTTCTTGAAGCCTCTTTGAACCGTCCTGTGGCCAAGCGTTCTCTTTTATGTAAGAGAACGGTTGGTACGAAGTCAACCCGTTCTCTTTGTAATAACAACCAGAACGGTTGCATTACTTAACCGTGCTCATTGATATATCAAGGAGAACGGTTTCTATTGAGAACCGTTGTCTTTGATAAAGCTGATTCTAAATGTTAAATTTGGCGCCTATTTTCAAAGAGAACAGGTTTAACATGTAACCGTTCTCTTTGTTTCTGATATTTGAATTTCGCGCCTTCATTTTATATTTTCAAATAGAACAGGTTTAACATATAACCGGTCTCTTTGATTCTGATATTTTTATTTTTAATATTTACGATTTTTTCGTATCCCTACACGATTGAATCGGATAGCGCATATAAATTATACCTGCAATTCATATACTCAAGCAAATTTTACGCAACAAGAACCTGAACATTCATATTTAATTTGAATTCACAAGGCAAATCCTTGTAAAATTATACCAACACTTATCATGTCTTTAAGAGCCTAAAGGCTACAAATATCGAAAATAAGTACAAAACATAAATAAAAATCCTTCATTCCTCATCACTTAGTTGCCTAAAGTGCAAAAATAATTAAACGCCAAGGAGAAGCTGCCAGCATGGTCTTCATCCAACATTACTTTAAGGTTTGAAATTGAGTGTGAATTCAGCCCAAATATTTCGCACCTCGTCAATTTGCTCAACCGTATATGATGGTGGGCGGTTAACATGAACTACATATATAAGACACCAAAAATTTAAATTAATACACTATACGACATGTAAAATAAAATAATTACTATGATGAAAATGAGAAATACAAAGAGATGAAAAATGATTGAAATGATAAGGAAAAGAACATACATTTGGGGTGATATTAACATATCTTGCTTTGATAAGGTCCAACATATATCGGCAAACATAATATCCGCATAATACACTCCCAACCGGCTGCCGAGGACACTAAAATAAAAACCCATAATGAGATTTGCAAAATGAGTAATTACTGTAGATACCCTACTCATTATGCCCCACAATGGTACAATCGTCATTCTAGTCATATTAAAATGGAATTGCCTGGTAAATTTCATATATAATCTCATATAGCCTGGTAAATTTCGTATATAATCTCATATAGGCTGTCCCAATTTCATATAGGCTGTCCCAAATTGGCAAAATTTAGCACTAGGCCTGGTCTACTCTCACTCTGAGACAGTTTCTACAAAGAAAATATATAATCTCCCTCCGGAACGTAATAAATTACCTTCAAGTGAGGGTAGTTCCCCAGCTTTCTACAATTACCTTTAAGCGCGCTCTGAGCGTGTGTGCGCTATCACAAACTTGGGCTAAGTTTTAAGATCAAGTACGACGTTTATTTCCTTATAATGGGGAGTGCATAAGGCTCACTATTTAGAAAACTGACTGCAGTTCATTTTAAACTGTTGCCCTGCACTAGGGTAATGTAGTTGTATCATTAAAGTTAAATGAAGTCATGAGTCATGTAAAATCAGATGTATCCATGACTAAAACTCTGAAATATAGGCAACAGAAAGCACAAACCAAATTTCAAAAAGGAACATTTTATATTTTTATGCAATCCTTAATAGTTAATACTGAAACTGCATAAACAGGTTTCTAAATTTCAATATTTCAAAGTACCTTGTACATCAAAGACGAATATATAGTTTCTCTACCCCGAGCTGCACAACAGCGCAACCATCAGGGGAAAAAAATTTAGAAAGGCCAAAACAGAAACTGTCACCACATCCTCATCTATGTGCATTACTTGTATTCAAAAGAAAGCCTCCCTCGTATAAGCAAGAACCAAAAAAACAAAAACAAAAACTTTACCATCACATTACTAAATCAGGGCCTAATGAGTGGTTTAAGGAACAAATATCTGAGCCTTTTATGAGTGGTTTAAGGGACAAATATCCGAGGGTTGAGTGTTGGCATACTACCTGGAACCCTCACAACATTCCTAAACACTGCTTTATTCACTGGTTGTGTATGTTAAACAGGTTGCCTACGCTGGACAGGATTGGTAGGTTTGGTGCGATACAAGATCAGCTTTGCAGACAGGAGGATGAGAATTTGTTAGCCACTAGTCAAAGGCATATGAATAAGTATATCTAAATGCTCTTCCCAAGGGGTAACTAACTGGAACCAGACTCTCCGAGTTTTTAATGCAAGGGTAGAGCTGCATACATGATACATCCGACTCCCACTTACCTCCCCATAAGCGGGACCTTTGTGGGTCTGGGGTAATGCTCTTGTATGTACTTCCTACTACCTGGATAAATAAATTGCTCAGGTCATCTTAAAAGCTGCTTACAGCTGACCTATCCATATCTCAACATTCTGATAAATTATACATATACTTAGTTTCATTACATGATTATCTTATCCAGCTGATAAACATTTACCGACTGTTTACATGAATGGGTTGTTCCTATCCTGTCTCCATTCATTATTTCTTCCTATAGATAGCGGATTCATTATTTCTTCCTAAATTCACTCATATCCATATCCTACCCTAAATTCGAAAAAAAATTGTTTATCAGCTGGATAAGATAATCATGTAATGAAACTAAGTATATGTTACTAGTTATCTCTGCCATCCCTACTTACTAGTCACTAGTTTCTCTAATCTAAGGCTCTGTTATCTCTGCCAATGCTCTAAATTACTCAACTGTTGCACATCAGCATATCCCACAACTCCCTCCATTCATTTCATTTCATTTCCACACACTGAAATATATGAGGACACGATAACAACATACATGAGAAATGCTGAACCGACATTTAATTACGTGAGACCATCAAAAGAGGTCAGTTTTTGTCCAAGTTTTTTGTCCAAGTCTTTGAAGAGTAAAGTGCAGATTCCAAGTTTTTGTCCTAGAGTCTGTCTTCTTAAGGTAGTAAGACTAAGCTGTAACATGAATCTGGAATTTAATTAACAGTTATCATAAATCATAAGAGCCTGTAACACCGTCTCACTGCCAGTCTGCCACAACTCGATGAGACCATCAAAAGAGGTCAGTCACAAATACCTTCAACAAAGCCTAAAATGCTACTGATACATACATACAAAATAATTGGTTTTGTGGTTTACTTACCGAATATCTACTCATCTACTCCGTATTATTAAACTCTAAAGCCGCAATTTATTCTTATTATTTCAATAAAATCAATCAAGGGTTGCTTCAATAATACATAAAATCAATCACGGTTGCTTCAATAAAACATAAAATCAATCACGACTTGCCACAATTATGTAGGAGTACAATATAAAGAGAAGTTAATTAGGGTCTTACCAGCAGAACGATCGCATACGATGAAGGGCGTGTACAACCAGGTGGTGGACGGAGTAGAAGCGGCCAGTGACAACCAAGGGTAACCAGCGACAATCAAGGGTAACTAGCGACAATCAAACTGTGCTAGGGCAAAACCAACGATCGCTAGGGCAAAAGTGATGATTGTAGCGTTTGAATGAGATAAAAGTGTAAACGGTAGTCAATCGTAGTCTAATTAGGGATTGAAAAGAGAACGAGTGGTGATTGGGACGGTTCTCTTTGATTGTCGATTAGGGATTGAAAAGAGAACGGGTGGTGATTGGGACAGTTCTCTTTGATTGTCGCTGGTTATCTAAGAGAATGGTTATATTAATTAACGGGTCTATTTGTTAACTTACGACGGTTGGTCAACTCGAACCGTTCTCTTTGTTAATTTAAAAGCACGGTCAAAACAACCAACCGTTCTCTAATGAAATTCTATATGCGTGCCAACCTAAAAATAAGAAAGAGACCGGTTCTGCTATCAACCGTTCTTTAAGTGGCGTTCTTAAAGCCTTAAATTGTAGTAGTGATGGGTAAAATGAGAAAAGGGGACCTCTACCACATGTGTCAACAAACCACAAACCGAATGCATACAGGTATTAAGCAGATTAAGTTCATATTTATGCAAATTTATGTAACATGTCTCATAAGGAGTAACTACTCACATTCCTAAATAAACCGGTCATGGACGACACCGGTTATAGGCTCTAAAACTCAGAATATATAAGTAGTTTGCCAAAAATCTAAGTCAAGTTTAAAGTTCAGCGAATAATTCAACGAAAACTCGTAGACTATGCATATGCGATTCTACTAATAACATGTCAATTAGCAAGGCTTAGGCATAAACAGCTGAAAATGCAATGTCATCATTGAAATACTACCGTTCCGACTCGACCTATATGCTAAAATAAACATGCAAATTTGTTGAATTTTGAAATTTTTCAAATTTTTTTTTTGAATTTTTGTATATATAAGGGAAATGAAATAAACAAATGCAAACTGAAATGCAATAAACGTGAAACAGAAATGCAATAAAACATGTGAATGCAATGCAAAACCCTTCCCCAAACCAAATCACACAATGTCCCCATTGTGCAAAATCATGTATAAAGAAGCAAAAGGAAATGGGATTTTGCGATAAATTAACTAAATAAGACATGAAATAGTACTCAGAAACTCACAAGACTTTAAGCGCAGCAAAAGGAAACCTCCCCAAACCAGCGTGAGCTAGGAGGTTTCAGTAGCCAGCAGTGCTACCATAGGCACCTGAAAAGACAAACAAAAGTACCGCGCGTAAATCCGAGAAAGCAATTTATTAAACGCATAATTATGTGTAAAATAAGAAAAACAGAAGAAAACAGAAATGAGTCGGAGAATAAAGTGGAGAAAAGACTCCCTCAACTCCATAAATCGACCAAACACAGCAGGGGAATGATCTAAACAGGTACAGCAGCGAACATGGTCGATCGACCATGTCACCCAGTCAATCGACCAGAGTGAACAGGAACAGAAGCTCCTGGAAGTCGCAGCTCAGTCGATCGACCATACTGGCCAGTCAATCGACTGAAAAACCTGCTGTAAGTTCTGATTTTCTTCGAATTAGCTCAATAAATTGAGCTAACATGGTCTATAAACCTGCAAAAACACATAATAACGCGCCCAAAATTGCGCAAAACCCAAAGTAACAGTCTAAAGCATTTAAAATCCTAGGCAAACTTATTAAAATGCGAAGTCTCGCGCACACAAAAGCAAAAAAAAGGTCTAAAAGCAATCAAATGTTTTATAAAGCATTTGATCAACTAATAGTTGATCAAGAACGGCCACGGAATGGCCCACTTGCTCGGCTTCTGGCTACAAAAGGTAGCCTCTACAATGCTCATTTCCTCAGCTGCACTCCTATCAACTTCAACATCCGCAAAACTCAACGGATCAATAGCTTCAACATCTTCCCAAGCAATGACCTCTTCTGGCTCATCAAAGTCCAAGTCGGACTCCCTCACTTTGACTGGCTCCTCATCTGTGCCATAGTTAAGACATCCTAGGCTGCCTCTTTGAACGATTGGCTTCTTCACAGCTGGAGCAACATGCGGCTCTTCCTTCCCTAAACCAGGTCCTGCAATATCCAAAACAGAAGAATCTTCCTCCAATTTGCTCCCAATCTGGGGCGGAGGTGTTATAGCAGAAACAGGCATAGAGGCAAGCATATCAGAAAGCACAAAATAGGATTTCTTTTCAGAAACCGTATTACAAGTGACGGGCCACATAATGTCTTTCTTCTTAGCTGTCTGGGCAAAGACGATGGAATATTTCCCTACTTTGAAGGTCAAAGTCCCTGAACCAACATCTATAACTGCACCAGCAGTGTGCAGAAATGGTCTACCCAATATGATAGGAATGTGGGCATCCTCGGGCATATCTAGTACAACGAAGTCAACAGGGAAAAAGAACTTTCCTATTTGCACAGGAATGTCCTCTAAAACTCCTATAATTTGGACCATGAACGATCACCATCCATCTTGTCATGTTGGTAATTGCAAACCTAGTCAATTTCAACTTCCTAGCAAGACTCAAGGGCATTACACTAATACTGGCTCCTAGGTCACATAATGCCTTCTCAATAACGAAGGTGCCAATACTACATGGGACTGAAAAACTACCTGGGTCTTCTAGTTTGTGTGGTGCAGTATGGGTCAGATAAGAACATGACTCCTCAGTTAGTGCGACAGATTGCACAGTTTCAAGTGACTTCTTTTTAGACAAAAGTTGCTTCATAAAATTCATGTAAGCAGGCACTTGATTAACTAATTCAAGAAAAGGAACTTGTACGTTTAAGCTACGAATAACATTTTCAAATTTGTTAAACGATACCTGTTCCTTCGTCGGCACCAATCTCTCCGAATAAGGGGCTGTAAGAAATAACTTAGCCCTCTCCTCTAGGTCTCTCACACCGGCGTCAATGGATTTAGGCTGAAAATCCACTACCTTCTCCTTGTTGTAGCTTGACCCTTCTTCAGACCGTCTCAAAAATGAGCCATTAATCGTCATCGGATCATATTTCAGAACCGGGACTGACCCATCAGCATTTGGGTCTTGCCTCAATATTTTCGGAGTAGTCGTACCCCGAAACAAGTGATCCCTCAAGTTATTTGGCATTGGAGGACGAAAAGACTCACCATCAGCAGCGTAGTCAGTCTATCAACCATGTATGTCAGTCGATCGACTGACTTCTACGAGAACGAGAATCGTGTCACTTGCGGATGGTCGATCGTTGGGTATGTCAGTCGATCGACTGACATACTTGCTGATCGTCTTTTTCTTGCTATTATTCGTTACAGCCTTCTTCTTCTTTGGTTCCGCCTCATCTTTTTCAGTGACATCCTCGACCATAGCGGGCCCCTCAAGGGTAGACCCACTCCTCAAAGTAATAGCATTAAGGGTCTCCTTTTGATACGTTTGCGACGGTAAATGCCCTGGAGCTCGAGTTGCACTCTTGCTAGCCAATTGAGCAATTTGGCTCTCCAACATCTTCATCCCGGCCTCTCTAGCTTGAGACTCTTTCTGCAACAAATTTTTCAACTCGGCAAAATCGGAGCCATGGGACTGCTGCTGCTGCTGAGGGACATACGGAGGCTTTTGATATGGCTGCTGCTGCTTATGAGGGGGCACATAATTCTGCTACTGTTGCTGCTACTGTGGAGGTGGAGTCGTATTTAAGACATTTTGGCTACTCCACCTCAAGTTCGGATGGACATTCGGCTCAAAATAAGTGTTTGTCTGCCTATAATGTTGAAAAGCAGCACAAGACTCATAGGGAATGCTGCAGTTGTCTGAAACATGTCCTTCTCCTACACATATCTTGCAGACGAAAGGACCGTCTAAAACAGCATTCACATGATAGATCCCTCCTTTTGAAGCTCCTCCCAACTCGTACTTATCAAATCTCGCCGTAAGAGCCTCTAATGCAGCTACAGAAGGGGATTCAGCCACTCCTCCTTTGATTTCCCCTGGAATTTCCATACTCAGCTTTATGGGTGGCCAAATCATCAATAATTTTCCACCCCTTAGTCTCTCCCACATTCTCCTGGAATCTACCATTAGCTGTCGCATCCAGGATAGCCCTCTGATCGTCATAAAGCCCATTATAAAATTGATTGCATAGGCTCCATTTCTCGAACCCATGGTGTGGAATAGTTCGCACCAGCTTCTTGAAACGGACCCACGCCTCATGAAAATTCTCATCAGGGTCTAATGGCATTTGTCTTCGAGGCAGAGAAATATTTCTTGTAGAATGCTAGGGCCAGCGACTTCCAATCAGTGATCCCGTTGGCAGCTCGATCCAGGTCTCGGTACCACTCCCTTACAGCATCACGGAGAGAGAATATGAACATAGTCTCCTTCACCTGGTCCTGGGTTACACCGGTTGGTGGGGGTATGGAACAGCAATAATCAATGAATGTCTCCATATGTTTGGCTGCATCTTCATTTGCAGCTCCCCCGAATTGGTTTCTCTCAACCAAGTTAATATAGGACGGCTTCGGCTCGAATTTTCTATCCGTCCCTGGTAATGCGAATCCCTTATAGAGATTCTCAGCTGTCGGCTCAGAATGACTGGCTATACTCGCTTCTTCAGCCATGTCTGGAGATGTGACAGTCTCTGCTGAAGAGGTAGAAATAGGTGACGAAGGTGGATCCTCCTCGAATAGCTCGTTCTCGTAGTAACTAGACAGAGTACTCAGCTCTTCCTCTGTCGGCAATACTCTAGATGATCGTCTCAACTCACGCAAAGTCTTCTCAATCTCAGGATTGAACGGTAGTAATTCACCACCCTGTGACCTGCACATAAGAAGAAACTACAAGTAGAATATGAGAATAGTTTAAGGAACAGATGTCCCTTAAACTAATAAAAAGACTAAAAATAAAACAACTAATAATTTTAAACAATTGCCTCCCCGGCAACGGCGCCAAAATTTGATGCCCGTCGTAAGGTGTCAAAAATAATATTTATAATTCCAACTACAACTATAGATAGCGGTAGCAGGGTCGAACCACAGAGAGGCGAATGCAATTATTAGTTGTCTGATTTTAGTCTTGAAGTCACAAATGAGTGGGGGGTTTGTTTTGAGTTGATCTATAACTAAAGGCAATAAATGAAAAGTAAACTAAGCTAGCAGATGAAATTAAATATTAAAAGGGTGCTAAGATGGTCGGTTCACTATAGTTTCGGCGGCAGCATCCTAGGTAAGTCTGAAATAAACACATGAGACGGGAAAATAAGAAGTCCTCTCGGTCCTTTCTTAACAGGTAGCATCTTTCGATCTCGCTACAGGTCCCTAATATCACTAATGCTAACTTTCGTCCTGAAAAGTGATTTAAAAGGCTAAATTAACTCATCTTTCGATCTCATTAATCTAGTCGTCTTAATTAGGTAGGCTATCTCCCTTCCCTATCTTTCGATCTTTATTGGGTCGGTCAATTCCTGAACATTCAACTAGTCGCGTGCACTCGATTCGTCAAATATAGCAATTAAATTAATTAAAACGAAGTAAATCCTCACGTGGCCAGTCGATCGACCAGGGAACCCAGTCGATCGACCATGACGCGATTTCAGGTGTACTATTCTACGCCGCCTACTTCTACAGATTCCCTACATCCTAGCACAGGGTATTTAGCTACTCATGCTTATGACAAAAACAACAATAAGATTAACGAAATAAGCTACTGAATTCATGATTAAATTAACTAAACAAGCAAATAACATGAGACGATAATTTGGCTTTCGGGAAACTACTCTAGCAATTCTATACTACGAACGAAATAAAGCAATAAAACTGAATATTGGGACAGAGAATACCGTAAAAGGAATTGCAGAGAAAGGAAGAATCCGAAAAGCAAGAACGAAGACAAATCGTATTCGAAAAATTATGCCCTAATGCTAAACTAAATATAGAACCCTAATAAATTTGATGATAAAAGACTTGATAAAACTCGATGCTTATTCTGAAAAATAAAGTTACGTTATATAGGAATATACGTAACACTTATTCCTGAAACCTAACTACTATGGGCTTCCTAATTCTCGATCTCTTAATTCACGCAGATTAACGGTGTGGTCGATCGACCAAGCAAGGCAGTCGATCGACTGGTCATCGCTGAACAGTAGCTTCTGTAAGTCGTGGTCTGGTCGATCGACCATAGGAGGCAGTCGATCGACCATTGTAGCTGGTAGTCCGCTTCTAAATTCTTCATAAAGTTGTCTTTCAGGCCTTGAAATGCGCACCAAGTTCGTTTCTTGTGTACATACTTCACGTCAAATGCAATGCCTAGTACTCGGGGACGGATTTAGCTCAATTTCTACTCATTTCCGCATAAATCTGCAATATTACATAAAAATACGAAAGTAGACGAAATGGGGCAAATAGTAGCATAGGCTACATAAATGAGCTCTGAAATGCGTGTAAAATAGGGTGTAAAACATCATATAAATGACACGCATCACACAGGATAAAGTTGGCTGAACTTATCAACTATGAGTAATTAGTGGAAAATGGAAATCATTCATTTTGAATGAACATATAAATGTTTTAAAGGTGTTAATAGCAGTATGGCTCAATACATCTATATAACCAATTTTATCAATCTTGAATATATAATAATATACAGAGACTTAATTTTTGTTATAAAATATTTATTATAAAGTATTTGATCAAAAATAAAATTGGTGCTATTATATGCAATGATTACTCCTAACGTTCAAATAGAATATAATTAGTAAAAATTAATCAAATATGTTAAAATAATGATACATTTACAAAATATCAAATTTTATATCGGTTACAAACATATTCAAACCTGACTTATCTTCATCACAAAACAATGAATTATGTTTTTTAGTTATTTGTATGTTTTACATAATTACATATAATTGCTAATTGAGAGTTTTTTATAGCAAACCCATGAATTTTACGGGTTTAAACCTAGTATATTTTAACCCACTTTTAGGTTGGTGTACCACCTAAAAGTATCAAGCTCCATAATTAATACTTATATAAAAGTGAAAGTTAAAAAACAAGAAAAATATGAAATTTCCAAAATACGAGAAAATTCCAGCAATTACATTACAAAGATCAAAATCCAACTACATTATAAAGAATCTTTAAAACAAAAGAACAAACACATGTCGTCGAGATCGAGACCTAGCAGCAGATTATGTTGGAATATATACACACAAAGTTAGTTACTAGTTAGTTGCTAGATAGTAGTTAAGGCAGTCTGTTATACAAGTTAGTTACAAGTGTTAGTTATTCTGTTAGCCTAACACTAAGTCGGTGCATCTGTCTATATAAAGAGATGTATCATATCCTTGTAAGATACAATTCATAATTCTATACTCAATACAAATTCTCTCATTCAATATTACAATGTTTTCATATATAGTGTATCATGGTATCAGAGCTTTTCGGTTAAAGTTTCCGCATATTTTCTTTAAGCAATCTTCAAACACTTCTTCATCCCACTCTTCATATCTTCATCCTAATCTTCAACATTCATCTTCATATCTTCAACCTTAACCTTCACAACTTCAAATCTTCATAAACTTCTTCTTTCAATCCTTTATCTACAATAAATTTCCAAATCCCTCAATACAATATGCCTGAAAACGAAGTTAATTCTGCTTTCAATGTCGACGATCCTCATTATATCCACAACTCAGAAATCACTAGTACTAAACTCGTGAATAATCTTTTTGAAGGAACTGGTTTTGGTAATTGGAAACGGGGTATGCTCATTGCTTTGTCAGCCAAGAACAAGGTTGGCTTTATCGATAGAAGTATCTGTAATACTCCGTATTTATAAGTCTTGGGGTACTCTATCGAGTAGGCCTTACTCTGTCGAGTAAGGGTGAGTTGCGTTTTAAAATAGTTTCTGACCTGTTGGGTACTCGATCGAGTAGCTGGGGTACTCGATCGAGTAGGGGGGTACTCGATCGAGTACCTTGGGTACTCGATCGAGTAACCGGTTTTACGGGGAGTTTTCTCGGGTTTTGTTAATTATGCGGTTAAGGTATATAAGGTTTGTCGTCATTATTCTAAATCACTTTTGCAAAACCTAAATTACTGTTTAAGAGAGAAAGCAAGCAAGTCCTTCATCCTAATCGCATTCTTAGCAATTCCGGAGTTCGACGGTCGTTCTTGTCGTTGATTATACCGTTGAGTTCCTTGCGTCGAGGGTAAGATCTATGTACCCTTTTTGTTGTCTTTTCTTTGTTTTGGTTAAACCCTAATTTAGAGATTGGGGGTTTTATGTGTAGTATGTGATTTGGTAGCCTCTATGTGTTGTATGATAGGAGGAGGGTTCATAGAAGAGGCTTTTTGACTCAGCTGTAGAGACCGTCTGATTGTGTGCATATCGGGTAGGATTTCTACTCGTATTAGTCCCATAATGGGATGATTGTTGATGTGTTGAGATTGATTGTTTGATATAGTAATTGTATTGTGACTATTGTGATTGTGATTGTACACTTAATCGTTGATAAATTCAGACGGTTGTTGATATTGTGATTGTGATTGGTTGCCTATGGTTCTCGAGATGCGTTCTCGGCTGAGTGGAGTCACTTGCGGGAGTGGCTTCACACCCTAGTTTCGCCCTTCGTGGAACCCGCCACGGAAGGGGATGTGCACATTAATGGACAGGGTTATCGCTCACTATGTGGAGCGGGGATTTGGTGGGTACGGCTGCGGTCCCCCACTGGCAGGGCTGGTCCAGTGGACAGTCAGTGATTGAGATGATTGGATTTGGTGTGGTTGTGTGTGTGACGGTTAAGCTGCCTGTTTATCTTATTATTGATATATATTGAGTTGTGTGATTAGTACTGACCCCGTTTAAATGTTTTAAAAACTGTGGTGATCCATTCGGGGGTGGTGAGCAGTTATTGAGCAGGTATGATGTGATGCGTATGGGATAGCTGAGATGAGTCATCACGTGGCAGTTAGAAGTCTTCTGCTGTGTCAGACGATGCTTTATAGCTTCGATAGTGTTGACAGTTGGATGATGAGATTATGAGTGTGAGTAAACTTCGAGGACGAAGTTCCTTTTAAGGGTGGTAGAATGTAACATTCCGTTTGATGTTATGAGTATTTTGATATTGGATTTGCTCTGGATAATATATTACGGAGCTAGTTGGTAGCGTATGGAGTTAGTGTTGAGAGAGATATAATGGAGTTGATACGATATCGTGAGCCATGTTGTGGAGGTAGGAATAGTTAGTGGAGTTGGTGTTACGAGTTCATGTTTGGGTTGGAGTTTCGTTTTGAGTTCTTAGTCACGTTGTTGTGTCTTGATCGAGTTAGTATATTTGTTTTTCGAGTATGGGTTGAACTTCGGGGACGAAGTTCTTTTTAAGGAGGGAAGACTGTAATACTCCGTATTTACAAGTCTTGGGGTACTCTATCGAGTAGGCCTTACTCTGTCGAGTAAGGGTGAGTTGCGTTTTAAAATAGTTTCTGACCTGTTGGGTACTCGATCGAGTAGGGGGGTACTCGATCGAGTACCTTGGGTACTCGATCGAGTAACCGGTTTTACGGGGAGTTTTCTCGGGTTTTGTTAATTATGCGGTTAAGGTATATAAGGTTTGTCGTCATTATTCTAAATCACTTTTGCAAAACCTAAATTACTGTTTAAGAGAGAAATAAAGCAAGTCCTTCATCCTAATCGCATTCTTAGCAATTCCCGGAGTTCAGACGGTCAGTTCTTGTCGTTGATTATACCGTTGAGTTCCTTGCGTCGAGGGTAAGATCTATGTACCCTTTTTATTGTCTTTTCTTTGTTTTGGTTAAACCCTAATTTAGAGATTGGGGGTTTTATGTGTAGTATGTGATTTGGTAGCCTCTATGTGTTGTATGATAGGAGGAGGGTTCATAGAAGAGGCTTTTTGACTCTTTTGTAGAGACCGTCGATTGTGTGCATATCGGTAGGATTTCCTACTCGTATTAGTCCCATAATGGGATGATTGTTGATGTGTTGAGATTGATTGTTTGATATAGTAATTGTATTGTGACTATTGTGATTGTGATTGTGATTGTACATGTTGATAAATTCGGACGGTTGTTGATATTGTGATTGTGATTGGTTGCCTATGGTTCTCGAGATGCGTTCTCTACCTGAGTGGAGTCACTTGCATGGGAGTGGCTTCACGCCCTAGTTTTGCCCTTCGTGGAACCCGCCACGGAAGGGGATGTGCACATTAATGGACAGGGTTATCGCTCACTATGTGGAGCGGGGATTTGGTGGGTACGGCTGCGGTCCCCCACTGGCAGGGCTGGTCTAGTGGACAGTCAGTGATTGAGATGATTGGATTTGGTGTGGTTGTGTGTGTGACGGTTAAGCTGCCTGTTTATCTTATTATTGATATATATTGAATTGTGTGATTAGTACTGACCCCGTTTAAATGTTTTAAAAACTGTGGTGATCCATTCGGGGGTGGTGAGCAGTTATTGAGCAGGTATGATGTGATGCGTATGGGATAGCTGAGATGAGTCATCACGTGGCAGTTAGAAGTCTTCTGCTGTGTCAGACGATGCTTTATAGCTTTGATAGTTTTAGCAGTTGACCGTCTGAGGATCTTGTATTTATTTTTATCAGTTTGGTATTGCTATGTAATCACTTTAAACTTTATTTACTTTTAAAGTTGTTTCGTTATTGTCTTATGAATATCATGCCTCGGGTAACCGAGATGGTGGCATCCTTATACCTGAGTGGTCCTGGTAAGGCACTTGGAGTATGGGGGTGTTACAGTATCCCTCAACCTGCTGATGATGCTCTCACTGCCAAGAATTGGCGTCGTTGCAACAATATTATCTTTTCCTGGATTCTTAATTCTTTATCTTTAGAAATTGCTGATTCAGTTCTCTACAGCAACTCTGCTCAAGAAGCTTGGCAAGAATTGGAAGATCGTTTTGGTCAATCTAATGGAGCAAAATTATATGGTGTTCAAAAGAAGCTAAGTGATTTCTCCCAAGGTAGTGATAGCAGCATTACATATTTTACTAAGATCAAATATACATGGGATGAACTTTCTGGTATGGGTATGAATCCCAAGTGTTCTTGCGCATGTAATTGTGGTGCAAAGGTGAAACAGGCTAAGTTTCAAGAAGATCAGCATGTTATACAATTCCTCATGGATTTGAATGATTCCTACAAGGTGATCAGGGGAACAATTTTGATGCAAAATCCCTTGCCAAAAATGGTTGTTGTTTACAATAACTTGCCGCGGGAAGAACGGCAAAGGGAGATTCATACTTCAGTACCTGTACAAATTGATTCAGCTGCATAATATGCGAGGAACAACAACATGACTTCGGCCAAGAACAACAATTGGAATGCACAAACGTTCAATTCTCAGAACTACAACAAGAATTTCAATGGTGCTTCTTCTTCTTCTCAAGGAAATGGTTTTAAACCCACTAATTCTTCTCAGCAACCCAACAATTACAAGGGCAAAACTCAGAACTATGAGGATAAGATCAAGGTTATTATGCAATTATTGTCAGAAGTTTGGGCATTCTATAGAGAAGTGTTATCATGTCATGAATAGGAATAAGAAGTTTACTGGTAATGCACTCAGGGACAGGCCAGCATTCTTGGTTCATATGAGAACAATAATAATATTTTTAATGGTTCTTTATTGGGTCCAACAAGCTATCAACAGGGTAGTTCTCCTGGTCATGCTTCTCACCTTCAGGGCAATTCTTCTCAAGGGCATTCTTCTGCTTCTAGATCTGGTACTTCTGGTGCACCTGAGCAGTATATTTATTCTGCAAATTTCGCTGGTAGCAGTCTTTCTCGTTCTCAATTTCTCATTATGTTTTATATTTTCCTGTCAATTCTACTACTTGGATATTAGATTTAGGGGCAAGTGATCATATGTATTCAAATCAAGATTTGTTTTTTGATCTTAAGGCTATTGACACACCTTACACAATATCTTTACCTAATGATAACATTGTTAAGATTGAGCATATATGGATTGTTTAAATTTTTCCTGAAATATCTCTGAGTGATGTGTTATTTGTGCCTTGTTTTAAGTTTAATTAACTCTCCATAGGTAAATTAGTTAACAGTTATACGCAGCAGTGAGTTTTACTCCTACTATTTGCTATTTGCAGGACTTTCTAAAGAGGCCCTTGATCCTTGGTAGTAACATCAATGACCTATTTTTGCTGCACACCAACTCTGACAAGGAGCATTACAATGATATCACTAATAAAACAGTTGTTAAGCAACCTCTCATATCATGTAATAATAGCCTTAGTTTAGTTAATTGTGTTTCAACTGATGTTTGACATCAAAGACTAGGTCATTTACCCTTGTATCAGCTAAAGAAATTATATTTGTGTAATGATCAGTATAATAATACTAGTTTGATATTTTGTTCTATTCGTGCTAAAGCCAGGCAACACAGGTTGTCTTTTCCTGTTAGCATTTCTATATCTTTTTCTGCTTTTGAGCTTATACACATTGATATTTGGGGACCTTATCATACCCCAACC
Source organism: Silene latifolia (assembly GCF_048544455.1). Taxonomy (NCBI): domain Eukaryota; kingdom Viridiplantae; phylum Streptophyta; class Magnoliopsida; order Caryophyllales; family Caryophyllaceae; genus Silene; species Silene latifolia. Next base: position 15,448,457 of record NC_133531.1, read on the forward strand.
TATAATGAATATAAGTATTTTTTAACTATAGTAGATGATTTTTCTAGATGTACTTAGACATATTTGTTGACTCATAAGAGCAATGCCTTTACATATCTAAAAACCTTTCTCCAAATGATTCAAACTCAGTTTAACAAGAAAGTTAAGATCTAATCTGATAATGCTTTTGAACTTGGTACAAGCAATTCTACTGATCAATTCTTGCAGACCATGACATTTTACACCAGACTTCATGTTTTCACACAATACAACAAAATGGTGTGGTTGAGAGAAAGCATAAACATCTTTTAGAAACTGCTCGTGCTTTGAAATTTCAGTCTAATCTCCCAACCAAATATTGAGGATATTGTGTATTGACTGCCACTTATATTGTTAATAGGTTACCTACCAAATTTTTACAAAATATGTCTCCTTATCAAGTATTATTTGGTACATTTTCTGATTTAAGTCATATGAGATCATTTGGTTGTCTTGTACTCCCTCCGTCCCGGTCAATTGTTGTCCTTTGGTTTTGGCACAAAGACCAAGGAAAGAGGAGATGACCAATAACTAAATGACAAGTGGAACAAATTGAATGAGAATGATCAAATTACTCATCAAGTTCATTCTTAAAATAGAAAAGACAACAAATGATTGAGACACCCCAAAATGGAAAAGGACAACAAATGACCGGGACAGAGGGAGTATATGCTTTTACTCCTAAACCTGGCAGGGACAAGTTTTCTCCCAGAGTTATTTCATGTGTATTCTTGAGTTATCCTTTTGGTAAGAAGGCTTACAATTTACTGAATCTTGAAAGTCATTTTATTATAGAATCAAGAGATGTACTCTTTCATGAGGACATTTTTCCATATATCAAAAATACATCTACAAATTTTATACCCTTGTCTATTCTTGATACCGACAGTTCTACCACTACAGCTACTCATTTAAGCAATAATAGTAACACTGTCAATAATGACAGTCTTATACATACTGCTAGTAGCAGTCATGACAATTCTAATGAAGCTGCTGTACATACTACTGATACTTTACCTAACAATACTGCTATCAATAATGGGAATATTACACATACGACTGTCACAAGCCTTGATCAAGTTACTGACAGGCCAAGGTAGTCTGGTAGAGCTACTAAGACTCCTTCTTATCTTCAACAATATGTGTGCAAATTGCCACCAAAATCCTGCAATGCTGCACTTAATGAGTTCTGTTGTCATACCCTCACATCTTTGTGTGAGGATTGCTCTTTTCCTACTTCTGATTGCTTGTTTGCTTCTATTATCTCAGCACCAGGTACACACAAAGTTAGTCCAGTCCAAGAGCCAAAGTTATATGCAGAAGCATCCGTCTTTCCAGAATGGCAAGAGGCCAAAGCTGCTGAGTTCAAAGTTTTGGACAACAATCACACTTGGTCCATTGTTCCCTTACCTGCAGGAAAGATTCTATTGCTAGTAAATGGGTTTTCAAAGTCAAGCATAAAGCTGATGGTAGCATAGAAAGATATAAAGCCAGACTTGTAGTTAAAGGTTATACACAGAGAGAAGGCATTGACTATACATAAACTTTTTCTTCTGTTGTCAAGATGACCACCATCAGAACCTTGGTTGCAGTAGCTGTTAAGAAAGGATGGGCAATGACACAACTAGATATAATGCATTCTTACATGGTGATCTGAATGAGGAGGTTTACATGAAAATTCCTCAAGGTCTGACTAGTAAGGGAAAAAATATGGTTTGTAAGTTGCAAAAGTCACTATATGGGCTTAAACAAGCCTCTAGGCAATAGAATGCCAAATTTTGCAGTGCTCTTAGGTCCAAAGGGTATAAACAATCTTTAAATGATTATTCATTGTTCACTAAGAAAACAGATGGCAAAGTTGTCTTCTTGGCACATTTATGTTGATGACATCCTGGTTGTAGAAGATCATGCATCAGAAATTGCATCTCTAAAACAATTCTTACTTTCAAAATTAAGGATATGGGAAGCATTAATTATTTTCTGGGGTTAGAATTCAAGCACATGTCCAATGGAATTGTAGTTACTCAGAAGAAGTTTGCAACAGACCTTTTGCAAGAGTTTGGGTGTTTAAATAGCAGACTAGTCTCTTCACCCCTAGATGCTTCCTTAAAACTCAATGCAAAGTCAGACAACTTGATAGATAATCCAGCTGACTACAGAAAGTTGGTAGGCAAACTGAATTTTTTGACTCACACAAGACCAAATATTACATTTGTAGTACAGCTCTTAAGTCACTTCATGGCTTTCCCTAGAGATGATCATTGGAAGGCTGCTATTCATGTCCTACCGTATTTGCCTAAAGATGTTGCACAATGAATTTTGCTTAGGGATGGCAATTATAGCTCAAACTGAAACGAAACCGAACCGACCCGAAGGAAAACATCCGATCCAAACCCAACTCTTAATAACCCATACTAGATCCACTATTTAAAAATCCATATCCAAATCCACAATTGAAAAACCCGAACCAAATCCATACCCGATCCATCTGTATCCGAACCCGATTCAATCAAGTATTTTTTGGAAATTTAGGCTTTATTGTACTTGAAATTTCAATTTCGTCATGTAAAATGAATTTTTTATGTTGTCAAATCAAGTTTTGGATCGGGTTTTGGATTATATGGTGGATCGAGTATGGATTTGGAGCGGGTATGGATTTAGAAAAAAGTATAATGGGTTGGGTGAATTTTAAAATTTTGGATATGGAACGGGTTTGGATATGAATCGGTGATCCACTAAGTTAGTGGATCGGGTTTGGATCTTGCAAAACCCGATCCAACCCGATCCATTGCCATCCCTAATTTTGCTGAACAATAGACCTGATTATGGTTTAGAAGATTTTTGTGATGCTGATTGGGCAGCATGCCCCCAAACCAGAAGATCTATCAGTGGTTTTTTGGTTTTTCTGGGAGGCAGTTTAATCTCTTGGAAGTCCAAGAAGCAGCAAACAGTCTCCTTATCGTCCGCAGAAGCAGAATACAGATCTTTGAGACGCATTACATCAGAATTGGCATGGCTAAGTAGGTTATTATCTGAATTAAATGTGCCTAATATTGCAGCTATACCTATCAAGTGTGACAGCCAAGCAATAGTACATATAGCCAAGAATCCAGTTTTTAACGAAAGGACTAAACACATTGATCTTGACTGTCACTTTGTTCGTGAAAAACTGCTTGAAGGATTGATAAGTTTGTCCTACATTCTTACCTTACAACAACCAGCAGACTTGTGCACAAAAGCTCTTATAGGACCTTTGCATCAGCAGCTACAGTCCAAGTTGGGGCTATACAACACACCCTCCAACTTGAGGGGGTGTTGAAATATATACACACAAAGTTAGTTACTAGCTAGTTAGTTACTAGTAGTTAAGGCAGTCTGTTATACAAGTTAGTTACAAGTGTTAGTTATTCTGTTAGCCTAACACTAAGTCGGTACATCTGTCTATATAAAGAGATGTATCCTTGTAAGATACAATTCATAATTTTTATACTCAATACAAATTCTCTCATTTAATATTACAATGTTTTCATATATAGTTTATCAGATTCTCTGTTCTTCATCATACGTTTATGCCTCCGATCAACACAAGAATCTTCAACTATATCATGATGATCCTCACAAACCCTTTTATTCTTACTACTAAAACAACCAAAAAACAACATCGGTCGTGGCGGAGAACAGTTGACAACAACCGCAACAACGGGACTGACACCAAAAGCCTGTAGGGAATGTAATTGTATTGATTAATTGTGATAATTACAGCTTAGGGATTACAACCTTATATAGTACAAAACTAGGTGTGAAAGGGTTAGAGAATATCTACAAAATAGGAGAGAAATATTCACACAATAATTTGTTAACTAGAATATAGGAGAATAATTAGTTCCCTAATTATTCTTAGTTGACTCTTCTACATCCCCCCGCAAGATGGACGGCCTTTGGGAAAGACCAATCTTGGACATTAACATTTGAAACCGAGGACGGTGGAGGGGTTTTGTGAGAGCGTCGGCCAGCTGATCGTCATTTGCAATGGGAACAACTCGTAAGGAGCCAGCTTGAACTTTCTCGCGAACAAAGTGGTAGTCAAGGGCGAGATGTTTCATGCGAGAATGAAAGACGGGATTGGCACTAAGACTCGTCGTACCAATATTGTCGCAGTAAACAACAGGTGGAGCTGTTACGGGAACTCGAAGTTCAGTGAGGAGATTGGTGAGCCAAATAACCTCAGCCGTGGCATTGGCAACTGAGCGATACTCAGCCTCTGTCGATGAGCGGGCTACAGTCCGTTGTTTCTTCGAGCTCCAGGAAATGATGTTGCGGCCAAGGTAGACAACATAGGCAGCAGTGGAGGTGAGATCATTCGGATTGCCACCCCAATCGGAGTCAGAGTAGGCATGGAGAATGAGCGGGGAATCACGTTGAATGGTGATGCCGTGAGAAGTGGTCCCTGCAAGATATCGAAACAGCCTTTTTAATGCATTCCAGTGGCACACTGTGGGGGCGTGCATGAACTGGGAGAGCTTGTTGACGGCATAGGCAATATCCGGGCGAGTGAGCGAGAGGTACTGGAGACCACCAACAAGTGTTCGGTATTGCGTGGGATCATCATGAGCGGGACCATCAAGAAGGTGAAGAGTGGTTGAGGCATCCATGGGAGTTGTGGCCGGTTTAGCATCGGCCATGGAAGCACGAGTGAGGAGATCAAGTGTATACTTTTGTTGATTGAGGAACAGGCCGCGGGAGCAAGGCTGGACTTCAACACCGAGAAAATAGTTTAAGGGGCCGAGATCCTTGAGAGAGAACTTGGCCGAGAGAGCGGTGATGAAAGCATCAACTTTGGAGGAGCAAGCACCTGTAACAATTATATCATCAACATACACAAGAACAAAGAGAGGGTGAGTGCCGTGAAGAATAAAGAGGGAGGTATCACAAATCGAGTTTGTGAAACCCGAGCCTTGGAGGTGCGTTCTTAGTTCAGTATACCACGCCCGGGGGGCCTGTTTAAGTCCATAGAGAGCTTTGTGTAGCTTGCACACATGGGTTGGTTTCGTGGGATCAACAAAACCTTGTGGTTGCGCCATATAGACGGTGTCAGTCAAGGTGCCTTGGAGAAAGGCGTCATTGATATCGAGTTGACGAAGGGGCCAACCATTGGTGACAGCAAGGCTAAGCAAGAGACGGACCGTGACAGGTTTGATGACGGGGCTAAATGTTTCCGAGTAATCGAGACCGGGTCGTTGATGAAAACCTTTCGCGACTAGTCGGGCTTTGTGTTTGTGAATTGTACCATCGGGGTTGTACTTGGTTCGAAAGACCCATTTGCAACCGACGATGTTCTGGGAGGGGGAGGAGGGAACCAGTTCCCAAGTTTTGTTGTCTTGAAGGGCGCGAAACTGAGTTTCCATGGCAGAACGCCATATGGGGTCAAGCAAGGCTTGTTTGGCCGTGGTGGGTTCGGGTGAGTGGAGGTGGGCACTAAGGTTAAGTTTGTTGATGGGTTTGTAGATGTTGTGGGATGCACGGGTTCCATGAGGGTGAGAGGGAGGTGGAGGAGGGGGAGGAGGAGGTGGCGGGGCAGGGGAAGAGGTAGCAGGACCAGGCGAGGAGGGAGAGGAAATTGGGGTTGCTGTGGTGTTCGGGTTTGGTGTGGAGGGGGTTGTGGCAGTGGGAGTTGGGTCAGTGGGAGGGGTTTGAGCCGTGGGTGAGGGTGTGGCAGTGGGTGAGAGGAGTGGGATGGATACATTACACCATTCGGCGGAGGTGGGGAAGGACAGAGGGGTGGTCGATTTGGTGGCGAAGGGATACGTGGTTTCTACAAACCGGACATGGCGAGAGCTATATACTCGGTTAGTAGATGGGTCGAGGCAAAGGTAGGAGTGTTGGGAGGGTGAGTAACCAACGAAAATGCAGGCAATGGACCGAGCCTCAAGTTTATGACTGGTATATGGACGGAGCCAAGGGAAGCAGAGGCAACCGAAGTTATGAAAGTTATGGTATTTAGGATTTTGATTAAATAGACGAAAGTAGGGGGTGTCATTTTTGAGAGTGGGTGTGGGCATTCGGTTTATTAGATATGTGGCAATTTGGAGAGCATAAGACCAATAAGGAAGGGGTAGGGAGGCGTGTGCAAGGAGAGCTAAGCCGGTATCCACGATGTGCCGGTGTCGTCGTTCCGCGAAGCCATTGTGTTCCGGTGTGTGAGGTGGGGAAGTGAGATGTTGGATGCCCGATTTAGCAAGGTCGGGTTTTAATTTTTCAAATTCTCCACCATTGTCGGAGTAAAAGGTGAGGATGGGTCGGGAAAATTGTTTCTCGACAAGGGCTTTATATGTTAGAAACGTGGCGTGAGTGTCGGATTTTTTCTTTAACGGGAATAGCCATGTGAATTTGGTGTAGTGATCAACGAATATGACGTAATATTTATAGGCATTAATCGAGTGAACTGGTGAGGACCATAAATCGCTAAATATTATTTCGAGTGGTGCAGCGGATGTAATTGACGATGTTTTGAACGGTAGCTTATGACTTTTATATAAATGACAAGATGAGCAATCATTATTATTATTAATAATAGTTTTGGAATTGAAGCTGGAAACAATATTTTTTAAAACAGAAAAGTGTGGATGGCCGAAGCGATGGTGGAGGTCAGCCGTGGTGAGGGAGGTGGCATTGGCTTGCGGTGGAGACGACACGGGCCAATAGTAGACACCGTCTTTAGCTGCTCCTGTGTACAGCACCGCACCTGTTTTAAGATCCTTCACAACAAAAGAAGTGGAACAAAAGTCAATCGTGACATTATTTTCAAGGCAGAATTTTGACACGGAAATGATATTCTTATGCATAGAAGGAACATGAAAAACATTAAGAAGTTGAAAGGAGGAAATAGAAGTGGAACCAGTATTGAGAATAGGGAGACCGGAGCCATCGCCGATAACAATTTCGTCAGTACCGTCGTATGGTTGGTGAAGGGCTAGGTTATCGAGGTCGGAAGTGACGTGGTGCGAGGCACCACTGTCAAGCAGCCAAGGGGAGGGGATTTGATGGGCTAGGGCCGTGGGGTTGGCTTGGGCCGAGGGTGTGGAAGTTCGAGGGTAGGGTGGAACTTTGATGTCGGGGTAAAGGGATTTGAAGATGGGACAAAAGTAGAGGGTATGGCCTTGGGTGTGACACCATTGGCACTTACCCTTAAAGGGATTGCGAGGGTTTTGGTTTTGGTTCGAGGCAGGGGGGTTGGAGGAGGTATTGGTGGAGGAGGCAGCGGAGTGAGGGGGACGGTATTGGTTGTTATGGTGGCGGGTATAGGTGGGATGGGCGACGGCAGGGAAATCAGTGGAGGGGAGGGCGCGGGTAGTGGTTTGGGCAAGGGTCAGTTCTCGATTTATGAGTTTTTCGAGAAGCTCAGGGAAAAGGATGGGGTCGTCACGAGCGTTTATAGCATCGATGACGGGTTGATAGGTAGCATCGAGACCCTCAAGCACTTGGTCTGTAACATCCTCATTTGGGATAATGGTTCCAAGGAGAGCAAGGTCATCGACGGTGGTTTTGATGCGGTTCATATAGTCGGATATGGAGGAGGAGCCTTTGGTAATGTGTTTCAATTTGTGACGAAGTTGTTTAATGTGACCATGAGACGGGCGAGCATAGGAGGCAGCGAGAGCATCCCACGCAGCACGGGTGGTGGTCAGGCGATTGAGGAGTGGGGAGACGGCAGGGGTTAGGGTACTGGCCACGGCAGAGAAGAGGAGTTTGTCTTGTCGATACCATGTATCGAACTCGGGGTTTGGGGCGGGTTGTTTGTCGGCAGTGGAAGGGAGGGTTTTGGATGGGGATGGGGTGCCATCAATAAACGAGGTGAGACCATAACCATCGAAGAGAGATTCAAGTTGAATCCTCCATTGACGATAGTTAGTGCCATCAAATTTCACAATGGAGTGGACATTGAGAAGGATGAAAGGATTTTTTGGGTCATTAGGGTTGGGGATTGTTGCACTCGACATGATCGATCGAGGTGAGGGAGGCAGTGAAAAAATTTAGGGTTTAGAGAGGATTGAACCTTTCTCTTGATACCAACATCATTGTGAAGCTATGAATGATGGAGTGTTAACACTTTGAAGAACATCTTTTTCACTTTGTATATCAACATCATTGTGTAAATTTTTGATAGAAATTTTTTTTATTTACTCTGTTTTTTTATTATTTATTTATTTATTTAAATTAATTTTGTGGGATTTTTGGAGGTTTTGAAAAGAGAGTGCAGGTGAAAATGGGGAAACAGATAAAATGTAATGACCAACGAAATTTGGGCGCCACCCTCTCATATGGGGTGAGTGGGGATCCCTTTAATTAAAAATGTAGTGAGGAGTGAGGTTGAATTGACTTCATACGTGATTCATATTTACTTGTTTACCCGTCAATAATTAAACTAATTTATGATATTGTTAGACCACATTATAGATTTTTTATTCATGTTTTTAGAAAATCAGTTAAAACTTAAGTTATATAATGTGGTGGTTGTTACCCATGCTTAGTAGTGGTGATTAGACCGGTTAAACTCGGACCCGGCTCGAACCGGTTTTTCAGGGTCAAGACCCGAAATTTCGACTTCGCAATCCGTTCGACTCGTTATTCTAGGGTTAAAACTCGACCCGTTATGTCAAAGATAAATCAAGAATTTTATTAAAATATTATTATTTATTATATATTATATTAAAATCAGTATTATGCTAAGTATAACTTTTACAATAATTATTAAAAAAAGCTTTCTTTCTATAATTATGTCAATATACTTATTGTAGGTTGAATAAAATTAACGTAAACATTGAATATTTTAAAATTATTAATTTTGAATATGTCAAAAATATTTTTTGATTAAAAAAATCGGAAAAAGGCGTTGGAAACTATTTTTTTGACCGTATTCTGATACTAACCCGACCAGTGACTGTGGACGCGGGCCCACGGGGCGCTTGGGAAACAAGCGTTTGCATTTGTGGAGTCGCCACCAATTTATTGTGGAAAATTGGAAACCGTTCGAATACCTCGCGCCATGTCAAGACACAAAGTAGTGACATGAACACTAAGAACTCGTTACCCTTAGCATTCTATGTCTAGAATGACTCTCGTGGATGCCAATGAACACGGATGTTCACAGAGATCTGGAGTAAGGGGTGAGGGTACGTATTATGAAGCTCTTTTGATCGAACACCTAATCCCGCCCGCCTCGATAGCGGCCTCTACTAATGATTAGGGAAATTATCTATACTCGATATATTGTCAATTTATATGCATGCAATGCAACATCCAAATAGATTAATCCTAGCATGTGAGAAATTAGACTAAGTCGATGAACACGTAATTTAATCATACAATTGGATCAAAGTAGGGATTTAAGTTGATTACATGTGAAAACATACAAGTGATACAAGAAATACAATAAATAAAATACAATAATTACATCAGATTAATGATTTATGTCAAAAGTATATTTAAAACGGATAATTTAAGAAAGAATAAATAAATAAATTAACGAACAGGAATTAGGGTGATAATACGAATAATAGTTAATTAATACGTAATTAATAAACTAGATCAAAGCAACAACGGAGTTCAGAGACAGAAATCAACCAGGAATAGGCGCAGCACTTGCTGCGTTCGTTCCTTGGCTCAGTTCTGGCTGTGAAGCCGGAATTGCAAATCGTTAATGTTCGTTGGTGATTTAATGATCGAATATTGTTATTTGACTCGGATGAAAGTGATTAGCAGATTATTTACATGCGATTAATGGTCATAAAAGTGATAAAACATGGATGAAACCGATTAGAACGAATTATATACAAGATTAATGGATTATTAACAAATTAAACAAAATAAATTATTTAGGTTAAACAGATTATTAGTGATGAATTAAAGATGGTGACGATGAATAACGGATGCAACTATGTCAAAGATCAAATTCCAGAGACTCAATATTAATGAATCGAATCTCTAAAATCCGGATTGACTTTAATGACGAAAACCCGCAAATATTGGTTATAAGGGATTTAAGTCGAATTAATTAACAATGGATTATGAATAATATATTACATGTTAGAATTATTATGCTATTATATCAAAGAACCGAAGAACAAACAAATTAAAAGAAACGAATTGACAAAAGACGAAGGAAAAAGAAAGGAAGCAGGAACTGCGGCAGCCTCACGAAGAGGCGCAGCAGTTGATGCGTCCTTTCTCGACTGTCATCTTCTGGTAATTCGTAAAAAAGGATTTAAAGCATGGTTTTATAAATCGGTTTTAGAAATACTTTCGACATATAAACCTTACATTATGATTACAAAAATAAAGAACAATAATTAAAATAGGGATTATACACCCTCAGACTTACATGTTTGACGAAACCAGATGAACAAAGTATACTTTTAGTGATGCTCGACTCGAATGTAGACGAAAGTGCCCTCGTAAGAGGAAGTAAACAGATTGATTAAAGTTGATTAATTGTGGAGTTAATCAAATTGGTCGGTCATGCAAAACGAGGCTGGTACTCAGAAGGATCCGAGCTTACGTGGTCGAAAGTTCAAGCACGTAGATGCCAAAAAGTAAAAACGTGGTCTAGAATGCAAAGGGAGAAGAGAAGGGCGGACACTCGCGTGAGAAATATGAGGAACGAAGGTCTCTATTTATACTAATCACGTGGAGGAAATTAGGGTTTTCGGAGAAACTTTGGAAGTGAATCTCGAAAAGATATGAAAAATACGCAGAAAAGGACTTGGGAAGAGGCGCAGCAGGCACTGCGTCTCTTGGAAGAGGCGCAGCACCTGCTGCGTCCTTTCCCAAGTGGTTTCCCCCTGCGGAAGAAAGATTTCCGTGTTTTGGTTATGGAATAACGGATTAATCTTATTTTCCTTAATATTTTGTGTGAATATTACGGGAAATTATTTGCCAAAGATTAAAAGATTGTAAAATATGGAATAGAAATATCCGGAACATTCCAGAACATTCTGACTCGGTTTTAGAAAATGAAGACGGTTTTTAGGCCCGGACTCCAAATGTACTCTAATTACTGCCAAAACGACCGTATCGACACGTAGATGACAATTAAGAGGTAGACATAAGTGTTTGAGCGATCACTTGACGATAAACTTACGAACTGTCACAAATCGTTCCGCGTACCAAACATGCGGCCCAATAATCACCGGGTGGTTTGCGAGAGGTGCAGAAATGAGGTATCTACAGAGCCCCCACTTTGACTGAGGCTTGGACAAGGCGAAAGTCAAAGTTTAGCCATCAGGTCAATCGAAGATTACAACCTGACGAGTATGGCGACGCGAGGCGACTCAAAGGGTCTGAGCCAAGGACCTATCGTCGGGAATATTTTAGAGTTTGTCGACTATCGGGGAGGGTCGTTTAAAGTCCATTAGACTATGTAAGGAGGCTCGCCAGCCATAAGAAGAGATCATACCTGAAATTCCTTGAGACTCCATGGGAAACAAAACGCGATGTTGGGAGAAGACAGCTGAACATAGTCTGGAACTGCTGGGAGAAATCTGCTTGTGGTCGGCTTCAAACAAACTTCGGAAGAGCTTGGGGTAGATGTTGATCTCCATGTCTCGAGAGGGAGTGACTGTCGGTCGTGAACTCTCGCTGGGGGAACATAATCGGGAACTGATCTCCATGTCTCGAGAGGGAATGTCTATTCGTGTACTCTCGCTGGGGGAACATAATATAGGTGTGTCGAAACACCTGTCAAAGAAGGAACGCTCGTTGTGACAAGCTAGGTCTTGGATAAAAATAATAATATATGGCAGTTTGCATTTGGCTTGAAAATGCGGGTCCGGGCGAAGAATATACGTCAAACGGATCAAATATGTGATATGGCATCAAGGAAGAGGCGCACCAAAGATGGGCCCACGAAATAACGAACTCATAACGAATTTTTGAAAATTCGTATGAAGGGAAGCTGAGGAAGAGGCGCAGCAAGAGCTGCGTCACTTGGAAGAGGTGCAGCACCTGCTGCGTCTATTCCTGGGCGTGTCTTTCCTGCAGTTGATGAAACAGAGGGTTCATTTCATTTACTCGAAACACAAATTCTCAAGTTCTCTCTCAAATTCCAACCATTTCCATCAAAATTTGATCCAAAAGCTTGCATTTGTCATGACTAATCGAGGCATGTGTACTAATCTTGCATTTATCTTCTGTATTTGATCGAATGGGGTCAACAAAATTAGGGTTTTCGACCCTAATTAGTCGAAAATTTGGGGATTTTCCCCCAAACGATTTTGCTTTGCAAAATTGACCTTGTAAACGGCTAATTGGTAGTATAAGGATCATAACCATGTGTTTGTTTCGAATTTTCGTTGAGTTTTGAGCATTTGAGTGAAATTGAGACGGTTTCACGGCTAAACCGTAAATCGCTTCGAAAATAGCCTTACGATTGCCCATTTGTGACGAAACTTGATATTTGGACTCCTTGTATGATGGGTAAACTTCCTACCATCTCGGAATTTTGATTGGTGACGGCTTTTTCAGGACGCTTCCTAGGGCATAATCGCCGTTATAACGTAATGCTGTCGAAATTCCGACTCGAACCTATGACTAGGCTTCAACTTCGGCTTGACTTGACCCAAATTACCACATGAGCGGATGGGTTTATGGGAAATTTGCCAAAGATGGCAAGAAAAGAGCGATTTCGGAGCTTCGAAAACTCGAAAATCCCCTAATCAAGGTTTGTCGTCACTTGACGCAGCCTAAATTTACTTTAATGTTGCAGGTGACGAGGCTTCTACATCTGGGAGAGATCCCATGGACGTGGACACTGCTGTTGACCCTTCTCAGGTACTTGAGGAGGCGTTGGAGGAGGCTTTCACCGCTGCGATGACGGCTGCTGAGGACGAGGTCCTAGAGGAGGAGGTTGTTGAGGACGAGGAGGCCCCGAGACGGGCCAACGTTGGACGGGGTGGTCGCCAGCTAAGGGCAGCACCTGCGTGGGCTGAGACCTAGGACAGTAGGCACCTGCTTTGGGCTACGGAGGGTCACCTGTCCTACAGGACGGTGAAGAGCTTGGTAAATCGAATTCATCACTCTTCATTCATCTTCTTTTATTTCTGTTTGTCATTCCTTCATCTGAGCTAAAGATAGCTTTTGTTTCAAATCAAAATAGGAGGCCGGGAACATCAGATCGTTCTCGGGCTATACGACGACGATGGGGTGCTACGAGAGGCTATCGGCTGAGGAGCGAGCCATGGTCAAACAGGGAGCGTTTGGTGCAGGCTTGGAGGGACATCGCGAGGAGGAAGCTTCGGGCTAACCTCAGTCTCGTCCGAGCTTTCTTGGACCGGTTTTGGGACATGACCTCCACGTTTCACATGCCTTTTGGTGAGGTGGGGGTCACGTTAGAGGACTACGACATGATTTCTGGTCTGCCGTGTGGGACTGAGGTGGTGGAGTGGCCGGAGACAGCCACAAGGGTTGATTCGGCGGAGGCTAGGAGGTTGATCGGCTGGAACTTGGCGCCGAAGGCGGCTGCGGTACCCTGCTTGGTGCCTGGTTCTTACGTTCGGGACTACTTCACGGGGAAGACCGCGGCGTTGGCGGTGATCGAGGGGAGGGAGACGGCTCCTCCTCCCTGCACTGCAGAGCAGAGGGTCCGTTTGTGGCTCTGGTGGTTTCTGTCTTCGATCTACCTCGGAGACAAGGGAGAGAGGCTTTCGACGAAGCTCCTTCCCTTTCTTTCTGACCTGAGCTCCCTAGGCCGTTGGGACTGGGTCACTGCCGGTTTTGCGGTCCTCATCCGTTTCATGAGGGCCATGGTTCGTCCGGAGTTGATGGAGAAGGGGACTTCTCCTGCTGCTGTTAGCCCTGGACTGCTGTTGGAGGTATGAACCTTCACTTCATTTCATAAAAGATCATTTCCTTTTCTTATCGAATCACGAAAAATCGTTGTTGATTATCTTGTTTCACAGGCATGGGTGTACTCCTACTTTCCGGGCCTCGCGCCCAAGAGGACGGAGCCGGTGGAGAAGGCCTATCCCGTTGTGAGGGATTGGATGATGTGTTGCACGAGGAGTCGGCGTTCCTTCCACAACGTCTGTCGGCGGGAGGTGAACGCTCTTCAGCTGGACCGCGTGAGTACTTCACCTTGCATTTGTTTGTCTTCCTTCCTTTACTTTTAGAACTGATCATAAGAATGACCCTTCGTTTGCTTTTCTAGTGGGTGCTCAGGCCTTGGGAGGAGTACGCTGGCGCTCCTCCTTTCGTGGCTGAGGTCCTTCGACCTAGGAGCTCGAGTCGGCTGCTGCTGAGGACGTCGATGGGTCCTGTGTGGTACTTGGGCGAGCGCTTGGCTCGTCAGTGCTCTCGGGACGTCTTGACGGTTCCCATCGATCTTCCTCGGACGATGTTTAGGGAGCCTTCTGAGGCTGAGAGGGAGGCTAACCGGGCTGGAGTTGGTGGCGATGCCCTCCTTCTTCCTGGTGAGGACTACTCGGCGTTCCTCTACGGGTGGTTGGCGTACTGACCGGTTGTGGTAAGTGCTTTATCCTCTTTCATTTTTTGATTATCTGAGCATACGATGAACGATCGTCGGTTAATGGAAATCATTCGACTTTGCAGGAGGTCGAGGCGGCGGGCATCGAGCCCCCAGAGTACCCCGAGACCCTTGAGTACACCGACATGACGGGGATGACGACGATCTCAGAGCTACGTGACTTTGACGTGGCGGTGAGAGATGCTGGCTTGGATGAGTGGCAGCATCTGATTCGGAGGGTGAGTCTTCTAACTTGTATAGTTTTGTGTAAGAACACATTTGCTCGAGTTTGTCCAATCGTTAAGAATTTTGAAATGCAGGTTGCGCCATCCCGGTTCGTGGCTTTATGGAGGGTAGCCAACCGGTTGCGGGGTACTGCCGTCGAGGCGCTTGCTGGTGGCCGAGGACGTCTGGTATGAACCTTCCGTTACTTCGTTTTTGAATTTTCTAATCTTCCTTATGTTTGAAATGATTTGACATGAGCCAGTTCTTGTTGTTTGCAGAGGGAGCGTGAGCTTGCCCAGTCCCGGGAGGAGACGGCTCGCCTGCTGAGGGAGCTCGAGGTCCTCGACGCCGAGGTTACTGCTCTCGAGGCGAGAGTTGCTGAGCTAGACGGCGGCCAGTAGTAGCTTTTCGTTGTTTCTTGTTTTTTTTTTGCTGTATTTTTGTACATTTTGTACATTTTAGGACCCACATTTTGGACATTTGGACCTTGTTTTAGGGCTCGAGCCCCCAGTCTGGTGTACATATACTTTTTTTGGTTGTATATATGATGGCCTGCGTGCCTTTGCTGCTAGGTTGCTTTGTTTGTACCTGCAGGTTAGCTTCGAACAGGTTTGGTAGATGACGGTTTGCGCCGTCATGCTGCCGAAATTTACATAGAAATCACATAGAACATACATTTGTACACATGGCCTAAATTAGCGCAAAACAAAGACTCGAAAATGCAAAACTTTGGCCGGAAATGAAAATGCAAAAATTTGGTCGGAAATGACCGGACGGTAGGGAGGGTTACCCCCTAAAAAAAAGAAAAAATAAAAACATATAATTTTGAAACGTAATGTGGAAGGAGAGTGAAATGATTCCCCGAAAAGAAAATTTAAAAAGAAATGTATAAGTGTGCTAAAATGACGAAAATGTCGATATCGTCTCGAAATGCGTGCCCGTGCAATTAGGAAACACGAAATATGGCAACCTGACGTATTTACCAAAATAATAACCCGTATGAATAGGAAATTATTCGTTGAGGAATTTAGGAAAGATCCAACGCGAAAATCACGAAAGAAGGTGAGGAAGAGGCAAAGAAGAGTCTGCGTCCCTTCGAAGAGGCGCAAAGACATCTCCGCTGCCTGTTTCAAATGCATCCGTTCCGACGGATTTTAGGAAACAGCTTTTAGTATAAATAGAGACATCGAGGGAGGTTTTATTCACATAATTCTTCCGTCTTTCTTCGTCTTATTACACAAAGCTCCTAAAATAAGGATACATCATGAATGCTCTTGAAATTCGTCTAAAGGAATGGACAAATGAGTTCTCTAATTTGGAGAAACACGACATGGGTGCTTATAATTTTGGATCGCTTTTGAGCTTGAAGTTGATTAAGGTAGTCAAACTATTTCTAGATGCTTGTCTTGACTATTGGGACCCGAATTATCACGTGTTTGCCTTCCCTGGAGGCGACATTTGCCCATTTCCCGAGGAAATTGCTGCGATTGGTGATTGGGACCCGGAACATTTGCCTGCTATTCCCTCCACTTCTCAAGGGTATAAAAACAAGTTTAGAGACTTGCTTGGATTGGCAAGAGTTGATGTTGACCGTCTTGTGACTCCTAAAGGAGTGCGAATGTTGGATTTCATCGATCGATTCATCAATAGGGCTGATCCCACTGTCTCTTATGTTGCGAGGCGAAGGGCATTCGGATTTTGCCTATTACATGTGTATGTCCTTCAAGGGCATGTTGATGAGGATATGAGAGGCGACCCTCGTCTCTTGAGCTTGATTGAGCAAATGGAGCTGCGCAGGTGCCCAAATTGTCTGTGTTTAGGAGAGATCCTATTGGGCTTAGATAACAGGAAAGCCAATCGCGACCTACCTTATTTGGGGAGTCCCATTATATTGGGCTTCTCTTTTTTTTTTGTGTGTGTGTTTTTTTTTTCGATTTTTTTTTTGTTGTTGTTTTTTTTTTTTTTTTTTTTTTTTTTTAATACCTTTCTTTTGGTAGGTCTGGCTTATGGAGCGTCTTCGATTGATCGAGCCCCCAGTTAATGTTCTTGCTTATCATGCGCGCTCAATTGCAATGAGGACCAGGCTTTATATGGTGGACTTCACTTGAGTTTGCAATTACTGGGAGAACAAATTGAAGAGTGAAGATGGCCCCTTAATTAGATGGATCGTACCATGGTAGCATCTCAAATCTGTCACTGGAGTATCTTCCTTGGATCCTACTGTGGGAAATAATCTGTATACTTCCCTTAAACTAGAAGGATTATAACGAGTTTAACAATGATGATCAATGGTCATAAACAAAATACATAAACAAAGTATAAAGGATTCAGAATTAACCTTCGGTCCTAGCAAAATTGGCCTAAGAACAATATCAAAATTGATATTCGCCTATTAGTTGCACCCAAGACGATATGAGATATGCCCCTTAATTATGCTAGAAATCGATCTAAAATTTTCTGTAAAATTTAGTTGTTTTTGTGTTTTTTCTGATGAGAGAGAGAGGCTAGGTCAAGAAAAAGAATTCAGGTAGAATAAACATCTCCCTTTCTTTCTTATACTCACCGAATTATGGAGTCAATTAGGAAAGAATAATCCTTTCCTAATTTCGGCCAAACTGACCGAAATAAGGAGTATATTCTCCTTATTTTTTGGTCTTTCCAAAAATATATAAAGTGTGTTGAATTGTCATCTAGTGAGGATCGAACCCAAGACCTCTTGGTTAGTGTACCCTCACTATTACCACTATGACACATTCATCTTGTTGATATTAAATATAACTGATTATATTTAATTACGAATTAACAGATTAATTCGTCCAAGCTAACATTATATACATTTAATTAAATATAACTTATTATATTTAATTTACGAATTGACAGTTAATTCGTCTCAACTAATATTATTTAATTTTCATTAAATAATTATCTCATCAACACATTGACTAACTTTTTAGTCATATTGGGCATCAATATGATTATATTTCTATAACCACATTTCTCAAACACATCCTATAGGTGTGACCTTTGGGGGCCAGTTGATCACCGCCATCTGTATGATAATAACGTCAAACTTTCTAGCAAGCCAACCGTTATTAGGTAAACGTTAATCAACTGATTAAATATACGAAGTATACCCTTGTGAACCTGTAAGAGATTTACAAATGTTATCACACTAATTTGTGGAGGACACAAGCTCCAACAAACTCCCACTTGTCCTCACAAGTGTATGTGCGATAACCGATTCTCATATCCTAAAATTTCTCCCACTCAATGTCAAACAATTTGCAAATCCGAATTCACGAAGGTCGTATTTTACAAGCGATCAATATCAAGAGTGGTTTCTCCGACTAGAGAGTAACTTAACTGATAAACGAATCAACATTCGAGCATGGCCATGCATTTCAGTTACAACTCCTCGAGTGGCCCTGAGAAATAACTATACCTGATAAGGGTTGGATATTTTCCTCAACTCGAATCCTGCAGATGTAAGCACAGTATGAAATGACCCAGAAAAAATCTACTTAGCCTCCGATTCTGCAGACCGTAAGAAAGAAACCAAAGTCACCCAAAAGCGCTTTAATCTCAAGAGACAAGTCGATAGTCAAAAGAATCGACTCTAGGAACACAATGGATGTCCTATCCACGACACGGCACCGAATGTTTTTAAATATTTAGGACTCCATTACGTTGTCACAAAAAGTTGTCCTACGAGGTATCGTCATAATCTCGCATTCGTGATCGATCGATCAACCGTTTGACTTATGGCTCGTTGAACCCACCATCAATCGACTGCACAATATAATTGCCGGAGCTATCAGCTCACATTGGCGATTACGGCCCAAAACAAATATAATGTAATTCAGTTCACTTTGTGGCGTTCAATGTTGTCAGTACAATCCACATGAAAAACAAAATATTATAATAAAACGATGAAGTTATAAATAGTATATGAAAAAGATAATGTATCAAATCCATAATCAAGTACTACAACTCAGGAACACGTTTAATTCCCATGGAAATGACGTGCCCTACATGCTTATCATAATTCAACGATTCAGTAGTAGAATCTGCTACAACACACTAAGAGTGAAGACGAACCAGACTGAGATCCGTTTGGAAGCTAGCATCTGCGTAACCGGTTGCGCATAGCTTAGTATCTCCTCCATAAATCAATACCCAATCCTTAGTCCTCCGTAGGTACATGGATTCTTTTGGTACCGACTCGTCATACTCAATGCATATGCCACGTCTGGACGTGTGCATATCATGGCATACATGATTGATCCTTTAACTGATGCATAAGGAACACGACTCATGCGCTCAACCCCTTCAGGCGTCGTGGGTGACTGAGACTTGCTTAACTGCATCCCAGACGTCATTGGAAGGTTCCCCTTCTTGGAGTTGGTCATGCTGAACCTTTCAAGAACCTTATCCAAATAAGACTCTTGACTAAGTTATAACGTCCGTCGTGATCTATCTCGGTAGATACGGATTCCCAAAATGCACTGTGCCTCACCCAGATCTTTCATCTGGAAATGGTTCTTCAACCATTCTTTAACCGAAGATAGGAGAGGAATGTCATTCCCAATCAAGAGTATGTCATCGACATACAATATCAAGAATACAATCTTGCTCCCACTCGACTTGATATATAAGCATGGTTCTCTAGATATGTTTGGCCTATATTTCTCAATTCAAAGGATGAAACTTTCGAAGAGTTTGCGGTTCTAATGAAGCTTGCCCAAAATAAGTATAAATCAAAATTAGATTCTATTCGTACGGATCATGGCACCGAATTTGATAACCATGCTTTTATAGAATACTGTAGAGAGAATGGTGTTGGGCATAACTTCTCAGCACCACGAACCCCACAGCAAAACGGTGTTGTTGAACGTATGAATAGAACATTGGAGGACATGGCACGCACGATGTTGTTGTGTAGCGGCCTACCTCGAAATTTCTGGGCCGACGCTATTAGTACTGCATCCTATGTTCATAATCGAGCTTTGATTAGACCCATTCTCAAGAAGACTCCTTATGAGCTTCTTAGGGGACGTAAACCTAACATATCACATCTACGTTGCTTCGGGAGTAAATGTTTTGTCCATAATAATGGCAAAAATAGATTAAGCAAATTCGATCCCAGAAGTGACGAAGCGGTGTTTGTCGGTTATTCTAATCATAGTAAAGCATATAAGGTTTTCAATAAAAGAACCTTATGCATCGAAGAAAGTGTTCATGTTGTTTTTGATGAGAATAATATGTTTGACAAAGCTGAACAGGATGAGGAAGAAGATTTAAACGAACCTGATTTCCGACTATCCAAGGGTGAACTTCCAGAATTGGATGAAGTAGATAAAGAAATTGAGGGCACAAATGATGAAAAAGGAAGCCCTTCGAATGATAAAGGAAAGAGAACTGAGAGTTTAGTTGATGATACTAAAACCTTTTCTCAATCTAAGCAATTGGAGGATAAAGTTATAACTGATGAAGCTATAACTTCAACTCCAAATCAACGAATTAGATCCGATGTTATAATTGATTCTGTTATAACTCCAGGATTGGATTCAGAGGGAACAAGGCTTGAACCCCAATCATTCGAAGAAGGCGAGACTAGTTCAGATGAAGATGTGCCTCCTGTTTCTAAGAAATGGTAATATAAGGATTCTCATCCAATGGAAACCATCCTAGGAAATTTGAATGAAGGTGTTTGAACTCGTAGAAGACTTAACAACTTTTGTTCGTTCTACTCCTTTCTCTCAACCATTGAGCCAACAAATATCAAAGAAGTAATTGCCGAACCAGATTAGATCGTTGCTATGCAAGAAGAGCTTCAACAGTTCGAACGGAACAAAATGTGGCATTTGGTTCCAAGACCTAAAGACAGAACGGTTATTGGTACAAGATGGGTTTTTAGAAACAAGCTGGACGATACAGGAGTTATTGTATGAAATAAAGCTAGATTGGTTGTACAAGGGTATAATCAACAAGAAGGAATTGACTATGATGAGACCTTCGCTCCTGTAGCCAGACTTGAGGCTATTAGATTGTTAAAAGCGTTTGCTGCTTATAAGGAAATCAAACTTTATCAAATGGACGTTAAGATAGCATTTCTTAACGATTATTTGAACGAAGAGGTTTTTGT
Source organism: Silene latifolia (assembly GCF_048544455.1). NCBI lineage: Eukaryota > Viridiplantae > Streptophyta > Magnoliopsida > Caryophyllales > Caryophyllaceae > Silene > Silene latifolia. The sequence goes on from NC_133531.1 coordinate 15,469,360, forward strand.
GGAACAACCTACTGGATTTCTCGATAGCAAGTTTCAAAACCATGTTTTTAAATTAGATAAAGCCTTGTATGGTTTGAAACAATCTCCGAGGTCGTGGTACGGCAGATTATCAAAATATCTTCTTGAAAGTGGTTTTAAAAGAGGATCTGTCGATAAAACCCTATTCCTGAAAACTGAGGATTCTGATTTATTAGTTGTACAATTATACGTTGACGATATTATTTTTGGTTCAACTAATAATCGTTTATGCAAGTATTTTTCAGATTTAATGACCTCAGAATTCGAGATGAGCATGATGGGAGAACTCAAGTTCTTCCTTGGACTCCAGATTCAACAAACTTCTGAAGGAATTATGATACACCAACAAAAATACATCAAGGAGCTAATCAAGAAATTCGATATGGAAAATTCTAATTCTAAGCCAACTCCTATGGGTACTGAGAAAAAGTTGACTTTGGATGAAAATGGTAAGTCTGTCGATGAGACGACTTATCGAGGTATGAATGGCTCACTTCTTTATTTAACTGCAAGTCGTCCGGATATTATGTTTAGTGTAGGCATATGTGCTCGATTCCAATCGTGCCCTAAAGAATCGCATATGATTGCAGTTAAGAGAATCTTGAAGTATTTAATCGGTACATCTAAATTATATATGTGGTATCCTCTTGAGTGTAATTTCGATCTCATAGGGTATTCAGATGCAGATTATGCAGGTTGTTCACTTGACAGAAAAAGTACTTCCGGCATAGCCACGTTTGTTGGACCGTGTGTTATTACGTGGGGGTTAAAGAAGCAAAATTCCATTGCGCTATCTACAGCTGAAGCCGAATACATTGCTGCTGGATTGGTATGTTCTCAACTTTTATGGCTTAAGCAACAATTATGTGATTACGGTGTTAATGTTGGGTGTATACCTATTTTGTGCGACAACACGAGTGCTATAATCATATCTAAGAAATCGGCACAACACTCACGAACTAAGCATATAGACATCAGACACCATTTTCTACGTGATCATGTAGATAAGGGCAACATAAGACTGAAATTTTGTAGTACAGAAAAACAATGGGCTGACATTTTTACCAAAGCATTGGCTAGAGAACGTTTTGAGATTTTACGGTTGGAAATTGGTTTAATTGGTGGCAACTAAACTTGTCACAAATATTTTACTCTCCGTATGACTGACTAGATTTGACGAGATTGTATGACTGTGTCCGTATTTTTCGTTGCAAGTTTATTTTTGTCAAATGTTATTTTATAATATGAGAATATTCCATTTGCTAGTCATGTATATTTTGAGTTTTATTACGAATCATAAAGTGGTAACAAATTGCCTCCTTATTTTTTCCCTTAACCGAAATTCTCTACCAAAATTTTATCTCTTACCATATCTTATCTTATCATATCTTATAAATTATCTACGCTAACCACTTATATTATTTTATGGTAAGTAAATAATTAACAAAAAAAGGAGAATATTTACTTACCGAATTCCACACGTCACCTCCACCTTCCTTATCTCACTCAACCTCTTGTACCATAATTCACAATTAACACTCCCCATAAATACCCCACCCTCTACCATCCTCATCAACATACAACTCTCAATATTTACTTTTTCTTTCTACACCTTTCCACACTCAACCTCCAAAATCAAATCATCATCATGACTCCACCCTCAACTCGCCTCCACTCACCCTCAACTCGGTCCACAACTCAGACCAGGTCCTCTAAATCACCATGAAACAAAACCTATGTCCCTCTCAAAACTCCCTCACCTTCATCAAACCAAAAACCAACTAATCCCGATCATAACCGGGTTGATTCTAACTTAGAAGGGAAAAGACGGATGTTAAATAAGGGGAAGAAGAAGGCCGCATGTTTTGAAGGCCCGGTGGAGGAAACCGAGGTCATAGCTACTCAAGAAGGTCATCAAAGAGCAATGTTCCGAGAGTATATGCCGAATGCAACATCATCGGGACTTGATAAGCTTCGACTTACCGCGGACGAAAGAACCCAAGTCAACAATGTTATGCGGTATGGTATTCATGGTGGTCGTTCTTACTCCGAAAGATGGTATGGGAAAATTGAAGCTTTACAATTTTTTAAGGATTTCTTGAATTTTCAAGAATGGAAGAAAGTTAGTTCCTTTGTTGGTCCGGTTTATCCTATTGAGGTAATCCAGTTTTATTCTTCTGTCTCCGTAAAAAATAACGTGTTGCATGCTATGGTGAATGAATCCGAAGTCAAAATCTCCCTTGCCGATTTTTGTACTCTGTTTTCGTTCCCTGATGATGGGATCGAAATAAATCCGAGTGCAGAATGGGTAGATGTGACGGAGGAAGAAAAGCTTAAAATTAAGAAGTCTTTTGATGTTGATGCTACGGGGTCGAGTAATATGCTTGCGGGGTCGTTCACTCCAAAATTGAAATTCTTTCTCGATTTTCTTTGGAACACGGTTGTCCCGAGGAGGGGTGGTCGTGATAAATTGTCGATTTATGAGATGGTATATATGTCTAAGTGGCTTGAAGGGTCCAAAGTTAGTCTTCCTCGTCTCGTGTTTCATAAAATCGTCCAAACAAGTAGTTCCGTCACCGAGGAAAAATTTTATACTAATTTGGATTTGCCGTATGGTATGTGGGTCTCTCGGCTTTTGGAACAAAAAGGGGTAATTGGGTCTTCTAGATATGGTGTAATTGTCAAAGATGAGATGTGTGACACTCATCTTAAATTCATGAAGATTGGTGCAATTGGACCCGATTTGGTGTTTTTGGCTAACGGGAATGTGGTGGAGAAATCGTCGGATGTGGTCTCGGTTGTTAAACAAAAGTTGGACTCGTTTATGGCGAGTATTTGTGAGAAAATGGATGCACAAAATAAGATGGTTGCGGAATTGGTCTCGGGTTTGGGTCAAGACAGGAATGGGGCTTCGGGTTCGAAGGGTTCGGATCTTGCCGAGGTCTTGTCTTATTTGCATGGGTTGGAAGCTCGGGTTGATGCTATGGCTCAAGATGCGGCTAGGGCGGCTAAGGAGTGTGTCCGTAATTCCGGGTCATTGGCTAACTTAGCTAGTCAAGGAGGGGCAATATAGCGTGAAGGGAAGGCTATGCATGAGGATATGACGAGATTTGAGTGTGGATATGGGGGTTCGAACTGGGGTTGAATGGGTAGAGGCCTAGGTTGGTTAGTGTACTCGAGATTCGTGCCAACTCGTAAAGAAAACGGGCTCAAAAACCGAGCTATAATCGAGCTCCAAAACGCGTGGTTGAAACGAGTTTTAAATTTTCAAATTCGATTTTTCAAATCGATTAACACATTAAGATGAATGATTTTTCAAATCAAAAAAGTATATTTTATTTTCAATAAAATAAATTTAAGGAAATAAATTCAAATTAAAACAATAAAATGAATTCACTTAAAAAAGCTTTAATTTAAATATCATTTAAATTAATAAAATACTCCGTCGACAACGCTCATTCCACATCGTAAAACGAACCCAAATAATGACAATGACAACTAAAGAATACATGTGTTCTATCATCATCGGGTGTTTGTCGGGTTCTCTATAAATTCCAATATCGACGGATACGGGTATCTACAGAGCCCCCACTTTGACTGAGGCTTGGACAAGGCGAAAGTCAAAGTATACCCCAGGTCTCTCTCGACCTGAGGATTCTGCGGGTCGTTTATAGTCCATTAGACTTGCGTATATAAGCTCGCCAGCCATAAGAAGAGATCATACCTGAAACTTCGTCGGGGATTGACTCTTGCTTCTGTTGTGTCAAATTATCATTGTTAGTCATCGACCCATACATTGCATATATGGTGGGTTGAGCCTTATCCTCGGGCGCCTACGTATCCGTTTCTGACGGAATCAAACCCGCGTCGTAGTTCGGCTCGATGGCTGTAGCTTTCTGCTTTGCTTCGGCTCGGATGCCAATATCCCATTGTTCATGTGAGTAAAGACAAAACTTGCGCTTTGCTTATCAATTTCGCTGTTCTGCTAGGGAGAACGATTCACTGAAACTGACGTTTCTGTTGGGGAAATGTCATTTCCATAGCATTCTGCTGTCAATCTTTGTTAGGAGGATGCCATCCTGTCTGTTTTGTGGTGGTCTCTGGAGCCGACGGCGACAGAGCCCCCAGTTGGAGCATATTCTGCAAATTTAATCATAATATATAGCACGCGATTCACGTAGCAACATTTTGATACTTGAAATGGCCATCGACCGAATTTTGATAGCTTGAGCTTTGGGGATATTGACCATATCAACACATTCTTGATATCATTCAACATCCTCACATAGTCATCATAGGCGGTCCGCACCGCCGATGAAGCTTTTGCACCGGGCTCGATTGGAGGAGCATCGGTCAAGTAAGTGAGCACATTGTCGGACAACGCGGTACTTTTGATGTTGGATTCCCATTCAAGAAAGTTACTACTGTAATACCCGCCCTTTTGGAGATCCTTTGACCAGTGTTGACCGACCTTGGGGAGCGAGAGTAGTCCTAGAAAGTCGTACCAAAGTTATCTTGGGTTTCGAGTTGGGAGTGGTACTCGATAGAGTAGAGGCTACTCGATCGAGTAGCTTAGTTACTCGATCGAGTAGAGGGTTACTCGATCGAGTAGGTTGGGTACTCGATCGAGTATCGAGTTTGCAGCGAGGGTTTTATATCGCGTTTTGTTAAATCCGCAAATCATTTCCGCCTCATTTCTTCCATCCATCAGTCGCCCCTTTCCCTTCTCCTCACCACAAAACCTCCATGGAAGCCCTTAGAAGGTCCTTGTGCCTTAGGAGAGCGTAGCTTGAGTCGGGTAGCGGTCTTTTGCCGGGTTTCTCCTTATAGGTATGTCATAATCATCATCACTGTTCCCTTGGTTGTGATTAGGGTTTGCTTGATAGTAATAGACAGTTGTTTGCCCTTATAGGCTTTGCTTGGTTGCTGGTTATGACATATGTCGGCATGGATTGGTTGCGGTTGCGTAAAGGTAGGTTCGCCTACTCAGTTTCTGTAGATAGTCTAGTGCGTCGATCGTTGAATCGTTGTTGTTGTGCTGTAATTAGTATAATTGGTTGGTTCAGACGATGTTGTGATTGTGATTGTGATTGTTTGTCTGTGGTTCTCGAGATGCGTTCTCGGCTGAGTGGAGTCACTTGCGGGAGTGGCTTCACGCCCTAGTTTCGCCCTTCGTGGAACCCGCCACGGAAGGGGATGTGCACATTAATGGGACAGGGTTATCGCTCGGTATGATGAGCGGGGCTTAGGTGGGAACGGCTGCGGTCCCCCACTGGCAGGGCTGGACAGTCGGAGACGGAGATGGAGCGGAGTGCCTGATTGTGACTGATTGTCTTGTGTTGTTTTGGTAGTTGTTGGTAACTTGGTTATGTCTTATCTCAGTACTGACTTTGTGTGGTTGTCTTGTTTGTTTATGTGTCTGCCGTGATCCCTTATGGTGAGCAGTCCGTTTTAGCAGGTGTTGATGTGGTTGTTAGCTGGAGTCCGGGCAGGGATGAGTCGCCACGGGATTTAATAATTGTAGTTAGTAGACTTTGAGTTGTATCTTTTGTATCATTAGTTGGATAGATGACTTGTAAAGTAATTTAATCGTTCTTTTATCGACACTTGGTTATTACTGTCCTCGGGCAACCGAGATGGTAGCGCCGTTATATGCTAAGGAAGGCCTAGTTAAGGCTCCTCTGTATATGGGGGTGTTACAAAGTGGTATCAGAGCGACGATTTTGGAACCTGTAACAAATGAAAATAATGAACGTAGTGAGTCTAATAAAATGAACCTGGTGTATGTGTAATGGGAGCCCCGCTGATGCTAGGTTTTGGGTGAGTAGGCGCCCTCATTTCAAAATCTTGGCCCCATAACACTTAAGCCAGCCACATGGTATGGGAATGTGGAGTCCGTGTGTGTATGTGTAATATGTATGTTAATTGAACCGGAGCTACCTCTGGTTAAGTTGTCGCTAGAGCTAATAAGTGTGATAGTGGTATTTGGGCCGTGTCAAGTAATCTTTGGGTTTTGGCGTGACTAGTAACGTGGTAGAGATGCCTGGGAATGTAGAAGTGGATGCCGTGACATGAAGAGTGAAGGTGTTGGTGTATGTTATAAGTTTACGGTAGTCATGTACGAGTTTATGAGTTATACCGTAATTGCTATAATGATAGTTATAGAATAGACGAGTTGTAATTTGTAGTATAGCATGTAGCGATGCGCTTATGTCTGTGTTGGTTGAAATTTTCCGCTGCGTAATAATTGATTTGAGTGAAATGATTTGCTTATGATAGAATGTAAAACATGATAGAATAATTTATTTTGACAAATATGAATTCATATGATAGGTGAAAGAAAGATTGAAATTAATCATACACTTCAAATTGAAGTGAATACGAGTTTTGTAGTAACATGTAAAGTAAAATTTAAGTGTAATATGATGGCATGAATATGTTTATGAATAATTCGGGGCAGGTAAACAGAGTTGGGTAACTTGTATAGCGTAATGTGACGTGCATCTTATTCGTTGAAATTGCGTTTTTGCGCGATAATGATGGTAATACGTGATGGAGTATGATAATTAGTGCCGAATTCCGAACTTAGTTTGGAATCGACACACAATGTTGTTTTGCAGGAATCTTCAAAGTTACTTAGTTCTTCTGACCAAGTACGTAACTACACTTGACCGAGTGCGGGTGCGTACTAGACCGAGTAGACCTCACTTGATCAAGTTAGGAAGCTATGACGTCGGGATGTGGAAATTTCTGCAGATACTCGATGAAATGGCTCCTACTCGATCGAGTAGGGCGGTACTCGATCGAGTACCCTAGGCACTCGATCGAGTAGGTTACTGTACAGTGAGGCTTACGGGTTTCTTAAAGCCCCAATTCTTTCCCATTCTCTTCATACTTCATCTATATTTCGACACATCTAAACCTAATCCCTCTCAAAATCTCCCACACTCTTGGGTTAGTAGTGATTCTTGGGGTTGATTTTCCTTGTTTATTTTCGTTCCTTTACTTTATCACATAATCAAGGTATGATTTCTTCCCTATTTCTATGTTTTTATGTTTTAAACTTGTTGAGGATGGTTGTGTAATCTGAAATTTTCGATTTGTATGGTTATATTGTTGCTTTTAATGGTTGAAATATGATTCACATGCTTACTTTTCGTATTTGTTGGTGATTAAATGCCGTAAATTAGACTAGAAATTTGCAATTATGGGGGCTGAAAATTCTAGGGTTTACAAAATTGAAATTGATTTTTGATTGATTTACATTGATTAGATGATGGAATTAAGTATTATACATTGTTGGTATCATGTTGGAGAATGAATTTTGATGACTTTTTCACCTTAGAAAGTGCCTTAAAACTCCGTCTGAAAAGTGCCTCAAATGGAAATTCGGGATTCACATGTGGAAATTGGTGATGTATATGAATGATTAAGTAAAGTTGAACTTCAATATGTTAGTAGGGATGCTACATGATGAAGAACATGTCAAAATAACGGCAGCTGTAAGACCGTCTGACAAGTTTAATTGAGTTATTTGTTTTGATATTGAAGACAACGATAGTATGTTCTAAATTACTTCTCCACGAACTTGTATAATTGTCTCACACGTTACTGGAAGTGTTGTGGCGTAGCCTTAGAATCATGCTAGGATATTGGAATTCGTTGAACATGTATATTCACCATGATAAATTTTTCATAGCCGTGGTTCATGAGTAGTTGTAAACTGAGTTTATATATCAATGTGAGGAAACTGTTGGTGAATGTGTGTACCTAGCTGAGCATTCAAGTTTAATGGCATGAATTATGTGCTTCACATGTCGAATTTGTTGGTGAAATCTGCATACCTAGCTGAACATGTAAAGACCAAATTACGTGAGGTATATGTGTACATGTTTATACAAGTTTATCTGATCATATGTCGAAACAGATGCCGAGACTGAACCTAGGGATTCGTCAAAGTAAACGGGGAAGGGGTAATCAACCGGAGATTGGGGAAGGGAGCGGACCCGTGGTACCCGCGGTTCCGGAGTACCCTTCCGTTGTTTTTGTTGATTTCAAGCAGAGGGAGCGTTTTGTAGCCTTACAAAAACGCAAAATGAGACCCACGAGGTGTATAGACACCACCGTGTTGGAGGATTTGGAGATAGAGACGGATGTCCGTCACATTTTTGAGACTTTGGGTCTTACTGGGTTGTATAGGTTGAGGAAACACACTTATCCTTTTCTTACCTTGGAGTTCATGAGCTCCTTTAGCTATGACCCAGCGGGCCAGACCGTTGAGTTTAGGTTGATGAATACCGTTTTACGGTGACTATGGATCTGTTTGCCTCTCACCTTGGGTTGGCCAAGCCTCCCAAGGACTCCATCACCGATATTCCAGCCCGAGTGCGGTGTCGCCGTCGATGCCTTGTCCGACCGGAAAGCAAGCTCCCACCTCGAGCAACATGTCGATTAATGACGTTCAAAGACGTTACCTTGAGGGTCTTTCTCCGTTCTCTTTCGAACCTCCTTTATGACGGAAAGGATATCGAAGAACCGAATAATCATGAGGTCTTGCTTCGATGTCTTACCTCAACCCGGAGCGGGCCAGGAAAGTGGTCTTTAATGCTCCTTCCATGGTTTGTCCGCCCTCGCCTTGATGGCTTCTTCCTCTTCCCGTGCACACGAGTTGTAGCGCTATCGCCACTCGCCATTGAAAAGCTAACCTCTTTTGAGGCTTCTTCGGGGTATGTGCCTCTAGCTACCCCAGTGCCTACCATGGACCGTGACTACTATCTCGACCTGAAATGGTTGAGGACCTTGGCTGACGGTAGCCTAGCGTGGAGGGTGTGGGGTATGAGTTGGATGAAAATTCCAGCTCCTCAGCACCTCCCACCGACGGAGCCCCTAGAGCCGGCGGTAGTGGCCGTGGATGTGGACGATGAGGAGGAGGAGGAGGAGGATGAGGATAGACCCCGCCAGCTGCAGACCTATCTCATCGACGACACCATTCTCGAGGTGATGCCGGAGCCGACGAAGTGCGAGAATGCGGGAGTTGCGGTAGTAGAGAGGCCTAGATTGGGGAGAGGACCCCGTCGAGTGAGGGAGAGGGCCTCGGAGACTAGGCCACAGCCGGTAGCGCCACAGCAGCAGCATCATCCTTTCCCGTGCTACCCTTACCTCGACACCCCGGAGGCACGATCCAGCTACTTAGCAGAGCGAGTGTCATCTACCTTGACACTCAGGAACATGCACGAGATGGCGTACACTCAGGGGATAGGGACCGAGGGACCTCACCCAGTTTGTTGGAGTGGAGTTGGGGACTACTCAGGGGTTTTCCATTCCTACGGGGTGGAACAGTCGACGTGGGGGACACCTCAGTCCTTTGCCTACGGTGGCTTGACCCCATGGTATGTGAGCCTGGGAGCAGGAGCAGGATTTGATGCGGGTGTTGGTTCATCGGGTGCAGGTATGCCTGGAGGTGGAGGGGGTGATGATGAGGTGATGGTTGATCAGCAGCAGCAGCAGCAGGAGGAGGAGTGATACTCCTTACTCTTATCTTTGTTTATGGTAGTTGATGTTGGTAGTATTGTTAGACGTTCGTAGTTAGTTTATTGAGACGCGGTTTATGAACTTGTATTGTTGGCCATAAGGCCGGATTTGCTATTTTAACCTTTTGCAGGATGATTGGGAGTCGGGGCATCATCCCGACTCAATTTATGTGACGGTCATGTATATATATATTGGTTTATGACAAGGTTGTGTGTAAGGAAATTGGCTGTAGGTACTCGACAGAGTACCCGTACTCTATCGAGTAGCTGCAGGAAAGGAAGAGAGAAAGCATTCTGAACTGGGGCTACTCGATCGAGTAGCCAAGACACTCGATCGAGTAGCATGGCACTCGATCGAGTACCCTCACATACTCGATCGAATAGCACTGTTACAGGAGGTTTTCAAAAAATTAAAAGTGTACAATTGTTTTATAATTACAAGTTTGATATTTAACGTGGTTGTTAGTGCTTAATAACATCTGGGAACCGTTAATTTTGTATGTTGGAAGTCGTGCTTGAGTTTTCTATGTACCTATTTGTAACAAGTAGTAAAGTGGTGATGATTTCTTGTTGTTTTTTTTTTTTAAATATTCCATATGCCATGTTTCCATCTATCCTTTGAAGTCACATCCTTTCTTACATTTGGACATACAATGTTAACATGCTTTATCAACGGCGGCTAGTAGTCCGGTGATTTGTGTATGATTTATAGGTTATCGAGCACATAGTAGTAAGTAATGTCCATAACAAATAATATAACTTTTAACTAACGTAATGCTACAAGTAATAGGTAATGTGTCTTGTGATTTTGACGGTGAACTTCGGGGACGAAGTTCCTTTTTAGAGGGGAAGAGTAATGTCGCGAAACGAAAAGGCTGCTTTGAATTATATTTTGCTTGTTTATAATGTTATTGGTAGTATGTTTTGCTTTAATTACAAAATAAATTTCCGAAAAATATGTGATTACTTTAGTTCTATAAATGAATGTGTTGTATATTTTGTTTTCAATGAGCGGTCATCAAGAAATAATTATGGTACAATGAATCGTAATAGAATCACGTTGTGAGTAACATGGTGGTATTAGTTGTATAGCACGAAAGTTGATATGAGACTTAGTTGGAAAGTCGATGAGAAACATGTTCTGGATTGATAGTCTGACAGTTGTTACCATATGTCGGGTGATCGTGGATTGTGCTTTGCGTTGCGAAAGTGAAGTTTTATATATATAGAGTAACGGTTGACGGTGACAATGGGCGTATGATAGTAGTAAGAGTCGTTACGAGTAGAGCGTAGACAGTGATGATGATGACATGGGGGGATGGTATTTCTGGGGAGTCATGACTCGAGTGGGAAGAATAGCAGTGTCGTGTTTTCCGTGTCATATATGTTGGGATAGGTGAGTTGAACTTCGGGGACGAAGTTCTTTTAAGGGGGGAAGACTGTAATACCCGCCCTTTTGGAGATCCTTTGACCAGTGTTGACCGACCTTGGGGAGCGAGAGTAGTCCTAGAAAGTCGTACCAAAGTTATCTTGGGTTTCGAGTTGGGAATGGTACTCGATAGAGTAGAGGCTACTCGATCGAGTAGCTTAGTTACTCGATCGAGTAGGGGGTTACTCGATCGAGTAGGTTGGGTACTCGATCGAGTATCGAGTTTGCAGCGAGGGTTTTATATCGCGTTTTGTTAAATCCGCAAATCATTTCCGCCTCATTTCTTCCATCCATCAGTCGCCCCTTTCCCTTCTCCTCACCACAAAACCTCCATGGAAGCCCTTTGAAGGTCCTTGTGCCTTAGGAGAGCGTAGCTTGAGTCGGGTAGCGGTCTTTTACCGGGTTTCTCCTTATAGGTATGTCATAATTATCATCACTGTTCCCTTGGTTGTGATTAGGGTTTGCTTGATAGTAATAGACAGTTGTTTGCCCTTATAGGCTTTGCTTGGTTGCTGGTTATGACATATGTCGGCATGGATTGGTTGCGGTTGCGTAAAGGTAGGTTCGCCTACTCAGTTTCTGTAGATAGTCTAGTGCGTCGATCGTTGAATCGTTGTTGTTGTGCTGTAATTAGTATAATTGGTTGGTTCAGACGATGTTGTGATTGTGATTGTGATTGTTTGTCTGTGGTTCTCGAGATGCGTTCTCGGCTGAGTGGAGTCACTTGCGGGAGTGGCTTCACGCCCTAGTTTCGCCCTTCGTAGAACCCGCCACGGAAGGGGATGTGCACATTAATGGGACAGGGTTATCGCTCGGTATGATGAGCGGGGCTTAGGTGGGAACGGCTGCGGTCCCCCACTGGCAGGGCTGGACAGTCGGAGACGGAGATGGAGCGGAGTGCCTGATTGTGACTGATTGTCTTGTGTTGTTTTGGTAGTTGTTGGTAACTTGGTTATGTCTTATCTCGTCATCGACTTTGTGTGGTTGTCTTGTTTGTTTATGTGTCTGCCGTGATCCCTTATGGTGAGCAGTCCGTCTTAGCAGGTGTTGATGTGGTTGCTAGCTGGAGTCCGGGCAGGGATGAGTCGCCACGGGATTTAATAATTGTATTTAGTAGACTTTGAGTTGTATCTTTTGTATCATTAGTTGGATAAATGACTTGTAAAGTAATTTAATCGTTCTTTTATCGACACTTGGTTATTACTGTCCTCGGGCAACCGAGATGGTAGCGCCGTTATATGCTAAGGAAGGCCTAGTTAAGGCTCCTCTGTATATGGGGGTGTTACAACTACCGTCATCTTTTAAAATACATTTGTCCATTACGGACCTTAGCCATGAATCTTTGCCTAGTGAAGTAGTCGATGGAGTTGATGAAGTTGCCATTGCGAATTAAAATGTTACAACAAAAAGGAAAAATTAACATTCATTGTTTTAAAAATTACTTGTAAAAACATGTTTAGCAAGTTTTAGCATTTATATAATGACCTACCACTAAATTATATAAATGATTCCAAGACCCAAATATTAAACAAAAATGAGCATCGCTTGGGCGAAACATCCTATAACGTTTACCTAATAACGGTTGGCTTGCTAGAAAGTTTGACGTTATTATCATACAGATGGCGGTGATCAACTGGTCCCTAAATGTCACACCTATAGGACGTGTTTGAGAAATGTGGTCATAGAAATATAATCACATTGATGCCCAAAATGACTAAAAAGTTAGTCAATGTGTTGATGAGATAATTATTTAATGAAAATTAAATAATATTAAGTTGAGACGAATTAACTGTCAATTCGTAAATTAAATATAATAAGTTATATTTAAATTTAATATATATAAGGTTAGTTTGGACGAATTAATCTGTTAATTCGTAGTTAAATATAATCAGTTGTATTTAATATCAACAAGTTGAATGTGTCATAGTGGTAATAGTGAGGGTACACATACCAAGAGGTCATGGGTTCGATCCTTACTAGATGACAATTTAACACACTTTATATATTTTTGGAAAGACCAAAAATAAGGAAATTTTTATTCATTATTTCGGTCATTATTGGCCGAAAATTAGGAGAATAATATATTTCCTAATTGAATTGGTAATTCGGTCTATATAAGAGAAAAGGGGAGAATTATTTCTACCCTAATACTTTTTCTTGACCTTGCCTCCTCTTTCTCATCACAAGAACACAAAGACAATAAAATTTTACAGAAAATTTTAGATTGATTTCTAGCATAATCAAAGGGCATATCTCAGATCGTCTTGGGTGCAACTAATAGGCTAATATCAATTTTGATATTGTTCGTAGGCCATATTTGCTAGGACCAAAGGTTATTTCTGAATCCTTTACTTTTATTTATGTATTTTATTTTATGACCATTGATCATCTGCATTAAATCGTTATAATCCTTCTAGTTTAAGGGAAGTATACAGACTTATTTCCCACAGTGGATCCGTCTAAATACCATTGGATTACGAGAGTCATTCAAATCGAGTGATGTAGGGTACAAGTCTTTATCTTTAATCACTCGTAGTCGATTGGCTTTATGCTTTTCGATGAAAGGTGTAAAGTTGACTTGAACGGTTCCAAGTTCCCAAAAAACTTGGTGGCGACTCTAATTTGTCTTAATTCGATTCGAAAGAACCTCGAGTCGATTATGCCTAGTGTGGATCCCGCGGACGCAATTCCATGGGCGTTGTCCACGATTTGGCGAGTTATTTGGGAAAAGAGGACTAGTTACACTTTGTTTCTAGGGTCTTTTCCTCCGAGGTGAAACTTGAAAAGAAAGTATTGGAAAGTAAAACATTACTCGTAGTGCTACGATTTATGCATAAACCCTTAAGGACTTTCCCGGGCCGTCCCAGCGCTTCTTTGTGACGCGTGGGGGGCGACGTCCCACTATGCCAGGTGCTTGCACATTGCTTGCTTCCGCTCCGCCTCGTCGTGGTTCTTGAGGGTGGGGATGCTCTTCTAGGTACTCTACCTAAAGGCCCTTGCTCTATTAGACCCAAAAGGATGGAGGGCATTTTATTTGTATATTTGATGTACTAATTAATATTATTACCTTGATAATATTATTAGTTTACTTTTATATGTGTTTATTGTAAAAGGATGAACAAAATAAGAAGAAAAATATGGTCTATTGATGGTGTATATGAACCATCTACAACAAGCACATAAAGACCAATTTTTCTTCAAATTTCCAACCTTAGAAATGATGGAAGGACTTAGGTATATATAGGCATGCAAATGTATACAATTCACATACAAATGCTAGTGGGAAATGCCTACCTTTTTCACTCACAATGAGTTTATTAGTAGTGTATAAAAATCTGTCCAAATGGTCCCCTCCGGGTCCATTTTGATTTTCGACATTTGCCCCACAAATGCTTATAAGTCTTATATTTAATTATCTGACATAATTAAATATTAATTTGATTATTTAACACTTAAATAATATAAATTAACTACCAATGACTACTTAACTATTAAGTAATCATAAGACCATTTTATCAACATAAAATGTGTCAATATTATCCCAATTAGCTAATTTTACAACCACTTGTAAAATAAAATAGCTAATTAATTCCACCTCAAAACATATACACATATCGCATAAAATTAATTAATTAACAATTAATTAATAAATTCTAAATTATTAATTTATTACTTAAATATCACATAATTAAATAATAAATCTTCTTTGCCCGAGTTCGTAACCCGTCATCAAATAATACTCTTACGTGACTAATTAAAAGTCAAATAATACAAGGAATTAATTATCTCATATATCATACAAACAATTAATTCATTCTATTTGGGCGTCATCATATAGGTGTGACCTAAAGGGAGCAGCTGATCACCGCCGTCACACGACAGTAATGTCAAACTCTAGTCAGCCAATCATTACCGATTAACGATGACCAGCTGACAAATAAAAAGATAAATCCCTGATATTCCTTTTACGAGATTTAATATTTAAACGCACTTATTATGGAGGACACTACTCCAACACATCCGTGTTCATTGACATCCACGAGAGTCATTCTAGACATAGAATGCTAAGGGTGATGAGTTCTTGGTGTCTATGTCACTACTTTGTGTCTTGACATGACGCGAAGTATTCGAACAGTTTTCAATTTTCCACAATAAATTTGTGGCGACTCCACAAATGCAAACGCTTATTTTCCCAAGCGCCCCCGTGGGCCCCCCGTGTCGACACTATGAACACATTGTTGAGTCAGCTAGTGTAAGTGGTAGAGTCATTGAGATAATAGACTCGTTGCATTATTTCATTTGTATGTTTTTATTCTATTTGATGTATGAATAAAAATAATGTAAGATTGCCATTCTATTTGAGAGTTATTATATTTAAATCATTTGTTTGCTTCATTTTTTTTGTAAAAAAAAAATAATAATTTTTTTTTTTAAATTTCTATTTGCGGCGTTTTTTCAAAAAAAAAAACGCCTCAAATAGCCTATTTATTTGCGGCGTTTTTTTTTTAAAACGCCACAAATAGCCATTTATTTGTGCCGTTATGTTAACGCCGCAAATAATTTTGCTATTTGCGGCCCCCCACTTGCTGCTACATCAAAAACGCCGCTAAAGGGCCTTTTTTTGGAGCCGCAAATAAATATTTTTCTACTTGTGGGAGTTCATAGGGGGTCTTTTTAAGAATAGGTCTAATCATAGCTCTATTGTGCACATATCATACAGTGCTAATGGCTTTAGCCCAAAAATTTCTTGGAAGGCCACTGCATAAAAGCATAGTGCGAGCCATATCCTCTAGTGTTCTATTCATACGTTCTACAACACCATTTTGTTGTGGGGTTCGTGGTACAGAAAAGTTATGTCCTACACCAATCTCCCTACAATATTCTATAAATGCTTGATTATCAAATTCTGTGCCGTGATCAGTACGAATTAGAAACTAGCTTATTATCATACTTGTTTTGGGCGAGCTTCATTAATACTACAAACTCATCGAAAGTTTCATCTTTAGTAAATAAAAAGATAGGCCAAACATACCTCGAGTAGTCGTCGACTAGGATTGTGACACCCTTAAAAAAAACGTTAATTAAACACGTAAAATCTACAGAAAAACTGACAGGATATGTTTGTAATTGGTTCAACTAGATAAAACCTGTAATTTTTAAAACTTTCCTAACCATTCACAAACAATTCCGAAAGAAGAGTGTCAAAACCTGCAAAAGCTAACAACTAATTTACATGCCATAGCTAACGATAAGAAAATATAATGATACAAACCAAAATCAAAGAGGGAGACATATGTCCCTTCAAAATATATATACACAACTAAAAGTTTAGGGGTTTACTACATAATATAACCAAACTAAGTCCAAGGTTCTTTTGCTCACTAGCTCGTCTCTGTACCCCAACTAAGCATCATCAACCTGTCAATCGCATTTTATACAAACACGAAAGCCACAATTCAGTGGGGAGTAACTTCGAGTCCTCCCAGCCACGAAATGTCATATTTAATGTAACATGTAAACAACAAGATAAATAATTCAATTATCAAGTATTCTAACATATGAACACTAAACTGACCAAATTAAACTATCATGTGAAACATATAACAAATAGTAATCCAAACTTTATCAATTGTAACCGGCTTACATCTCACCTATTACAATTCATAAAATCACCATACAAGAAAGGGCAATATATCAAAGACAGGCATAAGTTCTTAGTCCCGTCAATAGTCACTCTGTAACTCGAGTCTATACCACGAGGTAGGGAAGGTAATCGAACCGGTATCTTGGCTCAGAGGTTCTATCAAAACATGGCCAAGACACAACACAACCCTAGCCTATAATCGCGAGACCTAGACATGCGGATACACACCACCGCACCCAAGACCCACAATTTTTCTAAAACAAAGTGAGTACCCTAAGGAGTCCACCAAAGGGTTGGCTAGTACTTAAGCTGATCACTTACTATCAAAATAAGTAACGAGGTCATGCCCCAACTTGGATATAATCCCACCAAGTCAGGAACACAAAGGCTATTAAGCAATGAACATATACTCGTCAAAGACTATAAAGACCTATCTATGACAAACACAACAACCTGCAAAAAGTATTTAATACCAATACCATTTCTAGCAATATTAACAATATTAAAGGTTTCAGGGAATCTAGGGCCATTTTACAATATAAAAATTATTAAATTCAATCAACAACACATGTGAACTAAAACTTAATAAATGGCCTAAAACAAGAAAAAGGCCGATTATCCATTTTTCACATTAATTTTCATCCAACCGAATTTTTACCCGCAACCTCAGCCCTGCGACAGGTACGGGTTAAATTGCGGCTGACCAATCACTCAATTGACTGACATCGAATCAGTCAAAGGGACTAAGGCTCAGTTTTCGGCACAATCATCAAAACATTGCAATTATTGCTATAAAGTTCATTTTGAGCCTATTCATTACAATTTCATTTTATAATCTAACCTAACATGTGTCAACTACCATAATAAGCATACTTCATCATCAAAATTTTATTTACTACTAACCTTATTCATTTACTAAGACTACCCACATGTTACTTTTACCAAGCATATCATTAATAAACCCGAAACTACAAGTAATGCATGAAAATCCGCGAAACAAGAAACGGACCAACCCGGGCCAACCCCAAGGCGCCGTGGGCTGCACTGGGGCTGCACGGCTCGCTGCCGCCACCCCTAACCCACCATTTGTCCATTTTTGTTCAGTTTAACATCGTCTGAAACATCAATTTATCGTTCCCAATACTAATAGGTTAACTTAAACTAACAAAAGACATGCATGCAACCCATTTTATCATGTGAAACAAATTACTCAAATAAAAATCACAAAAACATACAAAAAGCAAAGAATGTGACGATTATTCGTCGAGTAACTCGAAATATGTTACCTTAAGCTAGAAAATGAGCAATTAGCACCTTGAATACCAACCCTAATATACAACTAGCCACTATCTTCAACAATATACGAGTCCCCAAACTCGCCTTCCAAATCTTCACCTAAATAAACAATAAAAACACAATAATAAGTACAAAAAACCGAAATTACCCAAATTCGTCTTAAATCAACATCAAGAAAACTGAAATTAAAACATACAAGGATGTAGATCTCGAAGAGAGGATTCCGAAAATATAAATTTTGTGAAAATCGGACTAGAAACGAGTGAGTTATGGTGAAATTAGCTTGGATTTGGATAAAAATGGTGGTTTTTTATGTTTTGGAAGGTTTTAGAACAATAAAGAAGATGAAGTTGGAAAAAGAAAAAAATGAAAAGGAAAGGGGGAAGGGAGGTGCCGCGGGAAAGGGAGAGGAAAAGAGGAAGGGAGCGGGTTTTAGTCGGGATTTTACGAGTCGGTTTTGGCTCGTTTCGATAATAATTAGAACCGCTTGTCAATTGCAAATTCCGCAAGACCAAAGTTCTTAAACACGAGATTACAAGAAAATTGAATACTCATACGACCCATTTCCAAAATCGTTTGCCCAATTTTCAAACGGGTTGTCATTTTTTCCCGATATGCCCTTATTTCAAAATAAAAAGTTTTTACACGGTTTAAACTATTTTTAAACATTTCGAAACTATCAAAATAAATACTTTACTTCAAAATATAATAAAATTATATTTCTTTGAATTATTATTACTTCAAATACATTAATATCAAATTTTACTTGATTAATAAATTACTTCCGCAATATATTAATCGATTCCAAATTACGGGTGTTACAATCACCCTCCTTTTAAAAAGTTTCGTCCTCGAAACTTAGAAGGAGAAATTATAGTATACAACATCTTAATAATATAATCATAAGAAAAATATAGGTATCTTTTCAATGAAACGGTGATACTCTCGTTGATCAGACAAGAACATCCACATTCATATCAAGATATAAAAATATTTCTACACCAATAAATGAGAAAACCCATTATTGGGACGTCACCAACAACGAGATTTAACACTCATTAATGTTAAAACCATTAAAAATCATAAAGCATTTTCAAAATTTTAGTTTAAAGTTCTATAATAAGAATAATATCAACGCGGAAAAAAGAGTAAGGAAAGGAATACCTTACGAGAATAATTCAGGATATTTAGCTAACATAGAAGCTTCAGTCTCCCAAGTCTCTTCTTCGACATTTCCACAACGCCAAAGAACACGGACTAAAGGTACAACTTTGCTCCTAAGTTGCTTATTGGCTTTTTCAAGAATCCGAATTGGCCTTTCTTCAACCACCAAGTTAGGCTCCAATTCAAGAATCTCTTCTTGAATGATATGGCTAGGGTCACTAATGTACTTCCTCAACTGAGAAACATGGAAAACATTGTGAATCTTGCTCAGATTTGGGGGCAATTCTAAACGGTAAGCAGCAGGACCAATCTTTTCAATCACCCGGAAAGGTCCAATATATTTAGGGCTCAGCTTCCCTTTTACGCCAAACCGTTTCACCCCTTTCATAGGTGACACTTTAAGGAATACTTGATCATCAACCTCAAAAGAAAGTGGTCGACGACGGACATCAGCATATGATTTTTGACGGTCCTGAGCGGCTTTCATCCGCTCCCGAATGATCTTAACTTATTCAACGGACTCGGTCACCAAATCAGGTCCTAACATAGGAACATTTTGGGTTTGATCCCAACAGACTGGAGTACGGCATTTTCTACCGTACAGAGCTTCATATGGTGCCATTTTAATGGAGGCTTGATAGCTGTTGTTGTAAGAGAATTCAACCAGAGGTAAACATTTCTCCCAGGAAGTTTGGAAATCTAAGGCACAGGCACGAAGAAGATCCTTTAAAGTTTGAATTGTTCTCTCGGTTTGACCATCAGTGGCGGCGTGAAAAGCAATGCTCATCAATAGTTTACTACCCAAGGCTCTCTGTAATGCAATCCAAAAACGAGAACAAAATCGAGGGTCTCGATCTGAAACTATATCTTTAGGAACCCCATGATAGCGCACTACTTCATTCACATAGGCACCAGCTAGAACTTCTAAACCCCAGGTCTCTCTAATGGGAATAAACCGAGCACACTTAGTCAATCGGTCCACAACCACCCAAACAGCATTCTTCCCAGTGGAAGTCCTGGGTAAAGCCATCACAAAATCCATGGAAATAGACTCCCATTTCCAAAGAGGAACATCCAAGGGTTGAAGCAAACCTTTATTTTCTGGCAGGTGAGGCATTTACTGACATACTCCATAACTTCAATCTTCATCCTAGGCCACCAGAATTGCAATCTCAAATCTTTGTACATTTTGGTACCTCCCGGATGAACGGAGTAAGGAGAGAGGTGTGCTTCATCAAGAATTCTTTTTCTCAAATCATTTTGCACTCGTAACATAGATTCTACCATGATAACGAAGATACCCATCATCATCAATCTTACAATCCTTAGCTTGCCCAAGTTGAATTTTAGCTTGAATGGATTTGAAAGTAGGATCATCAGGAAGACAAGCACGGATCTCACGGTAGAAGTCAGGTTCGGCTGACATGGCATCAAGATGATGAGAGCCCCTTTTTACAAGGCTTACTCCTAATTTTTGAAGTTCTAAAGCAAGTTCAGGAGGTAATTCCTGAAAAGAATTCAAAGAATGACAGGATTTTCTGCTAAGAGCATCAGCCACCACATTAGCTTTTCCTTCGTGATAAATTAGATCGGCATCATAGTCATTCACCAATTCTAACCATCTTCTTTGTCTCATGTTCAGCTCGTTTTGGGTAAAGAGATATTTCAGGCTTTTGTGGTCGGTGTAGATGTTGCAATGGACTCCAATGAGGTAGTGTCTCCAAATCTTCAAAGCATGCACCACCGCAGCTAATTCAAGATCATGAGTCGGGTAGTTAACTTCATGAACTCTAAGCTGTCGAGAGGCATACGCAATGACTTTCCCTTTTTGCATCAAGACACAACCTATACCATGCTTAGAAGCATCACAGTATACATCAAAATCCACTCCTTCTTCAGGTAAGGTCAACACCGGAGCGGTAGTCAACCTCTTTTTCAATTCCTGGAAGGCATTTTCACACTCCTCAGACCACACAAATTTAGACTCTTTCTTCAGCAATTGAGTCATCGGCCTAGCAATCTTTGAAAAATCCTTCACAAATCGCCGATAGTAACCCGCCAAGCCAAGGAAACTACGGATTTCAGAAACATTGGTCGGACTTTTCCAATCAACAACGGCTTCAATTTTGGCAGGATCTACCATAACGCCCTCTTTTGAAATGACGTGCCCAAGGAAGGTCACTTTAGGTAACCAGAATTCACATTTAGAGAATTTAGCATACCATCTTTCACGGCGCAGAATCTCTAAAATAACACGAAGGTGTTTAGCATGTTCTTTTTCAGATCTAGAATAGATCAGGATGTCATCAATGAACACTACAACACATTTGTCAAGGTGTTCTCTGAAAGTACGGTTCATCTGATCCATGAATACTGCTGGAGCATTGGTCAATCCGAATGGCATCACCGTAAACTCGAAATGACCATATCTCGTACTGAAGGCGGTTTTAGGAATATCAGCTTCTCGGACTGGAATTTGATGATAGCCCGAACGAAGATCAATTTTAGAAAAAGTGGAAGCACCTCGGAGTTGGTCGAAAAGATCATCAATTCTAGGAAGAGGATATTTATTCTTGATAGTAACCCGGTTAAGTTCACGATAATCTATGCATAATCGTATAGATCCATCCTTCTTTCTTACAAAGAGAACAGGAGCACCCCAAGGTGAAGAGCTAGGTCGGATAAAACCTTTGGCAATCAAATCATCCAGCTGAGTCTTCAACTCTTTCATTTCAGACGGTGCCAGCCTATAAGGAGCTTTAGCAATAGGGTCGGTACCAGGAATAAGATCAATAGCAAATTCAACTTCCCTTTCAGGAGGAATTCCCGGTAGCTCATCAGGAAAAACATCGGGAAATTCACATACTACAGGAATGTTCTCTTTAGGAGGCAGAGAGGAAGAATCAGAAGGAATCACCATACACAAGAAGGCTTGATGACCCTTTTTCATCGCATTGACAAACTTCATAGCAGAAATTAATTTAGTACCGGTTTGTCTTTTAACCATTTGATAAGACACACGGTGACTTGAAGGGTTTGTAAGAATTATTTTCTGATCTCGACATTCAAATCGAGCATGATAAATATGTAACCAATCCATGCCCAAAATGACATCAAATTCTTCAAGCGGAAATTGGAAAAGATTTGCTGGAAATATAGATCCCACAATAGAAATAGGGACTTCCGGATAGATTTTAGAACAGGAAAAGACATCCCCAGAGGGTAAGGATATAGATGTGCTTTCTTCTTGTGATGATTCAAGTGATAACTTATCGGAGA
Source organism: Silene latifolia (assembly GCF_048544455.1). Classification (NCBI taxonomy): domain Eukaryota; kingdom Viridiplantae; phylum Streptophyta; class Magnoliopsida; order Caryophyllales; family Caryophyllaceae; genus Silene; species Silene latifolia. Next base: position 15,491,720 of record NC_133531.1, read on the forward strand.
GTTTCATTGAAATAAAAGATAAAGAGGCACCCGTATCAAATAGTACCATACAAGGAACATCAAAAATAGAAAATGTACCAGTAATGATATCAGGATGTGCCTCAGCTTCTGCTCGACTCATGACAAAAATCCGACCCTTCGGCCTCACTGGCCTCACTGGGGCGGCAGGAGTAGTAGGAGCCGTCACCTTCTTCTCCGGGCAAACATTAGCCTTGTGGCCCAGTTTGTTGCAAGAAAAGCATATGATAGGATCAACGAAGCATTTACCAGGGGTGTCTTTGGTTTTCTTGCGATTATAGCACACTCGGTCTTTAGTACCTTTATTGTCGTTAAAAGCTGAAGATTGACCACCCCGGTTTGCTTGCACAGTAGAAACAAATCTCCTCTTGTTTGGGTCAGAGGGAGAAGAGGTAAACCTGGGTGAAGGAGTATAAGGCCTAGAAGATGGATATAAAGGCCTCTTGCCAAGATTAGAACTGGTTGCACGAGCTTCATTTTCAATGTCTTTCAGGGAATTCTCAGCCCATAAAGCATCATTGTAAATTGAAACAAAACTGGTGGAGTCCCGTCGGGCCATACTTTTGATTTTAGGAGAGAGCTTTTCAAGATAAAAGAAGGCTTTTTCGTTGTCATCCTTCACCAATCTAGTTGCATAATGAGCCAACTCGTTGTATTTATCGGTGAAGGCCTGAACAGGAAGGCTTCCTTGCTTTAATTACATGAATCCCTTCAACTTCTGCTGTTTAAGTTCTTGCGGATAGAATCGGGCCTCCACTAATTCCTTGAAACGTTCCCAGTCAAACCCCGGTTCAGATGAAACGGTAGGCCCAGTCATGGACCACCATCGATCTGCTTCTCGTACTAGGAAGTGAGATGCCAGCTTCACCTTATGTTCCTTCTTAACATCATACAACGTAAAGCTTTTCTCCAACTCCCGAAACCACCCTGTAAGAGCAACTGGATCAATCTCTCCACCATAAGTGGGAGTGTTGATTCGGGTTAATTGATTAGCCACCCAAGTATAGGTGCCTGGAGTACCCTCAGGAGGCGGAGGAGGAGGAGGAGCTTGTTGATTCTGCGCCGATTTTGTTGGTTTTGGAGAATTTGAGTAAGAACTAGTAAAAGAGCATCATCAATTCTTCTTGGCGGAGCCATCTTACAAAAGAGAAAATTAATTAGTACCTAACAATTAGCAATCACAAACAGACTACCACATAAAATCCTAAATCTACCCATCCTACCCATCTCTCAAGTTTATTATTTAAAGGTCAAGTGCTTTTAAGTGGGGTGCACAAACGTGCGTCGGGAGCAACAAGCTCTGATACCAACTGTGACACCCTTAAAAAAAACGTTAATTAAACACGTAAAATCTACAGAAAAACTGACAGGATATGTTTGTAATTGGTTCAACTAGATAAAACCTATAATTTTTAAAACTTTCCTACCCATTCACAAACAATTCCGAAAGAAGAGTGTCAAAACCTGCAAAAGCTAACAACTAATTTACATGCCATAGCTAACGATAAGAAAATATAATGATACAAACCAAAATCAAAGAGTGAGACATATGTCCCTTCAAAATATATATACACAACTAAAAGTTTAGGGGTTTACTACATAATATAACCAAACTAAGTCCAAAGTTCTTTTGCTCACTAGCTCGTCTGTGTACCCCAACTAAGCATCATCAACCCGTCAATCGCATTTTATACAAACACGAAAGCCACAATTCAGTGGGGAGTAACTTCGAGTCCTCCCAGCCACGAAATGTCATATTTAATGTAACATGTAAACAACAAGATAAATAATTCAATTATCAAGTATTCTAACATATGAACACTAAACTGACCAAATTAAACTATCATGTGAAACATATAACAAATAGTAATCCAAACTTTATCAATTGTAACCGGCTTACATCTCACCTATTACAATTCATAAAATCACCATACAAGAAAGGGCAATATATCAAAGACAGGCATAAGTTCTTAGTCCCGTCAATAGTCACTCTGTAACTCGAGTCTATACCACGAGGTAGGGAAGGTAATCGAACCGGTATCTTGGCTCAGAGGTTCTATCAAAACATGGCCAAGACACAACACAACCCTAGCCTATAATCTGCGCAGACCTAGACATGCGGATACACACCACCGCACCCAAGACCCACAATTTTTCTAAAACAAAGTGAGTACCCTAAGGAGTCCACCAAAGGGTTGGCTAGTACTTAAGCTGACCACTTACTATCAAAATAAGTAACGAGGTCATGCCCCAACTTGGATATAATCCCACCAAGTCAGGAACACAAAGGCTATTAAGCAGTGAACATATACTCGTCAAAGACTATAAAGACCTATCTATGACAAACACAACAACCTGCAAAAAGTATTTAATACCAATACCATTTCTAGCAATATTAACAATATTAAAGGTTTCAGGGAATCTAGGGCCATTTTACAATATAAAAATTATTAAATTCAATCAACAACACATGTGAACTAAAACTTAATAAATGGCCTAAAACAAGAAAAAGGCCGATTATCCATTTTTCACATTAATTTTCATCCAACCGAATTTTTACCCGCAACCTGCCCTGCGACAGGTACGGGTTAAATTGCGGCTGACCAATCACTCAATTGAGTGACATCGAATCAGTCAAAGGGACTAAGGCTCAGTTTTCGGCACAATCATCAAAACATTGCAATTATTGCTATAAAGTTCATTTTGAGCCTATTCATTACAATTTCATTTTATAATCTAACCTAACATGTGTCAACTACCATAATAAGCATACTTCATCATCAAAATTTTATTTACTACTAACCTTATTCATTTACTAAGACTACCCACATGTTACTTTTACCAAGCATATCATTAATAAACCCGAAACTACAAGTAATGCATGAAAATCCGCGAAACAAGAAACGGACCAACCCGGGCCAACCCCAAGGCAGCCGTGGGCCTGCCTGGGCCTGTCGGGCCTGCTGGCCGCCACCCCTAACCCACCATTTGTCCATTTTTGTTCAGTTTAACATCGTCTGAAACATCAATTTATCGTTCCCAATACTAATAGGTTAACTTAAACTAACAAAAGACATGCATGCAACCCATTTTATCATGTGAAACAAATTACTCAAATAAAAATCACAAAAACATACAAAAAGCAAAGAATGTGACGATTATTCGTCGAGTAACTCGAAATATGTTACCTTAAGCTAGAAAATGAGCAATTAGCACCTTGAATACCAACCCTAATATACAACTAGCCACTATCTTCAACAATATACGAGTCCCCAAACTCGCCTTCCAAATCTTCACCTAAATAAACAATAAAAACACAATAATAAGTACAAAAAACCGAAATTACCCAAATTCGTCTTAAATCAACATCAAGAAAACTGAAATTAAAACATACAAGGATGTAGATCTCGAAGAGAGGATTCCGAAAATATAAATTTTGTGAAAATCGGACTAGAAACGAGTGTGTTATGGTGAAATTAGCTTGGATTTGGATAAAAATGGTGGTTTTTTATGTTTTGGAAGGTTTTAGAACAATAAAGAAGATGAAGTTGGAAAAAGAAAAAAATGAAAAGGAAAGGGGGAAGGGAGGTGCCGCGGGAAAGGGAGAGGAAAAGAGGAAGGGAGCGGGTTTTAGTCGGGATTTTACGAGTCGGTTTTGGCTCGTTTCGATAATAATTAGAACCGCTTGTCAATTGCAAATTCCGCAAGACCAAAGTTCTTAAACACGAGATTACAAGAAAATTGAATACTCATACGACCCATTTCCAAAATCGTTTGCCCAATTTTCAAACGGGTTGTCATTTTTTCCCGATATGCCCTTATTTCAAAATAAAAAGTTTTTACACGGTTTAAACTATTTTTAAACATTTCGAAACTATCAAAATAAATACTTTACTTCAAAATATAATAAAATTATATTTCTTTGAATTATTATTACTTCAAATACATTAATATCAAATTTTACTTGATTAATAAATTACTTCCGCAATATATTAACGGTCCGAAATTACGGGGTGTTACAAGGATGAACACGTACCTGGATCCACCACGGCTTCTAACATTCATTGGTCCACACAAATCCATGTGTACCGGTTCTAGTGGACGTTATGTACTAATGACTCTTTTTGGTTTAAAAGAAGATCTTACTTGTTTGCATCGGCCACAGGAGTCACACATCTTCTCTTGAATGAATTTAATTGAGGGTAAACCCTCAACTAAATCCCACAATTTAAGTTTATGTAAAATTGTTGGACTAATGTGTGCAAACCTCTTGTGCCACAAACATGAATCATCTAGGGTAGCTTTCATACACGTAAAGGAATCTGTAGTGACTGTATTCAAATAAATCATATACACATTCCTCTTATGTTGACCCACAAGAATGATATTACTAGTACCTTCAATTATGATACGACAGACATTTGAGTGAAAAACAACTTTGTTTCCTTTGTCACATAATTGAGAGATACTTAGCAAGTTATGTTTAAGACCACTTACCAGACAAACATTATTAATTGTGTGTGACGGAGATATACCAATTTTACCTACTGCAACGATCTTGCCCTTCTTGTTATCTCCAAAGGTAACTTTACCACCATTAAAGGGCTCTAGTGAAAGAAAAAGATTTTTGTTGTCAGTCATGTTTCTCGAACATCCACTATCGAGATACCATTGATTATTTTCTTTCACTATGATCTGCAAAAGAATCAAATACAGCTTTTAGGTACCCAAGCTAGGTTGGGTCCTTTAATGTTAGTAACTCTGAATATTTGATCCTTCCTAACCCATACTTGTCTTATAATTTTTCTGGTCTTGACATAGGGTTGTCTAGGTCTTCTATGGTCATGAGACACTCTAGGTTTTTGGTGACTGCTTTTGATTCACAATTGGTTTAACATATCTTGAAGGTTTTGTTGTGTAATGTTTTTATTTGTTTCATGACTAAAACATGCTAAAACATGCATAACATGAACCAAAACATGGAATAAACGAGCCAAAACTGATTTTTGGCCTGAGATAGAAGCCCCTTGGTTCGCCGGCTTGCCCGCGCCTCAATGGGGTGTCCAGGTCAGAACTCAACCGTGTTTGTTCTCGTCATTTCCCTTTAATTCATTTTCATATTTACAATCGGTTTTTACTATTTCAAATATTTTCAAACCTTTTTTTTTATTTTATTTCATTTGTTTTAACCACAAAACATTTTTCACCCTTGGTTCCTCATACCATGACGGTTAAATCCGTGTTTCGGTGATAATATTTGGTTAATAACATTTAAAAGGTATTTTAAAGCCTTTTATTTCATTTTTTGGGAGGTATTTTAAAGCCTTTCATCATTTCTTTACATTTGCAAAACAAGCATATTAGTCACCAACACAAAGTCATCCTTGGTTCTACATACCATGCCGGATTTTAACCCGGGTACGATGATGAATATCGACTAATTACATTCAATTGAACTTAAAACAATTAGTTCATAATTATTTTCAAAACTATTCATGTCAAGTTTGTCAAAGTCGAACCGACACCGAATATCATCAAATAATGATGATTATTCGAGTCTCGTTCCTCAAATCAACAAATGCGGCCTAAACGACCCTTTCAAACCAAATCGGGTTAAATACCCATTTTTCAATATGTTTTATAAACGTTTTTCAAAAGGTCAGAACACGGTATATCACCGTAGGTTGACCCGCACCTAAAACAGGCTTTTCAATTCTCATTTTAAAAACCAGGGGAGGCCCCTTACACCGCCGGCTGGCTCGCGCCTCATGTAGCCGTTTGGTACAGGGCCTGTTCCCTTTCCAGCATTAGTCTAGGGCGATCCCGACTCCGGTTAGCCCGGATATAGGACGGATCAGATGACTATTTGCTTATTCAAAATCATATTTGCAAAATGCTTTACTAAGTCAAAAGAAATTTCATAAGACCATCTGAACTCATTATTTCTAATTTCCTTATGTTCAGGTTCTGGTTCAGATTCATCGACACTAGATACGTCACACTCTCTAACGAAATTATCTTGATTTATATTATCGTTAGCATATTTGACACAATTATCTTGAACATGTCCTGTATGACCACAATAATTGCAAATCAGATATTCTGGAAGATTGACATATTTTCTCCTTCTGAAATCACAATCAGACGGAGTGGATTTGCATTTCTCATGGTCTCTACGACTATAACATTCAAGTCCTAGACCCATCTTCATGTTATTGTCAGACTGTTCTGTGGGGAAGTTTAAGACCTTTGTGCTTCCTTCCCACTTATCATGAACTTTTCGTGCATGTAGAAGCAATTCTTTCAAGGACTGAATTTCTTTTTCACATTTCGAATGATCTACATTCGAGTCCTTGGAAGAATTATTCTTTTCGAAATTTTCACGAAAATCATTAAAACGTTTATTCAAGATAAATTTTTCTTCAACATGTTGCTTCTTAGCTTTTATCATGTTAGCCTCCACATCTTTCAATTGCTGAGAAAGAAAAGAAATTTCTTTCTTGTGATCAGTAATCACAACCTCTTTAGGTTTAGCCTCAGTTTTTAAAAGCTCGTTGACTTTCTTCAATTCTAATGTTATGGCCTTATTAGCTATAACTTTGTCTTGAAGATGCTTAATGTTGAGTTTAAACTCTGAGGTTATAGCTTCATTTGCTATAACTTTAGACTCTAGAATCAACCAGATCCCATACGTTATTCTCATACATGGAGTCCATCTCGGATTGCATGGCTTCAAGCCATATCTTTGAGTCGGAACAGGCCATAGCACCTTTATAGGTTGCGGGTTCATTACTTTCTAGAAGTAAAACGTCATTCTCCTCGACCATACCAATGTATCTGTCCGGAGGATGAAAGACTCTACCCGACCTCCTAGGTTCCTCAGGAATATTAACCGTATCATCAGTTGGAGGTACAACTTCCTCCATCTGTTCCTCGGTTGTTGGTTCTGGAATCTCCGACAGCTCGAAGGTTCTATTACTCGTCTTGTTCTCGAGAAATTCTTTCTCTAAGAACGTCTCACTAGCCGCAACAAAAACTCGATGTTCGGTAGGCGAATAGAAGTAGTGACCAAATGTTCCTTTTGGATAACCTATAAAGTATGTCTTGATCGATCGCGGGCCGAGCTTATCCTCGTGTCACCACTTGACATAAGCCTCGCAGCCCCAAACCCGAATAAAGGACAAGTTAGGGACCGTTCCCTTCCACATTTCATATGGAGTCTTGTCGACAGCTTTAGACGGACTTCGGTTAAGTATAAGAGCAGCTGACAAAATAGCATAACCCCATAATAAATCAGGCACTACGGTGTGACTCATCATGGATCGAACCATATCAAGTAAGGTTCGATTTCTCCGTTCGGACACACCATTCAATTGAGGTGTTCCAGGTGGAGTTAACTGCAAAATGATTCCACAGTCTTTTAGGTGTTGATCAAACTCATTTGAAAGATATTCGCCACCCGATCTGAACGGAGTGCTTTAATCTTTCTACCCAGTTGGTTCTGTACCCTATTCTGGTATTCCTTGAATTTCTCAAAGGACTCACTTTTATGCTTCATTAAGTAGACATATCCGTATCTACTCAAATCATCCGTGAAAGTGATAAAATATCTATAGCCATCTCTAGCGGTAATTGACATAGGTCCACATACGTCCGTATGTATGAGTCCTAATAGGTCACTAGCGCGCATTCCAACACCTTTGAAGGAAATTCGAGTCATCTTGCCAATGAGACATGATTCACACGTGCCATATGTAGAAAAATCGAATGCGGGAATAGTCCCATTATCGACGAGTTTCTTCACGCGTTTCTCATTTATGTGTCCCATTCGACAATGCCATAGATAGGTTTGATCTTTGTCACCAACCTTTAATTTCTTATTATTCATGTGTAATACTTCCGCGGTTTGATCTAAGATATAAATTCCATTTATGGAAACTGCTTTACCATAAATCATTTCATTAAAAGAGAAAATACAACTATTATCCTTTATTGAAAATGTAAAACCGTCTTTAGCAAGTACGGAAACAGAAATAATGTTCTTAGATAAACTGGTACATAGTAATGATTATTTAAAAATAACTCAAAACCACTAGGGAGTTGGATTACATATGTTCCCTTCGAGGCAGCAGCAACTCGTGCTCCATTCCCGACTCGCAGGTCCACATCACCTTTTTCGAGAGGTATGATGTTCTTTAGGTCCTGCAAATGATTACACAGATGAGAACCACAACCAGTATCTAGTACCCAAGTTCCGAAACTTGCATGGTTAATCTCAATCATATGAATATAAGATGACATACCAACAGGAACGACGCGGCCTGCCTTGATGTCCTCACGGTAGACGGGACAGTTCCTCCTCCAATGTCCAGCCTTGTGACAATGGTGGCACTCTATGTCACCGCCCTTGCTCTTTGCCTTGCTCTGTGAGCCACTAGTCTCACCAGGCGCACTCTTACCATTTCCTGGCTTCTTGAACTTTGGCTTACCTACAGCTAGGTCGCCATGAGCCTTGCCCTTACCTTTACCCTTGTTGTAAATCGTGAGAACATCCTGCTTCATGCTCCCACTCAATTTCATATCCTTCTCGGTCTGTACGAGAAGGGAGTGTAGCTCATGAGGACTCTTTTTCAAGTCATTCATGTAGTAGTTCGCCCGAAAAGGGCAAAACCATCGTGAAGAGAATGAAGCATTCGGTCAATGACAATGCTCTCACCGATTTTACAATTCGATGTCTCCGACTTCTCAACATTCTCAATCATGTGAAGAATGTGTGGGCTAACCGGTTGGCCCTTCTGGAGTTTCGCATCAAAGAAGCGACATGTATGCTCATATGTGACGATTCTCGGTGCCTTTGAGAACTCGTTAGTGAGCGTGGTGAAAATCTTGTTTGCACCTTGGGCAATGAAGCGTCTCTGCAAATTGGTTTCCATTGCAAAGATGAGTACGTTCTTTATCGCACCCGCTTCCATAACGAAGTCACTATAAGCGAATGACTCGTCGGCTCCGCATTTGGGCCCGGGTTGACCGGTATTGGCTCGATTAAATACCCGAGCTTACCGTCGCAATGGCAAAGCATTCCGTAGTGCCGCCTCCCGATCCGCAAAGTTGGACCCATCATTCTTGATCGCGTGGACCGATTCATTTGATCCATGAATACTTTTAGCCAGGATGAACGATCTAGTGTGGCACTAGGCATTGGGATTGCGTTATTTCCAGCCATTTGTTGTAACAGTATTATCGAAAATAATCGTGTTCTACACTGCGAAAGAAGAATAAAAATAATAAGCATGTGCATCGTTTTGATTTTAAGTCTAATGAACTAATGTCATAACGCGAAGACTCAAAACATTTATACAATTGACCTCCCTCAAGAATTATATAAATGACCCCAAGACTCAATTCTCTGTAAATTGATAAGCTAACCTTTTAGCTAATTCTACAGTTAGAATTCTTGGTCGATAAATTTCTGTAAATTCTATCTATAGTCCATCATAATCACAAGAAACTCTTCGGACTATGATGTTGAGGTAAACTAAGTCAACACAACTACTTACCCAACGTAGAAGGGGTCATATTAGGCCTACCGACGAAGAAGGGATTCATAGATGTTTGCCCTTATAAAGACTAATCTCAATTTCCGTTTTAGAGGAAGATCCCATCAACTTTATTTTAATTCATTTTAAGTGAACTAATAATATCTAGCATGCGAGAATGAATAAACTAAGGTGATGGCTTAAAAAGACTGTGACATCTTCATGTCCATGAAAACTAACATACAACCTATATGAGTCAATTTTCATGCATTTTAGTAGTAGGTGGTTTGGTTTTAGGCGGAATATGATGCATAAAACTAACATGTGAATGAAAAGCAATAAGAATGAAAAACGTAAAAACAGTAAAAGTCCTAGTGTGGCCTATCCTATCAAAATGAACAATAAATACAAGTTTGGAATCCATCCTTGGACCCGAGAAGCTTGTCTTGATGTTCCATCTTGATCCATGTAGCGGGAGTGAGCTCCAATCTCCATCTTTAGTCTTCTTTGAAATTACATTAAATAAAATTACATAATATACCTATTTATTACATTCTAATTTCAAAACCCAAAACTAAAATAAAGGAGATTCGAGATCTCATAATTACATAAAAATCATGTTTCCTTCATTACGAAAACATAATTTGACTAAGGCCAAACTAAGTATTACAAATTACAACCGATTGCAAAATTAAATACGTAAATAAAATCCATTCATTCGATTCATTCAACAAAATTAAAAAGCATCAACTAAAAAAAATTAAACATACATAACACAATTCCTCAATTATGTTGATTAATTTATCCAAACCACCTATTTAAATTAAATTAAGTGACAATTCCGCAATTAATCACATTAATTTCATCCTTAATCCATATTAAACTTGTAATATGAATTCTATCCGTCAAAATTTTAAACTGCTTTAAAATAACTCGGTATCTTTAAATTGTGAACCGATTCACAATAACTAATTGGCCAAAATAAAAAAAAAACACAAACCAAAATTTATATGGTCTCGGCTGAAAAAAAAAACAACAATTTTTTTTTTTTATAATAATTTCAGCTCCACACGGCTGAAAAAAAAAACAGCCCCCCTTTTCTTTTTTTTTTATCCGGCAATTAGGAAAAAACAAAAAGAAAAAAACTTTCCATATTTTTTTCTCTTTCGGCAATAAGGCAAAAAAACAAGAAAAAAAAACTTTCCTATTTTTTTTTTCTTCTCGGCTTACCAAAAAAAACAAAAACAATTTTTTTTTTTTTATGGCAAACCCTAAAAAAAAAAAACGTCCCTCCTTTTTTTCTTTTGCGACAATATGCCCTAAACAAGATTTGATGACAAAATTGTTTACATTTGCTATTAGAACATGATTAGCATATGAAATAATGAACATGATTAATTTATATGCCAAAAACTATATAGCAAAAGCAATCCTTTTATCATAAACATGATGATTCCATTTAATTTTAACTTAATCTGCATTAAATCAAAAACTACCAATTCTTCATATGATAATTTTAACTGATTAAAAATAATAATATGAAAAATAAAATGGAAAAATATCATCAAACTAAAAGAAAAAAACGGCAGAAAAAAAAAAACAAATCGGCACAAAAAAAATTTGCCGAACCAAAAAAAAATTTCGAAACCCTAAAATTTTTTTCGAAAATCCTCATTGTTCACATACAAATTTATGAAAATCATCAAGATTAAAATCGTGGCCTAGTGCTCTGATACCACTTGTGGGAAATAAACTAGAAGGATTATAACGAGTTTAACAATGATGATCAATGGTCATAAACAAAATACATAAACAAAGTATAAAGGATTCAGAATTAACCTTCGATCCTAGCAAAATTGGCCTAAGAACAATATCAAAATTGATATTCGCCTATTAGTTGCACCCAAGACGATATGAGATATGCCCCTTGATTATGCTAGAAATCGATCTAAAATTTTCTGTAAAATTTAGTTGTTTTTGTGTTTTTTCTGATGAGAGAGAGAGGCTAGGTCAAGAAAAAGAATTCAGGTAGAATAAACATCTCCCTTTCTTTCTTATACTCACCGAATTATGGAGTCAATTAGGAAAGAAGAATCCTTTCCTAATTTCGGCCAAACTGACCGAAATAAGGAGTATATTCTCCTTATTTTTTGGTCTTTCCAAAAATATATAAAGTGTGTTGAATTGTCATCTAGTGAGGATCGAACCCAAGACCTCTTGGTTTGTGTACCCTCACTATTACCACTATGACACATTCATCTTGTTGATATTAAATATAACTGATTATATTTAATTACGAATTAACAGATTAATTCGTCCAAGCTAACATTATATACATTTAATTAAATATAACTTATTATATTTAATTTACTTAATTGATGATTAATTCGTCTCAACTAATATTATTTAATTTTCATTAAATAATTATCTCATCAACACATTGACTAACTTTTTAGTCATATTGGGCATCAATATGATTATATTTCTATAACCACATTTTTCAAACACATCCTATAAGTGTGACCTTTAGGGACCAGTTGATCACCGCCATCTGTATGATAATAACGTCAAACTTTCTAGCAAGCCAACCGTTATTAGGTAAACGTTAATCAACTGATTAAATATACGAAGTATACCCTTGTGAACCTGTAAGAGATTTACAAATGTTATCACACTAATTGTGGAGGACACAAGCTCCAACACCTACCCGGTCTGTTCGCATTCCCGGCCTGGAGTTTATGATATGCATCTTCCCGGAGAGGTTGATGAGGCAGGTTGGATTGAAGCAGATGATCCCGAAACTTGACACTGTCCCGCAGACTGCCGTGGCGCTTACTACTGAAGGTCGAAGAGAATGGGCCATCAAATGGGCTCAGAGGAACATTTGGTTCTTGAATTCTTCTGTCAGTGCTCTATGGGTGTCAGACTCCTATCTTCGGTGGAGGAAAGCTGCTACTCCGGAGGATCGCGAGAGATTAAGGAAGCGCGAACCTGTTGACTACAAGGTTCGCGAGGTGGAAAAGGAGAAGGAGAAGCATCTGACTGAGGGAGAGGAAGAAGCCGGGTTTCGAGTTGTTCATCCTTCGAAGAAACCGAAGACTTCTCCTGCCGTCGAGATGGTGGTTGTCAAAAATGGTAAAGCAAGACCATGAGAGAGACCATTTGTTATTAGGTCGGAAGTGGCGCAAGAGCGTCCGGCTCGAGGCCGGGACAAGAAATTTGACAGAAATGACAAAGGCAAAAGGGAAAATGGAAGAGTAGCCTAAGTCTTTATTATTTATTATTATTATTATTATTATTATTATTATTATTATTATTATTATTATTATTATTATTATTATTATTATTATTATTATTATTATTATTATTATTATTATTATTATTATTATTATTATTATTATTATTATTGTAATAAGAAGGTGGGATTTTTAGAATCCAAGCCTATTTACTTTTATTATGTAACGTACTATTACTAGAAATGAAATAAAAAGGTTAATTGGTTATGAAACCGTTATGATTCTCTTTGCATTATTCTTGTCGAATTTCAATTGCATTCGCAAATGTCCTTCTATTTACATTTAAAATAATTAAATGGGTTGTATCCCGTGAAGGATTGCCTACGTATTCATTTAGAAAAATGAAATCAAACCCTTGCGCGTAGTTCGAGTAAATGTAAAAGAATAATTGTTCTAAGCAAGAGCTTGTAATGAACTTAGAAAAAAAGCATGAGCTTTACTTACTCCTAAAATGCAATTTAGTTTATTTGATGATATGAGAATGACAAATTGTCAAAACGCAAGAGCAAGATGACATTTGCTTAATTCGGCTTGGCCAAGGGCCGTTTATTTCGTGCCACAGGAGCGACACGTGGGGTTACGCGAGGCGCGTTTTTTGCTCCTATTCTAAGCATAGTAACGTTTCAGTTGGTCAAGGTTTGTTGGGTTGGCAAATTCGTTCCCTTCTAGGTCTGTGATCTTAACCGCGCCCCCTGGAAGTATGGACTTGACTAGGAAAGGCCCGGCCCAATTGGGTTTGAATTTTCCTCGTAAATCGACAGGTAAAAGAGCCCTAATTGACTTGAGGACCAGGTCTCCTTCCATAATGTTCCTTGGCTTAACCCTTTTGTTGAAGGCTCGTTTGATACGTGCCTGATATGTTTGCACATTATGTAATAAACGTAACCTTCGTTCATCCAGGAGGATGAGTTCTTCATATCTATCCCTCTTCCACTCGGCTTCTGGGATTTGACTTTCGAGTAAAATACGCAAGGATGGTATTTCTAGCTCGACTGGTTATACGGCTTCCATGCCATAGGTCAAATAGAAAGGAGTAGCCACAGTGGACGTCCTAACAGACGTATGGTATCCCTATAAAGCAAAGGGTATCTTGCTTGGCCAATCTCTATAATTGTCAATCATTTTCTTGAGGATCGTCACAACATTTTTGTTTGCTGCCTCTACCGCGCCATTGGTTTGTGGTCTATATGGCGAGCAGTGGTGATGCTTGATTTTTTACTTGGCTAGCAATTGTTCAGTCTCAGCTTGGAAATGTGATCCATTGTCACTAATGATCTCATGTGGGCAGCCATATCGACAGATAATGTTGGTTTGTGTGAACTTTGCCACGTTCTTGGCTGTAAGACTGGTGTAGGAAGCCGCCTCTACCCACTTGGTGAAATAATCGATTGCTACTAGGATGAAACAGTGACCTCCTATTCCGGCTGGAGTGATCTTGTCGATGATGTCAATTCCCCAAGCAGAAAATGGCCAGGGAGATGTCATGGTGTAAAGCAATGAAGGAGGGACATGTTGCACGTTCCCGAAAATTTGGCAATTATGGCAATGTCTTACATATTTGATGCAATCAGATTCCATCGTGGTCCAATAATGCCCTAAACGTGTGATTTTCTTTGCCATCATAGGTCCACTCATGTGAGGGCCACATTCTCCATCATGGACTTCTTCCATCACTTTCCGTGCCTGTGAATGATCAAGACAACGTAGAATTACACCAAGAGGTGTTCTTTTGTATAGCTCTCCTTGCATGAGAACGTATTGGGAAGCTAGCAAGCGGATAGCGCGTTGTCCCCTTTTGTCCATTTCCGGTGGATAGGTGCCATTGAGCTTGATGTTTAGGATTGCTTGGAACCAAGGTTCCTCCGCAATTTCCTCTTCATCGGTGATTTGGTGCACATAAGCTGGCTCTGATCGTCGTTCGATGCATAAAGGCATTTCTACCATGCTATCCGGCATATTAATCAAAGATACAAGTTTTGCAAGAGCATCTGCAAATTGATTTTCTTCTCGAGGTAGATGTAGGTAGGTCACTTGATCGAAGAATTGGGCTACTTGGTCTATTCTGGCTTGATAAGGTGCCAAGCTTTCGCTTCCGATTTTCCAAGATCCCGTAATTTGATTGATGATCAAAGATGAATCCCCATGTACTCGAAGATTCTTGATGCCTAAACTTACTGCCGCTTGCAATCCAATGAGACAGGCTTCGTATTCTGCAGCGTTATTTGTCACCTCGAAGTCGAGTTTGACAGAGATTGGTGTATGCTCGCCTTTAGGAGAAATGAGCAACACTCCTATTCCAAATCCTCTTAAGTTCGATGCTCCATCAAAATAGAGGTCCCAGGAGTCTACATCCGTTTGGAGTATATCCTCATCCGAAAATGACCAGGTGTCTATCGTTTGTGTGTCATTGATGGGATTTTCTGCGAAGAACTCGGCAACGGCGCGCCCCTTTATAACTTTCAAAGAAACATACTTGAGATCGAACTCTGAGAGCATCAAAGTCCATCTTGCTAAATGTCCATTGAGAACGGGTTTCTCGAAGAGGTATTTGACAGGATCCATTTTGGAGAATATTTTGACGGAGTAGCTAAGCATGTAATGGCGTAGCTTCTTCGTTGCCCACACAAGAGCGAGGAATGTCTTCTCGAGTGTAGTGTATTTGCACTCGTACTCCAAGAACTTCTTACTAAGGTAGTAGATGGCTCTTTCTTCTTTTCCTACAGTTTGAGCTAGCATGGTGATGCCCGTCGTTGTGTGCACCGAAGATAAATTTATAATTCCTAACTACAACTATAGATAGCGGCAGAAGGGTCGAACCACAGAGAGGCAGATGTAATTATTAGTTGTCTAAATTTAGTCCTAAGGTAACAAATGTGGGGGTTTTGAGTTGATTTGATCTATAACTAAGGGCAGTAAATAAAATGTAAACTAAATAAACGGATGAAATCAAATATAAAAGGGGTACTAAGATGGTCGGTTCACTGTAGTTTCGGCAGCAGCATACTAAGTAGGTCTGAAAGAAACACATAAGCCGGGAAAACAAGAGGTCCTCTCGGTCCACTCTTAACAAGTAGCATCTTTCGATCTCGCTACGGGTCCCTAATATCACTAGTACTGACTCTCGTCCTGAAAAGTGACTAAAAATCTAAACTTTACCTATCTTTCGATCTCAGCATAGTTTAGTCATTTTAATTGGTGGTCTAACAACTTTCCCTATCTTTCGATCTAATGGGTCAGTCATATCCTAAACATTCAACTGGTCGCGTGCACTCGATTCGTCAAATATAGAATTTAAATCAATTAAAACGAAGCAAAACCTCACGTGGCCAGTCGATCGACCAGGGTGTGCGGTCGATCGACCGTGGCGCGATTCAGGTCGTATCATTCTAAAGCCGCCTAATTCTACAGATTCCCTACATCCTAGCACGAGGTATTTAGCTACTCATGATATTGGTAAAAACAACAACAATATTAACGAAATAGACTACTGAATTCATGCTTAAATTAACGGAACAAAAGATTAGCATAAAACGATAATTATGGCTTCGTGAAACTAATCTATCAATTCTAGCTACAAACGAAATAAAGCAATAAAACTGAAATAGTGAATAAAGGAATACCAGTAGAACAATTGCAGGAAGAAAATCAAAAGCACGAACGAAAAGAATTGTATTGAACGATCAAACTCGAAAACCAAACCCTAATTATCTCCTAAAACTGAATGCTAAAACTTGAATAGAAAACTGAATGATTAAAGCTTAATGTCAGGTTACGTTATATAGGAATATAACGTAACTTATTCTAAAAACCTAAAACACAATGGGCTTTCTATTCCTCGATCTTCTTATTCACGTCAGAATAGCGGTTTGGTCGATCGACCATGGAAGGCGGTCGATCGACTGGACTGCAGTGTACAGTAGCTTATGTAAGTCGTATGTTGGTCGATCGACTAAGGGCAGCGGTCGATCGACTGAAGTAGCTGATAACTGACTTCTAAATTCTCGTGGATTTGTCTTCCGGGCCTCGAAATGCGCACCAAGCTCGTTCCTTGAGTAAATACTTCACGTCAAATGCAATGCAAGGTACTCGGGGACGGATTCGGCTTGATTTCTACTCATTTCCGCATAAGTCTGCAATATTACATAAAAATACGAAAGTAGACGAAATGGGGCAAATAGTAGCATAAAACTACACAATTGAGCTCTGAAATGCGTGTAAAATGAGGTGTAAAACATCATATAAATGACACGCATCACATGGCGCCCATGGCCATTTCAGTTACCGTGAGATATAAACCAAGAGGTTGATCTCGTTGGGGTGGCATGAGCACTGGCGGTTTGGCTAGTATTTCCTTGATTCGATCGAAAGCCTTCTGACAGTCATCATCCCACATGGTGTGATCCGTTTTCTTTAACTTCTTGAAGATAGGTTCGCAGATCATGGTGAGTTTCGATATGAATCGACTTATGTATTGCACCTTGCCTAGGAATCCTCTAACTTCTTTCTCTGTTTGAGGTTGCGGCATTTCGATTAGAGCTTTGATCTTGGAAGGGTCTATTTCTATACCTCGTTGGCTAACAACGTATCCCAGGAGTTTGCCAGATGTTACTCCGAATGCGCATTTCTGAGGATTGAGCCTCATGTTGTACTTCCGTAGCCTTGAGAAGAATTTGCGAAGATTTGCAATGTGTCCCTCTCTTTCCTTGGACTTGACAATCATGTCATCTACGTATACCTCAACTTCTTTATGCATCATGTCATGTAAGAGCGTAGTTGCGGTGCGTTGGTATGTAGCTCCGGCGTTGATTAACCCAAATGGCATAACCGTGTAGCAATAAGTTCCCCATTGAGTGACAAAGGCGGTCTTATGCATGTCTTCTAAGTCCATCTTGGTCTGGTTATATCCTGTGTATCCATCCATGAAGGATAGCAACGCGTGATCCGCCGTATTATCCACTAATATGTCGATATGTGGTAGAGGAAAGTCATCCTTAGGACTTGCTTTGTTTAAGTCTCTAAAGTCAACACACACGGATTCTCCCATCCTTTTTGGGTACGGGTACTATGTTAGCTACCCAGTCTGAGTACTCGGAAACTTTGATGAACCCGGCTTTGAATTGTTTATCGACTTCTTCTTTGATCTTGAGAGCCCATTCTGTCCTCATTCGACGAAGCTTCTGTTTCACGGGTTTGAAACCTGGTTTAATTGAGATTCTATGCTCTGCGATGTCCCTGTCGATCCCTGGCATATCTTTGTAGGACCAAGCAAAAATGTCTTTGAACTCGTGCAGGAGGTCTATGAAACTGGCCCTTTCGGTGGGGCTCAAGGTTGTCCTTATCCTAAGTTCTTGGGGTTCTAGTCCGGTTCCTACGTTGATGGGTTCAGTATTCTCTATCACTGGTCCCCCTTCCCCCTCTTGTAATATTTCTTTGGCTATGTAGGGAGGTATTTCGATTGAGTCTGGGTCTGGGTCATCCTCACTATCATCGTAAACAGAATTGCATTCAAGATAACACGAAGAATAAGCAGAACCTGATTTATTCATATTAAGATTTGAGAAAAGTTGAAACAAAGAAGCCATCTGATCTGTAGTCAGTGGCGGTAAAGGGACAGCGGTTGGGACATTTCCCGAACTACTGTTGCTACTTGACACTAAGCTAGGAGAAACGAGGGGAGTGGGAATGACGACAGGAGGAGACTCTCTAGGAACTTCTCTAGACTCCGAGGCTGACTCTGACTCGAATTCATCGTCTTCTGGTTCTCCTTTGAACATCTCTCCTTCTCCAGTAGTGAGCTTGAAGAGTCTTCCTTGATTGTTTGTCCACTTGATCGATTTTCTCCATCCTTTCTGCTGATTGGTGTTGGTTTCTGTGATTAACGCGGTAGGGTTGAAGTGATCGTCTTGAAGTATCATGGTAATGATCTCATCCTGCGCGGCTCTAGCAAATCGATCTTCCCCAAATAGTAGACTCATGGCTTGTTCGTCTAGGAAAGGCGCTTGACGAGTCTTGACGGTAGGAACCGTTTCTTTAGGTACGAAGTAGCAATCGTGAAAGATATCGATTCCGGCTAGATTCCTTTAGAGATAGTGCTAAGGCTCAGGAAATCCGTGGAAGATATCTTGACTTCCTTCCCTAACGAAGTATCCATTTAGGGTAGGGAGGTAGGGTCGCATTTGGATTCCTACGTTCTTACAGTTTTGAACTTGAGTGAGCATCTCGAGAACTTCCTCCTTAGTGGGTTTGTATCCTAGTCCAAGGGGTATTCTTTGTGAGTTACCTTCCTTGTAGGGTGCAAAGGTGTTTCTTCGGATATGATTCAAAGGCATTCCCGGGAAGTATCCCTGGGTTTTGAGTATGTGGTTGACCACTAAGTTAGAGTAGGGATTGAAGTATAAGGGTGCCAACTCACTTTCTATGCCATTTATGATATGGAAGCCCCCAAGTTCATGTGCTGGATCCGTAAGGACTTGATTACTTGACTTTCTTTCGATTACTGGCTTGATGGGCGACGAAGTGATCGTCACCACCTTACCATTTAGTGGGATTTTGATTTTGTGATGGAGCGTGGATGTTACCGCTTTGGAAGCGTGAATCCAGGGTCTTCCCGGAAGTATGTTAAAGGATGCCTCAATATCCACTATTTGGAAGTTGACCTTTCGCTCAATCGGCCCTGTGGCTACGGTTAGGTCAATAAGTCCTACAACCTTTCGGCGTGTACCATCATATGCACGAACACCTTGGTTGGTAGGGGTCCAATTCGACTCTTTCATGCCTAGTTTGTATGCCGTTTTCAAGGGTATGATATTGACTGCGGAGCCATCATCTACCAGAGTCATTGGCACATTCTTCTTTAAGCAGATGACAGTGATATAAAGAGCCAAGTTATTACTAGCACCGAAGGGTGGTAAATCCTCATCCGAGAAAGTAATAGGATTACTTAGCTTTGGTGATTCTTGGAAGGCCAAGTTGACCACGTCGTCGGGTGTAGAGTTATGTGCCACATTTAGTTTGGCCAAGGCTTGCAGTAAAGTTTGGTGATGTGGTAATGAGCTCGCCACTAATTGCCAGACTGAAAGATCAGCCTTTGTCTTCTGTAGTTGCTTTAGCAAATGGTCGGTAGAGCCTTCTTCATTATCATTCGGTATGACCACATTGGTTGGACCGTTTGCTATGGGACCATTTTGAGAAGTGTTTTGGTATGGGCGCCCCGAACGAGTGAGGTGGTCTACATCTTGATCTTCACAATTTTGGACTATTTCCTCACTGACTTTGACTAAGTAGTGTTCAGTGAGATACTCGTCTTCATCATCATCGGCCCATATTCCATTGACAGTAACAAGTTCCCTCATTCTCATGATTTCAGCCTCTAATTGGATGATTTGGTCGACTAGTTAATCACCCATGGCTACTACTTCTTTCATTGTGGTGTTTTGAGAGAAGACTAGTGGTGCACGTTCTTTAGGTGTGGCGTTGGGATCACGTAGGGTTGCCACTGCACTCTCTAGTTCCACGACTTGCCTATCCACACTTTTTGCCCATGCGATGAAATCAGTGATGGTTGGAGAAATGGTGGAGTAGTTCCCTTCATTTTCTGTTGCATGAATTTCATTTTCGACTGGAGAAATGAGGTGTGAACAATCTATGGTAGATTCCTCACTTGTAATCACTAGAATTCCAAGAGGATTCTGAGTGTTGTTAGGCTTACCTCCAAGTGGAATTGGTAGGCGACCGTCTTCAATCATATCTTGAAGTACATTTTTCAGTTTGTAGCATTTTTCTGTGTCATGTCCCTTACCTCTATGGTATTCGCAGTACGAATTCTCATCCCAGAACTTGGATTTCTTTTCTGGTTCGGGTGTAGGGCCTATTGGTTGAAGTTTCCCCAGTTTCATCAACCTTTTCAGAGCGTTGGAATATGTGTCCCCTAGATTTGTGAATTTCCTTGGAGGGGTACTCTTCTTAGATGGTTCGAGAAGGTTAACTTCATCAGTTTTGCTAGTAGAGCCGTAAGAACGACTTGTTGAGCCTTGATATCCACGACCTATCGTTTTGGACAAGAGCCCTTTACGGATGTCATCTTCGATCCTTGTCCCTAGTACGGTTAAATCTTTGAAGGTCTTGATGTTTTGATACCTCAAATGATTTGCATAGATGGGCTTTAGGTTGTCCACGAATTTCTCCACGAGGGTAGCCTCATCTGAACGTTCAACAAGTTGAGTACTAGTCTTCCTCCACCGACTTAGGAAGTCGGTGAAACCTTCTTTGTCATTTTCGATAAGAACCTCTAAAGTGCGCATGTTGACTTGGATTTCAGCATTATCCGCATATTGTTTAGCAAACTCGATTGCGGCATCATCCCAGGTAGCGATTTTCTTGTGCTCTAGCGAATAGAACCAATGCTTTGGAATGGTGTCAAGAGATGAAGGAAAGATCCTTAAGAACATCTCGGGCTTAATGCCTTTGATAGACATGTAATCCTTGAAAGCACGGATATGGTTCAAAGGGTTTTCATGCCCCTTGAATTTAGGGATATCCGTCATGTTGAAGTTGGTTGGCAACTTGGAACTCACGGCCTCATATTTGCGATTGTTCTCCCTATAAATGTCATCCCCTTTGAGATACATCAATTATTCCTCCAAGTATTGGAGTCGTTTCTCAGTTGCAGTCATACCTATGGGAGGGTTTCGTCCCGAAGTTGTTCACAAATTCGTCAGACACTTCACTTTCTCGAGGAGGCATCCTTGTTTCCACGGCATATATTCGGCCCTCAATGGTGTCAAGGCGATCATACACTTGGTCTTGAGTAACTTGGAGACGAGCTAGCGCGGCTAAGATTTGATCATTACCATTCTGGAGTTGGTTGAAGTTCACGTCGCTTGTTTCAGGCATCTTGGAAACTGGATAAGAGATCGACGACGAATCAAAACACGATCGACCATTCTAGCACACTTACTCGAAAAGAAATGTTTTGACTCGTGAAGTGGGAGTGTGCCACTTGTGTCAAGTGAGTTTTGAGGAAATGACAAAGTTTGAAGAATGTTGGTCCTAGTCAACTTTAGTATAGTTGTAGGAGTGGACTCGAAGTGAGGTTTTGAAATGGGTTTTGAGGCCCGAATTTTGACTTGACAATTGGACAGAGTTTCGACTGGTTTTGCGCTAATATTAGGCCCAAGTTTCGAAAATTTTACATTTTGAAGAAGGATTTTGATTTTACAAAAATCGTCATGGTTTGTTTTAGGGTACAAACAATATACAAGCATTATAAAGGGATGCTAAGTGCTTTTAAAAGGGTTTTGGTTTAAAGGGTGGGTTGCCATACCGAACAATCAAACCCAAAGTCTGTGGAGAGGCTCGTACCAAACAAGAGTAAGGCCGATTCATAGTCCATTTCCTCAAGTAGTGAAAGTCCTTGATACAAACAAGAGTAAGTACCATGGTATGGATGACATCAATCGCTATCCATCCTTAGGCCCAAATAAGAATTAGGACCGTTTAGACGGGACGATTGGTCGAATGGGTTGGGTTGGGCCAAGGAAGGCCGAATAAACGGTCTAGGAAGACCGAGTTATGAAAACCGACAATTGTCTTGTACAAACTATTCCCTAACCTTATTCAAGTTCCACCCTTTTGGCTACACGTAAGTGTATTATCCCCAGCGGAGTCACCAAACTATGGACGCGGGCCCACGGGGGCGCTTGGGAAACAAGCGTTTGCATTTGTGGAGTCGCCACCAATTTATTGTGGAAAATTGGAAACCGTTCGAATACCTTGCGCCATGTCAAGACACAAAGTAGTGACATGAACACCAAGAACTCGTTATCCTTAGCAGTCTATGTCTAGAATGACTCTCGTGGATGCCAATGAACACGGATGTGTTGGGAAATGTGTCCTCAACAATAGTGCGATCACATGATTTAAATATCATTATTAAATCTCATGCCAAGAATACGAAAGGGATGATACATTACATATATAGTCAACTGGTCCACACATATCGGTAATGATTGGCTGGCTAGAGTTTGACATTACTGTCGTGCGACGGTGGTGATCAGTTGATCCCTTGAGGTCACACCTAAAGGACGATTCCCTTAATTGAAAAGGTTAATTAGTTGTATACCGATACAGATTAATTAATTCCTTAAAATTGAACAATTCGATTTGTGAGAGAGAATATTGACATCTTATTGTAATGGGATTAAATAAGATTTATTTTAGTAATAAAATGCTTTGTTGCTAAAATTATTTATTGTTTGAGAAACAATAAAGATAAGAATGAATGGTTAATTATAATTACAAGAAGTTGTGAATTATAACTATATGACCCATTTTATTTATGTGATCAAGTATCACTTGTCAATTTGTTGTATGTAATTTAATTAATTCATGAAATGATATTTATGTGATAAATATGCATTAAAATTAATTAATAACATGTAGCATACTACATGTGACATATTGTGTGACAAATGACAAATTGACAAAATAAAATGGTAGTCCATTTTAAGTGAATGGACCGAAAATGGAGGGTGTGTTAGTGGGTTTTGGTTGTTTTATTTTATTTGATAAAATAAACATCATGATGACTACTCTTGACTAGCCTTACAACCTACTCCACTTTCTTACACACCTATTGTGGACAAGGCCCTCGGGAACTGCGTCCGAGGGATCCACACCGGCATAATCGACTCGAGGTTCTTTCGAATCGAATTAAGACCAATTAGAGTCGCCACCAAGTTTTTTGGGAACTTGGAACCGTTCAAGTCAACTTTACACCTTTCATCGAAAAGCATAAAGCCAATCGACTACGAGTGATTAAAGATAAAGACTTGTACCCTATATCACTCGAATTGAATGACTCTCGTAATCCAATGGTATTTAGACGGATCCGCAAACCATAGATCTTGAGTAAGGGGTGAGGGTACGTGTTGGGAAGCCCATAAGGACACCCAACCCCGCCCGTCGATAACGGCCTCTACTAAGTCAAGTGTCGGATTTCAAACAAGGTCATAGCTACTGCGATGTATGATGTGCAAAGCGTTGTTTTAAACCCTATCATGTGACAACAGTTTCTATGTCGTTTTAGATGCATGAATACTAACTTTGTCAAAGTTGTTTTAGCATGTGAGTTGATTGATCTAAGCAACATATAAATGAAAGCAAACAAGGCTTAAAGGGGAATGGGGGAGCCATTGGGATCTACCTATTACAAACCAGGCATTTCATGCCGACACAACAATAAATAAATTACAACTCGATCTAAATACAATTGCTACAAACGACTCAAAACGCGACACAAAACACACGGCCAAACGGCCTTGAAAACCGTGCACATGGGGGAAGTGACTCACGGCCTACATGACACACGGCCGTGGGTCCCTCCTCGTATTGCGTGCCCTCACTTAATCCCATCGGATTAGACATTGGGCTATGCACCAAAGCATGCATTAGCATAAACCGGGCCATGTTGTTTTAAACAACATGCGGTTTACTACGCTCTTACAAGCATTGGGAACAACCGTCTAACCAAATAAAACCAAGGTTT
Source organism: Silene latifolia (assembly GCF_048544455.1). Taxonomy (NCBI): domain Eukaryota; kingdom Viridiplantae; phylum Streptophyta; class Magnoliopsida; order Caryophyllales; family Caryophyllaceae; genus Silene; species Silene latifolia. Next base: position 15,516,115 of record NC_133531.1, read on the forward strand.
TCAAAAAAGGTTTTGACTCAAAAAGGAGAACAAATTACAAATAGATTACAAAACGTGACTCAAAGAAACATAAATTAAATACAAGCGATAAAACGAATAAAGAACGAACGATGCAAAAACAAACGAAATAGGGGAGGCCAGATACACGGCCAAACACACGGCCAACCACGGCCCAACCAGAGTCAACCTAGTTCCTAAGTTAGATTCATTAGTTAGATCGAATGATTGCGAAAAGGAATCGAAAACAAGGTCAGAAAACGAGTTAAAAACGATGTTGATTGATTGTCGCGTTATGGTGCATTCTACACGGCCTAAAGGGTCTAATTAGGTCAAATATCATAAGATTAACGCTTACTCGTCGAGTGTTAATAGGAAGGTGCTAATCACGCACTCCTATGCTAGCGAGAAATCAAGTGATAAGAAAGATGCATTCAATTATTTACAGAATCGTTAGTTGATTTATAAAGCTACGTCAAAGCCACCTATTATGTCTAATTAGGTTATTAAATTAAATTAATGTTATCTAAATATGTCATAGGTTAACAACCAGAGGTTAAACTAACATGCAACGGGTCCTAGGGTCCATCGATTTGGCGAAAAATAAAGGGGTCGAAAGCGATGAAAGTTAGACAACTCGTTTTAATTATGCCCTACCTTGAACACGAGGATATGTAAATGAGACGGGGGTGTACGACCGACAGAAGGAGCGGTTTCTTTTCCCATCTCAAGTCAACGCGGGTGTTCATGGTGGTACTTTAACTCATACTCGGACTAACTAGTTTCGTAGTTAATTTAGAACGAACGATAAACAAACAAAAAACAAACAAAAACAAGCTATAAAAAAAAGGCATAAAAAACGAAATAAAAAAAGGGAAGAGAAGGGGATTTGATGCACCCTCAACCTACATGTATCGTTGACACCGTCTTGGGTCGTAATCGAAGGTAGGTTTTATCTCGAGAGGCCGTCGTCGACGAAGAACAAAGCACACGCGCGTTTTGGAAAGTTTCTGGACAGCAGTTTTAAAACAGTGATATCTCCCTCGTTTCACGACGAAAATTCGATCCGAAAGATGTTTTGAAAACTAGAAAGAGAGGAGAACAAGGATCTTAAAGCAACCCCTGCTCGATTTGGGTTATTGGGCACGAAAAACGAGCACAAACAGAACTGGACAGACAAGAGTAAACCGCGAAAACAGAGTGTTATTTCACTCTGTTTTTCGAGGGATTTCGTGTACTCTCAAGGGCAATTTGGCTCGTGATTCTTTATCTAATGTGTGTATGGATGTTGTATGGTTAATTAGGAACAAGAAACTCGAATTTTTATGGTGATTTGATGGAGGAACGAGATGATTTTCGAAGGAGGCACACAAACAGTTTCTGTTTGTGTGTCGGTTTTGTGTAGGGTTTTTGGAGGATGTTTAGGGTTTGTTTCTGAGGTTTAAAGCTTGTGGGTGATGGTTGGATGTATGGAGAACTTAGAGGAATGATTGTATGGTGAAGGGGTGGTATTTATAAGGGTTTAAAATAGGTTAAAAGGGAGTAAGGAGCAGTCGGGCTCATTGAACATGGCTGCTGTCCATCGGTTTTGGGAGGGGTTTCTAGGGTTCGTTTTTGGGGGATTTCTTGGTGATCAAGCTAGGATAATATGGGTAGGATACTAGGGTATGGGTTAGGGTTAATGGGTACGGGTCTTGGTAGTGTTTGAAGTGGGTTTTGGGCTCGCGAATTGAGCTGCAAAACAGGGGAGGGATTCGGTTTTATGCGGGCTGCTTGGGGTTGGTTTTGAACGAGATTTTGGGCTGCTTGTGAGGGGGTTCGACCATGGGTTGATGGGTAGAGGCTTAGGTGGGTTAGTGTACTCGAGATTCGTGCCAATTCGCAAGGGAAACGGGCTTAAAAACCGAGCTAAAATCGAGCTCAAAACACACGATGCAAAACGAGTTTTTCGCTTTTAAAATTGATTTTTCAAACCAAATAACAATTTAAAATAAATGACTTTTCAAATCAAATATTCTCATAAAAATGATTTTTCAAATCAAATACTTATTTTATTTTCAATAAAATAAACTTTGGGAAAATAAATTTAAAATAAATTAAATTTACCTAAAAAACCAATAATTTAAATATCATTTAAATTAAAAAAACGAACTCCCTAAAAAAACATTAATTTAAATATCATTTAAATTAATAAAATGAATTCACTTAAAAAAAACATTAATTTAAATATCATTTAAATTAATAAAATACTTCATCGACGACGCCCATTCTACCTCGTAAAACGAGCTCCAAATAATGACAATGACAACTAAAGAATACATGTGTCCTATCATCATCGGGTGTTTGTCGGGTTCTCTATAAATTCCAATATCGACGGATACGGGTATCTACAGAGCCCCCACTTTGACTGAGGCTTGGACAAGGCGAAAGTCAAAGTATACCCCAGTCCCTTTCGACGAGGATTCTTCGGGTCGTTTATAGTCCATTAGACTTGCGTATATAAGCTCTTGACCATAAGAAGAGATCATACGAAACTTCGTTGGGGATTAACTCTTGCTTCATTGCGTCGAATTATCATTGTTGGTCATCGACCCATGAATTGCATAAATGGTGGGTTGAGCCTTATCCTTAGGCGCCTACGTATCCGTTTCTGACGGAATCAAACCCGCGTCGTAGTTCGGCAACTGCTGACACATGCCCAAAGTTTATCATCTGCTGGCGTATGTCCAAAATTCATCATCTATTGACATTGGCCCAAAATTTATCATCTGCTGGCACTTGTCTAAATGGGACGGGACTTTCCGAGGAGGTTGCCGCCGCTTTCATCATTTGCTTTCAGCTACGGAATTCTTCCATTTCATACTCTTGTAATTGAATTGAATTCTTGGTGGATGTCATCCTTTACATCTTGATAATGGTCTCTGAAGCCAACGGATTCAGAGCCCCCAGTTTGCAATGGCTCTAAAGTCGAAGACTTTAGAGCCCCCAGTTGAAGCATATCCTGCTACATTCGAAACACAAAAACGTACTAGCAATAATCATCACATAAGCACATTTGGATCATCGATCCTAAAATTATATCATTTGAAAGATTGGGTCATCGACCCGAAAATTGTATTTGAAAATTTTGAATGATTGGGTCATCGACCCAAAAAATTGAATTTGAAAATTTTGAATGATTGGGTCATCGACCCGCATTTTGAATTTGAAAGACTGGGTCATCGACCCGAAATTTGAACGTGTTGACGATTTTGAATTTGAAATGAAACACTTGGATGTTGGGTCGTCGACCCAAAAAGTTTTTGAAATTTTGAAATTTTGAAATTTTGAAATTTTGAAATTTTGAAATTTTGAAATTTTGAAATTTTGAAATTTTGAATGTTGAAGCTTTTGATTGATGGGTGAGCATGAGATGCGACTCAGACATACTATATGATTCGTGAACGTGGGCGTAGCCGCTACCGCAAAAAAAAAAGAAAATAAAACCGTAAGTGTGCACGGGCTTTAATTCAAATATTGGTGGTTGGGGGTAAAAATGTAAATTAGCCGTTAAAGGCGCTCCCGAAACGCGATAGATGTGCTAAAATCCGATGTATCATGCCAAAGCGGTGTGAGTGGGGCGGGCCTAAGAGGCGCGCGACCCAAGGCCCTCACGGCTTCAAAAAAAACGGCACCCTAGGAGTGTCCTCCTAGGTGTTTCCTTCCCTTATACTTTCTATATATAAGGAAGCGTTGTCGCAAATTTATTCGCCTTTTCCCCCAAACTGGTGCAAATAACATAAATCATTATGAATAATCTAGTTAGTGTTATGCGAGCATGGGAGACCGACTTTACTAGCGCAGAGAGGCAAGAATTAAAGACCGTTCACTTGGCGCAATTACTTCCCTTACGCCAGATCCCCTTCAACTGCGCTGTTGAGCACCGCCTTAGCTACGGGATCCTTTGAACCATGTCTTTGCTTTTCCCGAGGGTGAGATCTGCCCTCTTCCCGAAGAGGTTTCTGCCCTTGGAGGATGGGATCCGAGGCCATACCGGCTATACCTAAATTTCATTCGGGGTGGCGTGGAACCTATCTAGACCGCCTTGGCCTTTCCGGGACGGAGTCCGAGGGAATAGTATTTGGTGACGAAGTCAACCTTCTTGCTATTCGTAGGAGGTTTTGTATCTTGCGGAGCAAGATTTGCCGCCAAACATCTTTGTCGCTTAGGGCCTTTGGATTGATCATGTTACACCTTTATGTCTTGAAGGTAGAATGAACAAGACAACTTGTGTAGGGCAAGCGAAGCTCTTGTCCATTGTGTCCCAGATGGAGACGGGCCATAACCCTTCTGGATTATTCTCATTTGAAACCCTTCGAGGTTTAGATGCTAAGAAGATGAACCCCTGGCTTTGATTGGTCGGGATGCTCCGTCTTTTGCGGTAACACAATCTACTCTCTTGATTAATTTTCCTTTTACCACAATTCTTGTGTTATTGCCACGCTTTCGTTGCATTCTGCCACGATTTTGTCACGATTTTGCCGCATTCTCGCCACGATTTTTCTTTGTATTTTGCCACGATTCGTCACGAATCCGTTTTTCCGTTTTTTTTTTTTTTTTTTTTTTTTTTTTTTTTTTTTTCCTTTTTTTTTTTTTTTTTTTTTTTTTTTCGCCTTCTTTTTTTCGTCCTTGTTTTTTTTTCGCTTTTTTTCGTCTCTTTCATGTTTTTTTTTCTTCTTTTTTTTCTTTTTTCAGGTGTGGCTTTGCGAGAGATTTTGGCTTTTCGCCCCGCCGCGTGAGCCCAACTCGTATCTCGCTCGTATGCTGACTATGCGTGCTAAGCGGTATGAGGACGGGCATCAAAATGATCTTGCCTATTGGCGAAACAAAGCGACGAAGGGAAGGTCGCCCTCTGTCTTTGGGTCATGCCTTGGCTTCGCCTCAAATCCTTTACTATCCTTAGGAAGATGACAAAACCAGACGTTTAGCTCATCGGGTTTAGAGAGGTCTATCCACATTTACCCCGACCGCGTCTGCGTCGGATGGGGGCATGACAAATGATTCCCAAGTGTGAGGTCGTTCGGGACGAGCGAGAGAGCCGAATTCCTCTATATGTGACGATTGGCTCAAGAGGTGGCACCAAAGGCGTCTTTGGTACGTATCTGCGCGCCCTCGGACCATCCAGGTATCCCCGTCTTATACTAAATGGCTTAAAGAGAAGACCGACTCAGGTAAAGATTTGTGTAGGAAAGATGAGCTCGTCGACATCAAATATTATGACAAAAGCGAAACTTGATCGGGACTTCTTTGTTAATGACCTTTCGTCTACATCTGGACTGAAGCTAGGATCGAGAAGACTTCTAAGATCGACTCACGGGCGACGGTGTGTGGGAGCGGTTGGGTTCAAAGGCACACCGGGCTCACTTTGGAAGGAAGACTTGGTCCTCGCTTGAGTGTAAAAGATAGGTGGGCCCTCGGGAAGAAATGACGATTCCTCCCAAGAAGCGTGCTAGACAGAACACAACTACCCCCCCCGGGAGCCTCGGTCACGTGACCCAAAAGGCAAGGGGAAAAAGAAGATGTAGGAGCCTTCGACCCCAATTTATTATTTGATACTACTACTTATTATTCGTCGCTATTTGTTTTTTTTTTTTTTTTGAAGGATGTAATGGGCATCGCCCGATCTTTAATAAGACTTACTATCTATTAAAATTCCCGGTTTCGCATGAATTTTCATTTTATTAAAAGAAAGGTCGGTTGTACTCTTTTAAAGAGTCGCCTACGTTCTGTTATCAACGAGAATCAAACCGAGCTCGTAGTTCCACAAAACAAATGCGCTACAATCATCGATTTATAACGCACAAAAAGCAGCGAAGCAAAAGGGCCGCGGCCTAGACTCGCTCACGAGCACCGCAATTCAAAATTTTATTTTATGACATTGAGAGTGAGTTCTACGGATAGTATTTCTTGATTGATCCAAGTTCGTCGGATTCGCAAAATCATTTCCATCTAGATCCGTCGGTCTAATCGCCCCTCCCGATAATATCTTCTTTACAGGTAAGGACCGCCCGATTCGGCTTGAATTTTCCCTCGGGTCAATTGGTAGTAAAGCGCGAACGGACTTTAGAACTAAATCCCCATCTTTTATTCCTCGAGGTTTCACCTTTTTGTTAAATGCCCTTTGTATCCTTTTCTGATAAAGTTGAACATGGTGTAATGCATTTAACCGTCGCTCGTCGAGCATGACCAAAGAATCATATCGGCTTGCGCCGGATCACCTTCGAGGACGACTTTCTAGCAGGATCCTCAAAGAAGGTACCTCTAATTCGATAGGCTGAACCGCTTCCATCCCATATGTTAAATAGAACGGAGTTGCTCCGTGGGCTGTGCGAATAGACGTTCGTATCCCCATAGTGCGAATGGTATCTTTTCCGGCCACTCGCGGTAATTGTCAGTCATTTTTCTCGAGAATCACGGTGATTGTCTTGTTGGCGCTTCTCACCGCACCATTTGTTTGAGGTCGATACGGTGATGACTTGTGGTGTTTGATTTTATACTTTTCAAGTATTATGGCAGTTTCAGCCTGGAAGTGAGTGCCGTGATCGCTAATGAGCTCGTGCGGCACCCCATATCTGCAAATGATTTCATTCTGAATGAACTTTGCTACCTGCTTTGCTTGTAGAACTTTGTATGATTTCACTTCTACCCACTTCGTGAAGTAGTCGATGGCTACTAACATGAAGCAATGCCCACCTGTTCCGGATGGGTTGACCTTTCCGATAATGTCGATTCCCCATGTTGAGAAAGGCCATGGTGATGTCAAAGTGTATAATGATGATGGCGGCACATGCCGTATGTTTGCGAAGATTTGGCAATTGTGGCAATGTTTGACATATTGGCGACAATCTGTCTCCATCGTTGTCCAATAATACCCTAATCTCATGATCTTACGAACCAAAGATATGGGCATTCATGTGTGGGCCACACTCTCCGTCATGGACTTCTTCCATGACTTTTTTTTGATTGGTGAGTCTATGCATCGCGAGAAGGACATTTTGCGCGGTCTTCTTGTACAATTGTCCGTCATTGGTTCGAACGAACCGAGCGGCTAGCATTCGAATAGCGCGCTTTCGCGGTTATCCATGTCGGGTGGATACTCTCCGATTCCTTGAATTTCGAATAGCATGATACCAAGGTTCGGCCTCGGTTTCCTCGTGTCGCCGATTACATTAACATAAGCGGTGATGATCTTCGTTCGACACATATCGGCATAGTATCCATATGATCGGTATGTTGATTAGAGCGACTAATTTTGATAGTGCATCACAAGAACGGTTTTCGTCTGCGGGGAGGTGCACGTACTTGACCTCGGTGAACAACTTTTCTAGTTCTTCGATTTTCGCTTGGTATGGAGCCAAGCTATCACTTCGGGTTTTCCACGTCCTGGCCACTTGATTGATCACTAATGACGAGTCCCCATGTACTACAAGCTTTTTGATGCCTAACTCGAGAGCACTGTGCAAACCGAGTAGGCATGCTTCATATTCAGCCGCGTTATTAGTGACGTTAAAGTCCAACTTGATCGAAATAGGAACATGTTCACCTTCCGGTGAAATGAGTAGAACTCCTATCCCATATCCCCTATAGTTCGATGCTCCATCGAAATAGAGGTCCCATGTATCATTGTCTATGTGGACGATATCTTCGTCGGGAAACGACCATGTATCCACAACCTCAGTTTCTTCTATCGGATTATCGCAGAAGTCCGCAACCGCTCTTCCTTTTATCACTTTCGGCGGTACATATTTTGGTCGAACTCGGAAAGCATTAGAGTCCATCTTGACACCCTGGTTCGAATGGTTTTTCAAACAAGTATTTGATTGGGTCCATCTTCGAGTGGATGCGGACACTATGATCGAGCATGTAGTGCCGTAACTTCTTTGTCGCCCATACTAAAGCCAAACATGTCTTCTCGAGTTGAGTATACTTGATTTCATACTCCAAGAACTTTTTACTAATGTAGTAAATCGCTCTTTCCTCTTTATCGATTGTTTGCGCCAAAGATTGCCCCCATTGCGTATCGTGATCGTAAGATACAACAAAAGTGGTAACCCACCGTTGGTGGGCTAAGCACGGGAGGGAAGACAGTATTTCTTTGATCTTATCGAACGCAGACTTGACGGTGATCATCCCATACGACGTGTTCCCGACCTTCAATTTCTTGAAAATTGGCTCGCATATCATAGTTAGCCTTGCCACGAACCGACTTATATATTGGATTCTTCCAAGGAAACCTCGAATTTCCTTCTCGGTTTTCGGGTGAGGCATTTCCATTATGGCCTTTATTTTCGATGGGTCCACCTCGATGCCACGGTGGCTAACGATGTGGCCCGACGGTTTTGCGGATGTGACTCGAATGCGCATTTTTGTGGATTCAACCTCATGTTATACTTGCGCAATCGCTCGAAGAATTTGCGTAGTGTACCAAGGTGGCCATCACGCTCTTTTGACTTGACAATCATGTCGTCGACATAAACCTCGACCTCCTTGTGCATCAAATCATGTAACAATGTCGTCGCGGTCCTCTGGTATGTAGCCCCTGCGTTTATCAACCCAAAAGGCATTCTTTGTGTAGCAATAGGTTCCCATTGCGTTCGAACGCTTGATCTTATGCATATCTTCTTTCGCCATCTTGATCGATTATAACCGGCGTATCCATCCATAAAGGATAGTAATGCGTGTTTTGCCGTGTTGTCAACCAGGATGTCGATGTGGGGTAATGGGAAATCGTCCTTCGGACTTGCCTTGTTCAAATCCGGAAGTCAACACGGACCCGAACTTTACCATCTTTCTTGGATCTGAACGCAGCGTTAGCCACCCGGTCGAGTATTCGACACCTTGATAAAACCAGACTTTGAGTTGCTTGTCGATTTCTTCTTTGACCTTCGAGACCAATCTGTATGCATTTTGCGTAGCTTCGCTTGACCGGCTTATATCCCGGCTTGATTGGGATCCGTGCTCGCAATTTCCCGATCAATGCCTGGCATGTCTTTGTAGGACCATGCGAAAACATCTTTGAACTCATGCAACAAATCAATGAACCCCTGTCTTTCGGTGGGACTTAAAGTAGTTCCTATTTTAAGCTCTTGTGGTTCTAAGGTTGTACCTACATTGATAGTTTCGGTATCTTCGATGATCGAAGTTTTCTGTTCGTACTCTTCCAACCCTTTTATCACCTGTAGAGGTGGTTCCATTTCTTCTTCTTCTTCTTCGACCAACTGTTCATCCTCGACCTCGGTCTCAATGTCATTATTAAAACAATCATTTTCAAAAATTGAATTGCAATGTAAGTAAGACAAGTCGTAAGCAAACTGGTTCATATTATTATTGATTTGAAATTTCGCGAAATGCGCTAACATTTGAGCCAACCGATCGAACTCGGCGGCGAGATAGGGGTATTCGGGACGGGCCGGGGAATACCACCATTAGGAAAAGGTGCATAGGAAGGGAAAGCTAGGGAGGGGTATTTTCAACACCTGACTCCTTAGACTCAATCTTAGGACCTATCTCGGACTCGGACTCGACTCGGACTCGGACTCGAGAATCGGTAATATCACTTGGCTTGAACATCTCTCCTTCTCCCGTTGTCAACTTGAAAAGAAGTCCTTTGTTGTCAGTCCACTTGATTGTTTTCCGCCATCCCGTGTTGGTCCTAAGAGGATCCACATCGGTGATGAGGGTAGATGGGTCGAACCGCTCGCTTCTCAGGATCATGCTTACCAAATCTTCGTTTGGTATTGGGGATTTCTTCTCTTCACCGAAAAGGAGACCCATGGCTTTCTTGTCATTTATTGGGTCCGACTTGGCTTCTATTGGCATCACGGTCAGAATGTCTTCGGGGATGTAGTAGCAATCTTGGAATACTTCGATTCCTGGGACCATAAGGTTCTTCTTTGGGTCAAAGATGGGTTCGGGAAAGTCCATGCAAGGGAGTTCTTCCCCGGCTCTCACGAAGTGACCGTTTAGAGTTAGGTGATACGGTCCCATTTTAATATCTCGATCTTCGATCGTTCTTCCCCTCTTTTCTCGTAGATCTTTCTCAGTGGGCTCATATCCAAGCCCGAAAGTTACTCCTTTGGCCACGGGTGGTTTCAACTTAAAAACCTCCTCCTTTCTAGGATACAAAGAGAAACCGAAGTACTTCCCAGTTTTGAGGATCACTTCACAAACATGACTTCCCGTATATAGTTCCATATTTTCGGAGTTCAGCTCGATCATATTGACAATCTCGAAACCGCATGCGTCATTGGTAGCTTCGACCCTTACTTCGGAAGTAATGTCTCCTCCGCCACGATAATTGGCGTGGCGTCAATGGTGACGGTTTTGCCATTGAGTGGGACCTTGATTTTTCGATGCGGCGTTGATGTTACGGCCTTCGCGGCATGGATCCGGGGCCTTCCCAACAATAAGTTGAAGGATGAGCATATGTCAATCACTTGGCAGCTTATTTTCTTTTCCACTTGCCCAGTCTGTACTACCAGGTCGACAAGTCCACTCACTCGACGCACAAAGTCGTCGAATGCCCGAACTGTCTGCGTGGTAGGGATGAAGTCATTCTTCTCCAAGCCCAGAATATGCGCCGTTTTCAGAGGGAGTACGTTGACAGCCGATCCGTCGTCAACTAAGGTCATAGGGATATGCTTGTTGAGACACACGGTAGCAATATAGAGGGCCAGGTTATGTCGAGGCCCGAACGGCGGCAGATCTTCGTCGGAAAATGTCACACCGTTGGTAATCCGAGGCCGATTTAAGGCGATGTGAGTGACCATGTCCCAGGAGTAGTATTTGACGACACGGTCATGTTCATCAAAGCTTGCAACAAGGCTTGACGATGCTCGAAAGAGCTCAAGATAAGTTGCCATATAGATACGTCGGCCTTAGTCTTTTGGAGTTGCTTGATGAGGGAAGCCTCGGAGGTCGACCCTTCACCAAGAACCGACCACCGCCGGCTCCTTTTGAGGTGCCTTACTCGGGATATCTTTAGCTTTCTCCACACGATATGGGCGCCCGGATCTAGTCAAATGGTTTGACTCTAGGGCATCTTGCCTCACCTTTAAGATTTCTTCTTGGGTGTGAGGAATTGTCGCACCTTTGGCGAGGTAAACATCATCCTCGTCATCGGCCCAAACGCCATTGATTTCATTGCCGCTTCGGAGTATGTAAGGAGTACAATCGACAACAAAATCCCCGAATGTAATCTCGTTTCTCGAGCTTGGTAGGAATTTGGAGCAATCCACGAATATTCTTCCGACGAACACCCCTTTTAGACGACATGGGCGGATCAAGTGAGAGTAATCGACACTATCTTCGGTAGAGACAAAGTTAGTGTGGTCGCCAAACGGATTGGTGACGTTGTTGGGCTTTATGGCCGGGATTGGGAGCGTTCCGTTCTCAATCATATCTTGAATTTCGTGCTTTAGTCTAAAGCACCTTTCAAAAGATCGTGTCCCTTCCCTTGATGAAAGGCACGGTAGGCATTCGGTTTGTACCATTTGCCTTGTTGATCGCAGGAGGGTCCGGAGTTGGACCAATGGGCTTCAACTTTCCTTGGGCCATGAGCCTTTGGAGAGCATAGGCGTAAGTGCACCCGATATCGGTGAATACCCTCGGGCCTGGCGCGAGGCCTTTTTTTTGTCCATCTAGGAGATTGACGGTTTTCAACAAAGTGGGGCTGCGGGCGCTTTTTTGCTTTTGATGATGAAGCCCCTTGGTATCCCTTTGGCTTCTCGACTTCGGCAATTCGGACATCGTCCTCTATCTTTATCCCGATCCTTATCAATTCTTTGAAAGAACCGAAATTCTGGTATTTCAGAGCATTACGGTAAACAGGTCGTAGATTCTTTACGAACTTATCCACCATTTCAACTTCGTCGGGCTTCTTAGCTAACTTCACGCTTTTTGCGCCATCTTGCGAGGAATTCGGTAAAGCCCTCTTTCTCCTTTTGTGTCATAACCTCCAAAGTTCTTATGTTGGTTTGAATCTCAACATTGTCGCATAGTGCTTACAGAACTCCACCGTAATATCTTCGAAAGTGGGGAAGTTCTTAAGGTCAAGATTGTAGAACCAAGCCTTTGGGTGTTCTCCCAGAGATTGGGCGAAAATTTCAGAGAGCATATCAGCAGGTACTCCCTTCAGTGCTAAGTACCCTTTATAGGCCTTAACATGGTGGATGGATCTTGATGCCCTTGAACTTTGGGATGTCGGTGAGTACCATGTTCGTGGGCAACTTGTCTGAATCTGGGGCATAGGCCCTAGCATTCTCATAGTGGATATTCTTCCCTTGGGAGAGCTTCAAACGGTCCTCGATGAACTTGAACCGTTTCTCCAAATCGATCGAGGTGGAGTAGATGAAGAGGAATCTTCAACCAACTTAGACTCGATCACATCCATTCGGGTCATCATGAGGTTCACGGCCTCCGTGAGCTTGTTGATAGCATCTTCCATTGCTTGACGTCGGGTTTTGGGCGGCCTTTCTACAAGAAAACCCCGTACTGAGTCAATATTTAAAGTAAGAGCCCCTGCACACTTAAGGACACGACTCCAACTTGACTCGACAAAGACCTGACTTAAAAAAAGACTAACCCAAGGTTCGACTCACGGTTTAATTTAGACATCGGTTCATCTTAGACTCGACAAAAACGACATGACTCAAGCTGTCATAACTCGATTCTAAACTGGACTTGGTGTGACCAAACCCGTGATTGGGCTAACATAGCCCATGGGTTCGCGTGAAACGTCCATAAGGGCCTAGCCTGGACGTTTTTTGTGGACTATTCTAGACCAAAAGGTCAACCAACATGACTCAAAACCCAAGAGGTGAGTTTGGGTGACCCAACAAGGTCGTGTTCTAGACCCTTAAAATAAAACATACCCGGCCTAACATGGCCATGACCCGGACACGACTTGACGCATTTCATGCTTGGTTGAGGTTCGAGAAACATTTTGGATTGATTTTGAAAAACGAAGGATTGATTTGAAAACGAGATTTGAAATGGGCAGCATGCCGGCTATAAAAGCTCAATTTGGGCCGAAATTCTAGTCCTATTTGGGCAGCATTCCGCGTTTTGAAAATCATGCTAGGTTTGAAAGTAAGTTGTTCAAAAGTTCGGTTTTGGAAAGGACTTGGAATTTTCGAAAAAAAGGACTCGGGAAAACATATTGCACATTGTCATTCTCATGTTATAAGGATGTATGCTCCTAGACATCTCTAAGTCTCGGCAAGTCTTCTACAAGAAGGTCTATGCCCTCCATCCTTTGCGGTCTTATAAAGCGAGGTGTCTTAAGGTAAAGTACCTAGAAGATCGTCCCCATTCCCAAGAACCACGCGAGGCGAAGTGGAAGCGAGCAATGTGCAGCTTCCTGGCATAGTGGGACGTCGCCCCCCACGCATCACGAAGAAACGCTGGGACGGCCCGGGCAAGTCCTTAAGGGTTTATGCATGAATCGTAGCACTATGAGTAATGTTTTACTTTCCAACACTTTCTTTTCAAGTTTCACCTCGGAGGAAAAGACCCTAGAAACACGGTGTAACTAGTCCTCTTTTCCCAGTGAGTCGCCAAATAAGCGTGGACAAGGCCCTCGGGAAGCTGCGTCCGAGGGATCCACACCGGCATAATCGACTCGAGGTTCTTTCGAATCGAATTAAGACCAATTAGAGTCGCCACCAAGTTTTTTGGGAACTTGGAACCGTTCAAGTCAACTTTACACCTTTCATCGAAAAGCATAAAGCCAATCGACTACGAGTGATTAAAGATAAAGACTTGTACCCTATATCACTCGAATTGAATGACTCTCGTAATCCAATGGTATTTAGACGGATCCGCAAACCATAGATCTTGAGTAAGGGGTGAGGGTACGTGTTGGGAAGCCCATAAGGACACCCAACCCCGCCCGTCGATAACGGCCTCTACTAAGTCAAGTGTCGGATTTCAAACAAGGTCATAGCTACTGCGATGTATGATGTGCAAAGCGTTGTTTTAAACCCTATCATGTGACAACAGTTTCTATGTCGTTTTAGATGCATGAATACTAACTTTGTCAAAGTTGTTTTAGCATGTGAGTTGATTGATCTAAGCAACATATAAATGAAAGCAAACAAGGCTTAAAGGGGAATGGGGGAGCCATTGGGATCTACCTATTACAAACCAGGCATTTCATGCCGACACAACAATAAATAAATTACAACTCGATCTAAATACAATTGCTACAAACGACTCAAAACGCGACACAAAACACACGGCCAAACGGCCTTGAAAACCGTGCACATGGGGGAAGTGACTCACGGCCTACATGACACACGGCCGTGGGTCCCTCCTCGTATTGCGTGCCCTCACTTAATCCCATCGGATTAGACATTGGGCTATGCACCAAAGCATGCATTAGCATAAACCGGGCCATGTTGTTTTAAACAACATGCGGTTTACTACGCTCTTACAAGCATTGGGAACAACCGTCTAACCAAATAAAACCAAGGTTTTCAAAAAAGGTTTTGACTCAAAAAGGAGAACAAATTACAAATAGATTACAAAACGTGACTCAAAGAAACATAAATTAAATACAAGCGATAAAACGAATAAAGAACGAACGATGCAAAAACAAACGAAATAGGGAGGCCGAATACACGGCCAAACACACGGCCAACCACGGCCCAACCAGAGTCAACCTAGTTCCTAAGTTAGATTCATTAGTTAGATCGAATGATTGCGAAAAGGAATCGAAAACAAGGTCAAAAAACGAGTTAAAAACGATGTTGATAGATTGTCGCGTTATGGTGCATTCTACACGGCCTAAAGGGTCTAATTAGGTCAAATATCATAAGATTAACGCTTACTCGTCGAGTGTTAATAGGAAGGTGCTAATCACGCACTCCTATGCTAGCGAGAAATCAAGTGATAAGAAAGATGCATTCAATTATTTACAGAATCGTTAGTTGATTTATAAAGCTACGTCAAAGCCACCTATTATGTCTAATTAGGTTATTAAATTAAATTAATGTTATCTAAATATGTCATAGGTTAACAACCAGAGGTTAAACTAACATGCAACGGGTCCTAGGGTCCATCGATTTGGCGAAACTTGATAAAGGGGTCGAAAGCGATGAAAGTTAGACAACTCGTTTTAATTATGCCCTACCTTGAACACGAGGATATGTAAATGAGACGGGGGTGTACGACCGACAGAAGGAGCGGTTTCTTTTCCCATCTCAAGTCAACGCGGGTGTTCATGGTGGTACTTTAACTCATACTCGGACTAACTAGTTTCGTAGTTAATTTAGAACGAACGATAAACAAACAAAAAACAAACAAAAACAAGCTATAAAAAAAAAAGCATAAAAAACGAAATAAAAAAAAGGAAGAGAAGGGGATTTGATGCACCCTCAACCTACATGTATCGTTGACACCGTCTTGGGTCGTAATCGAAGGTAGGTTTTATCTCGAGAGGCCGTCGTCGACGAAGAACAAAGCACACGCGCGTTTTGGAAAGTTTCTGGACAGCAGTTTTAAAACAGTGATATCTCCCTCGTTTCACGACGAAAATTCGATCCGAAAGATGTTTTGAAAACTAGAAAGAGAGGAGAACAAGGATCTTAAAGCAACCCCTGCTCGATTTGGGTTATTGGGCACGAAAAACGAGCACAAACAGAACTGGACAGACAAGAGTAAACCGCGAAAACAGAATGTTATTTCACTCTGTTTTTCGAGGGATTTCGTGTACTCTCAAGGGCAATTTGGCTCGTGATTCTTTATCTAATGTGTGTATGGATGTTGTATGGTTAATTAGGAACAAGAAACTCGAATTTTTATGGTGATTTGATGGAGGAACGAGATGATTTTTGAAGGAGGCACACAAACAGTTTCTGTTTGTGTGTCGGTTTTGTGTAGGGTTTTTGGAGGATGTTTAGGGTTTGTTTCTGAGGTTTAAAGCTTGTGGGTGATGGTTGGATGTATGGAGAACTTAGAGGAATGATTGTATGGTGAAGGGGTGGTATTTATAAGGGTTTAAAATAGGTTAAAAGGGAGTAAGGAGCAGTCGGGCTCATTGAACATGGCTGCTGTCCATCGGTTTTGGGAGGGGTTTCTAGGGTTCGTTTTTGGGGGATTTCTTGGTGATCAAGCTAGGATAATATGGGTAGGATACTAGGGTATGGGTTAGGGTTAATGGGTACGGGTCTTGGTAGTGTTTGAAGTGGGTTTTGGGCTCGCGAATTGAGCTGCAAAACAGGGGAGGGATTCGGTTTTATGCGGGCTGCTTGGGGTTGGTTTTGAACGAGATTTTGGGCTGCTTGTGAGGGGGTTCGACCATGGGTTGATGGGTAGAGGCTTAGGTGGGTTAGTGTACTCGAGATTCGTGCCAATTCGCAAGGGAAACGGGCTTAAAAACCGAGCTAAAATCGAGCTCAAAACACACGATGCAAAACGAGTTTTTCGCTTTTAAAATTGATTTTTCAAACCAAATAACAATTTAAAATAAATGACTTTTCAAATCAAATATTCTCATAAAAATGATTTTTCAAATCAAATACTTATTTTATTTTCAATAAAATAAACTTTGGGAAAATAAATTTAAAATAAATTAAATTTACCTAAAAAACCAATAATTTAAATATCATTTAAATTAAAAAAACGAACTCCCTAAAAAAACATTAATTTAAATATCATTTAAATTAATAAAATGAATTCACTTAAAAAAAACATTAATTTAAATATCATTTAAATTAATAAAATACTTCATCGACGACGCCCATTCTACCTCGTAAAACGAGCTCCAAATAATGACAATGACAACTAAAGAATACATGTGTCCTATCATCATCGGGTGTTTGTCGGGTTCTCTATAAATTCCAATATCGACGGATACGGGTATCTACACCTATATTTTTGATAAGAGAAAAAGAAAAGCAATGATGCTCCTTTGGGCTAGTGTTGGGCAGCACACATACTCTAAATGGAGTAGTGTTGGTTGCTTTATTTTTCCTTACACTACCATTCAATATACATGCAAAATGTTCATGAATATTCTCTCTTCTCTCTCCTTAATATTCATTAAAAAGATGAGTATTTGATTCAAATTGTTCATATAAATTACTAAGATTACTAGAAGTAGTATATGAGTATTAGTAATAGATTTTAAGGTAAACTACAATACAAACATCTAGTACATGTTTATTTGTGGGATTAAGGGATTGTCTTGGGTGCTACTAATTGGAGAATCTCTACTTTGGGATTTTGTATGTTCATCCATTATAGGAAAGCTCAAGAACAAAAGAAAAGGAGATTTCTTTTGTGCCCATAAAACCGATACATCAAATGTAAGAATATGATTTCTTCTCTAATTGTTTTTAATGTTTGCATGCATAAAATCCATATTTAATTTTATGACAAATTAATTTCGACATATATGAGTATGTTAGTATGTATATAGATCTACATTTCTTTCAATCGGTATCAGAGCCATGGTTGTTTGCATGCAAATCGGTTAAAAGTTTTTCCGAGTTATAAGAATAACAAATAAAACTTGTAAAATTTGTGTTATTATGAGATATCACGAAATTAATTAATGCATGTTAATATTTCTGGTCCTAAAATGTTTTAGGATATTTTGGTTAATTTTTCGGATTTTTATTGTTCATAATTTACAATAATGGCATTTAAATGTGATTTTATGAGTAAAAATGTCATTTTTGGTCTAAAATTAGCTATACTTCGATTTTTCCATTGATTTTTGGATATGTTGTCACATATATTATTTTGAGATAACCTGTAAATTTTCATAATTTTTGGACTTGTTATGCTCGAAATATGAATTTTTCATTATTAAATTCGGATTTAGGTGAAAAATAGGTTAATATGAGTTAAATTTCGAATCTGGTCGACTGGTCATAGAAAATTAATATGTTGTCAAATGCAATTTTACAAGATGTGTGTAAAATAATTGGCTATAAATAAGTCTTTTTGCATGATTTATGGAGTTTTGAAGAAAAATAGCATAAATAGTGACATTATTAGTGGAAAATTAATAAAACATAATCTATGACTTAGGAAAAACGTCTAATGTTGCATTTTATTATATTTTTCAGATCTAAAATTGAAAAGTTAGTGAATATAATTTTTCCATGTTTTTATGATTATTTTATTAAAAATCGATAAACCGCAACATTGTTTTTCCGGAAAAATTTCGAAATTTTTAACCTAAGATTTTGAACATTATGAGTGTCATGGTATTGTTCCAGAATGTTCATAAATTTAAATTTCAAATTTTGAATTTATTTGAAATTTTGTGATTTATTTGAAGTTTAATAGCTTATTTTTGTAATTTTTGGTCCATTTATGAACAATTTTATAAAATATGGGTTAATTATGGTCAAATTATTAATTAAGACTAAATTTTGAGTCCTAAGAGGTTAGGGTAATTAACTTATGCATAAATATGAGTTTATGTATTTTTGTGATTATAAAATGTTGAAATCACGCAAATCCGTAAAAACCGAGTAATATACGATATTGGCTAATTAAAGGCGATTTAGCATAAAATGGAGCATGTTCATACATATTATAATGCTGCATTTTCTTTATGATTGTCATAATTTTAATTTATGTAATTTTTGAATTATGTAATTTTACTTAGTATGGCCTTAGATTTTAATTGGTATTTCCCGAAATGTATGGGAATATCGATTTGGTTGTAATTTTTATTGTGATCTCGTATCACCGTTTTGTAATATTATAGATTTATTTTATTTTAGTTACAAATGTATAATAGGAAATTATGTAATTTATTATGTAATTTTATTCATTTAGGAGTTCCCAAAGACGGATTTCTTCAAGAATGGCGATACATAAAGACGGTGTTACCTCGAGATGCGTGTCACAACCGAAGTTCAAGGGACCAATGGAGTTGGTTTCCGAAATGTAATAGTTAAATAGTTTTTCTATTCTAGGAAGGCCATACTAGGATTTATTTATTTTATGCTTGCATTTTATTTTATGTCGCATGCATCGCTAAATCGCCATAACTAAACATGCATTGTCATTTTATCGAGTTTATCGACCGTGTCAATTAGAATTATCGTAGTTCACCGCTTTAGTTCACTTAAAACGTGATAGATAATAAATTGACATGACCTCTCGCTAAAACAATCAATGGAGACATAGCCTTACCAAATAGTAGAAACCATGAAAACCTATTTCGCGAGGGAGTGCGCTCGGCCCCACCGGGGTACAAACCTTGTTACGTAGGGGAAGTGGGTGATGAATGTCTATCCACCGAATTCATGTTAATGAGGGGTATTTCGGCACACCGTGCCCTAAGTTGATATGGGTTTGGATAATGGACACATTTATTCGAAATTTGGGTTGAACTCAACGAAAGTATTCACGACGTATTTCGGATGTGTTTCGGGCTAAAGATAAATATTAATGTAATTTTATCGACCAAGAGTTCTAAAAGTAGAATCGATTAAAGAGTTAATCCACCGAGTTATATTGATGAGGGGTATTTCGGCACACCGTGCCCCAAGTTAATATGAATTTGGATCTTGGAATCATTTATCATAGTTGGGTAGAGGTCACTATGTAAATGCTTTACTTGTTATCTACAAGTATTATTATAACGATGAATGTTTTGTTTTCATTATTCCGTTATCATATTGTTCTATTTCTTTACCACAATTCATATTCGATATCATTTCGATTTTGATTCAAATCTCCATTAAAACATCGTAACTAAAGACAAATTTGAATTTTCTTCTAAAAACCTCATATTATCCATTGGAAGGATCTCTTGTAAAGGGTATAGATAAAAGTTATTCATTATCAAACAGGTTTTTGATTCTTGATTAACACATCTACTTACAATGGATTATTTTTGGTGTACTTAAATGAATTAAGTACATTGTAATTGTTTTGGTAATTAGATTTTCAGAATTCGTAATTGACCAAAATAACGCAACCACTTCAATGAAAGTTTTAAGACTAAACGAACAAATGAAGAGTAATCTTCATGAATTCAATTTTGCTTCTCAAAGCAAAGACTCATTGAAATGAGTGGGAGCATTCTCTTAAACCGTTAAGATGAGGACGAGGTTCAAGAAGTAAGGATAATAATGGGATTGATACAAGGTAATGTTAAAAGTAAAGTTGTTGAGAATAGCGATACTAAACCTATCAATCCCGACCGATAAAGTTTCCATTGTCTTAAATGTTGGACACGAGAAAGGAAACTACCCCAAATTATTGAAGAATCAACAAGTTAGTTGTGGGACATCTAATGGGATCTTCTTCTTTAAATGTTTATTTGATTAAACATAAATTTTGCTAGTACCACTTCGTCAATATTAGAAACCGGTGGTGGTTTTCATCATTATGTTTGATACATGGGATGATATGAATATGACGACTAGCAACAATGAAGTCGAGAGATAGAGTAATTGTGTACTCAATCTAGTTTTAGGATTTAAAGTGGTACTTAATTGCGACTATTAAGTGCATAAACTCTAAATAAGAATATAAACTTGTTAAGAGACAAAAGAGGTTTCACTTTTGTGACCCTATACACCATAATTTGATGAATGGCTAGCCCATTATCAAGGTGATTATATTCTAAACCAAACTAGAATGACATATCATGAAGATGATGCAAGACTCAAATTGGTAACCCAAGATTAAACCTTAAATTTTGGAATGATGAACGCAAAGAGTTATCGAGTACTCTTGAAACCATTAGATTGTTAATGGTATATGCGTATCTTGTATTCAAAGCAAGATTTCTCGTGCTTTTTGGTTGAAAAGGAGATCGGGGTTGTAATTCATTGATCCAAAATAGGTTGATCATTTTCTTTTACCATCAATTTAGGTTGACACTAATGTGTTCACTCAATAAGGTAAATAGAGAAATTTTTGAAGAAGTTCAAAAGTTCGAAGAAGCACGATTTAGTCGTTATGGGATTATCAAAGTGAAGACTTTGATATAAGCCAAAGGAAATGTGATATAGTATCACAAGATAATCTCTCTTAGCACGCATTATGGAATAATGTGTGGTTGGATAAGAAATCAAACGCTATTCAATATGGTTTGGACTTCAATCAAGTTACTTTGAGTTACTTGATCCTTTTGGGGATTTTATCATTTTTGTCTAAATTATTTTTCCACTAAATCGAATCATATAAGATATGAAATGGTAAGGGTACCATGTTTGTAAGTTTTCACAAGAAACAAATGCTCATTTTTCCCTTTTCAATTATCACGAGTACACCGGGTTTGTGGCTCGTGAAGCTGTCTTTCTAAAATGCAAGTTTATTTCTAGAAGACAGAGTGGGAGAAAATTAGTCAAGAGCCACAAAGAATGTTATGTCGCAAGAAACTGGTATTTCTTGGCTACATGAGACGTTTTGTGTAAAATATTGTTTCTTTAAAACCTAGGAGGTTAAATTCGTCACTTGTTAAAAATGATGAATTCATGCTACTTTTAACAAAGAAAAGAGCTTATAACTTACAAAAGAAATTGTTTGATTTAAAGTTGATTACTTCTAGAAAGTAATGAACATATGACTTACATAAGAGTGTTTAAGTCACAACTCAATACAAGACTTAGAGTCATAAAAATCCGAATCAAAAGGGCTTGATTAGTGACAAAGGGTTTTGCACTAATAAAGAGATATTTCAAAGCAAAATTGGTTGCAAAGGGTTTTGCACTAATTGAAATGATTAAGTCTATTTGGATCTTCTTAGGGATTGTGTTTCATTATGAGGTTATGAAATACATAGCGAGTGAATCTAAAACCCATTTTTTCAATAGAAGCAATGTATTCAATACATGTCATAAGTTTTATAGATTCTTGCAATCCTAAGATAATGTGAAACTTAAGAGAGGATCTTAAGTAGGACATCAATGAGTTAGAATCAACATTTTGATCATGTGATAAAACATTTCTCGATAAGTCGAGAAGTTGTGTTTATACATGGAGTTTAGTGGAAGTTACGGAATTTTTAATTAGTCCGATATGTGGATGACATATTGATCATTGAGAATGATTTAAGACTTTTGGAGTATTATAATACATCTTGAATATCTGGATTTATGAAGATAAATCCACATGATATTAGCGTCAGTAAGAAGTCTTATGTTGATAAGATTCATGACTAGTTCAATTAAATTGAACATATTTGATTGATTTCATTTGCTTCCGCTGCCGAATCAATTAAAAGGAAATGATGTATAACACTTCATATGCTTTGAGTATGATAAACTGTTTTCAAAATCGAATTTAAGTCATCTTTACCAAGTAAGCTATAAAGATTACCCTTAAGTGCTTGCAGAAGCATTAAGGCTATGATGCAAAGTGTTTATGATGCAATTTTGTGTAAGGGTGTTACACAAGTGACAATTGACAATTGAGATTGCGCATGGTTTCTGACAAAACCATAATCAAAACACACTAGGATGGTTAAGATACCATTGTGGCAATGTTAATTAAGAAGTAGATTTTCTAGAATCGTTCTAGGCAATAAAGAACAATGAGAGATTTTTATAACGGAAATTGAGTACACTTGCGATCATAAGATGTGCAAGAAAGATGAGTCCCGCACTTTGTGAAAACAAGTGGGAGCTATTCTTAGGCTAGAGGGCCTATGTCTTGATTGGATCTCGACACGTACTCGGAAAGTTTTGTAATGCAAATGTATACATTACAAAGGAAAACGAGTATGTAGTGAGGTTGAGTAAGGTACAAGAAATTGATAAAACCTACTAACCAAAGCCTTCTCAAAGGCTAAACATGATGAGTCATGTCATTTCAATTGAATTGAAATGAACAACTATGTACAAGATCAAATTAGATTATAGAACATGAAATAGTAATCAGGCATTGACTATTCATATGTGATAATCGCATTTGTCGTTCGAGTTTTACTTTAAAACTCTTTTATTATACTTTGTTACATCCAAACGGGTTGTAGAGACAATTGAACCCCGTTAAAGTGAACACGGATTAGCATTGTATTCGCCCATAGTCACTTATATGAGGTGACGTCTCGAAGTGACTAGAGTGTGATGCGATTGATGGCAAGTTCAAGTGCCATACAGTCATGTGAGATGACTAGTCGATCACATAGGCGGATCGTTAGGAACACCTTGTCGGCAAAGCGTGACCGCTTATAGAGTTCGGCAAATTTATAAAGCCTGGTCGTGGCGAGAGCTACTATAGTATTCTAATGAGTCGATTCTTTGACTAAAGACTATTCGCCTAAGATGGCACAGTTTCAGATTAACTTTGATTTGTGTTACTACGACCTTCGTAAATGGGGTCAAATGGGCATATTTTGGGTTATGATGACTGTGGCTAGTCGAAGGGAATAAGTGCGATAGGAATTGTCCACCCCCTTGTCAGGGTTAAAACAATATCTCAGGGCCACTCGAGGAGTAATGAACTGGAAATGCGTGGCCACGCTCGGAAGGTATCCATGGTGGATAAATTCCGGTCAATCGATTATTCTCGGATCGAGGAAACCACTCTCGATATGATCACTTGCAAGTACGACCCGAAAGACACCTTGCATTGAGTGGGAGATAGTAATAGGACAAGAGAATTGGTGACGCACACTTGTCGAGGACAAGTGGGAGATTGTTGGGAAATGTGTCCTCAACAATAGTGCGATCACATGATTTAAATATCATTATTAAATCTCATGCCAAGAATACGAAAGGGATGATACATTACATATATAGTCAACTGGTCCACACATATCGGTAATGATTGGTTGACTAGAGTTTGACACATTCGTCGTGCGACGGTGGTGATCATTGATCCCTTGAGGTCACACCTAAAGGACGATTCCCTTAATTGAAAAGGTTAATTAGTTGTATACCGTCTGATTAATTAATTCCTTAAAATTGAACAATTCGATTTGTGAGAGAGAATATTGACATCTTATTGTAATAGGATTAAATAAGATTTATTTTAGTAATAAAATGCTTTGTTGCTAAAATTATTTATTGTTTGAGAAACAATAAAGATAAGAATGAATGGTTAATTATAATTACAAGAAGTTGTGAATTATAACTATATGACCCATTTTATTTATGTGATCAAGTATCACTTGTCAATTTGTTGTATGTAATTTAATTAATTCATGAAATGATATTTATGTGATAAATATGCATTAAAATTAATTAATAACATGTAGCATACTACATGTGACATATTGTGTGACAAATGACAAATTGACAAAATAAAATGGTAGTCCATTTTAAGTGAATGGACCGAAAATGGAGGGTGTGTTAGTGGGTTTTGGTTGTTTTATTTTATTTGATAAAATAAACATCATGATGACTACTCTTGACTAGCCTTACAACCTACTCCACTTTCTTACACACCTATATTTTTGATAAGAGAAAAAGAAAAGCAATGATGCTCCTTTGGGCTAGTGTTGGGCAGCACACATACTCTAAATGGAGTAGTGTTGGTTGCTTTATTTTTCCTTACACTACCATTCAATATACATGCAAAATGTTCATGAATATTCTCTCTTCTCTCTCCTTAATATTCATTAAAAAGATGAGTATTTGATTCAAATTGTTCATATAAATTACTAAGATTACTAGAAGTAGTATATGAGTATTAGTAATAGATTTTAAGGTAAACTACAATACAAACATCTAGTACATGTTTATTTGTGGGATTAAGGGATTGTCTTGGGTGCTACTAATTGGAGAATCTCTACTTTGGGATTTTGTATGTTCATCCATTATAGGAAAGCTCAAGAACAAAAGAAAAGGAGATTTCTTTTGTGCCCATAAAACCGATACATCAAATGTAAGAATATGATTTCTTCTCTAATTGTTTTTAATGTTTGCATGCATAAAATCCATATTTAATTTTATGACAAATTAATTTCGACATATATGAGTATGTTAGTATGTATATAGATCTACATTTGTTTCAGGATGTTCACAGAGATCTGGAGTAAGGGGTGAGGGTATGTATTAGGAAGCTCTTTTGATCGAACACCTAATCCCGCCCGTGTCGATAGCGGCCTCTACTAATGATTAGGGAAATTATCTATACTCGATATATTGTCAATTTATATGCATGCAATGCAACATCCAAATAGATTAATCCTAGCATGTGAGAAATTAGACTAAGTCGGTGAACACGTAATTTAATCATACAATTGAGTCAAAGTAGGGATTTAAGTTGATTACATGTGAAAACATACAAGTGATACAAGAAATACAATAATGAAATTACAATAAAGAAAATACAATAATTACATCGGATTAATGATTTATGTCGAAAGTACATTTAAAACGGATAATTTAAGAAAGAATAAATAAATAAATTAATGAACAGGAATTAGGGTGATAATACGAATAATAGTTAATTAATACGTAATTAATAAACTAGATCAAAGCAACAACGGAGTTCAGAGACATAAATCAATCAGGAATAGGCGCAGCAGAGCTGCGTCCCTTGGAAGAGGCGCAGCACTTGTTGCGTTCGTTCCTTGGCTCAGTTCTGGATGTGAAGCCGGAATTGCAAATCGTTAATGTTCGTTGGTGATTTAATGATCGAATATTGTTATTTGACTCGGATGAAAGTGATTAGCGGATTATTTACATGCGATTAATGGTCATAAAAGTGATAAAACATGGATGAAACCGATTAGAACGAATTATATACAAGATTAATGGATTATTAACAAATTAAACAAACTAAATTATTTAGGTTAAACAGATTATTAGTGATGAATTAACGATGGTGACGATGAATAACGGATGCAACTATGTCAAAGATCAAATTCCAGAGACTCAATATTAATGAATCGAATCTCTAAAACCCGGATTGACTTTAATGACGAAAACCCGCAAATATTGGTTATAAGGGATTTAAGTCGAATTAATTAACAATGGATTATGAATAATATATTACATGTTAGAATTATTATGCTATTATATCAAAGAACCGAAGAACAAACGAATTAAAAGAAACGAATTGACAAAAGACGAAGGAAGAAGAAAGGAAGCGAGGCTGCGGCGGCCCCTCACGAAGAGAGGCGCGGAGTCTGCGTCCCTTCGAAAAGGCGCAGCGATTCTTTGCGTCATTTCTCGACGGTCATCTTCTGGTAATTCGTAAAAAAGGATTTAAAGCATGGTTTTATAAATCGGTTTTAGAAATACTTTCGACATAAACCTTACATTATGATTACAAAAATAAAGAACAATAATTAAAATAGGGATTATACACCCTTAGACTTACATGTTTGACGAAACGAGATGAACTAAGTATACGTTTAGTGATGCTCGACTCGAATGTAGACGAAAGTGCCCTCGTAAGAGGAAGTAAACAGATTGATTAAAGTCGATTAATTGTGGAGTTGGTCAAATTGGTCGGTCATGCAAAACGAGGCTGGTACTCAGAAGGATCCGAGCTTACGTGGTCGAAAGTTCAAGCACGTAGACGCCAAAAAGTAAGAACGTGGTCTAGAATGTAAAGGGAGAAGAGAAGGGCGGACACTCGCGTGAGAAATATGAGGAACGAAGGTCTCTATTTATACTAATCACGTGGAGGAAATTAGGGTTTTCGGAGAAACTTTGGAAGTGAATCTCGAAAAGATATGAAAAGATACGAAAAATACGCAGAAAAGGACTTGGGAAGAGGCGCAGCAGGCACTGCGTCTCTTGGAAGAGGCGCAGCACCTGCTGCGTCCTTTCCCAAGTGGTTTCCTCCTGCGGAAGAAAGACTTCCGTGTTTTGGTTATGGAATAACGGATTAATCTTATTTTCCTTAATATTTTGTGTGACTATTAAGGGAAATTATTTGCCAAAGATTAAAAGATTGTAAAATATGGAATAGAAATATCCGGAACATTCCAGAACATTCTGACTCGGTTTTAGAAAATGAAGACGGTTTTTAGGCCCGGACTCCAAATGTACTCTAATTACTGCCAAAACGACCGTATCGGCACGTAGATGACAATTAAGAGGTAGACATAAGTGTTTGAGCGATCACTTGACGATAAACTTCCGAACTGTCACAAATCGTTCCGCGTACCAAACATGCGGCCCAATCATCATCGGGTGGTTTGCGGGAGGTGCAGAAATGAGGTATCTACAGTGACCTGAATGACCCGACCCGTATGACCCTACTCGTCTGAGCTGTTTGATAGGTCAAATGGTGATGGTTGTCATGAGTAACTTTGTATAGTTGTTTTTGCCGACTATGATCAATGACTTTATATAATTGTCATGGATTGATTTTATTTGCTCAAACAACAGCACTACTCACGTATGATAGATTCTTACATGCAATTTCTTGATTTCTTATATGTATCTAGGGTTGTTCACTCGGTGGTCCGGACCAATAACAAGACCGAACCAGACCATTTGGTCCGGACCAGACCGGACCGAATTTTATTTGGTCCGGTTCACGGTCCACCTATTTACTCTACTTTGGTCTTCGGTCCGGTCCTGGACCAAACTAAATGGAGCACGGACCGGACCATGGACCGAACTTATATGATAAAATAATCTTTAAAATTGTAATATTATTGATTTTATTTTCTTCTTTGTTCACACGTATTATAAGATGTGTAATTATGTACTCAAATATAATAAAAAGAAAATGTTGTTTATTTTTATCGTTATGAACTTTTCAATTTCTAATTTATATGCTAAGCCATGTCAATGACAATCATATTTGGTCCATTCGGTCTGGTCCGGTCCGGTTCACACGTTTTCTGGTCCAGACTGAACCAGACCAATATTAATATGGTCCGGTCCTCGGTCCACCTTTTAACCCTTATTTGGTCTTCGGTCCAAAGAGTTTGGTCCGGTCCGGTCCGGTCCCGGACCAATAAACACCCCTATATGTATCACCAAACGTATTATACTCCTTCTATTTTTTTTTAATTGTCATTCTCACTTTTCGAGACACTCACTTCTCTCTTCAATATCTCTCAAAATATATGACTAAATATGTTGAAATGTATACTCATATTAAAGCTCTATTCATAAGGAATTTTATGGTGTAATTTTTATAATTTTCCGACCAATATATTTTTGTATAAATTGAATTCAAAAGCTCACCTCGTAAAGTGAAAACGTCAATTATTTTAGAACGGAGGAAGTATTTAGTTTTATTTCCCTAAGTAAAAGCGTAAATTAAGGAAATGATGAGGATTATTTGTTTGCGATAGGATCAATCAAAACAATTAATATATTGTTATAATTAATAATATTTATTTCCTTATATAACAATGCTATTAATTGAAGATTATCAATAATAACTAGTTCTATTACCCGTGAAATTCACGGAGTTAGCTGTATTGTCACGTTGGTGGTGTTATAAAATTCCGGATTTGCGGTCGCACTGAGCCCTATTGACAAAAAGGACTCCTAAGAATTTTTTTTTATCAATCTATACTTATACTACCATAATATATTGTCAATATATTATCAATATATATTTTCTACAATTTACTAAACGTTTGTCGTGGATTATTAATATTTTGCCACGAATATTGTTACGTTTATTAGTGTTTTCTCACGATTATTGTTATTATTGTTACTGTCTTCAATTTTGTTTAGCTATGTAATTAATTCAACCTAAAAAAAATTCAAAATACTTTTTTTTATATTTTTATTTGTGAACAATAATTCAAGGTAGATTGAATGGTTAGCATTATTCTCGACAATCAAACAGAAAGACCCGTAATTACTGAAATGAGTTAATTTCTATAGAACTCGAGTTGATTTCGAGATGTAATTCTCGACAATCAAACAGAAAGACCGTAATTCTTTTTTGAAATGAGTTGATTTCTATAGAACTCGAGTTGATTTAGAGATGTAATTCAATCGACAATCCAACAGAAAGACGGTAATTACTGAAATAAGTTAATGGTGAAAACATCAACAGCTCAGTATTATACTATTATGGTAGAACAATTAAGACATAGTGGAATATTACTTATCGTATTACCAAAAATAACTTTGTAAGTGGAAGTTGGTTGAGCAGCGTTGTAATAATATTAGTCCCCCAAACATCTGAGCACATAAATTACCCCCAAACATCTCACGTCTCTCACTCTGAAAACACTCAACACAAACCCCAAAAATGTCTACTGATACTAAGCAGGACGCCTACACCCGACTTTTCAGTCGCGATTTTCGCATTGGTGCGATAGTTTTGGGAGTTGCGGTTTGTGTCCTCCTGATCGTAGGTGGACTCGTCTGGCTTGGGAAGTTTCTGACAAGGGATTTGTTGCTCGCATTACTCATCGAGAGGGAGGAGGTCCCCCGGACATAGAATTGTCTATCAGGAGAAGCCGGGGGGCGACGGTTACCAGGGAGGAAGGTCAGGGATGAAGGATGCAGGGGCGGATCCAGACACGTTTAGATTGCTTTAATGTTGTATTCAGTATCAAATGTGTTGGAAGTATCAAATGTGTATCTTCGTAGTTGATGTATCTCTGGTGCAATATGTATCTTCGTATGTTATATAGATGTATGTTACTCAGACACGGATTCTCATGCCAAGTTTCTTTGTGGCTCCTTTAAGTGTTTCCCTCTTTTCAATTGCTATATCATCATCAATTTCCCATATTAGTAGAATGCTGTTGTCTGATATAATGTTTCCTATTGATACATATATAACGTCATATTTCTGTAATAACTCTGATGTGGATCATGAGGGTAAGACTGTATTTCCTAACACAAAACACGGCATTACTGCGGTTTATTGGAGTTTACTTCTCTGGAGTATAAAGCCTGATGCTTCCCTAGATCCATCAAGCTTGTTTTGTTACTGAATCTATACACCTTATACAAAATGTGAGCAAGGATAGTTACTGTTCCTAATGAACAGTAACTGAGAACATCACTTAGCTAGCTTTCTATTCAAAACGCAGCACTTTGAACAACCCTTTCATTATTTCTACTTTCTCCTCTTATTTGCCTCTCACCTCAATTATCCTCCCACAAACTTCATGATTCTCGATCTCCCTTCAGCTTCACCTCCACGGCTCCAGCTCCAGTCTCCACCTTGCTTTGCGTCTCAATCCAGCTTCCATGTCCGGCTGCCCCCTTCTACTCTTACTCGTGAGCTACATGCCTACAATACATTGTGGGTTTCCGCAAGTTTATACGATGCGTTTTGATTTCCCTACTAACCCTACTTATCTGCTTCCAATTTCACTTTTCTCAGTTCACCGCTCCTCTTAGGATTGCGTGTTCTCAGTTCATCCTTTTTATTCGGTATCACCCTACCTCTCTTTGCTTTCTTATCTCCCATCATCGGCTCATCGCCTTTTCGTTTTCTTCTATACTTATACTACCATAATATATTGTCAATATATTATCAATATATATTTTCTACAATTTACTAAACGTTTGTCGTGGATTATTAATATTTTGCCATGAATATTGTTACGTTTATTAGTGTTTTCTCACGATTATTGTTATTATTGTTACTGTCTTCAATTTTGTTTAGCTATGTAATTAATTCAACCTAAAAAAAATTCAAAATACTTTTTTTTTATATTTTTATTTGTGAACAATAATTCAAGTTACATTGAATGGTTAGCATTATTTTGAAAGATTATGGTGAGAATTATATTTGTGTTTAATATGAGATATATTGGCTTTAATTTTAAGTTTAATTTTTCTTAACAAATAAAAAACAAATACTAATATTTATTGTGATTTAATTAGTGTTTAATGTTATGATTTTTTCAATTTTTTTAAATAATAATGATGATGTGTCATGCTCTAATAGTCTTAAAGGTGAATGTTGAAAGCTAATATTTAGGCTTGACTTTTTATATTATACTAGTTTTGTACCCGCGAAAATCGCGGACTTGTTCTATTTGTTCCATTTATTTGCTTTTATTGACGTCCATCTTTAACTAAAATATAAAATATTTTTTTAATCGCAAATAAGCTATAAACTGAACATTTGTAAATATTTACTTCTTTTACATTATTCTTCATGATCATAGTAATATAGATAGAAGTTTTAATTTGAATTTTATTTTCTATATTTTAATACATGTTAATATTATTCATGAATATTTTGTAGTCAACAATTTAATGTAACTAATTTTATAACTATAAATGTTTGTTTAAATTTTTTACAAATTTGTTATTTTTAAATAATTATGATGTACGTCATAAATAATTAAGCTAAAAACGGCTGCGTCGTTAGATCGATAAACAAAGAACTCTAAGATCGCGGTTACATATCTAATAGGTTTTTTAAGAAAGTTAAATAGATACTATTAATTTACTTTTCCTCAAAATCTATACTTTTTTTATCAAAAATATACATGTAAAATAAAGAATCTCGCCGATGATGAATGGTGATACTTTGTAAGCCAACTAAAAGAGTAAAAAATATGTTTTCGTTTTTCACATTTAGATCCAAACATGTAATCTCCACTTTTTAATAGTCTCCTCACAACCAATAATCTGCTAATTGAGATAGTTAAAATTAAAATTAAAATTAAAATTAAATAAGCATCATCTTAATTACAAAACTAACTATACAACTTATTTAACGTTTAAAATTTTAAAATCTTAAAAGATAGAAATATGGAATACTTTAAGAAGACTATGAACATTTGAATCACATGCACATATACACCTTATTTTTTACTTTTTCGTATGTGTGCTAATTACAATATTTAAGATGGTTTTGAAATAAATCAAAAGTAACAATATGAGAAATTGTGAAGCTTTATAATCCAAGATATATTGGATTTTTCATTTACCACATATAAGTCCTTTTAGCTACTATTTTTATTACTAATGAGGAATTATATGGATAAATTTTACGATTTAAATTTTAATAATGAGAGTAAATTCTTAATTTATTTTTGTAATTTAGTACATGATCTTATGATTTCCACTAAAAAATATTATTAGTAACTTTATAATCCAAATTATTAGACTTTTTATTTACTACATATAAGACCTTTTAACTACTATCTCTATGGTTAATGAAGAGTTAGATGGATAAAATATACGATTTAAATGATAAGAGTAAATTGTTAATTCATTTTTATAATTTAAATCATGACCGGTATTATGATTTCCATCAAAAAATATTAGTAAATCTTATGAAGAATTTTAATAAATAAGTCTGATGTAGCCTTAATATTAACCAATACTATAAAAATGACATGTGAATTAAAATTAGATGTTTTAAGTAGCCTTTTAATTATATTGTATTTTTTTTTTACAAAAACAGAGTTATAAAAAAAACAATTTACTAAGATTCTCTAAATTCGAATTAAAAACTAAAAATGTTTGGTTTTTATATCAAGTGAGACAATTACGTACCAAATAAGTTTTAATATCATTAGAACATGGCTCAAGGACGGATATCAAGGTTTTGTTCAACTAAATCCTTACTCGTTGTCTACACATTTCCATGTAGTTTTTTTAACACACTATGTTAATATTATGAGAAGACAAAGGAAACATCACCTACAAAAATGGAATAAGAAACAAACATACATTTAACGATAATTCAATTAATCTTTTAAGAGGGTTTACATAAAGATAGTATAAAATAAATCTACCACAAAGCGATATTAGTGGATAAATTACAAAGAAATGTGCATTTTACAATAAGCTTATATAAATTACACAAACAAAACTCGTAGAACATACCTTATGTATAACGTAATTAACTGCACAATCCAACTTTGCAATAATAAAAAATTATTACCATTCCATCTGCAAAAATAAATCAAGGTGAGAAATACAAATTGACATCAATAAAAGTTATTTAAACAATACCAAATAAAACACAAATCTTATGTATGATATAACTTTATTTTTTTCACAAATGCAAATGATTAATAAAAATTATATGTAATGGAAAGTTTCAATAACATATGAATATGCCAAAAGCTTAGAAAAAGAGGGTAAAAAATAAAAGTGCTTATTTTAAAGACTTTAATTATATTAACTTAGCATCAAATAAGGAGTTAAATTTTAGGGGGAGAAAAAAATCATCAAAAAGGAAAAGGAAGAGCTAAAGAGAAAATGAAGAGTTAGAGATGAATAAGGTGTCATAAACGTGATAATAAGTATTCTATCTTAATTCTATGAATGAATATTATTAATTAGTCACACATTATCAAATGAAATTTTCTTAGTGATTCTACGCTGTCGCATGTCTTATACATATGCTCAAGGTAGCCTATTTATATTATTGTATAGATATGACATGTAGATTATGATAGGTAATTTAGCATGCCTTTAAGTTAGATATATAGATTTTGTATTTAGATTATAGAGTTATTGATTTTACATACATAAATATGGAGCAAGGAGAAATGTAATGTAAAATGTTTGCATGAGAGTGGTTTAAAAATTATCTTATAAAATTAAAATAAGACATATAGTTGATGGTTGATAGTTTAGCTTACTTTTTAATTATATTTATAGATTATTATTATTATTAAATCCACTTTGCATGAGAGTGATTTAAAAATTATCCTATGAAATTAAAATTATTTAAATTTAGTTTTTTTACTATTAATTATGAGAGTAACTTTTAAATGTGGAATTGATAATTTTTTTTCATGTGTACTACTATGCTAGTATTTCCACGTGGACTATATTTTGCCACGTCACAATTAATTATTGCCATGTCACATTTGTCTACGTGGCGTTTAATGTCTAGCCTTTTAATAATATTTATAGATATTTCTCCTAAGCAATTACTCTGATTGCCACGTCAATTAAGCTAGTCATATAGAATGTCATGTCAGCAGTGAATTAGAAAATTAATATATAGTATGATGATTTACGTCGGGTATCAACATCAAATAAATGTATTTGGACATCCATATTCTGAAATGCACTTGAATAAATAAGTTTGAAATATTCTTATAGGGAGTATTGATAATCTTGCATAAAGAGTTTTTTTTTCCTTACGCCAATACTTTTGACATAATATCGGAGGGACATTTATTACATGTTGTAATATCCCGGAAAAAAAAATAGTGAAAATAATATACACAAAGTGTTATAAGGACGTATCATATTGCCTAAGACATATCATATATTAGTCTTATATATGAGATATTTTGAATAGATAGACTTGTTACCTTCTTAGATATGTATTACATTACTTAGCACCTAAGTTTTCATAAGATGACTTGAGTACGTACTACGTAAGTGCATAACAAATGCATTTATCCATTTCATTAATCATCACGTAGCTAGGAAATAGGATAGACATGGAGGATATC
The DNA here is from genome assembly GCF_048544455.1 of Silene latifolia. Classification (NCBI taxonomy): domain Eukaryota; kingdom Viridiplantae; phylum Streptophyta; class Magnoliopsida; order Caryophyllales; family Caryophyllaceae; genus Silene; species Silene latifolia. The sequence continues at coordinate 15,550,409 of NC_133531.1, forward strand.
AATTAGTATTTGTAAACCGCCTCATGAAGGTTTGTTTGGCACGGCATTTCAGGTAGCTTACCTGATTTTTTTGCACGTGTTTGGCAAGTAGCTTATTTGACTGCTACCTAGAGTAGCATTTGGGATTTCAGGTATCTGAAATAAATTATCTTCCATTTATTACCCCTAAAATTTATAATATTAAATAATTATTATACCTTTTACGTCATTTTACCAAAAAACGGCTATATTTTTAGGTAGTTTGCCAAACATTTTTTTTATAATCAGTTACCTTATCAGCTCCGACTTTTCAGTTACCTTATCAGTTACCTTTTCGGGTTTCAGTTATCTTTTCAGGTTTCAGGTAGCTTATCAGGTTTCAGCTAACTTTTCAGCTAGTTTACCAAACAGAGCCCAAGAGAATAAAATTCTCAAAAAACATTTCCTCCAAAAGGAATCTAGTTAAATAAGGAAACATGCAAGACTTTCTTTCAATTAATTATTATTATTTTTCCATTAAATGTTTTAATCACTATAATCTTTTATAAATTCTAAATTACAATAATTTTTTTTTTAAAAAAGACAAAACTGGTATAAATCTAAAAATTTTAAATGGTTAAATCTTTTCCTAGTTCGATTTTTATATATTATAGAATGATTTAACACAAACTTACTTTGTATAAAAAAAATTATAAATTGATATTATTAGTTCTATGACAAAACAAATCATTAAGATTATTTGTCAAAATTTATAAACTTAAATCATTAATTTTTGTTAAAAAATATTTTCATTAAAATGCACAATTCATGACTTCACCCAATTAGTCAATTTCCTTGATTAGTTTCCCAGTTCAATTTTGTTTCTTATATTAAAATAAGAGGGGTGTAATATGAAAAATCAATGACATGTAAATAGTAAAATCTATAAATAATACATTAAAAAGTAAAAAGTTTATATATACCGCGCATATATGTGCGGCATCTATACTAGTAAAAGTATTAAGCTTCATAAGTAATACTCTTATATAGCGGTGAAAGTTAAAAAAATACGAACAATATGAAATTTCCAAAATACGAGAAAATTCCAACAATTCCATTATAAAGATCACTGTCCAAATACACTCAAAAAATAAAAAATTAATAGTAAACTACAAAATAATTAGTAAGTAATAGAAAAATACTAGGTAGTATCCCGCGCTTCGCGCGGCCTGTTTAAAATTTTATTATTATAATTGAAGAAAAATAACATAATTTATATATGACCTTTAATATTTTTAATTATAAATAAAAATAAATAAACTTTTCTCAAATTTAATTTTTTAGGTTTAACTTCAATGTTTTAAAATAAAATACATACCATTTTAATTAAAAGTAATAAGTGATAATTAATTATGCATGATCAATATGTATAAGTTATTTTGTGACTGATCAAATATCATATTAATTAAAATAAAATTTATTCGGATAATTCAACAATCAACATTAAGTTCTCAAATTATATCATTTCACTATACGTTATGTTCCAAATCAATAATATTTGTTCAAAATAATGTGAATATAATTTTATGTAATTTTTAATTTTTATGTATAATGTGTGATATTTATGTATCAAACAATCAAACATATAGAATTCAAACCCAAATTATTCAAATGTTTTCATTGTGTCTTACATGTGTTATGTGCAAACATATCTATAAGAATTGCACCTTTTGTATTTTTAAACAACTATATATAAATGATGTTTAAGAGTTTACTTTTTTGAGGTTTAACTTCAAAGTATTTAGAAGATGACATATAAAATATTTAAATAAAAGTCATAATTAGAAAGTCATAATCAATATTTATACTTGGCGTATACAAATTTTAATTGAAGATATTAAAGAAAAATATAACGCTTTTTCTACTTTTTCATGTCGTTTATAGTACTATATTATTTTATAATCATTACTTTTGTTTTGATTATTTAAATACACTCGCGATCACTGTGTACATACATACTCGTTATCACATTATTTAAACCTATCAAAATTTCACATATATTCAGTTTTTCGCAATAAGTTTTTTTTCCTTCTCACATAAAAACTTACTCCCTCCGGCTTGCTGTTTTCTTCCCATTTCACTATAATACTTTTAGAAGTTTTTTTTAAGTTATGTTTTTAAGAAATACAATGACTCTTCCTAATATATTTTTCTTAGGACTGAATGGTTTAAGTTTGATAACTTTCTCAAAATGTCATTTTACGTAAACATAAAACATTACACTCACTTTAATCATCTCTACAAATAAAAATATTTCAATAAATATAATGAAAATTATACTCAATTTGAAGCATTTTTCGCAATGAACGCAATTATTTACGTTTTAGAATTTATCAAAAAATAATTTGTTAATAAATTTAGTATCAAATTACCTTAATTATTTAATTTAATTTTATAATAAAATTTATTAAATTATAATTAATATTTTGCTGAAATTTATACGGCATTTATTATGTTTATATTTAATGTTCAGCTGTAAATAATACTTGTATTTAATACTGGGTTGACACGTGGCGCATCCACAGCGCTTCAACCCAGTTATATATATATATATATATATATATATATATAGAGAGAGAGAGAGAGAGAGAGAGAGAGGCCGGATCCGGTGAGGCACCTCATTATGGCGAGGCGGCCGGTCTCACCAAATTACTACCTTGGACTGATTTGCATTATACATGGATGGGCTGATTTTGTAATGTCGGACTGAAAAAACAAGGATGAAAATTAGGGGTCAACAAGAAACTTTTCATTTGGTCCAAAACACTTTCTCTCTCTAATAAAAAAAAAGCCCAAATACCTTATTCTCTCTAATCTAAACAAAAGGCCCAAATTCTTTCCTTCCAAAACTACTGAGTTTGTGCGCTTATACAAAATCACTCAATTTGGGCGTCGATTTCAAAGAGGCGATATCATCAAATTTGTGAGACGATTTCATCAAATTAATCAAATTCTGACAATCAAAGAGGCGAATTCATCAAATTAATCGATTTCTTAGAAGATTTCGAGGTAATTTCCAGGTAATTTCATATTATTTGATGAAAAATTGATTTTCTTAACTTCGTTCATTAATTGATGATATAATGATCAAATTTGAACAAAATCGAACTGTTTTGTAAATTTATAAGGATCAAAATCAAGTATTTCGTTAGTTTAGGGTTTGAATTCGATCAAAACCGAGCAATTGAGCAATTTCGGAATTCGCGGTGTAAAATTTGTTGATTTTGTTAATTCATTCATTAATTGATTATAATTCATTCATTAATAAGGCTCAAATTGACGTTCTAGACTTTAATTTCAATGGAGATTTGGACATTACGAAAGAATCGGTGATAATATCGTCATTTGAAACGGGTAATCTCCGTTTTTTTTCGCTATTTTATGAAGTCGTTTTGCTATTCTCCGATTTTGTGAATATGTGAGGTTATATTGTGAATCTAAGAAGTTATTTCGTAAATCTGAGAAGTTATTTCGTGAATGTAGGCTATAATATCCTAAATTTGATCAAAAATAATCAATTTCGCCCTACTTATTATGGTATTATCGCCGATGTTGCAGTCTAATCGCAATGGAGATTCTGAGATACTTCGGGGCGACTCTCGATAATAGTGCTATTACAATGTGTATTCTGTTTTGTCCCTATTTTATGAATTTGAGACGTAATTTTGTTCTGGTTTTGTGAATCTGAGAGGTTATTTTGCGAATCTAGGAACTAATTTTGTGCATCTGAGAGGTTATTTTGAAAATATAAACTGTCTATAATATCTCGAAACTTGGATAGTGGCAGAAATTGTTTGACATTGTCTATTTTGTGAATTAGAGTGCGTATTTTGTGAATATAAGAGCTAATTATGTGAATCTGATAAGTTATTTATTGAATCTGATAAAAATAAGATAAACACAAAACTAAATAAGATGACAAATTCTGAAAAGTTTGCACAAGTCCGCACCATTGAATGCTTTAATTGTCTTGTATCAGTAATATTGCATGCTTTCTTATCTATGGTTGTCGATGTCATACTTATTATGGTGTTCCTACTATTTTGTTAATTTGAAACATTATTATTGTGAAACTTTATTTGTTAATATAAGAGCTAATAAGGCTCAAATTGACGTTAAACTTCAATTTCAATGGAGATTACAGACATTACGAAGAATCGGTGATAATATTCTTTGTTGAAACAGGTAATCTCCTTTTTCGCTATTATCCCGATTTTGTGAATATGTGAGGTTATTTTGTGAATATAAGAGTGAATTTTGTAAACCGAGAAGTTATTTCGTGAATGTATGCTATAATATCCGAATTTGATCAAAATTTATCAATTTCGTCCTACTTATTTTAGTGTTCCTGCTGATGTTGCAGTCTAACTCCCGATACTACAAAACGACTCGATAAGAGTGCTATTGCAAATGTGTATTCTGTTTTGTCCCTATTTTATGAATTTGAGACGTTATTTTGGTCTGGTTTTGTGAATCTGAGAAGTTTATTTGCGAATCTAGGAGCTAATTTTGTGCATCTGAGAGGTTATTTTGAAACTATAGACTAATATCCCGAAACTTGGTTTGTGACAGAGGAACTTAGATGCTAATATTGTGAAACTTGATTTGTGAATCTCCTATGTTGCTCTTTTTGGCAAAACTTACTAATTGAACCGAAGAAACATCAATCTTTTATGAATTTGAGATGTTATTTTTTTTGAGATTGTTTTGCTATTCTCCTTATTTTGTGAATCAGATAGCTTATTTTGTGAATATAAGAGCTAATTATGTGAATTTAATAGGTTATTTAGTGAATATAGACTATAAGATTATGAAGCTTGGTTTGTGGCAAAGATTGTTTAACATTGTCTATTTTGTGAATCAGAGTGCTTATTTTGTAAATATAAGAGCTACTTATTTGAATCTAGTAGGTTATTTATTGAAATATAGACTATAAGATCCTGAAACTTGGTTTGTGGCAGAGATTATGAACCTTATATGCTAATATTGTGGAACTTTATTTGTTAATCTCCTATCTTGCACTTTTGGCTTATTTTGTGAATCTACAATTTTGGTTGTTGATTCCAATGTTAATTGCGGTGAAGCTTCTACCTCTCTTTTGTTTTAACAAGCCCCCTACAAGTACCAACTATTTCCACACCTACTACTCTTATAACTTACACACCGAGTGGCGCCAACGATGGATAAATAGGATTGATGAAAAGTTTACACCAGCGATTGGGAAAACATTTATTGACTTAGACTCGGCGATGTTGTTTTATGAAAACGTCTGTTGTTGCTTGTGGGTTTAAATCAAGGAAATCTTCAAGCAAAAGGTTTCGTGATGATATTATCAGAACAAAGTGCATGGTTTGCAATCGGGAAGGCTATAATAAGAAGAAAAGACGACTGCCCTGCCCTAACGGGTGTTGCAGAAAAGGCGGATGAATCCATTGGATCGAAATAATGAGAAATAGGTGGTACAAAGAGCAAACCGAAAAAACCAATGCTAAACGTAGGGTGAAAAAAGGTGGAGGAGAGGCAGAGAGTTCCAACAAAGGGTCAACCACAAGAATAACAAAGATTAGAAGGTGGGGTCTGTCCAAAGAATGATAAAGTTCAAGTTCCATGAGAACAAGTACATGGTTGACGTGTTTATTGAGGGTCACAATCACCCGCTTGATGTTGTGAAAAATAAGGAATTTGAGAAACTTCTTTGAAAATATCAATGAATTTCATATGCAAATGATTGTCAGCCATTCAAAAGCAAATGTTGGTCCTAGCTTAACACACCAACTATGCACTCAACAATTGGGTGGTTTTCAAAATGTCGGGGCAACAGTCAAGCAATTCAAAAATTTTCAGAGGGAAATGAAGTGTCTAATGAACAGTCATGATGGGGAAATGTTCAAATCACGCTTAGACACCCTAGCTGAAACAAAAGGGCCCCACTTTGTTTATGAAAAAGATTCCAAGAACGCATTGACAAGGATTTTCTGGACGGATTGTGACATGCAAAGAGCGTATGCTCTGTTTGGGGATGGAGTTTCATACGACCCAACTTATGGTACAAACAAGTACAACATGACGTTCACGCCTTTCACGGGCATTGACCATCATAAAAGGTCAATCACATTTGCATGTGCGCTTATAGAACATGAAAACGAGGAGTCATTCATGTGGGTATTTGACCGATTTAAAGGGACTATGGGTGGAAAGAGCCTAACTACATCATCACCGACGAAGACCGGGGAATAATTAAAGCGGTTCAGGTATGTTTCGAAATTTGCAAATCGTACCTCTTAACTTGTGAAACTTCATATTAAATTGTGAATCCTACATCTGTTTTGTTGATTCTAGTTGGCACTGGAAAATATGATGGTTGTAATAATTTGATTGGTTTTTTGTTTATGTGAATCGTAGTGCTTATTATGCGAAACTAGATCATGAATTTGTGAAACTGGGGTAAAAATATGTTTCACGTACTTATATCGCGAATAAGGCACAAAATTTATATAGTCTGAATCCGAGGATAAGACATGAGATTCACAAAATAACCCCCCAGATTTACAAAATAAGCTATAGGATTCACAAAATAAGCTATATGATTTATAGTCCGAATCGGAGGATAAGACTTGAGATTTACATAATAGTGCATCGTATGACTTTGTTATGTGAAACTGCGTGAATTTAGTTATTATAAAATGATGGTGACGGTCGATAATTTGATTTTGTTCATTGCAGCTAAGTTCAAAACAACGAAACATCGGTTTTGCATGTGGCACATCATGAAGAAAATAACCGACAAGGTTGGGAGTAAAATTTGTAGAGATACCGACTTTTTAACCCGTCTGAACGGTGTTGTATGGGACGATGACTGGAGCCCGGGAATTTGAAGAGAAGTGGCTTAAAGTCATGAACGATTTCTCCTTGGAAGACAATACGTGGTTGAATGGGAAGTTCATTGATAGACACACATGGATACCCGCTTATTTTGAAATGTGCCAATTGGCGGTTTACTACGAACTACACAAAGGTCAGAGAGTGCTAATAGTTTCTTTAAGCGGTTTGAAAACAAATACGGGACATTAACCGAGTTCTTGGTGCGCTATGAAAGCGCCACTGACCACCAAAAGCACTGCTTTGAAGCTCCATGAAGAGGAGAATGCGAATTCAATCCCGAAACACTTGTATGGGTCAAAATGGGAGACACAAGCGGTGAGACGCTATACCCATGCGATGTTCTATGAGTTCCAAAACCAGGTGAAGCTTTCAATAAATACCTGCAGTTTGGTTGGATACACTCCGCAGATCCCGTGACGAACTTTGAAGTGTCGTTAGTTGAGGATGCAAAGAAAGGTCTAAAATTTGCGAGTTGAGTGCAGTAGAAGCACGAATGATGTAAGGTGCACATGTAAACTGTTTGAAAGGAGAGGTATTTTATGCAGTCACATCATTTGGGTTTGTTCGGGAAAGTTTAAGGACATACCTGATAAATATATTTTGCAAAGGTGGAGCAAGAATGCACTCAAAAGTGACGTTTATGATTGGAATGGGAATCTGTTAGAGAAATACAACAATACCAGTACAAAACAGATTGGAATGTCTGTGGTGTGGTCTGAGATTCAGTTAACTGTTGGTATGCTCAAAAGGAAAGAATAGTCGGATGTGAGAGAGTTTGCCAAGTTAATCAACGAATTCAGGACAAAACTAGAGGGAAACACTCAACCGTTGACAAAACAACAACAGATTGAGCTTCTCTTTGGGCTGCAAGGTTCGGAAGAAACCAACATCTTACCGCCTAATGTGTCTAGGAACAAAGGTTGTGGTAAACGGTTGGTGAGCAAGAAAAATAAGGCAATCAAGAACGCGGAAAAAGCAAAAAGGTTGTGTGCTAACTGTAAGCGCAAGGGTAACCACGACAAAAGGAATTGTCCATATGATTTTGCAGACCGTCCTCCAGTGAATCAGGTTTGTATTCATCTACGCAACTACATCTGATATTAATCAAGTATTTTATTTATCTGTTGGAGTGGCAAAAATGGTTTAATTTAGGTTAATGTCATTCAAAATAGGTGGTTTTGTTTCGACCTTGGTTTGTGAGTCTTAGATCGTATTATTGGTTTTCTAAAAAATCTGGACATCTCATCTGTTTATCTTATTTTGAGAATCCCAGAGGTTGCTTTGTGAATCCCAGGTCTTAATTTGTGAATCCTGGGTCCAATTTTGTGTAGGAGACAATATATGAATCGTGGGTCTTATTATGTGAATCACATATCTTTATTTGTGAATCACAGAAATGAGACTGATTGTATGTAGTAACCTGATATAATTCCTCACTTTGTAACATAAATGACAACAGTTGGCTTATATAAGATGAATGTGATTCACGCCGTGTCACCCAATTTTGCATGATCCTCACTTTTATTATTGTACATCTAATGTTTGTAAACATCTTTCTAATTCCAGCTTTGTCTTTTACGTAGGGAGAGCTAGCGGACGAAGAGGTAGAAGAGGAAGGGGATGAGGATGAAGAATGATGGAAAGAGTCTTCTTAAGCCTTGAGAAATAGATATGATGATTGAAGAAGACACTGACAATTTTGAAAGGAGCAGTCTTTTAGTTTGGCAACATATTATTGGTTTCCAAAAATATGGACATCTTATTTGTTTATCTTATTTTGTGAATCTGAGAGGTTCTTTTGTGAATGTAAGAGGTTGTTTTATGAATCTTAAATCTTAATATATACAAAAGACCTGGAAATCTTATTTGTTGGTATTAATTTGTGAATTCTGGGTCTAATTTTCGCGATTATTAGGAAGATTCGTAATCTTATTAGAAAGGAACGGTCGACTGGCTAAACGGTCTTATTTTGTGAATGACACAATTTAAATATTATATAAAATGGATTAGTGTGAATTATAGACGTTATTTCATGAATCTTACCATGTGAATGACAATATATAAATCCGAGGTCTAATATTGTGAATCGACTTGTTTTGTGAATCCATCTTTTGTGAATATCGTCTTTTTTGAATCTCAGACATTCTTTTGTAAATCTCGGGTCTCATTTTGTCGACTTGTTTTGTGAATCCATCTTTTTGTGAATATCGTCTTTTTTTGAATCTCGGACATTCTTTTGTGAATCTCGGGTCTCATTTTGCGAATCGACGCTTTACAAATCATCCACGTCAAATTTCACAAATTCAAGCGACTAATCAATTCCATTGATTAAAATCAACTATTACAAAAGGAGATCTACTAAATAAGCAGATTAGCACCCAACTAAATGACTAATAACATATTCACTAGAATACTTGATAGATCCTGCATATACCATCTAATACTATACTAACATAATACTTGATTGTATCCACCACAAGTTAAATTCCACGCATAAGGGACAAATGCCTCCGACGAACCAACCAGAGATAAGTAAGTATACATCGCATAACACCCAAAACTCACAAAGAAAAGAATAAATGCTGCCCGTTTCTACTACACGCTCACAAAGACAATCATGAAGAATAAATTCCCAACCAGAGAAGCATACACTGAAGAACGATCTCCCTGCTTCACATCATCTCACCACCATAGACAAGCACATCTTGCTACTTATACTCCTATATCAGAAAACACGTAAAATATTTCAAAATATATACACGGACAAGCATGGCTCGCTACTATTCAAAATATCGCGGATAATATGAATGAATGGGGATTTGATATGCAAAAGTTATTAAAGAACCGGGACTGTACCGTTCTAGTATTTGCATCCCATCAAAGTAGTTGCATCATTACTGGACTTTCAAAATCGGCATTCTCTGCAATTGTAAGAAATTATAGTTGAAATTAATGAACAACACAGTTTCAAATACAGATTTCATGTACGTATCTTTGTTCAACTTGTTTCTTACGATAATTGTGCGGATTCTCGCCAATCACCGAGCTCACAAATTCCAACATACTCAAATACCTCAACACGTGAGCTCCACAATCAAAACTGAATGTAGTATAGTGTTCAACTGTTTAGTAAACAATATTTAATTTCCGTAAAGCGGACACATTAGGGAATAACTTACTTATTTGATTGTTGAGGAACTTTGAGAGTTATAACCCTGTGAGAGTGCAGAAACCGCATGGGATAATATGACGGGGAACTACTTGCCAAAATAGGAGATAATTTGGCCACCTAAAAATGTTTCGAGTTAATACTGATTGTACACTAAAAATGTTTTATATACTCTGATTCACAAACTGTCAAGGGTTAGATTAGGCAAATAATTAATACCGTGTCTATCGTTGTATTATGTACATCATAAGACTGTACTTTCGCGCTTGAGTTGAGGATGTAATTCGTTTTACTCTCCATATCGCATATACAAGCCCACCAATGTTTGTCTTTGATCAGCGGTATAAAAACCTGATATAATAAAGATTAGTCTCCAATTTACAGCCCTACATGTCTGCCAAAAAAAATAAAAAAATAAAAAAAAATATTGTTGAGGGACCAGACCTTTCGGATTGTGGCACCATTCACCGGTTTGTATGTCCCACTGATGTATTGATTCCAAATACAAGGGTTTTTCTTCTTTGTATAGTTCTACATACCACAAAAGGTGATTTTACAAACCATATCAATTTGGGATAATCAAGATACTTGAATATTAAAACAAGTTCAAAGCTAACCACGATGACAGTCGATGGCAAGTACAGAAGATCTGGTCGATGAAGTGTCGTCCTAATCCCAAACATATCAATCACCTAAAAAAATAATATTAGGAATGAAACAAAAGATTACAGTTAATACAATGAAATGAACGCTGATAGTAGTCTACTTACTTGATCCATAACCCACTGACGCGGTCTAAGCGTAGATAAAGCCGCTCGTGTGACTTCCATCCACTCAGTACACACCATAGCCTCGCTGTAGTAAGGCACATTAAGACACATTACTAGAATTATCCAAATAAAAATAAAAATTAAAGTAAAGAGGCAAGGGAAAAGCACAAAAAAATAAAAGTAAAGGGGAAAAATACTTACTGTGTGACTGTATCTCTTCCTTTGCGGTGCCAAATAAACTTCACAAGGTCGTCTTCAGAATAAGGTAGACGCCGGTAGCCCCTGTCAAATATTAATAAGACAGCTTAAGACCTGTGATTCACAAATCAAGATCTTTGATTCACATAATAAGACCCACGATTCAGAAATTAAGAACAACAGATAAAACCAATAATAACATCTAAGATTCACAAAACATGATTAACAAGGGAATTTGATGTGGCTAAAGTCGTATTACCAAATCAAAGTAAACTATCTCAGAACTAACAAGAATAGCTAGTGATAAGACAGGTATCGAATCCACAGGGAGGCGGTAAAAGCTAGTCTAAGAGTATTTAAACTGTCTAGAAGTAACCAATTTCGGGGGTTTTGTTTTGAGTTGATTCTAACAAACTAATTGCAATAAATAAAGGATGAATAACAATATTATTAAAAGTCTAGGAATTAGGTTCACTAAGTCAATCAGTCGGGGATTATCAATCAATTACTAAATCTATCAAGTTGTTTAAGGTCATAAGATCGGTCGACTCCATTATGCCCTTTAGATCGATTCTAACATGCGGTCGCTATGATTAGATACTTTCTATTTGATTATCGCAGCCTATATCAATTCTAACCCGGTCGGCGATAGGATCGATTCGCTACACTAATTAATAACTCAGGCCTCAAGCGATTAACTAGAAGAATTACAACAATCAAACAACAACTTTGACGATATCAATAGCAACTAATTGATTTTCCATTCTTAATTAACCTAGATCCCCATTCATCCTAGATGAGGGGATTAGCTACTCATGATTATAATAACAACAACAAACATGATTAAAGATGAAAACATAATTGCAAGATGAAAACAATAATTGAAGAACATAAAACAATGATTTAATTAAAGAGGAAAGATTAGTACCATACAAAAGGAAGATTAGGGTTCTTAAGAGAGTTTTCCAGCAATACTTAGCAAAATATAACGTAAGTTCTTAATAAAACACGAGTCTTTAATTTATAACAAAAGATTAACGTTTTAGGAAATTCCGGAAATAAACCCGCCAGAGAGGATCCTCGATCGAGTCAGAGGTGACTCGATCGAGGATACCGCCGATCGAGTCGCAGATGACTCGATCGAGGAACTTCTTCACAGTTCTTTCTTCTCTTCTTTTACTTCTAGTCTTCATGATTCCTCGTTTCCCGTGCCATGCTTCGTGTATTCTTCTATGTCGTCCCCGCCATGCTAATCTTAGCTTGATCATACTCATAACGAGTCATTTCTGCATCAAAACACAAAATAGCGGCAGTATCGACAATTCATTGAAATAAAGCATATAAATGATATAATAGGCACGAAACGGTATGAAATATGATGTAAAGGGAGCTATAAAAGTATATATGAAAGTGATACATCAAACTCCCCCAAACCAAACCTTTGCTTGTCCTCAAGCAAAGCAATCAGACCAAAACAAAGGACAACAAACATATGGTGAATGAATAACTCAGAGCAAATGTCTAGGCACATACAAGACTCAGCTGTCCATATCTATAACAAAGTAATGACCGAAGTTGTGCTAATAAAACAAATTCAAAAGCACGGGTAATAGACTCACGCAGCTCTTACTCAAGATGTGACATGATACCGAGACTCAACCAAACACTTTTCAACCTTGCAAGACCATTTTGTCGGATTCTCGCGGTTTCACTCATGCACTCATAATGGGTGATTTATGTAAGATAGAAAGAAATAAGACACTCACTCAACTTATGAGATATGCATGCAATCTAATGTGATAAGAGATCCTCCAGCTAATACACATTCACGAAACAGACCAAGTACATGTATCAAGGACAGAATGGTGGTAAAGTGGCATGGGTATAGAAGTGGCTTGTGCAAAAGCACGTATGGATATGTGGGGCTCAGACGGTAGTCGCAGCTCTAGACCAATAGCCAAAACTAATAAGTAATAAATCAAACATCCAACTGGAGGAATAATCTCAACTTTGACAACATATGAGAGAAATGTAAAGGCTCTCCAAATGTGCATTAGACTCCAGTGATTACCACACACGACCTCCTAACAAAACTGTTTGAAGCATACATTTTTTTTTCTCTTCTTTTCTCTTTTGAATCTTTTCTTTTTTCGAAACTTTTTCTTCTTTTTTTTTTCTTCTTTCTTTTTTTTTTTCTTTTTTTTTTCTTTTCTTTCTTTCGAGACTTTCATTTTTTTTTTTCTGCTTCATAATATTCTCTTTTCAACATAAGAGGTCACACAATTGCTACAAAAAGATAGCTACTACCCACATGACAATAAAAGTCCCAACCCAACCAAAGTAGCTATGACAATAAGGCTCAAACAATCTGCGATCGTGTCCGAAAAGGTAGGCAAATTCTAGAATGTAGCTAAGAAATAGGATATAAAATGGCTACATGGTTCAAACGGGCTAACAAAACTGGGTGATGTAAGGCTTATTTGAACGGTAAGAATCGCCTATCCACATGTACTTAATCAAATGAATGCGCGAAAGCTAAGAAGCTAATGTCACACTTATGCAGTTTGATATTACATATACCACAAGGAGACCACACTCATCAGCCTAAATAACAATGAGACCGGTTTATTAATGTTCCCGGCCTAGGAAGCTCTAAAGACCTCAGAAATTTAAGTGGTTTACCAACAAAATAAAGTCAAGTCTACTCGGCATAAGGCATATTGTGACGGTCAAGACTTGAGTAAAGAGCTTTGTTCGTCATAGCTAACAGGTCAAAACAATGTACATGGACAACTAGATGAGACTCAAATGCAAAGACAAAGCAAGTTATCATCATTGCTATACAATTCACCAAGACTCGACTCAAAATAAACAAAAATAAACAAAAGACATGTTTTTGGATTTTATAATTTTTTCAATTTTTTTGGAATTTTGATTGATATATTTTCACACAACAATAAATAAAAGCACACAACAGAAATAAACACACTCCCCCAAACCTAAATGTCACAGTGTCCTCATTGTGACGCCTACAGCATAACAGTCACACAGAATTCCAGCAACCGATAGGACACTACTAATAAAGGAAAGAGGGTAAAAAGGAAATGCAATAAAAATAAAAAGAAAGATAATACTAGCTGTAATGCAGTAGCCTCCCCCAAACCAGCTGGAAAAAAAGAGGGATGTAGTGACCAGCTGTCACTACTAGGCTCCAGAACCATCATCAAAACCATTAATATCAGCATATAAGGACATAAGCTGAGGATCAGGAACGGCGCTGCGGCCACGGCCTCTACCACGAGTGGGTCTCCGAACACGGCTGCGACCACGAGTGCCTCCGAGCAAAGCAGCGGTGGAAGTAGGAGCAAAGGCGGCCGAATGGGCCTCTCTCGGGAACAAGGGATGCCGGTGTCCTCCCGAAAAACAGTAGTAGGCCGAGAGGGGCGGATCGGAGTGTAGAAGGGACGGCCTAATGCACCAAACTCGGTGCTAAACTGTCCAAACTCTGTAGGAGTCACTCCGTAAAGATGAAACACACGGCTGTCGTCACCAGGAGTAGTGTAGTAAGAAGGTGACACACCGCCATACTGTCCCCCAGAAGCTAAAGTCAATCTCCCTTGCCTAACATCTATGACCGCCCCCGCAGTATGTAAGAACGGTCTGCCCAAGATGATAGGGATTTGGTTGTCTTCAGCCATGTCCATGACAACAAAATCAACGGGAATGAAAAACTTCCCTATTCGAACGGGAACATCCTCTAACACCCCCAGGGTGTTTAACGATTCTATCGGCCATGCAGTGTCATATTAGTAATTGTCAACGGACCCATATTTAACTTTTTACAAATAGAATACGGCATAACACTGACACTAGCTCCCAAATCACAAAGAGCTTTACTAATAGAGAGATGACCAATTTGACAAGGGATAGAAAAACTTCCTGGATCCTTTAATTTCGGTGGTGAGTTAATTGGCAACATGGCACTGCACTTCTGAGTGTAAGCAATAGTTTCTACCGCGTCAAAGGATCTCTTCCTTGTCAAAATCTCCTTCATGAACTTTGCATAAGCCGACACTTGAGTAATTAGTTCAGTAAAAGGGACACTTACCTGTAGATTCTTCACGACCTCCATAAACTTACCGAACTGCTTATCCAGCTTGGATTTTTGTTGTCGGTGAGGAAAAGGTAGTGCAATGGTTATGGGCTCGGCTTGCTTCTCTTTAGAAATAACTTTTGAAACACCGTCTCACGACAATTTGGGATCCTTGATCGAGTCGGGGTGACTCGATCGAGTGGGTGGATCCTCGATCGAGTCGCCTTTGTGACTCGGTCGAGAACCTTGCGAGTTCGACTTTTTCGTCTTTCTTACTTTTATCGTCGGCTCGTGTTTCAACTTCGTCAGGCTCTTTCTCATCATCACTAAGCTCCAAATTACCCAATCCTTTGGGATGCATGTAAGGGACTTCATCAACAAGTAATGGGCACTTCATTCTCAAGACTTTGTGGTCGGGATTCGTATAAGAAGTACCGCTCCTCATTTGAATAACATTAGCTTGCTCATGAGCTTGCTTACCTTGAGGAGGAAGACCTACGGCCTGTTTTGATGGGTTTTGAAGTGCCATCCGAGCCACTTGATTATCTAGCATCTTGTTATGGGCAATCAACTCGTAAAAGCCGAGCCGTCCGCTTCTCTTTGCATTGACAAAGTTTGTTGCAAAAGATTGCGCAACTCTGCCATATCATTATTCGGAGCTTGTTGAGGAATTTGTTGAGGAGTTTCTTTGAGGAGGTGCTGATATTGATTGTTGAACTGCTGGCCTCCTTGATTTTGCCTTTGATATCCCCCTTGTTGCTGATTACCGCGATTGTTAGGAGGGATATAAGGAGTCTTTTGCGGTTGTGACTGCTGCGGGTTTTGCACATTCTGGCTAGACCATTGAAGGAATGGATGCTCCTTCGTTCTTTCATTGTAGAAATTAGAGAAAGGTGTACCTTGTGCACCTCTTTCCGTAAGCCTGAAAGGCGTTAACCTTTCAAATGTGCTCATACAATCACTGCACCATGACCATCTAAACCGCATCTAACACAAGTCTCCTCTACTTGCCGACTCATAAAGCATGAACTCTCTCTTTACTACCCAATGATTGGGTAGTCTTCATCTCAGCAATTTGGGCAGAAATAGCCTCCAGCTGCGCCGCCAAAGCACTATCAACCCCGCACCTCGCGTGCTTCCCTAGATTTCCATACCTCGCGGTATGGGTAGCAATCCGATCAATCAACTTCCACGCGTCACCATCTAGTGTGTTATCTTGAAACCTCCCATTAGCAGATGAATCCAAAAGGGCACGATGATCGTCAAACAACCCGTTATAAAACTGGTTGCAAAGGAACCACTTTGGGAAACCATGATGGGGAAGCGATCGAACTAAACGCTTGAAGCGAGTCCAAGCTTCGTTCAAATCTTCGAGTGGTGCTTGCTTGAAACTAGTAATTTGATTCCTCAAAGCATTAGTCTTCTGAGGTGGGAAGTACCTCTTGTAGAAAGCAAGAGCCAAGGAATTCCAGTCTGTAACTCCTTTTGTATCCATATCCATATCTCTTAACCACTCAGCACTCCATCTTTCGAGAGAAAGGAAAGAGCACCGCTTAACTTGATCTTGTGTCACTCCATTTGTTAATGGGATTGAACAGCAGTAAGTGACAAACTTTTCCATATGCGTCGCGGGGTCCTCAGCATGTTGTCCCTCCAAACATGTTTCGTTCCACCAAATTAATGTAAGATGGCCGAATCTCGAATGTTCCATTGGTAGAAGTGGGCAACTTGAAACCTTGTGGAATAGAATCTAAGGTTGGCTCGAGTGACGGCTAGGGTAGACATGATGATAGTTTCAGAACAGGAGTTTCAGGAATAGGAATATCGAGAGATAGGAATTTCTTCCTCTTCCTCTTCGTAGGACCGATCATGTCTCTCGTAGGGCTCGCCGTTTCGACGTCAAGTATACTCTCAAGTCTTCTACTTGACTCACTTCTTGATTAAATTTCCGTCTGTAGCGAAAAGTCTTCTCTGGTTCAGGATCAAAAGGAATAATCTCGGACCTATTAGACTGGGCATAAAAGAACTAACAAGAAAGTGTGAGAACGGTCTCAAGGAACTGGGTTCCCGAGACAAAAAGACAAAATAAACACAAAAAGACTAAACAATTGTTGCCTCCCAAGAACGGCGCCAAATTTGATGTGGCTAAAGTCGTATTACCAAATCAAAGTAAACTATCTCAGAACTAACAAGAATAGCTAGTGATAAGACAGGTATCGAATCCACAGGGAGGCGGTAAAAGCTAGTCTAAGAGTATTTAAACTGTCTAGAAGTAACCAATTTCGGGGTTTTGTTTTGAGTTGATTCTAACAAACTAATTGCAATAAATAAAGGATGAATAACAATATTATTAAAAGTCTAGGAATTAGGTTCACTAAGTCAATCGTCGGGATTATCAATCAATTACTAAATCTATCAAGTTGTTTAAGGTCATAAGATCGG
Source organism: Silene latifolia (assembly GCF_048544455.1). Taxonomy (NCBI): domain Eukaryota; kingdom Viridiplantae; phylum Streptophyta; class Magnoliopsida; order Caryophyllales; family Caryophyllaceae; genus Silene; species Silene latifolia. Next base: position 15,567,981 of record NC_133531.1, read on the forward strand.
TCGACTCCATTATGCCCTTTAGATCGATTCTAACATGCGGTCGCTATGATTAGATACTTTCTATTTGATTATCGCAGCCTATATCAATTCTAACCCGGTCGGCGATAGGATCGATTCGCTACACTAATTAATAACTCAGGCCTCAAGCGATTAACTAGAAGAATTACAACAATCAAACAACAACTTTGACGATATCAATAGCAACTAATTGATTTTCCCTTCTTAATTAACCTAGATCCCCTTCATCCTAGATGAGGGGATTAGCTACTCATGATTATAATAACAACAACAAACATGATTAAAGATGAAAACATAATTGCAAGATGAAAACAATAATTGAAGAACATAAAACAATGATTTAATTAAAGAGGAAAGATTAGTACCATACAAAAGGAAGATTAGGGTTCTTAAGAGAGTTTTCCAGCAATACTTAGCAAAATATAACGTAAGTTCTTAATAAAACACGAGTCTTTAATTTATAACAAAAGATTAACGTTTTAGGAAATTCCGGAAATAAACGCGAGAGGATCCTCGATCGAGTCGAGGTGACTCGATCGAGGACAATTGCTCGATCGAGTCGCAGAGTGACTCGATCGAGGAACTTCTTCACGAGTTCTTTCTTCTCTTCTTTTACTTCTAGTCTTCATGATTCCTCGTTTCCCGTGCCATGCTTCGTGTATTCTTCTATGCCGTCCCCGCCATGCTAATCTTAGCTTGATCATACTCATAACGAGTCATTTCTGCATCAAAACACAAAATAGCGGCAGTATCGACAATTCATTGAAATAAAGCATATAAATGATATAATAGGCACGAAACGGTATGAAATATGATGTAAAGGGAGCTATAAAAGTATATATGAAAGTGATACATCAGAATGGGTCATACATAGGCACACAATTCCACTCTTCTGCACTTCGTTCGACAGTAGCTTTCAACATGTTGTCACCGGAGGTCATAATTCGAAGGCATAACTTCAATGCATAGCGTTTCAGTTGACTTACCTATAAATGCAAAACAAAAAGTCCTTATAATTATTCCAAAGTTCACAGTAATCGGCCCTGTGTTTCAGGAAATTAACTCCGTGTCCGACAAATCTAACTCTCGAGTTCACAAGGTTAAGTAAAGGTATCTTCTGAAGTTATAATTAAAGGACAGTCAGTTTTGTTCCCTTTGTAATGCTCCAACAGGTGAAACAAATAGACGCCGGTATCCATTTCACCGGACTTCAAAATTGAAGGAGGGATAAACAACTCGGCATCATGTCGCCCATGCTGCGAATCTTGGTGAAACCCAATTAATGAGTCCTGTCTTTCGCACGTACACAACCTAAATTAGCACTTAATAATGTGGATGTGTTACATGCTTGTCAAACACTTTGATCGTGAATTCACGAAAAAAAGTAAATTCACAGACTTTGCATAACCGTAAATGGAGGAAAAGACGCACCGTAGGTTGCACATAATCAGAATAGTTAACATCTACTCCATTCATAGGGTGTATGACTCACAATTTATTCCATCGAAGGTCGAAACAAAAGAAGAACGGTGGGCATGATGTAGACATGATTGGAGTGCAAATCTGAAAATAAGACAAGATGAAATGAAAAGAAGAACATAAAGATGAAAATAGGTTTCACAAAACATAATAACACCAAACCAAAACTTACTAATTGAACTGAAGAAACATCAATATTTTCCAGACAACCCGGGGGGGTACTAACACCGTCATTGGAGTATGGAACAAATAAACGAACAGGAGAATCCGGTGATTTCAACTTCTCATTACTGTTTAGGATCTCACACCAAATATTTACAGCTTCACAACATACTCGATCACCTTCAGGTATAGTCCTCAACATGCTCCTTGTCAACCTCTGAGTGTTACCTTGAAAAAGAATATCACTGCACTCAACAATCAAAACAATCAGATTCGCAAAACAAGCCGTCAGATTCGCAAAACAGTCTATTGGATTCACAATATAAGCCCTACGATTTATAAATTGTCTGATTCACAAAATGAGACCTGAGATTTACAAAACAAGTTCATAGTCAAATACCTTTGTCCTACTGTTGAGCAAAGCCCGAAATCCAACAGTATTTTCTCCTCCCTATTAAAAGGAGTAATAACACTGATGTTTCTTTGGAGATACGGAGATCGATAGGCAGCAGCTGGAATTATCTCTCTTCTAGGACGCACAATGGCAGGAGTATTGACATCAACATTATTGACATCAACATTATTGACATCAACATGATCAGAAACTGATGGTACCGGGAATGTAGGAAATCTGGTTCCCTCATCCTCTTCCCTCTGACACTGATCTATTCTTTCCTCACCTTGTATGCTTTCCTCACCTGGTCCCTCTTCTTCTGCTTTCTGGCACGGACCGGTGGTTTCATCACCTGACAAACGGTTTCCATGACGACGACGAATGTACAGGCGAGTGACCAATGGTTTTTCGGCAATTGCTCGATTCTTCCACACACGATTTCGGAGATGGTGGACGGACGACCGGAATCATTGGAGTATCGTAAATCAATAACAATTGGGGTTTCGGCTAGTTCGATAATCGGTGTTGGTGTTGGCTGGGACCGAGGATCAATAAGATCTGTCTTCTTCGAAGACAAAAAATGATCGTCGTCGCAGCGACCTCCACCGTGGGCAATCTACTGGGGTTGGCAATCTTGGTTTACGACATTTCCGAATGGGTTTGTTTGTCACTTTGGGATCTGGTGGACGAATCGGTACAAAAGTGTCATCCATAAATTCCAATGCCGCACGTAAATCAGCGTCGGACCATCCACCCATCCTGTCCATACCGTCATTAACAACGTGCTCATTCTCCACAACATTCGCTGCAATGGATAACGAGTTTTCAACGATATTATTGACCACGTTGTCCAAATTCAGTTCACCGTCCTCATCCTTCTTAGCATCCTCTATATTTTCCTCCTTATTCCCATCATCGGCATTTTATTCATCCCCAACATTCTCATCAAACTCATCCTGTTGGGATGAAATATACTCGTCCGCAATACCATTAACGGCTGCCACCATAGTAGAAACCACTGTTGAGGAAGGTAGCTTGATCGTAGCTTGAATAGCAAGAGATATGCAGCTAGCAAAAGCTGCAGCCGCTGCCTTTGCGGCTTCAGCAAGTTTGTGAACAATATCACACTTACTGTCACTAAGGCCATCAGTTTCCTTGTCACCACAATGTGGAATATCAGACCCTATATCTGGTTTGCCTTCTTCGTGGTATTGGATGGTTGATTTGGACTGAACATGCTCAAGCTTTGTGACCGGTGGCTGAGGTGCGGGTGCGAGTGTGTGGTAGCTCATGACAAGGGGAGGCTCCACAGAACCTTGACCGAAACCTTTATTTGCCTTCAACTCCTGTTTAATTCTTTTTGCAATTTTTTCTTTCGTCCAATTACAACAAGTTGGAAACTTTCTTACGACCAATCTTGATTTGTAGACGAAACGGTCCAAGTAAATGTACACGAGCACCATAATGGGTCCACCAAAAAAATTATCTCCTTTCAAGCGTTTGACATCTCTTCACTCCTCCTTTTGCCAAGACTCAACTAGGTCACCAACACGTTTGATGAAATTGCACCAATTGAATTCCGAATCAGTGAAATATCACCTAAACTTTTTAAAATCCTCAAACTTGCGCGATTCCCTTGCACACCACCCAACAGAGACGAGAATATGTAAACGATGAAATTTCGTTTAAAGTCATCTCCACCATCTTTCTGCATGGATAATTTGTTCAAGACGTGGTGATCATCGATATATTTGTGTGGATATTGCTTTCGGAAGTTTTCCAACGTAGCTAAATAAGCAGGACACTTATCCACATGTGACGCTTCCTCAACAGGTCTTGAACCCATTGGAATGCTCATGCAAAGATGGATGTCCTCCTCTAATACAAGGAGTTTTTTGTCAAATAACCATCCCTTTCTTTGGGGTTGTAATTTGACACTAGCCAATAAGCAAGGTCCCCGGGAACCTTGTCTATTTCAATCATTAATGACCGCCAAAGCCCATGTCTTTTATAGCTTCAACTGCTGATCGCTCGGTGGATTTTTCGTATCTTTCGAAAGTTGTACAACCCTTTTGGCGACATTCGAGTCCTCACCGTAGGCGGTCCCTCCGTACGCACCCTCTGTTTTTTTGTTGGCGGAGGAGCGGCAGCTTGCTCAACAACCGCCTGTGATGGTCGCTTCATCTTGTAGCCTGTTTCACAATAATCATCTTTAGCGTCACAAAATAAGCTGAAAGGATACACAAAAATAAGAACTAAGATTTATATAGTCTATTTTGGGGGGATAGGACCTGAGATTCACAAAATAACTCTCCAGTTTCACGAAATAACCTCAAGGATTCTTTTCAATAAGACATAAGATTTATATAGTCTGAATGTGAGGAGAAGACCTGAGATTCACAAAATAACTCCCCAGTTTCACGAATTAACCTCTATGATTCACAAAATAAGGCATAAAATTTATATAGTCTGAATCCAGGGATAAGACCTGAGATGCACAAAATAAACCCCCAGTCTCACAAAATAAGCTATAGGATTCAAAAATAAGCTATATGATTTATAGTCTGAAACTGTTCTTGATCCAACGCCAAGACCAAAAGACACCCTAGGAGGGGACGGGTGAACCCTTTTTTGGGGGACGGGGTTAACAGTAGGGGCCGGGTGTCCTAAAACGGGACGGGAAAGGGTTTAGGGTTGGATTAGGCGGATCCGCGGTAGGGGACGGGTGAACCCTTTTTGGGGGACGGGGTTAACAGTAGGGGGCCGGAAATGTCAACGGGGCATGAAGTTATTATTGAAGTTATTATTGAAATTGTCATTCGAAGTTATTATGAAACAATAGGGAACGCAAGGATTCACAAAAAACAAAGAACACAAAGCAAACTTCATTAATAAAACATAGTAGTCATACATTATATTTATAAACTATCGACAATAGAACACGGCAAACAAGATAGCAACGTTCAATGCCGAAAATTACAAAGATAGTATTTTAGGAAAAGGGATACAAATGTAGGCTATAGGTCCATAATAGAAGGTAAATCAATAGAACATGCATCTATACAATTGCGTAATAAGTTGACAAAGAATAGCAATTGCAAAGTGGCTCGTTCGAGAGACATCACGGAGGTAAAGAACGTAAGTTCTCATAAATTGTAGCGATCAATAGCATTCGAAGGTTCATGGCACTTGGATGGTTATATTGGTGAAAATGAAGGATGAATTTAGCGACATATTATCGGTCAAAGCAAACATTTGCACGTTTGGAATATTAGGTTAGCACCCCTATGAATAATTAGAATACCCTCCACATGGTTGATTTCAAGAGAAAGCCAATATGCAGTGGTTACAGGAGCATTGGGATGAATAAGAAATAATCGAGACCAATTCCGACACACAATAGCCATATTTGCCTTGTCTTCAAAGGCATCAAGTTTAGAAAATATATTATGCATAACTCCTTGAATATTGAAAACAGAATGTTGTGAGTGATAGCGAGGGGAAGATAATTTAACTTCGCCAAATCGCCTTCCTTAAAAGACAAGCTGATTGCGTTTTGTTTTTAATGGACATAATTTCGCACGAAATGACGATTCGTCTTCTTCAAAAGCATTAACGACACACCCTTTGCACCAAGACTCCATAATTCACTAAAAATAATAATAGGAACGCATAGTAGGTTAGTAACTAAATGAATAAGGTTCACAATGGCAGATCTAGGTTTCACAACAACTACTCCAAGATTCACAAAATCAAGTATAGGATTCACGTAATTATGAATCAACATTACAGCATCGAGAGACAGAACATAATCTCATCAAGTGCATGCCAGCTAAATTATTATGAAAGTTGTATTCGAAGTTATTATGAAAGATAGATGCCCGAGGATTGACAAAATAAAAGGAAAATAAACTTGATTAATAGAGCATAGTATTCATACATTATGTTGATACAACATCCGAAATAGAAAACTACTGATTACATATTTATACAAGGGTGCCTTAGCAAGTATACAAAAGTAAGATTAAATACTAACGGTGATAGACCTAAGTACACCGACCGACAACTAAACATAATAGGTTCATTTGAAATATAATTTAGTAGCTACATCCCTATCACGCGAGGGTACAACTTTAAGTCCTACAACTGTGTTCATAAGGTATTATGTCTCATAGTCAGCTTCAGACAATTCCTTGTGTTGTATTATAAGGGCATTGTAGGCAAGCTTTCTTTAGATGTACAAGAAAGCAAATATATCAAAGATGAAGATGAGGACGATGAAGATAATCGATCCCTCCAAAACAAGTCTTTCTCATGGCATATATGTTACGCCATATCCCACCATTTGGTGTTGCTCATTTAGCCAGGAAACCGTCACAACTAGAAGGCCGGGCTAAATGAGCAACACAAATGTTGGGATATATGGCGAAAATATAGGTCGTGAGAAAGGCTTGTTTGTAGGGATCGATCTTCATCGTTATCATCTTCATCTATGATACATATTCTTTCTACTAGTACATGGAAAGAAAGGTAACCTAAAATTCCGTTTTAATACAACCCAAGGAATTGTACAGATGAGGCAAGAGTCGAGCATAGTAATACCTTAAGAACACATTTGTAAGACTTAAAAGTGTACCCTTGCGTGATAGGGAATGTAGCTACTAAATTATATTTCAAATGACCAAGATTAGTCCCTACAAATCAGCAAGCTGTCCGACAAGATAGCATATCCATTTAATGAGCTCAAACTCTGCCTCTTCAAAGATATCGACTACCCGACCCGTACACCAAGTGTCCATAGTTGGCAATGTATACGCAGACAGGAGCAATTGACCTAGGCATATAAATAACTAAAACAGTTCAGACAAAAATAAATGAAAATAACTAAAACATAATAAGTAATACATTTCATACACATACACAAAATGTCATGTTTCGTATAAGTACATTCCGGATAAGTAGGATTAAAAGCCATATCAAAACAAGGTAAAGCATTGGATGAAGTTTTACAAATGACCAACTATGGACAAAGTGGTCTATAGGTTTCGCAAGATAAGGTCTATGCTTCAGACAAGCATTCACATAAACTCATCATAAAAAGATTACAATCATGAGACAGGTTTAACTTCTTGCATTATAATGAGAATGATTCGCAAAATATTCCACCAGATTCACAAAATATTCCACCAGATTCACAAAAACGACTACAAAATTCACAAAATTAACTCAGGTTTAACAACAACACATCAGTCCAATATTCACAATATCACCTCTTAGTTTCATGATACAAAAACACATAACTATATCGACATTGCAGAATCAACAGAGCACCACAACAGCAACAACAAAAAAGCACAATATTAACAAAAACGAAACATATTAAGCAATGAACAATGAGAAAAACCTAATAAACAAAAATTGACGAAGTAAGTATTGAAGAGAGCGAACAGGACATACAAATAGCAGATCGAAAATGCTCCGAAATTGATTTTGTTGCGTTAGATCTTGATCGGATAATTCTTCGAGGATGATTAAAACCGCATTATAATGAAAATGATTTAGTAATACATTATCGAAAAAAATAGTAGATTGAAAAGCGTCTGAAAATAGTAGATCTACAATAATTGATCGAAAATGAAGAAAAATAGTGATACGAATGAGAAGATCACATACCTAGATCCGAAAAAGGACGACCGAACAGAGATGATGATGATGATGATGACGATCGCGATCAAAATATCAGATGATGAACTGCGTGTGATTGCGACGATGATGAACGGTTAATCGAAAAACGGTAGTTGAGTGTTGAGAGTGAAGCGAGTAAATGAGTGAAAAGAGAGAGAGAGGGAGAGAGAGAGTAGAGAGAGAGAGTAAAATGTCGTAAATGAAGTTGTTGGCTGGCATTTGCTTTGAGTGTATGATTAAATAGGGACACGTGGCAAAGATCTCGGTGCGTCTATAGTTATTAGATCCGACGGTTTAAAAGGTGTCCAGCCGCCTCACCCTAAGAAGGGTGCCTCACATGATTCAATCTCTCTCTCTCTCTCTCTATATATATATATATATATATATATATATATATATATATATATATATATATATATATATATATATATATAAGATAACGTATATTCTGATAGAATCAGATAACTAAGCGTCAAAAATTAATATCCATATTAATGTCCCAAAAATTTCAAATCAAATTCGAGATAAATGTAAAAGTTATTCAAATAGTCGATTTTTTTTTTTTGCTCAATCTCACCAACAATGATAGAAACTCTTTTCTAAAGAAAATTGTAACAACGCCATTTTCATGAGTCTCGACCAATGCAAAAAAGCAATTCTTCAAAAACTTGTGGAATAAATTGGAGGAGAGATTGATCGCATGTTGTAAGAAAAAGAGGATCTTTATAAACGGATTTTGGAATATTTTTGGCATGATTATCCAAAGACGATAATGATTTCAATCAAAATTGTCGAAGATGAAAGAAATCAGAAATCGATGCTGCGGAAGATGAAAACCTAATTTTTAGGTTTTTTTGGAAAGCGGAAATTGATGCAGCGAAAGATGATAAAAACCTAATTGTTAGGTATTTTTTAGAAATCAAAACCTAATACAGCGGAAAATGAAGAAAACCTAATATTTGGGTATTTTATTTTTTCTGGAGAAACTGCGAACAAAAATTTGAGAAGAAGAACACAAAAGATATCGATTGAACAAACAAATCGAGAAAGAATTACAAGCTAGAATGTGAGGAGATTTGCGGAACCACGCAAGAAAAAGGAGGATCAAATTGATTGACTTGGCGAATGATAGCATGATAAATCCTATACTCTCTATTATCAACTAGCTTAAGGCCTTGTTTGGTACTCAACAAATTATAATTAGCAGAAATAGATTGGTGAAGTAGATTACAAATGACAGATTTGATTGATATGTTTGACTAGTGTATTACAATTAGCAATTTAGTAGACGTGTTTGGTAATCAGCGGGTTTAGATTAATAGATTGTTGTATGCATGTGTAAATTATAGATATATTCATTTTTTACAATCTACTAAAGTGAATATGCTGGGTGGAGCAGCATATTGGGAAACAATAGATTGAAGCTCATTCTACTGTTTCAATATGTCATTTACCAAACACGTAATTTAGTAGATTGTTGAGTCAAACATACTAAAATTCTCGAATATGCTAAAATTTCATCAATCTACTGTGTGCCAAATACCCCCAAGTTGTGTTGTCTTATTTAGCATTAAGATTTATTTTCAATTAAATAAAACTAGTAGCTTAAGTTGTGTTGAGTCTGTTGACATAAGACAAATTCAAACCCGGGCTACCTTTATTTAGCATCAAAATTTATTTTCAATTAAATAAAACTAGTAGCTTAAGTTGTGTTGAGTCTGTTGACATAAGACAAATTCAAACCCGGGCTACCTTTATTTAGCATCAAAATTTATTTTCAATTAAATAAAACTACTTTAAAGTTGCATAACTCATAAATTTATCATTAATATATTTTTCTATGATATATTTTAAAATAATGATGAAATAAATTATGAAACAAATTAACTGCTCCCGCTTTTAATATTTTACTTAAATCGATTGAATAACTAATTATTCATATAATTTTACTACATCCGTTATTACTACAGTTACTTTCATTGATCCCGTTGTTACTTCTATTACTTTCACTACTCCTGCTCGCTGCTAATATCATTACTTTGACTATTCAAATGAATGATTACTATCATATTACTATATCCAATGTTACTATAGCTACAATTCTTTTCACAACTAACAGAATTACTTTTAGGGAACATTTGGTTCGGGAAAGGGAAATGCAATAATAAAATGATACTCGTAATAAATTAAACATTCCTCTCCGTCACTAAAACGACTGCCACCATAAAACCCACCCCGTGTTCTACCGACGCAGGTGACCACCAGATACGCCGTCTCCGGTGACCACCTGATATGTCGTCGCCGACGTTCCCCTCTGCCCTGACCAGAGTCGTTTTCAATCCTTAAACGACGACCATTGCAGGATTCAATCACCGCCAACGATTATTTCTTTTGAATGTTCTCTCCTGTGTTTGATGCCTTAAGAACGGTTCTCATGTTAGTCCATTTGTATTTCATCAAATTCTGATTTGATTTGATGCTTGTAATTGAATCGACTAAGTAATTGAATTTTATTTATTAGATTTCCGACGAGATTTTTTTTTTTTTTTGTGTGTTGTGAGTTGGAGATTACGGGGGTAACGTATAAGGGTGTTGCACTGTCGTTGCTGGTGGTTTTAGGGTGGTGAATAAGGCTACAACCAGGGAGATGCCGTCGACGGGATGTCATGGAGGAGGACGACGTGGTCGGCGGCGCAGGATGTTATGGAGGTTACGGTAGGCAGTGATGGTGATAGACTGATAGTTGGTAGTGGTAGTGATGGGTTTTGGTAGGGAAAGGGAATTGATAACCTTGGGGGGTAGGTGAATGAGAGTAGAGTGGTTTGGAGTAATGAAGAGGAGAAAGGGTATGATTGTTATGTCAAAACAAACACAAACAAAGGGTATAAAGAACTTTTTATCCCTTACCCTTTCCTATAACCCCATATCAAACGCCCTCTTACTATTTAGACATGCAATTTTAAGAGGTTTACATATTTGCATTAAATTAAATCGAAATAATTATGCAATATTATAAATTTTTGTAAATATAGCTTGATTTATTTACCTTTTAATAGTTTCCAAAATATAACATACTTATATTATATTTGTGTATGTTAAATAATTAACATCTTTATACTAATTAATACTATAAGTGAGACATGTTTATTTGAATGAAAATCACCATATTCTGGTGTTCTCTAAATTTATACTTTAACAAAAACTATATAATATTTACATTGAAGTCCCTTGGTCAGGTCTATCACACATCACTATTGATTAAAACTAAATAATATAACTAATTTGTGTAGATTTATTTAATTACATTGAAATTACTTGGTTTCCGGATTATATATATAGTATTGATTGATATAGTTTGGAGTAGACCATAACTTTTTAAATGAGGAGTGCTAGGGCGACACCAGGTGTTACTAAGTTTGAGTAATGCCCTAATTACAAATTTAAAAAGCTGAGGAGTGCTAGGGCGACACCGGGTGTTACCAAATTTCGGTAACACCCTATTTAAAAAAATAAAAAAAAAATATTAAAAATAGTAAAGTTTTCGTTTTTGCGCCAACATCGTAGGGTAAAAGCGTAATTCATAATCTTTTATTATATTAATCAAATATACTAATTAAAATTAATCTATATAATTACATATCATAACAAACTCTTCTCCATCTTCATCACTTATCAGACCCGTCACTATATCATACAAAGTACATGATTATGCAGCTATAATTATGATTCACGAGTCACGATTAATGAAATTCGACGGATGTGATTAATATAATTTACAGCTTAGTTGATAGATTATGAGAACTTCATGCAATTGCTAATGACTGCAATTTAAGCAAATAATGAACTAGTAATGTAAGAAGAACCGCGCCATATTCATACTGCGAGATGTCATACCCATTCATAGTTCACCCACTGACATTCATATTTAAATTAGTGCACCATATGTCAATTTTGTTTTGCAAATTGATTTTCCAAGTATGGAGTACAGCGCCATTGATGACGCCAAATAGATCTAGAGGAAATTAATATAAATATAAAATCCAATTTAATTAGGCTCCTTATTTTTAGTATTCTGTTATGTAAATCTAGCTTGATATAAATTTCCAGTAATACCCTTTTGTATATTAATAAATTTCAGATTTTAAAACTTTTAAAAAACCCGTAAATATGAAGTAAATTACGATAATGCCATGGGTGTTACACAAATTGAGTAACACCGGGTGTCACTATCTCATTTTCCAAAAAGTAATGGATATAAAGCTAAGCATTTTGGTTTTACCGCCAAAATCACTAGGGTAAAAATGTCATAAGGTTTGAAATGAAGGGAAAAATCCTTTAATTCTCTAGGGGGTGTTTGGTTGGCTCTCTTGGAATGGATTTGCTCAATTCCAAATTTCCAATGTCTGGTTGGAGTTTATTGGAATGGAGTTAGATACCCAATAGATTCTAACTCCATTCCGACCCCCTAGAATCCCATACCAAACTTTCTCCCTTGGTATCAAACTTCATTCCTTCCTTATACAATTTTAAGTTGAACCAAACAAATTTATGAGGGAATCCCATAAATGATTTAGAGTATCAAACCTCAATGCCCATTAAATCATCGGCCATGAACCATGATGATGATGAAAGAAAACATATGATTATGGTGATTATTATAGGTGGTAAACAATGAACTAATGCTTATAAGATTGTACCTTTAATATTTTGCATACCTAGCAGCTAACGATCTAAAGCGTGTTTGCTTAATTGGATGAACAATTAATTTTGTGATTAATTCCTCCCTTGTGAGCGCAATGGTCATCTACCACAGCCACAAAAACCAAAATATTGATGACACCGCAATTTATGTTCATCCACATTAACAGCATGCAAGATCATACCCCATTGTTGTCAGAATCGCGATTCGATCCAACGATTCTACGATTTTACGATCCAAAAATGCTTGACCGATCCTGGATCCTACGATTCTATCATAGTTGTAGAATCTTACGATCCTATTAATTTGAAAATTTCTAGAGATGAGATCATAATACGATCCTACGATTTTACGATCCTACGATCCGATTCCATAATAAAAAAATTAATATATATTTTTATATAATGACACCGTAAAACCCAAATTTCGTGTAAGTTGTTCATACAATGATACTAAAATCATTAATTACCAATATTTTATGAATAAGTAAAAATAAATAAGTGTGTTGATTTTCAATTATATGTTTTTACCAAATAAAAAATTATATTTAGTGAGTTTGTAGAATCTTGCGATTCTACGATCCGATTCTACCGATTCGATCCTACCCTCCCCATCGATCCAAAGTAGAATCCCGATCCTGACAACATTGTTGACATACCCTAATTAATGAAAATTGCAAACCAGAAATTAGATATCTTTTGATTTCTTTGTTGTCGGCCTTTGAATTTTCCAAACCTAAATAATGAATTTCCAACAATACCCTTTTTTAATTAAATAATTTGAATTTGAAAAATATGAAAAGATATTGAAATTTGATGGTAAATTTACCAAAATGCCATGGGTGTTACCGAAATCTAGTGACATCGGGTGTCTCTAACTCATTTTCCTTTTTAAATATTTGACATTTGACGTTGCTAAAGTTGAATTATCCGCTTTTAACCTCCGAAAAAAAAGAAACAAATGACAAATACATAAAGTTGAACCAATACATTACCAGTTTTGGCTTTTTGGTGTCCACTAAAAGTATCCTCTATAGACAGACTACAACAAGAGCAATCTCTTTTGGAGTAGTGAAGACATTGTAATGAACAAACACTCTTAGGTAAGTTTGGCCTTTTCATTCGCCTAAGTCAGGAATTGAATCAGAACCCTTGATTAAGAGATAAGAGTTTTTACTAGTCATTCACACCAACCAACTTAAACTTTGGCTATGGTACTTATTGATAAATAAATCAACATGATAAAATTAGGATTATATGAGACCGTTTTTTAGGAGATTAAGACCCTTGTTCTTTTCAGCTGTAAGGAGTTGAACTAAACTGAACAGGCCTATGTAACCAAATAAATTGCTTTCAACACCAGAACACATGTTTCTAACGTTCAACTGCTCCTACCTTTAATTTTCATGAAATTTACAATAAAATCGTATTTTGGTTGCTTATAAATTCGAAGGAAAACTTTAAACATTGGCATTACCACCTAACAATCCGATTCTGAGCACCACAAAATCCCAAATATTGGCATATATTTTTTTTAGAACATGACTCAAACAACTCCGAAGCATACACAAATAGTGCCGGGATGGGCAGCTCATGATACAACCGGAAAGATCACTCCATACGTCTTTAAAAGAAGGTACGTAATACTCGTAAATACTCTAAATCACGTAGTTCTGTTTCGCACCATATTGTATAGATAAAGTCGCTAAGTAAATTTGTACGTTCCCGTCTTCATCAATGATAGTAAAATTATTTAAGCTAATTCGCCATTTTTATGATCAGAGAAAATGGAGTTAACGACGTGACGATCAAAGTATTGTTTTGTGGAATGTGCCATACTGATCTACATCAGATTAGAAATGATTGGGGTATCACTATGTACCCTGTTGTTCCAGGGTAAGTTCTCTCAACTTTTTTGGCTTACTGATCGAATAAATTAAATTTCTAATTATTACCTCTAAAAATTGGCGAAAATTTAAAGTTGAGCATTATCGACTGTAAAACAGGCACGAGATAACGGGGTTAATAACAAAAGTTGGACAAAATGTGACAAAATTAAAAGAAGGGGACAGAGTAGGTGTTGGATATTTGGCGGCGTCATGCTTAGATTGCGAATTTTGCAAAGATGATCAGGAAAATTACTGTGATCAACTTCAGTGTACTTGCAATGGTATTTTCTGGGATGGTAGTATTACTTACGGTGGTTACTCTAACATACTCGTCGCTGATCATAGGTATGTATCATGAATGTACGTACTAATACGACTAGTACCTTATCTAAGGTTAATTAAGATAATGTATAATAGGTACGTTGTACGTGTACCGGAGAATTTACCAATGGATGCAGCAGCACCACTGTTATGTGCCGGGATAACAGTGTACAGCCCAATGAAGGACAACAACTTGCTTGAGGAATCAACGAGTCCAAAGAAAGTAGGGATAGTTGGGCTAGGCGGTCTAGGCCATGTCGCGGTTAAGCTTGCCAAGGCATTTGGTCACCATGTCACCGTCATTAGTACCTCTCCTTCTAAGGAGGTTGAGGCTAAACAACGTCTTGGCGCTGATGATTTTGTTATCAGCACGGATGCCTCCCAAATGAAGGTGCACCTTAATCTTGTTATTGTTTTTTATCGTGTCAAATGAGTCGTAAAAGCAGTACAATACTTATAGAGATGGTAATGAAATAAAGTACCATCAGATAATGTTATCTCATTTTTCTTGCTGATATCTCAAGACTTATATTATTTTCTCATTCAAACTCTTCTTTATGTCTTAATATGTAAATAGGCGAAACTAAGGAGCCTAGATTTCATACTGGACACGGTATCGGCTTATCACTCTCTTGGGCCAACTTTAGAGCTGTTGAAAGTAAATGGAGTTCTTTCCATTGTTGGGGCACCTGACAAACCCTTGGCTTTGCCCTCTTTCCCTCTGATTTTCGGTACATACTTCTTTCTCAAACAATTTGTGTTATTATAACTAAGTTCGACTTATTTTTCACCGTATCTCTATTTCAATTACTATGCTGAGACTTCTTCTCAATTGATATCGATTCAACTTGAATGAAACATTGTAAAAACTGAATTTATCTCGATCGTGTATTCATGTTCCTTTCTAGATAGGGTGACGCGAATCGTCACTAACTGTTGGGAAAGTAATCCCAACATTAATCCAAGATTCCAAGGCATAAGTTAAAGTCAAGGTTTTGAATATAGTATTTAGAGTCTTTAATGGTTACTAGTTTGTAGATAGGTTACTAATGTTATTCTTAAGTAATACTATATGTTACTAAGTATAAATGTTAGGAGTTAAATTAATAAGACATTAAAACTCTTAATATGACTATGTTGGAGTTAGGACTTGGACCTTGTATGTAAAGGTTATCACTAGTCGTGTTGGATAAGTGTAGTGTTGTGCTTAATATCCCAAGTTAAGCATAAATTGAAATCTTAGCTATTAGCTAAGTGTTAGAGGATTGCAATTGTATTATTGTTTGTGTTTGAATAATAATACAAGGTTGGGGTGTGGTTAAGTCCATAACAAAATATTATGTCTTTACACTTTTATATTATTTGTACCAAAAACCTCAACACTAACTACTGACCAATTGGAATATAAACATTTTTATTTTTCACAGGAAAAAGAATGGTAAAAGGGAGCGTGGCGGGTGGAATGAAAGAAACGCAGGAAATGATGGACGTATGCGGGAAATACAACATAACTTGTGACATAGAACTTGTTACACCCGACCAAATTAACGACGCTTTGAACCGTCTTTCTAAAAATGATGTTCGCTATCGATTTGTCATTGATATTGCTGGCGAGTCTTCTAGCGAATGAACTTGCTCATTCATATTTATCCTTCGACTCAAAAAAAAAAAAAATACTCCAGTTTCATTATATTATATAGTTTATTAGATATACAAAGATGTTTAGCATAGACAAATATAATATAAGTAGCCAAGTAGGTTATGTTTTGTAAACTATGTAAAGTGAAATAAATCAAAATAAATCAGGATTGTTTCAAAAGATGCAATATTATTCCATAATCTGTATATTTCATAAAATTCGATAATCAATTGATTTAAAAATTAAATTTCAAAGATACTATATTCTATAAAATTAGATAATCAACTGATTTAATAAATAAATTTGATAAAATAATTGCAGGGACATTGCATGTAGGAAATATGATAGTAATCAGTCATGTGACTAATAAAAGTAACAATAATAAAAAATCGGAGTAGTGAAAGTAATAGTAACAACGGGTGTAGTGAAATTAACATTATTAAATGCAGGAGTTGTGAAAGAAACAATAATGACGGCGGGAGTAGTGAAAGTAATAGTAGTCACAACAATTCGATTTTAACAATAGGAACAACGGAGAATGTAAATAACAATAGGAACAACGGAGAATGTATGAAAAATTAGCTAACAATTCGATTTTAAAAAAATTCTTTATTTAAATACGAGTTTGAAAAAATAAAAGGGGATGGAATTGGTCGGTGTAACAAGTTATATAAATGGTAAACATACGAGTTAAGCTAGTCTAACGTAATTTTATTTCTTAGAAATTAAAATTTGAGGTAAATAGAGATTGTTCAGGCGAGACCGGGCACCAAACCTAATCCTTACTTCTTAAAAAGAGCAAACCTCAGTCAACTGTAGCAATGAATAGTAGTTAGGCAATGTCCTCCTACACCGTTGGATTCCTCCTTAAGATCTTGTCCCTCCATTTTTCTTTTAGTCACAGCCACACTCTAACCTATTCTTTCAGTCATTCCACTCCACTCATTCTCATCGTCTCTCGATTTTCACTCCTCACAAATCTCTCAACAAAACCTAGCATCTCACATCTTCTCAAAGGTATTTACTCTTAATCTCATTTTTGTTGTTTGTTTCAATTTGATTTCATTGTTATTGTTGTTAAGGTATTAAGATGATGTTGATGGTTCTGTGTGACACATACCTTCTGTTCAGAATACTCACTATATTTTTATATGCCCATAGATTTCCCGGCACTTGATTGATATAACTTCAACCCTAGATTTCGCGGGTTGGGATTTTTTGTTTCGAGGTTGATAATTTTACTCTTTGTTTTCTGGGTTTTTTGTTATTTTCATTATCGATTTCCTTTTCTTATTGTTTATTAATTTGTTCGTAGATTTCTGAGATGGTTATATTGTGGGGCTGGAGTTGTGGGCACGAGCTTGGAGCTGTAGATTCGTTAAGTTCTCCTCAAAGGTTAGCGATTTAGTAGCCATGTATTGCTTTTGTTTATGTGGATTTTGTAATTTTGGTATTTCTGAATATCTCATTATTTTGTTGTTCATTGTGGGTTTAATTAGTGTTATGGTTATTGTTGCTGATATTTGTAGATTCTCGTTTCCGGTTTGGCATTTCTGATGCTGGCTTTCCTTAAAGATGTTCCGTCATTTGTAAGCTTGTTACTTAGTTACGCCCTTTAGCCTCCCTCTCGTTTTCTGTGTTGGTATATTCAATCATAAATTGGTCAGTTCAGTTATCAATTCCTCATGTATGTTGAGAGATGTGTGTTTTAACTATTTTATTTAATTTACTGGGTTTTAGTTTGCTAATTTTGCTCTCTTCTATGTTTAATGGTGATATTTTTAATGATCTTAGGGTGTAGTAATTGTTGACGGTCGCTACTCGCTCGTGAGTGCAAAATAGTTTTCTGCTTTTCTCTCATCATAATTTGGTAGGTGCTCTTGCACACTCTTATATGTACTCCATTCTCAATTGGGTGCTCCGTCAATTCTTGTGTTGACCGATTCAATTACCAGAAATCGGGAAATATGATGGTAGAGAAGCGGGTCTTGCTATTTTATTTAATGGGTTTGGGTTTTGTTGCTTTATATCAGTTCCTCATATATGTTGGTGGAGATGTGAGTTGTGTCTATTTAATTTTATGGGTTTTGATTTCGTTGCTTTATCAGGTAACAAATTTCCCCTCTTTCCCCTTCAATATCACACAACAAAGACGGTGGCGTGATGACAATGACCGTGCTGATGGTTAGTAGACAACGACGGGACAAACTTCTGCTGATTGCCGTTGACAATGCTTTAAGGTTACATCGTCTTTCTGCTTCTCGCTATTCATTATTGTCGGCTTTGTTTTCTGGGTTCTTCTGTTAAGCACTTTTAATTTGATCATCGTTATCTGGGTTTTTCGCTCATATATTAGGTGGGTGTCATGTTGAATTATAGGGGTTTGTTTGATATCAGTGTATTTCTTTTAGGCTTCCCTTATGTTGTTTTTTAGAATCACTACCATTTTGAGTGTTTTTTGGGGCGTACACCAATGTGAGGATCTTATATTTGGTTCTTACATTGCAGCTTTCAGTCTGTTCTTATTGTTTATTATTTTTTAATTTCTTGGGGTAGGAATTAAATTGCCTAAAATTTAATTGGTGAGGGTTTCAATGTCTGTTCTGCTTGTATGTTTCTCTACGAGGTTATAAGCTTATTTTTCATTTTAGATTGATTTTATTTAATAGGTAAAGATCTGTTTGATTTTACCGCTGCTCATAACTGACTTTTTGGGAGGTGTTGTTTTAGTTGTTTGTAATGCTTAGGAAAATCAGCCTTCAGTTCAGGTTACAGCTATGTACAACAATTTCTAATTGTTCATGTTGCTTGTATAAAGGTATTCTGCTGTTTGAGCCTTTCATTGGTAGTAAGTTCATTTGCTGTTTTGATTTGCATTTTAATTGAGGTGTGTTTTTCGAGATTTTAGGTGTTGAGAAATGCGGCTATCGTTTGGTTTTGGGGGATTGCAGGTATTCTGCTTGCACATATGTATGTTTGGGTGATTGGCGTATACTCTATGTTCTCTTATTTTCTCAACTTTTCTTTTGGTAGATATCTTCATTGTAAATCTTATTCATCTTTGCCGTTTTAATAACAGTTTATATACGCAGAAACAATTGTCCTACTCCGTCGCGCGATCTCCATGTTCCATTGCAGGTTTGTTATGGCTCTTTGATCTTTTCATTTTCTTAGTATATGAGGAGTGATCTCCCCCTCTCATTTAACTTTACCAATTTCCATTTCCTCACTCTCATTCCCTTTTTCAGTTCCAATAAACTTCATAAATACATTTATCTCTCTCAAATTTTGAAATTTCATTTTAGTTTTCATTCGCTTTTTACTATTGTTCAAGCTTCCTACTAATGCGCTTGCTACTGATGTTTGGATCCCTGTTTTGAAGGCGACTGCAACTGGCCCCTTTGATGTCGGAAGCAGTCATAGACAGACGAAGATGCTTGAAGCTCAGTCATAGACAATCGTAATTATGCGAGGTACATACCAAAGCATTTACCTTTGTTTTCTTCCTGCTTCTCAGCCTTGCTCTTGTCCTTTGACCCACAATTTCATCCTCTCCACAAACATACCAAAGCATTGAACTTACGTTTCCTCAACCTGTTTCTTGTCCATGCGCTCCCCAACTACCTTGGCCAAAAGAGGCTAAGAGATCTAAAACATCTCTTCATGTTATCAATACTCCGTCTTCTGTAGAAACCTATGGCAATGCTAAAGGAACTGAATTAAAAAAGAAGCTCAAGACAGTGCACAAACCAGTGGCTTAGCCATCTACTGCACCGGATCCTGTTGTTTTGAATTCTGGGCCTAACATAAATATGCAGCAGAAACGTGCCATTAAGGACTCAGGAAGTATGAAAGATGGTGATCGTCGTTTACAAGATCTTGATGCAGACCGAACAGTACTTAAGATTAAACCTTTGAATGACACGCCTGAAAACCCTGAAAAATTTAAACAAAATGCCGATGAATGGTTTTTCAAGTGCATGGTGCTTTTAGTTGAAAATATCAGTTACCAGAAAAAGTTCAAGGGGCAAGGAATTGGTTGTCGCTTGAAATGCATCATATGTTCCAGGTTTGTCTTTGACATTGGATTTCTTATTACTTTATCTGTTTTATGATCCAGGCCGATTAACTCTTTGTCTTTACCTAAGGCATTTGTTCTTGTTGCATGATTAATATTGATCTGCTTCTACATGCCTTTATCGTGGAAACTAATGTTTTTGGAGGAAGCCTCTAATCGTTTTGAATATTAATTGACCTCAAACTCTTGAAGTGATGTGTGAGGTGTATGGGTAGACCGTAGACAGCACCACCGTGCTCACATGAATTTGAACTGATTTACTATTAGTGGTAGAATAGCAATATTGACATGCCGAGAAGACCGTTGTCAGGTTTGGTACTGAGAGTGCGACAAATGTTTTTTGACACTCTTAAGGGAGCAATGGGTCGAAATATCAACTTGGAATTTCATATCAGTTAGATTATTATCCATGTTGTGTTGTTTATCATAAACTTTCAGAATTTGCAACATTTATGGACTTGCTCTCAAGGCTCATCTTTAGAAATGGGGGTGTGGTTAGCTAATACTCCAGCCGTTCTGGTCATTTGTTTCCCTTTACTTTTGGCACAAATGCCAAGGAGAGGGGAGGGGGCTGTTTAAGGGTAGTGTTATTGGATGACAAGTGGATAATATTGAAATTAGATGATCAAATAACCCATTAAAAACATGCCTAATATAGATAGGTAAACAAATAATTGAGGCACCCAAAAATGTAAATGGTAAACAAATGATCGGGACAGAGGGAGTAATATAAATGACCTTATATTAACTTGTCTCTTCAAGTATCGTAATCGGTTTTAGGTTTAGTTTATCAAGGTGCGAAATGACAAGGTAATTTAGCAAATTATAAAACACTTGTTATGCTGATTGAGCAGATTTTAAGATGAGCTTATTGTGAAGGTTTCTTTGTTCTACACCTATCATGAGCTTAGTTGCCCTTGTTATTGTCAAATTGTTCTACAATATGAAACTAACAGAGACTTCAAGGCCAAAGAAGAACGCCTTAAAGAAAAGGTGTAGAACTTTTCTTTGTGTTTCTCCTCCATCCTTGTATAGAGTTGTTGCTATTGTCATTTGATTATTTTACGCCTAAGTACACCAAAAATAGGTCTCTTTGGTTACTAAAATTGTTTGTTCAGAGACCGCTACATCCTCGACATAAAAAAGCAAGGTCTGAGAGAATTCACTAAAATTGAGTGGTGTATATCTTTCTAAGTTTTTCCGCAAGGTAAAAGCGTATATGATTTTGTCTGTGGTCGACTGTTCATTTGAGAAACTCATACCTTTCCACTGAATTTGAAAGCTTTCTTCGTCACAGAGGGTGATCCGATTTTTGTTGACCTTCTAGCTCCGAAGCTTGTTGGGAAACGATACTTAGGGTCAGTTTGGATGACAAGTAAACTATCCTTTTATCCCTCAAATGTACGTGTAAGTCGAGGTGCTTACGTATTGTATGTGACCATTTTTTTTATCATGCTTAGGTTTATAGAATCAGGCCCAATACTAGAACCGGACGAGGCGGACATTTTGGGCGGTTCGAATACTGAGTCACTTAAGGAGTGGGGATGCATCCCTAAACTTGAAGGACTATAACTCAAATCAACAGGAGAAGATCGAGGAGATGAAGGTAGCTATTCGCATTGCATCTTCGAAGAAGCCTATTTTTAAATGGGAATGTATCTTAGAGAACACGTGATTCTAGAGGTAGTTTTAACCGCTTTACTGATTTGTTTTTCTATTACAAGACTTGAACCTTTTATGTCAAGATATGTAAATTTTCGTAGTGAGGGACATATTCCTATGGCTCACTATCAGTTTTCAATATAAAACCTTTGCCTTACATGAGACCTTTGAAGGTACACAAAGGATAACTAAGGCAGATAACCTGTTTTGATGCCAAATTGGCAAAGTAATTAACATTTGATTTTATACGCCAACGCACGGTACCTCAACAGGATTCTTGTTAGTCTTGTATAAAAGATTCACCGAATTGGGGCTCCGCGCCCGGGAGGGCGCGACGCAACAACTAGTAAAGAATAGAAGGGAGTACTTAATTTGATCTAAAGGGTACTCTTAGATTGTTAGGTTAGCAAGATATTGTTCGATGACAAATACGGAGTAACTTTTTTAAAAGAGAATAATTCATTGAATAAAAAATAATGATAAATTGTTATTTATATCAAATTATTTTCACCGTTTTTCTATCTACATAGTATAAAAGTTGAGTTTTTTTAAATATTTCTCATTGGTTGATGAGTTTTCACATGTGGGTCCCTTTATATTTTTTATTTTATTTAATTATCATCTCTCCTCAATTCAATTCCTATTTCTATCTCTTATTCCTATTTTAAGTACTTATGTTAAAATATAAGTTAAAATATCACAATTTACATAAAATGTTGTAATTTACATACATTCAACGGGTCTAATTAACACGTCAAATACCTTAAATATAATTCTGATAAAAGACAATTGTATATTATCTGATATTCAAATCTAATATTTATCAAATATTCAAATCTCTAAATATGACTATTTATATTGTCACGGTATTGAACACTTAATCACACTCAATTATATGTCCATGTATCTAATGATAAATTTCTTTATTACGACGTATAAATAATACGTACTAACTTCATTTAGCTTTAAAACAATATTTCATTTTAGTTTTTTTTATGTATGCCACAATTGTTGATTTACAAGTTACTCTATTGATTTTTATTTATTGCAGGTAATAAAAATAAGAACGAAAATGGATGTGAGAATGGAAATGGAACGATTCAACAATAATAAGAAATCAAAAATTATTTTATTTTAAATATTTTTCTCTGATGAACGACCCATTTTAATACGAGCTCAAGAGATCAATTTCAGTTTTCATGTGTTGGCTTTTGCCCGATGATTAATGATTTATGTGGCAAAATGTATCAATTGAGAGTTTTATTTTCACATTAATGTAAAATTATTCTTTTTTTTTGGCAGAAGTAAATAAAGGGTTTTAACATAAAAAAACAAAAACAACTAGGTGGTCATGACACTTTTAGCAAGATCATGAGCCACCACATTAGAACTCCTAGGAATATAAGAAAAGCGTAAACAATGAAAAAACGGAAACATTAACCGCATATTATCAAGGAGCCCCTTCGTAAGATGATGTTCCATCTCCACTCCCGCTAATTGATGAATTACTTGCAGACAATCGGTCATGATTTCCAGATGAAGGTAGCCCATTCCCGTGGCCATCCGTAGAACCTCCCGAAGACCCAAAGCCTCAGCTTGAAGTGCGGACTCCGCTCGTACCTTAACCCCCCTTGAACACACCGTCTCACCCAAATGACCATAAACCACCCAACTAATAGCCGCATTCCTTGGAGTCTTCCAACCTGCATCTACCATAACCTTCATAGTAGCGCACAAAGTATGTTCCCCTCCCACCACGTAAAGAGGTTGGCCATCCCTAAAACCTTGTGAAACCAGGCTACTTTCATCATTCTTTACCATTTGTCGGGTCCCCACATCTTCATCCAAAACCCTCAGAGCCGTATCCACATTATAAGACCACAATGAGATAAACCAATGGGGATTAAATGGCTCACCTTTAAACAAAATTCCACTACGAACAGCCCACAAACACCACAACGTAGCCATGAACTTAACGATGTTCTCCGTCGCATTATCCATTTTTTCCAACAAATTCACCCAATTGATAATCCAGTCGCCAATCTCAATGGATGAGCAACCAAAAGTACGAATGCCCAGATCACCACATGCCCAGATACGCTGTGCAATGCTGCAGTCACGGAAAAGATGCTCCCTAGTTTCAATAATTCCATCAGACAGATTACAAAGCTTGAAAAATGCGAATCCACAGGAATACTTCTTCTAGAAAACCCACACCCCAAGGACAACGAATCAGTCAAAATTCTCCACATAAGAACCCTCCAAGTCGCTGGTCCCGGTAGCTTCCAAAGTTTCCTCCTACAGAAAGCAATACCCTTTGTACTTATCTGAGATCTATCCTTCATAGTCCCATGAAGGTCCATGAAGGAACTAAAAGTCAACCCATAACCACTCTTGACTGAATATTTGCCACAAGAAGTATACTTCAAGTAGATGTTATCGTAGATTGTGGAATCGCAGGGTGGGATAGCTAAGATATTATCAGCTACATCCTTCTCAAATAAGTACCGAATAAGACCCGCATTCCACCTTCCATCGTCCAATCGTAGATCACGTACTTTCAGATCCATGTAACCCGCATTAACCGGCGACATTGCCGCATTACTTGGGTCAGGCACCTCTTCCTTCACCCACTTCGTCGTCCAAACATTAAGATTAGAATCCACCCCTGGTTTCCACGCAATATGTTGAGAAAGGAGCGCAAACTCATATCGAAGACTCCGCTCACCCCACGACATATTACTCTTCCGCGAACAAACCAACTCATGCATCAACCCACAATCCCCAAACATCTTAGCCCGAAAAATCTTACAGAAAGCAGTTTTATCATCCGACACAATTCGCCAAGCATGTTTGGCTAGCATGGCTTGGTTTAAACATTCAATATTACGCAGCCCAAGACCACCCGCACTCTTTGGCAAGCTTAAAAAATTCCTACTACACCAATGGACATTCTTACCCACCCTACATCTAGCCCACCAAAAATGTGACAATAAAGATTTAATCTTAAGAGTCACACTTACCGGTATTTTAATCACCGATAGATAGAAATTTGAAATATTTGATAGGACGGACGTAATAAAGGTAAGCCTTCCAGCTGGAGACAGAAAAATCACATTCCAAGAAGAGATACGCTTGGTCACCATATCAATGAGACCTTTAAACAACTTGCGCTTCGACCCAATAAAATCCGTGGGCAGGCCCAAGTACTTTCCAAAGCCCTTATTATTTCTAATATTGAGAACTTGCAGACAAACCTTTGCCTGAGCCAAAGTAGTACTTGGACTAAATAAAATTCCTAATTTTGAATCATTAATCATTTGTCCCGAAGCTTTACAATAGGCCTTCAGAATGGCCTTCAGCCCATGCACAGACTGTCCACTAGATTGAAGAAAGAAAACCGCATCATCCGCAAAGAAAAGATGCGTTAGAGGCGGTACCTCACGACACAGTCTAATCCCTTGTAGTAAGCCTTGCGCCTGCGCCTGAATAATCTTCCCGGAAAGAACCTCCATACATAAAATAAACAAGTATGGAGACAACGGATCCCCCTGACGAAGCCCACACTTCGGCTTGAAAGGCGGAAGAGGAGACCCATTAAATAAAACTTCATACGACACTGAGGTCACACAGCTCATAATAAGTCAAATAATGCTTTCTGGGAACCCAAACTTACATAGGGTGGCCTCAAAAAAAGGCCATCGGACCCTATCATAAGCTTTACTCATATCCGCCTTGAACGCAAATTTACCATGTCTACCCCGTTTATGGGAGTTGATGTTATGGATGAGCTCATGAGCCAAAAGAATATCATCGCTGATAAGTCTTCCTGGTACAAAAGCATTTTGAAACTCTCCAACCAAAGACCCCATAATCTTAGCAAGCCGGTTCGCAATACATTTAGAGACAATTCTCATGAAAACATTCAGAGGATAATTGGCCTATAGTCTTGAACCACTTCCGGGTTTCCACATTTCGGCACTAGTGCAATAAAAGTCCGATTACCTTCCGTTAGGATCCGCCCAGAGTTTAAAATGGACAAAATAGCCTTTGTAAAGTCCTTCTTTATGAGACCCCAACACTTTTGGAAGAACACGACTGGAATCCCATCTGGCCCTGGGGATTTTAAAGCCCCCATCTGGAAAACCGCACCCCTCACTTCCTTTGCAGAGAACGACCTACGTAGCCAATCCACATCATCCTCGAAAATACAAGTTCCTAAAGTAATGTTGAAAACCGCACCCTAAAAATCTCATCATCAACATTAAGCTCCACCTCCATCTCATTAACTCCATACAAGTTCCTAAAGTAATGTTGAAACGCCATGGTTACCTCTCCCGGGTCATAAGACCAAGAGCCATCATTATTTTTTATCCCATGAATAAAGTTCCTCCCCCCTCTACCTTTTACCCAATTGAAGAAATATCTAGTACAAGTATCACCATCCACAGCCCACCGCAACTTAGCCCTTTGTTTCCAAAAGTGAGCAGCTGCAATGGCAAATTCCCGTACTTCTTTATCCACTTTAATGTGCTCGTCCTCCTTTCCTTCACGAATAGCAAGTTCAATACCCTTTTCCAGTCTATCATCAAAATCATCCCACTTTTGTCTCCATGAAAGTTTTTTATCAAGTGTCCAAGATTTAACGCGTTGTCGCACACGCGCGTGGTCAAGAGCCCAAGCATCAATTTTATACGGCTTCTTGTTTGTGTTACTCACAAGATTAAGATCAAGCTCAATTGGTGCGTGATCAGAGATCTGAATCGGGTAATGACGTAAACCAGTATTTGGAAAAAGAGACAACCAATCATTAGAACCCATCGCCTTATCCAATCGTTCATACACACGTTGATATCCTCTACGACTATTGCACCAAGTAAAGCGAGGCCCCTTGAACGGGATATCAACTAAATCATTCCGCACACGTCACTCATTAAAAACCATTACGCCATTAATCGAGGAAGTAGCGGTACTCCACTTATCATCCGAACATTCTACTTGATTGAAATCACCAAGAATTTACAACGGGTACGAGAGAGTAGCTAAGTAAGACTCCAAATCCTTCAACACGGAAGCTCGCATAGAAGTCTTAGGAGCACCATAGAACAAAACCAAATACCACAAACGTCCATTAAATTTCTCGACAAGGAGGATTACAAAATTCATACAAGAAAAGACATGGCTCATCCTAGCCTCATTACGCCATCCTACCCATAAACCACCGAATGAACCAACCGCATCAATCCCCATACACTTATTAAAACCAAAAGGTCGAAAAATAGGGCTAATAGAACTAACATTACATTTCGATTCCATAATAAAAACAAAATCATAATATTTATTCCCTAATAACGCTCTTAGTTTAGGAATTGTAGGGGAGAGCGTATTATTTAGGCCCCTACAATTCCAAGCCAATCCAATCATGGTGAAATAGGAGGTTGTGCAGGCCCAACCTCCGTAAAGCCCTCAACATCATCATCAGCAGCTCCAAAATTAACAGAAGAATCAGAGGACTCTTACAAATCCAGCCCATCAACATTCACATGAAAACCAACCCCAACACCAACACCTTGATCCTTCTAAATACCCAAGCCCACACACGATTTCTTAGCCAGATGGGTAAGATACTCCTTAGCATGCTCAATAGTGACCATGGCAGCATCAGGAACCAAACCCACCGAACCTCAGTACAACATTTTCTTTTCTTGGCACGTAAAACAGCATCCCTATTCACTTCCAAAAACTCAGACTTGTGATACAAGTCAGCCAACCCCATAAAGCCATCAAATAAACCAGTTTTAGGACCAATACCCTCATCCATGTTTGCAATCAAAGTAGCATAAGGACCAGTACAAGACTTAAAAAAGAATGCCCCATCATGAACAGGCAGCCCATCCACAACCTGCTTACCCTTAAGAGCCTTATCCTTTATCATAGAAACAAAGATCAATCGCTCCTCAATCCTCTGCATAGCAGCAGCCATACCAGCTTCCAACTTCACACCCACCCTAGCTATAGCAGTAGATGACAAAGAGGACCCAACACCTACAGCCACTCCCTCAACAACACCCTTCCCCTTCCCTACCTCCTCACACCCATCCCTGTTAATCTACAAAGCATGACTAACTTCAGTAGTATCCTTAGACGTGGAGATCAGAATAATAGCTGCACTATGGTGGAAGTCAGAAGAGTCTTCAGATTCTGGGCCCAACACAGCCAAATTAATGACCCAAGAGCACGGTGGAACTGGTTCACCCTCAGAATCATCACTAATATTAATAACTTCAACCACATCATCCTCAGAAGAAGCTTCCATATTTTCAGTAGGTGTACCCAGATCCATATCAGCAGACCCTTCTTCTCCCACCCCATGTTGAACATGACCATCATCAGGATAATGGTAGACCACAGGTAAACCCATAGGAGATAAATCAAACGTTTGATTATAGCCACGGTGATCATCCTCTAACCTAGCCCAGTTCACATCAGCTTCAACCCTATTAAGAATCGCTTCTTGAATTCTGACATCACGATCCAGGACCCCCCCAGACCCACCAGCACCAGTATAAAGCAAATAAGGATCAGCTGCTTGAACCTGATGCAAGAAACTAGGTTGTCCCACAGGTTCCCCCTGATTCTCAAACTCTTCACCCACACTAAGAAAATTCTCAGAGTTATTGTTGTTGTTGTTCCCAGTATTAGAATTAGGATTATCACCATTACCCATAGCTTCAGCATTTACCGCCTGAGATCCATTGTGTAATATTACGGTTTTATGAGTCTCTGGGTACTCTATCGAGTGGGCCTTACTCTGTCGAGTAAGGGTGTTTTGATTTAAGAAACAGTAGTCTGGCTGTAGGGTACTCGATCGAGTAGCCTGGGCACTCGATCGAGTAAGTGGCACTCGATCGAGTACGTCAGTTAATCGATCGAATAGCCTGGGCACTCGATCGCGTAAGTGGCACTCGATCGAGTACGTCAGTTACTCGATCGAGTAGCTCGGTTTACGGGTAATGTTTTGTCGGGTTTTGTTAATAACACGGATTAGTATATAAATCTTTCTGTCATCTTCGTAATACACTTTTACAAACCTAATCACATTGAAAAAAGATTTAAGTTACGTTCTTCGCATTCATCCGTGTTATTGACAAATCCCGGAGCTTGAGAGGTCGGATTTCATCGTTCTTTACATCCTTGTGATCCTTGCGTCGAGGGTAAGATCTACGTACCAATTTTATAGTAATCAGTTAAGTTTGTTTAAACCCTAATTTGGGGGATTGGGGGTTGTGTTAGTTTTTGTATGGTTAGTGATTATGTGATTATGTGTTAGGAGAGGGATTCGTAGAAGAGGCATTTTCATATAGCTGTTGAGATCGTCTGCGTGTGTTGCATTCCAAGTAGGGTTTTCCCTACTCATTATTAGTCACATAATGTGGTTTGTTGTTGATTGTGATTATTTTAAAGTATCATATTCATATTGTGACGGTTGTTGAATTTGGTTGTTGTTGATTGTTGTGATTGTATCTGTCTGTGTTCTTCGGGGTGCGTCCCTGTCTGAGTGGAGTCACTTGCGGGAGTGGCTTCACGCCCATTATTCGCCTTCTGTGGAACCCGCCACAGAAGGGATGTGCACATTAATGGATTTAGGTTTATCGCTCTATGGTATGAGCGAGGCTTAGGTGGGAATGGTTGCGGTCCCCCACTGGCGGTGTGGAGTAACCTGTTGCGATGGGTACTCTGGCATGACTACACACTTTAGTGTGTAGTCAGTGATGAGGAGTTGATTATGGAGTTTGGGTTATGTGACGATTGATATGTGTTGGTTTCTGTCTTATTGTAATTATATATGATTGTGTAATTAGTACTGGCCCCGTCTTTGTTTTGAAAAACTGTGGTGATCCATTCGGGGATGGTGAGCAGTTGTTGAGCAGGTATGAGTCGAGACATATGGGCTAACTAGGATGTGTCACCACAAGATGATAGAGTCTTCCGCTGTAGTTTTGAGTAGTTGTCAGACATTTTGATTAGTTGTTAGACTTTTGGTTTGAGAACATGTAACTCGTATTTTATCAGTTGGTTTTGGGTTGTAATCACTAAACTTTATACTTTTAAATGTTGTTTCTTTATTGTCTTTTGATTATCTTTGCCTCGGGAAACCGAGAGGGTGACATCTTTATACCTGAGTGGTCCTGGTAAGGCACTTGGAGTATGGGGGTGTCACAAAGTGGTATCAGAGAGACGATCCTGAAACCTGTAACTAATGAATCTAATGAACATAGGGAGTCAATTAAAATGAACCCGGGGTAAAAGTTGTAGGAGCTAATGCAAAGGCTTGGGAGACGTCATAAAGTCGCGAACTCGCCCTGGAATTTTAAACCAGTCACATGGGGGGTATGTGTCAAGGTCGTATGTGTTGTCTTTTGGTTCAAATGTGTACATAACGGTATGTGTTGTGAACTGTTGGATGTTGGGAGTGGAGGATTGAAAGTATGGTTAAAGGTTGAAAAGATATGTTTTATATGTGAATTGAATGAAGAAGCATGTTGGGTGTTTATAATGTGGCATTTCGATAATATGAAGTAGATTGCTTTAATGATTATATGAGAAATTTTGTAGATTTGCATGCGTAGTTATAATTATAATGCCAAGATTATAAAGATTGCGTATTATGTTGGGGTAAGTGAGATAACATGAGAGTAGCGTATACGAGTCAGCATGACTCAATCGAGTGGGGGGCACTCGATCGAGTAGGTGAGGTGCTCGATCGAGTGGGCCTAACTCGATCGAGTGGATAGTTTGATGTTTTTATGGTCAGAACCGTGTTTTTGGGTACTCGATCGAGTACATAGGGGCACTCGATCGGGTAGGGGGCACTCGATCGAGTGGCTTGTCAGCTCGGTCGAGTATGTTAGAGATCAGAAGGTCTGTTTGGGGTCTGGTGTCGGGGCACTCGATCGAGTATGTTGGGCACTCGATCGAGTAGCCTCAACTCGATCGAGTAGGTTTTGGCACTCGATCGAGTGGGGTCCGGGCAGGCTGTTTTCGTGTTTTAGGTTATGGTATGTATGTTTATATCTACCTTTTCTTATATAGTTTCAAGATGCCGCCAAAGAAAACCGTCTTGTATGCGAGAGCTGAGAGCATGAACGTTGATAACATAGTTAAGATGTTGGAGCATCAAGATGCTCTTACGTAAGCGCTAAAGAGAGTGGGGAAGGATAAGGAGGTTGATCATTCTAAGATCAGTCTCTGCATAGCTAGGTTTAACCCGAAGGAGTATAAGGGAACCGGGGAGCCAATTCTTCTCGACAATTGGCATCGTGAGATGGAGAATATTATGGATTTGGTACATTGTCCGGATGAGATGAGGATAGAACAAGCTGCGTTCTACTTGAGGGAGGCAGCAGGAGAGTGGTGGGATAAGGTAAAGTGAGTGCAAGAGGTATGTATGAGAAGCAGGGGCTGCCTGCTATTCCTTGGGAAGAGTTTAGGAAAGCTATGAAGAGGGAGTTCGTGCCGGAGCATGTGAGGAGTAAGCTGAGGGAGGAGTTTGATGGGTTCAAGATGACCTCTGAGATGTCTGTGGCTGAGTATTACAAACAGTTTAATGAGAAGGCTAGGTATGCTGAGGATATGGGATTGAGTGATGAGAACCTAGCTGTGAGGTTTTAGAAGGGGTTGACCCCCCAAGATAATGGAGAAGTTACCCGTGGGGATCCTTACAGATGTCAAGGAAGCTTATGAGAGGGCTGGGAGAGCTGAGAGGCTGATAGAGATGACCCGAAAGAGAGGTTCTGAGAAAAGAAAGGCTGAGAGCGAGGGTGGTGGCCAATCTAACTACAAGAAGGGCAACCACACTCAGGCTAGAGCATATTCTTCTGGTTTAGGGTTTAGTGCTGGGGCTTCATACGGGCGTGGCCGTGGTATTAGTGGTGGTAGTTGGGGTATGACCTGCTTTAACTGTGGCGGTGTAGGCCACAAGAGACATGAGTGCACCAGTGCGGTGAGCGGGGGTTACCAGAGGCCGGGACAGGGGAGCTTTTCTCAGGGGCCGGCACAGAGTTTTGCGAGCAATAGACCAGCTGGGTCATGGAACAACTGGGGAGGTCAGAGCAACAACGGGGGAGGTAACCGCAATGGCGGTAATTCTTATCAGAAGCCAGCTACAAACACCAACAACAACCAGGGGTCGGGTGCTAAGCCGACTACCTCTGCCAGTACTGTCCAAGGAGGTGGGCAGAAGACCAGTGGAAATCTGTTTATGATGGAGAAACAAGCAGCTGAGGACGACGCACATGTTATCACTGGTACTTTTCTTGTTAATGGTGTTTACACCTTTGTTTTGTTTGATTCGGGGGCGTCTCAGTCGTTTGTATCTTCGAGTCATGTTAAACAGTTGGGTTTGAGAGAGTATGAGTCTGTAAGTGAGAGAGTTTTTATACCTTCGGGAGAGTCTGTAACATGTGGGAGGTTGTTTAGGGATGTATATATGATAGTTGGGCAAGTTGATCTACCTGTAGACTTGCTAGAGTTTCCTTTAGACGGTTTTGAGATGATAGTCGGGATGGATTGGTTAGGAAAGTACAAAGCTAAGATAGACTGTCATCAAAAGAAAGTGTCTTTGAGAGGTCCTAAGGGCATTAGTGTGTCTTATCATGGGTTTGTTGTCAAACCCAAAGTTAAGTTGATTGCAGCTGTGACCTTGAAGTCCTATCTGAGAAAGGGGTGCCCGTTGATCTTGTGCCATGTGAGAGATGACCGGATAGAGAGTTCGACAGTTGATTAGATACCAGTTGTGGGAGAGTTTTCAGATGTCTTTCCAGAGGAGATTCCGGGGTTGCCGCCGAAGGGGGAGATAGATTTCAGTGTTGAAATGAAACTGGGGACGGGGCCAATCTCTAAGGCACCATACCGGATGGGTCCTAAGGAGTTGCAGGAGCTCAGGAAGCAGTTAGATGATCTGATAGAGAAGGGATACATTAGACCTAGTGTATCACCGTGGGGAGCACCGGTCCTTTTCGTGAAAAAGAAAGATGGGAGTTTGAGGTTGTGCATAGATTACAGGGAGCTGAACCGAGTGACGGTGAAGAACAAGTATCCTTTGCCAAGGATAGATGACCTGTTTGATCAGTTGAGTGGTGCATCAGTCTTTTCCAAGATCGATTTGAGGTCGGGGTACCATCAAGTGAAGATTAGAGAGGTGGACATACCAAAGACAGTTTTCACGTCGAGGTATGGCCATTATGAGTATGTGGTGATGCCTTTTGGGTTATCTAATGCACCAGATGTGTTTATGGATTTGATGAACAGAGTCTTCAGTCAGTTTCTGGACAAGTTTGTGGTGGTTTTCATCGATGACATCTTAGTCTACTCCAAGACTAAGGAGGAACATGAGGAGCATCTGATGATTGTGTTGCAGACCTTGAGGGAGCATGAGTTATATGCTAAGTTGTCCAAGTGTGAGTTCTGGTTAGATAAAGTTGCTTTTCTGGGGCATGTGATCTCTAAGGATGAGGTAGCTGTGGATCCGGCAAAGATTGAGGCAGTTATCAAGTGGGAAGCACCAAAGAATGTAGCTGAGATCCGGAGTTTCTTGGGTTTAGCTGGATATTACAGACGGTTCGTGAAGGATTTCTCCAAGATTGCTAGACCTATGTCAGCTTTGATGAGGAAAGAGAACAGGTTTCGTTGGGATGAGAGTTGTGAGACGGCGTTCCAAACATTAAAGGAGCGTTTGACCACAGCTTCAATCTTAGCATTGCCTGAAGGGAGTGAAAACTTTGAGGTTTATACAGATGCCTCAAAGAATGGGTTGGGATGTGTGTTGATGCAGAACGATAAAGTCATTGCCTATACTTCTAGGCAATTGAAGCCTTATGAGGAGAATTATCCTACGCGCGATCTAGAGTTGGGTGCAGTGGTGTTTGCTCTCAAGATTTGGAGACATTACCTTTATGGGGCGACCTTTAAGGTATTTTCAGATTACAAGAGTCTCAAGTACATCTTCACTCAAAAGGAGTTGAACATGAGACACGGCAGGTGGATGGAGTTGATTAGGGATTATGACATGGATATTATCTACCATGAAGGGAAAGTCAATGTAGTTGCAGATGCTTTGAGCAGGAAGAGTGTACATTCCTTATGCACAGCCATATCCTTGATGAGATTGAGAGATGAGGTTTGGAAGTTTGGGATACACATGATGCAGAGAGGGGATGTCATGGGAGATTTGACAGTGCAGCCTGGTCTTTATGATGACCTTCGAGGTAAACAGGTGTTGGATCCTAAGATGGTAAAGTGGAGAGCTGGAGTAGAGAAAGGGACAGTGTCTAGATTCTCTATTCATACAGACGGTAGTTTGAGGTTTGATGGGAGGTGGTGTCCCTAATGATGAGGAGCTGAAAAAGACAATCATGACAGAGGCACATTGTACACCATATTCGGTACATCCAGGTGGTGACAAGCTATATAAGGACTTAAAGAAGACTTTCTGGTGGCCTGGGATGAAGAAAGAAATAGCTGAGTTCGTGGCCCGTTGTTTGACATGTCAGAGAGTTAAAGGGGAACAGCGACGATCACAAGGTAAGATTCGGTCTCTTGAGGTACTTGAGTGGAAGTGGGAATCCATTTCTATGGATTTTATCGTGGGTTTACCAAAGAGTCAGCCGGGTAACAATATGATATGGGTTATAGTAGATCGACTGACCAAGTCAGCTTATTTTGTGCCAATGAAAGATACATGGACTAAGGCACAATTAGCTATGGCTTACCGGAAGCATGTGTTGAGGTTACATGGGGTGCCTAAAGACATAGTATCTGACAGAGATGCGAGGTTTATCTCAAAGTTTTGGAAAGAGTTGCAGGAATCTTTGGGAACGACATTAAAGATGAGTACAGCATTTCATCCTGCAACAGATGGTCAGACAGAGAGAACAATCAAGACTCTTGAGGATATGTTACGAGCTTGTGTGATGGATTTTGGTGGTAGCTGGGAACGGAGGTTAGATTTGATTGAGTTTTCTTACAACAACAGCTATCACACTAGTATTGGCATGGCGCCATTTGAGGCCTTATATGGGAGGAGATGTAGGAGTCCGATTTCTTGGGACGACAGTGCTGAGGCAGTGGTTTTAGGACCAGAGATGGTACATGAGATGGTTGAGCAGATTAAGATGATCGGAGAGAGGATGAGAGCAGCTCGGGATAGGCAAAAGAGTTATGCAGATCTACATCGCCGGGACATAGAGTTTCAGGTTGGGGACAAGGTTCTTCTGAAAGTGTCTCCTATGCGTTGGGTTATGAGATTTGGGAAGAAAGGCAAGCTAAGTCAGAAGTTCATAGGACCATATGAGATCCTAGACCGGGTTGGAGAGGTTGCTTATCGTTTGGCTTTACCGTCTTCTTTGGATAGGGTACATAACGTGTTTCATGTATCTCAGCTGCGCAAGTATGTGAGTGATCCGTCACATGTGTTAGAGGCAGAGAGCATAGAGCTAGATGAGTCTTTGTCTTATCTTGAGGTGCCTAAGCAGATTCTTGACCGGAAAGTTAGGAAGACCAGGACTGGTGAGACAGTCTTGCTTAAGATCCTTTGGTCTAATCATGAGGTTGAGGAAGTTACATGGGAGGCAGAGGAGGCCATGAGAGATCGTTACCCTTTCCTTTTTTATCAGGTATGTATGGTTACGGGGACGTAACCTTGTTTCTTTTCGGGGGGGTAGGAGAAGATCGCGAAGAGTTTTTGCACTTTTTTGTGTTGTGTCGGTATAATTAGTAGTGGTTTGAGTCGGGTTGAGTTTGGTTGGTAGCATGTTTTATGTTGAGTTTTGTTTTGGTTGTTGTGTCGGGAGTATGGTAGTATGTCTTTCTTTGTTGTGGTTTGAACTTCGGGGACAAAGTTCTTTTTAAGGAGGGAAGACTGTAATACTACGGTTTTATGAGTCTCTGGGTACTCTATCGAGTGGGCCTTACTTTGTCGAGTAAGAGTGTTTTGATTTAAGAAACAGTAGTCTGCCTATAGGGTACTCGATCGAGTAGCCTGGGCACTCGATCGAGTAAGTGGCACTCGATTGAGTATGTATGTTACTCAGTCGAGTAGCTCGGTTTACGGGTAATGTTTTGTCGGGTTTTGTTAATAACACGGATTAGTATATAAATTTTTCCGTCATCTTCATAATACACTTTTACAAACCTAATCACAAAGAGATTTAAGTTACGTTCTTCGGATTCATCCGTGTTATTGACAAATCCCGAAGCTTGAGAGGTCGGATTTCATCGTTCTTTACATCCTTGTGATCCTTGCGTCAAGGGTAAGATCTACGTACCAATTTTATAGTAATTAGTTAAGTTTGTTTAAACCCTAATTTGAGGGATTGGGGGTTTGTGTTAGTTTTTGTATGGTTAGTGATTATGTAATTATGTGTTAGGAGAAGGATTCGTAGAAGAGGCATTTTGATACAGCTGTTGAGATCGTCTGCGTGTGTTGCATTCCAGGTAGGATTTTCCCTACTCAGTATTAGTCACATAATGTGGTTTGTTGTTGATTGTGATTGTTGTAAAGTATCATATTTATATTGTGACGGTTGTTGGATTTGGTTGTTGTTGATTGTTGTGATTGTATCCGTCTGTGTTCTTCGGGGTGCGTCCCTGGCTGAGTGGAGTCACTTGCGGGAGTGACTTCACACCCATTATTCGCCTTCTGTGGAACCCGCCACAGAAGGGATGTGCACATTAATGGATTTGGGTTTATCGCTCTATGGTATGAGCGGGGCTTAGGTGGGAACGGTTGCGGTCCCCCACTGGCGGTGTGGAGTAATCTGTTGCGATTGGTACTCTGGCAGGACTACACACTTTAGTGAGTAGTCAGTGATGAGGAGTTGATTATGGAGTTTGGGTTATGTGACGATTGAGATGTGTTGGTTTCTGTCTTATTGTAATTATATATGATTGTGTGATTAGTAATGACCCCGTCTTTGTTTTGAAAAACTGTGGTGATCCATTCAGGGATGGTGAGCAGTTGTTGAGCAGGTATGAGTCGAGACATATGGGCTATCTGGGATGTGTCACCACGAGATGATAGAGTCTTCCGCTGTAGTTTTGAGTAGTTGTCAGACATTTTGATTAGTTGTTAGACTTTTGGTTTGAGAACATGTAACCCGCATTTTTTCAGTTGGTTTTGGGTTGTAATCACTAAACTTTATACTTTTAAATGTTGTTTCTTTATTGTCTTTTGATTATCATTGCCTCGGGAAACCGAGATGGTGACATCTTTATACCTGAGTGGTCCTGGTAAGGCACTTGGAGTATGGGGGTGTCACACATTGTCATTCCCAGATAACCAGCCCCCCAAACCAGTCACTCCTTGACCTGCCATTCCACTGGACTGCCCAATATCTCCCCCTACACCCCTTGGTACTTTTCCCTGCTTAACCTGCATATGAGAAGCCTAGGGACCAGACCCATCCACACCCACCATATTCATAGACTGAACCTGAACATCTTCCATAACAGCATCACCCCCAGCATTCACTCCCCCAAAAGCACCTTGAGCAGTTTGTGTCCCAGCAGCAACCACCCCCACGTTACCATTACCCACTTGAAAAACAACCGGACCAGCAAAAGGCTGATCAGTAACAGCAAAGCTCATCCCAGGGTAAACCCTACCCCCTGGGGTCAGACCCAACTCAAAATCCACAAATCTTTCTGGTTCCTCTCTCTGACGCACTCTATTGTCCCCCTCACTCACTAACCGAACACGCGAAGAAATAAAATGAGTGGTTGATGGGGTAGCCCTAAGGTCCAAGTTGAACATAGTATGATTACTGCGAGAATGAAAAACAACAAACCCTTTCTCCATAGACCTATCAAGCATCCCATTAATACCCGAAACAATGGTCATAAGACTCTCTCTACACTGAGCCCCCCGGTGTCCTACCTTCCCACACTTTACACATTATTTAAAGATCTCTTCATACCTAAACTGGATCCACAACAAGTACCCTCCCTCCATAGCCATAAAAAACCCCGACATCAGCGGTTCATTCAACTTCACACACACTTTCAACCTCAAATAGTCATTAGAAGGTACCGGATCAAAAGGTTCCACTTGAAAATGGTGACTAAGAAGCTTACCAGCCAACTGAGCTACATGCATGGTTAAATACTCGAACGGCAGCCCGCACACACGTACCTTAAGTTCAGCATAAGGAAAGCGTGCAGTGCGTGGGACAGTATCCGGGTACCACCGAGCAAACACCATCACAGCTCCATCAATAGTAGCGGTGCTTCTCCTTAACAAACCCTCTTTGTCATCCTCCTCATCACAGTGAAGGACATAGATATCCCCCATCTTATGAGCTTTGACCCGACCCTTCGTCTTCCATTTCTTTCTAATGACATCATTTACCAAAGCAGCCTCAAACAAACGGTAATCAACTAGAAACCCCAAAATACACTTATCCCAATACTTCCTAGATTGACCCAAAGACCCAGGATCAATATTCATCAGCCCCCCCCCCCCCTACGAGGATAACGCCATAAGTTTGCATGCAAGGGATTCATAGGATTGAACTCTGCATTTTGGTGGGGTTGATGGTTATAAATATTTTGATGGACATCAGGCCCACCTTCCTGACCATCGCTTGTCATCCCATTAGCAAATCTCCCAAATTGAGTTTCGAAATCCATCAAATTGATCTTTGAAAGAACGTGAAATTTTCTAGGTTTTTTAGAGATTAGTTTTTTAGGTTTGAATTTTTACGTAAAAACAGTAAAGATAAAAGAAAAGGGATGAGGTGATGAAATGTAAAATTATATTTCTTCTATTTTTGTTATGTTGTTTTTATTTCCTTTTTAGTTTATCTCAAGTTAAACACTGTTAACAATTAGTAAAAAAAGTTGAGCACATAGAAATATTGGCAAAGTGAAAGCAATCAACATGTCTTATGATTGGATCTCTGAAAATGTAAGCAATAGTTTGTCTTGCTTGGGTTTATCCGAGTGGTCGACGAAATTTGCAATTAGACGTTGATGGATTTGGCGTTGGTGGATTATTATCGGGAGGGGGGACGACAATCCTATTTTTCCTATCCAACTTTTACTTCAGCAATTCGAGACATCTAAGACGGTATTCGATAAATTCTCGCAATTTATTCTATATCCTCGCTGGGACAAGCCACAAAGAAATTTATATAAGATGGCAGCCACCTCCCCAATGGCATATTCTAAATATCGATGGCGCGGCAAAGGGTAATTCGGGACCAGCGGGATGCAGAGTAATTATTAGAGATGAGACCGGTAAATTCATTTCAGCCTAGAGTAAATAACAATTACACCCACGCTTAATCCACTTTTTTACATTTACTTCCACGTCAATTTTTTTTTTTTTAAATTACATCCAAATTAATAGTTGAGGTTATATTTTGCACCTAATGGCATTTTCAAGTGAAAATTTTCATGAAATGACGAATTTGCCCCCGAGATTATAATTCTCCGTTTGGCTTTTGATTCTTCATTTACTTCCCCTCTTTTCACTTGTTTAACCTAATTTATCCCAAAATTTCCCCCAAAAAATCCCCCCCTAAAAATTCCCCCAAATTTCCGTCGTAATATCTTAATCATTGAGAGATTGTTAATCCATCACCACTATCACTTTAGTAATTTATGTAAGTTGTCCTTCTATTTATTCTTTTAATTTGTTTGTAGTTTATTGTTTGATTTCTGCTACTTATTTCCTGGGTTTTGTATTTGAAATTTCTGAGTTTTGCATATTTGTGCCTTAAATTAGGTTTTTCCATCTTTGAAATTCTCCCTTGTTGTGGATATATTGTAGGAAATGACTTCAAAAACAATGGGGATACACTTACCTTGAGGATGAGTTCTTCAAATAAATTTGATGAAAATGAGAGAAGAGGGAATGAATGTATGAGGAAAAAGAAGGGCAAATAACTATGTTTAATAATAGAAGAGGGAAGGGTAAAATAGTCATGAAATTATTGTTTTGCCGAAAAAAATTGAAAATTGACGGAAATATGTCCAGAATCCGATATTGGGTGCAAAATGTAAACTGGACAATTATTTTGGGTGTAAAATATTAAAAAAATTTGACGTGTGAGTAAATATAAAAGAGTGGATTTGTGGACAGCGGGCCGCCCACGGGGGCGCTTGGGAGTGAAGGGGCTCGAAAACAAGCGTTTGCATTTTGTATGGAGTCGCCACCAATTTTTGTGGGAAATTGGAACCGTTCGAATACCTCGTGTCATGTCAAGACACAAAGTAGTGACATGAACACTAAGCAATCGTTACCCTTAGCATTCTATGTCTAGAATGACTCTCGCGGATGCCAATGAACACGGGTGCTCACGGAGATCTGGAGTAAGGGGTGAGGGTACGTATTAGGAAGCTCTTTTGATCGAACACCTAATCCCGCCCGCCTCGATAGCGGCCTCTACTAATGATTAGGGAAGTTATTCGTACTTGATATATCGTCGGCTATATGCATGCAATGCAACATCCAATAGATTAATCCTAACATGTGAAATTAGCTAAGTCGGTTAACAATTAATTAGCAAACAATTAGGGTCGAAATAGGATTTAATGTTCAATTACATGTGGAAGCATACAAAACAATGAAATAAATAAAATAAATTACAATAATGGAAATTACATTAATTACAACGGATTAGGCGGTTTATGTCGAAAATACCTTTAAAACGGATGATTTGATAAAAAGGAACAAAAGAATAAAATAACAAATTAACGAACAGGAATTAGCGATATTACGAATATTAGTTAATTGATACGTAAACTAATTAATCTAGGTCAAGGCAGTAAAAGGAGTTCGGGGGACAGTAAGTCGTCCTGGAACAGCGCAGCAGAGACATCGCGCCCTTTGAAGAGGCGCGGCGATTCTTTTGCGTCTGTTCCAAGGACGAACTCTGACTGTGAAGCCGGAACTGCAATTGTTAACGTTAATTGGTGAATTTAATGGATTGATTTAATTATTTATTCGGATGAAAGTGATTTACAGATTATTTAACATATGATTGAGTCATAAAACAGTAAAACATGGATGAAACGGAGACAAAGACAGATTAAACATGTGAAGGGTCGATGTTAATGAACGAACTAAACAAGCGAATAATTAACTAAACATGAGGAATTGACGATGAATTAACAACTAAACAGACGAAAATATATCAACAATGAATCCCAGAAACTCAATATGAACGAATTGAATCCCTAGAACTCGAATTGAATATTAGTGACGAAAACCCGCAAATATGAATTACTTGGGATTTAAGTCGGATTAGATGAATTAAACATGTGAATGAATGATGAAATATATGATACAATATACATGCTAATTATTATGATTTTATGACGGAGAATTAACAGACGAACAAACAAAACAAATAAATTTGATACGAATTGCAGAAGACGGAGGAAGAAGAAAAGAAGCAGGAACTGCGGCAGCCTCACAAAGAGGCGCAGCAGGTGCTGCGCTCCTTTGAAGAGGCGCAGCAGTTGCTGCGTCTTTTCTCGACCGTCTGTCTACTGGAAATCCGCAAAACAGGTTTTAAAGACGGTTTTTAGAAATCGGTTTTAATGAGGTGCTTTCGACATAAACCTTACAATTGTTATACAATAATTAAATGCAATAAACAAAAGGAATTATACACCCTCAGACTTACATGTTGACGGAACGAGAAGAACTAAGAAGATCGATTAGTGATGCTCGACGCGAATGCAAGGAAAGAGTGCCCTCGTAAGAGGAAAACGATTAAAACAGATTGATTAATTAGATTGATTGAGTGTAGTGGTCAAATTGGTCGGTCATGCAACGGAGAGGCTGGTACCCGGAAAGATCCGAGCTTACGTGGTCGGAAGTCCAAGCACGTAGGCGCCAATTAGTAAGAACGAAGTCTAGAATGCAAAGGGAGAAGAGAAGGGCGGACACTCGCGTGAGAAATATGAGGAACGAAGGCTCCTATTTATACTAATCACGTGAAGGAATAGGGTTTCGGAGACTCTTTGGAAGTGAATCTCGGAAAGATATAAAAAAGATACGTAAATCATGCAAAGAAGGGCTGGGAAGAGGCGCGCAGCAGCCCATCGCGTCTCTTGGAAGAGGCGCAAAGACTGGGCCGCGTCTATTCCTTAAGGTTTCCTCCGTGAAGAAAGAATCTCGCGTTTAAGTTATGGTAGGACGGATTTATTCGATTATCTTTTAAATATTACGGGATATTATTTGCCAAAAGATAAAATTTGATGAATATGGAATAGAAATATCCGGAACATTCCGGAACATTCTGACTCGGGATTTAACAACTATCGAGAAAATGGAGACGGTTTTTGACCCGGACTCCGAATGTACTCTAATTACTGCCAAAACGACCGTATCGGCACGTAGATGACAACTAAGAGGTTGACATTTATATTTGAGCAATCACTTGACGATAATCTTACGAACTGTCACTAATCGTTCCGCGAATCAAACATGCGGCCCAATCATCATCGGGTGGTTTGCGAGGGGTGAAGTAAACGAGGTGTCTCTGAGCCCCCACTTTGACCGAGGCTTGGACAAGGCGAAAGTCAAAGTATAGCCATCTGGTCAATCGAAGATTACAACCTGACGACTATGGCGACGCGAGGCGGCTCAAGGGGTCTGAGCCAAGGACCTGTCGTCGGGAACATTTTAGAGTCTGTCGACTATCGGGGAGGGTCGTTTAAAGTCCATTAGACTACGTAAGGAGGCTCGCCAGCCATAAGAAGAGACCATACCTGAGACTTAATCGAACTTCGCGGGGAATAAGAGATATTGAAAGCAGCAGGACGTCAGTAGAAACTGCTGGGGATCCGCTTGCGTCGGTCTCAAGCGAATTCTGGCGAAATTTGGAAGTTGAATCTGCTTGCGTCGGTCTCAAGCGAACTTTTGTTGGGGACATATCGACGACGAGGAACATCTTGATCGTCGTAGGGGAAATTTCGAATGAGCAGTACTGCAAAATACTACTGCGCCGGATAAAATGATTTGACGACTAGGAACATCTGAATCGTCATGAAAGAAAGTCTCGAGTGAGCAGTACTGCAAAATACTACTGCGCCAAACAAAATGGTTGAGCAATACTGCGAAATACTGCTGCGCGGGATGAATTCGGACAATACTGCGAAATATTGTCGCACTGGATAAAATTCGGGCAAACTGTGAAGCGGGCCGGAACGAAAGGAAATCGTCGAAACGGACCAAAGTGATAAAATGTTATCGAGGAAGAGGCGCACCAAAGATGGGCCCACGAGTAACGAACTCATAACGGATTTTTGAAAATCCATCAGGAGGGAAACAAAGGAAGAGGCGCAGCAAGAGCTGCGTCTCTTGGAAGAGGCGCAGCTTTCGCCGCGTCCTGTTTCCCAATTCAAAGCAATTCGCGTAAAAACGCGAAATCAGAAAGGTTTTATTTCATTATTTCGAAACACAAATCCTTCAATTTCTCTCCCAAATCTTCACCATTTCTATCAAGGTTGGATTCAAAAGCTTGCTTAAAATATGACTAATCGAGGTATGTGCTTTAATCTTGCATTAATCTTTCTCATTTGTCGAATTTTGAGCCGCGAACATTAGGGTTTTCGACCCAATTGATCGAAAATTTGGGGCTTTTCCCCCAAATGAATTTTTCATGCCAAATTGATACTAGAAACGAGTAGTAGGCAATGTTAGGAACATAACCATGTATTTACTTCGAATTTTCATCAAGTTTTGAGCCCTTGAGCGAATTTTGAGACGGTTTCACAGCTAGATCGAAAATTGCTTCGAAAATGGCCTTAGGATTGCCCATTTGTGATGAAATTTGATAGTAGGGACCCTTGGATGATGGGTAAGCTTCCTGTCATCTCGGAAGTTTGGTTTGTGACAACTTTTGCAGGACACCTTTTAGGGCATAATCGCCATTATAGCGAAATGCTGCCGAATTTTCGACCCGAACTCGGAACTAGGCTTTGACTTGACTTGACTTGACCCTATTCATCACATGAGTGATCGAATTGGTGGGAATATGGCCAAGGATGGCCGGAAAGGGGCGATTTCTGGGCCTTGAAGGCTCGAAAACTACTTAACAAAGGCTTGTCGTCATGTGACGCGGCCTAAATTTACTTTAATCGTTGCAGGTGACGATGCTTCTACTTCCGGGAGAGATCCTATGGACGTAGACGCCGCTGTTGTTGAGGAAGCTTTAGAGCAGGCCTTCACCGCCGCGGTGATGGCTGCTG
This sequence comes from Silene latifolia, assembly GCF_048544455.1. NCBI lineage: Eukaryota > Viridiplantae > Streptophyta > Magnoliopsida > Caryophyllales > Caryophyllaceae > Silene > Silene latifolia. The sequence goes on from NC_133531.1 coordinate 15,612,269, forward strand.
CAGAGGAGGTCCCCGAGGAGGAGGCTGCCGACGAGGAGGAGATTCCGAGACGGGCCCACCTTGGATGAGGGGGTCGCCAGCTGAGAGGTGCTCCTGCGTGGGCTGAGACCTGGGAGAGTAGGCACCTTGTATGGGCTGCAGAGGGTCACTTGTCCTACAGGACGGTGAAGAGCTTGGTAAATAGGAATTCCCTAACTCATTACCTATCCTTTTCCATTTTTGTTCAAATCTCTTCCAAACTTATTCCAAAACTAAAGATAGCTTTGTTTCAAATCATGATAGGAGGCCGGGAACATCCGGTCGTTCTCGGGGTATACGACGGCGATGGAGCATTACGAGCGGCTGTCGGAGGAGGAGAGGGCCATGATCGAGCGCGGAGCGTTTGGTCCTCTGGTTCAGGTTTGGAGGGATATCGTGAAGAGGAAGTTGCGGGCCAACCTTAGCCTGGTCCGCGCTTTCTTGGATCGATTCTGGGATACGACTTCCACATTTCACCTGCCTTTTGGTGAGGTGGGAGTCACCTTGGAGGACTACGGCATGATTTCGGTCCCGTGCGGGATCGAGGAGATGGTGTGGCCGAGAGGCGGCATGAGGGCGGACTCGGCCGAGGCGAGGAGGTTGATCGGCTGGAACTTGTCGCCGAAGGCTGTTGCGGTGCCGGGTTTGGTACCCAGTACCTATGTTCGAGATTACTTTGCGGGGAAGACCCCGGCATCGATGGTGATCGATGGGAGGGAGACGGCCCCTCCTCCTTGTACTGCCGAGCAGAGGGCTCGCTCGTGGCTTTGGTGGTTCTTGTCTTCGATTTACCTCGGAGACAAGGGTGAGAGGCTGTCGACGAAGCTTCTCCCCTTTCTTTCTGACCTGAGTTCCTTAGGGCGTTGGGACTGGGTCACTGCTGGTTTTGCGGTCCTCATCCGCTTTATGAGGGCCATGGTTCGCCCAGAGCTGATGGAGAAGGGGACTTCTCCTGGCGCTGTCGGACCTGGACTACTGTTGGAGGTATGAACCTTCCTTTAGATCAACGTAAATTCCTTTCTTTTATCAAAGATCGTCATTGACCATTTTGCTTTACAGGCGTGGGTGTACTCCTACTTTCCGGGCCTCGCGCCCAAGAGGACGGAGCCGTTGGAGAGGGCCTATCCCGTGGTGAGGGATTGGGTCATGTGCCGGACGAAGAGCAAGCGTTCTTCTCACAACGTCTACCGGCGGGATGTGAACGCCTTCTTCACCGAGCAGCGTGAGTATCCCATTTGTATTCATTCACATCTTCTCATATTTTGTTTTCAATTGATCATAGGAATGACCTTTGCCTTCATATTGTCACAGTGGGTGCCCCGACCTTGGGCGGAGTACGCTGGAGCGCCTCCCTTTGTTGCTGAGACCCTTCGTCCTAGGAGCTCGAGTCGGCTGCTGTTGTGGACGTCGATGGGTCCTGTATGGTATCTGGGCGAGCGGTTAGCTCGTCAGTGCTTTCGGGGTGCGTTGACGGTTCCCGTCGATCCTCCTAGGACGATGTCGGGGAGCCCTCCGAGGCCGAGAGGAGGCGGACTTGGCCGGTGTCGGTGGCGACGACCTTCTTCTCCCTGAGGAGGATTACTCAGCGTTCCTTTACGGGAGGTTGGCCTATTGGCCGGTAGTGGTGAGTATCCTTTGTTTTCTTGTTGATTTGATTTTGAAAATTACGACGAAGGATCATCGATTAACGAGAGTTGTTTTGTCTTTGTAGGAGGTCGAGGCGGCGGGCATCGAGCCCCCAGAGTACCCCGAGACTCTCGAGTACACTGACGCTACTGGGAGGACGACGATCTCCGAGCTGCGTGATTTTGACGTAGCTGTGACGGATGCTGGCCTAGATGACTGGCAGCATCTGATTCGGAGGGTGAGCTCCCATTTTGCATGGTTTTCGTGTAAGAACACGTTTGACTGAATTTGTTTAATTTGCTGAGAGTTTCCTTTTGAAATGCAGGTCGCGCCATCTCGGTTCGTGGCACTATGGAGGGTGGCCAACCGGCTACGAGCTACGGCCATTGAGGCACTCGTCGGCGGTCGAGGTCGTCAGGTATGAATCTTTATACCCATTTTTCGATCTTCTTTTTTTTTTTTTTTTTTTTTTTTTTTTTGGTTTTCCAATTGAGTTGATTGACATGAGCCAATTCGTTCTTTGTTTGCGGGGGGTGACAATGAGTCGGGACGAGAGTTGGCCTGTGGCTCGGGAGGAGACGGCTCGCCTGTCGAGGGAGCTCGAGTTTCGGGATGCCGAGATCGCCGCTCTGATGGCGAGAGTTGCTGAGTTGGAGGGTGTCCAGCAGTAGCTTGTGTAGTTTTGTAGATTTGTACATTTTGATTTTGAAACATTTTTGGACTTGGTTCGGGGCGCGAGCCCCCAGCTTTCTTGGATTTTTGATTTGGTCGGGGCGCAAGCCCCCAGTTTGCTTGTACATTTGTACTTGTTCGGGGCGCGAGCCCCCAGTTTGCTTGTATATTTGCTTTTTGTTGTATATATGATGGCCTGAGTGCCTTTGCTGCTGGGTTGTTTGTTTGTACCTGCAGGTTAGTTCTTGAACAGGTTTTGGTAGATAACGGTTTATGCCGTTACGTTGCCGAAATTTACATGGAAAATCACGCGATTCATACATTTTATATACACATAAGGCCTTTAATTAGCGCACAATGAGACTCAAAAGAAACGCAAAAATGCAAAAATTTTGCCGGAAATGACAGGAAATGATGGACGGTAGGGAGGGTTACCCTAAAAAAAAAAAAGAAAAATAGAAATTTATAAGTTAGAAAATGTAGAAAAAGAAATTAAGAAAATGAAATAAATATATAAATGTTTGAATAATAAAAAGAATTAAATGGACGATTAAATACACAAATGTGATAAAATGGCGAAAATGTCAATGTCGCCTCGAAATGCGTGCCCGCGAAATTAGGAAATTCCAAAACATGGTAAACTTCCGTAGTTTACCAAAATAAAATCCCATAGGAATAGGAAATCACGCGTGTTATAGAATTAGGAAAGATCCAAACGCGGAAATCACATTAGTGAGCATGGGGAAGAGGCGCAGCATGAGCTGCGTCCCTTTGAAGAGGCGCAGCAGGCGCCGCGCCTGTTCCCAAGCAGGGTTTGTTCTGACGGATTTTGGAAACAGCAAATTATTATAAATAGAAGCGTCGCCGAAGCTTTGAATCATATAATTCTTCCGTCTTTTCTTCGTCGCTTCTCATAAAACTCCTAAAATAAATTTTCAAGAGAAAATTATCATCATGAATACTTTGGAGGTTCGCTTGAAGGAATGGACTAATGAGTTTTCGAACACGGAAAAGCACGACATGGGTGCTTATAATCTTGGGTCTTTATTGAGTTTGAAACTCATCAAGGTAGTGAAACCGTTCTTAGATGCTTGCCTTGATTATTGGGATCCAAATTATCATGTATTCGCCTTTCCAGGAGGTGATATTTGTCCTTTTCCGGAGGAAATTGCTGCTATTGGCGGGTGGGACCCCGAACATTTACCTGCCATCCCTTCTACTGCTCAAGGGTATAAGAGCAAGTTTAGAGATTTGCTTGGACTTACCAGACTCGAGGTGGATCGTCTTGTTACCCCGAAAGGCGTGCGGATGTTGGATTTTATAGACCGATTCATCAACAGGGCCGACCCTACTGTCTCTTATGTTGCTAGAAGGAGAGCATTTGGCTTCTGTTTGTTGCATGTGTATGTCTTTCAGGGACATGTTGATGAGGACTTGAGAGGTGATCCTCGCCTTTTGAGCCTTATTGAGCAAATGGAGTCGCGCGCAGAGCCCACTGTATCGTGCTTAGGGGAGATCATTTTGGGTTTGGATAATAGGAAATCCAACCGCGATCTGCCGTTCTTGGGAAGTCCCGTTATCCTACGGGTAAAAAAGACACCTTCTTTTTTTTCTCTTCTTTTTTTTTTTTTTTTTTTTTTTTTTTTTTTTTTTTTTTTTTTTGGTGTCTAATGCCTGTCTTGGTAGGTTTGGCTTATGGAACGTCTCCGATTGCTCGAGCCCCCTGTTCATGCACTTTCCTATCATGCCCGTATGATTTCGATGAGGACACGGCTGTACATGGTGGACTTCACCCGGGTCTGCGACTATTGGAAGAACAAGCTAAAGACTGATGACGGCCCTTTGATCAGGTGGGTTGTACCGTGGTGGCACCTCAAGTCTGTCACTGGGGTGTCTTCTTTAGATCCCACTAGGTCCGTGCGCATCCCTGGATTGGAGTTTATGGTGTGCATCTTCCCTGAGAGATTGATGAGGCAAGTTGGGTTGAAGCAGATGATCCCTAGGCTTGACACCGTCCCATGATCGCTATGGCGTTGACTACCGAGAGCCGAAGAGAGTGGGCTATGAAATGGGCCCAGAGAAACATGTGGTTCCTGAGCTTCTCCGCCAATGCCTTGTGGGTGTCGGACTCTTATCTGAGGTGGAGGAAGGCTGCAACTTCGGAAGAGCGCGAAGATCGAGGAAGCGCGAGCCCGTTGATTACAAGGTGCGCGAGGGAGAGAAAGAGAAAGAGAAACATCTGACCGAAGGAGAAGAAGAAGCCGGCTTTCAAGTCATTCATCCTTCGAAGAAATCAAAGACTACTCCTGCCGCAGAGATGGTGGTTGACAAGAACGGGAGAGTCAGGCCTCGAGAAAGACCATTGGTGATTAGGTCTGAAGTGGTGCAAGAGCGCCCGGCTCGAGGTCGTGACAAGAAATATGACAAGAACGACAAGGGCAAGGGAAAGATGGAGGAATAGCCCAAGTCTTAGTTATTATTATTTGATTATTATTATTATTGTTGTAATAAAAAGGAGGGATTTTTAGAATCCTAGCCTATCTATTTTTATTATTTGTCGTACTATTATTATTAGAAAATGGATGGATAAATAAAAAAGGTTAAATGGTTATGAAACCGTTGGCATTTTCTTTAATTATTCTTGTCGAATTTCAGATGCGACGCAAATGTCCTTCTATTTACATTTATTTTATATATAATGGCGGGTTGAATCCGGTGAAGGATTGCCTACGTATTCACTTAAAGAAAGCGAAATCAAACCCTTGCGCGTAGTTCGAGTAAATGTAAAAGAATAATTGTTCGAAGCAAGAGCTTGTAACGAACATAGAAAACAAGCATGAGCTTTGCTTACTCTGGAGGTGCGAATTTAGTTTGTTTGATGACATGAGGATGATAAGTTTGCCAAGATGCAAGAGCATAGTGACATTCAAATAGGCCAGGGGCCGTTTATTTAATGCCACAAGAGCGACACGTGGGTTTACGCGAGGCGCGTTTCTGTTCTACCCTAGGCATAGTATCGTTTCAGTTGGTCGAGATTTGTGGGGTTTGAAAACTCATTTCCATCCAGGTCTGTGATTCTAACCGCACCCCCTGGGAGTATGGATTTGACTAGATATGGTCCGGCCCAATTAGGTTTGAATTTCCCTCTCGGGTCGACAGGTAAAAGAGCTCTAACCGATTTGAGAACTAAATCTCCTTCTTTGATGTTTCTTGGCCTAACTCTTTTGTTGAAAGCTCGTTTGATGCGTGCTTGATATGTTTGGACATTATGTAAGGCACGTAGCCTACGTTCATCCAAGAGGATGAGTTCTTCGTATCTATCCCTTTTCCAATCGGGCCCGGATTTGACTTTCTAGTAGAATACGCAAGGATGGTATTTCTAGCTCAACTGGTTGTACGGCTTCCATGCCGTAGGTCAAATAGAAAGGAGTAGCCCCAGTGGGCGTCCTGACTGATGTACGATACCCCCACAAAGCGAAGGGTATTTTGATTGGCCAATCTCTATAATTGTCAGTCATTTTCTTGAGGATCGTGACGACATTTTTGTTAGCCGCCTCTACCGCGCCGTTAGTCTGTGGTCGATAGGGCGAGGAGTGATGATGCTTGATCTTGTACTTGGCTAGCAATTGTTCGGTTTCGGCTTGGAAGTGGGACCCATTATCGCTAATGATCTCATGCGGGCAACCATATCGATGAGATGATGTTGTTTTGTATGAACTTTGCCACATTTTTAGTCGTAAGAGCGGTGTAGGAAGCCGCTTCTACCCACTTGGTGAAGTAGTCAATCGCTACTAGGATGAAACAGTGACCTCTGTTCCTTTGGGGTTATTTTCCCAATTATATCAATTCCCCATGCGGAGAATGGCCAAGGAGATGTCATTGTATAGAGCAACGAAGGAGGGACGTGTTGTACGTTCCCGAAGATTTGAGATTGTGGCAATGCCTCACATATTTGATGCAATCGGATTCCATTGTGGTCCAATAGTACCCTAGACGTGTGATTTTCTTTGCCATCATAGGCCCGCTCATGTGAGGACCGCATTCTCCGTCGTGGACTTCTTCCATTACTTTTCGTGCCTGTGAATGATCAAGGCAACGTAGGACTACACCAAGAGGTGTTCTTTTGTACAATTCTCCTTGCATCAGGATGTATTGGGAAGCTAGTAGGCGTATAGCTCGTTGTCCCCTTTTGTCCATTTCTGGTGGATAGGTACCGTTAAGCTTGAAGTTTAGGATTGCTTGGAACCAAGGTTCTTGTGCGATTTCTTCTTCATCGGTAATTTGATGGACATACGCTGGCTCCGACCGTCGTTCGATACACAAAGGCATTTCCATCATGTAATCTGGCATATTTATCAAAGATGCAAGTTTCGCAAGAGCGTCTGCAAATTGATTTTCCTCTCGAGGTAGGTGTAAGTAGGTTACATGATCAAAGAATTGAGCCACTTGGTCTATCTTGGCACGATAGGGTGCAAGGCTTTCACTTCGGATTTTCCAGATCCCGTAACTTGGTTGATGATCAATGACGAATCCCCATGCACTCGTAGGTTTTTGATACCTAAGCTTACCGCCGCTTGTAGTCCAATGAGACAAGCTTCATACTCGCATAGCGTTGTTTGTCACCTCGAAGTCGAGTTTGACAAAGAATCGGTGTATGCTCACCTTCAGGAGAAATGAGCAACACTCCTATCCCAAATCCTCTTAGGTTTGATGCTCCATCAAAGTATAGATCCCAAGAGTCTACATCAGTTTGAAGTATATCCTCGTCGGGAAATGACCAAGTATCTATGGTTTGTGCGTCGTTGATGGGATTTTCTGCGAAGAATTCGGCGACGGCGCGACCCTTTATTACTTTCGGTGGCACGTATTTGAGGTCAAATTCGGAGAGCATCATGGTCCATCTCGCCAGACGTCCGTTGAGAACGGGTTTCTCGAAGAGGTATTTGACTGGATCCATTTTGGAGAATATCTTGACAGAGTAGCTAAGCATGTAATGACGTAGCTTCTTTGTTGCCCACACAAGAGCGAGGCATGTCTTTTCGAGTTGTGAATATTTGCACTCGTATTCCAAGAACTTCTTACTTAGATAGTAAATAGCTCTTTCTTCACTTCCTACAGTTTGAGCTAGCATAGCACCCATGGCAGTTTCAGTTACTGTGAGATATAAACCAAGAGGTTGATCTCGTTGTGGTGACATGAGCACTGGTGGTTTAGCCAATATCTCCTTGATTCTGTCGAATGCCTTTTGACAGTCGTCGTCCCACATGGTGTGGTCTGTTTTCTTGAGTTTCTTGAAGATAGGCTCGCAAATCATCGTAAGTTTCGATATGAATCGACTTATGTATTGCACTTTTCCCAGGAATCCTCTGACTTCTTTTTCTGTTTGAGGTTGTGGCATTTCGATCAGAGCTTTGATTTTGGAAGGATCTATTTCTATGCCTCGTTGGCTAACGACGTACCCTAGGAGTTTGCCAGATGTCACCCCGAATGTGCATTTTTGAGGGTTGAGTCTCATATTGTACTTCCGTAGCCTTGCGAAGAACTTGCGAAGGTTCGCAATATGTCCCTCTCTTTCCTTGGATTTGACAATCATGTCGTCTACATATACCTCGACTTCTTTATGCATCATGTCATGTAGAAGTGTAGTCGCGGTGCGTTGGTATGTAGCTCCGGCGTTGATCAATCCGAACGGCATTACTGTATAGCAATAGGTTCCCTATTGGGTGACGAACGCGGTCTTATGCATGTCTTCCATGGCCATTTTGATTTGGTTGTAACCCGCATATCCATCCATGAAGGATAGTAATGCATGGTCTGCAGTATTGTCTACCAATATGTCGATGTGAGGTAGAGGGAAGTCGTCTTTTGGGCTTGCTTTGTTCAAATCCCTAAAGTCAACACAAACTCGGATTCTCCCATCCTTTTTGGGCACGGGTACTATGTTAGCTACCCAGTCAGAATACTCGGAAACTTTGATGAACCCGGCTTTGAATTGTTTGTCAACTTCTTCCTTAATCTTCGAGCCCACTGTTCTCATTCGTCGAAGCTTCGTTTCACAGGTTTGAAAACCTGGCTTAATCGGAATCCTATGTTCGGCGATATCCCTGTCGATCCCTGGCATGTCTTTGTAGGACCAAGCGAAAACGTCTTTGAATTCATTTAGGAGGTCTATGAAATCGGTTCTTTCGGTTGAGCTCAAGGTAGTCCCTATCCTAAGTTCTTTGGGTTCTAGTTCGGTTCCAACATTGATGGGTTCGGTGTCCTCAATTACAGGTCCCCCTTCCCCTTCCTGCAGTATTTCTTTGGCTACGTAGGGAGGTATTTCGGTCAAGTCTGGGTCTTGGTCATCCTCAGTATCATCATAAACAGAATTGCACTCAAGGTAACGCAAAGAGTAAGCGAGTAACCCGATTTATTCATATTAAGATTTGAGTAAAGTTGAAACAAAGAAGCCAACTGATCCAAGGATAGTGGTGGCAAAGGGACGAATGGTGGGGCATTTCCCGAACTACGTGACTACTCGAAAATAAGCTAGAGAAACGAGGGGAGTGGGGATGACGACAGAGTAGACTCTCTAATGACTTCTCTAGACTCGACTCGACTCCGACTCCGACTCGATTCGAATTCGTCGTCTTCCGGTTCTTCTTTGAACATCTCTCCTTCTCCAGTGGTGAGCTTGAAGAGTCTTCCTTGATCGTTGGTCCATTTGATTGATTTTCTCCACCCTTTCTCGCCGCTTGGTGTCGATTTCGTGATCAATGCGGTGGGGTTGAAGCGATCGTCTTGAAGTATCGTAGTAATGATCTCATCCTACGCGGCCCTAACAAATCGGTCCTCTCCAAACAGGAGGCTAACAGCCTGTTCGTCTAAGCAAGGTGCTTGACGGGTTTTGACGGTAGGAACCGCTTTTCGGAGGGATGAAGTAGCAATCGTGAAAGATCTCGATTCCGGCTAACTTCTTCTCGAGGTAATGCCAAGGTTCGGGAAATCCATGAAAGAGTTCCGAACTTCCTTCTTGAACGAAGTATCCATTGAGGGTAGGAAGATATGGCCTCATTTGGACTCCTACATACTTGCGGTTTTGGACTTGGGCGAGCATTTCGAGAACTTCTTCTGTTGTGGGTTTGTACCCTAGTCCAAGTGGTATTCTCGATGAGTTGCCTTTCTTGTATGGCGCGAAGGTGTTTTTCCGAACCCCGGGTTCAAAGGCATTCCAGGGAAGTATCCTGGTTTTTGAGTATGTGGTTGACCACCAAGTTGGAGTAGGGATTATAGTATAAGGGTGCCAACTCACTTTCTATGACATTTACACTTTGGAAGCCCCCAAGTTCGTATATGGGATCTGCAAGGACTTGATTATTTGATTGCTTCTCGATTATGGCCTTAATGGGTGACGAAGTGATTGTCACAACTTTGCCATTTAGTGGGATCTTGATCTTTTGATGAAGGGTGGATGTTCTCGCTTTAGAAGCATGAATCCAAGGCCTTCCGTAAGTATGTTGAATGAAGCTTCGATGTCCACTATTTGGAAGTTAACCTTTCGTTCGATTGGTCCCGTTGCTATGGTTAGGTTAGCAAGTCCTACCACTTTTCGTCGTGTACCGTCATATGCACGTACACCTTGATTTGTAGGAGTCCATTCCGACTCTCTCATGCCTAGTTTGTGTGCCGTTTTGAGGGGTATGACGTTGACCGCGGAGCCATCATCTACCAAGGTCATTGGCACATTCTTCTTTAGACAGATGACGGTGATGTATAGAGCAAGGTTGTGATTGGCGCCAAAAGGTGGCAAGTCTTCATCCGAGAAAGTAACATGGTTACTTAGTTTCGGGATTCTTGGAAGACCAAGTTGACTACATCTTCGGGAGTAGAGTTATGTGCCACATTCAATTTGGCCAAAGCTTGCAGTAAAGCTTGGCGGTGTGGAAATGAGCTTGCCACTAGTTGCGGACCGAAAGATCAGCCTTGGTTTTTTGTAATTGCTTGAGAAAATGATCAGTGGGGTCATCTTCGTTGTCATTTGGTGTGATGACATTGGTGGGACCGTTTTGAGTAGTGCTTTGGTATGGACGACCCGAGCGAGTTAGGTGATCCACATCTTGGTCTTCGCCATTTTGGACTATTTCTTTGACTAAAGAGTTTTCAATGAGATATTCGTCTTCATCGTCATCGGCCCAAACTCCATTGATCGCGGCTAGTTCCTCATCCTCATGATGTCACTTTCTAATTGTATGATTTGATCGACTAGTTTATCGACCGTGGTGATGACTTCTTGCATAGTAGCATTTTGAGAGAAGATCAATGGTACGCGTTCTTTAGGTGTTGCATTGGGATCGCGCAAGATCATTACCATGCTTTCTAATTCCCACACTTGTCTATCTACACTCCTTGCCCAGGCGATGAAGTCGGAAATGGTAGGGGAGATGGTAGAGTAGAGTCTTTCTTTCTCAATTGCATGAATTTCATCCTCGGCGGGAGAAATGAGATGTGAGCAATCTAAGGTAGATTCATCACTTGTAATCACTAGAACTCCAAGAGGATTCTGAGTGTTATTAGGCTTACCTCCTGGTGGAATTGGAAGTCGACCATCTTCGATCATATCTTGAAGCACGTGTTTCAACTTGTAGCATTTTTCGGTGTCGTGCCCCTTACCCCTATGGTATTCACAGTAGGAATTTTCGTCCCAGAATTTGGACTTCCTTTCGGGCTCGGGAGTAGGTCCAATGGGTTGGAGTTTGCCTTGCTTCACTAGCCTTTTTAGAGCATTGGAGTATGTATCCCCAAGGTTTGTGAACTTCCTTGGTGGGCTAGTTTTCTTGGATGGTTCGAGAAGGTTAACTTCGTCGGTCTTGCTAGTAGAGCCGTATGAACGACTTGTGGACCCTTGATATCCTCGACCTACCGTTTTGGACAAGAGTCCTTTGCGGATGTCATCTTCAATTCGTGTCCCTAACACGGTTAAGTCTTTGAAAGTCTTGATGTTTTGATATCTCAAATGGTTGGCATATATGGGCTTGAGATTGTCCACGAATTTCTCCACAAGAGTGGCCTCATCCGGGCGTTCTACTAGTTGAGTACTAGTCTTCCTCCACCTACTTAGAAAGTCGGTGAATCCTTCTTTGTCATTCTGGGTAAGAACCTCTAGAGTGCGCATATTGACTTGGATCTCGGCATTATCCGCGTATTGTTTTGAGAATTCGATCGCGGCGTCCTCCCAAGTAGCGACCTTTTTGTGATCTAAAGTGTAGAACCATTGCTTTGGGATGGTGTCGAGAGATGAAGGAAAGATCCTTAAGAACATCTCGGGTTTGATGCCTTTGATAGACATGTAATACTTGAAGGCACGGATGTGGTTCAAAGGGTTCTCGTGTCCCTTGAACTTAGGGATATCCGTCATGCTAAAGTTAGTGGGCAATTTGGAATTGACGGCTTCATACTTACGATTGTTCTCCCTGTAAATGTCATCTCCTTTAAGGTACATCAATTGCTCCTCTAGGTATTGGAGCCTTTTCTCAGCTGCGGTCGTCCCCATGAGAGGATTCTCATCCTTAGACTCGTCATCGGAAAATTGTAGTACTTCACCTTTAATGGGAGGCAACCTTCCTTCTACGTCAAAGATACGGCCTTCGATGAGCTCGAGGCGGTCATAGGTTTGGTTTTGGGTAACTTGCATTTGGGCTAGCGTGGCTAGGATTCGATCATTACTTTCTTGAATTTGCTGGAGGTTCGTATCATCACTTGACCTAGGCATCTTGAAAACTGAGTAAGAGATCGGCGACGAATCAAAACACAATCGACCATTCTATCACACTTGCTAAAAGAGGAAAAGTTTTGACTCGTGAAGTGGGTGTGTGCCACTTGTGTTGAGTGAGTTTTGAAGAAAGACAAGGTCTTTGAAAATGTGTGTCCTAGCCAACTGTAGTGTAGTTGTAGGAGTGGACTCGAAGTGAGGTTTTGAAATGGGCTTGTGGCCCGAATTTTGACACGACAAACGGACAGAGTTTTGACCGGATTTTGCGCTAATTGAAGGCCTTTATTTCGAAATTCTTGATTTGAAATTGGGTTTTGATTTTTGAAAATTTGTCATAGTTTTGTTTAGAGATGGTGATCATGTAGAGTTTTACACATTTATACAAGCATTATAACGGGATGCTGAGTGCTTTTAGAAGGGTTTTGGTTTAAAGGGTGGGTTGCCATACCGAACCATCAAACCCGAAGTCTGTGGAGAGGCTCGTGCCAAACAAGAGTAAGGCCGATTCCTAGTCCATTTCCTCAAGTAGTGAAGGCCCTTGATACAAACAAGAGTAAGCACCATGGTATGGATGACGTCAACCGCTATCCATCCTTAGGCCCAAATAAGAATTAGGACCGTTTAGACGGGACGATTGGTCGAATAGGTTGGCTTGGGCCTAGGAAGGCCGAATTAAACGGTCTAGGAAGACCGAGTTATGAAAACCGACAATTGTCTTGCACAAATTTATTCCCTAACCTTGTTCAAGTTTCACCCTAGCTACACGTAAGTGTATAATCCCCAGCGGAGTCGCCAAACTGTGGACAGCGGGCCGCCCACGGGGGCGCTTGGGAGTGAAGGGGCTCGAAAACAAGCGTTTGCATTTTGTATGGAGTCGCCACCAATTTTTGTGGGAAATTGGAACCGTTCGAATACCTCGTGTCATGTCAAGACACAAAGTAGTGACATGAACACTAAGCAATCGTTACCCTTAGCATTCTATGTCTAGAATGACTCTCGCGGATGCCAATGAACACGGGTGCTCACGGAGATCTGGAGTAAGGGGTGAGGGTACGTATTAGGAAGCTCTTTTGATCGAACACCTAATCCCGCCCGCCTCGATAGCGGCCTCTACTAATGATTAGGGAAGTTATTCGTACTTGATATATCGTCGGCTATATGCATGCAATGCAACATCCAATAGATTAATCCTAACATGTGAAATTAGCTAAGTCGGTTAACAATTAATTAGCAAACAATTAGGGTCGAAATAGGATTTAATGTTCAATTACATGTGGAAGCATACAAAACAATGAAATAAATAAAATAAATTACAATAATGGAAATTACATTAATTACAACGGATTAGGCGGTTTATGTCGAAAATACCTTTAAAACGGATGATTTGATAAAAAGGAACAAAAGAATAAAATAACAAATTAACGAACAGGAATTAGCGATATTACGAATATTAGTTAATTGATACGTAAACTAATTAATCTAGGTCAAGGCGTAAAAGGAGTTCGGGGACGAAGTCGTCCTGGAACAAAAGCAGACATAACGCGCCCTTTGGAAGAGCGCAGCAGATTCTTTGCGCTCTTTCCAAGGACGAACTCGATCGTGAAGCCGGAATCGCAATTGTTAACGTTAATTGGTGAATTTAATGGATTGATTTAATTATTTATTCGGATGAAAGTGATTTACAGATTATTTAACATATGATTGAGTCATAAAACAAGAAACATGGATGAAACGGAGACAAAGACAGATTAAACATGTGAAGGGTCGATGTTAATGAACGAACTAAACAAGCGAATAATTAACTAAACATGAGGAATTGACGATGAATTAACAACTAAAAGATTTAAAATATATCAACAATGAATCCCTTAAACTCAATATGAACGAATTGAATCCCTAGAACTCGAATTGAATATTAGTGACGAAAACCCGCAAATATGAATTACTTGGGATTTAAGTCGGATTAGATGAATTAAACATGTGAATGAATGATGAAATATATGATACAATATACATGCTAATTATTATGATTTTATGACGGAGAATTAACAGATTTAACAAACAAAACAAATAAATTTGATACGAATTGCGAGAAGACGGAGGAAGAAGAAAAGAAGCAGAATCGCGGCAGCCTCACAAAGAGGCGCAGCAGTGCTGCGCTCCTTTGAAGAGGCGCAGCAGATTGCTGCGTCTTTTCTCGACCGTCTGTCTACTGGAAATCCGCAAAACAGGTTTTAAAGACGGTTTTTAGAAATCGGTTTTAATGAGGTGCTTTCGACATAAACCTTACAATTGTTATACAATAATTAAATGCAATAAACAAAAGGAATTATACACCCTCAGACTTACATGTTGACGGAACGAGAAGAACTAAGAAGATCGATTAGTGATGCTCGACGCGAATGCAAGGAAAGAGTGCCTCGTAAGAGGAAAACGATTAAAAAAACATTGATTAATTAGATTGATTGAGTGTAGTGGTCAAATTGGTCGGTCATGCAACGGAGAGGTTGGTACCCGGAAAGATCCGAGCTTACGTGGTCGGAAGTCCAAGCACGTAGGCGCCAATTAGTAAGAACGAAGTCTAGAATGCAAAGGGAGAAGAGAAGGGCGGACACTCGCGTGAGAAATATGAGGAACGAAGGCTCCTATTTATACTAATCACGTGAAGGAATAGGGTTTCGGAGACTCTTTGGAAGTGAATCTCGGAAAGATATAAAAAAGATACGTAAATCATGCAAAGAAGGGCTTGGGAAGAGGCGCAGCAGCCCATCGCGTCTCTTGGAAGAGGCGCAAGACTGTTGCGTCTATTCCCGTGAGGTTTCCTCCCGCCAAGAAAGAATCTCCGCGTTTAAGTTATGGTAGGACTGATTTATTCGATTATCTTTTAAATATTACGGGATATTATTTGCCAAAAGATAAAATTTGATGAATATGGAATAGAAATATCCGGAACATTCCAGAACATTCGACTCTGGATTTAACAAACTATCGAGGAAAATGGAGACGGTTTTTGACCCGGACTCCGAATGTACTCTAATTACTGCCAAAACGACCGTATCGGCACGTAGATGACAACTAAGAGGTTGACATTTATATTTGAGCAATCACTTGACGATAATCTTACGAACTGTCACTAATCGTTCCGCGAATCAAACATGCGGCCCAATCATCACTGGGTGGTTTGCGAGGGGTGCAGAAACGAGGTGTCTACAGGATTAAGTGTGGATGTAATTGATAATTTACTCTTTCAGCTTATTCTTTTTCGTGTGGGTATTGTTTATTTATGAGGGCAGAAATGCTCGCCTAATTAACCGGACTGGAAAAGGCAAAAGAACTCCGTATCAACAAGCTTCTGGTAATACATATTTTAACTTTACTTATTAAATACATTAATTAGACATACATTTATTTAAATCATTACTTATATCTATAAAACCTTATTAAAAGGCTAAGCTAAAATGGCAATTAAAAGCCACGTAGACAATGCCACATCGGATTACAAAATGTCACCTTACACTCTTAAAAGTCCACGTCAGCACCTGAACACAAATCAAAGCCCTAAGTCTATCTCTTATCTTTTACGCTGATTACAATCAATTGAAACTTTGTAGCACTTTAAATTGAAGCAGGTGAAAGGCCAAGAGACTAAGCAATTATGCACTTGTAAGTTGTAACTGAAGATAAAGGTAAATCCAAAAGACTCAAAGCATATGTAGTAATCTATCATAAACAAAACAAAAGTAGTAAAAAAAACGCAAATCTGCAATTTATCTCTACAATTTAATTGTTATAATAATTATAATATTTAAGAAATACATGAATACTCTACAATAAAGGAGTCATTACTTTTATAAATTCTTTAAACCCCCTCACCCTTTCCCCTCCTCACTTGACCTAATAACAATAACTTAGTTGTTTGTTTGCCGGTTATAAATAGCAACATTGATTCATTTTTATCTTCATACTCAATCACTCATGGGTCTCAACAATCACCACCTCTCATTTACATATCACTCTATAAAACTTTATTTTTATTTGATGCTTATTATTGTTCGTATTATTCTATATGATTAATTTTCTTAGTTTGTTGTTAATGTTGTTGTTATTGTTATTTTCTTAATAGGTTTATAATTATAGGAATGCAAAGGCGGATGGAGATCAAGCAAGTGATTTGTTGATCAATGCCACATTGTTAGATAGCACGAGTACCATTTTATTCTTTTTTTTTTGTTAGGGAAAGTATGATTTTATTCTTCAATTTTCCTTTTCACGGTCTTTTAGTTATTTTTGGGCACATGTATTAGACTTTTAGTGATTGTATTTTCTTATTCTTTTCACAAATTATAGAATAAGACGGTATCACACGTAAGACGGTCCATTTTGTAAATAAAGTTATTCATTTGTTGCTAATAAACGAGTTATGTGTTTACACAATAAGACCGTCTCATACAAAAAATTATTGTATTCTTTTGGACCGAAAAACATGTAAGCGATCCATATATATTTATGACTGATCCGTCACACTTAGCTTGCTGAGTCGGATACAAGTTTAGTTCTTTTATTCAATATTGTATATTAGTTATGAATATTACGTCTTTCCGTGCAATAATGAAAAAGATGATGGTTTTACAATATACTCGATAAAGCAAACTAGAGAGTGTTTGAGTCCAAGGGAAAAATGTCGACTTTCTTATTTCATATTAGATGATATTTAATTTTATTGGAATAATATTAGTTGGTCTTTGTCTGTAAAAAGTCAAATAAAGTAAATGAAAATACCAATAGTAATAAGATTTCACATATGTGGATAGGAAAATAGATCATTCTCCTTTGAAGAATGGGTCAAACGGTATACAAAAAAAAAAAAAAAAAAAAAAACTAAAACAAGACCTCAATTGAAGCAAAATAGTACAGTGAATTTTAACATGATTTTTACTTTGTAGATTGGGAAGCCATTGCTCATTTTTACTTGATTTTAACTTTTTGTTATATTATAAGTTGGAAATTTAAATTTAGTTTTTATTTTAACAATAATAAGATATTGATCAAGGTGAATTTTATCACCGTAAATTGTTGATCGCCTTATCAAAAGAAATATCCACATTATAATTTGATTTTAAGACTAGCAACGAAGTCAAGTTAAGGAAATATGGTTAGATATAACGGTCGGATGCCCACAAAAAAATCTAAAAAAAAAAAATTCTCTATTTCGTGAGCGGTTTAAATAAAGTTTTTGAGTTTGTTTACCCTTTTCTCTTTTTCGTGAGCGGTTTAAATTAGAGTTTTGTCGTAAACTTTATAAGGTTTAATGTAACTCAAAAATTTTATTTTTTTTGTAATATTATTAAATCCGTCAAATTCATTTGTTACCTTTTTCTCTTTTTGGTGAGCGGTTTAAATTAAAGTTGAACAAATAATCAAGATTCGAGATGGAGGGAGTACTCCATATAAACTATGCACAGATTAAATACCTAAAACAATAAATTATTAACGATCCTGTGATTTTCACGGGCTCCAAAACTAGTTAACTATTTATAAATCGAAACATATTTTTTTAAAAAAATTATTAATAACCGGCTGGCTCACGGGCCAAGCACGGCTCGAACAGACATTGCGCGGACCACGGTGGGGGAGGGGGGACAAGCGTGCTGGCACGTCACAGCCCGAAAGCATGACCGACCCTGTCTGGGCCGGGCCAAAATGGGAGGCTGGGCACGACGTTGAAATGGAAGGCGATGGATGGGTAACTATCTCAAGTTTGACTTTTCCATTCGCGTAAAATGTTCAAACCATGATCCTTGATTAAAAGGTGAGTTGTCTTACCGGTCCTCATCAACAGAGATGAAAGTGGGTATTGCCGAGTCGTGCCTCGTGCCGGCCTGCCATGCTAGGTAAGAAAATGACACGGCCTAGGCACGGGAAGGTGGGTGTTGTGTCGTGCTGGTTAAATGGAAATGGCGACCTAGGCACAGTCGACGAGCCATAGTGTGTCGTGTTGTACTTGGGTGTGCTCATGCAAATCCTCCACATTAGCCTTATTTTCTCGTATTTTGAGCGTGCCTAGGTGTGTTGTGTCCAAGTGGGCCTTATATATCCTGCTTGGGCTAGGTATGATATTTTTTTTCTCAAACTTCAGCCCACGCATGGCCAATGGCGTGTTGTGCCGGGCCGTTCCAATCTATGTCGTGCTACAATGGACCATGGGATGTGTCGACCCAACAGCCCGCGTGCCTAATTCTATCTCGACACATCAATCAACTTTAATTTAACTTGATAAATAAATCAACATGTTTAATTGAGATTATATGAGACGGTTTTTTGGGAGACTAAGTAACTAACTAAATTAGGGAGCTAAAAATGCAAGAGTTGAGTAAGAGTACATTAGTTCACACCAAGACGACAGTGATAAGTAGTTGAGAAAGTAATAAGGTTCGATTCATCTCACATTATTATTATTATTGGGTGTAAACATTAATTGATCTCTCATTTTTTATGGCTCCAGATGATGGGCCTATGTAACCAAATAAATTGCTTTCAACAACAAAACACATATTTATAACGACCAACTACTCCTACCTTTAATTTTCATGAAATTTACAAATTATATTTTACCCAACGTCTTCATTTTCATTGCTTATAAATTCGAAGTGAAACTTTAAACATTGTATTACAACTCAACAATACAAACATGACTCAAACAACTCCGAACCATACACAAATAGTGTCGGGATGGGCAGCTCACGATACATCCGGAAAGATCACTCCGTATATCTTTAAACGAAGGTACTCGTATATAATTTCGCTTATAGTTTCCGAAATACTTTGAATTAATTAGTAACCGTATGGGATTTTATTAGGACATAAGATCCCATATACGGAGTATATAGTACTAAGTTACTAACTCAAGCTCACTCAAATCCACACACTAGTTTACCTAGCCATCGTAATTTAATGGCCTAAACCCTAAGCTCCTAATAGGTTAAGATATTATCTCATACGACTCTAAGTTGACATGACACTAGTCTTACTTAACACCCTCTCGGTCTGAAATGAGAATTTGTGATTCCGCTAATATAATAACTAACCTAGCTACCATTTCATGATCAGAGAAAATGGCGAAAACGACGTGACGATCAAAGTATTGTTTTGTGGAATGTGCCATACTGATCTTCATCATGTTAAAAATGACTGGGGTATCACTATGTACCCTGTTGTTCCAGGGTAAGTTTTAAAATTTCTAATTAATTTTAAAAATTTCTTTTATGGTTTCGCGAAAATTTGAAGTTGCACATTATCGACTGTAAAAACAGGCACGAGATAACGGGGATAATAACGAAAGTCGGAAAAAATGTGACAAAATTAAAGGAAGGGGACAGAGTAGGTGTTGGATGTTTGGCAGCGTCATGCTTAGATTGTGAATTTTGCAAGGATGATCAGGAAAATTACTGCGATAAAATTCAGTTTACCTACAATGGTATTTTCTGGGATGGTAGTATTACTTACGGTGGTTACTCTAACATGCTCGTTGCGGATCAAAGGTACGTATTTCATTATTAATCAAAGATAAACAAATGGTTAAGATGGATCGGAGGAGTGTATTTAATTGTAGGGATGAATTGGTAAAGCAAGGATTAATGATAAAGAATTTGGAAATGGAGATGGGGTGAAACTAGTTGTAACGTGTAAGGAATAGGTCCTTGTATGTAGAATTTTTTTCTAAAATGGGGCAAAAAATCAAAGAAATTAACAAAATGGTGTAAGTTTCAAACTTATTACCCAAAATGGGTCCACGTCATCACCGAAGCTAGGTTCGGATTCTAGCCGCTCTCTCCCCAAGCGACCTTATCTTAGGTTACATGTAAACAGAGCTAATATTAAGGGGGAGCGACTTGGGACAAAGTCGCTTAGCTGGACAGCGACTATTTCAGTTTTGCAAAAAAATAGGTCAATTATGTAGAAGAGGGGAATCGAACCGGTGCTGAACGCTATTTAGCCTTGTACATTAACCACCAGGCTAAACTAATTTCTATGTATACAATTAGCGTTTAAATAGTAGTAATTAGTACAATATCTGTGCAACTTATTAAACGCATTTAATACTCGATGTATGGTATAATAGCCTTACAATTTAATTGTGTATTTAGTTTACAAGTGTTAATATGGCTTGGTGGTTAATGTATGATGATAATAGGGCCGAGATTGTGTGTTCAATTCCTTGCAAGTACAACTTTTATATTTATTTTTGCAAGCCAACTATATTTAATATGAAGTCGCCTTGGGGCTGAGCGACTTCATCCAAACTCATTTTTTTTCATATATTTTTCTACTTATTAACAAATCACTAAGGTCGCTAAGGGGGAGAGCGACTTAACCTCAAGTCGCTCCGTCGCTAAGCGACTTATTCCGTGACACAGGTTCGTGCATACCTATCCTATGTGGACCCATTTTGGATAAATACTTTCATATGTGCCCCATTTCGTTAATTTCTTTGTAATGGAAGCCTATTTTGGAAAAAAATTCTTGTATGTAGGATAAGGAGTGAAGTCGCTAATTCGCTTTGTATACACAAAACAACACAGACTAGTAAGAAAAAATCTGCTGACAGAGGCAATTAAAGTTGCTACTTGAAGTAACGGCTTTACTTTTTACAACTGGCTATTTTTACTTCAATAATTTCACTGAATTATACGCTAAAAGTAAAACCGCTATTTGGTACATCAACTTTATCTATGTCAGAATTTCTCACACTAATCTGTGTTTAATTCTGTGTACATAGCAAAGTCGTTATTTGGAGTAACGACTTTACTCTCAAATCCTACATAAACCCATTCTCTACCCAATCGTTCTAGTTTTGATATAATGTAGCACTAGATAATTGAATTTTCCGGCATGTGGATTATGTTCTAAAATATGGATACAAATGTGGGGGCATGTTTTCCAAAATTTTGATACATCATTTTCAATCTCTATTTTTTGTTGTTAATCATGTGAGTCCTATGTCCACAATGTTTTAAAGTAAATGCTGCAAAAAAAAATGTTAAAACGTAGTATTGATAAATAAAATCACACTTTCTGAGACATATCTGAAAAGTCGAACGGTTGAATTAACATGATATTGTATTGTTCTATTAGTAAGTGACAAAACCCGTTTGATAGGTTTAATTACGATGTATAACAGGTATGTGGTAAGTGTGCCGGAAAGTTTACCAATGGATGCAGCAGCACCACTGTTATGTGCCGGGATAACAGTGTACAGCCCAATGAAGGACAACAACTTGCTTGAGGAATCAACGAGTCCAAAGAAAGTTGGGATAGTTGGGCTAGGTGGTCTGGGCCATGTCGCGGTTAAGCTTGCCAAGGCATTTGGTCACCATGTCACCATCATTAGTACCTCTCCTTCTAAGGAGGTTGAGGCTAAACAACGTCTTGGTGCTGATGATTTTGTCATCAGCACTGATGCCTCTCAAATGAAGGTTTAATTCACTTCTTTTCCCCCATAAATTAAATGCTTGATATACATATCAGTGCACCTTAATCTTGATATCGTTTATTATGGTGTCAAATGAGTCATAAGAGCAGTATAAGACATGTTCATAATACTTTCATCTTAACTACAATTTGATAAACGAAACAACACAAACTTTTAGAAGAGCACTACAGAGTTTTTTCCCCAAATTTTAAAGACGGGTCAAAATTCTTTCAAATTTTAGAGATATATATAGTTATATTAGATGAGTAGTTCTTACAAATTAAATTCCAGAAAACAAAAAAATAGAATGTAGCCATGAAAAATAGAACACAAGATCTCCTACCAATTGGTAAGATAAATAACCACTAGACTACTTCTCTCGTTTTGATAATTACATGTGATAAAATTTATTTGATAAAGACCTCGAGCTATACCCAATTTAACAGACTCCTAATTTAACCCTCATAGACCCCTTCTAGACATGGGCCCTTGTAATTTGCCCCCCTAATTACCCCTTAGGGCCGGCCCTGTCGATATTGTGCCAGTACTGAGCAGTTATTTTTATAATAAGTGACTCAATTTATGGAACATTAGACAGCCAACTAACAAGATTAAGACGTTGGACCCATAGTATAGAGATTTTACAGTACATTGTTGTAAAAGAGTAATGAAAATAGTTGCCATCAGATAATGTTATCTCGTTTATCTTCCGATATCTCTATATTTATATTCAGCTAGTCTTGCTATAGACGGATATATGCCATAGACGGATATGTGCCGTCGATTTTGTGATTTATTTTTTTTATTTTATTTTTCGAGGAATATTTGACACTTTTTTGCATCTTAATTTGTAAATAGGCGAAAAGAAGAAGCCTAGATTTCATATTGGACACAGTATCAGCTTATCACTCTCTTGGGCCAACTTTAGAGCTGTTGAAAGTAAATGGAGTTCTTGTTATTGTTGGGGCTCCTGACAAGCCCATGGCCCTACCCTCTTTCCCTCTCATTTTCGGTACCATTCTTTCTCTAACTACTTGTGCTACCGTAACTAAAGTTCCACTTATTTTCACCGTATTTCAATCACTATGCATAAGTTAGTAAGTTACTAACCAGAAAACTAAGGGTGTTTGTTCATCCAATGGTCCGGACCAAAGATCAGACCCGACCACGCGATCTGGTCTGGAGCAGATCGGGCCATACTTTATTTTAATCCGGTTCTGGATCAAACCGAACGGATCATGGAAGCTATTATCTAACCAATTGGGATGTAAATATTTTTTGTAACAGGAAAAAGAGTGGTAAAAGGGAGCATGACGGGTGGAATGAAAGAGACACAGGAAATGATGGACGTATGTGGGAAATACAACATAACTTGTGACATAGAACTTGTTACACCCGACCAAATAAACGAGGCTTTGGACCGTCTTTCTAAAAATGATGTCCGATATCGCTTTGTCATTGATATTGCTGGCAAGTCTTCTAGCCTTTGAACTTCTTCTTTTGGGATGCTACCATTGTTGATCTACAAGTTAATTATATTGATAATTTGATATTGATTTTTTTATTGTAGGTAATAAAAATGAGAATGGAAATGGATTTGATAATGAAAATGGAAATGGAAATGGAAATGGAAATGGAAATGGGACGACTCAACAACAATAAGAATTTGAAAACTATTTAATTTTAAATATTTTTCTTTGATGAACGCCTCATTTTAATGTACCGTAATACGAGTTTAAGAGATTATTTCATTTTCTTGTGTTGTTTTTTGCCCAATGATCAATGATTTATGTATTAAAATACTGATGAGAGCTCTATTTTATTTTCACGTTAACGTAAATGTTAATATTTCTTCCATTCCAATTATGTTGTTTTTATTTCCTTTTCAATTTACCTAAAGTTAATGCCCTTCTAAAATTTTTTTGGCAAAAACTAATGAAAAGGAATGAAACCGATAAAATTTGAAACCGAAAAAAAGGACGAAACCGAAAAGGTAATGAAAAAGGAATCGAAAATTAAGATTGATAAGGTAATGATTTTTGTTAAAACTGTTTGGAAAGTAATTGAAATAGTAATGATATTTGACAAAATGACGTAAAGGACATGGTTGATTATTGCTTTATCGTTATGTTTTTACTATTATCCTTGTGTTATTGTCGTTGACGTTGTTAGTAATAAAGTCATAATGGAGTTTTTTCAATATATTTGCATAAGTCTTTAACATGTTTCAAAGCGAATGAGAACACTAATTAATATATCACGATTAGGTAAAAAAAAAATAATTCAAACAATATATCATCGAAAATGAATTTTATGGATATAAAATTAGTTCTCTATTAAACTCATACACACAAAATAATAATTAAGTTTCACCCCAAATTAACTAGATAACCCAACTATAATTTCCATTGGGGTTCCTATTCATAACTAGATAATTAATGGAGCCAATTCAATCAATTCAAGCTAAATTAATGAAAAAGAAACAAACGAAGATACTTCTAACCGTAGAAGAAAGTTGAAGCGTTTACGGTGAGTCGGTGACGGGGCAATCAGACGCTCTACTTTTGCGTTTTGAAGAACTTGGTGAACGGCTGTGTGTTATTTTTGAGAAAGTCATATGAGGTTTTTTTAATTGAGGTCATTAAAATTCGGGGGCAAAATAGGTAGATAAAAATGAATCGTCATTTGATTTTCAAACGAAATCTTCGTGAAGATTTCATTTCGCGACCTTTTTAGTCAAATAAGGTAGTTGCCAAACATACTAAAAAAATAAGACTGATTTTTTTTTTTTTTGCAAAAAAAGCTACTTCGCAAATCGTGAGTGGTTACCGCCAAACGAGCTCTAAATATCTAGTAAATATCACAAACACGGTTAACATTTTATCCTAATTATATTGTCCTAATCCAGTTAGTCAAAGATTAAGAACATAACGTCTTGCAAATTAATTGGGAGGTGTAGATACTAAAAATAGAAATATTGGAGAAGTGAAAGCAATGAACAAGTGGTATGCTGAAAAGTGGATAGTTAGATTGGGGCGTCAAGCAATCAATTGTTGAATAAGCCAAAATAATTTGGGTAGGATGACATCTTTTTGATTGTTTCCTCTTATATCCATGTCATCATTAATATCATTATCCTAAACTAAGATTATGTAGTAAGTACTATGATAAATATCTTAGATGGTGTTGTAACATAAATCAGAGGTACCACTTCCATGCAATATTAAATTAAAACTTCTATAGTACGGATCTACGATTATAGTCGAGTATTGAATATCTTAACTTAGGTTAAGAAGGAGATTTAGTGGGCAAGTTACAAGTTTGAATCTCCTCATTTTCGATATTGTACTGTCTTTATGGCTCATTTGAGGACAGAAAAAAAAATTTTAGGTAGGATGCAACATCTATTTCATTATTTACTTAGTATTGTAATTTTTTAAAGTCGTTGCTTCATTATTTTAATGAATCATGATTTGGTAATAAAGAGATTTTTTAGCTCGATATTGATTTACAATTGGTCTCCCTTGTGACGGGTTATCATTTGTGGCGGATATTTTGTGAGTTAAAATGGTAACAAAATGGGTTAGTGAAGAAAGGGAGCCACATGAATAGTGTTGCAGCGAGAGAAAAAGTGGGTACTTTGTGAGGTAAAATGGTATCCGTCACTCAAGAATGACGGATATGTGCCGTCACAAACAAGAATTTGTGATTGATTTATAACGTTTTTGTAGACAAATTTCAAATCTAAAATAGTCTCTCCTGTAATATTAGCTTGTTGAGTGTACATCACATACGAGTGAAAGATGAAAATAATGTTAAGAAAATGTTGAAATATCACAAAATTTCATTGAAGACGGCTAAAAGATTATATATACAAGGTTTTAGAAAGTAATTTAGCAAAGACATCACTTATGTTATATACAAAAGTAAGACATCATCATCATGTATATCTACTTGGTGGTGACGATCGAGAGGATGCGGTAGAAATAATGATCTAAGATCAATTTCGTACGTTAGAAAGAGACTTTCACCTATCACTTGAGCGGCCTTAGAACCTATTAACCTTCCATTTGAACAAATTGAATCCTATTTAATTTTCTTTTATAGCCATTCTACATTTCTACCCAAATAAATATCTAGGTATGTTGCTTGGACTTGATTAGGGGGTGTTTGGCCTAACTTAATAAGTGCTTATGTAAAATCAAAAACTAGGTCAAACACCCTATTTAAGGAGTTTAAATGTACTTTTAAAAAGTTATAAAATTAACAACAATCAATACCATATCAAAATCATAAACAGTTTTTCTAACATTTCGGCCAAACACTCACAATTTTTCTAAGAGGTAACTTATAAAAAAAACTCATTTTAAAAAGCAAAAACTCTTGTATGTAAGCAAGGTCAAACACCCCCTAGAAGTATTCGATACGGGTGCGTGTTTGAGTATTGAATTTGGCTGTTTTGTGAAAAAAAAAAAAAAATCATGTTCTTGGTCTAAAATGAAGTGTCGGATTGTCCTACCCATGTACGAGTGTCCAATGTCTGACACGAGTACGCAAAGGTAATATTAAAGAGTCCGAGCAACATAGCCAAATATTTTCACATGTAGGTAGGAACGGTGGTGGATTCAGAACCCTATCTAGATTCTTTGAATCTTATCCTAATGGGTCGGTATAGTCTTCTTATTTTGGACCTGTATGAATATGGGTCGGATATTTTCTATTTATAAAACCTCAGGTATGGCCGTATGGGTATGAATCACATATGAGACTTGAGTCCCATACCCATTTTTTTGGCCTCTTACAAGATTTTATGCGCACATATATATATATCTCTTAATTTTTTCAGTTAAAAGTATGAACTCTTAAGTTGTTTTATATTATTTTTCTTAAAGGTGAGCAGCTTTAAGTCGAGCGAAAAAATGGATCGAAGCATTTGGTCTTGATCGAAATCGAACCGAATTTTTTTAGATCGGGTATTGAGTCCACATTTTTTAAAGTTTCGGTCTTCGATCTGGTCCGGTCTAAGACTGATTAATTTAAGTCCGGGCCTAATTTTAGGCTTTTAAAGACTTCATCATTAATAAGTTATAAATGAATGATCATTTTATCTTCCAAAGACATTATAAATTAATATTAACAATTATTTTCATAAAAAAAAATCGTCGTCTAATTATTCAATGCAATTGATTTAACGGAATTTAAATGTATTTATCATTTATCATATAGTATGAAATAGTGAAAAAAATAGTTTTAGGTACATTCCGGTGTTTCGGTCTAAGACCGCATCAGACCGATATTTCGAGTTTGATCCGGTTCAAGACCAAAAGTTTAGGTCCCGTTTTCGGACCACAAAAAATTTATTTTTGGTCTGGTCCGAGGCTCCGCCCTAATTTATCCATCAATTATCTTTCCCCCACTCAAGATTCATATCCCTGTCATAATCTCGGTTGATCTTGACATTCGTAATCCGCGTCATAATGGCTATCTCATTTACGAGATGTAAGTGATGTAACGATGTCATGCCAAGAGCCCAAGAACAAAGCTAACACAATGACCAAACACTCGAAACCCAATCTAATCCGAGTTTTATAAATCTAAAATAACTCAACCTTAACTGAAAAATCCGAACTCGACTTGATTATCCCATTTACAAGATGTAATGATGTCAATGCCAAGAACAAAGCTAACAAAATGACGACTTGCTCCCAAACAAGTAGGAATTGTATTTGGAAGTTAGTATTAAAATCCAAAGAATAGCTGGATTTAGACGTTGCACCATTACTTGAGTGACCGATAAGATGACGGAGACTTTAAGTAACTGGTCCTCACTCGTCCATCAATCGTCATTGTTTTTTTCATACTCTGATTTTATCCATTTGTTTCACTTTAACAGTTTTTTTTTCTTAGAAAAACAATTAGCTAATGTCATCACAATAACGCGGACAAGAAAACTAAGTGGACCATAAAAATCAAAGAAATTATCTAAAAAAGTGCAAGATATTTTTGTCAATAAATGGTTGAATTATCACAAATTTTAGTTGAGCTAGTCTCTTAATAATGGTATTAATATAAGAGGTCTTAGTACTCTTATACTAATTTGTTTTTTTTTTTAGTGTTGAAAAGAAATATGTACTGAAGGCAACCTAATGGTAGATCCTTTTAAATTTGACTTTTTCATTCAATTCGCAAGAGTCGGGAATCGAACATTGACCACTTGTTGAATGAATAGATGTGAACGATTACCTCTTATACCAGTCAACTTTTGTACTCTTATACTAATTTGTACGGAGTATGATGTTTTATATTTTGTACAATCTAAAATGGTATTAATATAAAAGGTCTTATACTACTATTTATTCATTTTCAAAGTAAATTATGACAACTAACTAACCTTCTCAATTAGTATATG
Source organism: Silene latifolia (assembly GCF_048544455.1). NCBI lineage: Eukaryota > Viridiplantae > Streptophyta > Magnoliopsida > Caryophyllales > Caryophyllaceae > Silene > Silene latifolia. The sequence goes on from NC_133531.1 coordinate 15,640,214, forward strand.
ATACCTAGATATGCAATTATGCCCCATTTATTTTTTATCTGTTTTTTATTATTTATGTGGAGTATTTTAATCAAAAATAAACAATTAATTGAGTTGTAAAGAGTATTTTTTTCGCAAGCAAAGGACCACAACAATTATAGAACTTGACATTTTGATTATTATCAATGTTCAAAGAAATTTTGGTTCCAAATTAAGCTCTTTCCTAGAACTTACATCTCAACAATTCTATTTAACTGATTCAAAGAATGCAATAGCGTAGACGAGAGTTTGATGAATGGTCTATGGATTGGTCCATGCAAATATGCAATATCAACAAATAAATTGGATGGTTTATTTAGTATATTTTGATGGATACCATTCTTTTTAATTTCATTATTATGCCCAAAATAGTAATAGCGATCCAAATAAAAAGGTCCAATTACAATGAACTTTGTTATATTGTAAAACGAAAGCGCAATAATAGGTATCCAAAATTGCAAATAAAGAACTCCAATTATATATAATGAACTTTGTTACGGAGTACATTGTAAATTAAAATGAAATTCTTTAATTTAGTACGTACCAATTTTCATAATAAATATATGCGTATCCATTGGATCATTTAGCTAATACGATTTCTACCTTTATTTTTACTCGTGATACCATTTTCATCAATAATAAATAAATGATTGAAACGGATAGAATGTACTACCAATTTCATTTTGATGACTTATATCACAAATAATTAATCAATTACTCTGTTTGTAATACTGTAATACTCCTCATTACTTAGTAATTAACACAGTGGAGGATCTTAGTTATGTCAGAAGGGGGCCCCGGTCTTCGCTGGCTGTTCATATTTCAGTGTAAAATTGTAATCCGGACCCCCTTGACTCAATGGTTGAGCTTAGATAATCATACACAGGGTTAGTAGTTTAAATCTCGGTCTACTGTTTACAGTTTACTTTAAGATCCGTCACTAAATTAACATACTTGCATTATTAGATATAATCTCCTTATTTGCTTGTTGAAATAAAATGCTTACACCAAAAAAAATATTAACAGAATGAGGAGGTGGTTCCAAATAATGTGCCAAAAATATAGAGGTAAGAAAACACGTAATTGCATAGGAGTAATACGTTATCGTGTTACCAAAGCCATATTACATAACAACTTTTATCGAACTTGCACTTCACAAATTAAGTCGGTCATCTTTATTTGTTTTTCTATATATAATCTCACATTTATTTGCTAATAGACGAGTTTAATTAATTTCTTGTTGTCTTCCTCATAATATAATTCTCTCTAAAATCTCTCAACTCCTTGCATTATTAACCTTCACTACTAAGTTTACTAGTAATAATAATAATCACTCACTATTAAATCATTTATTAACCTAATTTCATAAATTATTCATGCATGAGACCAGATATTTTTTATCTAATATGGAGATTAATAATAATAATAATAATAATGATATTCATTCCTCAAGAGGGTGCTCTAAGTTTTGGTCCAAATTGTTTAAATCTCCATCTTTCTTGAAAAAAGGTGAGCATTTTTATATTTTATTTTCATGATTATAGTTCTTAGCTTCATGTTATTTTTCTATCTAATATGATGAAGAAATAGGTTTTCTGCGGTTGTTCTTCCTCTGTCCTAATCATTTATTTAAAAGGTAAATAAATGATTGAGACAAGAGAGTATATCTATATATACATGTCATATTATATTGATAAATTTAGCATTATGTCCAATTTGGCGACTGAAAGATTTTATTTCCAGTCGCCAACTTCAATTATTGTACGGAAATTTAGAAAAGGGTGGTCGTCAATTTGGCGACTGATTTCAATCTCTCGTTGTGTTATTCGTCAATTTATGTCATACTAGCTAGGAGTACTTGATTTTGTTGTGATATAATTTGGGGTTGAGATTCGGTTAAGTTTCATTTTATAGAGTCGGTAGAGTTTACTATATATATGATCTTACCTCTACAATGTAGTAACTCAACTTGGATTATGACTTTCCATTTATAGGAATATCAAGGAAGAAAGATAAGGAAGAGGAAGGAAAACGAAAGAAGCTAAACGTAAATGAGGAGTACAAGGAAGTATTTAGAACAAATTCATACGTAGAAATATGGAGCAAAACTCAAGTTGAGCTTACAGAATCACCATCATCATCAACTACACAAACTCACAAAAGATCTTCTTCGTCACGTCCGCTATACAACCATCTATCCGATTGCCTTCTAGAGCCACCACAAGGAGTCGTACTAGAGTCGATAAAATCATCCAAGCTTCAAAGCCTTCTCAAAGACTACTTTGATGTAACCCTAGATGCTTACAATGTATGTGAATTGCTTCTTAGAGGGATCCATAAAACACGGTCCAATAACCGGATCATGAAACGGGTCATAAGGCAATCAAGTCAAGAACAAATCAACAAACAAGGGCATTATTATTTGAGTAATTCGGCGATACAAGAGTTAACTTCCTTAATAAGGCAGAGTAATCCTCTGTCTTTTACTGTCAATGGAAAGGTAGATTTCCATAGTATCCACCGCGGCCATGCAAATTTACTACGGAAATTGACCTTAAGACGTAAAAGGCTAAAGCGTAAAGAAAAATTCGTCAAACTTTACAAGAAGCTTGCAGGCTATGGCTTCATAATTGCTTATACCGCCTTGGCAGTTACCTTATTAGCCCTAGCATTGCATAGTGTAGTAGGATTACTAGGGGTACCGGGTATTTTACTACCCTTTTCAGGCGGCGTGTTAAAGAAGGTGGATTGCGAAAAGCTCAAGCAGAGCCATCTAGAAAGGCTAGGAAGTCAAATGGATATAACAGCAAAGGGAGCTTACATTTTAAGCAATGATTTCGACACCATGGGACGACTTGTGGCTCGATTACATGACGAGGTTGAGCATAGAAGGGCGGTGGTGGATATGTGTGTAAGAAATAGTTCGAGTCAAGAAGTGGTCAAGGAAGCCATGAGGGAGCTTGAAATGCATGATGATGGGTTTGTTGAACAGTTAGAAGAGCTTGAGCAAAATGTTTACTTATGCTTTTTAACAATTAATAGGTCTAGAAGAATGGTTGTTCAAGAGATTTTGGGCCCTTAGATTATTGTTGGAAGTACATTGAAATTGAAAATATTGCGAGTAAGTAGGTTTCGACCATCAGTTTAGATTTTTGGTTTAAATTAATGATTTTCTCACCGAAAAAATCATTTTGAGGTGTGAATTAAGGATTATTAGGGTAAATAGGAATAAGGCAGGATATATTCGTTAATTAGTGAGCTTGTTTTATTTGTTGGTTTATGCTATTGTATATGGTAAATTGAACAAAGAATTTTTATCTTTTTTTGGTATGTAATAAAATTTTGTGAACGTATGATTGAAGAAATTTTACCTTTTTGGTATGTAATAATAAAATTTTCGAGCATATTATTATTGTTGGGTCATTTCAGGGTGTCTTTGATTTATTCCATTGTATTTGGTAGGGGATGCAGAAATATCAACTATGGCTTCTCCATAAGAATTGGGCCAAAAATAGTCATTGGGCCAAGCCCAAAACAATTAATCACAAGGACGTAATGAGAGACTATTTACTAGTCTAGTAGTCCATCGGGAGAAAATCTCGTGTCATTTCATTTTTTTTGGATGACGAGAGAACTCACAACAACTATTTTTGATGCGCACTGGATAAATTCCTGAATATTAATGATAGTTTGAAAATCATGTGTAACAGGTCAACCACCCTTTTTACCAGGTGACAGACTCGAAGTTTAGAAGACATAGCCTTAAGCCATAAATCCATAATACTTCTACAAGATTACTCTTAGCCAGGCCAGTTCTGATAGTAGTCCGGAAGGGCGGTGGCCTAGGGCCCAAGCTAGAAAATGGATCATTCTTCTAACTTTTAAAATAATAATGGTAGGAAAAGAAAAAAATAATCTAATTTAGCAAAAACAAAGAACGGTTTTCTAATTTCTCACCATGACTCTTCCTCTCCCCTCTTTTTTTTTTCCAATACCCAAATTCCCGAATCTTTTCTTCTTTAATTAGAAATTAGAATCACATCTTCTAATTCCCAAACAACGGAATCTTAATTTCAAAGTTGTGTTAAGGTATATGAATATATGACCATTGAATTAGCCTCAATCATAAGTCATAACCTTAAAGTTTTAGTTAAGATAGTTTTTTTAATATGTTATTAGAGCCTTGTGCTCTTGATAAAAGTTTTTGACGCCTCAAGAGCAAGTCCTTTTTCTGATAACAGCAGCCACCACCCTTACTCCACCTTCTGGAACCTCAAGAATTGCAGCAAACCTACTAGTAATATTATTGTCACAATTCCTTCGATCAAAACACCACCAAAATTATAGGCCATCAACCTCTCAGTCAATTGCAACATCTCACTACTAAAATTGACCACCAACCCTTTAATCACCGCTAAAATTCGGCCACAACCCCTTAGGAAAGTCTTATATTTGGGCGAAAACAAAGTAACCCACCTCAAACCCGGCATGGCTCCACCCACAACCCACATACAATGCCTCTTTCGCTACACTAGGGAATTGCATTAAACCCACTCCAAATTATGGACACTATCCTAAGGGGTTGTGGCCGAATTCGACCACCATAAAAGAAAAAAGATTCCCTTTCCCATTGCCCCTTAATCTTCACCACAAATCTAGCATGTATAACGTATTATTAATAGAATTGATAAGTATGTTTCTTTAAAAAAAAAAAATATTATACATTGTATTTTTTAGGGCCCCCAATCTTCACTTTTGCCCAGGGCTCCGAGAAACTCAGGAACGGACCTGCTCTTAGCGAGACTTAAAGCTAAGATCCTAAGAAATTTCACTAAGTTTTAACCACTAGACTTCATCTTTATTGACAAAAAAATGCAATTAGAAACATACTATGGGTCTTGAACAAGTGGCCAAGGGGTTCTAATGGATGTGGGCCAGGTCTCAAGATCAACCCAACAAATTTACAGTTATTTTATTGTATATGGAGTATATATGAATATGTAAACTTTTCTACAAAAATGGCTATGTTAGATCCTGCTAAATTTTATAACGATGATTCGTGAATTTAACATTTACGGTCCATTAAACCAATTTTTTCTAGCTATACCATTGCTCCAACTGATATTTATTGGTAGAAAGTTCTTAATTTTGCTTATAAAAAGGAAAATAAATGTGTTCATTTCACAATTCATTTCCCTCTAATTAATATTCTAACTAAAAATATTGTGAATTATTTATTTATCCTAATTAAAATATCTCTTAAACAAATAATCGGAACCTAGGAGTACAAACAAGTGAAGGTCATGTGAGTGATGTGACTCATGTCACACTTGAAGGCCGCCATTTGAATTATCTAGCCTATCATCATGCTCATAAATGCCTTCTGATCTCGGACCATTCTCAAAATTGTACACCATACCGTACCAGAAATAAACAAACAATTTTTTTAAAAATATTATTATTGGCAAATTAAAGGCAGCTACCAAAATCATCCTAGTTTTACGGCTTAATTTCTCGTATATGATTTCAGAACTTAATCAATAATAAGAACGTAACTTGCAATTAAAATCAGCCCTCAATGGCCTAAGTCACCTAACAACATGCATCATGAGATTCAACTCAATGATTTAAATGAACGTTAATACAAATGAGAAAGTTAAGTAATCATGTAATTTTGTAGGGGTAAAAAGAGTTAAAAGGATCGAACTCAGGTTATAATTAAGTTAGACATCTCACGACTTTATCAACTATTATCTGTTAATATCTAAGCATATGACTTATCAGGCCAGGTTAGTTTAAAGTAATTCACTTCTAAATTGTGTTAAAACTCGTAAACTTTATTTCCTGGAAGGTTATAGTATAAAAAGTAAAAATTTATTATTTATAACTAAAGGGTATACGTAGTAGATGTCAACTATTCTAGTAAATTAAGTCATTAGCAATGAGCTAATGACATTCATGACCAGAGAGATTTTTTGTGCAAGAAAGATGATTTTGCTCGATTTTCTAGATGTCTATTCCGACAATTTTATTACGGAATTTTATTTACAATGTTGTATGACTTATTGACGTGTAATTAATTAAAGGAAACTATTCTTTAATTTGCTTTATTTGGTTAAAATGGCTTAGTTGATGTTAGCTTTAATTTTAATTTTTAACTAATTACAAAAAGCAATTCTCCATTTGGAAATCTCTTCTGATTGTCTTCAGCTCCTGACTCAATGGGCAGGAAAGGATTGCAAGCATCATCAAGTTCGAGGAATTCTTGAGGATATTAATAATCTTACATCTGTGTTTTACTGTCTATGTTTTAGTTATGTGCGTAGGAACCTTAATGGAAGAGCTCATGGCCTAGCTAGACGGGCTTTGAGATTGCCCTAAGAATCTTTCTGTTCGGCTGCCCAAAAAAAAAAAAAAAAATGGCAATTCAACCAACCATGTCAAATGTGCTAATTGCAACATCTCCTTATTAAAACCGAATATTTAACCTCATGAGTCCATGAACTGTAATGGGAAAGCTTGTCTCACGATGACGGTGCTATAATTATAATTATGAGAAATAATACAGTATTAATTAAGGAAGCGGATCAACAACATAAGAAAACTGTGTATTCCTTGTTTTGCATGACGGTGATATATACCGTGTTCATCTTATCACTTAATCTCGACATAGGAAGCTTCACTTGACAGTTCATGTATTCATTAACGACTTTCCTCTTCTCTCTTGCTTCTTTTACCTCTAATCAAATGCATATCATTGAAGACGGTAAAGTCCTTCGTATTACTCACTTATTCAATCGCAAGAGATCAAGCACCGGCCAGAGATCAAGCACCGGCCATGTGCATTAGGCACATGATAGTTACACGGAACATATCACAGTATCACAATATCATATAATGTCAAAATTACTACCCATGTGATGTGATGTTTCATTCCGCTAACTATTTATAGTGCTCTCTTTAAAACGGATATATCCATCTTAAATTTAAAACCAGTTAAAGTATATATGGGTAAGTTTTTTGCTAGTCCCTAGGCATTTTCTGCCTTTATTTCATCTTCTAGTTGACATGTTTTAAGTCTGAGACAGATATAACCGTCTTAAACAACAATTTGTTATTTACGATTCGAATGTATGATTTCCTTAAAGCCCCATCCTTCAACAAATCTACATGCTACAGAAAGCAACAATTTGTTGTGTAATATTTCGATTTTATTTGCGGCTTTTCTGCTCGGAAATCCATGTGGGTTGTGAATATGTGATGAAATATGTGGAAAATGTTGAAAACAGAACGTGCAAATAATTGAAATGAAGTCATATTTTCAGAGATAATTCCAACTTTATATTACTAAAAAAAATTATTTTTCTATTTTTTATATTAATTTTTTCCACCTTTATTTGATTCCATGTGAGGTAGTTACAAATTGCCAAGTACTTCATGTATATAAAAAGGAAGCCTTACACAACATTTATTCCTCAGTAATCTGCAGAACTGTCAATCCCTACTTTTCTATTATAAACAAAATGAACAAAACTGCCTTCATCTTAGCTACCTTTCTAGGATTATGTTTCGTTTTCGTCGATAAGGTTCACGCTTTCACGGCTTCCGGCTGGCAGAAGGGTCATGCCACTTTCTACGGCGGTAGTGACGCTTCAGGAACTATGGGTATGTCATTTTTTCATACTATTGTTGATAGTACGATATTTTTGTGTTAAACGAATCGAAGAGACATAGGGCTGAATATATGGTTACGATGCAGGGGGAGCATGTGGGTACGGAAACTTGTACTCGACTGGCTATGGGACTAGGACTGCAGCTCTGAGCACTGCATTGTTCAACAAAGGTGCTTCGTGTGGGGAATGCTACAAGATCATTTGCGACTACAACTCGGATCCAAGGTGGTGTAGGAAGGGAGCCTCGATCACCATTACCGCTACAAACTTCTGTCCTCCAAACTATGATTTGCCTAGCAATGCCGGAGGTTGGTGTAACCCACCTCTTCAGCATTTCGACATGGCTCAACCTGCTTGGGAAAAGATTGGCATTTACAGCGGCGGGATCATCCCTGTTCTCTTCCAAAGGTTAGCATTCAGAATTAACCCTGCAAGGCCGCAACATTTTTATCTTGTGATGTACTTGTCGCGTTAATCTTGGATCATTATGTAACAGGGTTCCGTGCAAAAAACATGGAGGGGTGAGATTCACCATCTGTGGAAGAGACTACTTTGAGCTCGTCACGATTAGCAATGTCGCTTCAGCTGGATCAATCCAATCGGCTTCAATCAAAGGGTCAAAAACCGGGTGGTTGGCTATGTCTAGGAACTGGGGTGCTAATTGGCAGTCTCTGGCTTACCTCGACGGACAATCTCTTTCATTCAAAATCACAACAACTGATGGACAAACCAGGATTTTCAACGACGTTATTCCGTCAAACTGGCAATTTGGACAAACATTCTCTAGTCCTGTCCAATTCACATAAACCATATGAAGAATCAGATGAAAGCAAGAGGTCTTGAGTTTGTTGGTTTGAAGGCATCCTTTGATAGGCCGAGGCGAGCTCGATTTTTTTTTTCTGGGTCGAAGCAGCCCGCCAAATCTATCATTTATGTTTCATACAAGCAAGTTTAGATCAATTGGATGGGTCAACAATTTTCTGTTCAAAGTATGGTAGCTAAGGAGGCCAAAAGCTGAAAACTCAAGGTCACTGCAATTGATTTTCGAACACATTACTGATTAATTACACAATGTATACATATATTTAAGGTTGCAAAAAATTTCGTGTATTAAAATTAAATAAAATAACCGCAGTTTGTTGCTATTATATATTTTTAACATTACATAAACCTGTTCTTTTAGGTTTCTCCCTCGAAAGGGCAAAAAAAGACGTTTAACACGCACTAAACATCAAGAATGTAGCTTACAGTGTCTTGTACTCAATTTCGACTGAATGTTGGGTTGTATTGAAGGCCCAAAAAAAGCGAAAAACAGTGCAAAGGGGAAGAAACGTGAACAAAATCAGAAGATAACCCGCTCCAAGCCATGGACATAACACCACAACGAGGAACAACCAACACCAGTACACCACCAGAACACCAAGGAGTAAACACAAACCCAAAATTGATTTAGACGAACAAGAAACCACTTGGTTAAACTAAGCAAGACCACTGACGATAACAATAAACCTTCCAATTCTATACTACAAGCAAACAGCAAGCCAGAACTACCGTCAACTAGAATGCAGAAGGGAATGGTCCAGTACGATAAACTAAAACAAGTAAACAGAACAAAGCTAAGATGTTGCAGGTTCGGAATCCTGTCATCTGCTACTACGTACTAGGGCAGAGTACGGATCGGGTATTTGATCCAAAGTGCTAGTTCGGATCGGATATCCATATTAGAAATCCTGAAGTTAGATATCCAATATCCAAACCAAATGTCTCGGATATCCAATGTTCGGGTATCCAAAATAATCGGATCGGATGTGGATATCCATCGGATATCCATACTTTTGAATTTACCTTAAAATTAAGTTTGAAACACGATTATATTCATAGTTTTACATGGTATTTTCTTTCGTATTTTTATTCCAATGTTCTCGCTATAAAATTTAAGTACCACCTAGATATTTCTCTAATATTTTAAACATTAATTAAGTTGTTGTATCAAATAATATTTTATTTTCTCGAAATTATACTTGAAAACTATAGTTTCGGATCAGATCAGATATCCAAATGTTTTAATTCTAATATCCATATCCAAACAAAAACCAAAGATTTCGGATCAGATATCCAAACCAAACTTAACTTTTAGATCGGATATCCAAAAATTCGGATCGGATTCGGATCGGATATCGGATCAGTTTGGATAATCGGATTTTTTGCTCAGCCCTACTACGTACAGTAAACTGAGTCATGACTCATGACGAATAACCTTCAGCAGCAACAACTTCCACAAACTATATGTACCAACATCCCGATTCACAATCACGTGTAAAACAAACCAGTTCTCAATTACAGGTAATCCCAATCAGCAAATAAATTTCACAAGCACTAAGATTAATTGCCAATCCAAGCTCCATTAATGGCTTAACTCCACAAAGAAGCTCCAGATTTAAATACCGATAACAAATATCGACAAGCGAAAGATACAAATATCAAATTTTAACGTATCCAACATTAAAAGTCGTTAAACCAGCGACATTTCTGCTATCATTCATGAAAAAGAAAAAATTCCTGATGGATATTCAGATATATAATTAACTAAGACGACGATCCACAAGAACTTACAACCAATAATAAATTGAAAAGTAACCATTAGTACATAATCAGTACATAATGAATTCACGATGTTCTAAGGAGAAAATTGTTGACCTGAAAGAGTAAACAACCCCAGAAAGAACAGAAGCAACAGGCACAAATGGTAGTTCAATCAAAAATCGTCATCCTCCTCCTCGGCAATGTGCTTAGCCAATTCCTGCTCCTGTTGTTGTCTTTCCCTCCTCTTCTCGGCGCTTTCCTTCTCTTTGTGGGAGTTGGGTGGGTACCGTAGGGCCCGGACAGCTTCATTGTGCATGTTGAGGCAGAAAGCAATTCTGGAATCGAAGGCAGATTGAGGCTCAGTCGTAGAATAGATATCACCAGTCTCCTTTGATAGCATGTACCCGTTTGCATGGTCCAAAGCAGCATCAATGGCTCCATCACGAATCGCCTTGGCCACAATGCTCTCCGCATCAGCAATGGGATTGGGGGTATCCAATCTCAGTTTCTTTGCCACATCAGCAAGAGAGATACGAGAGTATGAAATGCTGATGTTTCTTAACCCGGTCCTAATAACATTGTGCCTCAATCGAACAATCAAATTGTGGGTCCTGTCTTTCTCAAAAGTCGAAGAGAATTTCACTGTAACTTGCTTGAACAACCCCAAATCACCAATCCTGACAGCCTGAAAACCAAAAACACCTCAATTTAGCAGCTAAAAATGACAGGTATCCTCAAAAAAAAAAGAAACTGAAATTTTCTAGAGAAAATATCCATTGTCGAGATCCTACGTCCCATTGTGTCCCACCAAGACATCATATCTAAAATAAAGAAGGTTGTTCATTTTTGAGAATTTGTAATTTGTCTCAAGCTGATGTGTGAAAAGGAGAATGAGATGGGATACGAGAGTCCATAGGAATATAGGATCCACTCTCATACAGGAAGCGTATCAAGGAGTAAAACTTCAGTATACGTTAGAGCATAAAGAGCAACCAAACCCATGTAAAACTTACGTTAGTAAGCTCAAAGTATGGACGCAAAGCATTCTCCATGCCTTTCTGCATAAAAATTGTCCTCTCAGGAATCTCCCCCAAGAGTAATCGTACAATAACAGCCCATTTGTTGCACTGAATCCTGAAGCCACAAGCTGAAACAGGGGCTTTCCTAGCAGCTTGAAGCAAGCTCTCTTTGGCATCTGTGTATTCCAACTGAATAGTCTGGATCTTTCCAACATAGAAGAGATACCGACAATGCTGTGAACAAAGATTACAAGACAAGGTCAAATTACAGAGATCAGAAAGCCACCCAATTTAAGAACACTTAAAAAATGAAAATCAAGCAAGCATTTAAAGTAAAGAGTACTCAATATCCATATCAAAATTACTACCGACTATGTTAGTCAGGCTCCTTCGTATTACCTTGAGAAGCAATCAATACTCAGAAATGGCCAAATGGGCAATGAATAAATGCATGATATCTGGACACGCTATTTTTCATCAGAAAACTTGGAGGATTTTTCAATAAAAAGTTTTACAGACACTTGAAAATGCACTTGCGTCATACATTTCTAACTTAACCAAGTAACAAACTCCAACTTGTATCTCAGCCTAACTTGGGTGTTCGGAAACTACAGCAGCCCAAAGCCAACCCCATATTGCTATTTCTCTTTGCAAAGAATGCTGTATTTCACTCCGCGGACAGAAAGGAGAGCCTTGAATACAAGATAATGCTAGTAAAGCTATTTCTATCATACGTAGAGACTGAAAGTTGACTGTTCCCAGCATTGATGCAAAAACATTAACTTACAGCTATTACTGACCACATTGTATAACTGTCAACGACTTCTGCCAATGGATAGAAAGAAAATATATGCAGAAAGAGAAATGCCAGACATACAGGCTCCATTAGAGTTGGAAGAACCTCATTTCCAGATTTAACTCTACGGCTTATAAGAACGAAGTACAAATACTAGTTTCACCAGAATCTTCTTTTCATTACAACAGCTAGAGATCGCGCTTTGCATAGCTTAAGTTCAGCTCAATAGAAAGAAGGCCCATAGGTGATTTGTAAGAGGCTAGAAGAATAATAGGCAATAAAGTCTACCTGTTGATTGGAATGGGCCCCAAAACTAGGTGCCTTGGATCTCAGCTTCTCGGCCTGATCATACAAATTGTAGTGCAAGTAATTGCGAAGCAGCAGGTTCAACAGTGTTTCCTGCAGGATAAACTAAGGGTTAACATAACGCCAAGGACCTTATGAATGACGGCACTGGAATTTACTCCGTATAAGGGTAGAAACAGTAATGATGTCCTATTCACTCTCTAACACAAGCCCTGGCAGAGAAGATTTGGACAGTGGCATTATAGTTGGCCTTAATTAAATATACACAAGTTCAAATTCAATGCAAAGTGGACCAACTGGAACTTGTAAGTAAATGATCAGTGTAAAGCTTTGGATTTCTAAAGCTTAGCAGTTCACCCCTAAAAAACCCCCAACCCATCCTTTCATTAAGAGAACACACCTGACCAAGTTCATCATGGTGCAAGGTTGCCAGACGATGCAAGGCAAGGAGTTCACTGAAAAAATTAGGCACGCCATTAGAGACAGGAGAGGAAACAGCCATTGAAGTGATACTAAACTACTAAAGAGAATACTCTCTTTGAGAAAATCACCAACTTACCCACGAATTTCAGCAAGATCACCCGTAAGCTCATAACTCAATGAATAATAGGAATACAATTTCGAAGCCAAAACATCTGCAACACGTCTTTTCATTGACTTCACACGTGCAATGCTGGCGGATGCACAATTTTTAGCCTGAAATTTTTAAAAGGAGCAAGTGAGAAAATCACAGAGCATAAGGAAGAAAAAGAAACTGGGGGCCAAACACAAACAAAAAAAGGTTTTTATATGGGTTACCCTCCAGTTTTTTCCAATTGTACTATTAAATCCAACTGTGAGCTCAAGCTATGTAAAAAGCTATTTTATCCGTGAGTTTTTTTTAATTGAGTAGACAAGTGACTAATTTACCCCTGTTTCATGCTTAATGTCATCTTCTCCTTCCTCCTACCTCCCTACGTTAAAACCACGCTACAATACGATACCACCCACATTCTTTCTTCCTCCACCAAATCAGTTGACCGCCATAGGGTTGCTGTGAAGAAAATGGTAGGTGTAGAGAAATAGGAGTGCTAATTGGGTAACTAGGGTAACTAAACATGTTTAGTTGATGAAGAAGGTGTTCATATGAGGAACTGACAGAAAAATGAGGAGTAGACGGAGATAACAGAAATTCTCATCGAGGGGTACCACGTATAATTGAAAACAAGATAGAGATACTCTACAGATTTTCAAAATACGAGGGGTGCTTTGTAGAAAATTCGGAAGAACATAAGAATACCTCATGAACCCAATAACTAAATAAATAAAATTTACCTCATTGTACATCTTCTGATCAATCAGAAACAGCAACACTATCAAGTAACAGAAGATCTCCAACTCCGGCAGAGAGCTCTTCCCTGACATTTGAATGGTAGACGTTGCACTGTCAACTTCCATTTCCTGATCACTTCCCTATGCTCAATGGAAAAATAAGGTCATCACTCGAAGGTTTTAAGGTAAAATAGCAACAACAGCAGTGCAAGTACATATGGAAACTAAAAATGGAGGCCAAACAGGACATCAAACTATCAACGAACAATAAATAAAATCAGGTCTTAATTTTTTTTTTTAAAAAATTGGCTTCCAACCAATAGTTCTAAAAAACATGATATTATAATTAGCATCCATTCACCACTCCCACCCTCAGTGAAGGGCTCAAGATAAAATAAACACAACAAACCGAGAGAATGACATCGCATATCCATTTGTGCTTTAAGCATTGGCCTACATCTTCCAATTTCCAGACTCTACCCCCACCCTCCAACACGCCTACAATAACAAAAATTGGCAATAAAGAATGAATCTAATTGCAAATACCGACAAGATTTCCTATAATGCTTCTTGCAAAATGTACCTCTATGTTCAAGCTATCTCACTAAATTATACACAATTTGCCACCGTTTATATCAATTTCCTTTCTTTTAATTAAATCACGTTGTCCTGCCTACCTACACAGCTTTTCATCGCACCATGTGAGATATAACCTTGGAGCACCAACAAACCCACTTCCCAAGCTTTCACATTACCACCAAAACCATAAAATCCAGAGCCTTTTCTTGGAATATATATGTAATAGACCTCAATTTTGCCGCCAACTTTGCTCTCTATATATAATGAAACAGCAAAGCAATGACTCGTACTCCACACTTGTCAGCTTAATACCAATTTTATCCGTTGTGTTTGTCTTCCAAATTAAATACCGCAAATAGATGCAACTTCTTTCGGATATATCTAGTTTACCTCCTTGGGAAATGCAGAACTATTCCATACAAAAGTTCCTCACATGTTCAGTCATGACTCAGGAGTCATGTACACTTTCATGAATACACCAGAGCGAGACCCATCATTCCTCATCCTACTTCCAAAATCCAAACCCATAACACTAGGTTCCCCAAAAATCCGAAACCAACTTCCTACACTACCTATAAGAAATTAACTAATAATATCAATATCCAAGCAAAGGAGCTCTATGTTTAACAAACCACATTATACAACTATGTCCTTTATGTAACATCAGAGCCTAGAACCCAAAATGAATTGGAGTCGGCTAACATGAATCTTCCTTCGTAAATAAAGAAGCAGGATAGTTTGTTGACTAATCAGAAAATTATCGCACATATCCACTCACAAAGTAATAAAAACAAAACCAACTAACTAGCTATCACTCATCACCCCTCATACAAATCACACTTAACTAGTTGACATAACAAAAATTCCAATTGTCCCTCTTACTGACCAGCAAAAGCGCACCGCTTCCTACGGATTATTAAAACAATAGAGAACCTAAAAAGCTATAAACTTTGCAACATCCCCCTAGCAAATCCCATAATTCAAGTCCTAAATTATCACAAAATAAGCCGGGGAAAGGCGAATGGTATACCTTTGGCAGAAAGCCAGTAAGCTTTACAAGCGCATCGGAACCCTGAACAAGAGCATGATCAAGGAACAACGACAGCACATGAGCCGTTAGTTTGTGACGAACAGTGAAAGTGAGTCGAATAGCACGAGCGATTCGCCTAGATTCCTTGTTGTGCGATCCAGTCTCCAACAATGCCGCAATCTCCTTCAAATCTAAACCAAATCAAAACAATAAAAACACAAACTTCACAATCTAAAATCTAAAATCAGACAAAAACCCTAGAAATTGGGGAAGAACAAAGCAAGATCATACGCTTGAAAGTAGGAGGATCAGCTGATGAGAGAGAATTAGATTGAACTGCTTGCGTCATCTCCACATCTTGCGTCATCGTTACTCGTCTTCTTCCTTAGCGCTGTTGCAGAAACAAATCACGAGTAATTGAAGCAAATTAAAACGATTTAAAATCAATAAAGACTGTAAATTTGATGAATTCTGATGAAAAAAATCGGAGATTGGAAAAGAAATTAGTGTACCTGGAGAAAAATTGGGGAAATTAGGGTTTAGAATTGGGGGAAGATTTTTTGTTTACTGAAGTTTATTAGTAGTCGTCGTCCGAGTAGTGTACTTTTGTGCTTTGCTTTCTCTACAAGAAGCCCGGACTTGGAATTGTCTAAAGCTCTTTTTTTCCTTTTTCAAGTACTTTATTTGCTTAGTACATACATACGTATTTTTAATTTATTTATAATTCGGAGTAATTTTTATTTGAAATGGAGTATCACCTAAAGAAATTATTATAGTATCAATTACACTCAATTCCTAACCATTATACGATTAGAGTAGGCAATGGGTCGTGCTTTGAGCCGGTCCGCGTGCCGGCCCGTCGTGCCTTCCTTCAAAATTGGTCCGGCCCAGGCACGGATATTGGGCTTCTCGGGTCGGGCCGTGTCAGGCTCACTGATCCAAATCTACGTCGCGGCAGGCTCAAGGCACGGTCATTTTCGTGCTCGAGCCGTGCCTGGCCCATGGGCTTTTCGTGCCTTGTCCGTGGGCCGGCCCATGTGCTTTAATATTTTTTTTTTATTTTAAAAAAAAATGTTATATAATTGATATATTTTTAGTACTTTTTGTTTAATAAAATGATGACTAATGGTTTAAATATATATTTTATTAAATATTAATGTACTTTTTGTTTAATAAATGATGATTAATGATTTAAATATATATTTTATTAAATATTAGTGTACTTTTTGTTTAATAAATGATGATCAATGGGCCATTCTTCGGGCCAGGCCAGGCTCGCCGTGCCTTGTGCGTGTCGGGCTCCACCGTGCTTGGGCCGTGCCGTGCCTAGGCACGGATTTCTGAAGAAAATTGCGTCGGAGTCCGTCTCAAGCCCTGTCGTGCCGTGCCCGTGCTTCCTTGATTTTCTCACTGGGTCGGGTCGTGTCGTGCCTAGCCGTGTCGCCCACCAGCCCGCGGCCCTTTATGTCAACTCTATATACGATTATGATTGAAAATTGTGATATGGAGAACTTTTAAATTTGTTATGACAAATTATTGAACAAGTTAATGGTTTTTTTCCATATTTTTAGAAATTTATCGTTCAATAGGGAGAAAAGGGTGGGGGGTGAAGGGGGCGGAGCTGATGGAGGGAGGCCGGGGTAGGGGAGTGCGTCCCGATGGGTGGGGGTAGGTGGCAATGTGGAGTTGTGAGCGGCTGCTGAGATAGGAGTGGAAGAAGCGGGGAAGGGCGGTGGTGAAAGGCAATGTGTGTGGGAGAGGAAAATGAGAGTGTAGAATGGCAAAACAATGTACTACAATGAATTAAATACGTACACCGTATTTCAAGGACAAAAGTATACAAATAATAGTTTAAATTGGTTCATACTCCCTACATTCCATTTTTATTATCATACTTTTCTTTTTAGGATGATTAAGAAAATAGGTACTCTTACCTCTTTAATCATTGACCATCGAACTTGGGATAATTTAATTGAGATGGAGGTAGTAGTAACTAGTACACACATAAGCTAAACTAGTCGGAACATTATTTATGCTTTTGATCTTGCTTAAATATCAAGCCACAAAGCGAAACATCGCCAGTCAAGTTACAGAATCAAGACTTGTGAAACATAAATAATAAAAGAATGCACTGCTCGCCACGTAAATGAAAAAAAATTACAAATACCCAAAACAAACTCAAACTACCACCTAAAACGCTACAAATAAAACTTTTATCTAAACTAAGTCTATAAATACGGTACAAAATCAAAATACAGTTAACCAACAAAAACCAATGTCAAACATAGAGACAGAGCAGGCATTTCAACTTTTTAAAACAGGAACTCCTGCGAATATTTTTGTTGGGAAACATCCCTAAGCATCTCCAGCAATAGCCTGGACAGGGCCATTTGAGCGTCCACCACGGCCACCTCTTCCACGACCACCCCTACCACGGCCGCGACCTACCAAGTGAAAGAACAACAATTAAGTATTTTAACATGAAGATGATCATGTTGCTCAATTCATGTGCACAAATGCAGGAAATTTTTGTGGTACTTTGATTTTCTTCTGATGCTGCTACTTGGCAGCCCCTCGCTTCTTGGTCACATTTGACACATTCTCATATGAAACGGTCTCATGATATGATTATCATGACACCAATCCATATGATGGGTTATATTATTTCAGTTTTCTGCGTAAGGGGGTAAACGAGTTGGTGTTTTAGTCAAATGGATTGATCTCGCACTGAAATAGCATGAGACCACCTCTCACGAGCCTGGCTTCCAAAATAAAATCACAAATAAAAAAGAGTGCAATATATCACAGGAAACTTACCACGCTCACCTTGGCCGGGAAAGTCTCGGTTGTAGCCTCCATCAAAAGGCTGGTTGTCATCCATAGGACCATTGTAGCCATACACTCCCCTCCCACGGCCTCCTTGGCCGGGAGGGCCCCGGTTGTAGCCTCCATCAAATTGTTGGTTGTCATCCATAGGACCATTGTAGCCATACCCTCCCCTTCCACGGCCGCGAAAGCTACGACCTCTACCGCGCCCCCTACCACGGGGGTAACCCCTGTTCTGTGGCCAGCCCCCATCCTCGTACTCAACAGACGCAAATCCATTTCCTGAAACCAAACAGTCCTACGTCAGCAAATATTACTCCATAACAAAGTCATTGTGTACAATACTACTACTACTTTCATTGTTAATTAAGATCGGAAACAACTCCACAGGGGAACTCTTTAGCCCTATGAATAAGCAAAACATTTAAAAATAACAAACAATTTCTAAGCAAAAATTAATCATCCCAGAAGACAGTGAAAGGGCCGGACAGATATAAGCATAAAGCAATACAAACCTGTTGGACCTCGGCCCCTTCCCCTTCCCCTTCCCCTTCCACCACGTCCTCTACCACCACGACCCCTACCTCGAGCATTTGGAGAGCCTTCTGCTGTTGAATGATATTAAAGCACACCAAGTCAGTAACTAATGCAAGAATATGTCAGGCAGTATTTAAATTATATTATATTATACCTCCTTCATAGTCGTAATCATTAGATGGTTTCACTTGATCGGCTGGTAATGGTGGCTGATACCTACAAGATAATGCAACAAAATAATAACTACGAGGCAACCTTACAAGCAACATTTTTTATGAGCATGAATCAATCCATCAAAAATGTCCCAAAATTGATTAGATGTAAAGACACAAATATCCATTGGAAGTAAGAAGAGAGCGTCAAATGATAAATAACAAGTCCTCAACTATTAACTTCTCCATAATAGCTTTCCAGTTTTCAAGATCAAGTATGACGAAAAACATTGGGACAAGAGAGAGATTAAAAAGGTCATCTTAACAAGATCCTCGATAAAAATATTAAGACCATGAAATGTCCATATAATACAAAATTTGGCACTTCTACCCCTAACTATAACAAACCCGGGAAGAGAACAATAGAATACAGAGGACGATAAAACCAGCTACAGAATAAAATGCAAAAAGGCATATCAAACTCAAAACTCCAGGAGCAGAGCAACCAAGGCTTCTATATGATATAATATGCTATAATTATGGGTGGACAACTCAAGTACCTAGGGTAGTTTAACATAGAAGTGTACATAATTACAATATTGCTACAATATACTCCGTAATAGACAACCACTAAGCATTATGATGATGAAAACACTTAGATACAAACTCACCCAACAGCAGATGTATCCAAATCATTCTTTGAGAGGATTATTGTGATCATTGAAACATGCCGAGTAGTTTCCAGGCTGCAACAATTGCATAAACATCAGTGAGCTGCAGAACACATTCAGCCTTTCGAAGCATATTTCAGTATCACGTATCAACATAGGCAACAAAACCATTGAAGAAACACTATGCTAAAAAAGGTAGTTATGGGAAACTTACGGAAGAAGACCTTCTTCAAGTGGCTCCCAAGTGTCAGTGATATCAGTGGAGCCAATTGATGTGACCTGGTGCAGACCAACAATTCGTCGCTGCATTTGTGAACACCAAAGTAAGATGAGAAAGGTCTTTCAAAGATCCAAAGAGCAAAGTATTATGAGAACAATTTCCAAAACAAAGAGTACCTTAATCAATTCCACGATTGTCACAGTCTTATTGATTGCTCTACCCATTGCCTTGAACACAATTTCATTGGCATTTTTCTCCTGCACAGGAAACATAGGACAAACAGAGAAATGTTAGCAGAAGAGCATCACATAACAGTGTATGCAAGATAGGAAACAAAAATTGAGAGGGGACAACACTGGGGATATCATAAAACTTACAGAAAATCAGAAACAAAAGCATAGAGGTCCGAAATTACACATCGATATAGCGGAAGATGTGATGCAAACATTGCAAAGTGGTACGAGGTTGCTTGCAACGTATCAAAGTGAAAAGTCAAGCAAAGATGCCATAAGGAAGGTATTTCAGTAATACACATAGAGCTATATGTTGGATACTAAAGAAGTCTGGCAGCTTTTAATGCTTGATTAACCTAATTCTTCCTTCTTTTTCCTTTCTTTTACTTCATTTATATTAAGACACACCTTGCGCCTGAGTATAATACAAAATAAAATGCAGACAAGAATTCCAAAAAAATTAAAATAGTCTATTATACCAAATCTACAAAGGAACTAACTTTAAAATCCTACACTCATAACATTCCATAAGTTCTGGACTGCTAGAGACAGCTTGTACCCTATTGAAATGGGTTACAAGGAAACGATGTAACCAAAAAACCACATTACCAATCAATACTCCCTATATACGCAGATTGCAGCTACAGTACCATAATCATATCCCATAACACGGAAACCCCAGAAAATTAACATCCCTCATTTTAAAAAGCAGCTTTTTCCGTAATTTTGAATCTTACTTTACCTCCGCCACATGCTCCTTCACTCCAAGGTCCATTGGCTAAAACTCCCCATATTCTCATAGCCAAAGGCATCCCAAACTCACCATTGCATTTACAATTTGCACCTAATTAATCCATAGTAATCCAAGCCTTGGTGCCTCACTACCATACCAACCACAAAATCACAAAAATTGCTCAAAACATCAAACAGTAAACAATTTCCTATATTCCAAACCAAATAACCACAACTTCCATACCTTTATCTTAAAAGCGCTAAAACTAATCAAGGCACAATCGGTAAATTCAAATTTCAGTACCACAACACTACTAAGCCGCTCTCAGAAGGGCCTTGGACACTACAAGTCACATTATCTCAGGAAAACACACAATCGCCGGTATTCACAAACTGCAATACCATAAATCCATAACAATAACCCAAACAAAAACCACACCCAAAAGCGGTCGCTATCATAACAACGCATATCCAATAGTAATGACATTGGCCTACACAGCGCACCTACCAAACCACCCCAAAACCCGCTACCACGTATCCAATTATTACCACACAAATTAGTCGGCCTACACCCTAACCCTCCGAAAATCACCTCTTCAACACCGGAAAATACAAAACTCACAAACATTCCGCAATATAACAAAACAAAACAAATCAATCATAAATAATAATCAAAGGTAACAAACAAAAAATTGAAAAATAATTTAAAAATAAAATTAATAGGGTTTAGAAAGAAACCTGAAGAAGAGTCATGGCGTAAGTGATGTAACTACGCATACGACCTTGACTAGTAATCCTAATCTCGTTTTCATCAATCGGTGTCTCCACCTTTGGCTTCTCTACCTTCACGTATTGCTCCATTTATCTATCTATCTTCAATTCAATTAAATAAAAACACTTTTAGGGTTTTTAATCAATCGATAAATAAAAGCAGAAAACGCAGAAATCGATTGAGAGAAAGGGGATGAAGAAGAAGAAGAACCTGGAAGAAGAAGGAAGAGTGGCGTTCGGCTATGTAGAAATTGTGGTGAGGTTTGTTAATTTGCGCCCTAAGACTTGAAAACTGCAGACGGTTTTTGTTGTCCTGAATTTTTTATAATAATGAGAAGATGGGCTTTTTGTAATTGTAAACTACCCTAAAATTCTGTAACCACCTGCTTCAGTTTTTGGTGCAATCCGATCTTATCTACTTACTTGCTTTTCTCGGGTTCAGGCTTTGTGTTCTCGATTAGGTAGCACCAAAACAGACACGGACACTTAATATACTGATATGGCATCTCATAAAATTTAGAACACGGGACACGCTATTTAAATTTAATAAAATATATATTTGATGGTTATAAATAACGCATGATGTTAGTTTTGTAATGTATTTGATATTAAATTTAGATAAGTGGAGGTCAAATTTGACCTTGACGATAACTAATTTTCATTTCCCACCCAAACACATCTTCTAATCAATCTCTTTAAACATTTTATTCCTCGTCTAAACTATAAAATGTATTGGCACGTGTCTGACGAGTGTCGAGTGTCCGGGTGTCCGACACGGCGCTGGACACGGAACTACGAATTAGGAGGAGTGTCCGTGCTTCGGTACCTAGGTTTCCAATTGGGCCTGTTTGGAGGAGTAAGGTAAACTATCACTTGGTGAGGGGGCGTGTTAGAGTATAAAATTGATCTTAGAACTCCAACCATCAGCTTAAGCCAAAAGACCTTGATGGCCTTACTTATAGAAAGCAGTGGTTCGCGGAATTTATTTTACTAGGGTTATTTAGGTAAACTATCACTTGATTTTACAATAATGGTTGTGTTGATTTTGATTAACGAGTGGAAATTTAGAGGGATATAATGAGTTGTTGAAGCCAGGAGCAAAGTTGGAAAAGGGGTGAAAAGTATTGACGATGCGAGGTAATTTGTCCACGCTAAGCAGCAAAGCCAAAGAGGTTGCGAAACTGTGAACCATACATCTAACTCTTAGAAGTACACAGTAAGGTCGTAAGGACTAAGACGCGAGGTAATATGTCCACACTAAGCAGCAAAGCCAAAGGGGTCGCAAAACTGCGAACCATACATCTAACATGTAGAAGTCCATTTTATTTTGCTTATTAAATACGGAAATACAAAGCATCATTTTACTAAGGTTCGATGTCATTTGACTTGATTTCGTGTTATTACATTACTTATGATCCACCGGTATCGAGTATTGACATCGGTATCATACACTTATTGAAGCTGAAATATCGCAGCAAAACATAAGATCAAGCATTCGACATATTCCAAGTCCTACATGGGCCGATAAATCCTGCCTCCCCTGGCTTTGATCAACGGATCAATGATCTTCCTCCATCCATTGTAATCAATGGGAGACCCACCGTCAGGCAACAAAAAGCCATTCACATAGAAAAACGGTGTTCCAAAGACCCCTCTTGAGCAGCCATACTGCGTATACAAAACAACGTTAGAGATCAGTATATGGATTACAAACTGGTTGTGCTTGACATAAAGAGATTCCTTCCTAAACCGAATTGGAGAAGAGCTGAAGAGCTCTAAAACAGTTCAACGAGAGAAATGAAGGTTGGAGTTTGTAATCTAACCTTGAATGAAACTCTGGTTTTTAGATCAGAGTTTCTATCTTTGAAGCCGGATTTGATAGCAGAATAGTGGGATTGACCTGCTACCTTTGCAGCAACTTTTGCAACACGGTCTACAACCTCAGACTTGCTAATGTTCGCCGTCTCTGAGTTGTAAAACTTCTCCTGCACACCAAACAGCAATGCTCACAACAAATGTATACAGTATACTCTCTAAGGCTATACCCAAAACCCAAGCATCCAGGAGAAAGGATAATCAACGTGCAACAAAAAATCGTCATTCTGTATTATCTTTGTAAACCAAGATGGCAGTACATCTCAAGCCAATGATCGAACAAAACACAGTAAGCCAATATATTTAGGTTTTACACTTTGTTACATAAAGGGTTGCGAAAGTTGAAGTACTGTACGAAGTACAATTCTTTGTGTTTGTTAAGCCTGTCAACTTTCAAGCCAACATCTACACATGCAGTACAGCGGAAACTCATTTACGTATTGTCGCGAAAAGGAACATACAATTAAATAATCAATGAAACAAAACTGACTGGTAGTTTATCGGCTTCTGAAATCTACCAAAGCATCAATCTCTTTAATTTTATATCGTACAGTCGAATAGTATACTTTCCAAATGGAACTTATGGTTGAAGTTAAAAGTAGAACCAATCATAATCATAATTTACACACCTTGCACCAACTACCAATTAAACTTTATTTAGCTTTAAAACGAATGCGTGATATTCCACTAAAATTCAAAAGCAAGGTTCAATTGCCATTGATAAAGAGAAGATTTTTACTTTCTAACAGTTGTAAAGATAAAGGAACATCAGAAATTCTGAAACATAAGTCCATTTTCAAGCAATTACACATGTATGTACTATGTACGTTTCGTGCACACATCAATCTGAGCTGGCTCATGCTAAATGATCAGACAACTGACGAATGCAATAAAAACATACTCGTACAACAAAAGAAATTCAAACTAGCCAGCTGATTTAGTAATATCCCAAGGACGAAAGAATACACAGAAATGAATTTGACCTGAGTCTTGAAGAAAGTTTCCCACAAGGGGTAGGTTGCAGAGCTGTTTAACCCGTCAACAATGTGCAGCGCTCGAGAAGTAACAAATGCATTGTCATGGTACCTGTAAAACACAATCCAAACAGCATCATTTCACTAATACACAGTTATTCTTGAAGAAATGTACCAAAACTGGTTGCGCTTTTTTTATTGTGAGATGACAAGTCATTCAATGCAATTCTTGGCGCAATTTTCATTCCGAGTCATCAATTGTAGTAACACATAATTCCGATTTTACTAGTGATCAAATCATATCATCTTTCATTTCATTAGTCTTTAGGACAAAAACAAAACTAAATAAATAAATGGAGACAAAAAGTAATATTTTAAAACGGGAAATATAACAAATCACCCTCTCATAAGTTTGATACTCTGTGCAATTAAGCCCCTTAACTTATAAATGTAGCAAATAGGCCCCATAAGTTTCTCTTAATGTGCAATTTACCGCATATCTTATTTTTAGTAGTGAAATTAATGAAATTTACTAAATTAAATATATTTACTATTATTAAAAGTCAAAAATATTGATCAAATATTAATCCTAATATTCCTAATTATTAGAAAGCATGTTTAAATATTTTTTTTTTTTTTTTTAGTGAAAAAATATTCATAATATGCCAAAAAAATTTAGTGAAGTTACAATGAAAGTTACATGTCCAAATTTTTTTTGATCTTAAATTTGGTTCAAATTTTTTGTTGAATATGTAAATATTATATTTAATTTTTAATAGATATATTTAAAATGATTTTTATAATAGAAAATAACAGATTTTAGTTAAAAAAAATGGTGAAAAAATTGATTTGGGCTTAATTGCACATTTTGAAAACTTATCGATAATTTGCTATAAGTGAAATTTAATGGGTTGAATTGCACATAGTATATAAGTTATGGAGGTAATTTGCTATATCCCCGATTTTAAAACTCGGGAACCTAGCATTTCCGTTTTAACTACTAGACCAAGACTTAGTCAATAAACATAACAATACTGATTCTACATTAATAATCACGTCATCGGGCTTCGTCACATTTCAAGGAAACCACACATTAGAAAAACGTAAAGAATTGACTGAGACATCCATAACTCGAAAAAAATGAAGCAAAAGAAAAAGGGATTGACTTACGGAAGAGGGAAAGGGTGAACAGTGAGAGAAACATGAGAATCATAATGGTTTAGTGCTTGTTTCAAAGGAGGCCAAGCATCTCTTGAATCAGGGCAAACCGGGTCGAAAAATGCTTCAATTAGGATCTTACCCGGGTTGAATTCGGACTTCTTCCCATACACAAACCCATCAAATTGGGCAGAGCTCGATTGGGCTCGGACTACCCATTTTGCTGACGGGTCGGTTGGGAGATTTATCAGAAGTGATAACAAAAGAGATGGTACGAGGAGATGGAACAAGTTCATTTTTCTGCTCATTTTTGGTAGTGTTTGTGGTATCAAATGTGTCCAAGTTCAGTTTGTATTGAGTTGATGTGTGGTGAACATGTGGGTATTTATAGGTCGTCACTCGGTTTTGTGTGACGGAAACTTCATCCCTTAATCATGAGGTCATGATTAAATTCTATAGATCTTTATATTAGTCATTTTTCTCTTTATAAAAGATAATTATTATTTTACTAGTTTAGACCCCGTTCATTATATGCACGATACTTAAAGTTTAATATTTTTTTATAAAATTACTTATATAATAGTGGTACCTTTTTTTTTTGGTACATATATAATAGTGGTATCTTATACTCCCTCTGTCCCGCTCATTTGTCCCGCTCATTTGTTGTCCTTTTCCATTTTGGGGTGTCTCAATCATTTGTTGTTCTTTCTATTTTAGGAATGGATTTTATGAGTAATTTGATCATTCACACTCAATTTATTCCACTTGTCATTTAGTAATTGGCTCACTCCCCTTTCCTTGGTCTTTGTGCCAAAACCAAAGGACAATAAATGATCGGGACGGAGGGAGTAGTTGTTTACATTATGATTGTATTTTGCTTTGATAAATAAAAGCTATAATTGAAAATTAGTTAAGATAATTGAGTAATGAGTTAAAATGTATTTTAATGAAAAAAATTTAATAGCATAAAGCTAATGAGTTTCAATTTTTTTTTTTCAATTTTTTTGTCACGAAAAGATTTCTAGTTTTGGTTTTATATGAAATATGAGTTAACTCATCATCTAATAATAGCATCATTAAAAGATTTAGCAATTTATAATTTTATATCAATTTTATTTTATTTTAATTAAAATATTATAACTTAAAATTTAGTGAAAATAATATAATTTGATGAAAATATTAATTTTAATGAAAATATATAGATGAATTAAATTGTAATTGTTAGTTTCCTTATTTAATGAATGAATATAATTATCATTAGTTTCCTTTTTTTTAAGAATATGCATTTTGGCGGAAAAATGATAAAGATCACATATTCATTTAGTAAATAGGGGATTTTAAGTTAGTAGTTATCTCTTTGTGAGAGCACTCGCGATAGAGGGATTACTCGGTGTGATATCAAAGGTGGACCGGTGAAGACACCTATTTACACTTTAAAAAAGTATTTTGTTTATTACTCTTTTTAACTTATTTTTTGTGACGAATTTATAAATTGTTTTCCAAATATAGTTAAGGTTATATTAAAAGGTAAAATGTCAAATAATAGGAAAAAAATCGTGTAAAATTAAGGGGATAATCTTCATAATGATTTAGGACTTTAATTATACAAAAAAAAAGATTACTTTATGATTTAAAGACTTATGACTAATTATGATCACAAATTCTCATTTAAGACGGAATGATGATGGACATGGATGAATGTTGACGGAAAAGCATACTAAAGCCTAAAAGCGACATTCATGTAGTTTAACCATGCGTCATAATTTGACCAAGTTCTCCAATTTCCATAAAATGGAGTAGGAGTTTCTGTTTTTTGGAATCAGAATTTAATTTAATTTTTCTGATTTTTTGTATGAGATCAAATATTGTGTTTTCTTATTATTGAAGAAAAATAGGTCAATTACAAAGTTCAAACAATCAACATTTTTATAAATGAAGAAAATTTAGTGACGATTTAATTTAGCAATTTTAGGACAAGAGCGTCTCTCTTCATATGATAACTTTCAAAATAGATAAATACTCGTATGACTTATGAACTTAAAAATCTGAGTTACATAAGTCTCCTACAAAGTCTCGCACAAAGAGACGGTCTTAACGTCCTCACAAAGAGTTAAGAAAAAATGACCAAAATTTGTCATAAAATTTTTTATCATTTCAATTTTGTTTAATTTAACAATAATATTTTACCATTATACTTGTAGGTTATTAAAATCCTTCCTATGAAACATCATTTCATAAAATTATTTGTAAATTTTGACATAGTTTGAAATTAAATAAAGCGTTCCATTGAGAAACAAACTTTAATTAAAAGACAGTTGAAGGCTAAAATTTGTGACAATATATAATGTTCCTAATTTTTTTTATAGCCTGGTATTTAGTGGATTTTTCTCAGCATTAAATCATTATGGCGTTATTCTATTTTTTTCAACAATTTATGTGAAAACTTTAAAAGTAAGGCCATGTTTTTTTAAGTTTAATAGAGCTGAATTGGAGTGTGTTGAATGGAACTGAACTAAGTTGAAATTTGCTGAGATGACTAGAGCTAAAATAAGATAAGCTGAATTAAACTTAACTTAAAGAGCTGTTTGGTCAAGCTTTACAAGTGTTTTTGTAACTTAAAAAGTAGAAGTTGCGTCAAACACTATTTTTCTAGGGATTTTAAAACTAGTTTTAAACTAAAAACTACAGACTAAGAAATAATAACCCCTAAAAATAGAAATAGCGAATTGGCGTTTTTACTTCTACTTCTACTTTTGTTTACACGATAATTCATCACATGCCAAAAACAATTTGTTCAAAAATTTTGGCCAAACATATTAAACTAATGAAAACAATTTTTTTAAAAAATTAGGCCAAACCCTCACAATTTTTTTTTTGAGTAGTAGTTCATGAAAAGGCTCATTTTAAAAGGGAAAAAAAATCTTTTTTGCATAAGCAAAGTTGAACAGCCCCTAAATTTTATTATGACGCAATTTTATGCTAAGGTTCTGTTTGGTAAAACTAACTGAAAAGGTAACTGAAAACTGAAAAGGTAGCTGAAACCTGAAAAGGTAACTGATTAGGTAGCTGAAAAATAGGAACTGATAAGTTAGCTGATTATATAAAAAATTGTTTGGGAAACTAACTGAAAAGATAACTGATTTTGATAAAATGACGTAAAAGATATGATAATTATTTAATAGTACTCCCTCCTATTCTCCATTTTGTTCCCATTTGTTGTGGGCACAAGATTTTAGGAGGGGAATAAAATATAAATTGTGTGTGAGTTGGGTGGGTTTAGTGATAGGAGAGATGAATGAATAAATAGGAATTAAATAAGGAATTGTGAGTTGGGTGGGTTTAGTAATAGGAGAGAGGAATGAATAAATAAGAATTAAATAAGAAATTGTGAGTTGAGTGGGGTTTGGTGATAGAAGAGAGGAATGAATAAAATAAGAGTAAAAAATTTCCAAAAAAGGAAAGGGGAAGAAAACCTGAATAATCCGTTTAAGGAAATAGGGAAGAAAATAGTGAATAAGAGGGAGTATAAATTTAAGGGGTAAAAACGGAAAATTAAATAAAAACAGGTACCTGAAATCTCAAATGCTACTCTAGGTAGCATTTCATTTCAGGTAGCTTATTTGGTTAAATAAGCTACTTGCTAAACGCGTACAAAAAAATAAGATACCTGAAATTTTGGTCAAATAAGCTACTTTGACCAAATCAGGTACCTGAAATGCCTTGCCAAACGGAGCCTAAATACGTCGAAATTAAGCCCAAAAGAACTAAGCCTAATTACTTTGACCTGAGATATGGTCTCTTACTAACATTAATGAGAGACAATTAATAATTGCACTAAAAACCATCTAAAAAAAGAATAAATAAAAATGATAACTACCTCTTAGAAAAGAGATTTTTCACTAAACATTAGTAAGAAACCGTCTCTTTTAATAATTTGTGAACAAATAAACACTTATGCGTGGCAAATTTGTTTATAAGTGGCAATTATGAGGCAGTGGTCATTCAAATGGGCCATGCTACTACGGTTACTAATGCTATCGTTGTAGTGGCAGGTGTGACCGCTTCGAAGGGCCTTGTTGCTAATAAAAGCGTAATTTGGACCAAATTTGTATTCGAATTGGATTGATCACAAAGACAACTAAATTTTTTGGTTTGAAATATCTCCCTTCATAACGTTATTTTCGTCTAAAACTTTTAGATGAGCAATATATGACCCATTTACAGATAAATGTAACCACTTTTCGACAAAAAAGTTACCTAAACAACAAACATTAGTTACAACATTTGTGTAACACCCCCACTTACCAAGAAGTCTTAACAATATCATCCCCAATAAGTAAGGGCATTACCATAACAGAACGTTTATTAAATGTATTCTTACTGTTTATACAAAACATAGTCAAAAGGGATACAACTCCGAAACAACTGAAAAGCACAACTAAGCATAAGTGACAGCAGCAGCTAGCTGGACAGTGTGATGACTCGATCCCATCCATATCCCGCAAGCAACATCAACATCCAATACCTGCTAAACCAACTGCTCACCATCCCCAAATAGATCACCACAGTTTTGAAAACGATAAACGGGGTCAGTCAACTACATAACCAAGATAAGAAATCACAAACACAACCAATACAATCCAATCCAATTGTAGTACCATCCTCCAAACTCCATTAGTAACTAGTAACCGACTACACACCTAAGTGTGTAGCCCTGCCAGGTTACCCATCGCAACAGGTAACCGTCACCGCCAGTAGGGGACCGCAACCTTGTCCACCTAATCCCCGCTCATCGCAACGAGCGAACCCAAATCATTAATGTGCATATTCCCCTTGTGACGGGAGCCACAAGGGGCGAACATGGGGTTCGAACCATCTCCCGAAAATGGTCTCATAACAACAATACCAATCAACAATATAATCTCAACCAATTTCAATCCAATGAAACATGTTGATACGTGCAATTTATATAGTCTTTTTAGTCTTCTATTGCACGCATTTCTATGCCTTTTTGTATCGTTATGTATTGCAAAATGCCCCGAATTGGCTACTTTGGTTTGTTTTGTCTAATTTGCAGAAATGAACCTGAAAGTGGTGAAACCGCGCCCTTTTCGTCCTATTTAGCATGCATTATGAGGAGACGGGAATATTCGAGCAAGAGATGTACATTGGAATGCGTGAAGGAAGGTCAAGGGAGCTGTCAATGACGAGTTAGAGGCTGATTTGGAGTAAAAGCACTCGATCGAGAAGATTTGTTGGTCGATCGAGTGGTTTGGCTGAGACAAGGGTTCGATCGAGTGATTCTATCTGCTCGATCGAATTGGCGATTATGAGAGTTGCTCGATTATGAGAGTTGCTCGATCGAGAGCTTTATCTGCTCGATCGAGAGGAAATGCTGGAGAAGACCTCGATCGAGTGGTCTGAATCCACTCGATCGAGAGGTTTATTAGCTTATGCGGGTTTACTAAGCCCGTGATGTTTTATTTTGTTAAGTATTACGCTTCCCTATATAAGGAAGTCGTAACTAGGTCATTAATCATCTTTTCATATACTTTATACTACTTAAACTTCTGAATCTCTTAATTACTTTAGTGCTTAATCTTTCAACCTTTTCCTTTGCTTTTGGATTGTTCTCTACGCCAGATTCGTATCGATTGTAATCATTCTTCTACTCTTCTTAATCTTAATACTTGTCTGCTTTAATTCTTGTTGTCCCTTTATTACTCTTGCCCTAGCTTTATTTATGCTTGTTTGTTATTATTTCATTATGTCTTTCATTAGTATACTTATTATTATTGTTGTTGACACCCTTAATAACTTGAGTAGCTAATTCTTTATATGTTAGGATTAGGGGATGATGTAGCGAATAGACTAGATAATTTACATGTGAGAATCTGTCGCCATAGCAATTTAACTATAACAACAGTTTAGTTGAGTGCACGCTTCTAAATTACATTAATCTGGTTAACTTTACTCCTGGATCGGAAGATTGGAATAAATAGACCTGCTATGAACAGTAGACTACCCTAATAAGGACGGAAGTTAAGTTAGCGGAAATCTAGGATAGAAAGTGGACCGGAAGGACCTTTCCCTTCTCCTTCTCAGAGTAGATTGTCTAGGCTATTTGCAACTGAGTCGATAGACTACCATGGTGAACCGAAATCCTGGCATATTCTCTTTAATTGATCACTTTTATCGTATTTACTCGCTTTTATTGCTCTTCCTAAATTTATCTTTCCCTCAATCTTTTAGTAGTTTAGAAATCAAAATCAAAACCCCCATATTGTGACTCAAATAGACGGACCAGATATCTTGCCTCCTTGTGGAGAATCGACCCTATTTATCACTAGCTTCCGTTAGTATATTTAGGTTTATTTTTGGTACAAAAACGACAGTATCACATGTTATACAATCAATCACAATCAATCTCAAATCAAGTACACAGTCAACTTAGTAGGAAAACCCTACCTTTTCGCAATTCCACAGAACGCATCCATCACACCACCTTAAGCAAGACTCCATATTGTATCCTACAACACCATTTGTACCCTATCACTAAGCTATTCAAGAACTACTGCAAAATAGACAATTAATCGCAAACTCACCTTGAAGAACAACCGATGCTAGTGGCAGCGACAAACCCGACTCGGTGACCTCATGCTTAGACCGTCTCCTTTCCCGAATTAGTGTCCAAGGCTACCCAAGATGTGTAGTGTGAGATGAGAGAGAGAAAAATAGAGAGAGAGAGAGAGAGAGATAGAGAGAGAGAGAGAGTTAAGGTTTTAGAAATGATAAAATGAACCGTCGAAATGAATTATGTTTCAGTCGTCGCGTTTTATAACAACACGCTGTCAGACGAGGTACTCGGTCGAGTATGGACATACTCGGCCGAGTACGCCGCACTCGGTTGAGTACCCTAGATACTCAGCCGAGTGTCTCCTACTAGGTCGAGTATCTTCCTTACGGTGTGCCTCCCCAAAATCAACGGGTCAGTCAACGGATCCCTAAACATGGCTTATATAAATGGTCACAAAAAAACGATACGTTTCACGTCGATTAGTTTAAGGTTGTGTCACCTAGTAATTTGTTGTTTTGATTTTAGAAAAAAACGATTCATTTTATATCGATTAGTTTAACATTTTTCGATTCGTGGATCACATCAAAGGTTTTTCAATTGTTTTTAAGTTGATCTTAGGTATTAGTTTCGATTTGCCGATTAAATAATTTGTCGAGAGTTTAATTGAAATGTTTGAGTAAAAGGGGCAATTTGGGAAATTCATGAAATATTATCGATAATTCGGAGTAATGTCTCGATGACGAATAGTGACGGGGTATCACCCAAATAATTTTATTCGTCCAACCCAGCTTAATTGTAACACATCCAACAAAGGCCATTGTTTAAACGTTCAACCCCAAAAGTCTACTTACTAAACCCTTGATCACTAATCTATCATATACTTCTCTAATGCAGTAGCCACATCCGCTGATGTGGCATCATATTTTACAAGCATTGTCCTACGTGGCAGTTTATGAGAATCAGTAAAAAAAAATCCTGTTGATAATAATTGTCAACATGAATATTGTGGAAATTCCATATCTTTATATCCATATCTTTATATGATTATATGATGGGCTGGGATAATGGGATATTCCCTATTGCATATCTTTATATCCTACTCCCTCCATACCGCACTAAAGGTAACGTAGGGAAAAATAGAGTATTTAAGAAAAAATGGAAAAAGTAACGGTAAAGAGGGAATAAATAGGTGGGATATGTAATTGGGTGTTTAATTGTGGGTTGGTAGTGACTAGGTGGGGTATATAATGGCATTTTGTGTAAATATCAAATGGTTATAAGGACAAGTTGGTAATGTTGTGGGCCAAATAAGGAATGTTACCTTTGGTGTGGTATGTCCGTTTATAGTAAGTATTACCTTTGATGTGGTACGGATGGAGTATATTTTTATATTTGTTTCCTAATTTAACTCAAACAAAACAATTTCCATTGATAATTGATGATAAGTCCAGGTCAATGTGATTTTCCAAACAAAGCAACGTGATTTCAAAAAAAGATATTTAGGGAAATCAATTAATATCCTCCCCAAAATAAAACTAAAATTATAAAATTTGAGAACTGATTGCCCATATTTTAGAAAAGAGAGTGAGTGAAATTAAAAAAAAAAAAAAAAAAAATACCAAATGAAATCAATTAATATCCTCCCCAAAATATTGCTAATGAGTTCAACCCTACTACCTATATCACTATAAAATTCAGTATCAACCCAGACGTTACCATTTATCACCACTACAAAAAAAAGGTTTCATTGCGATGGAGACATTGCGACGGACACATAGTCCGTGACAAATAAAATACTGCGACGGACCTTGCGACGGATCCCACATTCTGCGACGGACTTGCGACGAAAATTCCGTAGCAGCCAAATCTCCTAGACCGCCAATTTTTTTGAGTTGGCGGGAAACACTGCGACGGAAATTCCGCCGCAATAATAAATTCTGCGACGGAAATTTCGTCGCTACAATAAAATATTATTTTTCCTGCGATGGAAATTCCGTCGCAGGCTTTTTTTAATGTCTCCTTATACAGCTCACAACACTGGTTTTTTAATATTATTTTAATGTTGCGACGAAATTTCCGTCGCAGGCTTTATTATTATTTTATTGTTGCGACGGAAATTCCGTCGCATGTTTTTTTTATACACGGGTTTGTCACCCGTCTCCCTCCTATCTCTCCTCAATTATTTTTACCCAAATCTTTTCCAAAAACTCCTAAAATTTCGACGGCAACCACTTAACCACCACCGCTTCCACCACCACCACTCCCACTACCACCCTACTCCGCACATCTCTCCTCCTCTTTCCCCTTTCCCCTTTCCCCTTTCTTCTCCTTTCTCCTTTCCTCTTTTTTGCCGCCGCCTGCCGTGCTCCTCCCCCCTTATCTCCTTGTCTCACTTAATTTAATATAAGGTTTGTTTAATTTATTTTATTATTTTGATTAATTATGATTAGTTTAGGATGCTTAGTATTATTAGGATAGTTTAGTTTAGTTGAAAGCCAATTTAGAATGTTTAGTATTTATTAGGATAGTTTAGTTTAGTTGAAAGCCAATTTAGGATGTTTAGTATTATTAGAATAGTTTAGTTTAGTTGAAAGCCAATTTAGGATGTTTAAATCAATTTTATGATGCTTAGTTTAATTAAGTTTAGAATTGTTAAAATAAATTAGTTTAATTAATATCCAATTTAGGATGTTTAGGATTATTAAGGTAGTTTACTTTAGTTAAAAGTTTATTTTCTAACTTTATCGTTTATAAAACAGTGGCGTGTTAGTTACGATCCTCGCGACAAGGCAAGGGTTAAGAAGGCTTGGGAAGATGCCATGAAGACCCGTTTACGCCAAATGATTTATCGAGCTTATCATAAGGAAGAGCATAAAAAGCCGGACTGAATTAGTGTTGAGTTGCACCGTAAATTGAAGAAAAGACCACTTGAAGAACCTAATTTCGTGGAAAAATCGGAGCAGAATTCGACTAACCGTAAGTCGGGATGTGACGAGAATGGGAAGGCGTTGGGTACTCACCTAATGGGTCGAAAAAACACATTGCAATATATGGACTCAATGGTAATTTCTTCACTTGCTTTTTTAATTTATTACCTTTTTTTTTCTTTAACTTTATTTAAAGTAAGTAATTATATTTAACAAGTATCAAAATTGTAGGTTGATAAAGATGGGAAAGGAGAAATACCGTCCGCTTTACAGTTGTTGGAGAAGTCAAAGAAGCATAGCACAAAAGGATGGTTATCCAAAAAAGGCAGTCAACTCTTCGTAAGTTACTATAATTGTAATACTCTGTATTTATAAGTCTTGGGGTACTCTATCGAGTAGGCCTTACTCTGTCGAGTAAGGGTAAGTGGCGTTTTAGAAAAGTTTCTGACCTGTTGGGTACTCGATCGAGTAACTAGGATACTCGATCGAGTAAGGGGGTACTCGATCGAGTACCTTGGGTACTCGATCGAGTGTCCGGTTTTACGGGGAGTTTTCTCGGGTTTTGTTAATTATGCGATTAAGGTATATAAGCTTTGTCGTCATTATTCTAAATCACTTTTGCAAAACCTAAATTACTGTTTAAGAGAGAAAGCAAGCAAGTTCTTCATCCTAATCGCATAATTAGCAATCCCCGGAGTTTGGGAGGTCAGTTCTCGTCGTTGGTTATACCGTTGAGTTCCTTGCGTCGAGGGTAAGATCTATGTACCCTTTTTGTTGTATTTCCTTTATTTTGGTTAAACCCTAATTAAGGGATTTGGGGGTTTTTGTATAGTATATGATTCGGTAGCATTTATATGTCGTATGATAGGAGGAGGTTTCATAGAGGAAGCTTTTGACTCAAAGCAGTAGAGACCGTCCGATTGTGTGCTTACAGGTAGGATTTCTACTCGTATTAGTCCCATAATGGGATATTGGTTAATGTGTTGTGTTTGGTTGTTTGATATAGTAATTGTATTGTGATTGTGGTTGTGATCGTTGTCTATGGTTCGCGAGGCGTGGCCTCTACCGAGTGGGGTCACTTGCGGGAGTGGCTTCACGCCCTAGTTTCGCCTTTCGTGGAACCCGCCACGGAAGGGATGTGCACATTAATGGACAGGGTTGTCGCTCACTATGTGGAGCGGGGATTTGGTGGCTACGGCTGCGGTCCCCCATCGGCGTGTAATGGGTCCAGTGGACGATCGATGATTGAGATTGTTGGATTTGGCGTGATTGTGTGTGTGTGACGGTTAAGGTCTGTTTATCTTATTGTTAATATATATTGAATTGTGTGATTAGTGCGACCCGGTGTTGTTTTGTAAACTGCGGTGATCCATTCGGGGATGGTGAGCAGAGATATTGAGCGAGTAATGAGATGAGTACTTGGGATAGCTGGGATTGCCACGACATGATGATA
The DNA here is from genome assembly GCF_048544455.1 of Silene latifolia. Taxonomy (NCBI): domain Eukaryota; kingdom Viridiplantae; phylum Streptophyta; class Magnoliopsida; order Caryophyllales; family Caryophyllaceae; genus Silene; species Silene latifolia. The sequence goes on from NC_133531.1 coordinate 15,676,635, forward strand.
GGAGTCTTCCGCTGTAGCTTATTAGTTATTTACATTTCAGTTAGAACAGTCAGTTTGAGGACATGTATTACACATTTGGTTTGGTTTTGAGAATTGTAACTCTTCGCTAAGTATTTATATTTAAACGTTGTTTCTTCATTGTTTATTTGATTATCATTGCCTCGGGTAACCGAGATGGTAATGTCTTCATACCTGAGTGGTCCTGGTAAGGCACTTGGAGTATGGGGGTGTTACAAATGGTATCAGAGCGACGATCCTGAAACCTGTAACCAATGAACCTAATGAACATAGGGAGTCAATTAAAATGAACCCGGGGTAAAGGTTGTAGGAGCTAATGCAAAGGCTTGGGAGACGTCCTAAAGTCGCGAACTTGCCCTACAATTTTGAACCGGTCACATGGGGGGATGTATGTCAAGGTCATATGTGTTGTTTGGTTAGCTTGTGTAAGAATGTGATGAAGTGTGTGTAATTGTTGGATGTTTGAAGTAGAAGTTGAGAATGTGAAAGAAAGGTTAATGATATATGTAGACTCGTTGTTGGAGTGATAACATGTTGGATGTTTATAAGGTGGCATTTAATAGCATGATATAATGATCTCGTAGATCGTACGAAAGGATGCGTAACATTATATGCTTAGTTATGATATAATATGTGGTTTTATAAAGTTTTTAGCATGTTAGCATATGATATAGCATGCGGGTAGCGGTTATGAGTTAGCATGACTCGATCGAGTGGGACTGACTCGATCGGGTGGGTTTTTGACGATTTTGAGTCCAGAATCGTGTTTTTGGGTACTCGATCGAGTAACTAGGGGTACTCGATCGAGTAGGGGGTCACTCGATCGAGTAGCCTAGCTACTCGGTCGAGTATGTTAGAGATCAGAAGGTCTGTTTGGGGTCTGATGTTTGGGTACTCGATCGAGTACGTGGGGCACTCGATCGAGTAGCCCGTTACTCGATCGAGTGTGTTTGGGAACTCGATCGAGTAGGTTCTGGGCAGCGTGTTTTCGTGTTTTGAGGTTTAGTACGTGTGTTTATATCTACCCTTTCTTATATATAGTTTCAAGATGCCGCCCAAGAAGACTGCTTTGTATGCGAGAGCTGAGCTTATGAACATAGATGACATCGTTAAGATGTTGGAGCATCAGGATGCTCTCACCGAGGCTTTAAAGGCGTGGGGAAAGATAAGGATAAGGATAAGGAGAAGGAGGTTGATCATTCTAAAATCAGCCTCTATATAGCGAGGTTTAACCCGAAAGAGTATAAGGGAGTTGGGAGCCTAACCTTCTCGACAGTTGGCTTAGAGAGATAGAGAACATATTAGATTTGGTTCATCGTCCGATGAGATGAGAGTGGAACAGTGCGTTCTATCCGAGGGAGGCGGTGGCAAGTGGTGGGATACGGTGAAAGTGAGTGCTAAGGAGATATATACAAACCAAGGTTTACCTGCTATACCTTGGGAGGAGTTTCGTAGGGCTGTGAGAAAGGAGTTCGTACCGGAGCATGTGAGGAGTAAGTTGAGAGAAGAGTTTGATGGTTTTAAGATGATCGCCGAGATGTGTCGTGGCCGAGTACTATAGGCAGTTCAATGATAAGTCTAGGTATGCTGAGGATATGGGTTTGAGTGAGGAGAATTTGGCATTGAGGTTTGAGAGAGGGTTGACCCCTAAGATTATGGATAAGTTACCCGTGGGAGTCCTTACTGATGTTAAGGAAGCTTATGAGAGGGCTGGGAGAGCTGAGAGGTTAATAGAGATGGCTCAGGAGAGGTCAGGTGGTGAGAAGAGGAAGTCTGAGAGCGAGGGTGGTGGCCAATCTAATCACAAGAAAGGCAACCACAATCAGTCTAAGGGGTTTTCTTCTAGGTCAGGGTTTAGTGCTGGGGCTTCCTTTGGGCGTGGCCGTGGAAGTGTTGGTGGTAGTTGGGGAGTGACCTGCTATAGCTGTGGTGGTGTGGGCCACAAGAGGCATGAGTACACAAGTGCACCGGGATCTTTCCAGAGACCTGCGCAGAGCTATGCGAGCAACAGACCGGCTGGATCATGGCCAAACCGGGGAAGTCAGAGTTACCAGAGTGGAGGCAACCGCAACGGCGGTAATTCTTATCAGAAACCACCGACGAACAACAACAACAATCAAGGGTCGGGTGCTAAGCCGACCACCTCAGCCAGTACTGTCCAGGGAGGTGGACAGAAGACCAGTGGAAAGTTATTCATGATGGAGAAGGAAGCAGCTGAGGAGGATGCTCACGTTATCACCGGTACTTTTCTTGTTAATGGTGTTCATACCTTTGTTTTGTTTGATTCGGGGGCTTCTCAGTCGTTTGTATCTTCGAGACATGTTAAGCGGTTGGGTTTGAGGGTATATGAGTCTGTTAGTGAGCAAGTTTTTATACCTTCGGGTGAGTCTGTATCATGTGGGAGGTTGTTTAGAGATGTATCTATGATAGTTGGGCAAGTTGATCTACCTGTAGACTTGCTAGAGTTTCCTTTTGACGGTTTTGAGATGATAGTCGGGATGGATTGGTTAGGAAAGTATAAAGCTAAGATAGGCTGTCATCAAAAGAAAGTGTCTTTAAGAGGTCCTAAGGGCGTTAGTGTGTCTTATCGTGGGTTTCTAGTCAAACCCAAAGTTAAGTTGATTGCAGCTGTTACCTTGAAGTCTTATCTGAGGAAGGGATGTCCTTTGATCTTATGCCATGTGAGAGATGACCGGATAGAGAGTCCGACAGTTGAGGAGATACCAGTGGTGGGAGAGTTTGCCGATGTTTTTCCAGAGGAGATTCCGGGGTTGCCGCCGGGAAGAGAGATAGATTTCACTAAGAGAGTTGAAACCAGGGACGGGGCCAATCTCTAAGGCACCGTACCGCATGGGTCCTAAGGAGATGGAGGAGCTTAGAAAGCAGTTGGATGATCTGATAGAGAAGGGATACATTAGACCTAGTGTATCGCCGTGGGGAGCACCAGTTCTTTTTGTAAAGAAGAAAGATGGGAGTCTGAGGATGTGCATAGACTACAGAGAGCTGAACCGAGTGACCGTGAAGAACAAGTATCCTTTGCCAAGGATAGATGACCTGTTTGATCAGTTGAGTGGCGCATCAGTCTTTTCTAAGATTGATTTGAGGTCGGGGTACCATCAGGTGAAGATTCGAGAGGTGGACATACCAAAGACGGCTTTCACGTCAAGGTATGGTCATTATGAGTATGTGGTGATGCCGTTTGGGTTGTCTAATGCACCGGCAGTGTTTATGGATTTGATGAATAGGATCTTTAGACAGTTTTTGGATAAGTTCGTAGTGGTGTTTATCGACGATATCTTAATCTACTCCAAGACTAGGGAGGAGCATGAGGAGCATCTAAGGATCGTGTTGCAAACTTTGAGGGACCATGAGTTGTATGCTAAGCTATCCAAGTGTGAGTTCTGGTTAGAGAAAGTTGCTTTTCTGGGGCATGTGATCTCTAAAGATGGGGTAGCTGTGGATCCGGCGAAGATAGAAGCAGTGACAAAGTGGGAAGCACCGAAGAATGTTGCTGAGGTTAGGAGTTTCTTGGGTTTAGATGGATACTACAGACGGTTCGTGAAAGATTTCTCCAAGATAGCTAGACCTATGACAGCGTTGATGAGGAAAGAGAACAGGTTTCGTTGGGATGAGAGTTGTGAGACGGCGTTCCAAACATTAAAGGAGCGTTTGACCACAGCTCCTGTCTTAGCATTGCCTGAAGGGACCGAGAACTTTGAGGTTTATACAGATGCCTCAAAGAATGGATTGGGATGTGTGTTGATGCAGAACGGTAAAGTGATTGCCTATGCTTCTAGGCAATTGAAGCCTTATGAGGAGAACTACCCTACTCATGATCTGGAGTTGGGTGCGGTGGTGTTTGCTCTCAAGATTTGGAGACATTACCTTTATGGAGCAATCTTTAAGGTATTTTCTGATCACAAGAGTCTCAAGTACATTTTCACTCAAAAGGAGTTGAACATGAGACAGAGGAGGTGGATGGAGTTGATTGGCGATTATGACATGGAAATCATCTACCATGAAGGGAAAGCCAATGTTGTTGCTGATGCTTTGAGTAGGAAGAGTGTACATTCTCTGTATACAGCTCTATCTTTGATGAGGCTGAGAGATGAGGTAGCAAGGTTTGGGATACATATGATGCGAGAAAGGAGACGCCATGGGTGATATGACAGTACATCTTGAGTTTTATGATGACATTCGAGGTAAACAGGCGTTGGATCCTAAGATAGTGGAGTGGAGAGCTGGAGTAGAGAAAGGGACAGTGTCCCGATTTTCTATTTATACTGATGGTAGTTTGAGGTTCGATGGTAAGTGGTGTGTTCCTAATAATGAGGAGTTGAAAAAGACTATCATGACAGAGGCGCATTGTACACCATACTCAGTACATCCGGGTGGTGACAAACTGTACAAGGATTTGAAGAAAACGTTTTGGTGGCCTGGGATGAAGAAAGAGACAGCTGAGTTTGTGTCTCGTTGTTTGACATGCCAAAGAGTTAAAGGGGAACAGCGACGACCGCAAGGGAAGATTCAGTCTTTAGAGGTACCTGAGTGGAAGTGGGAATCCATTTCCATGGATTTCATTGTGGGTTTGCCAAAGAGTCAACAAGGTAACGACATGATTTGGGTAATAGTGGATCGACTGACCAAGTCAGCTCACTTTGTTCCAATGAAAGATACATGGACTAAGGCACAACTGGCTATGGCCTATCGAAAGAACGTGCTTAAGTTACATGGAATCCCTAAGGACATAGTGTCTGACAGAGATGCGAGGTTTATATCGAGGTTTTGGAAGGAGTTGCAGGAATCGTTGGGAACAACTTTGAAGATGAGTACAAAGATTTCATCCCGCGACGGATGGACAGATCGAGAGAACAATCAAGACTCTTGAGGATATGTTGCGAGCTTGCGTGATGGACTTTGGTGGTAGTCGGGAAAAAGAGGTTGGACTTGATAGAATTTTCTTATAATAACAGCTATCACACTAGTATTGGCATGGCACCGTTTGAGGCTTTATATGGGAGGAGATGTAGGAGTCCAATTTGTTGGGACGATAGTGCTGAGGCAGTGGTTTTAGGACCAGAGTTGGTGCATGAGATGGTGGAACAGATTAAGATGATCAGGGAACGGATGAGAGCAGCTCAGGATAGGCAAAAGAGTTATGCAGATCTACATCGCAGGGACATAGAGTTTCAAGTGGGGGACAAAGTTCTTTTGAAAGTGTCTCCTATGCGTGGGGTTATGAGATTTGGGAAGAAAGGCAAGTTAAGTCAGAATTTTATCGGATCTTATGAGATATTAGAGCGAGTTGGGGAAGTTGCATATCGTCTGACTTTACCAGCTGCATTAGAGAGAGTGCATAATGTCTTTCATGTATCGCAACTGCGGAAGTATGTGAGTGATCCGTCCCATGTATTAGAGGCCGAGAACTTAGAGCTAGATGAGTCCTTATCATATCTTGAGGTGCCTAAGCAGATTCTAGACCGAAAGGTTAGAAAGACTAGGAGTGGTGAGACAGTTCTGCTCAAGATCCTTTGGTCTAACCACGAGACCGAGGAAGCTACATGGGAGCCAGAGGAGGCTATGAAAGAGCGTTACCCTTTCCTTTTTGATCAGGTATGTATGGTTACGGGGACGTAACCTTGTTTCTTTAGGGGGGTAGGAGATGATCGCGAACGGTTTTTAAGAGTTTCATACCCTTTTTGTATGTTGTGTCGGTAGGTGTGTCGGGATGAGTTGGGTTAGTAACACGTTTTATGTTGAATTTTGTTTTGGTTGTTGAGTCGGGAATGTTATGGGAGTACCTTTGTTTAGTAGTGGTTTGAACTTCGGGGACGAAGTTCCTTTTAAGGAGGGAAGACTGTAATATTCCGTATTTATAAGTCTTGGGTGCAACACTACGGATTTTTATAAGCTAAGTACTCGACCGAGTAGAGCCTACTCGGCCGAGTAGTGTCAGGAGTGTAGTTTGTTTGAGTTCTGCTGAGGAATACTCGGCCGAGTATGGTGAATACTCGACCGAGTAGAGGATACTCGGCCGAGTATACACCTTACTCGACCGAGTATCCGGCCTGACGGGTATTATTTCCGTGATTTTGGTTATAATGATTAGAGGTTATATATTATCGTTCGTCAGTTTCTAAAATCATTTCTCCCCAAAAACATAAACTACGTTCATTATCCTCTAATCATCTTCATCAATTCCAAGTCAAAGGTTGTCGATTGTGGGTTCTAGCATCTCATTCCGTGTCAATCGCCGTAGTGATGATGTGTTACTAGTTGTGCATTTGTATGATTGATTGCAGCGTAGCGGATTGCGAAAAGGTAGGGTTTCTCCTACTCAGTACTGTTAATTGATTGAGATTGCATATGTTTTATAATTGTTGTTATCTGCTGATCATCGGAGGTTGGGTGTTGTGGTGACGGTATTGGTGTGGTTGTCTTTGTGACGATTGTGGTGTTGTGACATTTGTGATGTCGTGTGTGTGATTGTGGTGGAGTCACTTGCGGGAGTGGCTTCACACCCTAGTTCGCCCTCCGTGGAACCCGTCACGGGAGGGGATGTGCACATTAAGGGACGGGGATTGTTAGTCGCTCGTTGATGAGCTGGACTAGGTGGGGATGGTGCGGTCACCCATCGGCGGCGAGGATTACCCGTTGCGATGGGTAATCTGGCAGGGCTACACACTTCGGTGTGTAGTCTACATTGTGTGAGATCGATGATCATTTGGTTGTATTGTTGTTGTCTTATATTGATTGAGTAGTACGGACCCCGTGTTGTTGTTTTGTAAAACCTGCGGTGATCCATTCGGGGATGGTGAGCGGATTGTGACATGTGTAATGAGATGTTTAGCTATGGGACAGTCATGGGGAGTCATCACGTCAAGTCTAGCTTCCGTTGTTATGAGTTTAGATGTCTTGGATTTCATCTGTATTGAGACCTTGTACGTTTATTTTGAGTTGGTTTGAGATAATGTAATCTTTAACTTTTATACTTTAATAAATGTGGTTTGGAATTTGTAACTTTGATATACTAACCTCGGGAAACCGAGATGGTAACAGCCTTTCATGCTAGGGTAGTCCTTGGTAAGGTACCTTGGTATGAGGGGGTGTTACAAAGTGGTATCAGAGCCGACGATTCCGGCACCTAAAACAAATGAACCCAATGAACTTAGGGTGTCTAAATAAAATGAACCCGGGGAGAGTTGTTTTGAGAGTCGCCGCAAAGACTTGGGAGACGTCCCGAAGTCGCATTAAGGCCCTTACGATCTCAAGCCGGTCACATGGGGGGAAACTGTTGTATGTTTGAGTCATGTGAGTTTGATATTTATAGTTGAATCTTGTGCATGGTTGGATGAAATAATGCAAGAAGTGGAATGTAATAGTTGTTGAAAGATGCATCGAGGATTGTTGATGTTAAACTTTGCGCATGAATATGTTGGCATGTTAAGTGTTGGAACATGGTAAAATATGAAAAGTGAATTGTGAAATTATATCTGGTTGATATTGAGCATGAAGAATGTGATCATGTTACCTGTTTAATACAATGTTGAACATGAAGTATGGTAGTGGTACATGTGCTTATGAACATGATGATTTTAATGCTTGATTGTTGGTAGAAGCATGTGATTAAGGTCATGCGTCTATATATGTGAATGTCGTGTTTAATTTTCATGTGAGTATGATAAGAGTTCACTTGTGTACTGGTTTCTTGGAGTTTTGAGTCGTTATTGTTTGTTTTATGCATGTTAAAGTTGTTTTGATAAGTAATTTTGATTAGTATACAAACCGATTTTGGAAGGGTTATCTTAAAACTGTCATAAGTCGAGTTCTGGAAATGATATTGCTGTGATTCTAGGTTGAGGTGATAGCTTGTCCTCTTACGATTCTAACGATAGGTCACACACCCAAAATGACCAAGTAACGAGTGAGATATGACTGTTTTACTTAAAAATCGGACAGTGCCGAGAAGCTGTTGATACTCGACCGAGTAGTCCCTACTCGGCCGAGTATCTTTTATACTCGACCGAGTATTCCATATTCGGCCGAGTAATCTCTCTGTGATAATACTGTTTAGCGTCTGGAGTCGTGAACTCGGCCGAGTAGTCTCATACTCGACCGAGTAAGGTCTACTCGGCCGAGTATTCCCAATACTCGACCGAGTAATCCTTCTGCGACAATTGAGTTTGCTTCTGGAGTCGAAAACTCGACCGAGTAATATAGTTACTCGACCGAGTACCTTGTACTCGACCTAGTATGTTATGTACTCGACCGAGTACCTCATTGGGCGGCCACTTTGAGTCGATGGCTATGTTCTTACTTTTGTTTTGAGTCGGTGGCTATGTTCTTACTTTTGTTTTGAGCCGGTGGATATGTTTTTACATTGTTTTGAGTCGTAGGGTATACACACATGTATGTTTTGAGTCTTAACGCATTCTTTTATATGTGAGACGGTCTTGATACGTAAGTTACCGGAAGTTATGACATGGAGAATGATGGCTTATGAGGGACATGTGTTGGGTAAGGAAGACATGTGTTAATGTGGTTGTGAAGGATAGTGAAAAAACAAAAGGGAAGAATGATGAGCTAATCGAGGTAAAGAGCATGTTTTGTGAGATATGATGAGTGATATAGTTGTGTGTTGGGTAGTATAAAAGTAAGTCTATATGGGCAAGGGTGATGTAAGTGTAAAGAAGTATGAGAATGAAAGATTGAGATAAGGGATACGAATAGTGGCATATTTGGATGTGTAAGGATTTATTGAGGAAGAAAGCTATGATAGAGTTGCTTAAGGATATATGTAATGGAAGGTTGTTGTAAGAAGATAGGAAAGAGAGGTATATAGTGAACTTAAAGGAAGTTATGTCGCGATGTGGATTTGTAGATAGTGGCTAAGTTTGGGAAGTTGGAATATCAAGGGGTGAGCCTAGTGTGTAATTCTTTGGACAAACGGTATGAAGTGAATTTTGGTTTCTAGAGATGCGAAAGGGAGATACGACTAATTGAAGAGTAACTGTTAGTGCGTGGACTTGATGGTGACAAGGGTGAGTGTGAAGTAAGATTAGAGATGATAAATGATAAGAAGAATGATAAGATATTTATATGAATTAATGGAATTAGAGTTGTGGAGCTATGGAGAAATAAACAAATTACTAAAGAGTTAGGTAGAGAGAGGAAGGCGATGAATTATTAATTAGTATTATTGAGTAAAAAGGGGGAAATAAGGATGGAAGTAAGTTGGGAGAATGTTGACCGGAGTTAAGGAGCATGAAGGTAAGAAATTATGGAAATGTACGATATCCCCACTAGAGGGTGTGAGTTAATGGTTATATAGGAGAGCAGGACGACGTGTTAGCCGTGAGTTTCGAGGTATTAAGGGAATAAGGAGCTTGTAGAGTGGTTACACGATCTGAGATTTTGGTGGAGAGTGAGGTAACGATATGATAAAGGATAGAATTGGGAATAGTGTTGAGGTAAATCTTGTTGATGGATTAGATGTTCGTTATTTGGGATGATAACCAAAGAGAGAAAACGGATTGTGATATTAAGAAGTGATAGTAAGAGAGTAGTCACATGAAGGATGTTGGTGCCATAGTATTGTCACTAGTGGTTGAGGATGATGTTACTTTAGGGAAGCTAGTTGATCTAATGAGGTTGATTTTGTAGAGACCAGATAGATATGTATGGTTGTGAGAGAGTATAAGATGTGGTTATATGAGGCGGTTGTTAGTAGTTGAGTATTAATGGTATGGTTACATTTGGCAGGGGGTGATGGTTATGCGGATGGGAGAATATGTTATGAGGGGTGTACGAGTTAAGCTCGGGTGAGAGGTAACTTTTAACAGGTGGTAACTTACGTGATCAGGATTGACTAGTTGGATGTGATTACGGGTCTATGATATGTGTAAATGTTTGTGTGAGGTTCTGACCTCACAAGAAGTGGTATGGTGTGATAATTATAAAGTTGTTATATGAATGTTTTGTAATTTATGTTGGGTACGGTATACTAATGGAATGAGGTCCAAAAGGTAATAATTTGATTGATCTGGCATGGATAGTTAAAATCGTAGGTGTATTGATGATACATGTATATTCCGTGAAAAGGTATGGATGATATGCATGAGATTCTTGTATGTTTATTCCGTATAAAAAGTTGTGTTATGGTCGAGTAAAGCAGTTTTGAGTAAGGTCTCTTGTCCGGAGAGTTATACTGAGTCAGTGTTTGTGGGAATTATATGTGGGCATGATGTTTATCGATGTGGTTGTTGTGCCTCGGGTGGTGATCCGGGCACGGTACTTACTCTTGTGATGCGGGTATTTTCGCACTGCGGTGCGGCTGTTGGTGGCGGTGTTGCGATGCCGTCACCGGTTGTGTGGAGTAGGTGAGATGACTATGATACGAGTTTTGAAAGTGCATACCAGTTAAACATGGATTGTTATTTTGTTTGCTGCTGTTCCTTGTGAGTTTTGGTTGAACATAAAGACCGTTGTTTTGTTTGTTGATGTTTATTACCGTTTCGGTTTGGGAATGAGGGTAGAGGATGATATGAAAGAGAGTTGTATATGTTTTCGTTGTTATCATGGTATAGTGATATTCTGTTGATGGGACACAGTTGTGATAGGTTTTACTGTAATTTTGATCTTGTTCTAGATGAGGCTTTAGTAGACATGGTAATGATCTGATATATGCAAGTGATTCGTAGAACTGTTTAGTAATGATCTGATATATGCAGATGGTTCATAATCCTTTGTTGAGACAGTGAGTGTAGGGTGTTGGGTATTTAGTGTCGTGTTAAGTTATGTATGAGTCTTGCGGTAATGAAAGAAAGGAACTTGAGGATCTAGTGTGAGTGTACGTAACAAGTATGGATCGTGAATTATGCTTTTGGCGATAAGAGTTTTATATAGTTATATAGAGAGGTATGTCGTGTTGCGGTAATGTGGAATAGTTAGAGTATTTGTTATGATCAGGATTGTGTGGTATTGGTTAGATGGAGTGCAGAATGAGTTGAGGTATGAGAACTGTTTAAGTAAGAGAGCCTTGGATATAGTAAGTGTTTAGATTATAGGCGAGTATCTTTCACATGTGGTGGTGATGCAGATAATGAGAGGTATAGCTAAGGATCTAGTATTAGTGAGTTACGAGGACGTAACATGTGTCTTAAGAGGAGTAGGATGCGGCAAAGAGCGTTTGAGGGTGGTGCATGTCGTAATATTATTGGACGTAGAGTGTTGGTGTAGCATAAGGAATGGATGGGTACATATAGTGGTTGTACATATAGTGGTTGATAGTGTTAAAAGTCCATGGTTGTGCTTGTAGTAGTTCGATGAGTGTGAGAATTTTTTCGATAGTGTTGATAAAAGTGGATGATGATATTTATGAGTTCGAGAGTTTTGGCAGCTGGATGATGATGTTGATGAGTGTGAGTAAACTTCGAGGACGAAGTTCCTTTTAAGAGTGGTAGAATGTAACATTCCGTTTTGATGGTTGATCTCCTTTTGTGGATTGTTTTGGTATTGAGTGCTATTGAGTGTTATGGAAGTGAGACAAGATTGGAAACATTATTTTGTGGTTTTTCGATAATGTTATGAAGTCATTATCGAGAGGATATGTTATCTAGTAAGCGTGGTTAGTGGAGCTGGTGTTAGGTGTCCATGTTTTATAGGTTGGGTTGGAACTTCGGGGACGAAGTTCTTTTTAAGGGGGGAAGATTGCAACACTACGGATTTTTATAAGCTAAGTACTCGACCGAGTAGAGCCTACTCGGCCGAGTAGTGTCTGGAGTGTAGTTTGTTTGAGTTCATTGAGGAATACTCGGCCGAGTATGGTGAATACTCGACGAGAGAGGATAGGATCGGCCGAGTATACACCTTACTCGACCGAGTATCCGGCCTGACGGGTATTATTTCCGCGATTTTGGTTATAATGATTAGAGGTTATATATTATCGTTCGTCAGTTTCTAAAATCATTTCTCCCCAAAAACATAAACTACGTTCATTATCCTCTAATCATCTTCATCAATTCCAAGTCAAAGGTTGTCGATTGTGGGTTCTAGCATCTCATTCCGTGTCAATCGCCGTAGTGATGATGTGTTACTAGTTGTGCATTTGTATGATTGATTGCAGCGTAGCGGATTGCGAAAAGGTAGGGTTTCTCCTACTCAGTACTGTTAATTGATTGAGATTGCATATGTTTTATAATTGTTGTTATCTGCTGATCATCGGAGGTTGGGTGTTGTGGTGACGGTATTGGTGTGGTTGTCTTTGTGACGATTGTGGTGTTGTGACACCGTGATGATCTTTGTGTGTGTGATTGTGGTGGAGTCACTTGCGGGAGTGGCTTCACACCCTAGTTCGCCCTCCGTGGAACCCGTCACGGGAGGGGATGTGCACATTAAGGGACAGGGATTGTTAGTCGCTCGTTGATGAGCTGGACTAGGTGGGGATGGGCTGCGGTCACCCCTGGCGCGCGAGGATTACCGTTGCGATGGGTAATCCGCGGGGCTACACACTTCGGTGTGTAGTCGATTCATCGTGTGAGATCGATGATCACTGGTTGTATTGTTGTTGTCTTATATTGATTGAGTAATCGACCCCGTGTTGTTGTTTTGTAAAACCTGCGGTGATCCATTCGGGGATGGTGAGCAGATTGTGACAGGTAATGCAGATGTTTAGCTATGGGACAGTCATGGGGAGTCATCACGTCAAGTCTAGCTTCCGTTGTTATGAGTTTAGATGTCTTGGATTTCATCTGTATTGAGACCTTGTACGTTTATTTTGAGTTGGTTTGAGATAATGTAATCTTTAACTTTTATACTTTAATAAATGTGGTTTGGAATTTGTAACTTTGATATACTAACCTCGGGAAACCGAGATGGTAACAGCCTTTCATGCTAGGGTAGTCCTTGGTAAGGTACCTTGGTATGAGGGGGTGTTACATTGGGGTACTCTATCGAGTAGACCTTACTCTGTCGAGTAAGGGTAAGTGGCGTTTTAGAAAAGTTTCTGACCTGTTGGGTACTCGATCGAGTAACTAGGATACTCGATCGAGTAAGGGGGTACTCGATCGAGTACCTTGGGTACTCGATCGAGTGTCCGGTTTTACGGGGAGTTTTCTCGGGTTTTGTTAATTATGCGATTAAGGTATATAAGCTTTGTCGTCATTATTCTAAATCACTTTTGCAAAACCTAAATTACTGTTTAAGAGAGAAAGCAAGCAAGTTCTTCATCCTAATCGCATAATTAGCAATCCCCGGAGTTTGGGAGGCCAGTTCTCGTCGTTGGTTATACCGTTGAGTTTCTTGCGTCGAGGGTAAGATCTATGTACCCTTTTTGTTGTATTTCCTTTATTTTGGTTAAACCCTAATTAAGGGATTTGGGGATTTTTGTATAGTATATGATTCGGTAGCATTTATATGTCGTATGATAGGAGGAGGTTTCATAGAGGAAGCTTTTTGACTCAGCAGTAGAGACCGTCTGATTGTGTGCTTACCGGGTAGGATTTCCTACTCAGTATTAGTCCCATAATGGGATATTGGTTGATGTGTTGTGTTTGGTTGTTTGATATAGTAATTGTATTGTGATTGTGGTTGTGATCGTTGTCTATGGTTCGCGAGGCGTGGCCTCGGCTGAGTGGGGTCACTTGCGGGAGTGGATTCACGCCCTAGTTTCGCCTTCTGTGGAACCCGCCACAGAAGGGATGTGCACATTAATGGACAGGGTTGTCGCTCACTATGTGGAGCGGGGATTTGGTCGGTACGGCTGCGGTCCCCCACTGGCAGGGCTGGTCCAGTGGACAGTCAGTGATTGAGATGGTTGGATTTGGCGTGATTGTGTGTGTGTGACAGTTAAGCTGTCTGTTTATCTTATTGTTAATATATATTGAATTGTGTGATTAGTACTGACCCCGGTGTTGTTTTGTAAACCTGCGGTGATCCATTCGGGGATGGTGAGCAGATATTGAGCAGGTAATGAGATGAGTACTGGGATAGCTGGGATTGCCACGACATGATGATAGGAGTTTTCCGCTGTAGCTTATTAGTTATTTACATTTCAGTTAGAACAGTCAGTTTGAAGACATGTATTACACATTTGGTTTGGTTTTGAGAATTGTAACTCTTCGCTAAGTATTTATATTTAAACGTTGTTTCTTCATTGTTTATTTGATTATCATTGCCTCGGGTAACCGAGATGGTAATGTCTTCATACCTGAGTGGTCCTGGTAAGGCACTTGGAGTATGGGGGTGTTACAAATGGTATCAGAGCGACGATCCTGAAACCTGTAACCAATGAACCTAATGAACATAGGGAGTCAATTAAAATGAACCCGGGGTAAAAGTTGTAGGAGCTAATGCAAAGGCTTGGGAGACGTCCTAAAGTCGCGAACTTGCCCTACAATTTTGAACCGGTCACATGGGGGGATGTATGTCAAGGTCATATGTGTTGTTTGGTTAGCTTGTGTAAGAATGTGATGAAGTGTGTGTAATTGTTGGATGTTTGAAGTAGAAGTTGAGAATGTGAAAGAAAGGTTAATGATATATGTAGACTCGGTACCAAAAGACTCCAGGTGGCATATGCATTGAGTATGACGAGTCGGTACCAAAAGACTCCAGGTGAAACACACTGGATAGCAGTCAAAAATATCCTCAAGTACCTACGGAGGACTAAGGATTGGGTATTGACTTATGGAGGCGATACTAAGCTATGCGCAACCGGTTACGCAGATGCTAGCTTCCAAACGGATCGAGATGATTCAAAATCTCAGTCCGGGTTCGTCTTCACTCTTAATGGTGCTGCGGTCAGCTGGAAGAGTTCCAAACAGAGTGTTGTAGCAGATTCTACTACTGAATCCGAGTACTATGCCGCTTCGGAGGCAGCAAAGGAAGCGATATGGATGCGTCAATTCTTACAAGGGCTTTCGGTAGTTCCTAGTTCGAATGACCCGATCACCATCTATTGTGACAATAGAGGTGCCATCTTCCAGGCTAAGGAGCCAAAGTCTAGCAACAAATCTAGACATGTACTTCGGAAGGCTCACCTGATCCGTGATTACGTGGAGCAAAAAGAGATAGTGATTGACAAGATTGCGACGGATGATAACATCGCAGATCCTCTCACCAAACCGTTAAATTATGATAAGCATGTAGGGCATGTTAATTCCATGGGAATTAAACATGTTCCTAAGTTGTAGTACTTGATTATGGATTTGATACATTATCTTTTTCATATATTATTTATAACTTCATCGTTTTATATATATAATATTTTGTTTTTCATGTGGATTGTACTGACAACATTGAACGCCACAAAGTGAACTGAATTACATTATATTTGTTTTGGTCCGTAATCGCCAATGTGAGCTGATAACTCCGGCTATTATATTGTGCAGTCGATTGATGGTGGGTTCAACGAGCCATAAGTTAAACGGTTGACTAATCGATCACAGATACGAGATTATGACGATACCTCGTAGGACAACTTTTTGTGACAACGTAACGGAGTCCTAAAAGTTTTATAACATTAGGTGCCAGGTCGTGGATAGGACATCCATTGTGTACCTAGAGTCGATTCTTTTGACTATCAACTGTCTCTTGAGATTAAGGCAGTCTTTGGGTGACTTTGGTTTCTTTCTCACGGTCTACCGTAACTGGGGTTAAGTAGATTTTTTCTAGGTCATTTCATACTGTGCTTACGTCTGCAGGATTCGAGTTGAGGAAAATATCCATCCCTTATCAGGTATAGTTATTTCTCAGGGCCACTCGAGGAGTTGTAACTGAAATGCATGGCCATGCTCGAATGTTGATTCGTTTATCAGTTAAGTTACTCTCTAGTCGGGAAAACCACTCTTGATACTGATCGCTTGTAAAATACGACCTTTGTGAATTCGGATTTGCAAATTGTTTTACATTGAGTGGGAGAAATTTTAAAGGATATGAGAATCGGTTATCGCACATACACTTGTCAGGCCAAGTGGGAGTTTGTTGGAGCTGGTGTCCTCCACAAATTAGTGTGATAACATTTGTAAATCTCTTACAGGTTCACAAGGGTATACTTCGTATATTTAATCAGTTGATTAACGTTTACCTAATAACGGTTGGCTTGCTAGAAAGTTTGATGTTATTATCATACAGATGGCGGTGATCAACTGGTCCCTAAAGGTCACACCTATAAGACGTATTTGAGAAATGTCGTTATAGAAATATAATTATATTGATGCCCAAAATGACTAAAAAGTTAGTCAATGTGTTGATGAGATAATTATTTAATGAAAATTAAATAATATTAAGTTGAGACGAATTAACTGTCAATTCGTAAATTAAATATAATAAGTTATATTTAAATAAATATATATAAGGTTAGTTTGGACGAATTAATCTGTTAATTCGTAGTTAAATATAATCAGTTGTATTTAATATCAACAAGTTGAATGTGTCATAGTGGTAATAGTGAGGGTACATAAGCCAAGAGGTCATGGGTTCGATCCTCACTAGATGACAATTTAACACACTTTATATATTTTTGGAAAGACCAAATTCACCAAAATAAGGAAAATACACTCCTTATTTTCGGTCTATTTGGCCGAAAATTAGAAGGTTATTTCTTTCCTAATTGATTTCGGATTTCGGTCTATATAAAAAGAAAGGTAGATAATTATTTCTGACCTAATACTTTTTCTGACCTTGCCTCCTTTTCTCATCACAGAACACAAAGACAATAAAATTTTACAGAAAATTTTAGATTGATTTCTAGCATAATCAAAGGGCATATCTCAGATCGTCTTGGGTGCAACTAATAGGCGAATATCAATTTTGATATTGTTCTTAGGCCATATTTGCTAGGACCGAAGGTTAATTCTAAATCTTTTTACTTATGTTTATGTATTTTATTTTATGACCTTAGATCATCTTTATTAAATCGTTATAATCCTTCTAGTTTAAGGGAAGTATACATATTTATTTCCTACAAGTGGTATCAGAGCAATAGGCTACGATTTTAATTTTGATGATTTTCATAAAATTTGTATGTGAACAATAGGATTTTCGAAAAAAAAAAATTAGGGTTTCGATTTTTTTGTGGTTCGAAAATTTTTTTGTGCCGTTTTTTCTTTCTGTTTGATGATATTTTTCCATTCTATTTTTCATATTATAGTTTATAATCAGTTAAAATTATCATATGAAGAATTGGTAGTTTTTGATTTAATGCAGATTAAGTTAAAATTAAATGGAATCGTCATGTTTATGATAAAAACATTATTTTTGTTATATAGTTTTTGGCATATAAATTGATCATGTTTATTATTTCATATGCTAATCATGTTCTAATAACAAAGGTAAATAATTTAGTCATCAAATCTTGTTTTAGGGCATATTGCCGCAAAAAGAAAAAAAAAAATAGGAGGCCGTTTTTTTTTAGGGTTTACCGAAAAAAAAAAAACTTTATTTTAATTTTGTTTTTTGGTAAACCGAGAGGAGAAAAAAAAATAGGAAAGTTTTTTTTATTTGCCTTTTTGCCGAAAAAGAAAGAGAAAAAAAATTTTGGAAAGTTTTTCCTTGTTTTTCCAATTTACCGAATTAAAATAGGAAAGGGGCTGTTTTTTTTTTAAAATCAACCGTGACAGCTGATAAATAAATAAATAAAAACAATTGTTTTTTTTTTCTTCCCAGCCGAGACCAATTTAAAAAAAATGGATTTTTTTTTTTTATTTTGGCCAATTAGTTATTGTGAATCGGTTCACAATTTAATGATACCAAGTTATTTTAAAGCAGTTTAAAATTTTGACGGATAGAATTCATATTACAAGTTTAATATGGATTAAGTATGAAATTAATGTGATTAAATTGCGGAATTGTCACTTAATTTAATTTAAATAGGTGGTTTGGATAAATTAATCAACATAATTAATGTATTGTATTATGTATGTTTAATTTATTTTAGTTGATGCTTTTAATTTGTTGAATGAATCGAATGAATGAATTTTATTTACGTATTTAATCTTTATAAGGGCAAACATCTATGAGTCCCTTCTTCGTCGGTAGGCCTAATATGACCCCTTCTACGTTGGGAAAATAGTTGTGTTGACTTAGTTTACCTCAACATCATAGTCCGAAGAGTTTCTCGTGATTATGATGGACTAAAGATAGAATTTACAGAAATTTATGGACCAGGAATTTTAACGGTAGAATTAGCTAACAGGTTAGCTTATCAATTTACAGAGAATTGAGTCTTGGGGTCATTTATATAATTCTTGAGGGAGGTCAATTGTATAAATGTTTTTGAGTCTTCGCGTTATGACATTAGTTCATTAGACTTAAAATAAAAACGATGCATGCTTATTATTTTATTCTTCTTTCGCAGTGTAGAACACGCTTATTATCAATAATCTTTGTTACAACAAATGGTGGAAATAACGCAATCCCAATGCCTAGTGCCACACTAGATCGTTCGTCCTGGCTTAAAATGTTCATGGACCAAATGAATCGGTCCACTCGATCGAAGAATGATGGGTCCAATTTTGCGGACCGGGAGGCGGCACTACGGAATGTCGCCATCTTTCCGACGGTAAGCTCGGGTATTTAATCGAGCCAATACCGGTCAACCCAGGCCCAAATGCAGGAATCAACGAGTCACTCGCTTATAGTGATTTCGTTATGGAAGCGGGTGCGATAAAGAACGTACTCATCTTTGCAATGGAAACCAATTTGCAGAGACGCTTCATTGCCCAAGGTGCAAACAAGATTTTCACCACGCTCACTAACAAGTTCTCAAAGGCACCGAGAATAGTTACATATGAGCATACCTGTCGCTTCTTTGATGCGAAACTCCAGAAGGGCCAACCGGTTAGCCCACACATTCTTCACATGATTGAGAATGTCGAGAAACTGGAGTCACTGAATTGTAGAATCAGTGAGAGCATTGTCATTGCCCGAATGCTCATTCTCTTCACGATGGTTTTGCCCTTTTCAGGGCGAACTACTACATGAATGACTTGAAAAGGAGTCCTCATGAGCTACACTCCCTTCTCGTACAGACCGAGAAGGATATGAAATTGAGTGGGAGCATGAAGCAGGATGTTCTCACGATTCACAACAAGAGTAAAGGTAAGGGCAAGGCTCATGGCGACCTAGCTGTAGGTAAGCCAAAGTTTAAGAAGCCAGGAAACGATAAGAGTGCGCCTGGTGAGACTAGTGGCTCACAGGGCAAGACAAAGAGCAAGGGCGATGACATAGAGTGCCACCATTGTCACAAGACTGGACATTGGAGGAGGAACTGTTCCGTCTACCGTGAGGACATCAAGGCAGGCCGCGTCGTTCCTGTTGGTATGTCATCTTATATTCATATGATTGAGATTAACCATGCAAGTTTCGGAACTTGGGTACTAGATACTGGTTGTGATTCTCATCTGTGTAATTATTTGCAGGGCCTAAAGAACATCATACCTCTCGAAAAAGGTGATGTGGACCTGCGAGTCGGGAATGGAGCACGAGTAGCTGCTGCCTCGAAGGGAACATATGTAATCCAACTCCCTAGTGGTTTTGAGTTATCTTTAAATAACTGTTACTATGTACCCAGTTTATCTAAGAACATTATTTCTGTTTCCGTACTAGCTAAAGACGGTTTTGCATTTTCAATAAAGGATAATAGTTGTATTTTCTATTTTAATGAAATGATTTATGGCAAAGCAGTTTCCATGAATGGAATTTATATCTTAGATCAAACCACGGAAATATTACACATGAATAATAAGAAATTAAAAGTTGGTGACAAAGATCAAACCTATCTATGGCATTGTCGAATAGGACACATAAATAAGAAACGCGTAAAGAAACTCGTCGATAATGGGACTATTCTCTCATTCGGATTTTTTGCATAGGGCACGTGTGAATCATGTCTCATTGGTAAGATGACTCGAATTTCCTTCAAAGGTGTTGGAATGCGCGCTAGTGACCTATTAGGACTCATACATACGGACGTATGTGGACCTATGTCAATTACCGCTAGAGATGGCTATAGATATTTTATCACTTTCACGGACGATTTGAGTAGATACAGATATGTCTACTTAATGAAGCATAAAAGTGAGTTCTTTGAGAAATTCAAGGAATACCAGAATAGGGTACAGAACCAACTGGGTAGAAAGATTAAAGCACTCCGTTCAGATCGGGGTGGCGAGTATCTTTCAAATAAGTTTGATCAACACCTGAAAGACTGTGGAATCATTTTGCAGTTAACTCCACCTGGAACACCTCAATTGAATGGTGTGTCCGAACGGAGAAATCGAACCTTACTTGATATGGTTCGATCCATGATGAGTCACACCGTAGTGCCTGATTCATTATGGGGTTATGCTCTTTTGCCAGCTTCTCTTATACTTAACCGAAGTCCGTCTAAAGCTGTCGACAAGACTCCATATGAAATGTGGAAGGGAACGGTACCTAACTTGTCCTTTATTCGGGTTTGGGGCTGGGAGGCTTATGTCAAGTGGAGACACGAGGATAAGCTCGGCCCGCGATCGGTCAAGACATACTTTATAGGTTATCCAAAAGTAACATTTGGTCATTACTTCTACTCGCCTACCGAACATCGAGTTTTTGTTGCGGCTAGTGCGACGTTCTTAGAGAAAGAATTTCTCGAGAACAAAACGAGTAATAGAACCTTCGAGTCGTTTCGGAGATTCAGAACTAACAACCGAGCAATGAGATGGAGGAAGCGTACCTCCAACCGATGATACGGTTTATATTCCGAGGAACCTAGGAGGTCGGGTAGAGACTCTCATCCTCCGGACAGATACATTGGTATGGTCGAGGAGAATGACGTTTACTTCTAGAAAGTAATGAACCCGCAACCTATAAAGGTGTTATGGCACATTCCGACTCAAAGCTATGGCTCAAGCCCCGCAATCCGAGATGGACTCCATGTATGAGAATAACGTATGGGATCTAGTTGATTTACCTAATAAGGTAAAACCTCTACAGTGCAAATGGCTTTACAAAATAAAGCGTTCTGTAGACGCACAACCAGATATCTATAAGGCACGACTTGTGGCAAAAGGTTTCACTCAAGTGCAAGGATTGCATTATGATGAGATTTTTGCACCTGTAGTCATGCTACGTTCCATTCGGATAATCTTAGCGATTACCGCATTTCATGATTATGAAATTTGGCAAATGGATGTGAAAACCGCCTTCTTAAACGGTTATTTGGAGGAAGAGTTGTACATGGTGCAACCCGAAGGTTTCATAGATTCTAAACATCCTAAGAAAGTATGCAAGCTTAAGAGTTCCATTTATGGACTTAAGCAAGCTTCTCGGAGTTGGAATCATCGTTTCAACCAAGCGATAAAGGAGTATGGTTTCACTTGATCGGTCGAGGAACCATGCTTATATATCAAGTCGAGTGGGAGCAAGATTGTATTTTTGATATTGTATGTCGATGACATACTCTTGATTGGGAATGACATTCCTCTCCTTTCTTCGGTTAAATAATGGTTGAAGAACCATTTCCAGATGAAAGATATGGGTGAGGCACAGCGCATTTTGGGAATCCGTATCTACAGAGATAGATCACAACGGACGTTATCACTTAGTCAGGAGTCTTATTTGGATAAGGTTCTTGAGAGGTTCAGCATGACAAACTCCAAGAAGGGAAACCTTCCTATGACGACTGGGATGCAGTTGAGCAAGTCTCAGTCACCCACGACGCCTGAAGGTATTGAGCGCATGAGTCGTGTTC
Organism: Silene latifolia; assembly: GCF_048544455.1. Classification (NCBI taxonomy): domain Eukaryota; kingdom Viridiplantae; phylum Streptophyta; class Magnoliopsida; order Caryophyllales; family Caryophyllaceae; genus Silene; species Silene latifolia. The sequence continues at coordinate 15,698,380 of NC_133531.1, forward strand.
CTTGTGCTTCTGCAATAGGATCGATCATGTATGCCATGATATGCACACGTCCAGACGTGGCATATGCATTGAGTATGACGAGTCGGTACCAAAAGACTCGGTGAAACACACCGGATAGCAAGTCAAAAATATCCTCAAGTACCTACGGAGGACTAAGGATTGGGTATTGACTTATGGAGGCGATACTAAGCTATGCGCAACCGGTTACGCAGATGCTAGCTTCCAAACGGATCGAGATGATTCAAAATCTCAGTCCGGTTTCGTCTTCACTCTTAATGGTGCTGCGGTCAGCTGGAAGAGTTCCAAACAGAGTGTTGTAGCAGATTCTACTACTGAATCCGAGTACTATGCCGCTCGGGAGGCAAAGCAAAGGAAACGATATGGGTGCGTCAATTCTTACAAGGGCTTTCGGTAGTTCCTAGTTCGAATGACCCGATCACCATCTATTGTGACAATAGAGGTGCCATCTTTCAGGCTAAGGAGCCAAAGTCTAACAACAAATCTAGACATGTACTTCGGAAGGCTCACCTGATCCGTGATTACGTGGAGCAAGAAGAGATAGTGATTGACAAGATTGCGACGGATGATAACATCGCAGATCCTCTCACCAAACCGTTAAATTATGATAAGCATGTAGGGCATGTTAATTCCATGGGAATTAAACATGTTCCTAAGTTGTAGTACTTGATTATGGATTTGATACATTATCTTTTTCATATATTATTTATAACTTCATCGTTTTATATATATAATATTTTGTTTTTCATGTGGATTTATCGACAACATTGAACGCCACAAAGTGAACTGAATTACATTATATTTGTTTTGGTCCGTAATCGCCAATGTGAGCTGATAACTCCGGCTATTATATTGTGCAGTCGATTGATGGTGGGTTCAACGAGCCATAACTTAAACGGTTGACTAATCGATCACAGATACGAGATTATGACGATACCTCGTAGGACAACTTTTTGTGACAACGTAACGGAGTCCTAAAAGTTTTATAACATTAGGTGCCAGGTCGTGGATAGGACATCCATTGTGTACCTAGAGTCGATTCTTTTGACTATCAACTGTCTCTTGAGATTAAGGCAGTCTTTGGGTGACTTTGGTTTCTTTCTCACGGTCTCACCGTGAATGGGGTTAAGTAGATTTTTTCGGGTCATTTCATACGTGCTTACGCTGCAGATTCGAGTTGAGGAAAATATCCATCCCTTATCGGTATAGTTATTTCTCGGGGCCACTCGAGGAGTTGTAATCGAAATGCATGGCCATGCTCGAATGTTGATTCGTTTATCAGTTAAGTTACTCTCTAGTCGGGAAAACCACTCTTGATATCGATCACTTGTAAAATACGACCTTTGTGAATTCGGATTTGCAAATTGTTTTACATTGAGTGGGAGAAATTTTAAAGGATATGAGAATCGGTTATCGCACATACACTTGTGAGGACAAGTGGGGGTTTGTTGGAGCTGGTGTCCTCCACAAATTAGTGTGATAACATTTGTAAATCTCTTACAGGTTCACAAGGGTATACTTCGTATATTTAATCAGTTGATTAACGTTTACCTAATAACGGTTGGCTTGCTAGAAAGTTTGATGTTATTATCATACAGATGGCGGTGATCAACTGGTCCCTAAAGGTCACACCTATAAGACGTATTTGAGAAATGTGGTTATAGAAATATAATTATATTGATGCCCAAAATGACTAAAAAGTTAGTCAATGTGTTGATGAGATAATTATTTAATGAAAATTAAATAATATTAAGTTGAGACGAATTAACTGTCAATTCGTAAATTAAATATAATAAGTTATATTTAAATAAATATATATAAGGTTAGTTTGGACGAATTAATCTGTTAATTCGTAGTTAAATATAATCAGTTGTTTTTAATATCAACAAGTTGAATGTGTCATAGTGGTAATAGTGAGGGTACATAAGCCAAGAGGTCATGGGTTCGATCCTCACTAGATGACAATTTAACACACTTTATATATTTTTGGAAAGACCAAAATAAGGAAAATACACTCCTTATTTTCGGTCTATTTGGCCGAAAATTAGAAGGTTATTTCTTTCCTAATTGATTTCGGATTTCGGTCTATATAAAAAGAAAGGTAGAGAATTATTTCTGACCTAATACTTTTTCTGACCTTGCCTCCTTTTCTCATCACAGAACACAAAGACAATAAAATTTTACAGAAAATTTTAGATTGATTTCTAGCATAATCAAAGGGCATATCTCAGATCGTCTTGGGTGCAACTAATAGGCGAATATCAATTTTGATATTGTTCTTAGGCCATATTTGCTAGGACCGAAGGTTAATTCTAAATCTTTTTACTTATGTTTATGTATTTTATTTTATGACCTTAGATCATCTTTATTAAATCGTTATAATCCTTCTAGTTTAAGGGAAGTATACAGATTTATTTCCCACATTGCTTTCTAAGCAATTTGGGGGAGCTGGGAATGCTGTAAACCTGCTGGAACTTTTTCTCCTGCGACGGAATTTCCGTCGCAGATGTTGACTATTGGCTTGACTAAAGGGGACACGTGGCTGAAGGAACAGTGATTTGCGACGGAAATTCCGTCGCAGATCTTGACTTCCTTGTTGACTTTACAGCCACGTGGCCTGCATGAACAGTGAATTGCGACGGAATTTCCGTCGCATATCTTGACTTTCTTATTGATCTTAAAGGCTACGTGGCCTGCATGAACAGTGAATTGCGACGGAATTTCCGTTGCAGGGCCAACTTTTGTGACGGATTCCTGCGACGCTTTTATCCGTCGCAGGAATTCATTTGCTACGGAATTTCCGTCGCAGAGTTTTATTTTGCGACGATTGTGCGCGACGGGCTAATTCCGTCGCAAATACTATATTTGCGACGGAAATTCGTTATTTGCGACGGATTTATCCGTCGCTATGGAACCTTTTCTTTGTAGTGCACCATCGTTCATCGTTCATAAATTTTTTAAAAATAAAAAGAGAAAAAAATTTACAACTCCGCTATGGCCTTCAACCGCACTCCCGTCGCCATTCATCACTTGAAAGAAGGTATGCTCACCGCATAAATTGTCGTGCGCGTTGGTATGGGAAAGAAAAAGTTTCTACAACAAAGACGAAACTTTGGCGTTAGAGGTGCTATTGTTAGATGCAGAGGTATTACATGTTTTAACATTAATTGACATATTTTTCCTGTGAAACAATCATGTACCGTTAAATAACATACCATAATGATTATAATTTACAGGACAATCTAATTCAAACAACTATCCGCAAAAGCATTATTTTAAAATTAAGGAATAGAATCAACTAGGGACATTTATACAAACTGTCAAAATTCACCGTGAATGCAAATAAGGGGGCTTAAATTGCAACTTCTGAGGAAGTTCGCATCTATTTTGCATATCCTACAATTGTTAGAAAAGTGCACAATCTACCCATCCCTCAATATGGATTCAGGATTGTGGACTTTGGTGATATTCTATCTGAGAGAATATCTGATGAACATTGCATAGGTACGTCTGCTAAACTCATGCATATTAACAAACTCAAGAATAGAAGCAATTTGTCTTCGAGGTGGAAGTTCAAATTGGCAAGCAATTTTGAGGGATGGGTAGATTGTGCACAAACCTGAATAAAGTACCTATGAAATGTTCATCAGATATCCTCTCAGATAGAATATCACCAAAGTCCACAAACCTGAATACATATTGAGGGATGGGTAGATTGTGCACTTCTCTAACAATTGTAGGATATGCAAAATAGATGCGAACTTCCCCAGAAGTTGCAATTTCAGCCCCCTTATTTGCATTCACGGTGAATCTTGACAGTTTGTATAAATGTCCCTAGTTGATTCTATTCCTGAATTTGAAAATGATGCTTTTGCGGATAGTTGCTTGAATTAGATTGTCCTGTAAATTATACAGAAGTCATTATGGTATGTTATTTAACGGTACATGATTGTTTCACAGGAAAAATGTGTCAATTAATGTTAAAATATGTAATACCTCTGCATCTAACAATAGCACCTCTAACGCCAAAGTTTCGTCTTTGTTGTAGAAATTTTTTCTTTCCCATATGTGCAAAACGCGCACGACAATTTCTGCGGTGAGCATACCTTCTTTTAAGTGATGAATGCCGACGGGAGTGCAGTTGAAGGCCATAGCGGAGTTGTAAATTTTTTTCTCTTTTTTTTTGAAATTTATGAACGATGAACGATGGTGATAGATGAAAACGTCTGGGTTGATACTGAATTTTATAGTGATTTAGGTAGTAGGGTTGAACTGATTAGCAATATTTTGAGGAGGATATTAATTGATTTCATTCCGTATCTTTCTTTTTTTTTCTTTTTTTAATTCACTCACTCTCTTCCCTAAAATATGGACAATCAGTTCTCAAATTTTATAATTTTAGTTTTATTTTGGGGAGGATATTAATTGATGATTGATTTCCCTAAATATCGTTTTTTGAAATCATGTTGCTTTGTTTGGGAAATCACGTTGACTTGGACTTATAATCAATTATCAATGGAAATTGCTTTGTTTGAGTTAAATTAGGAAACAAATATAAAAATATAGGATATAAAGATATGGAATATGGAATATCCAATTATCCCTTCCCATCATATAATCATATAAAGATATGGAATTTCCACAATAATCACGTTGACAATTATTACCAGCAAATTTTTTTTTTTTTTTTTTTTAACTGATGCTCATAAACTGTCACGTAGGATAATGCTTGTAAATTATGATGCCACATCAGCGGATGTGGCTGCATTAGAGAAGTATATGATGATGATGAAAACAAAACTATTTTCGTCATGATCTTTTTAATTTTAAATTTAATCTGTGTAGAAGGAGGTTAGAGAAAAGTTAAGTGAATAATTTTGATATGTCCAACCCAGCTTAATTGTAACACATCCAACAAAGCCTATCATATATCATATATTATATTAAAGCAGAAACCATCTGTCACGTGTCATCGGCAGATGGCTTCTGCCACGTGTCATTTGCAAATTAAGTATTCCATTTCCGTATAATCAGCATAATTTCCATATTTGAAAGATTTTTAAAAGATTTTCCAAAACAAGAAGAGTATCTTTTCGAAATTCTATCTTTTTAAACTCATTATCATATATTACCTATAAATCAAAAAAAGAATTTTTCCTAAAATCCCTAAAGTCATGTGCAAATATGATCATATAACTTGGCCAAATATTATAACTTTGATTATAATTATCATTTTCGGTGAATCAATATTAAAATTTATTTACATTAGAAGAAATTGAAATACAGGTAATTTTGAAGATAGAGTATGTTTGATGAGTAGGATGAAGCATTAAGAGTTGATGATAATAATGAAAGACCGAGTTATCTGTTAATACTTAATAGCGGCGCTTTCATCTTTTATTCTTTAGGATTTTTTTGTAATTTAAATACTTTTCCTAATTTTAAAACTCTTCTTCTTCTTTTTTTTTTTTTTGACAAAAAAATATTATTTCATCCATTATAATTTTGAAAGATTTGAAGACGATTTTAATTGTTGAGAAAACGATTAAATGTTCTGTATTAGTTATATCATTCTAAAATCACAGATTGTAGAATAAGACTGTTTTCCATATAAGGCGTCTTTTTATCTAAGAAAACAATAATTTAATGCTATTAGTGAATAAATATGTGTTTTTTATATAATGACAATCACATTGTAAGACCGTTTTACACAGCAATTATGGAAAAACCTTATATATAACATCACTATTTGTGAGATGATTACTATATGAGAGGTTATATTTTATAAAAAAATTGTTACTATTAATAAATATATTATATAGATAATTAGATAATTAGACATTGAGCAACATTTTACGAAGATATGAAAGTGTTGCTACTTGGTGGCACAAAAAAAAGAATATATTTTTTAATTTTATATATTAATGTGTATACGCACAAGTTCAAAAAGCATTTTTACTATTTATAGAAAACATATTTAAGTAAAATGATACTCTTTCATTCCACTTTTAATGTCTTACTTTCTATTTTGAAAAAAATTAAGAGACTTGGGTAAAATAACAGTTCTACCCTTTAATTAAAATGGAGACAATGTCATTTTGACCAAGGAAGTCGACGAGTGGTAGTTACAGTTTTATGACTAAGATTGGTTGTTAATCCATTTAACATACTAAATTTAAAAATAATGCAATTATTTTGGGTTAAATTTTAGAGTATAAATAAGATTGGTTGTTAATCCATTTAACATACTAAATTTAAAAATGATACAATTATTTTGGATTAAATTTTGGAAAAAAGAAGAAAATGAAATGGAAGAGTAATTACTCCAAAATATTACTAAGACAAACGTATAGCAAAAAAAAAATGAGTCATTTTTGCAACTTAGGAAGCTTGAACCTTAAGAGAATATCATTCAGTCACTTTCGGGGTACGAGGTAATTAACCATAAGACTATTACATCAAAGAATGGAAAAATAGCTAAATAAAGTTGTGAAATAGCTAATCAATCGACCAGTAAGAAACTGATTAATTTTGTTACAAATACAAATTTGTTTGTTTGTGTCAAAATATAAATGATGAAAATATAAATGAGGTAAATGGAAAAAAAATGGTTTACGACTGGTGAAGGAGATACTAAAACCTAAGAATAAATATTTTTAGCATATAAAGAGTTTTGGCCAATTAAATTCGAGTTTGGTCAATTTAGATGGTTAGTCTGTAAATTTAAACATATCATTATTTCATACCTAATATATGAATATACATTAACATTTTAATAACATTGTGTATAAAAAAAAACATTTTAATAACATTTCTCCAAATAAGTCCATAATATATCAAGTCATGAGCAATAGATAATATAGAGTTCTCAAAAAAATCAATTTAGATACTTAGTACTATTATTTTCAATTTATAAAAGTTGGAGTGACTTTAAAAAATCATCTAACAACTAACGCGTAACATTATGACAATGTAAGGAAATGAGTAAATAAGTTGTTAACAAAAAAAATGCTTTATTCGTTTTAATTTTATTGTTCAAATCACTCATTTTAAATTATCTCAAATTAATAATGTTGAGAGACAAGTGTTAACAATTAAACATGACTCAATAAAAAAAAAATAGTATTTGGCGACTTGAAAGGCGGATGAATAATGAGTGGTGTTGATGGTGGGAGGTCGTGATAGGGGACGGGTCGTGATGAGTGGGTAATGATGGGGGTGAGAAGTCGCATAAGGTTAGCAGAAGGGTTAGGGATCACACATGAGGGTAGGGCCGAGTCGGAGATGGTGGTTATGATGGATGAGGTACGAGACGTACGGGGATGGTGAAGGGGAAGATGGGGTAGTATAGTTGGAGGATGTGTGTGTAAATCGAATTTCTTTCTTTTATAAAAGTTTTATCGAAACCAAATAGCACAAATTCAATCATTGGTCGTCTTATTGGGTTTGTCCCTATTTATAAGCCGGGACTTCGCTATCGAACTAGATTAATAATACAAGTGAAATACCATATTATCAAACCAAGGTCAATCAATTCAACTAAGGGACGGTCTTAGACCCTTGGTAGTTAATTGATTGTAAAATCGCTTCCTAATTTAGTTTCTACTAATCCACTTTATATAATTGATTTTATTAACTAAATGATCCAAGTAAAGAAAATTTCACCGAAAGTGGAAAGTGACTTGTTTTAAAATTTCGAGTTGGTACTAGTTTAATAATAAGGAGATTAAAGAATCATTTCCCTATTCACTTAAGTTCACGTACTCTATACAATTAAATTTATTAATTGAAAATATCAAGTTGAGAGGATTTGTCTCAAAGAGTTTTACAAGAACTTTGTCAAAATCCTGATTTAGTAATTCTATATTTGGCTAACAATACGGTAGGCTAAGAGGACTCGGTTTTAGTTGAGCACTTGAGTTTGAGTAAAAACTGAATTATATAAATATTTAGTTAATAAGCTAAATTATATAAATTGGTTGAGACAGGGTTTGAGATAGACGTCGGGTCTGAGGTGTTGGGTACGGTCAGTTGGTCACCACTGCGGTGGAGGCTAGCTACTTTCACATATTCAGACGATTGTGGGTGGTAGAGAAAATGACATATAAGGTAGAAAATTGAGAGGATAACAAATAATAGGGGTAATAATATGATAAAAAAAAACGTACAATAATGAATAAAACTAAATGTATATATATTGCCTAAATTAACAAGTTATAAAATATCCAATAACTTTATATCCGCTTTTTAGATTTTACCTCTCATATGTTAAAAACTCGAGAAAAAAAATCAGGGTACTTCGAAAATTAAGCAACATAAACTTATTAAAAGTATGAGGATAGTCAAAGCGAACTATTCTTAAAATTTAGTTATTTACTAAATTAAAAAATACATAAATTTTTACTTTTAATAATACTTTTTATTACTACCCGTGCACTGCACGGGTTTAAAAACTAAGTTGTTTAAACATTAATCCCTCCACTCTTTTCCTCTGAAAAACACCTCAATTGAAGTGACTTAAACCCAGAACTCAGAAGTCTACTTACTAAAACCTTGATCATTACTCAATCAACAACCTCAACAACAACAACTCCGACTTCTGAGTCGGCTGACACTAATCATCCTTTACAATCGTCACGTACCGATTGTTGAACAACACCACCTTATAAGATCACTAAAATGTCATGGCTACCAAACCAATTTTTAAAATAAGTAGATCAACATTAAGTATCCCATTAATTTTAAAGTCAGCTTCATCTTCAATTTTTCATACTAAACAAGCACATGCTCACATTCTTAAAACTGGGTTTTTAATTGATGTATCCTTTTCTTCAAAGCTGCTATCTTTATATGCAAATCACCATTGTTTTGATGATGCAACACTTTTCCTTAATTCCATTGATGAACCCAGTTCATCTTCTTACTCAATTGTTATTAATGCATTGTCAAAATTTAATCTTTTTAACAATGTGTTACATTTGTTTAGGAAAATGTTATCTAAAGGTGTGTTTCCTGATGGGTATGTAATGCCGGCTGTGGCGAAGGCGTGTGCCGGGTTGTCGGCTTTTGAAGTTGGTAGACAGGTTCATGGGATTGTGAAAGTATGTGGGCATGGATATGATAATGTTGTGCAGTCGTCATTGGTTCATATGTATGTGAAATGTCATCGGTTGAGTGTTGCACATAAGGTGCTTGATGAAATTTCTGAACCAGATGTTGTCACTTTTAGTGCTATGATTGCAGGTTATGCTAGGAATGGAGATGTAGGTGCGGCGAAAGGGTTGTTTGATGAGATGGGAAAGTTGGGTTTGGAAGCGAATTTGATTTCTTGGAATGGTTTGATTGCCGGGTTTAATCAGAGTGGTGGGTATTTGGAGGCAATTACTTTTTTTAGGGATATGCATTTCAAGGGTATTCAGCCTGATGGGAGTAGCTTTTCGAGTGTGTTAGCTGCAATTGCAGATTTGGAGGTTTTAAATGTGGGAGTTCAAATTCATGATTATGTGATCAAGAGGGGTTTTGAGTCTGATGCTTGGGTTGTGAGTGCTCTTGTCAATATGTATGGTAAGTGTAGGTGTGTCCCTGAGATGAAACTTGTTTTTGATCAGTTGGGATATATGGAAATGGGTTCATGTAATGCCTTAGCCACTGGACTTGCGCGAAATGGTCTTGTTGATGATGCACTAGTCTTGTTTAAGAGACTGAGAGGGCATGGCATGGATCTAAATGTCGTTTCATGGACATCAATGATTGCTTGTTGTTCCCAGAATGGGAAAGATATCGAGGCTTTGAAGCTTTTCACTGATATGCAGCTTGCTGGTGTGAAACCCAATGCAGTCACCATCCCTTGCTTACTTCCTGCCTGTGGTAATATGGCAGCGTTAATGCACGGGAAGGCTGCACATTGCTTCTCTCTTAGAAGGGGAATGGTGCAGGACGTCTTTGTTGGCAGTGCGCTTATAGACATGTACGCAAAGTGTGGCAAAATAAGGGATTCTCAACTATGTTTTGATGCAATGCCGACTAAAAATTTGGTAACTTGGAATGTGATAATAGGGGGATACGCTATGCATGGAAAGCACAAAGAAGCATTTGATATGTTTGATTTGATGAAGAAGAGTGGACAGAAGCCAAACTCCGTGACATTTACTTGTTTGCTCTCTGCTTGTAATCAGAAAGGCCTTGTTGATGAGGGGTGGCACTATTTTAATAACATGTCTAAAGATTATGGTGTTGAACCTAGAATGGAGCATTATGCTTGTATGGTGAGTCTTTTGAGCCGTGTAGGCAAGCTTGAAGAAGCTTATTCGTTGATCAAGGAAATGCCTTTTGAGCCAGATGCCTGTGTTTGGGGAGCTCTTCTCAGTTCTTGTAGAGTCTACAAGAATTTAGAGCTCGGAGAAATTGCTGCCGAGAAGCTTTTCAAGTTGGAACCTAAAAATCCTGGGAACTATGTGCTCCTTTCGAATATCTATGCTTCAAAGACTATGTGGGCTGATGTGGACAGAGTGAGGGATTTGATGAAGGGAACAGGTTTGAAGAAGAATCCTGGATGCAGTTGGATTGAGATAAAAAACAAAGTCCACATGCTTCTTGCTGGGGACAAAACCCATCCTCAAATGGCCCAAATCATCCAAAAATTGGACGCATTGGGCTCAGAGATGCAGAAAGCGGGACTAGCCCCGAAAACTGATTATGTGCTGCATGATGTGGAGGAGCAAGATAAGGAGCAGATGCTGTGTGGACATAGCGAGAAATTAGCTGTAGCTTTTGGGCTCTTAAATTCTCGTGCAGGGTTTCCTCTTCGTGTCATTAAGAACCTTAGGATTTGTGGCGATTGCCATGCAGTTATTAAATTTATTTCTAGCTTTGAAGGGCGGGAAATTTTTGTTAGAGATACTAATCGCTTCCACCATTTCAAAGATGGGGAATGTTCTTGTGGTGATCATTGGTGAATTAATCTTCTGAGATTTCTAGAGTTCACCACGGTTTCAAGGTTATTGACTTGAGCAAAAAATGTTTCGATATATGAGTATTCCCGAAGGTCATTGGATGCTGCTGCATGTTTTAGAACTGTCACATTCTCAACTTGATCAAAGTGAGTATTTTCTGAGTCCTAGTTTTTCTATACTCTTATAGGACACCCTGATATTGAGACGCTCTATGACACTTGGACACTTCATTTTTGGCCAAAAACTTGGAAAAAAGAATCATATAATATCTAAGACGGAGTTGGAATCTCACTCGAGTTTGACACTTGTAGGGAAGTTTGAGTTACTGAAGACATTCAAACTCTGTAATCTGGCTAATTGCCCAAATGTTAGGTATAAGTATAACAATTCGGATTAGCCATTTTACAGATTTAATTTAGTACTAGGAAATGACATTCTTCAGCTTTTGCTGTTTTAGGTAGAGAGAAACCCATCCCACTAAATTCTGTCTCAGTTTTTTGTGTATAGACCACCCCTTTGAAATTAGATTGTTACTGACTTGCGGTGATGTTACTCTTACATAATTCTCATAATGAGGAATCTTCTTGTCTGAATATACAGGCCAGGATACTTTGCTCTATCTTCAAACATGTCCTCTGATTCATTGCCAAATATGTGATCAGGTACCAAACATGTCTTATCTCTTATGCTTCTCCGTCTATTAAGCTTATTTCTTTCTTCCTCGAGTTTTAGTTTCTCATTACCTGTCGTTTGCATGAAGGATGACCAAGATTATACTTCCTCCGTCCCGGTCATTTGTTTACCTTTTCCATTTATGGGTGTTTCATTCATTTGTTTACCTTTCTATTTCGGGAATGCTTTTTGAAGGGTAATTTGATCATCCACATAATTGTCCACTTGTCACTCAATAACCACAAATGGTCCCCTCCTCTATCCTTGGTCTTTGTGCCAAAAGCAAAGGTAAACAATTGACCGGGACGAGAGAGAATTGATTTTCGCTTATTTGTGTCACCCAACTCCAACTCAATTACGTTAATAATGAGCTTCAAATTGTAATTTGTTAATCGGAAAAAGTTGGGAATATATATTTAGCATTTTGAAACAGGATTCCAACAATCCCACTAATCTTTTACTCCCCAAACAAAACTTTTGAAGTGCTAAAAGTGAGTCTCAAAAAAGTTTTTATGTTTTTATACTTGCAAACATACATGTAGTAAGGAGGCTTCATCATCCTATTAGCTGATTTGGACCCGTACTGAATGATATTTTAAACAACAGAGAAGTCAGAGATGCCTGAATACCTTTTTATCTTTTTATACCACTCAAGGTTTGAGTAAGTCTGAGTTGAATCTGCGTTTGTTTTAGGCGAGCTAAATATTAATGAGGTGATAATGTAATTTTTGTATGTATTCCTGAATACCTTTTTCAATAAGAAGTCCTTTGCATATTTTGAACCCTCCGTGAAAATAAAGGTTTAACTCGCTCTAGACAGTAACATCATTACATCAACGACAATTCCTTGGTTCCAAATGCTATTGTCATTTTCTGATTAAGAAAGACATGTTACGGGATACATAAAATTTATCTAAAACTTCTGTAGCTTATTTGCAATATTCTGTGGGTGAGTAAAACTCGTCTTCTCACAGTTCTTTGATGTGCATGCGGATGCTTCACTAGGAACTTTTTCTTAAGCACGTTATGGGCTATGAGATTTAAGCAGTGGCTATGATACTTAAAACAGTAGGATTAATGCCTTGCTTTTTTTTTTTTTTTCTAATCTTGGATAAGATTAGTTCCGTAGGGCCTAGGAACATGTTTGTCTCTTAATTCTTATCTGTGTAAGACGATAAGTTGTTCTGCTCTCGTTGACTCAAAAATTTTTTTCAGTAGATAGCTTAAAATTCAAATCTATCTGCATTGCAAAACACAATTTAATAGTACTACTTGCCTTTAAATTCCCTTTTTGCCTTACAGTTCCTCCGAACATTTGAAATAAAGGTTCCATTTTCCTTTTGTGGCAACAAAATTGTTACGACTTTGGAAATTGATTTTCAAATGCAGTCCGTCTCATTGAAGACGGCTACTATCCGTCACAAGCTGAAGACGGCTACTATCCGTCACAAGCTGAAGACGGATAGTGACCCTTTCACAAAATGCAAGTGGGGGTATCCATTTTCCCCTACTTACACTATCCATTTGTATTTCATGAGAGGGACACTATCCGTCTTCAGCTTGTGACGGATAGTGTCTGTCTTCAATGAGAATTTGTGTTTCAAATGAGGTAGCGGAGCATGTATTGGCGTCCTTATTTGCATCTGATGTGACTGGATAATCCATATGTAACCTAGGATTGGCTACAGAAAAGTTGCGTTGCGCGATTTGCACCAGTTAATAGATCCTACAACCGGTTGTATCCAGTTGTATGCTCTAGAACTCGAGCTATATAATACGGTTTCCGAGTTTTGTTTTAAAGAAGTCGAGCTATACCATATAATTTCTGAACTCACTCACTTAAACATAAAAAAAATTAACTTTAAGAAAGCTCAAAAAAATTACACATAAACTCGATAAGATATAACTTGGTTGTATGATGCTATTGTACCACTGGAGGTATAATGTTATTTGTGTTCTAATAAGGCTCCTCCCTAAGTAGGGGCTAACTGATATTCCTCTGGTCATCCTAACTTTCAGTCATCTGATTACCCATTCCATTTTTGTGTATCTCAGTCGTATTCTTAACTTTTCGATTTAGAAAAACGTGTTTGAAGGGTAGACTTAAACCTACTCCCTCTTTCTGATCTTTGTGCTAAAACCAAAGGTACAAAAAATGGCCAGGGCGGTGGGAGTAGAGAATTTGTGTTTCTAGATGTGTCTTAGCAAGGATAGACTCGATACTGATTCTTGTTTTACTGCAGGATTAATAATGCAGCAAGTGTGATGTGAAACTGGTTTAGCCTAGTTTAAGTGCAGACACAAAGTCTTGTTTAAGACGGGAATATTCGTCTTAAACTTAAAACGGGTCAAATAAGATAGATAAGACTAAGCAGAATGCCTAAAGATTAACAAAAAAAACTTATCCTATCTATGCAAGTGAGATGCTATTTGGCCGTTTTAATCTTAAGACGGACATGAAGTGCTAATAATGCTTGTATTGCAGGATAATAATCTGATTACGATTCGCGCAAGTGGCAACATTAAAAAATACTGGGAGCCTTCAAACTTATGAACAATTGAAAAAACCCTGATGGGCTCCAGAGTTTGTGGGAGACATTTACATCTTCTGTAATGGGTTATCTATCTGCTTTAGAAATGCGTTTTTAGTGTGTTTTCCTGTTCTAACTTTATTGGATTTTGTCAATGTCCTTGAGTATAATGCTATTGCTTATTTTTAATTTTTATTTTGCCTTCCTGTTTCCTTTTCATAATGTATATCTTTAACATGATATTTTTTCAAACAGGGTTAATTGAAGAGTTATTGGCAAAATCGATCCACCGTTCCATTTGAAGAAAAAAGATGTGTGGGTTGAAAAATGGTTTGTACCCGGGGCCGAATATGGCAGCTGATAATACAAAGAGGTTACCGAGATAGTTTTCTTTAGGACAAGGAAGCCGAGATAGTTAGGAGATGATAAACTCAACTAGATGGCCTACCTCTTTAGTCTTTCCCCATCCAAAGCGTCTTGTATTTTGTGAGAGAAAACGGTATCCGTCACAAGCTTGTGACGGATATCGCCAGTCTTCAATGAGATTTTGTGTTCCCCATCCTTGCAAATTGAGGAACAAAAAGAATAGAAGAATGATAACTTCCACGGCTTCCATAACAAAAAGAAAGTTTTCTTTAACCACCCTTTTAGTACACTTTATTAAACAACCCTTTTAGTACACTTTATTAACTTGTTAATTCTCGGCAATAATGATTGATGTTAAAAATATAGGTCGGATGTTCACTTCACGATTACGAGATTAAAAGAAGTTTCATTTTCTCGTAAATGGGTACAAGGTCGTAAAATATCACAGTTAATGACTTTAACAACTAAGCTAATTGACATTTGCAATATGTCTTTATTATTGAATGTCGATTAGCTTCGGACTAGGATAGATTCACCATCCTTTCGTTCTTCAAATTCGCGACGAAAAATAGTGAGTGAGTGGAGAGTGGGTTATCTGCTAAGACATAATGCTACTCAATGATTAGCTTTTGATGTTAGATATTGTTAAAAAATGATTTGTAATTGCTTTTGTTTGCTAATCACGCATACTCCACTACTGCTTAACCAATAATTATCCGTATTAATTGTGGTTTCATACCTTATTTATACTTTATTTTAATTTGTTAATAAGAGTACTTTAGTTGAGAGGACACCCAGCGGAAATGTGTTGGTGTCCGTGCTAATTTAAATTGAGCTTCGTACGATTTGAAGGGCCAAGTATAAACGACAAATAAATACACGATTTGAAGGGCCAAGTATAAACGCAAATAAATACGGAGTTGTAGGAATATCAATAGTGACAATAGATAACGAAAACTCACGTCACGGCCCAAAACGACTTGAAAGATGATGGTAGGTAGAGTCATTTAGTGACATTCATAATATTAGAAAATATCGAAGAGGTTGTAGTTTAGTGATTAAGATTTGAACTGACGACGATAGGTGAGGTTTGAATCCCCCTTATTTATATATTGTATGCAGACGTGTTCTCAAAATAAAGACGATCTGACAAGATTGGAAATGGGCGTAGAAACATTTATTGATGTGTACTAGATCAGCTATCGCTCCCAGATTGATGTTGAGTTAATCTACCTAGTATAAAAGCTAGGTTTTTTCGTGACTTCTCATTGATTGCTGAATTTAGGGATATATTTTGCATGTGGACCCCGCCATGATTTATATGACAATTAATTAGTCTCTCTCCTCAAATCAATCCTCCGCATTCACTTTCAGTTATTTAATTTCTCCCATTCCCCTTTTCAGAATTTCACTATGCATATATTAAAATGTTTTAATTTACATCAAATTATAAACTAAAACATAGTACATGCATAAAAAAGATAAATCTGGCATATTTTTATGTGCTAAACAACAAGATAAAAAAATTAAATAGATCTGTAAAATTACTAAATGAACATAACTAAAAATATATAAAAATTTTAAAAATCATTAAATCAATGAGATTTAGTACAAAAAACAGAATATGAAAATTTTGGGCTTCAATTACTATTGTGAACAAATTCAATTTCGTAATTTTATGTTTTTTTTTAAAAAAAAAGACAATTATCATCAGATCCAATTGATTAGCTACAAAAAAAAAGAAATTAAAAATATTAGAATTTCAATTATTTATTATAAAAATAAATAAAAAAATTAAAAATAATAATGAGATTAAATCTATGAAATGCACTACAAACCAAAAAAATTGACAATTTATATCAAATATAGATATTATATGAAGTATCCAGATTTAGGTAAATCTACAATTTATGAAAATGCATCTTTATACTGTATTAGAGGTAGATACAGTACAATAGAAACAAATTTACAAAATACCCAAAATAAATATTTACAACCACTTCAAATTATAGAACGACAATAAAAATAAATAAATTTGAAATTACGGATATAAAGTTTATAAAAATTGAAAAAAAATATATACACTTTAAAATACATGCAAGTGAATATAAAAAAAAATCAATATAAGTTTTGGAGCATGCATACAAGAATTTCTTCTAATTGTTTTCTTTAATAATTAACTTCAAACTTCAATTCTGATCCTATAGTTTTAAAGAGAATTGTTAATTTGGTCTATCGAAAAACTTTTTTATGCATTAAATGAGAAGAGATGAAAAAAGGTTGTTTAAGTTGAGTAATATGAGGGATGAAAGATTAAATGATCTGAGGATGTAGAGAGAGTTTTTATTGCAAAAACCAAAAAAAGGATGTAGAGAGTTTAGGGGGAAAAAAAGTACAAGATGGGGAGATGAGGTGAGATGGAGTCATGAAGGAGTGAGGCGGCCTAAGTGTGAGCTTCTAGGTTAGGAATCTCCTAGATAAGTAATATTTTTTGTTCATATTTTAATTAGGGCTTATTTGGGTTGCTTGTGCTTTATATCTTCTGCATTTTTTGTTTTACCGTAGTGGACAATATGTCGTGTAGACCTGTCAAACGGGTCGGGTCTCGAGTCGGGCCTTACAGGTCGGGTTATAGGTGTCTTGGGTCGGATTAGGGTCAGAATATGGGTCAGATAAAAGTTTATGACGTCTTTTATTTTACCATTTTCCAATCGAAAAACATTTTTTAAAATTAAATTATATTTAATATTAATAATATTATTATATTCATTATTTTAATAATTATTTTATTATTAATTGATATAAAATTGACGTTTAAATAAATTTTTTAATTAAAAATATAAAAATAATATACTATATTTTATATTTATTATTTCGAATATAAAATAAAAATATTAATATTTTAATAATATTCTTCATTTATTTTTGAACCATCGAGTCGAACGGGTTGGGTCGATTTTCGACCTTAGAATAGCAGGACATTTCGGATTCAGGGTCATTTTGGGTCGCGGGTCAAGATTTACGGGTGTTTGACCCTAAAAAAATCGAGTCATATTTTTACAGGTCTAATATTGTCGTTTATTTTCACGTTCGTCCATGTTAAAATATATTCACCAAAATCGCATTTGTGGCTCCGGAGCTCACTGCCAATGACATTCTTACCCTTCTTTGCATTTTCTGTGTTTACGGTATATATGTACATTATTTTCTTCATTTCATTAATTCTTCTAATATTTCTGATTTTAGTTTGAAAATAAAGTTCTTCTATATGTAAATGCAAGAGTTTCAAAACTATTTAAATTTTTCAAATAATAAATTTATTAGTACCTTATTTATTCAAATTTTTAAATATTAAATCCTTTAAAATTCTATCCGCACGGGCATAATTATTATTATTATTATTATTATTATTATTATTATTTTTTTTTTTTTTTTTTATTATAAAACGCGCGCAGCTTTCATTATAATAAAAATAAAAGGTTTACATGAAATTGGTGGGGAGCCGAGAGACAATCTGGGCTCCCACACCCTTAGCAATAGTAAAGCTAATACGAGTAAAAATGTAAGCGGCTACCCGAGCCCCAAAGATCCCGAGATACCGAGAATTTCTCGGATCCGCTTGAGCAAGGCAACAAAGATCCGAACTCAACTCCCAAGTGAAGAGAAAGAGAAAGGTAGGAAACCATAACCCGCTACCGCGCACAAATCCCCATACTTAGCACACTTTCGCCGAGCAAAGATCGGCCGACAACCCGGCCCGCACAAAATCCGCCAACCCGATCCGAGTCAAAGGTGAAGAACACGTCGGTCGACGCACACATCACGCCCCGTCCCAAGAATAAAGCAATAAATCCGCAGGACGAAGAGAGCCACCATGCCCATCAACCAAACCGATATCAACCTCCTTCCCGCGAAATACCGGATCTATAGCAGATGTCGAAGAGAGTGTCCCGGACAAGGTTATGCCGATGTTTAACGCCCACAGTACCAAAAAGACAAGAAACAGCGTGGTCCCCAAAAACATCCCCAAAGCAAAAACCCGAGAGCAAGCAGGACGGGGCCTAGATACCGTGAATAACGGAACACCAAGACGATACCCCAAAGACACTACGGTAAGTCCTCCCGTTCATAGTCCGCCCCAACCCCGAGATAGGAACCGCACGTAACCAATCGAGGAGTGAGAACCCCGCCGAGACCGCCATAGAGCGATCCGGCGAGGTGTCAAAGAAAAACAGACTCGAGGCGAGAGCAACCGTCGTGAAATAAATATCCGCCAATTTCTTCATAAGTTTGGGGCGCAATTTCACTAGGGTGACCTAATATATCGAACCCGTAGTCGCAGAAACATCGTGCGGCATCATCAAAAGCAGGCCAGCAGCCTACAACACGAGAAGGGCCGAGGAGCTTAGCCTCGCAAACCAAACAGACGCAAGCGGGACGCAATAAAAGCATAGAACAAAACATCTCCGACCGCATAAACACCAAGGCCACCAAGATGAAAAGGGAATGTAGCAAGGCGCCACTGCCAATCCCCAAAACCCGGCCCTGATGCGGTGACAATACGTTCCAAGCTAGAACGCAGAGCGGCATCAAAAGGAAGATGAACAGACCCAAAAACACTAGGGGAGCAAGTGCGAAGAGAGAAGTAGAGCTTAGATATACCAAGACAAGCTCGAAGAAGAAGTAACTCACATCTGCGGGTCCTCAATCCTCGCAACCAAATCCATCACTCAATGGTCTTAGTTACTCTCGTCGCCACAATCTCACTGCTAAAACCAGGGGACATTCGTGAGTCCTCCCAAAAATCGTAACACCGCGCAATGGCCGAGAAATAGAAGTGGGGAAAACCCCCGGAAGCCGGCTCCGTGGATCCTCAACAGGCCAAAAGACCTCCGTCTTGGAGACATTTAGGTGTAAACCAAAACGAGGGCCATCCAACCTAATCAAGTCCAACACCTTCCCCACCTCCAAAGTATCTCCCACAATGGTGTCATCATCTAAGTACCATGCCTGCAAAGTGAGGTCAAAAGTGTCCCGGATCTTGCAAACCAAAGGATGCAAAACCAACGCGAAAAGCAAAGGCCCCAATGGATCACCCTGCTGAACACCCCGACAAGACCACAAGCAAGTGCTCCCCATAAAAAAGGCGGGCCGGGTGGAATAACAAAACTCCACCCAACGGGGAGAGAGCTAGGGCACGACGGCGGACCTCCTAAAGCATGGTCGAACGGTCAACAAGGTTGAACGCATTCTGGAAATCAACCAGCAACATAGAAAGCCCCATTATTATTATTATTATTATTATTATTATTATTATTATTATTATTATTATTATTATTACTAGTATAAATCCCGCGCACACGCGGTTTTTTTTATAAGGATATTAGAGAATTTAACTATTATCTAATTATTTTTAACTTATTTTAACTCCATTTGAAATTTTAGTATAGAATAAAACTTAATATTAGTAATGTTTTGTATTAAGAGATAGAAAAAAGAAGGTTCAACATTATTACTCTATATAAAATTGCTAAAACTATATTGTGTGTATCCGTGTTGTAATAAATATACTTATGTATATCATAAAACAAAAAATTACAAAATTACAAAATTTAAATGTTGACGTTGTATAGAGTAGAAATAGATACTCCCTCCTATTCATTTTAACTCTCCCCCTTTCCTTTTTCATCTATTCATATAACTCTCCACCTTTCCTTATTTAGTAAAGTTTTATAATTATTTTAATCACCTTACCCCACAACAATACCTCACAATACTCATACTTTATCTTATTTTAATCACCTTACCCCACAACAATATTTATTTTAATCATCTTACCCCACAATAATACCTTCCCTCTCTCCAATTACCTTACACCACCACAATACTTTACAATAAAATAATTCTCCCTTAATTTGCGTGCCCTTTTGAAAGGGGAGAGTTAAAATGAATAGGAGGGAGTATTAAATTAAAGTGTAATAAAAATATATATTATTGGCAATTTTTTCGTTTTAAAAGTAAAAACAATATATGAATGCTCTTATCTTGTACAGTAGTAGGTTAGTTATTGTATGTAATTAATCTGGCCCAGTTGTAGGCATATAAATGTGTAAATGGAACAGAATTATATGGAATTAAGCAGTTTGACCCAATTGTAGATAGGATATAATGAAGCCCAAATATGGAATATTCATTTAGGCGGGAAAATATTAGAGCTTTCTTATTCTTTTAGTTTAGTGGGGATTATTATTATTATTATTATTATTATAATCATCATTTTGTGTTGTTTTATTATTACATGAAATATGCCCGTGCATATTTTTGCACGGACCTAAAACTAGTTGAATTTAGTATTTCACAATTTAGTCAAAAATATTAATCTTAATTATTTTTTAAAATTACAACTTGACCTCCTCATGAAGCCTCCCTAAAAACACACTCAAACACCCTCTAGAAAGGAAAAAAAAGCATCCATAATAATATAACAAGAAAAGGCACCAAAGTGAAGCTTGTTGCAGACCAGTAAAGGCAGGTAAAGTGTCAATTATACACCAATTCACTGCATCAATTCATTCAAATACCCCCAATAATAGAAAAATAAGTTATAAACTAACAAAATAAATTAAGGAACAGCCGGAACAAGGAAGAGTAACAGAATTCAGATCAGGTCTAGTAAACAGGCCGGGTGCGGGGATGATTAGTTCGAGCCGATTAGTTCGAGTTTAACAGAATTCAGATCAGGTCTAGTTAGGGTTCGAGTCAATTTCAGATATGTTATTATTAATGATTAATGAATAACGTGCAACAAAAAACATTCATTTCAAGTCAATTCAAGTAAGGGTTCAAGTTCGGGTCCTCAATTTTCGTGTCAAATATGGCTGTAGAGCTGACAAAAGCTAACCCGACTCAAGGATCTCAACCCATAATAACCAATCCGAGTAACCCAATTATCACCTCTAAACACAGGTTAAATTAATTGCATCAAATTATTCAAATCGAATCAATTATGTCAGATCTCTATATATGAACACCTTACACATATCTTCCATGACAATAAGAACCTAGAAGATTTCTTACTTTTCCTCCAATCAATTTCTATAAGAAACGCATCGTTTTGAACCATAACTTTACTTGCAAACCCTTCTTTTCTTCTCTTCCTAAATCTTCCTATAAATAGCCGTTAATTTCACAGCAACAACCACCACAAATAAAATAAAATAAAATCAATAACTCCTTCCTATATTAATTCCTCAAATAAATTCACACGTCAACAAAGAATCACGCATTTCCTTTGAATATCTCAAATCTTCCTTCTCTTAGTTGTACACTTATTATCATACAACTCACCCAGTCATCACCACCACCTATTTTCCACCTCATTATTTCCCGCCACCCGTTACAAGCAAGATTAATTGTATATATATAACCTCCCCTATATTTTTCACAACATAAACACCATGACATCTTCATTTTCCGTACATCTGTCCCTCCTTACCCCGTTTATTAAAACCCTAATACCCACAACCCCACCACTCTAAAATTATATACCACCCTTATAACATCCCGTCACGTCCATTCACGTCCGGTTACGTCCAGGCTACCTATTTATATATTTTTTAATATATAAACTGGCTACGCCGACAATGTTATTGTCGATATTTTTAGCATTATTCCTACCATGTGCGGGTATGAGCGTGGTATTCATGGTATACATATGTATGTTATGGTACGCAGCGAGTCGCGCTCCACCCGAACCAATTAAGCCGGTGGTGAAGACGGGTTTGTCACCGGCTGAGCTAGATAAATTGCCTAAGGTGACCGGATGCAAACTTGTACATGGAAATGAATGTGCGGTTTGTTTGGAGGATATTGAAGATGATCAACCGGCTAGAATTGTACCCGGTTGTAATCACGGGTTTCATCTTCAATGTGCTGACACGTGGCTTTCTAAACAACCCGTTTGCCCGGTTTGCCGGACTAAACTCGGACCCGAGTTTTTCGATTCATCGTTGAATCCTTGTTAATTAATTTAACATGTCTCCGTAAAACACAACAAACAAAATTATTGGAATTTTCGTGTAGATGATTTTGCTTTTTTATTAGTTGTAATTTTTGTTTTCGGGGTTTTGGGTTTTTTTCTTAAGCGGTTACTCTCTTCGTTCGGTCCAATTCACTACGGTTAACCAAATATGTATAATGTATGAGACGGAATTTGAAAAATGCGGCGAATTGGATCGATCGTTGAAGTATTTTTAGGGTGTTTTTTGTTTTAGAGATGTCATCGTGTTAATTTGTTTGGTTTTTTAATGGGCAGATTCTTTCATTCATCCTTTCAAATGAATCAATTTTTTTTTTTTCTGTTTCCATTGAATCAAACAAACTACACTATTATGTCACATTGAATCAAACAAACTTCCTAACATTTGGGAATTCTCCAGACTTTATTTTTTATTTTTATTTTTTTCAAAAAGGAGATTTATGTTTAAATTTTTTTGAACAGTTGACAAGATGATTTTTTATACTTAAATTTTTGGTTTAAGAAAAGTTATCAATTTTAGTAACAAGAAGGCTCTGACTTATTTAGATTTTAACTTGTATTTTATTCCTTAATACGAGTATTTTTTTTTGGAAATATTTTGATATAAATGTGAATGATATTAAATTTAGATTTTTAAGTATAGGACAGAAAATTACAACTCATTTTTGTAAGACAAATATGTTCCATACGTATTAAGAAATTTTTAGGCCTAAACGAGGGTGTAAATATCAGGAAACATTAATGTAAAATTGTAAATGAGTCATAAGAATATTACAATCTACTAATTTAGGGTGAGAAAAGATTCAAACTTGTAATCTAGTAAATGCTAGATTAAAACATTATAATCGTTCATAAAACCAAACATATATGGAATTTTGGACGATGGAGCCAGTGTCTATAGTAGCCGAGCGATTGTGTATTTGCACTGTAAATTCTTATAAAACCTTAGGTGTAAGGAGTGCGGTTTTTCTGGAGGACATAAGAATTTTTCTTGCAGTAATAATGACATATTTGTAATACTCAATTTCATTTGCTATGAAAGGCAAGCTTCAATTGTAATCATATTCTTTTTCTTGTTTGTGATGACATTTTTTATTTGCGTGTGTTGTTTAAAGATGTAGATTTTTTTTTTCACTAGACGATATTTTAATAGAGTAGCAAATGAACTAGCTTATGTGTGACCATGGTATTTAGGTAGACGTATTTAATTTGATGTACTTCCTCAAAAACTTGACGATATTACATCGATTGATTGCGATAATATGATTTAAGCCCTTTGTGGTTAAGGAAAAATTGAGATGGCTGTTTTTTTGGATACAAATTCTCATTTATGACGGATAAAATCCGTCACTTTAAAAAGACGTGAGATAAAAGAGGTAAGTGGAAAGAGGGGACGGGCCATGAAAGGTCACATTAAAAAGACGGTTACAAGTAGGACTCTTTATTATTTGGAATTTGGAAAAGACAAAAAAAGAGGAGCCACGCCAATAAACTCTGAAACATTTACTATGATCTAGACAGTGTGGCAAGATTCAATATGTGGAAGGTCGTGTATGGAGAACGATATTTTTCATTTTGAGGAAAATGTTTCGAAATTGATGTGGTTGCCCAATTAAATGTAAGGTAGCCAGCTACAATACATTAAAGAGTGGATTTAGTTTAATTTTGATGAAATGAATGGACATGTTTTCTATTTATGGCCACTAAAGTATTTGATGATTTCATAATTTTTGAGTGAACCCTTTTAAGTTTTACATCCATTCATTTAAAACCGTATTATTCATTTTACCGAAGTATCTTTGATTATTCGTATGTAAAGTAATTCATTCAACAATATAAACATACAAATTACAATTTGCGTACGGTACAAATTACGTCTTTAAGTTTTAAAAGCCTCTGATTATCTATAATCGGCCACAAATTGGTGAATAGTACTCGTATTATGTACGATTTATCTCGATTTCATACACAATTGAATCACAACTTAAAAATCAGAATAAAACAAGGCAAAATAGAATTTTGAATGAAAATCATCTAACAACTACAAGGAGAATACACAGTCCATTTCATAATACGGTACGTGACCTTTTTGTTTTTGAGACATGCCTTCGACATTCAAACTTATGAATATGAGCTTTGTATGACCAAATTTACATGAAAAATGCCTTTATAGAACATTTCATAATATTTACTCACAAAGAGGTACTCGTATTAAAAAGAAAGTAATACGTGGAATGTGAGAACGATATATATAAAGAACAAATAAGAAATCTATAAGATGATTAGTATAAAAAATAGCTAAATTTTCGGCAATTCATATTTACTAATTCATTTCACTAATTGATTTGGCTTTTTATATAAGTTAAAAAAAATGTAAAATAAAACAAATTGAGAAAAGTAAGTCATGGAGGGTCATATGTTTTTTACTTACAAATTGTTTCAGAACCCAACAATTTGTACAAGAAGGTGACGTTTTTCAATAATTGATGAAGTAATAAAGTTCCGTGATCTAGTGTTGTTAGTTCGCTTTCTAACAATGTACACGCCCCCATTGTATTCTATGTTTGGTCATATGTCACTTGTCACATATACTAAAATGATAATCATTTATTTAGATTACTATGGATCATTATCTTGTTTAGGTTAAGAAGAGATTAAGAGTGTAACATGAGGCAACAAGTGAAACTTACTCGGAAAAAGAAAGACGACGAGAAAAAGTGTATTTTATAGAATTTTTACTCGGAAAAAGAAAGGAGGTGAAAAAATGCAATGCGTGAATTTTGGTCACAAAGAAACTAGAATGTTGTATTTCCTTTGTTTTATCACCTCCGGTTACTTTCGCATGTGAATAGATTTTTTTGACCGTGAGAAATAGGACGGACTACATGCATCGATGCATGCCACACTTCAGGGTGCGGGAAACTTCTTGCTTCTACATCTTCGAAACTAAGAAGTACAATGTAATTGAATTAAACAAATTGGAGAAGAAAACCGTGTTTAATACATCTATTGATTGTTAGTAGTGTATTTTTCATCAAACATTATTGTACTCTCTTTGTTTACGTCATTTGTTTAACTTTGATTTTGGCACTAAGATCAAGGAAAGAGAAGGTGATCATTTGTAGGCATTGTTATTGAAACACAAATGGACAAAATGTTATGTCAAACGTAAACAAATAACCTAGACGGAAGGAGTAACAGATTATATATAATCTGTTATATGCCATCCCTAGATCAATTCCTAAACATGAGCAATCCATGTTGCATAGGTGACGAGTAGCAAAAGTTTAAAAGGGACGGTTGAATTATTGGGGGTGATGCACGTCTGAAACTGAAAAACTAAACATTAAAAAGCTGGCACTTTTTGTTAAAATAACAACTGGCTTTGGAATTGGGAAATAAATTAAACCAATTTCAGTTTTGCAAAAGCATAACAAGCTTCTTGTTTAGCATCTCCATCACTGCATGTAGGTGGACAATTGACAGATTTGACACTACATGTCTATATACGTTGGTGAATGCTACCATATATTCTTGTTATGTGAACTTCCGTTAGTCGGGTTTTATTGTTTGTCAAAACGAGTTAAATAAGATCTATAAAAATAGCATGTACTGTAGTTATAAGATGTCATGTTCCATTGATTGTCATCATCCAGAACCCAGGAAGAGGGAGGAGAAATTTGTAGTACACTAATCGATTATCAATTCAGATGGGCAACAACGGTTTCCGCTAATTAATGATATCCACTCTATACAATGATCCTCGATAATATCTCTTACACCGTCAACTTTGATTGGAACTCATTGTGCGAACTAATCCAAAGTGGACTTTACGGTACCTGACCCAAAAAATCTTAAATCAACCTTAATAAAAGTCGTGTATTACCCCATGATTATATAATTATATTGTTACGCTTCATGAAAATAAAAAATGTTTTTGAAAATATTCAACTCAAAATAATAAACAATCTATTATACATGCCAAAATGATTAATCAACATATAAAAATCAGTATGATCATTTAATTTAAATAAATAAAAAATTGCATACCTAAAATAATCTACGAATTAAATACAGGGTACCCAACTATGAGCTAAAAATCATAGTCACATATTACACCTGAAACGACTCGACTCAAATTAACCCATTAATTAGGTCTAACATATGATTTGTTATAGTATAAACGGCTATGCGCCAATGCTTATGTGGTCCATGACTACACGTACGTACCGTGGAGGCGTGGAGTTAATAATAACACCAAAGGAATTAACTCCACCTTAAATTACAATCACAATCAATCATATGTTCGTTGAGATAACACGTCACGAGTATATGAATTGTTAGTATATGAATCTAACAAGTCATGCATATTTACAGGAAGTTTTGTTGATGATGATTGAGCAAATCATTTAATATGTCTACTGAATGATTAGTGCATCTAGACTATCAAAAATTCTTGTTTACAACCGTCTTACCAGTTTAATTTGACAAAAAGTAACGACTTTTTCGTGAATAGTGATCATTTTATGTTAAAAAGTGACAACTTTAAAAAATAATCATTTTATAGTCATTATTATAATAAAATGATCACTACTTATTATAAAGCGTGAAAGTGATTACTTTTTTCTGATAGTACATGCAACGGTCTCAAGAGTAGAATTTGCGCTAGACTATAACTAGTTCAATTTGTTGTTTAGAGGAATACGTTTGGGGAGCATTAATGTAATTTGCAACTTTTTTGAGTTTGAAATTAATTTTGACGTCAAAGTCAAGTTCTATTAATAATTGGGTTCTTAAGTAGGAAGTCATTAGGTTTAGAATTTCTAATGCAAAAGAAAGCGATGAGTGTTAAGTCGTCTTTATACAAGTTTATTCTAAATCTAGGTATGGACGTGCATGTTTCACGTCTAAACTTAGGTTTTGACGTGGAAATGCACATCCTACCTTTTTTTTTGTTTTTATAAAAAAATTGATTCGTTTTACGTCGAGTAATTGTTAAGAATAGTAATTCGTCGTTTTGAGTTTACAAAAATCGATTCGTTGTACGTCGATTAGTCTCTGGTAGTAGTTCGAACCTGCGACTAACAGAATCAAGGCACAAATTCAATAAGGGGTATTTTGGGTAGTTTATTAAAATTATCAACGATTTGAAGTAATTTGTCGACGTTCTTTAGCAGCAGCCTTAGGAAACAACTCGATAAAGAAAAATCAGTCCCTACTTCGTGGATTTCAGACTATCTTATCGGAGTCTATGGTTTGGTCTACGCTTGTGCCCAAATTGTACTTAAATAGTACCTTTTGCCATGTAGGCCCATTTATGGTACAACAAATGTTAGGTAGATTTGGTTGACAAATTATAGAATACTCAACTCAGAAGGTGATGGACAAAAAGTGAACGGTAGGCTCTATAGAGTTTGGTCGAATGTGAGATGTTTGGTTTAGTATAAGGATGAGTATGGTTGGACTAGTGTCGTCGATCTGGTCGGGTATGGGTTTATGATGCCTACCGGGCTACTATGTTTTGGCACTTGGCACTAATTTAAAGATGAAACTTCGTTTAACTTGTTTTGACAGATCTAAGAATTCGGAATTACCTGAAGTGTTCAGTATGTTTGACTTGTCATGAAACCATCTCAACCAAAAGCTTAAGCTGATGCTTGGAGTTCCAAGATCGGTTTTATACTCTAATATGACTTGCCTATGTTCAAAAATCCGAATGATTAGGTGTTATGTGTCAGAAACGAGTACACGAATGTAATATGAATACTCACATACATTGTCAAATTAATATAGATATAGCAACTCTTTGTTCTTAAAGGGACACATGAAAACTTTACATTATACAAAGAAATAAGCAAAACAAGTTCAAGATTGGCCTCTTCACTTGAACAATAACAATTCAGTTTGCTTCCCATCAGCATCAGTTGTTCCCTTTTTCATCATTGCTACAAATTCTTCATAATTGATTTGTCCATCCTGCATGCAGATATCTAGTAATTAGTTATTACACCTAATTACACGATATTCTCGTTAATCATGGTAAAAATGAGTTTATACTTGATTATCTCGTGAGAATATCATGCGAATCTTTCCATATCTAGGTTATTAATGTGTGTCCTTAGAACACACGTTAGAAAAACCGTAAAACTATACATGGAAAAAATTGACGAAGAAAGTCGAAAGAAGTTAATTACTTTGTCAGTGTCAACATCATCAAGTATCTCTTTGATAGTTGCCTCATCTCCCATTCCATATTCTTCCATGGCTTGTCTAAGCTCCTCTTTTGTGATATACCTATCCGATAAAAGAAGAGTCGTGAAAACGTGGACTCTGCGTATTTGTATAAGAAGCGTAGACAGTTCAGTCAGTTGTTCAGTACAGTGATACTTACCCACTGTTATCCTTGTCAAAGTACAAGAATGTCTTTTGCAGATTTTCCTCCTTATCTAGTCGATGACGGTGCATAGTAGCTGTGATAAATTCCATGTAGTCAATGCTCCCATTATTATCAACATCAGCCTGTTATAAACCAGAACTCATTAAACAAGCTGCATAACAATGAGATAAGGGTGGTACTCACGAGTCATGACCTAGGTCAAAACCGCCCTTTTACTTGTAACCTTTTTTTAGTAGATGGGAGCATTTTACATATTTCTAAGGGCTTAAAAAGAAAGTTAAGGAGCCGTTACCGCCTCCATTAACTGTTGAATTTCGGGTTCAGTGAGCCGAGAACCCAGCCTTGCCAGCCCTGCTTTAAGTTCCTCCAGAGTGATAGTACCACTTCTGTCTGTGTCAATGTTGTTGAACATTTGTTTTAATCCTTTGATTTCTTCATCTGGCAGATTTTCTGCCATTACCTGCATACCAGTACAGCGAACATTAATACCTTCAAGTGACTGGTTCAAAAGTTAGACCTCCTTATTTGGTATAAAGGGAGCCACAATGACAACATTGACGAGTTTTGAATCTAGGTTTTGACTCTTGGCTATATCACAGCTCAAAGCCTTTACCATGTAAGTTAGCGAACATTTGCCAGTTCAGTAATTAGTACTGACATGACATACATCCTGATGTATGTCAGTGTCTCCGGCCTATAGGTGGGTAAGGAGGGGTCGGATGATAGTAAACAAATTTTCGTATAGTGTATGACCCATAGTGGAAATTAGCAGCTTAGAAAGCATATATTGTCGTTTGTCCTGGCTTCGTTACCTTGAGTGCAAGTTTCGTGAGTTTGTTCATTGCTCTGAACTGCTTCATTCTAATAAGGACAGCACTGTCAATTGGTTTGTCAGAAGCTTCACCGCCTTCTTTGAGCCATGGATGTTCTGTTTCATGCAACAACAACATTGCAACAGCGTCTCAATTCTTAAAGGCTCTCGGTGATTTAAAAAATGCAGACTATTCCAGATGACCAGTAATGAAAACCATAGTGACGACTGCTGCTTTACAGTATACAGCGTAGATAGTATAGTGAGTCATTTTTCTGAACAGAAAACCTACCAAGCGCTTGGGCAGCAGTAATGCGAGCCTTCGGATCTCTTGCTAACATCTTAAGAATTAAGTCTTTGGCTTCTGCAGATATTGAAGGCCAAGGTGCACTTTCCAAATCAAGCTTTCCTTTCAGAATCTCGGTAAAAATCCCAGCTTCAGTCTCTGAGACAGTAATTTCAGCATTAATGTGTGTGATTTTCACATTTAAGATAAAAACATCTAAAGTGTGAAGTTAGGGCATACCGGCCCAAAAAGGAGGAACACCACAGAGAAGAATGTATAACATGATTCCAGCACTCCAGACATCAATCTCTTTCCCATAACGACGCTGCAATACCTCTGGAGCCACATAATATGCACTTCCTACCAGTTCCTTATACACCTTTCCTGCAACATTGTCGCGATTCAGTATACACCTTTAGTTTCTGTAGTTTTATCTATCAGCTAGTATAATTTGGTATATCCATTTCATCAGAGCATAAAAATCAATTTCGTTTCGAAATATATGCAGCAAATTCAGCATATGAAATTAACCATATAATGTAATGTAAAAGAAACAGTATAAATACAGATACACCAACCTTCCTCAATGAAAACAGAAAGCCCGAAATCAGTAATCTTCAATGCAGAATTCTCATCCTTAGAAACCAACAGAAAATTCTCAGGCTTCAAATCTCTATGCAGAACTCCCATAAAATGACAAACATGAACCACATTCACAATCTGCCTAAAAACAACAGCAGCCTCTTTCTCCGAATAACTAACTTTCGCCACAATCCTATCAAACAACTCCCCACCTGAACAAAGCTCCATTACCACATACAAACTATTCCTATCTTCATAAGCCCCTTTAAACTCGACAATATTCGGTTGTCCACTAAGGTGTTGCATTATCAATATTTCTCTCCTAACATCTTCAATATCTTTTCTATGCTTCAACTTCAGCCTAGAAATGGACTTACATGCATACTTCATACCAGTCGATCTTTCAGTACATAAATAGGTGACACCAAACTGTCCCCTCCCTAGCTCTTTGTCAAGCTGATATATGGAGGAGATGTCCACATACGGTTTATTCAAGATTGGACCCGTTTCCTGGAAATACAAGGGTATTGGTGGTTTAGAGGGCGGAGGAAGTGGTGGAGGTCTATACTTGTTCCTAGGAGCTGTGTCTGAAGAAGAAGACGAGATTGCAATCTCAAGTGTTCTTGGACAGCAAAAATCTGAAGAAAAACAGTTTCCCATTTTTTTTCGCTTTTATTTTTCGGAGGAAATGGAGATAATTATGGGTTGTAGTTAGATAATTTGTTGGAATGTTTTAGGTTATTTAATGAAGGAAAGGAAGCCATGTTAGTCAAGTTTCATACCTAAATATTTAGGATACTTTGCTTAACCCAAGAGAGATGATGCTTTTGGTGACATTAGTGCTTTTAATATGAAATGTGTACTATAAAGTAAGTTATTCTTGCTTGGTATCAAAATATGCATGAATCACATTACTAGTTTTCTACAGTTTGGTTCGTACATTCAACCTCGACTTATCTAGTTATTTAAGACGAGAGCTTAGAATGTACTGGCGTAATGTTGTTGTAAGGGGGTGTCCACAATATTTCAAAGCCAAGCATCGTAACTGTAACATACATGAAAAGATAATCGGGAAGTAACCAGGAATCACAACTTTTTACAGATAATAGATGAAGAAACTGACAGAATGTGATTGTAAAACCAAGCGGCTCTCGTGAATTAATCAGAAATTACAGTATGAACGATTTTGCATTTGATGATTAGTACTTAGTAGCATAAGAGTAAGAGTGACATACAAAAAGCCTAATGACATTCACATCCTTTTGCAACAGCTACAAATGAAAGATTAGGATTTGTAACCTTTAATCATACACAAATTCTTATTTGTGACGGAGGGTATCCGTCACAAATAAGAGACGGGTACCATATTGTCTCACAAAAAACCCATAGGGGGTGAGAGAAGGAGCACAGGGGGTGGGTGCCCACCTTGTCCCCTCTACCCATTTCCACTCACAAAATACCCGTCGCAAGATCCGATCCGTCACAAGCAAGACTTATTGATCATCATAATCTTAATTTCTACCATTCCGCTCTTTCTCTATCTGCTCTCTCTGTTTCTCAGCAAGCTTGTCAATGGCAGCTTGAACAGCATCTCGTCCTCCGACCAACAATCGAGTTATAATTTCAGGATCCTTTTCAAATCGAGCGTCTTCAAATTCTTTCCGTGCATTTTCCCTCAAAATATCTCGCCACAATATGCCTCGTGAGTCAGGCCACATGAAAAACCGTGTTGCACGTAAAATATCTCTGTAAAGACACATTGCTTCCCGCCTTGTACTGGTAAGCCTTTGGCGATTTAATCTCTCAATTTCGTCATCATCAAGCGATGGTTTCTCCTTCACCACATGGCGATCTAGCAGCTCTTCTACAGTGTCTGGACCATTATGAAGTGTTCGCCAACAATGAGCCTTGCTCAATTGGCTCGCTTTAGAAATTAAACTCGGAGCGACAATCTGAGACTTTTGCAAGTTTCTGATCATGTCTATATGTCACACACTCACACTGGAGTAAAATGCTAGAAGCAACCAGTTGGAGTAGTAAAAATTGTCCTGGATTTGCAGAAGATAGACAGAAAAATCAGCCATCGACGGAGAGAGCGTTCCATGCCATAAAATGGAATTCGGACCATAAAAATCCTAAATTTAATGAAGAAAGATCATCAAGGAAGATAAACATGCGAGATTTCTCATTCTCTACCATGAAATCTGATTAGCATGCCAAGCTGTAAAAATTCAGATCCATTGTAATAAAATGCAGCATATTGAGTAAAAGGGCAGCCCGGTGCACGATGGCGTCCCCGCTAGGCGAGGGTCCAGGGAAGGGTCCCACCACAAGAGTACAAGCAAGAGCCTCTTGTTTCAGAAAGTACAAATAACCCGCTAATTCTACATTCTCAAGTTGCAGTATGCCTAATTCATCTACCATAAACGTGGTGGTGGGTTGCAACAACAACATTACCTCCAATGCCTCAAGGATCCCCCACCAATGAATGGCGGGATAAAGGGGTTGGAAATACGCAATCTTAACTCTTACCCCTATATTAACAACAAAGAGAGGCAGCGTTCTAGTAACTCAAACCGTTTCTAGAACCTAATCACACACTGATGCTAGTTGCACATTCAGAACTAGAAGGTAGAGGTGGAACTCAAAAGTTGGGATATTAGGAATGACCTTGGATGTTGTGCTGGGTTCTTCTTACATAACGAGATAATAGTCACTCAATTAAATTATAAACTCAATCTTCATACAAGTCATCCCTAAACAATATCCCCGAGTTTTCAAGACAAGGGTAAGGCTGCGTATGAGTGAACCCCTTGCGGCCTTATCTTACCATAGAAGGGAGTTCTAAACAAAAGCTACCTTATTGAAGTACTGAACCAAACATGGTTATCACACCCATCTTAGTTGTTCTACACAAAAGCTACCTTATTGAACAAACAGACTGGTAATATGAGGCACATATGGGATATACTCTCCGTCCTAATCATTTGTTTACGTTTTTTATTCTTCAGAAGAGGAGGTATTTGAATCAAAGGTATAACCGGGACAAAGAGTTTAAAGATCGGATCTTCAAACCCTTTCTTATGCAGAAATATATCATGATAATGATAATGAAAACATTTGCTGACAATAAATCAAGCTTCTAATCTCATACAATTTCCAACAAAAATAAATCACCATTGTCATTTGTTCAAATTACCAATTTCATCAAATATTAATCTTTATTAATCCTAATAATAATCAAAACAATTCATAAATATAATTCCACCCAAAAAAATTATAAAAAAAAAAAAAAAAAAAAAACAGATCATGAATTTTTTCTTTTGTACCTGAAATGTTGTTCTTGCCGCTTGAAGTTGGAACAAGGAAGAGAGAGAAAGTCAGCCAATATAATTAATTATTATTATTTTCTTTCATTTTGCGTATAATTTAGGAACATAAACAAATAAACGGCCCACTAAAATCTCGGCCCAATACTTCAATACGACGTCGTTTTGTCTCATTTGCTAATAATTGATTCACTGTTCTTCCCTAAATTTACCCTAAAACCCTTGTTAAATCTCAGATTTTTCAATTCAAATCAAAACCACTCATAAAAATGAAAAATTTCTTCAAACCCATTTCGTTAGTCAATCTAAAAATGGCGTTAATTAGATCAAAATTACATCTTGCTTTCCCTAAATCTTTTATTAAACCCCTTTCTTCACGGTTTTCGACAGTTCTTGAATCCACTAAAAACCCTAATTTTTCTGAAGATGATGAAAAAACCCATGAAACTGATGCTAATATAAGATCTAATATCACTCCTCAAGAGAACCCAGTTATTGAAGGATTGCATTTATTGATTACAGATCATTATAGAAGAAACCCTAATGTATACCAAAACCCTAACTGTAATTTCACAATTTCCTCTCTTGCTCAATCCTTCTCTCAGGTTAGTTCAGGTGAGTGTGTTTCGCCTTCGGTTGTCGTCTCTGTTATCGAAAAATGCCGGTCTGTTCGCCATGATATCCCCTTTCCACAAGCACTGGCCTTTTTTAATTGGGCAGTTGGGGAAGAGAACAATGTAGAAATTTTTAAGCAGGGTTTTGTTGAAACGGTTGATTTAGCTGGGAAAGCTAAGGAATTTGATGTTGCGTGGGGATTAATCGAAGAAATGAAAAGCCGAAAATTAGAAATTCCTTCAGATATTTTTGTTAGGTTGATTAAGAGGTATGTTAGAGCTGGTATGATTTCTGAGGCGATTCATGCGTTTAATAGGATGGAGGAGTATGGTTGTAGCCCTGATAGTTCTGCAATTACTGCTGTCATTGCCATTCTTGTTAAGAAAAAAAAGGCGGTCGAGGCTCAGTCGTTTTTTGATGGGTTAAAGGATAGGTTTGAGCTTGATGTTGTTGTTTATACTAATTTGGTTAGTGGTTGGTGTACGGTTGGTAATATTTCGGAGGTTGAGAGGGTTTTTGGCGAAATGAAGATGAAGGGAATTGTTCCAAATGTGTATACTTATACTATTGTTATTGATGGATTTTGTAGACATGGGCAGGTTACGCGGGCACATGATGTTTTATCGGAGATGATTGAGAAAGGTTTCCAGCCTAATGCTGCGACTTTTAATAGTTTGATGAGGGTTCATGTGAAAGCGAGGAAGACCGAGAAGGTTTTGCAGGTTTATAATCAGATGAAGAAGCTTGGGTGTCAACCTGATGCGATTACGTATAGTTTTTTGATTGATTGTCATTGTAGGAATGGGAATAGGGATGATGCGATGAAATTGATAGACCAAATGGTGAATAAGGGTATTGTGCCTAGCGTGCATAGTTTTAACCTGATATTTAGTTGTATCACGAAAGCAAGAGATGTGAATGCTGCTGACAAATTGTTTGCAATGATGAAGGAGTTGAAGTGCCAGCCTAATACCGTGACTTATAATGTGCTAATGAAGATGTTTGTTGAATTGAAGTCTACTGATAAGGTTTTTAAGCTCAAGAAGGAAATGGATGAGCTTGAGGTTGAGCTTAATGTGAATACCTATAGCAATTTGATTTTGATGTTTTGTGCTATGGGTCATTGGTCTGATGCATGTAAGTACTTCAAGGAGATGATCGAGGAAAAGAACTTGAGACCAAGTACGCATTTGTACGAAATGGTTCTGAAGCAGCTGAAAAATGCAGGTCATATTAAGAAGCGCGAGGAGTTAGTGGATATGATGGTTGAAAGAGGATTTGCTGATCGACCTATTTGAAGTTGCCTAAGTATCGGACATTGTGATGAAGCTTCAATCTCAAGCTTGCTCGCTTGGATTTTACGGTGAAAAACCTTAATTGGAACTCATATCTAAGGCAAAGAGTTCCGAGCAACCTTCATTGTGATTTGTGAGTCATGCTTACTCAAAAATGGAAGCATTTGCGAAGAACTTGTAGGCTTAAATGATGTATCATAAATCATTTGATACAGCATTTACGCCTGTATGTTGTACACAGCTAGGCCTGTTTTATTTTCAGATTACACTAGTGCTCCTTAGTATACGATAACTAAATGCATTTAGATTTCGTTAAAACATTAAAATAGTTAATCGAGCTTTAATTTTAATTAAAAAAATTGATGATTTTGAGTTTCTAATGTTTTTTATACTTATATGGTAAAATTTCTAATTACCTAAAATTGTAAGGACTAATTTTGAAAAACATAAATTTCAATTTTCGGTAAATTCAACGTGGACCTTAATTAATCGGTCTTAGGCTGGTCCAAGACGAATAACAATATTTCAAAAACAAGGACCAAAGACTGGAGTGAATTATACGGGCCCAGTCAATTTATACCCAATTAAATGGTATGATCCAAACCCTGTTTCCGATGATTTCGTCCTAATCAGTACTTCTTCTTACATTATGATTTATGAGGTAGAAGTAATTCAATTCAATTATCAGCTCAATGTTCATTACTAGTCATCTGAACTCATCCGTAAACAGTATCCCTGTGTTTTCAAGACAAGGGTAAGGCTCTGGGCAGCGGGCTGCCTAGTGCCTATACATGTATACATGACCACCTTACTTGCCTTATCTTTACCATAGAAGGGAGCTTTAAAGGCATTCGCTTATGTTGTTGTAATCTCTACAATCGACAATGCTCATCGATCCATTTCAAATTCACAAACATAAAGTAACTGAATTATTGAACCGTCAACGTTGACACAATTACACAACCCCTTCCAACTAAAGCTCGTTAAAGTTTCCAACAAACTTCCTCTCTCCTCTCTCTAATTTTTTCTCTCCAAAAAAACCCAAAAAACCCCCAAATTTACGTCTTGCTCCATCACTAGCCACCACCCCTCTACATCCCCCTATATTTATACCGCCTCTCCGGAGATGTGGCAACGCTTTGGCCCGTCTCCGGAGGTCGATCATTCACTCCTTACTTAAACTGATTACAGTTTGATTTTCGATTGTTTTTCTTCGGATGGGTGTTTTCCTCGGTCACCGTCACCAATCAGTGTATAATTTCGTCTTCCTTTGTCCGATCAGTCGAAGTTTGGTTTTTTTGTTGTTCTTTGGTCTACTCTGTTGCCGGTGTCATCACTTTTCTCGTTCACAATGGTCTTGCTGTCTTGGTGGTCTTGCATGTCTCCTCCCCCGACTCCTTGTCCAGTCTCCGTCCTTTTGGTTTCATCCCAGAGGTGATCCCCCCTTTTCCCTCACCTCTGGGCTGATTTTCTTGTTGTGTCGATGAGTATAGCTCATCCGTGGGCTGCTTTGTTGTCCTTTGTGATTTTGAGTCTGATATGGTGATCCTCCCCTTTCCCCCACCTATCGGTCCTTTTTCATTTACCAATAGTGTCTGTCGATGTCGTCTCTTTTTGTGTACTGTTTGCATGTTTAACGGTGGTCCTGGGAGGAGTCGGTTGGTGTTATGAGTGGCTTTGTAGCGTGTTTCCCACCTTTTGAGTTTTGCATGTCCTTGTGTCGGGTTCTGTTGTTTCGTTTGGGGCTTTGGGGTGTTCCGGGTGTTTTGTTGTCTTGTGCTTCGTGTTTCATTTGGGGCTTTGGGGTGTTCCGGGTGTTTTGTTGTCTTGTGCTTCGTGTTTCGGCCGGGAACTGTTGTGGAGATTATGGTCTGATCTTGTTGATTTGAGGGAGACTCTTTCATCTTTGTTTGACTCGGGTTCATCCTGTTTTGTTCCTTTTCAGTTTTATGTTTGGAGTGTTGGTCTATCTTGGTGGTTACAATATGGGACGGGTTGTAGTGTCGGGTTGGTTGGTTGTGGTGGTTTCTTTTCTTTTATTTCATGACTTTTGTTATAAGTGTCCTTTTTATTTTTGTCTTTTTAATTTACTTTTCTTTAATAAAGATTTCCTTGAGTAAGCGTCTCCTTCATGAGTTTAAGGTGTCATGTCCCTCTATCATTTGGAGTTTGCTTCCGTCTTGGAATCATGTTATCGATCCTCTCAGTCAAGTGTGGGTTGGTCCCATAAGAGGCTGGTGCCTTTTCGAGTCCTTGGAGGGGAGTTTGGTTGTGGGGTTGTTCTTGTTTTCATCTACCTACATTCTGATTTTTGTGGTTTGCTGATCTTACGATCCAAGAGTTTGATCTCTAAGGTGTAGGAGAGTTATCTCCACCGATGGCAGACTTCATCGTCTTGCTTGTCACCCTTTATTTCTACGTTCTTTTCGCAAGAGCGTAAGTATACCTTGTTATTGTCACCCGGCGGATTTTATGTATCAGCGGTTTATGGAAGTCAAGTGTGATGATGAAGCTAGTTCAAACGCTCGCTATCAATATTCTGTTGTACTCCATGCTATCATAGTTTTATTAGTTTGTATTAATAATGTTGTTTTAGTTTTACACAATGGATGTATTATGGGCTCTGAGAGCCGGAACATCATGTAATACATCTTTTCCTCTCTGACCAAAAAAATAAAAATAAATAAATAAATAAATAAATTACACAACCGCTTAATGTGTGGAGCATATAAGATACAAGTATTTCAAATTTGGATCTTTATGCACTTTCTTATCTAGATACCCCCTTCATCCAGACATTAATTTACCTATTTCATTTCGATTGTCCTATTTATTTGTTTATCTTTCTATATTAGAAATATTTTTAAAGGTTAATCTGATTATCCATGTAGCCTACGGAGTATTATTTAGTATTCACTTCTCATTCAATAACAACACGTCAACACTCACAAATAGTCTCCTCTTTTTCCTTAATCTTTGCACAAATTCTCATTTGTGACGGACAAAATCCGTCACAACCTTGTGAAGTGAGACAAAGGGGCAAGTGGGGCAAATAGGAGGGCAAGTGAGAGAGAGTTGTAAGAGGTTACAAACTTGTGACCGTTATAAGCAAGAGGTACGGAATAAACAAAAACCCAGATCATACAAATTTTCTTTATACCTGAAATGTTGTTCTTGCTACTTGGAGTTGGACCAATTATTAGTTTGCCGAACTACCCATAAACCCACCAAATAATATATACTCCTTCCTATTCTACATGACCGTCCCATTGTGAAAATGGCACAAGAATTAAGAAAGTGAGTTTAGACCACACAAAACGGACAATGGGACAGTTATGTGAATAGAGGGAAATGGAATTGAATTTGGACTACACAACACTTACCAAAAATAGACAATGGGACAGTTACCCGACTAGACGGAAATGGACAATGGGACGATTATCTAGAATAGGAGGGAGTATAAATCTAACTAAAAGTTCATCGAATTTCCATTATCATGTCATGGTCACTCATGAATCATAACGGATGTTTTTAACAGTAGTTTCTGCTTATTAAAAGTGCTTTGTGATTTTTCTCATATAGGACAATGATACAAAATTATTAAGTCAGAATAAAAAAAAATATATTAAAAAAAAAAAAAAAAACTCAGGTACAATGTAAAATATAAAAAAAATTAGGGCTATAACATAAACCGAAAAACTCAGGGTACAAGTATAGACGGGTCAAATATGTCACCACTTTTATAATAAGACAACTCTCATCATGTGATTTGTTGTTTGTCTTATTATTATGAACCCATCTACAACTTTAGACAAATAGCGTAAAATGAGATTTTGTGTTTAAAAAACCGACCCATTACAAATTCGACCCAGGGAAATTGAAATTATACGGCTCAAATGTCATCTACGAGACTACGACGTCGTTTTGTCTCATTTTGCAAGCGATTAATGATTTAATTCACTGTTCTTCCCCAAATCTAACCCAACACCCTTGATAAACCTCAGATCCTTCAATTCCATGAAAACCGCTCTTAAAAATCAAAACTTTCTTCAAACCCATTTCATCAATCAATCTAATTATGGCGTTAATTAAATCAAAATTACATCTTGCTTTCCCTAAATCTTTTATTAAACCCTTTTCATTATCGTTTTCGACAGTTCTTGAATCCGCTAAAAACCCTAATTTTTCTCAAGATGAGAAAGAAACCCATGAAATTGATGCTAATATAAGCTCTAATATCACTCCTCAACAGAACCCAGTTGTTAAAGGATTGAATTCATTGATTAAAGATCATCATAGAAAAAACCCTAAACTTTACGAATCCCGTGATATAACCTATAATTTTACAATCCCCTCTCTTGCTCAATCCTTTTCTCAGATTGCTCCAGGTAAGTGTATTTCGCCTTCGGTTGTCGTTTCTGTTCTCGAAAAATGTCGGTATGCTCGACATCCTATCCCCTTTGCCCAAGCTCTTGCCTTTTTTAATTGGGCAGTTAATTGGGACAATTTTGAGATTTATAAGCAGAGTTTTGTTGAAATTGTTGATTTACTTGGGAAAGCTGATAGGTGTGATCTTGTTTATAATTTAATTAGAGAAATGAAACATCGAAAATTAGACATTCCTACTGTGCTTTTAGCTAGGTTGTTTAGAAGGCATGTTAAAACTGGTAATTTTTCAGATGCGGAAGAGGTGCTTAATTGGATGGAGTGGTATGGTTTTAGTCTTGATAATGCTGCAATTTCTGCTGTTATTGCTATGTTTGTTAATAAGTATAAGCCGGCCGAGGCTCAGTTGTTTATTGATGGGTTAAGGGATAGGTTTGAGCCTGATGTAGTTGATTATAATAACTTGATTAAGGGTTGGTGTAGGATTAAAAATATTTGGAAGGCTGAGAGTGTTTTTCGCGAAATGAAGAGAAAGGGAATTGTTCCAAATGTGTATACTTATAATATTTTAATTGATGGATTGTGTAGACGTTGGGAGATTAAGCGGGCGCATGATGTTTTATCGGTGATGATTGAGAAAGGTTGTCAGCCTAATGCTGCGACTTTTAACAACTTGTTGAGTCATTATGTGAAGTTTGGGACGACTGAGCAGTTTTTGCAGGTTTATAATCAGATGAAGACGCTTGGGTGTCAACCTGATTTAATTACTTATAACTGTTTGATTGAGTTTTATTGTAGGGATGTTGAGAAAAGGGATGATGCAATGAAGTTGATTGACGAAATGGTGAATAAGGGTATTGAGCCTAACGCGCATAGTTTTAATCCGATATTGAAGTGTTACTCACAAGTGGGAGATGTGAATGCTGCTCAAACGTTGTATGCAAAGATGAAGGAATTGGAGTGCGAGCCTAATGTCGTGAGTTATAATGTGCTACTGAGGACTTTTGTTGAATCTAAGTCGACTGATATGGTTTTTAACCTCTTCGATGAAATGGATGATGCTAATGTTGAAACCTATAAGATTTACATTTCGATGTTTTGTGCTATGGGGGATTGGTCAAACGCGTGTAAATACTTTGAGGAGATGCTCGAGCAAATGAAGTTGAGACCACGTATGCTTGTGTACGAAGTGTACGATATGGTTCTCAAGGCGTTGAGAATTGCAGGTCAGACTAAGAAGCACGCGGAGTTAGTGGATATGATGAAAACCCATCCCCTATATACTAAATGAATAGGAAAACTCACCGCCTAAAATATTTCCCTTATTTTGATATAATCTCTTATTTTCTTTCCTATTTCGATATAGTAGTTCCCAATTTAAGATTTGCTTCTAGGTTTTTGATGTTAAAAATTTCGTTCTTGGTAAGATAAGTTATAAGATAAGTTATAGCTAAAAAATATGCTTTTAAAAAAGTTACTCCCTCCTATCCACTCTTTTCTTCCCTAT
This sequence comes from Silene latifolia, assembly GCF_048544455.1. Classification (NCBI taxonomy): domain Eukaryota; kingdom Viridiplantae; phylum Streptophyta; class Magnoliopsida; order Caryophyllales; family Caryophyllaceae; genus Silene; species Silene latifolia. The sequence continues at coordinate 15,740,165 of NC_133531.1, forward strand.
TTCCTAAAACGGATTATTCAGGTTTTCTTCTCCTTTCCTTTTTGAGAAAGTTTTTATTTATATTATACTCTTGTCTCTTTCCACTCATCAAACCCCAATATATATTTTACTAGATTGTGTGCCCGTGCGTTGCACGGTTTTTAAATAATGTTTTATTTTTAACTGAAGTGATAGAATATGTAAGTTCTTGAATGTGAGAACGGTAAAATTTGATATCGTAAAGTAATTAATGACTTTGAAAATAAGTTTAGTCGACATTGTATATATTATCTTTTATGTTATCTTTTAAAGTTAAGATTTATTTTTGGTATTTATTAATATGGTACTTATCTTTTTAGATTAAGATTAATATTTACAAATTCTGTTTTTTTTATAAGACTAATATTATTATTTTAATTAAAGTGTTATTCACGTGTGTTATTCATTATATCCATGAATTCCACTTAGTCTGCAACTGGTGAAAGAATAACGATTGTTTATTATCTTGTTATAAAAAACCCAGTTGAATATTAAATTGTAATAACCGGGTCTTAAAAGACTTATCGGTCATGTATACTTAGGGACAAAGTAATATAAAGACGTAGGGACTTGTATTTATTGTTGCTAAATTCTAATTTTGTTAATAAAATCTTCTTTATTATCTTCCCCCTACTAATAACATTCATTTCGCCTTTTAATGGATTCTGTGCATTATTTATGTACGCTATTATTAGCTGGCTAGATCTAATAAAATATTTATTAGATTCATGAATGTTTTCAATTCCTTGAAACACCTATTACCGTTGAGGGAACAATTTACGTTGGATGGATTGGAATGAACTTGATATATTCCAATGTTTGGTTTTGGGTATTTTGGAATAGAATGTCATATTTATGGATTCTTAATTCATTCAAATTCAAATTTCTTAAAATCCCATAACTCTCTATCCCCCGATATTTAAACTCCATTCCTCAAAATATGAGAAGTAAAATAACTTTCACCATAATAGAAAGGACAACAAATGACCGAGACACCCCAAAATGAAAAAGGACAACAAATGAGCGGGACAGAGGGAGTACTTCGTTCGTGTATTGAAACTTAATGATATTCTTATTCTTAAAATGATATATTGCTTTAACCTCTCATCAAAAGTCTTTTTGATACAAAATCCCACAAATTCATGCTACTAATGATGATTTTGAGCGTTGACATTCTAAACTAATGGCGTTTGTTTAGTAAAAATCTGATAGAGCATGCATTATTTGTATAGCAATTTTTTTGGCAGAATTATATACTCCGCAAATATTGAAACACGTATAAAACTTTGTTAGTCTCCTCATCCTGGTTAAAGTTTATTCCAAGGTCAGATTGATTATGTGGGTCGGTGTGTATAAGATTTGGTAATATCTTGGTGTAACTCTTAACTGTAGGTGATGGAGTAAAGCTTCGTGTATAATGGTGTCAAGGTTGGGTTTTTATTGTACCTTTATTAGATGTAAGTACTCCCGAATAGAATCGGTTTGTTACATATATTCCGTATTAGACATAGATCAAAGCTTATGAGACAAAACATTGTGTTGTAACAAAAATCGTATTTCCAAACTAAATACTACAATTATTCGAGTTCATACATTGCCGTTGTACCGAAAGATCATCAAGAAGTGAGAAAAATGAGGACACTATCTCATATTCAAAGCAATAATAATCATATTGTAGTACCTAAAAAAATAGGAATGGATAAGGAAAATAAACCCAAAACCGATGAATCACTGCGTTGTTCATAAGAAAATAGGTAGGGTTAAGATGACTATATACATTCATAGCAAACCTACCCATAAACATCTTCTAGGTACATCTTGCGAAACAACCTGTACCAACAATTTTAATCTTAATCTTTTATCAATAAAAAAAATAAAACAATTACATGAGATACAATCTGTATCACTATAAGGAAAACTACATAAGAAAAAAAAATTGAATTTGTTACCTTATTAAGTCTCATCCTTGACGTTTCGTCAATATATAGCTCTACAACCTGCAGATAGAACATAATACGAATCAATTAGCTCTCAATTCTAAAGTTAGTAATACCACCACTTATTACGTAATTAATGATGAAACTAATGTGATGCAGTACTATATGAAAGCAACAATAATGAACTTGAAAATCATTCAATAATCAACAACAATTCAAAGAGAAATTTTTTTTGATGGGAAACTAAGGTGCATGCATGTAATTCTTATATGGAACAAACATACGGATACATCTAGTCTTTTAGAAGTGTTAGACTTTAGGTTGGGATCAATTAGTTATATCATGATAATATTATTTAATACATGTAGTTTATCTTCTTAGATTAAGATTAATATTTACAAATTCTGTTTTTTTTATAAGACTAATATTATTATTTTAATTAAAGTGTTTCAAAAAACTTGGAGTCTCTAGAATTGCCTGAAAAAAGCCTCTTTTATATATATACTAGATTTAATGCCCGTGCGATGCACGGGCCACTGTAATATTCGGTCTCTTGAACTATCGTTGAATGTCAAGTTATACTCTAACACAACTCCCTCACAAAAATATCCTTTTAAGTTTAAAGTGTGAATGCATTGCAATCCTCTCATACACATAGACTATTAATCATCCAATTTTTCGATTTTAAAAGACATGCATAAAAGTATACACTCGTTTACGGAATCCAAATACGTAGTATACCATGGTAGGGATTCATATCTTGGTATGTAGTACACCCAATAAACAAAAGTAAAGAAAAGAGTTTTTATTATTTAGGTCCTGTTCTTTTGGACTTAATTTCAGCTTATTTCAATTCAGTTAATCTTATTCAGTTTAGTTTAGTTTAGATTATTTATCCTACCGCAAAACCAATTCTCGAACTGCACCTCCCGAATTCTGATAACATTCAAATTTTAGCCAATTAATCTCTTTTTATGATAGAACTTTATTGTCGTTAGACTATAGCTCAAAGCTTGTTTTAAGAGTTGAATTGCGTATCCTTCATAAAAAAAACTTTAATTTATATAATAAATCAAGTTATGTATTTGCATTAGCAATTTAGCATGAAATTTGCAATAAGTACCATAAAGTTTCATATCAAGACTCACAATCTTAATGCTAAAATCGGTTATTATTGCTCCATCAATATATTTAGGAGTCGTTTGGTTCATGAAGGCATTAGATTTTCCTAGGAAATGCTAATTCATAGGAATTAAGTTCCTACATTGAATTCATGTGATTTGAGAAAACTTGTTTGGTTATCAATGTAGGAATCTAATTCCACCGGAACTTTCAATTACTTAGGGGGGGTTAGGTAAGCCAATTCCCCCATTATGTAGGCATTGAAAGTTCCTAGGAAATTAGAATTCCTCCATTTTACAAAAAATATGTCAAACCAAACAAGTCTTGATTTTTCAATTCATGGGATTTCCCAATGCCTACGTTTTATCGAGACAACCAAACGACTCCTTAGTATATTTTGTTAAATTACGTAGCAATATTTTACTATGGATAGCATCTATGCATTTTTTTTGGTAGATCATTATAGGATAGTTGGACACTCGTCAAATGCTTCATCCCAAAAAACAAACATTGATTTCAATGCAAGATACATTACATAATACGTAAACTTTTACAGAGTAATATTATATTATTAGTTTATTATTGTAACAAAATTAACCATACATAGTAGAGGATAACTAAAAAAAATTAGAGGAATGTGGCCATAAATATATTTTACAAATCAAGCTTGAAATAACGCAATACAATACCTTATGTAAATAAGCTGACGGGAGCATACTTTAGTAAATCTAACCAATGTCATCTCCATCTACGTGTTGGACTATTGGAGCACAAATACTACTATACAACCTGTTGTACAAGAGTATTGTACAACCATCATAAATTTAATTGAGCTTATTTGTATTTTTTTCGAGCTTTTATAACTTTTGATTTATATTTAAATTTTTTTTTTGTCAAAATTAAATTCTAGTTGAGCTTATATATACTTGAATTTCATTATAATTTTTTAAAATCAATATTTTTATAATGAAACTCAAGTTTTTTCTAATAAAGCTCGTAATGTATAGGTTTAAGATCAAATAATTCATTATAAAGCTCGAATTATTTACTATACAACCAATACAACTGGTTGTATAGTCTACTCACTGCTATTGGAGAATATATTACTTGTAGTTGAAACATAATTGCAATACACACGGAGTACACAAAATTTGCTACACACAATTATACGGAGTATAACATAAGTATCATACCCCATGTTGATCATGTCATGAAATTGCTAATTTCCAATTGTAAGGTAAGAAACTTTTCTAATTATAAATAGACATTGTCTCTTACTGAAAGTAGACTTTGTGTATTAATGCCATCGTGTATATGTATGATCTTCAATATATTGGAAATTCTTCCAAGATCTATTTATTCTTAACCTGCATCATAAATAAAATTAATGAATAATGTCAGTAAAATCATTGTATTCAATATTCTTGGCTAACTAATTAAATAACAAAATATAAAAACATCATAGAAGGAAGGGGATTGTTTCAAACAGGGGTGTGTGTGATATGCAAGATGCAATATGATCAAATATATATATAGAGGAAGTGGTAGATATGATGAGATCTGGGAATTTTATTTCAATTAGGATGCAAATGACATCTTTATCTTTTGACTATTTGAGAATTTGAGTTCTTATTGTTATTAAAATTCATAGTCGAATTTCTTGTAGAAGGATAGAATTTTTTTTTTTTTTTTTTTTTTTTTTTTTTTTTTTTTTTAATATGGAGTAGTACGTAAAAGTTGGAGACTCTATAAACGCTCGAAAAAAGCTTCCTTTATTAATATAGATAGATAGATAGATATATTGATTAATATTTAATTTTAATTATTCCTACCTCTCTCCAATAACCAAACCCCACCCATCTCCTTTATTAATATTTAATCATAATTATTCATACCTCTCTCCAATTACCAAACCCCACTCATATATTTATCAATATTATACTCCCACCCTTAATCTCCGTGCTCACTTCAAAGGGGAAAAAAAGGATGGATGGGAGGGAGTATAAAACATTTATCATTAAATATGTGTAAAAACTTTTTTTCATTAAAATACACATTTCATGTTATGAGTATTACTTAAATTGTTTTTTTTTTTCTCTCAAATCAAAATAACAATGATGAAAAACGTTAGAAAATAATAAATTGTCAATTTACACTGTGGTGAAGCTTCAATCTGAAGCTAGCTCTCGGATTATACTGTGAAAAACCTTAACTGGAACTGTCAAGTTAAGTATACGGTAATTAATTAAATGCATTTAGATTATGTGGAACCTTTCTTATCAACGGCCAAAAAAAAAAATTAAAAGAATCGATAATATTGAGTTTCTAATGCTTTTTTTTTTTTTTTGGGTAAAATACCTAATTACTTGATTTTAAGGGCTAGTTTTGGAAAAACATAAATTTCAACTTTCGGTAAATTCAATGAGAACCTTAAATCCTTAATTACTCGATCTTAGGATAGACTAGGACGGACAAAAACAAGGACCGAAGACTCGACTGAATTATAATGCCCAGTAAATTTATACCAAAGAACTGTATCCAAATACAAACAACAAAACCATTTTAGCAGGAGTAAGTCTCCTAAGAGATAGCCTCTCATTTTCATCATCATCATCATCATACTATGGCTCCTTCATCACATGGTGATCTAGCAGCTCTTTGACAGTGTCTGGACCATTCTGAAGTGTTCGCCACCATTGAGTCGGGCGGCGACAATCTGAGACTTATGCAAGTTTCTGATCATGCATATATCACTATATGTCGCACACACTCACACCGGGTGATTAGAAATGCTAGCAACAACCAGTTGGAAAGTAAAAATAGTCCTGGATTCGCAGAACGTAGACAGAAAAATCAGCTATTTATTAAAAAAGAGTGCCATGCCGTAAAATGGAAATCGTACCAGGAAAATTCTAAATTTCATAAAGCAACATCATCAACATAAACATGTGAGGTTTCTCATTCTCTACCATGAAATCTGGTTGTTTTAGAATGAGCCGTAATAAAAATTGTTGGAGCTATACCGAATAATGGCTACTTCACAATAACAAGAAAAACACAATTTATTTGTTGAGCCATATGCTTGTATCAAGTAATCCCAAAACAAGAATTCTAACATAATTTTGACACTATCCAATGATTATTTTTGAAGTACGTTATATATAAAAGCATTCACACAAAATCATTAATATTTTTGAAAAACTTTTGTTTTTCCAATCCTTAGTAAGAAATTACAGTAGGAAGTATCTTACTCTTAGGGAGTTTGATTAAGGTGGATATCTAAAACACAAATTCTCATTTTAATATCCGTCACAAGCTTGTGACGGGTCAAATAAAACTTACTTGGTAAGATAAGGACAAACCTTTGTGATTACTTAGGCACTTTTACTTTTATTTTATCTACCAATGTGGGTGATACTTGACCCGTCACAAGTTTGTGACCGATATATCCATCACAAGGAAGACTTATTGTTCACTAGTTGGATAATGGGCTGCATCTCTGAATCCTGGTTTTCCATCAAAAGCAATAGAGCTACTCATGGATTTTTCAAAGGTTAAAGTGGACTCAGCAAGGAGACTCTCTTTTCTCTTATCTCTTTGTACTTGGCATGAAAATATTATCTAGGCACTTGAGGAGGTCAAATTTTCAGCCATTGGTCTCTCTACATCCCAATTCAAGTGTGCCAAACTAAAACTCACTCATCTGGTGTTTGTTGATGATGACCTCATAATCTTCACAAGAGGAGATGTGCCTTCAGTTAAAGGTGCAATTAGGATACTAGATGAATTTGCTTCTTGGTTTGGATTGCATGCTAATATTAGTAAGACTGAGATCTATTTTAGAGGGGTTTCTCCCACTGTTAAGAATGTTCTTAAGAGGATCAACAAAATATTCAAAGACTATTTATGAAACATTGAATCTACATAAATAGGATTATACATCCAGTTGTACAATAAGTATTGTACAACCAAGGTATAAGAATCCGAGCTTATATGTATTTTTTCTGAGCTAATTCAAAGTTCATGTTTTTAATGTGTTAATGGATGAGTTCAATACTTTTTAATAAAGCTCATATTATTTAACATAAAGTTCGGATACTTTATCACAAAGCTCAGATTTTATACCGTACAACATATACAACTGGTTGTATAATCCATGAATTGTTGAATCTGACATTAGGTAAATGGTATTTCATGCTTGGAAGAGTATTTGCAGACCTCACAATGAGAGGGGATTCAATGTAAAAGTACTCCTCTCCTGGAATAAAGCATTGTTAGCTAAATGGATTTCGTTACTTGCACATGATTATGTCGAAAATTGGGCTCAGTGAAGTAGAACTTACAATTTTCCTGCTAGTACGCACTATATGGTAGATCAACATTAAGGATAGATATCTTGTCCAAAAAAGGATATTGAGAACTCCATTATTAATAAAGTTTATATAGCTTTATAAAAGTAAAGAATGAAATCCTGGATAGAATTGGTTCTATTATAACTGGTATTAATATTGTGAACAATTGGTATAGAAATGGTAAGTTTAAGGTTCACAATGTCTTCCATGTTTCTCAATTGAGGAAGTACATTAGTGACCATAGCCATATCATCCAAGAAGAGATTCTTGAATTGGAGCCTAACTTGGCGGTTGAAGAAAGGCCAATTCGAATTCTTGAAAAAGCCAACAAGCAACTTAGGAGCAAAGTTGTACCTCTAGTCCGTGTTCTTTGGCGTTGTGGAAATGTCGAAGAAGAGACTTGGGAGACTGAAGCTTCTATGTTAGCTAAATATCCTGAATTATTCTTGTTCCGGGTGTAATTCCAGATCAAGTATAGTTACCACCCGTGGCTTGTTGAATGATGTCTTGAGTTGGATTCTCCTTTGGTCTCAATCGTTCCTCACGGCCTCTCCTGCAACAATGAACGAAGCGAGGGCTTGGCTTTGTGCCAAGCGTACTCACTCCGACGCTCAAGTCAGTAAACTTAAGAGATAAGTTGTTACTTGGCTAAATGTGTATTGTAGAGAGATAAGGAAGATATTACCAGATGAATAGTGTATTTAGGTTTAGTTGTGGATTAGTTGGGATCCTTTCCTCAATGAAGGTTGAGGAGTATTTATAGGCTTTCACCTTTTGTCACGTAGTGGCCAAGTGGCCAAGTGGCTAGCAGGTGGAAAGACTGATCTACCCCTCGGCCGAGGGGCCTATGGCTGGCCGGCGGATCCTGTTGACTCGCCGCCGAGGGGTCTTGGATATGAGTACGCGGATATGTGTCCCATTTGGCGGGTTACCATGCCGAGACCAGTGCCGACGGGCCGATGGGTGCATCGGCTAGATTGTCCAAGTCGTTGACTTTCTTTGTGGATATCTTTGACCTTGCTCAATCATGTTGACTTGGTCGGCGGTGCGAGAATATGCCCCATCAATTTGCCCCAGCGTAGTCTATGCCGTGGTATGGGCTCCGATGTATGTTTGAGCGTATATTCTGCGCAAGTAATTTGTAAAAAATTTCCTGCATCGGCTTCTTCTGCGGCGGCTTCTTTTGCCTCGGCCTGGTCTTTCTTAGGCCGTACCATATCCCCCCTCCACATGGATGCGTAAAGGGCATCCGATGTGGAAAAGAAAGTGACGCTGGCCGAGACCGGGGTTGAGAGTCCGGTTGTTTTTGATTGCCCCCGGCGCTTTTTAGCTTGGTTGATTATGTGGCGGCGGAGAGAGCGGATGCTTGGGAATTTGTTTGAGGAAGGTGAGTAGGCAAGGAGATATGAATAGGCGTGTTGAAGACGCTTGGTCGCATTGCATTGATTGACGTCTAACTGTTGCAACGATTGACATCCCGTGGTTGCATGTCCGACACGTGTCTGCACGCTGATTGGTTGACGCTTCATGGGCTGTTCTCTGATTGGTCCTTCTTCATGGGCTTTTCCCTATAAATAGGGCAGTTATCCCGTGAATTTGGCCACCAATTTCATTCTCTAAAATTTTCCTCTAAACTTTCAAGGGTTCTTTGTCTTCTAATTTTCTCAGTTGTCATTCCGGCGAGTGTTTTTCTTCAAGGTAAACAAACAAACTTCTTCTCTTTATTTTGTTGAACAACTATTGCTATTATGTCTTCTGCTGACGCCGGGACTAGCACTTCTGTGCCGGGGGGTTCCCCGTTGCGTCTTGATGGGGAGGAGATACTAGACGCCATTCCGATAAGGTTTGGGGGCCCTAGGTCTCCTTCTCCCGTAGTCGATCCACCAATTCTGGAGGGACGGGAGGATGAGGGTGACGATGCTGATGAGGATGAGGGGACCCCTTCTGATGGTGGGAGGCTGTCTGTCCCGGATCATGGCGAGCCCTGCACGATTGGTCTTGAACGTGGTTGGTCCCATAAGTTCGCCAGTTGTTCCGGCGAGACATTTTTCGGAGGCCATTTCTCATTCGGTGAGGGGTATAAGATCGTTATTCCTAAGAAGGGTCAGGCGGTCTGTTGCCCTCCACCGGGTCACACCGGCGTGTACATCAGGCATCTGGAGTATGGGCTGCGGTTTCCTCCGAATAAATACGTCGTGGCCATTATCAGTGCTATGAACGTCGCGGTGGCCCAACTACATCCGCTGGCCATGAGGACGATAGTTGGCTTTGTGTGGCTTTGTCTCTTTAGGGGGAGATCCCCGACAGTCAACTTATTCCGCCGACTTCACGGTCTTCGGCCGTCAATTTCCGGTAAAGTGGGGTGGTACGGCGTACGGACGGAGCCAGCTATGTCTCCGTGAACAAGCTTACTTCTTGCAAAGACGGCAACGACGGTGGGTGTATGTCCAAGTGCCGGAGGATTACCCTTTGCCTCGGTCTTTCTAGAGCCCTGTTCACTTTCGGTGTGAGAGCCGGGAAGAGTACGATAAATGTATCTCCCGGGGTAAGGCTAAGATGGATGCTTCGATGGTCCTTCTTGCGAGGATGAGAAGCGGGCGTCTGTTGTTTGACGCCGAGAAGGGATGGCTGCCCCGACTCAGATTATTCTTCAGGATGAGCGCAGCCACGTCGGCCTCATACCGGCCCTCGGCCCGGGGTGAGTGGGGTCGGTGTGAGGCCCATCTTAGCTCGTTATGTTCCTGTTTTTAGAGCTATGTTTCATTTCTTTCATGTAATTCTTTGTTTGATTTCTTGCGGACCGGTTTGGCAGAATCGTCCGAGAGTACCTTAAAGAGGATAGGCCTTGATAAGGACGGGAAGGTCGTTCACGAACATCCTACGGCTGAAAAAAGTGATCGTAGACCGGCTCCTAACGACCTTATGGAGAAGCGGTGAAGTCGTTGGATCGTCGGCGGCCCAAGTACGGGTTCTCGGAGGCGTGCAAGAGAACAAAGAAAGGAGCGTCCGGTGGCGACGGCATCGGTGTCCACTCCCTCCTCGACCCCGGTGGTGCAGAAGGATCATGTGGAGATTATCGACATCAGCGACAAGGTGGTGACCGTTGCTAAGGGTCCTTCTTCCCCAAAGAAGAGAAAGGAGCCACCACCTGCTTCCACCGTTGCCGGGAGAAGCCTCACAAGCCCTCCAACTAAGAGGGTCCAAACTGTACGGATCTAACTTTGCGGTTCGGATTTAGCCGGTTCGTTGGACATCCCTGATGACCGGCTTTCTGATGTGTCAATGCAAGGTGATATGGATGCTCTGTGTAAATTTTTTGTAGATCCTCCCTCGGCGACCGCCGTTCTTGCTGAACGGCAACCAGGGAAGCAGACTGAGAAGGCTATTGAGAGGGCGGGTGACGAAATGTCATCGTTGACTCCTCGGCTCAGAAGATTTCTGCCTCCGAGCTTGTGGCAGAGGGTGCGAAACTGTATAAGAGGCTGGGGAGGTGGACCCAACAGGCCGGCTCCTACATCACGGAGCAGGAGAAAACTATGGCCCAAGCTGCGCCACTGCTCGCAAAGCTTAAAGCTGGATCTCTCGCCGCAAAGGGGGAAGCCGCGAAGGCTAAAGCTGGATCTCTCTTACGCCACGAAGCGCGTGGAGGAAGTTGAGAAGCGCTAGGGGCCGAGAGGGCCAAAGTTGAGGAAGGCGATGCCGCCACCGCCAAGATGATGGAAGAGCGGAACAGGTATAGGGATGCTTATGACGCCGTGGTTGCCAAGAGGATCGGTGGAAAGATCGGTTCGACAACCAAGGCGGAGGCGCTCGGGACGCGCAGTGCCGTTGCCCGAAGGAGAAGGATATTGAAATGCTTCAAGATGATCTCCTCCCTAAAATGTGTGCCCGGTTTCGGGGACCGGGCCGAGGAGGCGACCAGGAGGCAATTAAGAAACTTCTCCCGACGGCACCTTCCCGTGGGATAAATTTGACCAAACACGGATGAGATGGCCGATCTTTGCGGAAAGCGTGGATGCGGAGGCGGCGAAGGCGGCTCAGATAGCTGAGGCGAAGGCGGCCTGCGATGCAGAGGTGAAGGAGGGTGACGGGCTAAAGGTACTTGAAAATGTCGAGCCCTCTTCTGAGCCGGCCACCGAAGATGTTGCTGCTGCTGATGGAGGGAAGCAACAGGCATAGGGAGACGGGCGGTCGTCACCAGACTCACCCGGCGTCTCGGATAGCTTTAGCTGTTCGGGGGCCAATTATTGAGCCTCCTCTCCCTGCCATCTTTTGGCGCTTCAAATCCCAAGTCTGTAACCTTTTGTTTTTTTGTTTCGTAGCTTTTGTAAAGCTTTGGTAGGTAGAGTTTAGGCTATCCCCAAGGGGACGGCCGTCGTTTGTACTCTCCTTGCAATCATTTTCAATAAAGTTTTGCCTTTTCGGTCCTCGGCTTGGTCGGGACTTTGGTCACGAACCTTTGCTTTTCTTGCGTTATTAATTGAGTGCCTTCGTTTTTCGCCAAAGCATGGCCGAGGCGATTAGAATACATATCTCAACCGTGTCTAACGTCTTTAGTGTATCGCTTGATTTGCGTCTCCTACCGCACCGAGTCTATGTTCCCGCTAGCATATCGGTCGTTGTGTCCCCGTCGCTCTCGGCTTTGGCCGAGGTAATCGAGGTTACGGCTCGATAGCGCGTATCGGTCATTGTGTCCCCGTCGCTCTCGGCTAGGGCCGAGGTAATCGGGGTTATGGCTCGATAGCATTCGTAACTGTAGGCATATTGACCGCCGGACTTGCGTCTCAACCTGCACCGAGTATACGTTTCTTCTAGCGATCGGTCGTTGTGTCCCCGTCGCTCTCGGCTTTGGCCGAGGTAATCGGGTTACGGCTCGATAGCGCGTATCGGTCATTGTGTCCCCGTCGCTCTCGGCTAGGGCCGAGGTAATCGGGGTTATGGCTCGATAGCATTCGTAACTGTAGGCATATTGACCGCCAGACTTGCGTCTCAACTGCACTGAGTGTACGTTTCTTCTTTGGGTGACTGACCGGTGGCAACTTTATGGAGGGGACAAGTACTTTGATGGAAAATTTGGGTGATTCTTCATTTGTTATGATTACGCGTTGGGGTGTCCACAATGGGCTTGGACACCTCCGCCGCTATACAAAGTACTTTCTTAAGTTGTCGGTATTCCAATGGCTCATCAAAGGCACACCCTCCATGTCCGTCAGCCGGTATGTACCCGACCTCATCTCTTCAACCACTTTGTAGGGACCCTCCCAGTTGGCCGTCAGCTTACCGTGAATGTTTCCTTTGTTGGTGGCGGTGACTTCCTTAGGACTAGGTCTCCTATTTTTAAGTCCCTTTTGTGGACCCTTCGGTTGTAGGCTCTTCTCATCCGGTTTTGATATACCGCCAAGTCGAGACGGACGTCTTTGTATCTCGGCTTTCTTCGACCAGGTCTAGGGAGGCTTTCAGGCCCTCCTCGTTTTCACCTGGGTTAAAGGTAGCCGTTCTGAATGTCGGCACCGTTGCTTCAATTGGTAGGATCGCCGGGAACCGTAGACCAGGTGGAAGGGGTGTACCCGTTGCTTCTTTCTCCGTGGTCCGAAGGGACCACAGGACGCCGGGTAGTTCGTCGGCCCACCTTCCCTTAAGGTCTTCAACTGTTTTCTTCAAATCGTTGAGGATTGTTTTGTTGGCCGCTTCCTTTGCCGCGTTGCTCTGTGGGTGGCGGACGGAGGAGTACGCAAACTTGATGCCAAGCTCTTCTAACCGAGTTCATTATCGGTCGCTCCAAAATTCTCGGCCGTGGTCGAATACCATAACTTGGGGCAACCCGAAGCGAGTTATCACATTTTCCCAAATTACCTTTTCGACAAATTTGTGGTTTTCGCTGCATCTTGCTACGACTTCTACCCATTTGGTGAAGTAATCAACGCGACGATTAAGAACTTCCTTCCTCCGGAGGTGTGGGGAAGGGTCCTAGCATGTCCATCCCCACCGTGCGAAAGGAAGGGGACTAAGCACCGGTTGTAGGTCCCTGGAGGGAGCGTGTACACGGGGCATGCATCGACGGTTTGTGCATTTCTTGGTTTTGTTCGGAATCTTGAAGCATGGTGGGCCGAAGTAGCCAGCTCGGAGGGCTTTGTGGGCTAGTGTTCTTGCCCCCATGTGGTGTCCACATATGCCTTCGTGAATCTCTGTCGATGCTCGATTCTGCGTCGGCCGGACCGACACACTTCAAGAGTGGTCTTATTACGGATCTTATGTACAGTTCCCCTTCGAACACCAAGTACCTGGTGGCGATCCTTTTTATTTTGGCCGAGGGATTGCGGCCCTCCGCAATTCACACCGTGAGTTTGTATTTCATGATCGGGGTCATCCACGTTGTCTCGGTCTCTATGTTGCCTACCATGCCGACAGTCTCTGTGATGCTCTTCGTATTCTCGATATCTACCAAAGCACGGTTGGTGACATTCTTGATGGTTGAGTGGCGGTTTGGAGAGAGCGTCGGCCGGTTGTTTTCGGATCGGGAACGCATTGGATTTGGAAAGATTTCAATTTCGCTATGTCGGATTTTACCCTCTCTAGGTACCTTACCATTCCGTCGTCCCGAGCCTCAAACTCCCCTCTGATTTGGTTAGTAACCAACCGTGAGTCTGTCTTCAACACAATGTGTTCTGCTCCGCGGCCCTAGCTAGCTCGACTCGGTTATCACCGCCTCGTATTCGGATTCGTTGTTCGAGGCCGAGAAGGTGAATTTCAAGGCGTACTCAAACTCGTCTCCGTTTGGGCTGATGATAAGGATCTTTGGCTCCGAGTGTTCGTCGTGGAGGAGCCGTCGGTGTAAACCTCCCATATGCCTGGGTTTGGCTCTTCTTGATATGTGCATTCGGCCAGGAAATCTGCAAGTGCTTGCCCCTTTATCGAAGGCCTTGGTTTGTACTGAATGCCGAAACCAGAGAGTTCCACTATCCATTTGATGAGCCTGCCGGATTGTTCGAATCTTTCCAAAGCTTTCTCAAGTGGCTGATCGGTTAGGACCGTCACGGGGTGTGCGTCGAAGTAGGGTTTTAACTTCCTTGTGGCAACGACGACGGCGAAGGCTGCTTTCTCGATTAGTGGGTAATTTCTCTCGGCGGGCAACAAGCGTATGGTGACAAAGTAGATTGGGTGTTGTTGTTTGTCCTCTTCCACGATGATCACGGCGACCGTGGCGAGGTAATGCTATGTATAGGTATAGCGTCTCCCAAAGATCGGCACGGGACGAGTTGGGAGAGTCGAAGATGGGCTTTCGTTGCTTGAAAGCCGTGCTCTGTTCCTCCCCCAGTGAAGTCTTTATTCCCTTTCAATACCTTGAAGAATGGGGTGCTCTTGTCGGCTGACCGAGAGATGAAACGGGCGAGAGCCGCCATTCTCCCGGTCAGCATCATAACCTCTTTTCGATTCCTTGGTTCCGGCAGGTCTAGGATTGCTTGGATCTTGTCTGGATTTGCATCGATGCCTCTGGCACTGACAAGTACACCGAGGAATTTACCCTGCCGGACACCGAAGTTGCATTTCATTGGGTTGAGCTTCATCTTGTATTTCCTTAGTGAACAAAATGTTTCGTGTAAATCGGCAGTGCTCATTTGTCGGACTTGCTTTTCACAATAGCATCGTCGACGTAAGCCTCAATGTTTCGTCCTTTCTGATTTTGGAATACCTTGTCCACCAGTCTTGTATACGTGGCGCCGGCGTTTTTCAAACCAAACGGCATCATTTTGTACATGTATGTGCCGTTAGCGGTGATGAATGCGCATTTAGGCATGTCTTCCTCAGCCATGAATACCTGGTGATACCCCGAGAAGGCGTCTAGCAGGCTGAGCATGGTGTATCCTGTCGTGGCGTCGATCAAGCTATCTATTCGAGGCAAAGGGTAACAATCTTTGGGGCATGCTTTGTTAAGTTGGGTAAAGTCTACACACATTCTCCATGCCCCCGATGATTTCTTTACCATCACAACATTGGCTAACCACTCAGGGTAGGTGCAAGGCATAATAAAGCCCGCCGCAAGTAGTTTATCTACCTCGGCTTTGATGGCCTCATCTTTCTCGACTGAGGAGTTCCTCATCCTTTGCTTGACGGGGCGAGCGTTGGGGAGTACGTTTAGCTTGTGAATAATTACCTCCCGGCTCACGCCTGGCATCTCGGCCGCTGAGTAGGCGAAAACGTCTTTATTTTTCCTTAGCAGGTCCAGGAGTTCGGCTCTGAATTTTGGTTCCAGGTTGACACCGACGGTTACGGTGCGGCCTGGGTCAATCTCCACCTCCTCGATCTCCGCTCCTTCGACCAATCGATGGTTCGGTCGTCGTCGGCCCCTGGGAGTATGTTGTATCGGAAGGATTTTAATTTTGAGGCGACGACTCTCACCTCTCTAGATACCTTGTCGTCCTATGGTCCCGAGCCTTGTGCTCTCCTTTGATCTGATTGGTCAATAAGAGCGAATCTGTTTTCACCACGACATGCTCGCCCGGCGATCTCAGCTAGCTCCGACTCGGTTATTACGCCTCGTACTTGGATTCGTTGTTTGAGGTCAAGGAGGTAAGCTTCAAGGCGTGCTCAAACACGTCTCCGCTTGGGCTAAAAATAACGATGCTGGCTTTCGAGCTATCCGTCTTGGAGGGGCCGTTGGTGTGTATCTCCCATACGCCGGGGTCCTTCTCGTTCTTCGAGACGAGCTTATGTGCTTCCCTCCGGTCCGAGAGGTATATCAATGTCAAGGCCCGGATGGAAATTACGGCGTCGGTTTCACTCAAAGTGACCCGACCTATGAGCACGTTGTGGGCAGATGTGCCGTCGATAACTATAAACTCAGACATAACATTCCTGGGTCATAGTTCCCTCGCCTAACCTCACGGCGATCGACCGACCCCGTGGGTACCGGGCCGACCCCAGAAAAGCTGTACAGCGGGTTGGTGCAGGGGCTCAAATCTTCGACTCTCAGACCGAGGCTGAGAAAGCATTCTCTGTACATAATGTTTGTGTAGGCGCCTGTGTCAATCAGGCACCTCTTCACCAAATGGTTGGCTATGTCAGGTGGGATGTAAGTGGGTCATTTGTGAGGAGCGATGACTCCCTCGTAGTCCTCCCGCCCGATGGTCATATCGGGGATGTTGGGGAGCGAGGGTGGCTGTATTGGGCACAAAGTTGATGGCCCGATATGGTTCGTTCAGGTGCCGTTTGTGCCCATGAGCGGACCCATCGTTCCCGTTGCCTCCGATGACCACGTGGATTACTCCTACCCGTTCAAAGATGGGCTTGCTCTTTGCTCCGCCAAGATCGGTTTTTGGCCCCGACTACATATTTGCCGAGGCTCCCCTTACGGATCGGTTCTTCAATGGCATTCTTCGGATGACGGCGGTCGTTGGTTAAGTGTCGGTGTGGCGTGGTACTCACGATCTTGGCTCGTGTCACCGTCACTCCTCGGCCTAGGGGTCTTTCCCACTTCTGGCCCTCGTTCTTGCTCAACGCGAAGACCTCGGCGGCCGATACGACTAGGGGGTGTGATCATCGTACCGTTTTTTTGTAGACGTTCCCGAGCTCCCCGGCATCCGCCGAGTTCGCATTTCCTGGTAGATTTGTCGGGCCGTGACCTGTTATTGTCACGGCGTCTTTCATCGGACCGTGACCCGTTGTTGTCACGGTGCCTCTCATCCGGGTTGTCCTCCCGGCGACTCTTCTTTTCGGAGGGCTCGGCTTCGCTGGGGCCTACCCATGTCTTGTGATAGTCTTCTACCTTGATGGCCTGGTCGGCCATCCTCCTGGCGGCATCCAAGTTCAGGCCTCCGCACTTGATGAGCTCATTTTTCAAGTCTCCCCTTGGGAGGCCTTTCATCAGCGCGAAGGCCGCCAATTCGGGATTAATTTCTCGAATCTGCTGGACCTTTCCGTCGAACCTCTTCACATAGCTTCGTAGAGACTCGCCCCCCTCCTGTTTGATAGTTAGGAGGTCCGATGTCTCCACGGCCCTTCTCTTGTTGCAAGAGTACTGGGCTAGAAAGGCGTCTCTTAGGTCGGCGTAATAGTATACCGAGCCGTCGGGGAGCCCCTTGTACCAACTTTGAGCCATCCCATGCAAAGTTGTTGGGAAGACTCGGCACCAGACCTCATCGGGCTGCTCCCATACCGACATGTAAGACTCGAAAGCCTCAGCGTGGTCGGCTGGATCACTATCTCCTTTGTACGATAGGGGTGGCAACTTGAGCTTAGTTGGCACCTGGACTTCTAGGACGTAGGCGTTGAGGGGTTGTCTGACCATGTGTCGAACGACACGCGGCGATCGGCTCCTCGCATTCCTACTCCGGCTCCTCTCCTCGTAGCGGGGAGGACTCCTTCTTCGACTCGGACTTCTTCTCCAACTCTGCTGAGTCGGACTCCTCTGGTTCCTCCGGGGTAAGCCTCGTTCGTGTTGCGGGGACGCTGTCCTCCCATGAGTGCGGGAA
Source organism: Silene latifolia (assembly GCF_048544455.1). Lineage (NCBI taxonomy): Eukaryota > Viridiplantae > Streptophyta > Magnoliopsida > Caryophyllales > Caryophyllaceae > Silene > Silene latifolia. Next base: position 15,758,063 of record NC_133531.1, read on the forward strand.
GGACTTAGGTCTACCACGCCCACTTTGGGCTCCCCCGGCGACTTGGCTGGGTCAGCTTCTCCCAGTGCTCCGTTCAAATTTCTCGGAGTCACGTTTGGCCCCTGGTCTCTGGGCGTTTTCCGCCGCTCTTGTCGGCGTGTGACGTGTGTGCAAGCGGGCGTATTACTAATTAGGTCCAGGACCATTTTCGTTTATTTATGTCAACCACATGTCCCATGATGGTGACTGGTTGGTCGGCGCGGCGTGTCGGCATTATTGGCATGCCGAACTCGGTTGGATTACCCCCGCCGGTGGAGGGCGCGCACGACTCAATTGTTGAAGGTGTCATCCTGGTAGAATGCGGTTTCGTCGGTGACGACTGCGTCTTGTTGTTTTGACATCTTAGCTTTTTGGGGTGGGTTTTTTTTTTTTTTTTTTTTTTTTTTTGGGAATGAATGTGACTAGCTTCTAGTGTCGCTCCCCACAGACGGCGCCAATTGTTCCGGGTGTAATTCCAGATCAAGTATAGTTACCACCCGTGGCTTGTTGAATGATGTCTTGAGTTGGATTCTCCTTTGGTCTCAATCGTTCCTCACGGCCTCTCCTGCAACAATGAACGAGGCGAGGGCTTGGCTTTGTGCCAAGCGTACTCACTCCGACGCTCAAGTCAGTAAACTTAAGAGATAAGTTGTTACTTGGCTGAATGTGTATTGTAGAGAGATAAGGAAGATATTACCAGATGAATAGTGTATTTAGGTTTAGTTGTGGATTAGTTGGGATCCTTTCCTCAATGAAGGTTGAGGAGTATTTATAGGCTTTCACCTTTTGTCACGTAGTGGCCAAGTAGCCAAGTGGCTAGCAGGTGGAAAGACTGATCTACCCCTCGGTCGAGGGGCCTATGGCTGGCCGGCGGATCCTGTTGACTCGCCGCCGAGGGGTCTTGGATATGAGTACGCGGATATGTGTCCCGGCTGGCGGTTACCATGCCGAGACCAGGTGACGGCGATGGGTCTGATCGGCTAGATTGTCCAAGTCGTTGACTTGCTGTGGATATCTTTGACCTTGCTCAATCATGTTGACTTGGTCAGCGGTGCAGAATATGCCTCATCAATTCTCGTAAGGTATTCCTTTTCTTACTCTTTTTCCGAGTTACTAAGCCGTGTTTAATCATAATTAGTAAAGATATTATTCTTATTATAGAACTTTAAACTAAAAGTTTGAAAATGCTTTTATGATTTTCAATGGTTTTAACATTAATGAGTGTTAAATCTCGTTGTTGGAGACGTCCCAATAATGGGTTTTCTCATTTATTGGTGTAGAAATATTGTTATATCTTCATATGAATGTGGATGTTCTTGTCTGATCAACAAGAGTATCACCGTTTCATTGAAAAGATACCTATATTTTTCTTATGATTATATTATTAAGATGTTGTATACTATAATTTCTCCTTCTAAGTTTCGAGGACGAAACTTTTTAAAAGGAGGGGTGATTGTAACACCCCGTAATTTTGGACCGTTATTATTTTGCGAAGGTAATTTATTAATCAAGTTGAATTTAATATTAATGTATTTGAAGTAAAAATAATTCAAAGAAATATAATTTTATTATATTTTGAAGTAAAGTATTTATTTTGATAGTTTCGAAACGTTTAAAAATAGTTTAAACCGTGTAAAAACTTTTTATTTCGAAATAAGGGCATATCGGGGAAAAATGACAACTCTATTGAAAATTGGGCAAACGATTTTGGAAATGGGTCATATGAATACTCAATTTTCTTGTAATCTCGTGTTTAAGAACTTTGGTCTTGTCGGAATTTGCATTTGACAAACGGTTCTAATTATTATCGAAACGAGCCAAAACCGACTCGTAAAATCCCGACTAAAACCCGCTCCCTTCCTTTTTTTTTCCTTTCCTTTTCCCGCGGCACCTCCTTTCCCCTTCCTTTTTCTGATTTTTCTGTCCAACTACACCTTCCTTAACATTCTTAAACATTCCAAAACAAAACACCATTAAAACTTAAGATTTCAAGCTAGTTTTCGCCATAACTTCCTCATTTCTTGTCGGATTTTCACAAAATTTATATTTCCGGAATCCTCTCTTCGAGATCTACAACCTAGTATGTTTTAATTTCAGTTTTCATTAAGTTGTTTTAAGACAATTTTGGGCAAATTTCGGTTTTTTATACTTATTATTGTGTTTTTATTGTTTATTTAGGTGAAGATTTGGAAGACGAGTTTGGGGACTCGTATATTGTTGAAGATAGTGGCTAGTGTATATTAGGGTTTGGTGTTCAAGGTGCTAATTGCTCATTTTCTAGCTTAAGGTAACATATTTCGAGTTACTCGACGAATAATCGTCACATTCCTTGCTTTTTGTATGTTTTTGTGATTTTTGTTTGAGTAGTTAATTTTCACATGATAAAATGGGTTGCATGCATGTCTTTTGTTAGTTTAAATTCTCATAATAGTATAGAAATAGAATGGGAACGATTAAGTAATGCTTAAAACGGAGTTAAAATGAACAAAAACGGAAAAATGGAGGAGTGGGGGTGGCGGCCAGCAGGCCCGTGCAGGCCCACGGCAGGCCCACGGCAGGCCCGGGTCAGCCCGTTGCTTGTTTCGCGGTTTTCATGCAATATTTGTCATTTCGGGTTCATTAATGTTATAGTTAGTATAAGTTACATATGAGTACACTTTTGAATTGAATCATATTAGTAGTAAAAAATTATGTTAATGGTAAAAATTATGTTTATATTGGTAGTTGCACATGTTAGGATAGATTATAAAATGAAATTGTAATGATTAGGCTCAAAATGAATTTTATAGCGATAATTGTAATGTTTTGATGATTGTGCCGAAAACTGAGCCTTAGTCCCTTTGACTGATTCGATGTCAGTTAATTGAGTGATTGGTCAGCCGCAATTTAACCCGTACCTGTCGCATGTATAGTTGGTTGGATGAAATTTTATATGAATTGGATGAAATTTTATATGAATTGGATAATCGGCCCTTTTCTTGTTTTAGGCCATTTATCAAGTTTTTAGTTCACATGTATAGTTGGTTGAATTTAATAGTTTCTTATATTGTAGAAACGGCCCTAGATTCCCTGAAGCCTTTAATATTGTTAATATTGCTAGAATTGGTATTGAATACTTCTTGCAGGTTGTTGTGTTTGTCATAGATAGGTCTTTATAGTCTCTGACGAGTATATGTTCACTGCTTAATAGCCTTTGTGTTCCTGACTTGGTGAGTTTATATCCAAGTTGGGGCATGACCTCGTTACTTATTTTGATAGTAAGTGGTCAGCTTAAGTACTAGCCAACCCTTTGGTGGACTCCTTAGGGTACTCACTTTGTTTTAGAAAAATTGTGGGTCTTGGGTGTGGTGGTGTGTATCCGCATGTCTAGGTCTGCGCAGATTTTAGGCTAGGGTTGTGTTGTGTCTTGGCCATGTTTTGATAGAACCTCTGAGCCAAGATACCGGTTCGATTACCTTCCCTACCTCGTGGTATAGACTCGAGTTACAGAGTGACTATTGACGGTGCTAAGAACTTATGCCTGTCTTTGATATATTGCCCTTTCTTGTATGGTGATTTTATGAATTGTAATAGGTGAGATGTAAGTTTGGTTACAATTGATAAAGTTTGGATTTCTGTTTGTTATATGATTCACATGATAGTTTAGTTTGGTCAGTTTAGTGTTCACATGTTAAAATACTCGATAGTTAATTGATTTATCATGTTGTTTACATGTTACATTACATGTTACATTAAATATGACGTTTCGTGGCTGGGAGGACTCGAAGTTACTCCCCACTGAATTGTGGCTTTCGTGTTTGTATTAAATGCGATTGACAGGTTGAAAATGATTAGATGGGGTATACAGACGAGCTAGTGAGCAAAAGAACCTTGGACCTAGTTTGACTTTTTTTGTAGTAAACCTTTTAACTTTTGGTTGTGTATATATTTTGAAGGGACATATGTCTCCCTCTTTGATTTTGGTTTGTATCATTATATTTTCTTATCGTTAGCTATGGCATGTAAATTAGTTGTTAGCTTTTGCAGGTTTTGACACTCTTCTTTCGGAATAGTTTGTGAATGGTTTAGGAAAGTTTTAAAAATTACAGGTTTTGTCTAGTTGAACCAATTACAAACATATCCTGTCAGTTTTTCTGTAGATTTTACGTGTTTATTTAACGCTAAATTTTGAGGGTGTCACACATAACCCCGCCATTAATTATGACAAATCGAGGTATGTATCTTGCTTTTGATTAATTGATTGATTTGGGGCAGAATTTCGATTAAAATTAGGGTTCATATACCCAATTTCGAAAAATTGGGGATAACATATGAAATGCATTTGTCCTGTAAATTTAGTATTAGAAATGTGTAATTAAGCATGCTAGGAGCACAACCATGCCTTTCATTCGAATTTTTGTTGACCGTAGAAGGATTTAGGCTAGTTTGAGATGATTAGAGATACAACCGCTTCATAGGCTCGAAAATGACTCAAAACTTGTCGGATTTTGATGAAACTTGTTGTTTTGGAACCCTTGTGTTATGGGTAAGCTTTCTCTGTCTTCGAAATTGCAGTATTTGACCGCCTCTCCAGGACACTACTTGGCAGGGAGCACGAATTTGGGCAAAATACTGTCGAAAAATTTGACTCGTCGTCAATTTTAGGCTTGAATTATATACGTATGAATGTATGTTAAACATTTATGTCGAGTGCTTGGTGTAAATGGCTTGAAATGCGCTTGAAACTGACCAAAACGCATCTGTTTGGTTTATTTTACAGATGATATGCCATTGACGTCGGGAGGATGAGGAAGAAAGAAAGGAGAAGATGAGGAAGAAAGCAAGGAGAATATGATAACGTGTGGGGTTGGAACGCCGGCGACATGCCGTCGTCTTGGCGGGTCAGCGGTGGCGAGCAGCAGTACGATGGGGGGTGGGTAGTGGGGTCGGATAACAGTGGTAATGGGAAGAGAGGAGAGATGGAAGACACGCCACATCAACACCAAAGAGCCACATCACACGCCACATCAGCACTTAACGGTGCAAATTGACGGAATTTTAGTTAAGGGTTACGGTGATACATAATAATGCACCACAGGGTTACCATTTTTGTTTTCTAATTTGCAGGGTTACCACGTGGGATTTGAAAAAGTTCGGGGTTACCATATAGAAAAACCCTTAAAAAATTTAGTTTCACCAAATCAAATGCACTCCCTCCTATTCTGAATAAGTGTCCCATTTGTCATTTCCGTTAATTCACATAACTGTCCCATTTGCCATATTTGGACATGGGTTTTTACTTTCCTACCCTTGGCTCTTTTCTTTATTTACCACCCCAACCACCCCTAGTTCCTAACCCATCATATTCAATACTTTTCATTATTTAACTCTTATATTCTTACCCCTATAAAATATTTTTCATTATTTTAATTATATTCCTTAATTTTCGTGTCATTGTCCAAATAGGACACTTATTCGGAATAGGAGGGAGTAATAAATAATCAAATTAGCATTTGATTTATATAATCGTTATCATTTGGTTTGTAATGTCTTTGAAACTAATTCGTAAACTGTTTCAAAAAAAAATATAAAGATTAACCTTAAAAAAACATCAATTTCGTTCTTTTCTGTCTGTACCTAAAATTATCGCTCTTGGACAAGACCTGACCGAATACTAAAAGCTAAAAAAATGTGGACCGAGGATCAGACCTAAGAGATTTTGGCCTGATTTCGGTCCAGACCAAATAGTTCGGTGCGGTCTATTTTTACGGTCCAGAGTTAAAGTTGCTCAGCCCTACACTCTAGGAGCAAGCAGTTAATGATTTAATTCATTCATTGTTCTTCCCCAAAGTTAACCTAAAAGGCTAAAACCCTCGATACCTCAGATTCTTCAATTCCATCAAAACCACTCTTAAAAATCAAAATTTTCTTCAACCCATTTCATCAATCAATCTAATTATGGCGTTAATTAGATCAAAATTACATCTTGCTTTCCCTAAATCTTTTATTAAATCCTTTTCTTTACCATTTTCGACAGTTCTTGAATCCCCTAAAAACCCTAATTGTTCTCAAAATGAGAAAGAAACCAATGAAATTGATGCTAATATAAGCTCTAATATCACTCCTCAACAGAACCCAATTGTTAAAGGATTGAATTCATTGATTAAAGATCATCATAAAGAAAACCCTAAGTTTAGCATACCCTATGATACAAGCCGCGAGTATGAAATTGATGCTAATATAATCCCCTCCCTTGCTCAATCCTTTTCTCAGATTACTCCAGGTGAGTGTATTTCGCCTTCGGTTGTCCTTTCTGTTCTCAAAAAATGTCGGTATGCTCGACCTCGTATCCCCTATTACCAAGCTCTTACCTTTTTTAATTGGGCAGTTAGTTGGGACAATTTTGAGATTTATAAGCAGAGTTTTGTTGAAATGGTTGATTTACTTGGGAAAGCTGATAGATTTGATCTTGCTTGTGGTTTTATTGAGGAAATGAGACGTCGAAAATTAGAAATTCCTTCTGAGCTTTTTGTTAGGTTGCTTAGAAGGAAATTTAAACATTATAATATTTCATGTTATGGTGCGTTTAATTCGATGGAGGAATATGGTTGTAGTCTTGATAAAGCTGCAATTTCTGTTGTTATTGCTATGTTTGTTAAGAAGAAACAGGCAGTCGAGGCTCAGTCGTTTTTTGATAAATTGAAGGATATTTGTGAGCTTGATGTTGTTGATTATAATAACTTGATTAAGGGTTGGTGTAGTGTTCATAAGATTTCCAAGGCTGCGAGGGTTTTTGCCGAAATGAAAAAGACGGGAATTGTTCCAAATGTGTCTACTTATAATGTTTTTATTGATGGATTGTGTAGCCATTGTCAGATTACGCGGGCTGAGAGGGTTTTCTCAGTGATGATTGAGAAAGGTTGTCAGCCTAATGCTGCGAGTTTTAATAACTTCTTGAGTTATTATGTGAAGTTTGGGACGACCGAGAAGATTTTGGAGGTTTATAATCAGATGAAGAGGTTTGGGTGTGAACCTGATGTAACTACTTATAACTGTTTGATTGCGTGTTATTGTAGGGATGTTGAGAATAGGGATGATGCAGTGAAGTTGATTGACGAAATGGTGAATAAGGGTATTGTGCCTAACGCGCATAGTTTTAATCCGATATTTAATTGTATCTCACAAGTGGGAGATATGAATGCTGCTGACACGTTGTATGCAAAGATGAAGGAATTGAAGTGTCAGCCTAACACCGTGACGTTTAATGTGTTATTGAGGATGTTTGTTGAATTTAAGTCGACTGATATGGTTTTTAAGTTGGAAGAGGAAATGTGTGAACTTGATGTTGAACCTAATGCTAAAACTTATAAGATTTTGATATCGGTGCTTTGTGCTATTGGGGATTGGTCAGATGCGTGTTTATTCTTTGAGGACATGCTCGAGTGTACGTACTTGAGACCACTTGTGGATGTGTACGAAGCGTACGGAATGGTTCTCAAGGAGCTGAGAATTGCAGATCAGACTAAGAAGCACGAGGAGTTAGTGGCTATGATGAAAAAATATGTGAAGTAACCATATTAAGTATCGGATATTGTGGTGAAGCTTCGATCTCAAGCTAGCTCTCGGATTATACTGTGAAAAACCTTCACTGGAACTGTTTAGTATACGGTAATTTAATGCATTTAGATTTCGTTAAAACAATAAAATAGTTAATCGAGCTTTTAATTTTAATTAAAAGAATCGATAATATTGAGTTTCTAATGCTAAGAAAGGAAAGCACTCGCAATGCACTAGTTGGCAGTTGGCACTGTTACTCTGTTACACGGTTCCGACTTCCGAGTTTGGTGGAAAGAACAGTACCAAAGTCCTGAGTTGTTATAAAGGGATGCTGATTAGGGAAGAAAGAGTGAGGAGCAGCCGAAGGAGCACGAACTGTTGTGCTCAATCGAACACCAAACCGTGTAACCCTACTAGTTGCACATTCAAACCTAGAAGGTAAATGTGAAACTCAAAAAATTGGAGTTTACACCAGGGTCGGAACCAGGAATGTAATGTATTTAAGCTAGATTGATAGACTACTGTTTGGATAGAAAAAAAAGGAGGGAAAGGAAAGGAAGGGGAGGGGGAAGGAGGGAAGAGAAAGGAAGGGGAGGGGAGGGGAGGGAAGGAAGAATGGAGGAGATGATTTTCCCTCCAAATCTTGCCTATGTTGGTGGGGAAATAATTTGCCTTATAGGAGGGAAATGGAGGGAAATTCTTTCCTTCCTCCATTTCCCTCAATCCAAACACACCCTAAATCGTAATGGTTAAAAAAAAAACTTGTGACATACCTTTCTATCGAGACGGATATTTACTATTTTAATTAATCTTGCACTATGATACTACGGATATTTACTATTTTAATTAATCTTGCACTATGATAATACGGAAAAAGAAAAAAAAGTTTTAGCATGATATGACAAACCAATAGCAATGCTTAGCAAGAAAAAAAGTTGCTTCAAAACCCACTTTTATCAGCTCAATGTTCATTAGTAGTCATCCGGACTCATCCCATATAGTATGATTAGTATCCCTATGTTTTCAAGACAAGGGTAAGGCTGCGTATACAATGACCTTTTTGGCCTTTTTGCTGCTTATCTTGCCAAGTTGCCATAGAAGAGAGCTTTAAAGGCATTCGCTTATGTTCGAATCCTCTACAATCGAACAATGCTCGTTTCATCGATCCATTTCAAATTCACAATCATAATGTAACTGGACAATCAACTTTGATACAACCTTGTTCTAGACAAAAGCCAGTTCAATGAACAGACGGTAATGTGTGGAGCATACAGGATGTCAAATTTGGATCTTATTTTAGCTATTTTATTTACGTTAATGCTCTCTCAAGTACGTGTTTTACTCATTTATGGACTTTTGTTCATAATTTTTTCAAAAGATACCCTTGTCCTCAAAAACCAAAAAAAAAAACCTCCTCTGAAAATGAATCAAATGTTTAATAAATTCATCAAGTATGCATCTCAAGTCTGGATTGACCAAATAATAATTTCATTTACATTAATTTAAATTTTAATCATATGTATTTTTTTGTATCAAATTAATTACAATTTTATACAATTAGGTCTAATTAGAATTAGCTTTATGAAATTAGGATTGATAATTAATCAAATTAATTACAATCGCGTGAGTCTTCGGGAAGTAATCAAATTAATTATTTCTCATTCTTGTTCTGGTTAACATGGTACTATTCGATTTTATGTATTTGCAAAAAAAAAAAAGAGTTCTGACAACTCATACTTGATGGCAACCCATATTATTATTTCATGATGGAGAGGGGGCGGGGTGGTAGAGATGGCAGGATGTGGGAAAAGGGAGGTAGTAGGCGGTGGGGAAGAGGGTAGCCGGTGGTGGGGAAGGGGTATTGAAGAAAACTAGTGTAGATGAAACTGCCTCCTCGTTGCTTGCGGGATCGAAGTATCTGCTGCGTAGGGTGGGTACTTGTACCTCAACTGGCAGCAAGGCTTCTGCTCCGTAGACGAGGTTGAACGGGGAGTGCCCAGTCGATTCTTTTACCGTGGTCCTGATTGACCATAGTACACTGTTCAGTTCATCCGCCCATGCCCCTTCGGCTCGTCGAGGCGTTTCCGGAGGCCGACCAGTACTTGTTTGTTGGCCGCCTCCGCCTGACCATTGCTTTGGGGGTGGCAGACGGCAGAGTAAGCGTGCTTAATGTCGAACGTTTCCAGCCACTCCCTCAGCTTGTCGTTGTCGAATTGTCGTCCGTGGTATATTTTTTAGTTTTGTTTTATAAAGAGACATTCTTATTAAATTAATTGCATAAATTAACTGTACCTTTAATGTTATAATGTACTATATAATCTTAGTAAGAGGTAGAAAAATGAAAGTTTATTTATTTTTGTCTTAAATCATTTTTATATTACTTTACTATAAAAATTAACTCTATAATGCTATATCATTGCATGAAACTAATTTATGACATTAAATTACAATTAAGTGCACTACTACAGATACAGGCTATAACAACGGTCAAAAACCGTTGTTATATAAAAAAGCGGACGTTGTTAAAGCGTCCGTTGTAGAAGGTTTTAACAACGGTTGGTTTACTTAAGGAAACCGTTGTTAAAACTATTAACCACGGTTTTATGTATAAAAACCCGTTGTGGAAAGTGTGACTCAATTTTGGGGGGAAAGTTATAACAACGGGTTGTAATATACAAAACCGTTGTTATAACTAAAGACAACGAGTTGTTTTAAAATAACCGTTGTTGTTTGTTCTTAAAAAAAAAAAAAAAAAAAATTAAATATTACTAGATGCATGCATAATTACTACTGTTAGAATTCCAATGCATGCATTATTACCGACATTCACTGTACATATGAACGGATAATATGGAATGAGAAGGGTTAGTAATAGGATTTGAAGCAGCATTATTGAGAGAGATGATGATGATTATGGCACAACTTCCTAACATATATATTAATTAAAAAGCAATTAACTCAACCCACACATTGCTTAGTATAAATACATTGCATATCTCAACTAACATTTCCATTATCTCATATATTCATCTCCAAACTCTAATCGTTAAAACAAACTCTACTTAATCTTTCAAATCAAACTCAAAAACTCTAAGAAAATGAATGATTTCATCCTAAAGACTCTTACCATGATCGAGAACAACAACAACTTCATCCGCCGGTTCCTCCATATTGAGGAAAGTTTCAGAAGCTACCTTGCGGAAGCTCGATCCGCATCAAGCACGCCAAAGAAGATGGCTTGATTTGGGCAAAGAGATTGCGGCTATATGACGATATAGCAATCACGAACGGAACCTCCAAATAGCCAAGGAGGAGAGGATGGATACGATAGAGCACAATAAGATCCTCCATGAAAATATAAGAATTGCATTTTTACATATGTAATTTTTTTTTTTTAATTTATGTATTTATAAATATATATATATATATATATATATATATTAATTATGTTTATCTTACTTCTTCATCTTGCTTCTTCATTGTTTTAGTAACTAATTATGCGAACAATACTTAAACAAATAACATAATGGTCGATAAAAACACATATATGCAAAAGAAATAAATAGAAAAAGAAAATAATGACGATGACAGTGACGGCGAGATTTACCTGATAAATACAGAACGTAATAGACGATGAAATCACAATGACGGCGAGAAGATAAAGCGACGATGAGAAAGAGAGAAATAGAGAAAGAGAGAAAGAGAGTGTGTATGTGTTTTGTGTTTGTTTGTCTGCTTTGTTTGTGTTTGTGTATTAAGGGTTGTGTTTTGTGGCACGCAGCAGACTTGTTTGTGTGGTTTATAGTATGGAAGGTATTGACAACGGTTATTAAACAACAACCGTTGTGAAATATGTTTTAACAACGGTTGTAAAAAACACCCGTTGTCAAATATGTTTTAACAACGGATTTCAAAAGTAACCGTTGTGATTACTTTTCACTAACTTTGCGCCAATTTTGCGCCAAATTATTAACAACGGTTCCGCATGTGTGACCCGTTGTTAAAAATAATAACAACGGTTTTTATAACTATACCCGTTGTAATTGATTTTAGTAAAATTCGCGCCATACATTCTACAACGTCTATTGTGATTTTCGTGAATAATCGTTGTTAAAGGGGCGTTGTAGTTGCCTAAATTTGTAGTAGTGGTGATGTAAAAATGTAATCTAATTAAAACGCATACAAAAAAACAGGTAAAAACAGTATACCACGCACTTAAAAAGACGATTTACGAATAAGTAGACTAATATATTTTTTTTAATTAAAAAAATACATTAGAATTGTTTTGTCCTTTAAAATATACATCATATTTAGAGTGTAACCGATGAAGGATAATATAAGAAACAGATTTACGTAATTTTAAGGTATAAGTGATGACAATAATTATGTTAAAGACGGCATTAGAAGTAGGTTTGCGTAGGTTTGCGTAATTTTAGAGTGTAACTGATAAAGAATAATATTTATGAAAATGAAAATGATTGCATAATAAATTATGGATTTTAATGAAAAAGTCATAAATATGAATTTTAATTAAAAGATTAGAGTTTAATTATAAGAATATATTAATTAAAAAGATAATAATGTAATAATGAAAACAAAATCTACCTATTACCTTATTAAGCTAGATGCTTTTTGGAGGGAAAAATAAGAGAATTTTTATTCTCTTAGTAGTAGGGGGGAAGTAGTAGGGGGGATTGGGGAAAATTGAAAGGAGGACGTGTATGTGATTGAGTAAAATAAAAAGTGTAAAATCGGTAATGTTGTACATAATTGAGTAAATCATATCGTCATCAAAAGGGATATCACGGAGGCGGTTCTCTCTGTCCTGAACTCCGGAAAAGTTTTACAAGAAATGAATAGGACTTTTATCTACTTGATTCCGAAATGTGATAATCCAGAAGGTGTAAGTGATTACCGTCCTATAAGCTTATGCAACGTTTTTATGAGGATTGTCTCTAAGTGTATTACGAACCGTTTATCAAACGTGATGAAATACTTGGTAGGGGAATTCCATAATGCTTTTATTTCGGGAAGGCAAATATCAGATAATGTCTTATTAGCTCATGAAGCTATCCACAAAATCAACTCGCATAAGAAAGGGAAGCATGGCCGATATGCTTTTAAAGCAGATATGAGTAAAGCATATGATCGTGTAAGATGGGATTTTCTACGGGCTGTTTTAGAAAAGTTTGGAATCCCATCCAGAATGGTGAAGTTGATCATGATGTGTGTTTCTTCGGTCTCTTATCAGGTTCTCTTTAATGGAGCCCCCTTAAGATTATTTAAACCGTCTTGTGGTTTAAGACAGGGGGATCCTTTGTCGCCATATTTGTTTGTCCTTTGTATGGAGGCGCTGTCTCTGAATATTCTTGATGCGCAAAAGAACGGGCTCTTGAAAGGTATTACTCTGTGTCGAGGGGTGGAGGCTTTATCGCATCTTTTCTTTGCGGATGATGCGGTGTTTTTTCTTCATGATAATAACAACTCGGCAAAGTCTTTAAAGACCATCTTGGACAATTATTGCATGATCTCGAGACAAGTCATGAATGATGATAAGTCAGATATTCTTTTCAGTCCTAGTACTACGATGCTTAAGGCACGAAATGGGATGAAGACGTTAAAAATAAAAGGGAAGAAAAATCTTGGAAAATATCTAGGATTACCTACTGAGTTTCAAGGATCTAAACATGTGCTGTTTAAGAGCCTGGTTGACAATGTCATGAAAAGAATTTCCTCTTGGAATGGGATTTTTCTATCATCGGCTGGAAGGCTTACCCTTATTTCCTCTGTCCTCTCAAATCTCTCCAATTATGTTCTATCGGTATTTAAAGTACCGGTAAGTGTGACTAATAAGATTAATTCCTTATTAGCACATTTTTGGTGGGCGGGTGTTAAATCAGGGAAGTCTATTCACTGGTGTAGTAAGAAGTTCCTAAGCTTGCCAAAGCGGGAGAGAGGGTTGGGAATTCGAAACATTGAATGCCTGAATCAAGCAATGTTAGCTAAACATGGGTGGAGAATTTTATCAGATTCGGGATCCTTTTTTGTAAAGGTTTTTCGTAAAAAATTGCTTAAGGAAGGGGCGATTACGGAGTCTTTAGCGCTGAATTATGGTAACAATTTGTCATGGGGGGGCAAAAAGTATCCTACATGGTCTGACTATGGTACGACAGAACATAGGATGGAAGCCTGGTCTGGATTCAAGCTTGAATGTGTGGGTTAATAATTGGGTGGGAGGACAATGTCCGGAACCACATTTGCGCGTTTTGGATGCGGAATTCGTGGAGCTAAGGAACATGACGATTAAAGACTTGACTATGAGTATGGCTGATGGGAGAAGAGCTTGGAATGAAGCTTTTGTCAGACAAATTTTTGAGGAAGAAAGTGCACACTTAATTTTATCTAAGCCTTTTTGCAATTCTCAAATAAGGGATGAGGTGTATTGGCTTCATTGCAATGATGGTGAGTATAGTGTAAAGAGTGGCTATGGTGTTATGTTTGAGGATTTTATGGATCGTCGAGGATCGGAAAAGGACAAGGCAAGAATAGGGGAGGATTTATGCTTGTTTTGCAGGCGAAGATTATGGAAATTGCCGGGGCCTCAAACATGGAAAATACTGGTCTGGAAAATTGTTACAAATACTCTTTCGGTAGGAGAAAATTTTAGGAAAAGAAATATTGGGATTGACGCAAATTGCAAGCTATGTTTGACAAACGATATGAGCATGGAAACGATGGAACATTTATTTCGTGACTGTCCTGTGTCACGAAGATTATGGGCTTGTTCAGAGCTCGGAATACATGCTGAATTGGGCTCGCATTTGTGTATTACGAAATGGATAATTGAATGGATTTCGTATTTAGGAAAATTGGAAGGTGGATACGCTCGGGTGGTCCGGTTTTTGGTAATGATTTGGTGCCTATGGAGTATTCGAAATAAAATACTCTTCCAAGGTTTGACCTTCCATCCACTAATGTTCTATAATTTATGGGCGCAATTGGTTGGGACGGCAGATCAGGCGATGAAGGTGAATGATAAGGAAGTACTCACTACAATGGTTCCCTCAGGTATATCAAGAACGGATAGTATGCTGTGGATCAGAGATAGTAAACCGGTTTGTATTGTGGGTGAAATAAGAAATTGTGACTATGTAAGGGTTATGGTGGATGCTGGGTGGAGGGGGATTGAGAAAGCGGGGATTGGTTGGGAGGGTATACTAGGGAATGGGCAAAGATGTTGCAGTGAGGTAAGAAAGATTAGAGCGGAGTCACCTTTACAGGCTGAGGGATTGGGGGTGTTAACGGTTATGTTATGGGCTCAGCAACAAGGCATACGACACTTAGAGATCTCTACGGACTGCATTTCTATTGTCTACCAGCTGGCTGGGATTGAACGTCCGCATCATCTCCTCAAAGCGCTACTAAAGGATGTTTTTGAGGCTGCCGCCTTTTTTCATTGTTTAGCTATTAGTTTTATTCCTAGATCGTTTAATAAAACAACACATGGTCTTGCATGTAAGGCTATGGATAGTTAGGTGTACCTTATTTTACAGCTCCCAAAAAAAAAAAAAAAAAAAAAAAAAATATGCAATATCCTCCATTTATGAGTGTCATTCAGTAAGACATCTTATAATTCCAACCTGCTAAAAATTCGGCCCAATAAATGAATTCTACGGCCCATATGTCAAATACGACGTCGTTTGTGTCTCCTTTGCAAATTATTATTAAATGATTTATTTCAGTGTTCTTCCCCAAATTTAACCTAAAACCCTTTTGATAAACCTCAGATCCTTCAATTCCTACAACACCACTCAGAAAAATCAAAACTTTGTTCAAACCTAATTCATTAATCAATCTAATTATGGCGTTAATTAGGTCAAAATTGAATCTGGCTTTCCCTAAATCTTTTATTAAACCCTTTTGCTCATCATTTTCAACAGTACTTGAATCCCCTAAAAACCCTAATTTTTCTGAAGATGATGAAGAAACCCATGAAATTGATGCTAACACAAGCTCTAATATCACTCCTCAAGAAAACCTAGTTGTTGAAGGATTGCATTTATTGATTAAAGATCATTATAAAAAAAATCCAAATTTATACCAAAACCCTAGCTATAATTTCACAATTTCCTCCCTTGCTCATTCCTTCTCTCATGTTAGTTCAGGTGAGTGTGTTTCGCCTTCGGTTTTAATTTCCGTAATCGAAAAATGCCGTTCTGTTCGACATGGTATCCCCTTTGCACAAGCCCTGGCCTTTTTTAATTGGGCAGTTGGGGAAGAGAACAATGTTGAGATTTTTAAGCAGGGTTTTGTTGAAATGGTTGATTTAGCTGGAAAAGTTAAGGAATTTGATGTTGCTTGGGGTTTAATTGACGAAATGAAACGTCGAAAATTAGACATTCCTTCTGAAATTTTTGTTGCGTTAATTAGGAGGTATGTTAGAGCTGGTATGGCGTCAGAGGGGATTCATGCGTTTAATAGGATGGAGGAGTATGGTTGTAGCCCTGATAGTTCTGCAATTACTGCTGTCATTGCCATTCTTGTTAAGAAGAAAAAGGCGGTCGAAGCTCAGTCGTTTTTTGATGGGTTAAAGGATAGGTTTGAGCCTGATGTGGTTGTTTATACTAATTTGGTTAATGGTTGGTGTAGGGTTGGTAATATTTCAGAGGCTGAGAGGGTTTTTGGCGAAATGAAGACGAAGGGAATTGTTCCAAATGTGTATACTTATACTATTGTTATTGATGGATTGTGTAGACATGGGCAGATTACGCGGGCACATGATGTTTTTGCGGAGATGATTGAGAAAGGTTGCCAGCCTAATGCTGCAACTTTTAATAACTTGATGAGGGTTCATGTGAAGGCGGGTAAGACGGAGAAGGTTTTGCAGGTTTATAATCAGATGAAGAGGCTTGGGTGTCAACCTGATGTGATTACTTATAACTTTTTGATTGAGTGTCATTGTAGGGATGGAAATAGGGATGATGCGATGAAGGTGATACACCAAATGGTGAATAAGGGTATTGTGCCAAATGTGCATAGTTTTAACCCGATTTTTAATTGTATTGCGCATGTGAGAGATGTGAATGCTGCTCACAAGTTGTTTGCGAAGATGAAGGAGTTGAAGTGCCAGCCTAATACGGTGACTTATAATGTGTTATTGAGGATGTTTGCTGAATCTAAGTCAACTGATATGGTTTTTAAGCTCAAGAAGGAAATGGATGAGCTTGAGGTTGAGCCTAATGTGAATACCTATAGGATTTTGATTTCGATGTTTTGTGCTATGGGTCACTGGTCCAATGCGTGTAAGTACTTCAAGGAGATGGTCGAGGAAAAGAACTTGAGACCCAGTAAGCATGTGTATGAAATGGTTCTGAAGCAGCTGAGAATTGCAGGTCAGATTAAGAAGCATGAGGAGTTAGTGGATATGATGGTTGTAAGAGGATTTGCTGATCGGCCTATTAGTAGCACAGAGTAGTTAGCTAACATTGTGATGTAGCTTCAATCTCAAGCGTGCTCACTTGGATTTTATGGTGAAGAACTTTATTTGGAACTCATATCTAAGGCAAAGAGTTCCGAGCAACCTTAATTGTGAGTCATGGTCACTCAAAAATGAAGTATTTGCGAAGAACTTTTAAGGTTTGCTCCTTGCTTGTAGGCTTAAAGGCTGAATCATACATTATTTAAGCCTGTATGTTGTACACAGCCAGGCCTGTTTTATTTTCAGATTGCACTAGTACTCATTAGATAATAATTTTCTGTTCTTTATGTCTTTTGAAATTTACATGGTGTAACTCAGAGTTTAAATTCCGATGTCTTGAGGATTTACAGATGACACTAAGTTGTTCTACTGTTTTGTAAGTCTGTAAAACTGTCTCATTTAGTTTGTTTGATCATTAATAAAAAAATACAACTTTTTAAGATTTATAAAATTTGGAGATCTAATTATTTTACCTCGAAACTGACCAACTTGTTTACTGGTTTGTATACCCCTCAACTTAAATGAGACGGTTTTATGCGTACAACCACACAACTAGTCATAATATTCACCGAGGACATTAACTGGTTATTTGTATATCTCATAGTACTAGTTTTTGTAGAGGAATAAACATAGAAATTGTATAATAGATTAATAGTGCATTAACTAGTGTCTAGTGATGCTCCCTTGGGTGTTTTGACTAGTGCTCATTATGTCTTAGGCTTTTGTGTGTTTTTTTAAAGAAGTGACCGGTGTTGGAAAATAATATAATCTATACGGAACGTTGGTGTTTAACTTGAAATCTTTTATCCGTAAACATCCAAATCCAAACTAACACATACTTGAAATAACTCGGCCGAAACCTCGTTTTTTTTGAAAATTAAAATGTATCTTACCCCTCAAGCTGATCTTACAATCTCCAAAAAACCAACATTTTTGAGAGTTCTGAAAGATGCTATCACTGTGAAGATGTAATGTGTTGCTTTTAATGCGCTGTGAACAACCTGGATTGAGAATTTGGAACCCCTCTGTTACAAAATCAATGCTAGATTTTCTACTTCACCCTTGCCTACTTCCTCTCTTTTTACTTGTGTTTAATCTGCCCTTCCGATATCATTAGGAAGTCGGGGTATGTAAATGTGTGTTGCAGTTCTGTTTTAAGCAGTTGTTATCTTTATAAAACTAGGGCATTTACTGCTGTTTTTCCTTCAAAACAGCATACTGGCTTGGAAATGATCCAAACGGAAATAGTTACCATGTGACTAATTCACTAAGTCGACCCATCTTGTTTATTTTTAACTTACTTTTGAGGTATCTGTTTTTCTTGTTGAGTCACTAGCAATATTCAGTATCCATCCTGTAACTGCCAGGATATGGGAGATGGAAAAGGACAATGGAAAAGGGTTGTGGACTCATACAAATAGTTGTTGTGCAAAAGATAAGGATTCCAGTATCTGACGTTGCTCTGAAGAGTGGAATGGCATTGTTCTGGGAAACGACGGATATTACGATTGTTACCATTCCTCTTGCTGTTTGATTAACCAGGGTTACTATTATTCCTAGCATATTGTAGTGGCAGTTTGGTTTAATCTCCATTGATTGAATGTTGTTAGCTAGCTGCTGTCTGGCTCTTTTTATTGACTAGTTTAAATGATTAGCGAGTCTCTATTGATTGGAAAATTAGGGCATTAGTTTGGAGTATGGTGATGAATGCGTAGTAACAGTTCAACTGAGAGCTAGGTTAATACTACACTCAACACGGAGGAAAAGCTGCGTAAATCTGACACCTTACCTCACCACGGGAAGGAGCCTTTCTTGATTCATATTGTTGCTGCACTGAACCATACAATCATTAGATGTTACAGCCACTTGATTGAGGTGATGGAACATTTCCTGCCTGAGTATTTCCGGCTGCAGCTTCAAGTATTCATGATAGGACAGTTACTGTCTAAACTCTAACTATGTGCATTTTCATATCAGTATGATCTTACATAATTCATTTTCCATGTTTTTTGTTACAACCTTGGACTTGAAATATCCGAGAATCAGTGATCAACAAACTTCATGATGAAGCTCTTCTCCCCAGGTATAGGATGTTGTCTTCCATTACTGTTCTGTTATCTGATAGATATGTTATTTTCCGGGCTGAATCCATGCTACTCCATATATGATGGAGAGTATATTAAAAAAATAGAGAATTTATATCAGAAATAAATTCTTTTATGTATTATTGTATGATTGCAGTTCGCAATTACAACCCCTTTTAAGCTTTGTTGTTTCTATGGCCCTTCTTTCAGATTGGTTGGTTTCTAATTAGGCAAAAAATAGTTTCGGCTTTACCAAGTGCACAAAATCTCATTGAAGACGGCACGTATCCGTCACTTTGGAGTGACGGATACCATTTCCTCTCATAAATGACCCAAATAGAGGAGAGAGGAAAGCACATGGGGGTGCCCCCACCTTGTCCCCCCTATCCGTTTTGTGAGTGACATTACCCGTCACTTGCTCCGACCCGTCTTCAGCAAGACTAACTGTACCAAGTGACTTCTGTTTTATGAATCAACTCATGTACTGTTTTACTTTCTGTATTGTTCAAATTGGAATGTAACTATGCGCTTAATTTTGGTATAATTTGTTTATGAGCCAGTTTTTTATTTTTACATTGTTAGTTGTTACTTTAGTCATTCTGTATTCTGCTGTAATCCGAGCAGTGCACATCTGCGCGAAACTGTTGCTTTGTGTTATGAATTCTGGAATACCAGATGCTTCTGGTTAGGTGAATTTATGGAAAATTGATACTCTTTATGTCTCCATCACTTCATATTGTATGACTTGTGACTTTATGTACATATGACTAGCGTGAGATTGGTCGTTCTTTGATCCGCGTGGATATGGCTACCTAGCTGCAAGCACCCAAGTGCAACCTTCTTGAATTCTGCGGATATGAGTCTACTTTCTGGTTTACAAAGGTACTTCTCCTTTCTTTCTCCTGTTTCATGTTGTTTCGTCATGATTATTGATCGCTAATACAGCTATACCAGCCTTTCTAGTTTCTTCCATTTTCACAATGATAAAACTCTGACAGTATATACTCCCCATTTTGTGATAATAGATACTCCGTACAACATTACAAAAATAATTATGTGAAAATACAGAAATTGAAATTTCTAAGAATTTTGATCCGTCTTTAGTTGAAGAAGTTGCTCTCTTCTCGGTCTCTCCGTTGCCAGCTGAAAAATATGGCGTTAACCAAGTCTTGAATATGAAAGGGGCTCGCGTATGGAGTTCAGTAATGCCAAGTCAACTACCCTTCATTCTTTCTCATAAAAACAATTCTGTTGTTGCAGCTGATCAAGTCCTCTGATAAAAATGGCGAGCAAGAAGAAAAATACAAATACAAACAGGAACAAATACTTGCCGTAGGACGTCTGGGCTCAACATATTCTTCCTAGACTGCCTGTCAAGACTCTGTTGAGATTCAGGTGTGTATGTAAATACTGGTGCTCTGTAATTGATGAATCTGATTTTATTTACGTGCATCTAAAACTATACGAGAACAATTGCGACAAGAATCAAATTCTAGCCATGGAAGGTTTGGGGTATGGTGGGTACAAAGGATCTAGGTTTACAATTCGTGCCTTCGTGGAGCTCACACGTTAAGGAAAACTTCCCAAATCTTTAAGACTTCAGAATCTTGCAGGATGTTGAGTTGTAATGGGTTGGTTTTGTTGCAATTTGGTGGTTATCACTTGAAACTTCGGAATCCTTCTGTTAGAAGATGCATGATACTACCTCCTAATCCATTTGCTGCTCACCGTAACAGTAATTACCAGAACATGTCACAGTAAAAGATTTTCTTTGTGGAGAACAGTGGCACATCTTTTATCTATGGGAAGAATTCTTGTAAGATTACCGATCACCATTTGCAGCCCTTGGGAAAGACTATGAGTCGTCATATAACTTCGGAACCTTATATGGAGAACTTGGTGTTACGTAGAGGCTATGCTGATAGAACTTCTACGCATTCCCCGTAAATTGCAGAAGATTGCACGAGAATGATTTTGTTAGTCACGTTATAATGGCCTTAATGTAGCATGTCAGCTATCCTGCTAAAAAGTAATAAGGCCGTTTACAGAGGTACCGGTGTTGGGGATTTGATACTGTACGTGTGCATCAAGCTTGCCGTTGCGGCTCCTTATTTAACAACAATAATGTATTTCCAGGCAAAAGCATTTTCTGGAGTTTTGTATGTAGCTTATGGTTCAATTCATTGGGACGTGGAGCATCGAAGTTTGTCTGTAGTTCCGTTGTCCTTGACGACAACTAGCTACTGTATCTATTTTTGTTACTGATCGGTCAAATATTTTTAGCTACACAAAATCTCATTGAAGACGGCACGTATCCGTCACTTTGGAGTGACGGATACCATTTCCTCTCACAAATGACCCAAATAGAGGAGAGAGGGAAGCACATGGGGGTGCCCCCACCTTGTCCCCCCTATCCGTTTTGTGAGTGACATTACCCGTCACTTGCTCCGACCCGTATTCAGCAAGACTAACTGTTTTAGCTAAACTTGTAATTTTTGTATGAGTGATACTTTAGTTCCGTTGTCCTTAACAATTCGCATGGTAGGTTTGGGAACCTTGAATTGGAATTGAATTCCCTAATTGAGATATTTCAAGTGTTTGGGAACCCCTAGAATTTGGAATTGGAGTTGACTCAATTCCTTATCAATTCCTAGCTAGTTAAAATTTGGGGTTATCATATGGTAGTCATTTCAATTCCATCACTTCTTACGTTTTATGTTGTGACGCAAATTTCATCAAAATATTTTTATTTATGATATTTTTTCCGATCGCAAATATTTTCCGAGACAATATTTAATTTTTCAAATATAAAACATCCAATGACCTCGACCCATATCCGTCTCGTCCAAGTTCAATTCCATGGGTTTCAAACATTTGAATGTCTACAATTAAAATCATGAAAATGAAATCAATTATGTGTTTCCAAATGCTACCTCACATTATTTGCATTTTCCGCTGCATAAAAGTATAAAACCTTGAATTTCTAAACTCACAACTTACTCCGTAATATGTATGCTACATTCGTCCCGATTAATTGTTTACTTTTTCAATTGTTGTGAGCGGATTTGAATAAATATCTATGTGCACTGTGCGTCTATCTGTACCTAATAAATTTCGCTGTTCACGAAATCTAAATACAATCATCATACCCGGTTATCTTTTGGGAAAATGCAAATAATGAAACACTCTGCTTTGGTACTCGAAGAGAAAGAAACTAGACAGGCGCACATTTGACTTAAATTACTGTACTTTCCAACTTGGTATAAATGGAGTAATAAACTGGGTGCATATACTCTGCAGTCATCAAACTGTTTTTTCATCTCTGTTACCTATTTTTTTTTTACTGTATTATAGAGGTTGGTAAAGCAAAGGATGGCAGAAAAAGGAGGCGAGTGGCCAGTGATAGGGATTGACCTAGGGACGACATACTCATGTGTCGCTGTTTGGCGACATGATCATGTTGAGATCATCCCTAACGACCAGGGTAACCGTACTACTCCTTCTTGTGTTGCTTTCTCTGACTCTGAGCGTCTCATTGGCGAAGCTGCTGTCAATCAAGCTGCTATGAATCCTTCCAACACAATCTTCGGTTTCTTTCTTTCTCTTTCTGTTTAATCTACTGTATTTCCTTTTTACTGATATCCTTTTTCCCGTCTACTGCCCTTGAAGTAGCTGTGACAGGAAATTAACTAAATTCTCCTTGTATCATGGTGCTAGAATCGCCGTATAATTTCTAGTTGATTAGTTATCTGATTGTTGGTGATGGTGAATTTTTTAAAAATTTTGCTTCAAATTTGTTAATGTTATTATCCTCGGCTTTCTGGTTGTGTAAATAAAATTTGTTAGTGATTATATTGTTGTTTTGACAGATGCAAAAAGGCTTATAGGAAGACAATTCAGCGATGATAGTATACAAGAAGACATTAAACTGTGGCCATTTAAGGTTATAGATGGAATTGATTCGGGCAAAGATGACAAGCCATTGATTGTTGCTAATTACATGGGTGGAGAGAAGACCTTCACTCCGGAAGAGATATCTGCCATGATCTTATCGAAAATGAAAGATGTTGCTGAGGCTTTCCTTGGCAGCGCAGTGAAGAACGCTATCGTCACTGTGCCAGCATACTTCAATGATTCACAGCGTCGAGCAACCAAAGATGCTGGAACAATTGCAGGCCTCAATGTGGTCCGTATCATTAATGAGCCGACAGCTGCTGCCATGGCTTATGGGTTGGACACAAAGATTAATCAAAACAGTGGTAATAAAAAAAATGTGTTGGTGTTTGACCTTGGAGGCGGAACATTTGATGTGTCTTTGGTAGCAATAGAGAAGGGTGAGATAAAAGTTCAAGCTGTTAGTGGAGACACCCACCTTGGTGGGGTAGACTTTGACAACAGAATGGTGACGGAGTTTGTTAGGGAGTTTAAAACGAAGCACAAACAGGATATTAGCAAGAATCCAAAAGCCCTTAGAAGACTGAGAAATGCTTCAGAGAGGGCGAAAAGGGTACTGTCATCAACTCCACAGGCGAAAATTTCTATTGAATGCCTTTATGAGGGTATTGATTTCAGTTCTACTATTACTCGTACTCGTTTCGAGAAGTTGAACATAGATTTGTTTAGAAAATGTATGGTTGTAGTTGAACAATGCTTGGTAGATGCTGGCGTTGAGAAGAATGATGTCGATGATGTTGTCCTCGTTGGTGGATCAACTAGGATACCCAAAGTTCAGCAGATGTTGCAGGACTTCTTTGATGGGAAGAAACCGTGTAAAAGCGTTCACCCTGATGAGGCTGTTGCATATGGGGCTGCTATGCATGCTGCTATTTTAAATGGTGTTGGTAGTAGTAATAAGGGCATTGTTCTGGTGGATGTCACGCCTTTATCTCTCGGCACGAGTATAAAGGGCGATATAATGTCCGTAATCATTCCGAGGAACACAACGATTCCTGCCAGGATGAATCATAGATATGTAACTTCGTTTGATAACCAAACTTCTGTTAGAATTGATGTGTATGAAGGAGAGAGACCTTGTGTTAAAGACAACAACTTGATAGGCGACTTTATGCTTTCTGACTTTCCTCCTGCGCCTAGACGTGCAACTGAATTTGATGTATGCTTTGACATCGACGTGGATGGCATTCTGAATGTTTCGGCAGAGGTAATAAAAACAGGAGAGAGAAAGCAAATCACGATTATCAATCAAAATGGACGGCTTTCAAAGGAGGAGATCGAGAGGATGATAGAAGAAGCTGAAATGTACAAGACTCAAGATGAGAAGTATAAGAAGATGGTCAATGCTAAGATCGCTTTGGAGGATTATGCAAACACAATGTGGGATGCACTGCATAATAACGGAAAGCTCGAGATCAGCGCATTTGTGAAAAAGAAGCTGACGGAGGCCGTTGGTGAGACATTGGAATGGCTAGAAGAGATCTGTGACACTTGTGAGGCTTCAGACTTTAATGAGAGATTGGTTGATCTGAAAATCATTTGCGGGGACTTTGCTTCCAAACTGTCGCTATGATGAAAGACTTTGCTTCCAATCTGTCTTACTATCAGGTCTACTGTCTTGATGGGGAATCGATATTGGAGGTGAGCCCTCTTTATGTTACGGTCTTCAGTCCTCGAAAGAGGAGACTATTTCTTCAAGTATCCCTCTTTGGAGGCTCTGTACTTGCCTGCCTTGTATTTCTCAGAACTTTGCTCATCCAACTTTGATGATAATCAGTAGACAGTATGTACTTGTACAAGTAATGTATGAAAGGTTGTGACTTTATGCTTAGGAAAATGTCCATTAGTAAAGTTTCATGTCAGCTTTGCTAATAGACTTCCTTACCATAAAACAAGGATTACACAGGACTTTTGTTTGGAGGGGGACCTGACAGATTTGCTGGACTTGAAGGTATGAATCTTTGTTTGGCACAGCTTTGGGCCATATATTTAGATTCTTAAGCGCAGAATATTTCCAGTTATTAGTAATTGCACTTCTGCATTTAAAAGCCTAGAATGGACGACTTTATCACTTTATGCATGCAACTGATGCAAACCAAATTACAAGTTTGTGACGGATATATGGACGACTTTATCACTTTATCACTTTATGCATGCAACCGATGCAAACCAAATTACAAGCCTAGAATGGACGGCTTTATCACTTTATCACTTTATGTATGCAACTTATCACAAACTTGTGATGGATATCGTTGTCTTTCAAAAAATATCCATGAGAGGTGAGAGGGGAAGCACATGGGGGTGCCCCACCTTGTCCCCTCTCCATTTTTGTGAGAGGTCTTCAGCTTGTGACGAGATTAACCCGTCACAAGCAAGAAGCTTTGAATTACTTAATATTCGAGTATTCTTTTATCTAATAATGAGGTTTAATAAGTTGGTCGTGTGCATACTGTCTTATCTCTCCGATACAAATGGTAGCATAAGGAAAAATGGGTTATTTAAAAAAAGTGCAAAAGTGAGGGGTAAAATTGGAAGTTTTGAATGCCAAATAAATACGGTGTATTAAAGATTCGCTTTTGGGTTTTCTTTTGTGTCTGCCCTACAGTAAGATGGTCTTACACGAAAATTGTCGGTAATGTAAATATAAATCCGATTTACACAACCAATTAGGGCAGAGCAAGTTTAGGCCCAAACCGGAAAATGGACAGGACCGGATTCATCTCGGTCCGGTCCTCGGACCAAGATCGGTTAATTTCGGTTCAGACTTCAGATCGAATGGACAGAGATTTAGGTTTTTTGTATTAATTTTCGAAACTTTATTACTTAATCAAGTATTTTATCTTCAAAATAATATTATAAACTTAATATTGATAATGATTATTTACGCTAAATATAATTTAATTGCCTAATTCTTTTGATTTATTGAAATTAAGTTTTAATTAAAATTAAAAATCTTAAACTTCGGTCCAAGACGGAACCAGCCCAAAAAATACAGTTTCAGACTTTCAGTCTGGTCCAAGACAGAAGTCTTTAGGTCCGGTGTTTGGTTTACCCTAAAGATTTGTCGGTCTTCAGTCCGATCCGGCCCCGCCTGTACCAAGCCCTACAAACAACACAGTTGCGTAATTCTCTACAAATTTGCATCGATTCATCCATCTGAATAAAACCCTATTTTCAGTCTACCCAATCTCTCATTATTCTCCACCATCAACTTCCTGCTATTTGATCTAAACTTTTTTGCTGTGAAACAATGAAGAAGACGAAGAAGCGCAAAACTTCGCAAACCACCACCGAAACATCAGACAAAAATTCACCTATGATATCTGAAATCATCAGTTACATTCCACCGGAAGTGTTGACTCAAATTCTCGCAGATTTGCCTGTGAAAACCTTATTGAGATTCCGAAGCGTATGTAAATCTTGGTGCTCCATCATTTATGACACTAATTTTGTTTCCATGCAACTTAAACATAGCAGTCTTGGTCGTCGCGACAAGAATGAATTATTATTCGGCCTTCAGAGGTTGGGACACCGTGAAGAAAGTGGGTGCGTATTGACAGTTCTTCAGGCTAACAATCTTAAAGAAACCCGCCACATTTTTGAGGTATCGGATATATATGGATACTACATCATAGGGAATTGTAATGGTTTACTATTGGTGCGACGATATGGTCCTCCTTGTTACCGGAAAGAATTGAGATTGTGGAACCCTAGTATTCGCAAATCTTTGATTCTTCCCGCGAACCCACTTCCCCCAGATTTGATCGGTGATGCTTTGTACATGTTTGGGTTTGCCCATGATAGTAAGGATTATAAAGTGGTTGCGATCACATTTGGAAAAACTAAGGGCGACAAGAAATCTAAGATGTATGCTTCAGTTTATACGCTCAGTGATCAACAGTGGACTATTAGAAACGATGGGTTGAATATCAAATATTCGTACTTTGAGAATTTGTTTGGGTATAATAACCGCATGTTTAAATCAATAGCGGTTTATTTGCAAGGGGCGGCACATTGGCTTGGAGATGATCCATTCAGGAATAGTAAGCAGCGGAAGAAATCAACTCATCTTGTTTCTTTTGACTTTGATATGGAAAAATTTAACTTTTCGGAACTTCCCTTTGCTTCGTACGAAAAAAGATCATTGAGGGTGCTATTCCTTTTTGGGGAGTCACTAGCGATTTTCAGTATTTCTTCAGTAAGTTCGAGCATAAGGGTGTTGGAAAACGGTGCATGGACTCTACGGTTTTCAGGATCTTCAATTGCGGATGGTCACGAAGTATTCAGCTCGGTGGAATATGAAAAGGTGTTCTATTTTGAAAGTGATGGTGGCTGCTATATTAATTTTGGGGAGTGGTCTTACAACATTGCTAGTTGTCAAGTGCAGAAGTTAACGAAGTCAAATCTAGGACTGGAAACGTATTCAGAGAGCTTGGTTTTGCACAAAGGATACGGAGCCAAGGATCTGATATCATTCCCATGACTAACAACAGAACACGATGGAATAGGGAAGATAGATATATCTTTGATTTTAATTACAACTTCGTACAAATTACAACTTCGTCTCTTGATTTTCTTAGTTATGAACTGGAAAGCTTCAACGACACAGTACAAATTACAACTTCGTCTACTATAGATTTTGAAATATCTATGCATGTTTGCTTATTCTCCTTTGGGTTCATTGTTTGATTTTAATCATAGATATTGTAGGACGACAGGACCTACAACATATTATTTACGAGTACTATTCTAGTTTCCTGATTAATAATGCTATGTTGAGGAAACAATTATGGATAATTTTAATTCCACCTCACTCCTTGGTGTCGTCTAAAGCTACCGAAGGC
This sequence comes from Silene latifolia, assembly GCF_048544455.1. Classification (NCBI taxonomy): domain Eukaryota; kingdom Viridiplantae; phylum Streptophyta; class Magnoliopsida; order Caryophyllales; family Caryophyllaceae; genus Silene; species Silene latifolia. The sequence continues at coordinate 15,785,977 of NC_133531.1, forward strand.
GAAATACTACCTCTATTGGTTATCATCCCTCGTTCGTATGACATAGCTAAAACGAGGCTAAATGGGTGCTGAAGAAAGGTTATAGGTTGTTAATTGGCGATGGCGGAACATTGATTTTTGGCGATAAGGGAAGGTGGATATTGTAGGACGGATACTCGGGTAGTGGCACAGACGCGACATATCTGCGCTCTGGAGGTGGAGGAAGCGAAAGCAGCCTTGCTTTTTCGTGTTAAAGATAGCGAGACAAATGGGGGTGGGTAAATTGAAAACAAGACAAGACAGTAAGGCTAAGCAACCACATAATCAAAACATTGGGCATGAAAAATCATATAAATCCCGAATCCCGATCACGCCAATATTAATCCCCTGTCTTCTAAAAGGATTCAGTGAGATGTTATTTCAGGAAGACCTACATTGAAACAAAATATATTTAGAATTGCATTGCTCTGATTGCTAATTCACATTATAAGACAAACAAACAATTTTGTATTCATGTCATTTGTAAACGTCATTGCTCTTTCATTTACACATTTTACTCATTTATGGACTTTTTTTTTCATAAAATTTCCACGCTCTATCCTTCTCTTAAGTAGAGAGTCAAAATTTCTCTCTTTTCTTCTGCAACATATTAATCAAATTAATTCTCATCAAAATTTTGAAATGAATATCAATTTACATATTAAATAAAACATTACTTCATTTTATTGATAAATTACATTAACTTTGTTGATTTCTTCAATTTGAGTTTGATTTTTTAATTAGGGTTTGTGGGAGGGGTGACATAATGAATTAAATTTGCACCAAACTTGTTCGAATGTCGTTTGAAATTTCGTTAGCATAATTAGTTTGCTTCTTTCAATCATCTTCAACATCGTCAACAATCTTGACACCATAATTAATTAGAAATTGGTTCAAAAAAGAAACAAATATGAGGAAAATTTAATTCTACGGGATTTTGCAATCAAGCATTTCAAAGGTGGATTGAAATGTTAAGAATGATTGATTAATGTGACAATGATTAGTAGAAGGAACTTGAATGCAGATATTTTTTGAATGTTAAGGGCTTAAGGCTAATATTGGTAATTGACATTCATGTAACTTATCAACACAAATCGAATTCTAGTATTTGATGACATTGAATTGCAGGTATGCAGATAATTATAATCCCATATATAGAGTAGGTCTTCTGAGAGACGGTCTCTTAATAAGGTTTATTGAGAGATCATTGTACAATTTTAAGAAAAAGTGGTACTAAAGGTAATAAAATAGGTACAAATCATGATTAATGATAAAATGGGTACATTTATTATGTAAATAGGTACAAAATTACTATGTCACGATCAACAATAAAAGGGGTACAAAATACAAATAAAAGGGTACGAAAAATTGGTCTCTCAATAACTTAGTGAGAGACCGTCTCTCCCAAGTTTTAGTGATATTTAAGTTGCATAAATTGGGGACAAATTAGAAGTTTTAGATTCCCATTTTAGGTTTGAAGTGAGCAAATTCTTTTTCTTTGAGAGAGAAGGAAACAATGAGAGTTTAGAGTGGGTGAAGTAAATGAGAAGAGTAATTACGGAAAACATGTACATGATTAAGTAAATCATGTCCATGAAATAGCAACACCCTTTGTAAATGGGTCACAAACCTTCAACCTAAACCCAACTCAAGTAAATTTTGTATTAGGTTTGTGACTCAATTAAATAAGGGTTAATACTTTTTCAAATACGGATTTTACTCAATTAAATAATGATCTGTCATCGTCTAAACCTCAACCCAAACTCGTTTTTTTCGTTTCAGGTCCGTGTTGTGTTTTCGTGTCATATCAACATTTGGGAGTGTAAATAAAATCTTGCGACGGAAAATTAAAACAATTTAAGGATAATTTACATTAATTAACCGAAGATGTCTTAGTTTAGTGGTTAAGACGGAGGTATTGTGGACAATAGGTCCCAGGTTCGAATCCCCCTCCCCTCTATTGTAATGCGACTAAGTGCGCGCTTCGATTGACCAAAAAAAAAAAATTTACATTAATTAATGGATAATAAAACTTAACCCAAATTTGTTAATTTTGTGCTGAATTCGTGACACTTTCTCGGATTGTGTCATTGTTTACAAGCTCTAATTTACAAGTTATGCAAGGAAGTGAAGGAACTACCCAGCAAGAGTGGAGTAATAGATTCGGAACATCAAATATGGAAAGTACTAATTCGATTGAAATTTGAAACTCGAATAAATTGGATGAAGCCAACTAACTAGCTAGACACGTTTTCCCCAATTAAGTTCCAGTTTTAGGAAAGTTTTACACCGACACATATACACCCTTATCACTTTATATATACACAGAAATCATTACTCCAACACAATACTCCATTTATTATTTCTCTTACAACAAATTTCATCTTACAAAAACAAAAGCCTAATATTAATTAGTATTACAAACTACAACATACGGAAGTGAATCACAATAATAATGTCAGGAATTAAGAGGTGCCGTGGAGTTGAAGAACATGAAAAACAAGAGATGGCGAAGAAGTTGAAGATTGTCCAAGATCCAAAGGAATTACGCGCCTCAATGTTGAGAGCTCGATATGCAAACATCATCGCTAAGTCATGTGAAGTGCTGAAAAAGAGTGAGGAGAAAGCAAGAACCAAAGAATTGTCAGCGAACCAAAGGCGGCGACTAGAAGAGAGACAGGCAGCTCGCCTTGCCTTAGACAAGCTAGAGAAATCGGTTCAATTTGACGACAGCTATGGAATTACAAAGGAGCTGGAGGTTTTAGCGGGATGCTCAATGTCTCGTTTAGGTTATGTTGGCAGAAGACGGATGGAGAAGCTTGGTTTGTTCTTTAAGGTTGATTTACCTCAATTCGTTTTCTAGATTAAACAACCATTCTTCCTCTGATTGAATATTGCAGTAATTTTGAAGTTGTATTTGTAGTCGTTGGAAATCAAATCAAATATAATAACTATTGTAAGTTTAATTTCACAATAAAAGTTAGGGTGACTATAATTTATTCTACTGGACGGTCCTATGGTATAAGACGGTTTTTTTTTTTCAAGAGTGTTGCTGGAATGCTGGTTATGTAAATATAAATCCGGTTTACACAAACAACCCAATTTGTAAAGTTTTGGGCAAGCCCAACATCCATTTGAATAAAACCCTAATTTCAATTGACCTAATCTCCTTTTTTTTCTCCATCATTTTCCTTTAAATTGGCTTTGATTAATTTGTATCTATATCTCTACCCAAAAAAATAAAAAATTATTATCTATATAACGTAATTCCCAGGAGACCCATGATGTCAGAATTCAGTTATATTCCACCGGAATTGGTGACTCTAATTCTCGCAAATTTGTCTGTGGAAACCCTGATAAGATTCAAATGCGTCTGTAAATTATGGTGCTCCATCATCGACCACCCTAATTTTGTTTCCATGCATCTTAAATACACCCGTGTTCGTCGGGACAAGGATAAATTATTGTTCGCCCTTGAGAGGTATGGCCGCTACGGACAAAGAGGGTGCTCATTGGCAGTTCTTCAGACCGACACTCTTAAAAAAACCAGTGGCATTTTTAGGATAAAAGATGTATTTGGTTACTCCATTTTAGGGGCTTGTGATGGATTACTCCTAGTTCAACGATACGGTCCTCCTAGTTTCAAGAAAGAATTAAGATTTTTTTTTTTTGGTAAAATGTGAGTCTTTCCATTAATAATAAAAGTGGCGTATTACAAGTACAATCATTATCCAATCCAACATTCAACCTAATCATAATAATCAGCTTAACAATTGATACCTATGCTAATTAACCATTGAGCATCAGTGGAATTGATCCTAGACGGGAGTAGACTTTGTATCCTTCCACGAACAACCTGTATCAAATGCTTCAAAACTAAAGAAGGCCTCTTCACTTGTAACTCAATTCTGCAAATATTCCTCTCACCCGTCGATTTCAGTTTCATGATAAGCTAACCAAGCCATAGAACACACCTTATGTTGCATCTTGGAGTAATTACCATGAGAACCGTGCACTGTCAGATGCAGCCAATTCTCCAGTCCCCTCAGAATCTGCTTACTAAACTTACATGAACCAAATAAATGAACATGTGATTCAGTCTCGTCTTCACAAAGAATACATAGATCAGAATCACAGATTCTATGCTTATGTAACTTCTCACGAGTATTCAGAGCTTCCAGTTTAATCAACCAGCCTACCATAGAATGTTTGGGTACATTCCAACCACCCCAAACTTCCTTATACCCGAAACGAGCGGGTGCGGCCCCTGAACGATCATATCCCGACCTAATAGAATAGCCTTTGGCATCAGGTATCCAAAGACCATTCTGGTACCCACCAGACAACCTCTCCTTAACTTTGCAAATGTTCCTCCAGTTCCAATTGGAATCTGGAGGAGGCTTATATACATCCCAATTAGTGCCTTTTATATAGACATGATCAACCCATTGCACCCACAGTCTATCAGCTTTCGTATAAATCCAATGCACCAATTTCCCTACAATAGCAATATTCCATAAACTTGCCTCTTTGACACCTAATCCACCACATTTCTTGCTCCTGCACACAACCTGCCATGCTACCAGAGGAGCCCTTGTATAAGCAGTATCACCATCCCATAAATAATTGCGACAAACAGCCTCAATCTTTCTGATCACCAACTTGGGAATTAGGAAAATAGAAGCCCAGTAGTTATGAAGTGTATTCAGAACAGAGTTGATCAAAGTTAACCTGCCAGCATAGCTCAGTTTCTTAGCTCCAATACTCTTGACCCTAGCCACAATCTTATCAATAAGAATGTTACAGTCCTGCCTGGTTAACCTGGTAGCCTGAATAGGAATACCCAGGTATTTCATAGGCAAGTCACCATCTTTAAATCCAGTAATTTGAAGAATATCACACTGAGTCTCCATTGCCACCCCTCTGAAAACTACCTCAGATTTACCAGCATTAACCTTTAAGCCTGTGGTGGAGGAAAAAGTAGAGAAAGACTTGAGAATAAGCATAATAGAACGCACATCCCCTTTGCAAAACAACAACAAATCATCAGCAAATAAGAGGTGTGTCAGCTTCAAGCCCCCACACATTGGATGATATCTAAAATACCATTTCTGAGTAGCATAATCAAGCACCCTGGACAAGTACTCCATGCAGATTGTAAAGAGCAAGGGGGAGACAGGGTCCCCTTGCCTTAACCCTCTTCTACCCTTGAAGTATCCAAAATTAGCACCATTCAAACTCAAAGAAAAAGTAGTAGTTGTTACACAGAGCATAAGCAACTTCCTAAACTTTACAGGGAATGCAAGAGCAACCAACATTTGTTCCAAAAACTTCCATTCAATTGAATCATAAGCTTTCTGAAGATCCAATTTGAACATGCACCGTGGAGAAACATTACTTCTATTATACAGTCTGACCAAATCTTGACAGATTAGGATATTTTCCAAAATACTCCTCCCTTGTATGAAAGCACCTTGATTCCTACTAACAATGTCAGGTAGGATGAGAGACAGTCTATTACAAATCAACTTTGAGATCACTTTGTACACCACATTGCAGCAAGAGATGGGTCGAAAATGCTGAACACTGGTTGGCCTATCAATTTTGGGAATAAGAGTTACTGAAGTAGAGTTGATTTGTTGCAGCAATTTGCCATGTTCAAAGAAATCCTTCACAGCAAGGCATATATCAGAACCCACTACTGCCCAGGCATCCTTATAAAACTGACTTGTATACCCATCAGGACCAGGGGATTTATCCTTGGGTATAGTCAAAAGACACTTCCTGATTTCAGTATCAGTTACAGGTTTGGATAGAATATCACAGTGCTCCTGGGTGCAACACTTGCCTCTTTGCACCAGCTTAACATTCACATCAATAGTTTCATGGCTAGTTCCCAAGATATCCTTGTAATAAGACAGGAAAGCTTCTTGAATCTGAGCCCCCTCAGTGCAAATAACCCCATTCATATCCTCAATCATCAAAACTTTATTCAACATTGCTCTTTTTTTAATTGCCCTATGGAAATAAGAAGTATTAATGTCCCCTTCCAAAGACCATTGAAGTTTAGCTTTCTGAGTAAGGAAGCTATCTCTAGCTTTGATAAGCTCTTTCAAATCCTGATGAAGCTCCATTTCCTGCTGCATCAGATCCAGATTGCCTGGGTGATCCACTAACTGCTTTTGAATGTGTACCAGCAGATCACTAGTAATATTTGTACTATTTTCAATATCAGAAAAACAGTGTTTATTCAGTTGTTTCAACACTGGTTTCAGCAGCTTTAACTTCTTAACAATGGTAAACATAGGTGTCCCTGGGTAATACTTACTCCAAACAGACTGAACACTGCCCAGGAACTGATCAGACTGCCCCCACATATTAAAATACTTGAAACTTCGTCTACCACCAAATTAAAAGAAAGAAAGAAAGAAAGAAAGAATTAAGATTGTTTAACCCTTGTATTCGCAAATCATTAATTCTCCCCATGAACCCACTTCCCCCTGGTTTGATCGGTAGGGGCAAGTATATTTTTGGATTCGCCCGTGCTAGTAAAGATTATAAAGTGGTTGCGATCACATTTGGAGATAGTGATGAAGCTAAGAAGATGTATGTCGCAGTTTATACACTTAGTGATCAACAATGGACTGTTAGAGATGACGGGTTGAATATTGATAGTTCGTATCTTAAGAGTTTGATTAACGGCAATAACAGCCAAAGTAAATCAAATACGATTTACTTTCAAGGAGCGGCACACTGGATCGGAAATAATTTATATGGGGATATTAACGAGCGAAGTAATCAATCAACTCATCTCATTTCCTTTGACTTTGATACGGAAAAATTCACGTTTTGAATCGCCCTTTGCTTCATACGAAGAAGACTCATCGAGGTTCTGTTTCTTCGAAGGGAGTCACTAGCGATTTTCAAGATTTTTCTTGGTAAGGTCCAAAGATAAGGGTGCTGGAAAACGGTGTGTGGATTCTGCAGTTCTCAGGATCTTCAAGTAACAATGGTTATAACTTATTCAGCTCGTTCACCTTTAAGTACTCGAAGGAAAAAGTGTTGTATTGTGAGAGTGATGGTGGCCGTCTTATTTGTGGGGAAGGTTCCTACAACATTGCTACTTGTCGAGTCCGACAGCTAGTAAAATTGAAGAACTCGTATATAAATCTAGAAACATATTCGGAGAGTTTGGTGTTATACAAGGGATACGGAGCCAAGGATCTGGTGTCATTCCTATGAATAAGAGCCGCAGGGGAGAAATGAAACTAATCTATCATTAATCTGAACTAGTTGTTTATTAAACTATCCCAATATGTAGTCGAGTAATATGTTGGGCAAACGTGTTTGGTGGAGATTTTATAGTCTTGTGAAGTCGGCCGAATAACTTATCAGATGGTCTTTAATGGGACATGAAGCTTGACCTTGAGGGAGTATGGGCAAGGTGGATTGCTTTGACTGTTCAGAAGCTTTGGATGTTCAAGGTTTGAACTGGCAACTCCGATTATGCTTATTGACTGCATAGATAAGTATTTGCAGCACAATGTCGATATTTTATGTTAATAATAAGCATATCAATCACAACAATATCTCCACAAATCAAGGAAGTCAATCAACAGATTGATTGAGCATCTCGGCTAAGTATAGCTACTGTATATTATTGCTTATATTTTCCTCTTTATACTCCTTATTTTATGGATCAAATTATTTGATTCACACTAACCTAATACTCATGTATTTAGTATATATACAACTTATGTACTCTCTGTAACATAACTTAACATATAATACAATCCTTCTCTTTACATGGTATCACGATCCATCTCGATCCAAACCATCATCACTTCCGTCGTTCTTATACTTGCAACCGTATCACCACCCATGGCAGCCAATACCAACTCCCTTATCCCTAACCTTGATGAACCCAACAAACCCCTCCTTTCCCTCTCATTTCCTACTTGCACCAAACTCACTGCCACAAACTATCGTACTTGGCAATTTCAAATAACCCGTCTCCTTCAAGGCTACGCCTTGTTCTCCTACCTTGACGGAACCACCACACCACCCAGCAAAACCATCACCCCTGACCCAACCACCGCCACACCCAAGCCTGAACCCGTTCCCAACCCGGCCTACGGCACATGGTTTCGCCAAGACCAACTTATTCTTGGAGCCATTGCCGGCACCCTTGACGAATCCATCTCGTCTATCATATTAGATGCCACGACCTCTCATGAGGCTTGGCAAACCCTAGCCACCACATATGCCAATCCCACCCGTGGACATATAAACCAAGTCAAGGAACGGCTTCGCAACATCACCCTTGGCGATAAGTCGATCTCCGAGTACATGCTCTCCATCAAAGCATGTACCATTCAACTTGCACATCTCGGCAAACCTATGGATGCCGAAGACATCACCACGCAAATCATACACGGCCTTGACCAAAATCTTTACAAACCCGTCATCGATGCGGTTCGCGCTCGTGACACACCTATTTCCTTCGATGCCTTCCATGAAAAACTTATCCAACATGAACTCATTGCCAAACAACAACCTGCCCCTGTTTTTAATCCCTCGGCCCATGCCGCCTATCGCTCCTCCAACAACAACATCCAAACCCGCCACTACAACAACTCCAACTACAATTCTAACCAAACCCGTCAGCCATACCAACAGCAACACCGTGACAATCAACCCAACAACTCCCAACACAAACCTTTCAAGGGAAAATGTCAGTATTGTCGATCCTCGGGTCATGTCATTAGTGCGTGCCCGGATTTCAAACGAGACTACCCTAATGTCGTTTTCCCCCCACCACCGAGCAAGCAAAACCGCCCCTATGCGCATTCTGCCACTGTAAATATGGACCCAAACCCGACTTCCTACCTTATTGACAGTGGTGCCTCTCACCATATCACAAACGACCTCACCAACCTCTCACTGCACACTCCCTATGACGGACCCGATGACTTGATTATTGGCGATGGTTCGTCCCTTCCCATCACTCATATTGGTTCTTATTCTATCTCTACTCCTACTCATACCCTTGTTTTTAATAACGTACTTGTTGTTCCATCAATTTCTCAAAACTTACTTTCCGTTTCACAATTTTGTATTGATAATCATGCTGTTGCTCTTTTCTCATCAACTTCTTTCTGTTTTAAGGAAACCTCGACGGGGCACAACCTTCTTCTCGGGCAGTTCCTTAATGGCTCCTATCAATGGCGCCCTTCACCCAAGCCGTCTGCACTCACGGCCTCCACCAGCAGCTTATGGCACAACCGCTTAGGACACCCTTCTGCCGCCACTCTCAAGTCTTTAAATTCTGTTTTTAATTTTCGAATTTCAGATTTTACACACTGTAATGCGTGCTTGATTAATAAAAGTCATAAGCTTCCCTTTTCCGCCTCCACAATGACCTCAAACGCTCCTCTCGACCTCATTTTTTCGGACGTCTGGACCTCGCCTGTCCTCTCTCATGATTCATACAAATACTACATAATATTTGTCGACCATTATTCACATTATTTTTGGTTATATCCGCTCAAAAATAAATCCGATTCATTAACAACCTTTAATCGATTTAAAGCTATTATCGAAAACTATTTTCAACGACCCATCAAACAATTCTATTCCGATAACGGAGGGGAATACAAAAAGTTAACTCCGACCCTATTAGACCACGGGATCTCCCATCTTACTTCTCCTCCGCACACCCCCGAACACAACGGTTTCGCCGAAAGACGACACCGTCACATTGTCGAAACCGGGCTTGCCTTATTAACCCAAGCCCAAATGCCCAATACCTTTTGGCCCCTAGCTTTTTCCACTGCCACTTATTTGATTAATAGGCTACCATCACAAACAATTAAAAACAAATCGCCGTACCAAATTCTCTTCAATAATGATCCAAATTATAATAAACTCCGACCTTTCGGTTGTTTATGCTTCCCGTGGCTCCGACCCTATAATCAACACAAGCTCGACCCCAAGTCACAACCGTGTGTCTTTGTTGGTTATTCGCTGACCCAAAGTGCCTACCTTTGCCTCGAGCCCAAAACTAATAAACTATACACTTCACGACATGTTCGATTCATCGAAACAAGCTTCCCTTACCTTACCCTAACAAACTCCAGCCCCACGCCCCTTCCATCCACCGAACAGTGGTGCACGCTCACCATTCCAATCCTACCACCCTCCCCTGACATCGTCACACCAACCACCCACCCAGTCATGACCCCTGAACCGCCTTCCCCTGCCTCCTCCTCCGCCTTACCTCAGTCCTCATCAGCCTCCACCACCATCGAAACTGACTCCCCTGCAACACCGTCTACACCATCTTCCGTCACCTCCTCTGCTCTCAACTCCCCCCCATCCACCAGTCCACCACCTCCTCCCCCTCCCCCACCTCCTCCCTCCCACAAACACGGCACACGACTGTCCAACAACATCGTGTGTCCTAACCCGCGCTACGCCAAAACCGCCCTTGTCCAGCCAACCCACCCCACCCCGACAACAACAAAACAAGCCCTTGTTGATTCTAGATGGCGGGCAGCCATGATAGATGAACACACCGCCCTTCTCCGCAATAATACCTGGTCACTTGTACCCCGAAACCAAGCACCCAATGTTGTCGGCTGCAAATGGGTATACCGAATCAAGTATAATACCGACGGAACCATTAAACAACACAAAGCGAGACTCGTTGCAAAAGGTTTTCATCAACGACCCGGCATCGATTACTCGGAAACTTTCAGCCCGGTTATTAAGCCAACAACAATTCGTCTAATTCTCACAATTGCTGTCAACAAACACTGGCATCTACATCAACTTGACATCAACAACGCATTTCTTCAAGGTAACCTCACCGAATCTGTTTTTATGACCCAACCCCCGGGATTTATTGACTCGGAAAAACCAGACTATGTATGCAAATTAAATAAAGCCATATACGGCTTAAAACAAGCACCTAGGGCCTGGTATACCGAACTCAAAAATTATCTCGCCCTATGTGGATTTCGCCACTCCATTTCCGACCCCTCTCTTTTCTTTCTCACAAATAAAACCACCCAATTATATGTTCTTGTTTATGTTGACGATATCATCGTCACAGGCCCAAATAAAACCCACATTACCACCTTCATAACCCGTCTCTCTGACAAATTTTCACTCAAAGATCTCGGACCTCTATCCTACTTCCTCGGCATAGAAGTCACACCCACAAAAAATGGACTCCATCTAAATCAAAGTAAATACTTATCAGACATTCTTCACAAATACGATTTCCAACATTGCAAGCCTGCCTCGACACCGATGCTAACTCATCCACCAGTCTTGGCCGAGCCTCAAAACCCCGTCGAAAACCAGACTGACTACCGAGCCATAATAGGAAGCCTCCAATATCTATCACTGACTCGACCCGACATCGCCTTCCCTGTTAACAAGCTCGCCCAATTCCTTGTCCATCCAACAGCCTCTCATTGGACAGCCCTAAAACGACTACTCCGTTACTTACAAGGCACCCTCCACCTTGGAATTCACATCTCCAACACGTCTCCTCTTCGCCTCCATGCCTTTTGTGATGCGGACTACGGAGGCGATACTTCTGACTATGTCTCTACGACCGGCTACCTAGTATATCTAGGTGGCAACCCCATCTCATGGTCCTCAAAGAAGCAGCGCGCTCTTTCGCGCTCCTCCACCGAAGCCGAGTTTAGAGCTGTCGCCGACACCACCGCTGAACTACTATGGCTTCAATCCCTCCTTCATGAACTTAGTATCACCACTGTCCAAGCTCCAAGCATTTACTGTGACAACCTATCCTCGGTAAATTATGCGGCTAACCCAGTGTTTCACTCCCGGATGAAACACTTAGCTCTATCCTTCCACTTTGTCAAGGAACAAGTACGACTTGGTACCATTCGGGTTCAGCACATACACGGCACCGACCAACTGGCTGACACCCTTACTAAACCCCTTCATAAGCCCCGGTTTCACGAATTATCTTCCAAGATTGGCCTTCGTCTCCGACCGTCCATCTTGAGCGGGAATGTTAATAATAAGCATATCAATCACAACAATATCTCCACAAATCAAGGAAGTCAATCAACAGATTGATTGAGCATCTCGGCTAAGTATAGCTACTGTATATTATTGCTTATATTTTCCTCTTTATACTCCTTATTTTATGGATCAAATTATTTGATTCACACTAACCTAATACTCATGTATTTAGTATATATACAACTTATGTACTCTCTGTAACATAACTTAACATATAATACAATCCTTCTCTTTACATTTTATTGATCATTTACTAGTGCATTTTACAGTTTCCCCATCAATCGTAGTTCATAACCTCGCAAACCATTTACCAGTGTCATCAACAAACAAAATCAAGAGAAGAGGCAGAACATTACTGCGTATCACAAACTGCAGAACCACAGATTTTAACGACGACATTTCACCTTTTCTGTTGTAAACATATCTCACGTTTCAGAGCAATTAAGATCAATATTAATTTAAAGTATAAACAGAATGGAGAGCAACAACTGACTTATCCATATCAAATTGTTTCCGCGAATCAACATCAACAGCAACAACAAAATATAATGCAGTATACTAAAACATTATAGCCAAATTAAGCAGTGCAGTTACCTGATTCAACAAAATTGTACTCTGTAGTAGATTACAAAATCATATAAAACTACTGTATCATTAAATTGACAGCAACAACAAAATATGATAAACATCATATAAAACTACTGTATCATTAAGTAGATTTGTTTTTTTTTTGAGATTAATTTAATCTTAAGTTAGAGAGTCTTATGTTCAGTCCATATCTCATTTTAAATTATTTTAATTAAAATCTTTTCATATAAAATTTATGTAGTTTGCGAATGCTAATTCCTAATATTGTACTCCCTCCATTCCGGTTATCACTTTCTTGGTCACGAATTTCAAACTCGATAAATTTCTTTTATCAAGTCATAGTTCTCGAAAAGATAATTAATTTGAAAATAACAATCTAATAGTCGTAATCTACTAATTAACAAACACTTAATAATTAGCTAATTAATACTTCGTATATGTTTCTCAGACCTTCTAATAAAATATTTTATTTATTTATAATTACTCGATGAATTATATTTAAATACTTAGAAGGATTGTTTTAATCAAATTTTATCATAAGAGGGACTCTCTTATCATATCTAGCCAACTGATATATATGTCTATATGAAGTATTCTGTACTTGATTTCCTATGTGACGGACGTATTATAACCACTTGCAATAATAAGGGTAATATTTATATTTATTGATAGATAATAGTAATATCAGGAATTTAACTCCATGTTGTAAATGTAATATTTGCCGATGGCGGTGCTATCATCCCTTAACCACCTAAGTTTCTTGCTAGATTTTTTTTTTTTGAGGAAAAGTTTCTTGTTAGAAATTGACTACATGTTATTAATAACTCGTAAATAATCATTTTTAATAACAAATCTATCTCCAAAACACCTTTCCCAACTTATTTCTAGGCCAAACATTAAAGAATAACTTTGAGTTAGACTACTACCGCATTATTATAGCACGTAACTTTTATTCTATATTAAAGTGTTACTTGGTTTTCGATTTTTTGCTCATATATTCACATTTATGTATTACTCGTATTACTTACATCATTATAGTGTGTGTCGTTATAGACTTCTTACTAAAAACTCTACACCATAACTATAATAATAGACATACATATAGTGTTAAGTGTTAACTATTAAAGAGTCCTAGATATTTTAGGTTGCTAAATAATTTCGTAAAATACACTCTAATGAATTGAAACTAAAAATAGAAACACTAAAGGTAGAATAGTTTACATTTCCTTTATTTTATGAGCGGGAAATGTAGCAAATGTAAACTATTCCCGTCGAATAGTTTACATTTCCTTTATTTTAAGAGGGAGTAATAAAGAAAATGTAAACTATTGACCGGGACGGAGGAAATAGTCACTATCAAAGTGACCGTAAGTAGGAACAATATAATAGCTGTTATTTTAATAATCCTTTTATATCTTTTATTTATTTTGGCATAGGATCAAAATTATTGGAAAATTTATATCATAAGTGGACGATATTAGAAAACTTGGGCAATAAAAAGCAACTACCAAAATAGTTTACAAACCCGGCTTTGACACTACCCTCCGTTTTGTTCATTAATGCACATTAGTTATATTAGCTATGAGAATACACATCTTTTGTTGGTATATATAGCCATATAAGTTTATGATTTTCCACCGGTACATAACTTATAAAAGTCTATTAGATAGAATTTGCACAAATATTAGATAGAATTTGCACAAATATTGGGGATAACTAACTATACATAAATATTGGGATAATTATACATAATATTATTTTAAATAAAAATTAATTAGGTAGTTTTATAAAGTAAACTAAAAAATATACGTTCAATCGGCATGCCCAACAAATAACTTTCGTTGAGATAACATTGACATGAAGTAAATAAATGAGTTAGTCTTGTCTAAGCAGGTTTTGATACTAATATATCCAAAGATAACCCTAAATCCCTAATAATGGGTAAAAGTGATCGTTAAAGATCTTGTTTTACGATAATTTTAATAAGAATTCTAATCTTTGTATAATTTGAGTTATTATTAACTTCTTTCGAAAAATCTCAATTTGAACTTCTCATTTTCTCGTTGTTTACAATTTGCATACATGAATTTTGAAGCAACGTAGCTAAACTAATTGATAGTACATGTATTAGTGTCATGTGTAGTTTTATTGCCGATTTTTCTCGTGTTGTTTGCCTCATACTATATCATGATATATTTATACTCATATTTTCTATTAGATGAAACTATGCACTGATTAAGTGATGATATACTCTATATTTAGCCGACTGGCTCATATCAACGATAGACTCGAATTTTGATGATGGGGCGAAGTAGGGAGCAAAACGCTTAGTGCTTGTTTAATTGCATGTGAGAGAACTTGCAATGTAAAGAGAAAAAAATCAAAGCATGTATTACATGTCTGCTAATAATAATATTGGTACAAAATTTTATTAAAAAAACGAATACAAATACTTTAAATCTACAATAAACGTATGTCCAAGTTAATATAGGCTTGGGTTGGAGAGGAGTTGTAAACCATGATATTTAAATTTAAATGAGTTGAAACTCATTTTTCTTTAAATCTACATAATCCTCATTCATCTGTTCATGAATGTACACGATTAGATCATCAATAGTGTTGGAGTTTTGCCCCATTGTTTAATAGTTTATGTAAACTATTTTCATATTTCCGTATCAGAATCAGAAGTCCGTGACAACAATGAATCTGTTTATCAAAATTGCTAGCATCGCATGATTAGATGCAACTAATGATGAGAGATTGATATCTTGCTGCAAAATTGATAATTGTTAGAGGTGTATACATATAATGGTTAAAGCTATATAAGTATAAACCATAAGAGAAATATCTTCACATTATACAGGTTAATCACCTTGTATGTATTGGATGTTTGTAACAATATTCACGACGATGAATGTCCATGTCGAATAGATATGCGCGGGGCTTCCCTAGAAATACAACAAAGAAAACAATATTTAGATTTATTATCAATATATATGATGAGTTTAATCCATAAGGAAAATAAAGCCTATAGAGATATGAATAAGAAATTTTATACAGTGTATTAGAAGCATTTAACAAACAAACTGGTAGGGTGGTAGAGATGTGCAGGGAAAAAAAATCATCTTGATCAACCTTCCCAACGATAAAACAAATGCTCCTAGACTTCTATGTGCATATATAAACAATGGTAGATAGTTTTCAATTTATAGGTACTAAATTTTACGTAGTTTTGTTTACCTAGAACTCTCACTATTTAAGGCGAGCTCGTATAACACTACTACAAATGAGCACTTGG
This sequence comes from Silene latifolia, assembly GCF_048544455.1. NCBI lineage: Eukaryota > Viridiplantae > Streptophyta > Magnoliopsida > Caryophyllales > Caryophyllaceae > Silene > Silene latifolia. The sequence continues at coordinate 15,801,947 of NC_133531.1, forward strand.
GCCACGGCTAAATTCGTGGCGCAAGTCCTAAATTTCCGTGGCTAAATCATTTTGCCACGGGAATACTTCCGTGACGCAAGTGGCCGTGGCAAAGAGATAGCCATGGGAAAAACAAGAACGTGGCTATTATTGAATTTTTGGCCACGGATTCTCTCGTGGCTAATAACTCCCGTGGCCAAAAAATTTCTCGTGGCCAAAAAATAATTCCCGTGACAAACAATATATATGAAAATTAAATAAACAAAACGTAAAATAATTTGTTTTTTTCACAACGGATATTTTATCATATATGGGTCCGTGACAATTTAGGTACTTGTTTCGCTAGTTAACTCGAGTCATTTGAACGTTATTTGTTTTCACCAGTCATGCATCCATGCGCATCGGACATGCTTCCCAGGAGGTCACCTATCCCAAAACTACTCTCACCTGAGCACGCTTAACCGTAGAGTTCTTTTGATGTGCTACCGAAACTGAAAGTTAACTTTGTTGATATAATTAGCACTTTGAATCCTTTTAAGTTTATTTTTTTTTCTTTCAAAATTTACCTTTTAGTACTATTTAATTACAAAAATGTTACATGATTTACAAATTTTTGCGAGAAAAAGCATTAGTTTGGCCAAAACAATCAAATTTTCGATGTTAACCTTCCGACTATGATTTTGACGCAATTTTTTTTGCTGAAATCAGCAAAATCATTTTCTCAAAAAAGTAAACTTAATCCTGTTTTACTTAAATTTTTTTTGTTATTTCTTTGGTTTATCAACATTTTTATTTTCATTTCTCTTGTACTCATTTTTTCGTATATTTTTCTATTCAAATTCTATACTATGACCGTCGTACCTGCGATATGAAAAATGTTACCATTTTTTTTGTAACATAATGACAACTTTTTATAACTAATGGTCTTTTTCCCCCAAAGTGGTCATTATTAACCAAAAGGTAGTCACTTTTTACACAAAAAACACGAAAAAGATTGTCATATAACAGAATTGCTTATTTTCCTAAACTGATTTCTCTTTGTTAAGATTTATCGTTTCTTTTCTCAAAGTTTTCACATTATTTGCACATGTGACTTTAAATTATTATAATTTCTATATTTTCCCTGTGATACGCTCATTTTCAATGGAAAAAATTCACCATATTAAATTTTTATATTGATAATTTTTCGAATATGTTTTTTTTCTTAATTGATTTGTGGGAGATCATTTTTTTACTTTCATTTTTTAGCGCACTTATTTTATTTAATCAATTTTGTAATCTAATTTTTATTTCTTTTTCACTCCTAAAAAATTTTTCCCAAATTTTTGTTCTCAACAAGTTCAATTTTATATGAAATTCATATTTTTCTATAAATATCTTACAAATAAAGTTGTAAATCTAATTTTGAATCAAACGGTTTGACAATATATTAATTTTAGATTTTTCTAAGATAGATGGTAAATAACTTAATTATTTAATTTGATATGCTATGTCCTTAAATGTGATACGATCATTTAAGATTGTTATTCAAAATTATAAAGTTTTAATTAAAAAAGTAATAGAAATTCACGACTTTATTAAACAAAATTATATATTAAAACAAATTTGTTTAATTATAAATATTTTTAAAAACCTACAAAACATAATTGTGATTTGTAAAAAAATCAAAAAATTTAGGCGATAAACTTTTCTTTGCTTACATATAAGTTTTTAAAATTTTAAAATTTCTTATTAAAGTAAATAAAACAATAAAAAATATTAATTAAATTAATCAAAGTGTTTCCAAAAATTTATATCTAAATGTATTTTCATATTATTTATATTTGATTAAATTTCATTCAGATTTTATATATTTTTTAATCAACTAATTTTTAGGTTTGCCTTAACATGAAAATATCTTAATTTAAGTAGGAAATGATACTCACCACGGGTGTTTGTTAGTTCGTGGCTAAGAAATTTTTTGCCACGTAACACTTCGTGGCTAAATAAAATTTCGCCACAGGTGTGGCATAGCTCGTGACTAAAATGATTATTTGCCACGGGTGTAGCCTAATTCGTGGCGCAAGTGACTTTTAGCCACGGAAAAAGTTACCCCGTGGCATAATTTTTTTTCCAAAATAATGAATAAGTTTTTCCCGTGGCTAAGCAGAATTTAGCCACGAATTAAAAATTCCCGTGGCATAATTCGTGGCGCAAGTGACAATTTGTTGTAGTGTAAGACTCTTCGTAGATGGCAGATCTATAATAAAACTTATCTTATGATTAAAATATTAAATTATAAAATTCAAACTTTATCACTTTATGTATTGTGAGTATTTATAGCAAAATTAATGGTAGAATTCTATCTCTAAACGTAGATATATATTTTATATTTAGTAGTTATGAAAAGATGGATTTTAATAATTAAAATAATAATGGTGTTTTAAAAAACTTGGAGTCTCTCAGAGTGCCTGAAAAAAGCCTCTTTTATATATATACTAGATTTAATGCCCGTGCGATGCACGGGCCTTTTAGTAATGTCTTTAAATGTATATTTGGTAAGTGGGTATGAATTGAGCTTAATTTTATGAATTGAGCTTAAAATTCTCAATTAAACTTCTGAGAGCTGAATTAAACTTATTGGAACAGAACTTTTCTGAACTAAACTTATAGGAGAGTAACTGTTTTCAACTGAACTTAAAAAAGCTGAACTGAACTTAAAGGGATCGACTTAAGTCCAAATGAATAGTCAAGTATAAGACGGTCTTTCAAGTTAGTTTCCTACTACTTACCCCGTTTCATGAATTCTTTACATATTTCATTTTGAGCCGTCTGATTTGATTCTTTACGTTAACAACACTTTTTAGCTTATAAAAGTAAGGTGAGGGAGCATACTTAAAAGCATGAATGTTCATTTTATGTGATGCAATTCAGGCGTCTGTTATTGCAAGAGTGAAAAAACATATTGCATGTGAAACATATTTTATTGTAGTTCTTTGCCATCTCTCCAATAACGTATTACTTGTATAATTATAAATGAATAATGAATGATGCTTGTATTTTGTTAACATAGGAATTCTTCTCTAGTGTTTAATTTGTTTAAATATATCCTCGTGAAAATTTTATACACAAATTCTATATCACATGAGGTACGTCTGTCTAAAAAAAAGCTATATTACCACAAGAGGCATAGAAAATCTCATGTACAAAATATCTATCTTGGAAGTCATATAGTGCAATGTGTTTCTTATAGTAAATAGTTTGAAGTTAATAAGTAGAAGAAAATATCTTACACTCATAAGCACAAGTGATTAAAATAGTGTAAGTAGTTTGCTTGGGCAACATGCACAAGCCAACCGAAATCTTCACCAAGAAACCGAGTATTCTGATAATAAACGTAACAAACTAACAATGATAATCACAATCAACAAGTGTTTTTGGTAGAATGAATTGTGTCCTTCCATTAGAGAAATACTTGGTATTTATACAAGATAGGGATAAGTGGATTCAATGTATTGGCCTTGGAACTACAATAAGTTTGCCTTGGGACTACAGTAAGACGACCTTGGGATTACGATAAGTCGGCCTCGGGTCAATGCTAATACACGGCCTAATACTCCCCCTCAAACTGGAGCATGGAGATCATGAATGCCCAGTTTGCGAAGTAGTAAATCAAATTGTGACGATGCTAAAGCTTTCGTAAAGATATCAGCAATCTGGGAGTTTGTGGCAACATGAGACGGTCGTATCAAACCATCCAAAATAGCATCACGAATAAAGTGACAGTCCACCTCGATATGCTTCGTTCGCTCGTGAAAGACGGGATTCTGAGCCAGATGTAGAGCGGACTTACTATCACTGTAAAGATTCAAAGGTCGAGGAATAGAGAGACCGAGGCTAGAAAACAGACCCACTAACCACTTTAACTCGCATAAAACTGCAGTCATGGACCTGTATTCAGCTTCGGCACTAGAAAGAGACACAGTTTGTTGTTTCTTCGTTTTCCAAGATACGGGAGAATCTCCGACAAACACAACCCAACCCGAAAGAGAACGTCGAGTTAAGAGGCAACCTGCATAATCCGAATCACACCATCCAGAGATAGTAAGAGAACTGTCGGAACGTAACAAAATTCCTTGGCCCGGCCTCCCCTTAAGATAACGAACCACCCGAAGAGCAGCATCCATATGCTCTTTGCGTGGTTTGTGCAAAAACTGAGACAGTATATGAACAGCATAGGAAAGATCCGGACGGGTGACTGCAAGATAAACCAATCGCCCCACAAGACGGCGATATTGCTCTGCATCCTCGAGAAAATCGCCAGAAGCAAGAGCAAGCTGGTGATGTTGCTCAATGGGAGTAATCGCGGGTTTAGCACCCAAAAAATCGGACTCTGAAATAATATCAAGAGCATATTTTCGTTGGCATAAATAAATCCCCTCAGAGCTACGAGCAACCTCTATCCCCCAGAAAATATTTCAGACGACCCAAATCTTTCATATGGAAACGAGTCCCAAGATAGTCTTTAAATAATTTAATGGCCGCCGAACTATTCCCAGCAATAACGAGATCATCCACGTAAACCAAAACGTGTAGACATACCTCTTTTCTAGAATAGCTGAAAAGGGAGTAATCGGAATAAGATTGAATAAAACCATAGTCACGCAAGGCGGTTCCCAATTTTGCAAACCAACAACGCGGTGCCTGACGAAGTCCATATAAAGACTTCCGTAGACGACACACCTTACCCTCTTTTCCTCGACTGAAACCAGGTGGTAACTTCATGTAAACCTCTTCGGACAAATCACCGTGCAAAAAAGCATTATGCACATCCATTTGATGAAGCTCCCAATTTTTGATAGCAGAAACCGCGAGCAAAGTTCGAACAGTCACCATCTTAACAACGGGTGCAAAAGTCTCACCATAATCAATGCCTTCAACCTGATGATTCCCGAAGATAACCAACCGAGCTTTATACCTCTCAATAGTTCCATCGGATTTATATTTAATTTTGTAAACCCACCGGCAACCGAGAGCTTTCTTGCCATGTGGAAGTTCGGTAAGGTCCCATGTCCCATTATTTTCTAGCGCCGTTATCTCGTCTTGCATAGCTTGGCACCAATTAGGATCATTAATCGCAACTCGGAAATTGGGAGGTTCAACACCCGTGGTAATAGCTGCAAGAAAATGTCTATGTCGAGGAGAAAATTTGTGACAATTAATGTAATTAGTAATAGCATAGGGAGTACCTGAGGATGTGGAGCTTGGTGAGTCGGGTTGTGCAGCAGTAGAGGCGGTGGTGGTGTCGAGAACATAATCATTTAAATGCGGAGGCAGTCGCTTAGCCCGTTTTCCACGACCCAATTCAGGAGCTGGAGGAGTAACCGATCTCGTGGAACCCGTCTGATCATCTACACTCCCCCCGCCATCAGACCCCGTCGGATCAACCAAAACTCCATCAGATTCCGAGGTGTTACACTCCCATGTACCCGAGTCAAGGCCAAAGACTCCCCCGCGTGAGAATGGGAGAAGGGTTTTCCGAGAAGAGGGTGCGAGCTCCTCGGGTATAAGTGGCTGAACCCGAGTGCTAACACCGTCAACATCGTCTTTATCACAATACGGGAAGCTATTCTCATAAAAATGAACATCTCGAGACACATAGAATTTACCCGTCTCGATTTCATAAACTTTCCACCCTTTCTTGTTATGTGGGTAGCCAATAAAGACACACTTTCGACTCCTTTTGGCAAACTTATCACCACGAGTATTTTGGTTGTGTACGAAACATAAACAACCAAAAACGCGGAGATTATCATAAGAAGGAACAGAGCCAAATAAAAACTCAAAAGGCGTTTTATTGTTTAAAAGAATGGAGGGAGTCCGATTTATTAAATGAGCAGCTGTCAACACACATTCACCCCAAAAGAAAGTCGGAAGGTTACCCTGAAACATTAGAGCACGAGCCACATTTAAAATATGGCGATGCTTACGCTCGACACGCCCATTTTGTTGTGGAGTACCGACGCAAGACTGCTGAAAAATTATACCATGTTTAAAGAAATGGCTGGCCATAGGTTCAAACTCAGTACCATTATCCGACTGAACAATTTTGACTCGGCGTGAAAACTGGTTTTCAACCATGGCTAAAAAACTCATGAACATTTCCGTTACTTCCGTCTTATCAAGTAACAAATACACCCATCGCCCGAGAACAATCATCGACAATGGTAAGAAAATACTTGGCACCACAAGAAGAACGAGTACGATAAGGACCCCACAAATCACAATGGATTAAATCGAAAATTGCAGAAGCCTTATTATTATTCAAATGAAAACTAGTCCGACTATGTTTCGCAAAATGACAAATCTCACAATTATGCTCAAAGGTAGCTTTTAAATTACTAATAGGAGGAAGCAGCTTGACAATTTTATTTGACGGATGTCCAAGCCGTCGATGCCATAAATCGAAAATATCCGCAGTGCTTACCCGATTCACCACCGTCCCTGCCACCGCACGCAAGAAGTAGAGCCCATCCCTTAACTCACCGGCTCCAATCCTCGTCTTCATGGAAGGGTCCTGAATTATACAAGAATTATTAGTAAAATGAAGAGAATAATTAGTGACAGCAACCAACTGGGAGACTGAAATAAGATTACAAGTGAGACTAGGAACAAAGAGAACATCTCGAATAACCAAAGTAGCAAATCAAGTGAACTTCCACCATATGGCCGTCGAATCGAGAGCCCATTAGGGAGGCTAACCGCTCGCGGCGAGATGTTGTACGAATCAGTCAGCCACCTTACATCACCAGTGACATGGTGTGACGCACCGGTGTCAATTATCCAATCGGAAGACATACCATTAAGTCGGTCATGAGAAGTAGAGGAATTGGCCTCGAAAGACAGCATAATTGAGAAGTTGAATGGTATGCTCATCAATGACAAGCAGGTGTTTGTTGGACACTTTATTCGTAAGCAGGAAAGAGACACTGCTTCAAGCAGGACAAAATTCCAGGCCACAATCGATTTTGGGTTCGGAAGCGGAAGCGGAATCAACGTCCGTTGTCATTCATGGTGAAGAATTATTTATGCTAAATAGGTTGCCTCCCTACAGTAAACAAAGGAAGCTAAAGACGAGATTTTGTTATGTGAGGAGATAAGAATTGATATGAGCTCCAATTTGGAGTTACTAGACAGGGAAGAAGACAGAGGACGCAGACATTCTATTTATTTATTTATTTATTTATTTATTTATTTATTTATTTATTTTTTTTTTTTAAGACACTGATACCATGATAATAAACGTAACAAACTAACAATGATAATCACAATCAACAAGTGTTTTTGGTAGAATGAATTGTGTCCTTCCATTAGAGAAATACTTGGTATTTATACAAGATAGGGATAAGTGGATTCAATGTATTGGCCTTGGAACTACAATAAGTTTGCCTTGGGACTACAGTAAGACGACCTTGGGATTACGATAAGTCGGCCTCGGGTCAATGCTAATACACGGCCTAATATATTCTTCCTCAAGAAATCGGTGCCTAAGATTGCAAGAAATCAGGTTGTGCACACACACAGAAAATATTCAGATCAAACTCGTAAACTGTTGCAACAACTATTCACCCTAAGACTCCATTTATATAGTAATCCAAAATGCAATATTGAAATCCAAACCACACCAAAAAAAAAATGTAGGGTTCAAAGTGTTGTAAACTGAACAAAAAGAAGTGTTCACTTCAGATCAACCTTGTGACTTACTCAATATTCAATAATAGTTTCCAACCTGAACTCCACATCAAACATCGGTATTAAACCGATAAAACTCCCAAACATTAGTAGGTGAGCTGAGTACGATGACCACCAAATAATAATAAACATAGGAAAAGAACCCTAATTCCCAAAGACAGCAAATCTCATCCTCCTATATCATCCATTCCTCCAGGTTGTATGAATCCCTGGAGTTTAAAATTTTCAGTATTTCTTATTGTTAAGGAGTTGGAGCATTTCTGGGACTAAGATGATATGATCTCTCTTACAGAAATTAATATAATAATTCATTGAACCAGACCATTAATCTCAAATTGTAAGCCGGCTCACTATTATAAAGTGGTAAATGAATGATTTTTTTATAGAAAAGAACTATCTCACGATATAAGACTCTTTTATTCCAAAATTTGTATTATGCCTTCATCTTATCGATTCATCTAAGACATACGGAGTACAAATAATTTAGAATTATACGTCTAGCGCTTAAACAAAGAGCTTGTGTTTGTGTGACTGCACATTACAAACGATTCAATAACATCACAAAAAAACTAAAGTAAAAAAGAAACAAATGATACTAATAAACGAATGCTAAATTACTCTTAAGATTGAGTAATAGTAGTAACCATGAAAACACCTTTGAATTCATAAGCACGATCGATGAAATAGGCCCCCTAACAAAACCGAAGTCTCCTGCATTAAAAGACGAAGAATTTTAATCAGATTACCGGTTGAAATAAAAAATTAATTCATTATCAAATACACACAATTTAAAAACAACGGCGAATTTATAAGCACGATCAATGAGATACACTAAAGCAAAACATAAAATTAATCTAAGCAAACAATTATACAGAGTTTGGAACGCAGTGTATGTAGATGTGTGTGGTGTTTGTGAACATCTAATAGTCCATATATATAGTAGTATAGTAAGTCTTAACATCCCAGAGAAATTGTAACTCATATTATATATTAATAATAACAGAAAGTCTTAGGTGTTTGATTATATCTCAATAATCTCGGTTAGTAACTGTCAAAGATATTATTCATTCTAAGGATATTATTCAACCAAGTCAAAGCTCAAGATTAGCATCCTCTATTCAAGGAGCAAATCAAACGTAATTTGTGCAGTACATCATTAGCATATATTAGTGTCATAATTACCTTGATTAGCTCCACTAATTAAAGTGTGTATATTAGATACTATTGTTAGCATCCTATGTTAGCATCCTCTATTCAAGGAGCAAATCAAACCAAGTTTGTGCAGTACATCATTAGCATATTGTGTGTCATAATTACCTTGATTAGCTCCACTAACTAAAGTGTGATATTAGTGGAGATTGTTAGCATCCTATGTAAAGTTGTAAACTAGTATATAAACTCCTCGTGTAAATATTACTTTCAATTAATATACATTCACAATATTATCACATATTTTACATGGTATCAGGAATCACATCGATCATCATACTAATCACCATCTCCGCTGCCCTAACCATCGTCGGTACACCCATGGCAACCACTAGCGCTCAAATACCCAACACCGCTGAACCAAACAAACCCCTTATCTCCGTTTCGTTTCCCACCTGTACCAAACTAACACCAACAAACTACCAAGCTTGGCATTACCAAATCAGTCGGCTCTTCCTTGGCTTTGGCCTTTTCGCCTATCTCGATGGAACCGTCAAACCACCACCCGAAACTACCACCCCAGCCGCCACCACAGCCAAACCAGACCCTCAACCAATTCCCAACCCAGCCTACGAAACTTGGTTTCGTCAAGACCAATTAATCCTAGGAGCTTTAGCCGGCACCCTCGACCCAGCTGTTCAGCCCGTCCTCCTCGATGCAACCACATCTCACGAGGCTTGGACAACCCTCGCCACAACCTACGCCAACCCTTCCCGAGGCCATATCCTACAACTGAAGGATCGCCTCCGCACCATCACCCATGCCGGAAAAACCATTTCCGAGTACATGCTTGCCATTAAAGAATGTACAACCCAATTAGCACAACTAGGCAAACCCGTCGATGCCGAAGATATAACCTCACACATCATCAATGGCCTCGACTATAAACTCTATTACCCCGTCATCGATGGCGTTCGTGCCCGTGACTCACCCATCTCGTTTGAATTATTTCATGAGAAATTAATTCAACACGAACTCACCCTCAAAAACCAACCACCTCCAAACACTCTCGCCGCTTTCAACCCCTCGGCACACGCTGCCTATAGCCGACCCTATCACCATACCCACAACAACCACAACACCACAAGCTATTCACCCTCCACCAACAACAACCAATCACGCCATCACCCACAAAACCAAAACACCTATCAACCCAACTCTCAAAACCGTGTCCAACCTAACCATGCTTCGAACTCAAACCCATTTCGTGGGCATTTGTCAATATTGTCGTGTCATTGGTCATGTTATTCGTTACTGTCCCGACTTCAAGAGGGACTACCCGAATGTTATATTCCCTCCACCTCCTACTCGACAGCCACGCCCTACTGCTCACACCGCCACCACCTCTACCGGACCCTCCACCTCATACCTTATTGACAGTGGTGCCTCCAACCACATCACCAACGATCTCAACACACTCGCCTTTCATACCCCATATGATGGACCTGACGATCTCGTGATCGGTGACGGCTCGTCCTTGTCCATCTCTCATCTCGGTTCTTTCTCCATCCCTACATCTCACCATACTTTACGTTTTCATAATGTTCTTGTTGTTCCTCAAATTTCTCGACCATTAATTTCCGTCTCACAATTTTGCACCGATAACCATGCTTATGCTTTATTTTCCTCTACCTCTTTTTGTTTCAAGGTACTCAAGACGGGGGAAACTCTGCTTGAAGGACCATTTGTCAATGGCTCATACCTATGGAATCCATCCACCAAGCCGCCTCAAGCCTTAGCTGCCAATAAATCCTCGAGCACCTTGTGGCATGCTCGTTTAGGACACCCCTCCAATTCGATCTTACGTTTATTAAGTTCTAGCTTTAATTTTCATATTTCCGATTTATCGCATTGTAACTCTTGCTTAATTAACAAAAGCCACAAGTTACCCTTCTCCTTTTCGACTCTCCAATCTCACGCACCTTTTGACCTCGTCTATTCCGATGTATGGACATCCCCGATAATATCAGAAGATGCATACAAATATTATGTCATCTTCGTAGACCATTTCACCCATTATTTTTGGCTATATCCATTAAAAAATAAATCCGACACAGCTACCACCTTTTATCGATTCAAAGCCATCATCGAAAAATACTTCAACCGTCCTATTCGCCAATTTTATTCGGATAACGGCGGTGAATATATTAAAATCAACCCAAACCTACTGGATAATGGTATAACCCATCTCACATCACCACCACACACTCCCGAACACAACGGATTCGCGGAGCGTCGTCACCGTCATATAGTTGAAACCGGCTTAGCCTTACTCACCCAAGCACGAATGCCAACCAAATATTGGCCTTATGCGTTCTCCACTGCCGCTTACCTCATAAACCGACTCCCAACTCCAACTCTAAACAATCAATGTCCATACAAAATTCTCTTCAATCAACAACCCAATTATCACAAATTACGACCCTTCGGTTGTTTATGCTACCCGTGGTTAAAACCATATACCAACCACAAACTAGAACCCAAATCGACCCCTTGCGTTTTTGTCGGGTATTCAAATACACAAAGTGCCTACTTATGCCTCAATCCCATCACCAATCGTTTATATACCTCGAGACACGTTCGCTTTGTTTAAACCGAATACCCTTATCTCGCCTTAACCAGCTCCACCTTCACACCCGCCCATACTCCGAGTCAATGGTGCACCTTGACCGTTCCTCTCCTACCACCCATTGACCCACCTGGCCGTGCCTCTGAACCAACCAAGCCCATAACCCCAACTCCTACATCGCCTACCTCGTCACCTCCTGTTTCCCCAACCTCTCACTCCTCCACTCCCTCCTCGACACCACCTGACTTCCCACACGCTACCATAACACCTCCTACCTCGCCCTCCTCTGCTTCCACCACTGCCACGACCCCTACACCACCACCTCCTCCACCTCCACCACCCATCCACCGAACCCGCCTATCAAACAACATCATTATGCCTAATCCCCGATACTTCCAAACCAACAAAAATGCTAACACTGTCACTCTTTCGCTTACCTATACCACACCAACCACAACCAAACAAGCCCTCCTCCACCCTCACTGGCGACAAGCTATGACCGATGAATTTGACGCCCTCACACAAAATCAGACCTGGACCCTCGTCCCACCTCACCAAGCCACTAACGTAGTGGGTTGCAAATGGGTATACCGCATCAAATATAACCCCGATGGTAGTCTCAAACAACACAAGGCTCGCCTTGTTGCTAAAGGCTTTCATCAACGACCCGGGATTGACTATTCGGAACGTTTAGTCCGGTCATCAAACCGACTACGATTCGATTGATTCTCACCCTTGCTGTCACGCAAAAATGGCACCTACACCAAATTGACATTAATAACGCCTTCTTGCAGGGTCGACTAACCGAGTCCGTTTTCATGACCCAACCCGCAGGCTTTATCGATTCTAATCACCCTTCCTATGTTTGCAGACTCAACAAAGCTATTTATGGCCTTAAACAGGCACCACGCGCATGGTACACCGAGTTAAAAAACTATCTTATCGATTCAGGTTTTCAAAATTCTTTATCAGACCCATCGTTGTTTATTCTCAAAACCACTACCACCACTTTATTTGTTTTAATTTATGTTGATGATATAATCGTAACCGGACCAAATAAAATTCATATCACTGATTTTATCACCAAAATCTCACAACAATTTTCTTTAAAAGACTTAGGACAATTATCGTATTTTTTAGGAATAGAAGTCACCCCAACCAAAACCGGGTTACATCTCAATCAAACCAAGTACTTGTATGATCTCCTTGCTAAATTCAAAATGGAAAACTCCAAACCAGCGTCAACCCCTATGCTTGCTCACCCACCTCTCGTAAAAGACCCGACCAGTCCAGTCGAAAATGAGTCAGACTACCGCTCTATCGTGGGTAGTTTGCAATACCTTTCACTCACTCGACCCGATATTGCCTTCTCTGTCAACAAATTGGCCCAATTCCTAACCCATCCAACCACCACTCATTGGGCCGCCCTAAAACGACTTCTTCGTTACTTAAATGGTACACTCCATCTCGGCATTCATTTGCGTGCCTCGACACAACTGTGCCTCCACGCGTTTTGTGACGCGGATTGGGGAGGTGACCCTCATGACTACCTTTCTACCACTGGTTACATTATTTACTTAGGTAGTAACCCTATCTCATGGTCCGCTAAGAAACAAAAGGCGGTCTCGTGTTCCTCTACCGAAGCCGAGTTTAGAGTCATCGCAAGTACCTCCGCCGAGCTCATATGGCTCCAAAATCTCCGCTCGAACTTGGCATTACTACTACTACTCCACCACTGATCTATTGTGACAACCTCAGTACTACTACCTACTCGGCCAACCCAGTTTTTCACTCCAGAATGAAACATGTTGCACTCGCTTTCCACTTTGTCAAAGAACAGATTCGCAATGGTTACATTCGAGTTCAACACATCAACGGGTCTGATCAGCTAGCAGACACTCTTACTAAGCCGCTCCACAAGCCACGGTTCTTATTGCTTTCTTCCAAGATTGGCCTTCGCTATCGCCCGTCCATCTTGAGCGGGAATGTCAAAGATATTATTCATTCTAAGGATATTATTCAACCAAGTCAAAGCTCAAGATTAGCATCCTCTATTCAAGGAGCAAATCAAACGTAATTTGTGCAGTACATCATTAGCATATATTAGTGTCATAATTACCTTGATTAGCTCCACTAATTAAAGTGTGTATATTAGATACTATTGTTAGCATCCTATGTTAGCATCCTCTATTCAAGGAGCAAATCAAACCAAGTTTGTGCAGTACATCATTAGCATATTGTGTGTCATAATTACCTTGATTAGCTCCACTAACTAAAGTGTGATATTAGTGGAGATTGTTAGCATCCTATGTAAAGTTGTAAACTAGTATATAAACTCCTCGTGTAAATATTACTTTCAATTAATATACATTCACAATATTATCACATATTTTACAGTAACTTGGTACAATTATAATTCATGCTCAACCCAAAAATATCACAATATACGATGTCAACAGGATATATAATAATGTATATATAATAACTAACAATAAGATCAACTTATTTAGCATTATTTATTTTATTGAGGTGTTTTGCGAAAATTGGACTCGCTGTAATCGCTCGAAAAAAGCTTCCTTTATTAATATAGATAGATATTGATAAGCTCAACAAATGACCGGGAACTTTAAAAAGTTCAGAAAAAACACACATAAGCTCAAAAACTAATGAGATATGGGGTAATACATCCAAATACGTTCTTATTTCTCTAATTTTTGTCAAGTTCGTTTAAATGGAGTTCCACAACTAATACACGAATTAACGCTAATGAAATAATAAATCAATCAGTTGATTCAAAATTCACAGAAAATAAATCAGAAAAGAAAATCGATGAATAATTCGTACCATTATTCAAACTCTTATCTATTATATAGTATATAATACAGTATATGATAAACATATAAGAAATATTACATCACATGCATTTCTCCAACATTAGGAGATACTACACCATGTAACCCCTATATAGTATATCACATAACTTTTATTCTTTTAATATCTTCATATTATATATAAAAATATATAATAGTTTATTATAAGGAATTATGCAATTCGTTGCCAATGATAGTCTACATATCGACTGTGAGCAGCATCATGGAATTTCATGGCATCAGTTTCTGCTAACCAACGGCATGTAGTCTGATCGTGACAACTTTGTCTAAATGCACCATCCCTGAACGCTAAAAAATTCCGTTTTCCATGCTTTTGTCTTGCGGTACAATCTACACTTACGTTCTTATTGCGCTTGCTTACGACATCGTAACTAAAAATTCTACCCATTAAAATTAGCTGTTGTCCTATATCCTCGCCATCGTAGTCGCAACGAAGTGTAAGATTGCTGTCTCTCAGGTTGTTCTTAACTATTAACTTATATGTTTCAGCATTAGCTAATGGAATAATCGTGCAATAGCTCAGTATTACAACCAACAAAAACAAGTTGAATTGATTCATTATCTCTAATTTGTGTATGTGCACAATGGTTTTGTTAGAAATTGAGGAGTAAATAGTTGATTTGCAAAATGTTATATATATAGGAAGTAAGGTGGAGTTTCAAGGTTGATGAACAAAATTTTGATATCCTTTAAGATTTACATATTTGTCCTTTTGTCATTAGTTAAATGATATCATCTAGGATATTGTGTTGAATTTACTTTATTTTTACATATTTATTATGGTTATTTTCATTAGCAAGATCATTTTCAAGACCATACACCTAAGTTTTTAGGAGTATTTGGTAAAAGGCATGTTAGAAAGATTTTTACTAATTATTACACAGGTTAACTAATTTTACTATTTAAAATATGTTAATCATATCTTCTAATAAATTAATATTTATCATTTATATTCTACTTTTGCAATCTGCTTATTATGTTACTAAATAAGACTTTTAAATTTAAATGAGTTTTATTTAAAATTAACTCATGAATCATGATTAGATTAAGTTTAACTCCCATATTAACAAAATCCCCCTATTACTAAGAGAATAAAAATTTTCTTAATTTTCCCTCCAAAATGCATCAATTTTAATAAGGAAACAATTAAACTAATATCTTTTCCTTAAAATATAATCATAATATATTTATAATTATACTCTAATCTTTTAATTAAATTAAAAATTATAATTTTTTTTCATTATAATAAAACAAAATTGGTATTAAAGTATAAACTATAGGTTGCTAAGCATTTAATAATGCAATAATGATTATAGAAAATAATTTAACACACTTACTATTATGTTCGTGACAAAAATAAAATAATTAAAAAAATTGGAGAGAACTATAAAATAAAATCTGTAGTTTTATGGTAAAAAAAAAGTACTTTCATAAAAATACACATGGATTGCATTAATACGTACCCGTACGTATGAGACAAAATATGCTTCACATTTTCGTTTTCATGATCATGTTTTGTCTTTTGATGCAAACAGTGGTGGAGTTAGGGGGCCAGCAGGGACGGTCTCCCTCCCCTCGGCCAATGAAATTGTTGAAATTTTTAGTTAAAGTTTTTGAAAAACTTTCGAGTGTTCCTTATGAAATTAATCATTTTTTATTTTCTAATTTTATTGTATAATTAAGTCATTACTTGAGGTTATTCTTTTGAAAAATTTAATCATTTATAAATATACTATATTTAATAATGAAGTAATTTATGTAATTAGGTTCAGTTAAAACATTAATCTTATTTGGTGTGAAAACTATCAAATACTCTCTTTTATTATACAGCTTAAGCATGTTACCAAGATATAACATTTAACGTCTTTTTACATTATTATCTAAAAAGCCGCGCATTTGCGTGAAAACTACACTAGTTAAAGATAATTGTTCCGGGTGTAATTCCAGAGCAAGTATCGTTACCACCCGTGGCTTGTAGAATGATGTCTTGAGTTGGACTCTCCTTTGGTCTTAATCGTTCCTCTCGGCCTCTCCTGCAACAATGAACAGGCGAGGGCTTGGCTTTGAGCCAAGCGTACTCACTCCGACGCCCAAGTCAGTAAACTTAAATGTATAAGTTGTATGCTAATTGGCTAGGAATATATTGTAGAGAGATAAGGAAGATTATACCAGATGAATAGTGTATTTAGGTCAAGTTGTATATTTCTGGATTGGATCCTTTCCTCAATGAAGGTTGAGGAGTATTTATAGACTTCACCTTTTGTCACGTAGTGGCCAAGTGGCCAAGTGGCTAGCGGTGGAAAGAGGCGATCTACCCCTCGGCCGAGGGACCTATGGCTGGCTTGGCGGCGCTGTTGACCCACCGCCGAGGGGTCTTGGATATGAGTACGCGGATATGTGTCCCTACTGGCGGTTGTCATTGCGGGACCCGGGCAGTAGCCGATGGGCCGCATCGGCTAGGGTCAGTTGTCTAAGTCGTTGACTTCTTTGTGGACATCTTTGACCTTGCTCAATATGTTGACTTGGTCGGCGGTGCAGAATATGCCCCATCAATTTGCCCCAGCGTAGTCTATGCCGTGGTATGGGCTTCGATGTACGTCCGAGCGTATATTCTGCGCAAGTAGTTTGCGAGAAAATTTTCTGCATCGGCTTCTCTGCGGCGGCTTCTTCGCTCCGCCTAGTCTTTCTTAGGCCGTACCATATCCCCCTCCACATGGATGTGTATTGGGCATCCGATGTGGAAAAGAAAGGGACGTTGGCCGAGACCGGGGTTGAGGCGCCGGTTAGTTTTGATTGCCCCGGCCGGCGGTGTCTAGCTTGGTTGATCATGTGGCGGCGGAGAATAGGTGCATGGGAATTTGTTTGAGGAAGTTGAATAGGCGGAGAGATTTGAATAGGCGTGTTGAAGACGTTTGGTCACTTTGTTGCATTGATTGACACAATCTGTTGCAACGATTGACATCCCGTAGTTGCATGTCCGACACGTGTCCGCACGCCGACCGGTTGACGCTTCATGGGGCTTTCTCGATTGGTCCTGCTTCATGGGCTTTTCCCTATAAATAGGGCAGTTGCTCCGTGAAATTGGTCACCAATTTCATTCTCCAAAATTTTTCCTCTAAACTTTCAAGGGCTTCTGTCTTCTAACATTCGGAGTTGTTATTCCGGCGAGTGTTTTTCTTCAAGGTAAACAAACAAACTTCTTCTTCTTATTTTGTTAAATAATTGTTGCTATTATGTCCGCTCATCGGCGCCGGGACTAGTACTTTCGCGCCGGAGGATTCCGGTTGCGTCTTGATGGGGAGGAGATACTAGACGCCATTCCGATAAGGTTTGGGGTCCCTAGGTCTCCTTCTCCCGTAGTCGATCCACCATTACGGAGGGGCGGGAGGATGAGGGTGAGGATGCTGATGAGGATGAGGGGACCCCTTCCGATGGTGGGAGGCTGTCTGTCCCGGATCATGGCGAGCCCTGTACGACTGGTCTTGAACGTGGTTGGTTCCACAAGTTCGGCCGTTGTTCCGGCGAGACATTTTTCGGAGGCCATTTCTCGTTCGGTGAGGGGTATAAGATCGTTATTCCTAAAGAGGGTCAGGCGGTCTGTTGCCCTCCACCGGGTCACACCGGCGTGTACATCAGGCATCTGGAGTATGGGCTGCGGTTTTCTCTGAATAGATACGTCGTGGCCATCATCAGAGCTATGAACGTCGCGGTGGCCCAACTACATCCGCTGGCCATGAGGACGATAGTTGGCTTTGTGTGGCTTTGTCTCTTTAGGAGGGAGATCCCGACAGTCAACTTATTCCGCCGACTTCACAGTCTTCGACCGTCAATTGCTAATAAGGTGGGGTGGTACAGCGTACAGACGGAGCCAGGCTATGCCTCCGTGAACAAGCTTACTTCCTGCAAAGACTGGCAACGGCGGTGGGTTTATGTCCAAGTGCCGGAGGATTACCCATTGCCTCGGTCTTTCCAGAGCCCTGTTTACTTGCGGTGTGAGAACCAGGAAGAGTATGAGGAGTGTACCTCCCGGGGTAAGGTGAAAATGGATGCTTCGAAGGTTCCTCTTACTGAGGATGAGGAGCGGGCGTCTGTTGTTCGATCCGAGAAGGGATGGCTGCCCCGACTCGATTATTCTTCAAGATGAGTTGCTCGGTCACGTCGGCCTCATACCGGCCCTCGGCCGGGGTGAGTGGGGTCGGTGTGAGGCCTATTTTTACTGTTATGCTCTGTTTTTTAGAGCTATGTTCTATTCCTGTCGTGTAATTCTTGTTTGGTTTTCTTTTTGCAGACCGGTTTGGCCAGGATCTGTCCGAGAGTACCTTGAAGCGGTTAGGCCTTGATAAGGACGGGAAGGTAGTTGTGCGGCATCCTACGGCCTGGTGCGCGATCGCATGCACCGTCTCCCAACGAGCTCATGGATAAGCGATTAAAAGGGGTGGATCCGGTGGCGGCCCGAGCAAGGGTTCTCGGAGGCGTGCCAAAGAGAACGAAGAGGGCTGCGCCCACGGCGGCGTCTGTGCCTGCTCCCTCTTCGACCCCAGTGGTTCATAGGGAACCTGCGGAGGTCGTTGATATTACCGGGGGGTCGGTGACCATTGCTAAGGAGCCGCCGCTTGCTTCTACCGTTGTTGGGGAGAAGAGGAAAGAGCCACCGTCTTCTTCCGTTGTTGCCGGGGAGAAAACCGATCCATCCGGCCCTCGAACAAAAAAGGCTCAAACTGGTACGGATCTAACTTGTGGTTCGGATTTAGCTGGTTCATTTGGACATCCCGGCACGACCGACTTTACGATGTGTCAATGCACGGTGACATGGATGCTTTGTGCAAATTTTTTGCAGATCCTTCCTCGGCGACCGCCGTTCTTATTGAACGGCAATCGGGGAAGCGCAGCCCGAGAGGGCTATCGAGACGGCGGGTGACGGAAATGTCATTGTTGACTCCTCCGCTCGAACATCTCGCCTCCGAGCTTGTGGCGGAGGGTCCGAAAATGTATAAGAGGTGGCGAAGTGGACCCAACAAGCCGGCTTCTATATCGCGGAGCAGGAGAAAACCATGGGCCAAGTGCGCCGCCGATGGCGAAGCTTAGACTTGACCTCTCTCGCCGCAAAGGGGAGGCCGCGAAGTTTAAAATGGATTTCTTTTACGCCAAGAAGCGCGCGGAGGAGGTTGAGAAGCTGCTGGGGGCCGAGAGGGCCAAAGTTGAGCAAGGCGATGGCGCTCGCCAAGATGATGGAGGAGCGGGATAGGTACAAGGACGCTCATAAAGCCGCGGTTGCCGAGGGGGAAAAGTGGAAGAATCAGTTCCACAACCAGGCGGAGGCGCTTAGGGACGCGCAGGCTGCCATTGCTCAAAAAGAGAAGGACATTGCCATGCTCCAAGATGAACTTCTCCCAAAAATGTGCGCCCAATTCCGGGACCAGGCCGAGGAGGCGACCAGGGAGGCGATAAAAAGGGTCGTCCCCGATGGTTCCTTTCCGTGGGATAAATTTGAGAAGCTCTTGGACGAGATGGCTGAGGCTGCGGAGGCAGCGGCTGCAGAGAAGACGGAGGCGGCGAAGGTGGCTCAGGTAGCTGAGGCGCTTGGAAATGTCGAGCCCTCGTCTGAGCCAGCCAACGAGGAGGCTGCTGCTGCTGATGGAGGGAATCAACAGGCATAGGGAGACGGGCGGTCGTCACCAGACTCCCCCGGCGTCTCGGATAGCTTTAGCTGTTCGGGGGCCAATTATTGAGCCTTCTCTCCCTGCCATCTTTTGGCGCTTCAAATCCTAAGTCTGCACCCTTTTGTTTCCTTATTTCCTTGCTTCTTGTAAAACTTTGGTAGGTAGGGTTTTAGGCTATCCTTATGGGGACGGCCGTCGTTTGTACTCTTCTTGCAGTTATATATTTTTTTTTTTTTTTTTTTTTAAATAGAGATTCATCTTTTGGGTCCTCGGCTCTGGCCGGGGCTTTGATCATATTATTCTTCACTTGTCTTCTTGCGTTGTTTTAATTGAGTGCCTTTGTTTTTACCGTCGGCACGGCCGAGGTAGTTAGTGCGCGCATCACAGTTGTGTTAACGTCTTTAGTTTTTACTCTAGCGTACCGGTCATTGTGTCCCCGTCGCTCTCGGCTAGGGCCGAGGTAATCGGGGTTATGGCTCGATAGCACTCGTAACTGTAGGCATGTTGACCGCCAGACTCGCGTCTCAACTGCACTGAGTATACGTTTCTTCTAGCATATCGGTCGTTGTGTCCCCGTCGCTCTCGGCTTTGGCCGAGGTAATCGGGGTTACGGCTCGATAGCGCGTATCGGTCATTGTGTCCCCGTCGCTCTCGGCTAGGGCCGAGGTAATCGGGGTTATGGCTCGATAGCATTCGAATCGTAGGCATATTGACCGCGGACTTGCGTCTCAACCGCACCGAGTATACGTTTCTTCTAGCGTATCGGTCGTTGTGTCCCCGTCGCTCTCGGCTTTGGCCGAGGTAATCGGGGTTACGGCTCGATAGCGCGTATCGGTCATTGTGTCCCCGTCGCTCTCGGCTAGGGCCGAGGTAATCGGGGTTATGGCTCGATAGCGATTCTTCTAGGGTACCGGTCATTGTGTCCCCGTCGCTCTCGGCTTTGGCCGAGGTAATCGGGGTTAATGGCTCGGTAGCGATTCTTCTCTTTGAGTGACAAACACTTCGACGGAAAAGTTGGGTGATTCATTCGTTTGCTATGATCATGCGTTGGGGTGTCCACAATGGGTTTGGACACCTCTGCCGCTATACAAAGTATTTCCTCAAGTTGTCGGTGTTCCAATGGCTCATCAAAGGCACACCTCTCATGTCTGTCACCCGGTATGTGCCGGTCTCATCTCTTCAATCACCTTGTAGGGACCCTCCCGGTTGGCCGTCGCGTCGTTTACCATGAATATTTCCTTTGTTGGTGGCGGCCGACTTCCTTAGGACTAGGTCTCCCACTTTTAAATCCCTCTTGTGGACTCTTCTGTTGTAGGGTCTTTTCATCCGGCTTTGATATCGCCAAGTTGAGGCGTCTTTGTATCTCGGCTTTCTTCGACCAGGTCTAAGGAAGCTTTCGGTGCCATCCTCGTTTTCAACTGGGTGAAGGTAGCCGTTCGAATGTTGGCACCGTTGCTTCAATCGGTAGGGGCGCCGGAACCGTAGACTAGGTGGAAAGGGGTGTACCCGTTGCTTCTTTCTCCGTGGTTCGAAGGGACCATAGGACGCCGGGTAGTTCATCGGCCCATCTTCCCTTAAGGTCTTCGATTTGTCTTTTTAAACCGTTGAGGATCGTTTTGTTGGCCGCCCTCACTTTGTCCGTTGCTCGTGGGTGGCGGACGGAGGAGTATGCAAACTTGATACCAAGCTCTTCTAACCAATTCATTATCAGGTCGCTCCAGAACTCTCGGCCATGGTCAAATACTATAACTTGGGGTAATCCGAAACGAGTTATAACATTTTCCCAGATTACCTTTCTGACGGCCGCTGTGGTCTTCGCCGGTACTGCTACAGCTTCAACCCATTTGGTGAAGTAATCAACAGCGACGATCAAGAACTTCCTTCCTCCGGAGGCTGTTGGGAATGGTCCTAGCATGTCCATCCCCCACTGTGCGAAGGGGAAGAGGGCCGAGCACGGTTGTAGGTCCTGGAGGGAGCGTGTGACACGGGGCATGCATCGACGGTTCGTGCACTTCCTGGTCTTTGTTCTGGAATCTTGAAGCATGGTGGGCCAGAAGTAGCCGGCTCGTAGAGCTTTGTGGGCTAGCGTTCTTGCCCCCATGTGGTGTCCACAGATGCCTTCGTGAATCTCTGTCAGTATTAGCTCTGCGTCGGCTGGACCGACACACTTCAAAAGTGGTCTTATTACGGACCTTCTGTACAGTTCTCCTTCGAACACTAAGTACCTGGCGGCGATCCGTTTCATTTTGGCCGAGGGATTGCGGCCCTCCGGTAATTCACCTGTAAGTTTGTATTTCATTATCGGAGTCATCCATGTTGTCTCGGCCTCTACGTTGCCCACCATGCCGTCGGTCTCAGTGATGCTCTTCGCATTCCGGATATCTACCAGCACGGTTCGGCTGACGTTCTTGATGGTTGAGCTGGCAAGTTTGGAGAGAGCGTCGGCCCGGTTGTTCTCGGATGCGGGAACGACTTTGGATTCGGAAAGACTTCAATTTCGCTATGTCGGCCTTTACCCTTTCTAGGTACCTTACCATTCCGTCGTCCCGAGCCTCAAACTCCCCTCTGATTTGGTTAGTAACCAACAGTGAGTCTGTCTTCAACACAATGTGCTCGCTCGTGCAGCCCTAGCTAGCTCGACCGGTTATCACCGCCTCGTATTCGGATTCGTTGTTCGAGGCCGAGAAGGTGAATTTCAAGGCGTACTCGAACTCGTCCCGTTTGGGTGATGATGAGGATGCGGCTCTCCGTTGCTCGTCGTGGAGGAGCCGTCGGTGTAGACCTCCCATACGCCGGGGTTTGGCTCTTCTTGATATGTGCATTCGGCGGGGAAATCTGCAAGTGCTTGCCCCTTTATCGAAGGTCTTGGTTTTTGTCTTGAATGCCGAAGCCGAGAGAGTTCCACCTGCCCACTTGATGAGCTCGCCGGATTGCTCGAATTTTTCCAAAGCTTTCTCTAACGGCTGATCGGTTAGGACCGTCACGGGGTGCGCGTCGAAGTAGGGTTTTAACTTCCTCGTGGCAACGACGACGGCGAAGGCTGCTTTTTCGATTAGTGGGTAATTTCTCTCGGCGGGCAACAGTGTATGGCTGACAAAGTAGATTGGGTGTTGCTGTTTGTCTTCTTCCCTGATGATCACTGCACTGACCGTGGCCGAGGTAACTGCTATGTATAGGTATAGCGTCTCCCAAAGACATCGGCACAGACGAGTTGGGAGAGTCGAAGATGAGCTTTCAACTGCTTGAAGGCCGTGCTCTGCTCCTCCCCCCAGCTGAAGTCTTTATTCCCTTTCAAAACTTTGAAGAATGGGGTGCTCTTGTCGGCTGACCGAGAGATGAAACGGGCGAGAGCCGCCATTCTTCCGGTCAGCATCATAACCTCTTTTCGATTCCTTGGCTCCGGTAGGTCTAAGATTGCTTGGACTTTGTCTGGATTTGCATCGATGCCTCGGGCACTGACAAGTACACCGAGAAATTTACCTGCCCGGACACCGAAGTTGCATTTCATTGGGTTGAGCTTCATCTTGTACTTCCTTAGTGAACAAAATGTTTCGTGTAAATCGGCCAGGTGCTCGCTGTCGGACTTGCTTTTTACAATAGCATCGTCGACGTAGGCCTCAATGTTTCGCCCTTTTTGATTTTGGAACACTTTGTCCACTAGCCTTGTATACGTTGCGCCGGCGTTTTTCAAACCGAACGACATCATTTTGTACATGTATGTGCCGTTAGCGGTGATGAATGCGCATTTGGGCATGTCTTCCTCGGCCATGAATACCTGGTGATACCCTGAGAAGGCGTCTAGCGAGGCTCGGCATGGTGTAACTGCCGTGGCATCGATTAAGCTGTCTATCCGTGGCAAAGGGTAACAATCTTTGGGGCATGCTTTGTTAAGTTGGGTAAAGTCTACACACATTCTCCATGCCCCCGATGATTTCTTTACCATCACAACATTGGCTAACCACTCCGGGTAGGTGCAAGGCATAATAAAGCCCGCCGTAAGTAGTTTGTCTACCTCGGCTTTGATGGCCTCGTCTTTCTCGGCTGAGGAGTTCCTCATTCTTTGCTTGACAGGGCGAGCGGTGGGGAGTACGTTCAGCTTGTGAATAATCACCTCCCGGTTCACACCCGGCATCTCGGCCGCTGAGTAGGCGAAGACGTCTTTGTTTTCCCTTAGCAGGTCCAGGAGTTTGGCTCTGAATTTCGGCTCCAGGTTGGTACCGACGGTTACGGTGCGGCCTGGGTCAATCTCCACCTCTTCGGTCTCTGCTCCTTCGACCGTGCTAATGGTTCGGTCGTGCTCGGGCCTGGGAGTGTGCTGTATCTGGAAGGATTTTAATTTTGAAGCGCCGGTTCTCACCCTCTCTAGATACCTCGTCGTCTTATGGTCCCGAGCCTTGTATTCTCCTTTGATCTGGTTGGTCAATGAGAGCGAATCCGTTTTTACCACGACGTGTTACGCCCGGCGGTTACGGCTAGCGACTCCGGTTATCATTGCCTCGTACTTGCATTCGTTGTCTGAGGTCGAGGAGGTGAGCTCCAAGGCGTGCTCAAACACATCTCCGTTCGGGCTAATGATAACGACGCTGGCTTTCGAGCTATCCGTCGTGGAAGGGCCGTTAGTGTGTATCTCCCATACGCCGGGATCCTTCTCGTTCTTCGAGGTGAGTTTATGAGCCTCCCCCCGGTCCGAGACGTATATTAGTGTCAAGGCCCGGACGGATATTACGGCTTGGGTTTCACTCAAAGTGACCCGGCCTATGAGGACGTCGTGGGCAGATGTGCCGTTGATGACTATAAAATCAGACATAACGTTCATTGCGGTTCCTCGCCAAACCTTACCGGCGGTCGACCGACCCGGGGTACCAGGCCGACCCCAGAAAAAGCTGTACGAGCGGGTTGGTGCGAGGGTTCAAATCTTCGACTCTCGGACCGAGGCCGAGAAAGCATTCTACGTACATAATGTTCGTGTAGGCGCCGTGTCGATTAGGCACCTCTTCACCAAATGGTTGGCTATGTTCGGGTGGATTTTGTGAGTGGGTCGTTTGTGAGGAGCAATGACTCCCTCGTAGTCCGCCTGTCCGATAGTCATATCGGGGATTTTGGGAGCGGGGGTGGCTGTGTTGGGCACAAAGTTGACGGTCTGACATGGCTCATTCAGTTGCCGTTTGTGTCCATGAGCGGACCCATCGTTCCCGTTGCCTCTGATGACAACATGGATTACTCCTATCCGTTCAAAGACGGATTTGCTGTTTGACCCGCCGGCGTTCGGTTTCTGGCCTTTGGCGACGTACTTGCCGAGGCTCCCCTTCCGGATCAGCTCTTCAATGGCGTCCTTCAGATGTCGGCAGTCGTTGGTTAAGTGTCCGGTGTGGCCGTGGTACTCGCAGTATTGGCTCGTGTCACCGTCACTCCTCGGCCTAGGGGGCCTTTCCCATTTCTGGCCTTCGCTTTTGCTCAGAGCGAATACCTCGGCGGCCGACACGACTAGGGGGGTGTGGTCGCTGCACCGTTTTTTGTAGTACGCTCCCGAACTCCCCCCGGCGCCCGTCGAGTCCTGTCTCCTGGCAGATTTGTCAGACCGTGGCCTATTATCGTCACGGCGTCTTTCATCGGGGTTGCCCTCCCGGCGGCTCTTCTTTTCTGAGTGCTCGGCCTCGTTGGGGCCTAACCACGTCTTGTGATAGTCTTCTACTTTGATGGCTTGGTCAGCCTTCTTCCTGGCGGCATCCAAGCCCAGGCCTCCGCACTTGATGAGCTCATTTTTCAAATCTCCCCTTGGGAGGCCTTTCATCAGCGCGAAGGCCGCCAGTTCGGGATTAATCTCCCGAATCTGTTGGACCTTTCCGTCGAACCTCTTCATGTAGCTTCGTAGAGACTCGCCCCCTTCCTGTTTGATAGTTAGGAGGTCCGATGTCTCCACGGCCCTTCTCTTGTTGCAAGAGTACTGGGCTAGAAAGGCGTCCCTTAGGTCGGCGTAGTAGTACACCGAGCCGTCGGGGAGCCCCTTGTACCAACTTTGAGCCATCCCATGCAATGTTGTTGGGAAAACTCGGCACCATACTTCATCGGGCTGCTCCCATACTGACATGTGAGACTCGAAAGCCTCAGCGTGATCGGCTGGATCACCCTCCCCTTTGTATGATATGGGTGGCAACTTGAGCTTAGTTGGCACCTGGACTTCTAGGACGTAGGCGCGAGGCTGTCGATCACATCGGACGACACGTGGCGATCGGCTCCTCGCATTCCTAGCCCGACTCCTCTCCTCGTAGCGGGAGGGACTTCTTCCCCGACTCGGCGAGTCGGGCTTCTTCTTCTCCGACTCGATGGGTCGGACTTCTTTCATTCCTCCGGAGTGGGCCTCGTGGGTCGCTGCGGTGGACGCTGTCCCCGCGAGTGCGGTCGGGACTTATATCCATCACTAGCATTCAGGCTCCTCCGGTGTTTCAACAGGCCAACCTCTTCCAGTGCTCCGTTCAAGTCTCTTGGAGTCACGTTAAGGCCCCTGGTCTCGGACGGGTCCCGCCGCTCTTGTCGGTGTGACAGTGTGAGCCGACGTCCTACCGATGAGGTCCAGGATTTGCTTTAGCAATGCCACGTCGACCACATGTCCCATGAGGGTGACTTGGTTGGCGGGCAGCGTCGCATCTGGTGTTATTGGCATCCCGAACTCCGGTTGGATTACTCCGCCGACGGAGAATTTGTATGACTCAGGTAATTGTTGAAGGTATCATCTGGGTGGAGGGGCTCGTCGGTTACGAACACCTCTTGTTCTTTTGACATCTTCTTAGCTTTTTGGGTGGGTTTTTGTTGTTTTTTTTTTTGTTTGGGAATGAATGTGACTAGCTTCTAGTGTCTTTCCCACAGACGGCGCCAATTGTTCCGGGTGTAATTCCAGAGCAAGTATCGTTACCACCCGTGGCTTGTAGAATGATGTCTTGAGTTGGACTCTCCTTTGGTCTTAATCGTTCCTCTCGGCCTCTCCTGCAACAATGAACAGGCGAGGGCTTGGCTTTGAGCCAAGCGTACTCACTCCGACGCCTTGAAGTCGGTAAACTTAAATGTATAAGTTGTATGCTAATTGGCTAGGAATATATTGTAGAGAGATAAGGAAGATTATACCAGATGAATAGTGTATTTAGGTCAAGTTGTATATTTCTGGATTGGATCCTTTCCTCAATGAAGGTTGAGGAGTATTTATAGACTTCACCTTTTGTCACGTAGTGGCCAAGTGGCCAAGTGGCTAGCGGTGGAAAGATGATCTACCCCTCGGCCGAGGGACCTATGGTGGCGGCGGGCGCTGTTGACCCACCGCCGAGGGGTCTTGGATATGAGTACGCGGATATGTGTCCTACCATTTGGCGGGTTGTCATTGCGGGACCCAGGTTGGCAGGCCGATGGGCCGCATCGGCTAGGCTGTCTAAGTCGTTGACTTGCTGTGGACATCTTTGACCTTGCTCAATATGTTGACTTGGTCAGCGGTGCAGAATATGCCCCATCAATAATTAAAAAAATCTATATATGCAGCAAGATGTCATGAACTCCTTATTAGAAACATCACCAATGGAACATCTTGCAACAATTTATAATCTTGAATGTTTTAATCCTTTTATAAGCCAACGCAAATTGAGAAAGACAAGAGAATTAGATTATAACTAGGTTTGATGTCCGGTTCTGTTCGGGGCTTCGGGCTTCCTTTACTTATCGTCAAATTTTATTTTCTAGAAAATAAAACTACGCTAGACTTGCTTAAATCATATGTTTACCATTTAAACTGAAATGTAAAATTAATCAAAAGATTTTGACACAGTCACTACTCCGTTGTTAATATTATTACTTTCACGACATCTCATGTTAATACTATTACATTCATTACTCCTCTTATTATTGTTGTTTCTTTGACTACTCACGCAACTTTTACAGTTATATTTATATCCGTTAATTTTATCAAACTCATACTTAAATAAATATTTTTTTTTCTTAAATCGAATTCTTAGCTAAGTTTTAATACTTTATATATCCTTTGTTCCTAATGTTATTTTCATTACATTTGTTGTGCCTATTATTACTTTCACTACTCTTGTCGTTATTATCGTTTATTTCACTACTCCCGCATTTAATAATGTTAATTTCTTCAAATTCACTATATGATTAGATAATAGATTCCGCCACATGTTGAAATTTTATTAGTAGTGTAAAGACGATTCATACGCCAAGTGTAACCGTATCATCTTTGTTGAGGTCTCTTCCCATATGTGTGTGAGGGAAATTATCCCACATCGGTAGAATAATAGTGAAGGGGCTTGTTTATAAGTTAGTGAGCTACTCCTCCTATCACCAATTGGTTTTAAGATGGAACCTCACTTACTTCTGGACCGGTCTCATGCACCTAATTCTATAAGCTCGTTGCGGAGTTGATTCATTTCATTTAACAGAAAAGCTCAGCTCTTGTCGATCCATGGACTGGTATAAGTAACAAATCACATTTTCGGGTTGTGTTGCAATCATGTTTACTCCGACTAAGAGAAGCAAATGACTTGTACACAGTATCAATGTTTAACTACTCATTTTTTTCTGTGCAGATCAAACAATAACCAAATCTTGAGGCACTTGTAAAATGTAGAAATAACTTTCTGCCTGAGTATTGTTTCACAGATGAAAGTGGGAGATATAAGCGACAATAATAATTACGAATAATCTACGAGTACAAAATATTGGAGAATGATATAAAACATAAAAAATAATAATTCGTTCTATGCATACAAAACTAAGGGACTGCCAAGGACGAAAAATTAGATGCTACGACAACATGAATTCTCGCTATCAAACAACAAGAGGAATGAGTAGCGACTGACATTATTATTGGAGGTTGAATAATAAGACAAATAGAGTAGTATTCTCTTGTTCATGGGAAGGACCTCAAATCACGGGCTCCGTATCCTTTGAACAACACCAAGCTCTCCGAATATGTTTCCAGTTCTATATAGTAACTCAATGATCTTTTGAACTCTTGTACTTCACATTTAGTTATATTATAAGCTTCCTTCCCCCAAACAAAATATCCACCATCACTCTCACAATAGAACACCTTTTTCTTTGAACTATCGATTCCCTCGAATGTCTTATAACCAGCCCAATTTGATTTTCCCGAAAACCATAGAGTCCATGGCTCCTTTTCGTTGTCCTGTTCGAGTACCCATATGGTTGAAGTTACCAAGGAAATGCTGAAAACCGCTAGTGACTCCCCAAGAAGAAACAGGAATCGTAGTGAGCCTTTTTCATCCCAAGTAAATGGCAGTTTCGAAAAAGTTATTTTTTCACTATCAAAGTCGAAGCAACCAAGATGAGTTAAATCAATCCTGTTTTTATCAATTTGTCCAAGCCAGTATGCGGACCCTCGAAAGAAAATAGCTTTTCGTAGCCCATAAAATGGTCCAAGCCTACCTATTCTGTATGGATAACTCATATTGAGGCAATCATTTCTGACGGTCCACTGTTGATTACTGAGTGTATAAACTGCAACGTGTGTCTTTGTAGACTCTTCAGCCTTACAATCTTCGATTGCAATTGCGATCACTTTATAATCCTTACTAACAGGGTCGAACCCAAACACATATACAGAATACTTGAGCAAAAAAGGAGACATCGGGCAAGTGGGAAGTACTAAAGATTTGCGAATACAAGGGTTCCACAATCTCAATTCTTCCTGGAAACGAGGGCCGTCCTTTCGATTAACAAGGAACAACCCATTACAACCACCTATCATATGGTATAAGTATGAATCAGGTTTCCTAAAAATACGACCGGTCTTTCGAAGAGTTTCAGCCTCACGAACTGTCACCAAGCACCCTTCACTAAGGGCTCGCAAACCCTCGAGGGCTAGCAATAATTTATCATTTCCATAATTTATTTTGCAACGTTGAAGATGAATTAAAACAAAATTAGGGTCATCGATCATGGAGCACCAAGATTTACATACGCACCTGAATCTTACTAAAGTTTTAGCAGGCAAGGTTGCGAAAATCTGAGACCAAACTTCGGGTGGAACGTACATAAATTCCGGTAAATGAGGCAAATGTTCGGGAGTGTCTGACGATGTTTCTGGTATCGGCCGCAAATTTGTTGAAGTTTTGCGCTTCTTCCTGCTCTTCATCGTTTCCACAACAGTAGGTTTTGGAGTAAGCGATCAGGAGACTGCACTGGACGAAGGGCTTGAAGTAAATATATCAAGTACCTCGGATGAGTCCTAGTAGACTATAAACACAAAAAGGTATTTTTGAAATATTTTGATAAGATTTTATCAAACACAAATATAATAAGGCATTTATGAGATATTTGATATCGATATTATTATTGTTTTTGTCTAACTGATGTGGGGACGTGGGGTTTGTCGCCCTCCCCCAATCAAACAAATTATTAACTCAATTAAGCTAATTTAGTAGGGTAGTCGAGGTCGAACCACATATAAAAGGATCACTTGCCCCAACCCATACCTAGAGACTAGATTCCTAGACTGTTTCATTTATTTTCTTTGCGTTTTGACGTATGATAATGCGTCTGCTCACGGCATTCAAGGGAAGCTGTTAAGCAATCTAGCTGCTTAAAAAACGATCTACTTAGACTGATATTTTATTTTCAGTTTCGAACTAGACCCCATTTTGCTAACTTTATAATTGTTGAGCATTATTTTGAATAAAACGTGTGTAAATCATTTAAATTTACCTAAATGTGTTTACAATCTGTTTGATATAAATATTGATCGACCCAAAAGCTAGGTGGTAGAGTCCAATTTCATATAAACCCTGCATAAGTATTTACATGATCAATGTGGAACATTTACAATCGATCATATCATCGAAATCGATTTACACAACCTCCTGTGTAAGACAACCTTACGCAAGGTTCCAATTTAAAACGGTGGATGATTTGATTATATACGATGAGAATCACGATGAAAACGAGCTTCAAACCAATATCAGAGGTACCACTCGTAATGATCTTATCAATAGAGACACTACATTTCCTTCATCTTTCCTATCAAAATTCCGATTACATATGCCAAACAACTCATGAACCAAAGCTACTTACAAAATTAGCCATCATCTACCAGTCTTAGTAGATGACATAGCAACGAATTCTAAGCAAATGATTGGGATGGAGGGAGTAAAAAGTACCGATGTAACATATAACTTAACCTCTTATCTTCAGATTTCTAAGCATACAGAACGAAGGAATGAGTAGCAATACCTACTTTAGGAACAATACGAATTCTTGCTAATCAAACAACAAAAGGAATGAGTAGCAATTGACATAACTATGGTAGGTTTAATAGCAGCCTGACGAAATCTTTCCAAAACCATTGGTAAGACAAAAAGATAAGGAGCTCCGTGTCATGGGAAATACCTCAAATCACGAGCTCCGTATCCTTTTAACAATACCAAGCTCTCCGAATACCTTTCCAGTTCTATATAGGGACTCAAAGCTTTTGAACTCCCGCACTTTGCAACTAGCTATATTATAAGACATTTTTCCCCAAACAAAATAGCCACCGTCACCCTCACCCTCACAAAAGAACACCTTTTTCTTTGAACGATTATAGTAGATCTTGAATAGTTCATGATAACCATTCCAACTTGATTTTCCCGAAAACCACAAAGTCCATCGCCCTAAATTTTCGTTGTCCTGTTGTAGCACCCATATGTGTATCAATTTGTCCAAGCCAGTATGCGGACCCTCGAAAGAAAACAGCAGTTGATAGCGAATAAAATGGCCCAAGCCAACCTGTTCTGTACATATCTGATATTAAGGCAATCTTTTCTGACGGTCCACTTTTGATCACTGAGTGTATAAACTGCAATGTGCGTCTTTGTAGTCTTTTCAGGAGTCTCTTAAGATGGAATATCTTCAAATGCAATCGCAAGCACTTTATAATCCTTATTAACAGGGTCAAACCCAAACACATATACAAAATCCTTGAGCAAAGAACGAGACAGCGGACAAGCGGGAAGTATCAATGATTTCCAAATACAAGGGTTCTATTGAGTTTTAGTATTGATGCATTTAAGGATTAATGGTAGGAAGTAGAAGACAGTGTCAAGTATTGAATTTGAGTTGTATATTTTTGTATATCAAAATGTTACACAATACGGAGAAGCAGTTGGGATTAATAAGTACAAAGTTTGGTTATTAACCAGTGGATCAAAGCAGCAACTGGATAATAGCAAAAAGCATTGTTGAGTACTGTGATGCAAAGGACAGTGCAGTCCATACTTAGTTGTCACCACCTGACTTTGTGTTAGCTGAGTCAGAGTCTTCTTTACACTCCCCCTCAAGATGAGAGTGGAAGTCAGATGTAACTCCCATCTTGGACAGAAGGTACTTGTGTTGTGAGATAGGACAAGATTTAGTGAACACATCTGCCACTTGTTCTTTGGTGTTGACATAGGATGTAGTAAGGAGCCCCTGTTGAATCTTCTCTCTGATGAAATGGCAATCAACCTCTATGTTCTTAGTACGTTCATGGTAGACGAGATTTGCAGCAATAGCTAGGGCAGCTTGATTGTCACACTTTAAATGTGCTGGACCCAAGTGTTGTAGGCCTAAATCTTGAAACAATTGAAATAACCAAGTAACCTCACATGTAGTCATTGCCATGACCCTGTATTCAGCCTCAGCAGATGATCTGGACACAACAGACTGTTTCTTGGACTTCCAGGATATGGGAGAGTTCCCAAGAAGGATACAAAAACCAGTAGTGGACTTCCTGCTGAATGCACAGGAAGCCCAATCAGAATCACAATAGGCAGTGAGCTGGACTGCTAAAGTGCTGGCAAACAATATACCCTGTCCAGGTGCAGCTTTGAGATACCTTAAAACTCTCCTAGCAGCTTGCATATGATCTGAAGTGTGAGTTTGAAGGAATTGACTCAAAAGCTGAACAGAAAACGCAATATCAGGTCTTGAGATGGTCAAGTAGATCAACTTACCAACCAGTTTCCTGTAGGAGTCAGGGTGAGGCAAAGGAGTGCCCTTGCCTGGTTCCAATTTGATGACAGGGTTAACCGGTAGTTGGATAGCTCTAGATTTGTCTATTCCAAAGGTGTGCAGCAGATCTAGGGTATATTTCTTCTGAGAGACAAAAATACCCACACTACTTCTCTTAATTTCCAAGCCAAGAAAGTAGTTTAATGCTCCTAAATCTTTCATGTGAAAAGCAGAATGAAGGTGATCTTTGAGAGCTTGTATTTCAGAAGGATCATCTCATGCAATAACCATGTCATCGACATAGACAAGAACAACAGTAGTGCTCCCATTATGTTGTTTAATAAAGAGGGAGTGGTCTGCATGGGACTGTTTGAAACCACAAGTAAGCAGGACCATAGATAGTTTAGAGAACCATTGCCTGGGAGCCTGCTTTAGGCCATAAAGTGATTTGAGTAATTTACACACTTTCCCTTCAGCTTCAGGAGTGGTGTTCTTCTCCCCCTGCTCAAAGCACTGTAAGCTCCCATCTGAGTATCCAAGTGGTAACTTCATATACACCTCCTCTTCTAGCTCTCCATGTAGGAAAGCATTGGCCACGTCCATCTGACAGGTGTCCCAATCCTTAATAGCTATAATAGCAAGAAGAGCTCTGACAGTGGACATTTTTGCCACAGGAGCAAACGTTTCATCGTAGTCCACACCATACATTTGTC
This sequence comes from Silene latifolia, assembly GCF_048544455.1. NCBI lineage: Eukaryota > Viridiplantae > Streptophyta > Magnoliopsida > Caryophyllales > Caryophyllaceae > Silene > Silene latifolia. The sequence goes on from NC_133531.1 coordinate 15,835,680, forward strand.
TGAATCCCTGCACCACCAGTCTAGCGGCCAAACTACCACATTGGTAAAAAAAGTGAAGGGTAGCAACCAAATTGGTAAAAAAAGTGTTATATGTGACAAATTGGTAAAAAAACTATTGATTGGTGACAAATTAGCAAAAAAACTTTCATTTTAATGAACTCTACTAGTTTAGCTCCCGTGCAATATATGCACGGTATATATAGAGTTTTACTTTTTTTAGTATATTATACTTCTGAAATATAATTAGCTATTTTTTTTAGGTTTCTTATCGTTATATTATGATTTGAAAAATTAAAGTCTAAATCGTATTAATCATGAAATGAGTATTTCAATGAAATTTTTTCCTATTACAGAGAGATTAATGATGTTATTTTATAAAATTTTACTGATAATATATTTTTAGCCGCAATTTTTTTATCATAGAATTTTAATGAATATTTTCGTATGATTCTTTAAAAAAAAAAAGAATTCCTTTTTATATCATAAAAAGATTGGAGATAATTTTGTATAGAATATAAAATACTAAATGACATAAATATATAAATCTGAAAGATTATGTGTATTATAGTGCACCATACTTATAGAATATGCTAAAAATAACTAAACTTTATTTTAGGAAATATGCTTAGGCGGGAAAATTTGGAGCTTCGCCTATTCATTTAGTAAATAGGGGATTGTTCGAACAAGATTTGACAAAACTACCCTTACCGAAATATTAAAGTCGAAAAAAATTAATTCGAGACTCATCGTTAACAACTTAAGTTTGATCCGAAATTTAAAACAAACCAAGTTGACACTTCTCCAATCTTAATAATTCAACAAAACTAGGGTTGTAAATGATCCGAGCGGCAGCCAGAGCCCTCGGAATCGGCTCGATCAAAGCTCGGCTCGAAATCGGTCAAAACTGATTCGAGCCGAGGTGGGCCATATCTGAGCCGGTTCAGAGCTTAGTAGGGCTCGGAATCGGAAGCTCGTCTAGGCTCGTTTTATTTTTTTAGTGTTTATTTTGGCATTTTGTAACTGTTTTTATTCTTAATAAAATGTTATTTTAGCATTTATAATATAAATTTGCTACTTTTCATAAGTATTTTTTATTTTTCTTAAATATTTTTATTTTTAATTTGATTTAAAATTTCAAGAAAGCAAAGAAAATAATGATTGAACAGAGCTTGAGGCGGGCTCGAGTTGAGCTCGAGCCTAATCCGAGCTTTGATTTTTTAAGCTCGGAAAATTCCGAGCCGATTCTGAGTCCATTAGAGCTCGAGCTCAAATCGGCTCGGTTACACCCCTGAACAAAACAATGACAAGATTCGTAAAAACTCATATCGAAACTGATTTTAACAAAAATTACTCCTAAAGATTGACTTATAAGTTACTTCGTATAATATTTCACTTAAAACAAACCGATATAAATTGACGACCGACCCATTTTAAAAAGCATATTATATCTTAATTGAGCTACCATTAATGACTTATTTGTAGACGTAGCCACTCTTGGGTCGGGTGGATACTTCAAAATAATCCAAAAGTATAGGGCGAGTAGGACCATGCCAACTGTCTAATTCTACTTACGAAGTTTAATACTTGTAAGATGAAAGATCATTTCTTATAAAACAAAAATTGAAACATAAAAATGTTAATAAGATGGAAGATCTAGATAATTTATTGGAAAAAAAATTTGTGCCTCGGTCCCAAAAGTCGACCACAACTTAAGCAAGGGTAGTTTAGTCATTTTTAGGTAGGAATAACAAATTAAATAAGGTAGAATAGTTTTTTGGTCAATTTGTCACATTCCACTTTTTTTTTTTTACCAATTTGTCACAATTCATAGTTTTTTTACCAATTTGGCAAACACCTTCTACTTTTTTTACCAATTTGGTTATTTGGCCCCAGTCTAGCCTTGTGTCTTTCAACAGACCCATCAGGATTGTACTTAGTCTTGTAAATCCATTTGCAGCCAATAACTTTTCTACCCTTAGGTAAGGTGGTAAGAGTCCAGGTGTGATTGTCATGAAGAGCTTGTAACTTTGCGTTCATGGCTTCAACCCACTTGGGATGCTGTATAGCTTCTTGAAAAGTGAGTGGGTCAGCAACAAAAGTTGTTGTACTGACATGACCAGCAAAGGATTTATCCAGGTGGAGTTGTACCACATTAGCTATGGTAGAAGGAGCCATGACAGGATTATTGACAATGAAATCCTTAGTCCACTCAGGTGCCCTCCTTGTCCTGCTAGGTCTGGTGGAAGCATTGCTAGTCTCAGGGTCTGGAATGATATCCAGAGATTGAGCTGTGGACTGGAGCTCTTCAGAGGCAACTGTGTGCTCTGGTGAATGACTTGTGTGGTCCACAAAATCAGCAATTGGCTCCAACACTGGGGATGGTTCAGGTGGAGTTTGAGGTTGATACTTCCCTGAGTGTAAGGTTGGTATAAAGTGAGCAAAGTTCTTGATTTTGCAAGGAAAGACTGTTTCATGAAATTTGACATCTCTAGAGACAAACACCCTTTTTTGCACTATGTCATAGACCCTGTAGCCTTTCTGTGAGAGAGGGTAGCCTATGAAAATGCAGGGTATACCTCTTGGGAGAAATTTGTCCTTGTCTCTAACAGGATTATAGACCATTGCTAAGCACCCAAAGACTCTTATCTTGTCATAGTTAGGTACTTTGTTGAATAGAACTTCATAGGGTGTTTTGTTCTGCAGAAGAGGAGTGGGTAATCTGTTAATGAGAAAAGCAGCAGTGAGAACACAGTCACCCCAAAAGGATAAAGGTAAGCCAGAGCTGAATCTTATTGCTCTACTGATTTCAAGCAAGTGTCTGTGTTTTCTTTCCACAACTCCATTTTGTTGGGGTCTGTCAACACAGCTTGTTTGTTGCCAAATGCCCTTAGACAACAGGAAGTCCTTGGTATCCCCTTCTGTCAGTTCAAGAGCATTGTCAGACCTGAGTACTTTGATGGTCTTGTGAAACTGATTTTTTATGAACTTGTAGAAGTGCATGAGTATTTGAGTGGCATCAGATTTTTGATGCATTAAGTATACCCAGGTGGCCCTGCTATAATCATCAACTAAGGTTAGGAAGTATTTTTGTTTGGTTCCGGTTTCTTTTCTGTATGTTCCCCATGTGTCCACATGAACCAGGTCAAATATCTCAGTGGTTTTATTTATTTTAATGGGAAAGGGTAGCTTAGTTTGTTTGGCCATTGAGCATGTAATACACAGTCTTTTTGAGTTTTGTGGAGTGTGTGAGGGAACATTTGGAATATGTTTCAATGTATCATTTGGAGCATGTCCCATTCTTAAATGCCAAACATCAGAGTCCTGAACATTGATATTAGGCAAACCCTTACATGTGGGATCAGGTGCATTACAAGACTGAGAAAATATGCCACCTGAATCCCTTCCTAGTTCAACAGAAACATTAGCATTACACAAAGTTGGATACTTAATCTTATCAGACTGACTAGCTAACTTAGGGTGTGACTGACTGTCATTATTTAATAGGTAATAGACACCCTTGCTTTCTCTTCCAATTCCCTTAATCGTCCTGGCATGAAAGTCATGTATAACACACGACTTGGCATAAAACATCACATAACAATTTTCATCTTGTGTTAGTTTTTGGACAGATAGAAGATTGTGTTTGAATGCAGGAACAAATAAGACATTCTTCAAGATTAGACCATTATCAAAATTATATGTTCCTATGTGAGAAACAGTGGTAGTTTCTCCATTAGGTAGGTTTATCTTGTGTTTCTTGTTAAGTGTTCTTATGTTTTCTAAGGCATTTAGATCAGAAATCATGTGATTAGATGCCCCAGAGTCTATTATCCACTCATGTGTGGTTTTGGATGCGTAACTGCAGTTTAAGTAGGCCATACCTGCAAAGTTAGCTTCAAGTTCGTCCTCAGTTTCAGGGTAGCCACTTGCTTTGCCTCTCTGACTGCTCATAAGTTGTTCGAATTGTTGAGCAGTCAAGGTGATGGATCCCTCAGGCTCAGATTGGCCTCCACCTACACTAGCATTAGCAGTCATTCTTCCTCCTTTGAAACTGGAACTTTGTTTCCCTTTGTTCATGCCAGGCTTGTAACCCTTAGGTCCTGAACCATGATAACCACCTTGATAACCACTGTGAGAGTTGCCCTGATTTCTGAGTTTGTAAGCTTGAGATTTCTCAGGAAATTTCTTTGACACAGGGTGGTCATTAGGATATCCAATTATCCTCCAGCACTGGTCCCTCTTGTGTCCCTTCTTGTTACATGCTGGACATGATGGATTGGGAGAGTCAGACTCTTGCTGACCAGATCCAGATCCAGCAAAGAAGGCAGAGTTGTCAACAACCATTTTTTCATTTGACTTGTAGTTCTTCCTCTGAGCTTCCTCATGTTGAAACATGGCAGCAGCTTCCTCCACTCTTGGTAAAGGAGACATCATCAGTACGTTGGACCTCATGGTGGAGTAAGAGGGGTGAAGGCCATTGAGGAATTGGAACAACTTCCTTTCTTCTTGTTCCTTGTGCTGTGCATCTTACCATGCATTTACTTCAGCTGTAACTTGTGTAACTGGTGGCCAGTCACTCATAATCTCAAGATTTTGCCACAAAATCCTAAGATCAGTGAATTACTCACAGATGGCCTTGTCACCTTGTTCCAGTTCATCTAACTCTTTATTGAGTTTGAACTTTCTGGCTCCATTGCTCACAAAGAATTGCTTTTGCAGGTAATCCCAGATTTCTTTTGCTGTTCTGGTGTACAACACAGACTTCTTGATTGATTGTTCAACGTTCTGGTGAATCCAGTTGATCAACAGGCAGTTGGAAGTATCCCAGGCAGCTTCCTTTAGAGGATCATTAGTAGGTCTCTTAACTACACCAGTTAAGAACCCCAATTTTCTTCTGGAACAGATGGCAATCTCCATTTGTCTTTTCCATTCAAGATAATTTTCAATGCCTGGCAATTTTGTGTCCACCACGAGAGGATGAGCACATTCAGCAGGGTACAAGTACAATGGATCTGTGGGTTCCATGACTGAGGGTGTTGTTATGATGTTAATATTTTTTGTGTTTTCAGTAGTGAAGGGATTTTCCATTGCCATGGAAAAGGAGTTAAGTATTTGTAGAGAAGCAGAAGGTAAGAGATGTTAGGATGAGATTGATGAGTTTTCCAGGTTGATGAATGCCATTATATATAGGCAGAACATGGCTCTTTCATTCAATGAGTGTTACTAAATGCTCAACCATATGGTGGTTATCAGTCTCCTCATTTCAGAGCTCTGATACCATATTGAGTTTTAGTATTGATGCATTTAAGGATTAATGGTAGGAAGTAGAAGACAGTGTCAAGCATTGAATTTGAGTTGTATATTTTTGTATATCAAAATGTTACACAATACGGAGAAGCAGTTGGGATTAATAAGTACAAAGTCTGGTTATTAACCAGTGGATCAAAGCAGCAACTGGATAATAGCAAAAAGCATTGTTGAGTACTGTGATGCAAAGGACAGTGCTGTCCATACTTAGTTGTCACCAGCTGACTTTGTGTTAGCTGAGTCAGAGTCTTCTTTACAGGTTCCACAATCTCAATTCTTCCTAGTAAAAACCAGGACCGTCCTTTATCTCTAACGTCTTGTAAACCGTCGAGGGATAGCAATAATTTATTATTGTTAACATTAATTTCGCAAAGTTGAAGATGTATGTTAACGAATCGAGGGTTATCAATAATAGAGCACCAAGATTTACATACACACCTGAATCTTAATACGGTTTTAGCAGGCAACTTTGCCAAAATATGAGTCCAAACTTCGGGTGATAAGTACTTGGATTTGGGTATATGAGGCAGATGTTCGTGAAAGTCTGATGATGCTTCTGGTATCGGCTGCAAATCTGTTGAAGTTTTCCGCTTCTTCCGCTTCATCGTTTCCACAATACTATGGTTTTGAGTAAACGGCAGGTATTTGATGATAAGCGATCATGGCCTCAGGGGATTGCAAGAAGGGATTGCAGTAAATATATCAGGAACTCGGATTCATGTCCGTCTCAATTTTAAATGAGTCATTATTCCCTGGCCCTAATTCAAACCTGTTCCAATTGCCATGAAACCTGACCAATACCCGGACAGCCAGACTATTTTATTTTTCTATTACCCAATTTGACTTATTTAACTCGTTTTTTGGGTTATTCTCATTGGTACCTCTTAAGTTATCAACTTTTCTCAATGATACCCCTTCCATTTTATAATCCCCAATTATACCCCTAAACTTTCTTCTTTACTTCCAACCGTTATCATCTCTTTTCTGTCAAATTACTTTCGTTAGATATGGCCCAGCTACTACTGAGTGTACCATATACCTTCTCTTCCCAAAATTCATTCATGTTAATTCCAACATTTGATCTGCTATTCTTCCTAAGTTGTCCATAAATTTGAGTAATAGCACCATAATTCAAAATATCCTGTGAACCCAAGTCCAAATTATCCCTAGTATTCTCTTATTCTCCAAAACCCACCAAACCCATGTTCAAATTTTACACTTCCATTTTCGTGTTTGAAAACCCGGTATATTGAACCCATATCCCCACAAACCCGGAGGCAAATGATTATTATTAACGGAAATTTCTCATGGTACCCTCGAACTTTGATGGATTACACATGGTACCCCTCATTTTAAGTTTCTACATATGGTACCCCTTTGTTTACTTTTATCTTTCCCAGAATGCCCTTTGCCAAACTTCTGTCATCACTCCGTTACTCCTTTAACTAATGACCCTTTTATTTTGTTGTTTAATACACTAATAATAATACATAAAATCATCCTTGTTAATCCATTATCATTATCTTCTACAAAATTACCCCACAAAGCCTTTCACCTATCACCATATCAACCCCCATCATCACCTTCGATCATAACTGCCCACATCACCACCAACCACCAACAATAACAACAACACCAACTCACACAACATCAAACACCAGATTTGAAAATAGGAGAGTCAACGGCAGGTGGAAGGAGAAAGGATAAGAGGAAGAAGAAATGCGAAAAGGAGGAGGAGGTTGTGCGGTGGTGCGTTGGGTGTCAAATTTGGTGGTGACGGCATGGTGGTCACGGTGTTGTCGTGTGAATGGAGAGCCGAGTGAGAGGAGGGAAAGAGGAGAGAGGCGACAGTGGCGGGTCTTGGATTGGTTTGACGGTGTCGGCGTGGTGGTCAGTGAGGGAAGGGCAGATGGCGGCAGTTAAGAAGAAGATGAATGTTGATTGAAGATGATTGTAATCGATTTGGGGATTTAGGGTTGATAAGGGTGGAAATGGTGGTGGTTTTAATGGTAGCTGATTTTATTTTTTTAACGGATTGGTGGGAGGAAAAGAGGAGAGAGGCGGCAGTGGTGAGTTGTGGACTAATTCGGCGACATCAGCATGGTGGCGTCGGCGTGGTGGTGAACGAGGGCGGGGCAGGTGGCGGCAGTTAAGAAGAAAATGATGATAATTGGTGGTTGGGAGATTTAGATATTAAAGTTAGTTTAGGGTATAATAAGAGGGATTAGTGTATTAAATAACCAAAAAAAAGGGTCAGTCGTCAAATAAGTAAGGGAGTGATGACGGAAGTTTGACAAAGGGCATTTTGGGAAGGAAAAAGGTAAACACAAGGGTACCATGTGTAGAAATCTAAAAGGAGAGGTACCATGTGTAATCTGACAAAGTTCGAGGGTACCATGGGAAAAAACCGTATTATTAATTAAGTTCCAAGTCTCGAAAATTGGTACATAAACAGAGGTACCCTGTTCAAAAACGGAGGAGCCGAAAGTAGATAAGTAAGAAGCGAGGATGGTATCAGTACCAGTGGTAGCAATAATGGCACTCTCTGGTTGTTGTAAAAGCCAATGATTAGCTTCACCATTTCTTTAGTTAATTGGAAAGTTCTAGCTGCACAAACTGATGGATTCTAATTCTTCTACCTCTATTACCAACTTTTTTTTTTGTCTGTCTTTGTTTGATTTTCTATTTGGTGGGTTTGCTTTTTCATGTTGTTTGTGGTTTTTCATTCAAGGTTTTCAGCTGGTATGGGATTTGATAACAATAGGGATGGAAAATGCGAAGGTTTTTCATCAAGGTTTACGTTATATGTAGCAGTACCATATAGGTAGAGTTAACCCCAAGATAAGGGACTGAACTTTACATTTTTTTTCCATTAAGGACCCGAACTTTAATATTTTCCAGTTAAGGACCTCCTGCCCACATTTGCCGTAAATGTAACAGATTCCATTTTCACAAGTAAATGTGGGATCCATTGAAGGAAAACTTGATTTATAAAAATAATTTTTATTTTTTTTGAAGAAATGAATTTATAAATTTTCTTGCTAGCATTAATTCCTAAAAGTCTAGTTGAGAGTACTAAAATAACTAAGCTATTAGAAACTGACTTACGTATCAATCCGATTGCGTCTTTAAGGTTATGAATCCGCAATATCGACTCGTAATGTAAAAAACGTCCCATTTAACTATGACTAAAACCCGCAAAATACAAGAACATGAACGGCAATGATGAGTACAAATAATAGATAAAAAATTTTAGAAAGGAGAAAAATTGATAGAAGTTGGGGAGTAAAACATAAAGTAAACGTGAAATAAGTAACAAAAATCAAAAAGCAACACGTAAATTCCACCCTACCCATTTTATGATTCAAACAGTATAAATTCAATGGATGACTTTGATTAATGTCGGAACGGGGCTCGACCGGACTATTGCCCGGACACTGAAATTTTTATGTACATTAAAGTGAATATAGTATCATTTCGGCCCCCTTAGATCGGTTGTTGAGTGTAAGTATTCACCTACGAGATTACATGTTCATGTCTTATACCAGGTAAAACTAACCCTTTACCCAATAAGCATGATTCGGGGTCTGACATCAATTCACTAAAGAGATGCAACGCCCAACATCACCTCTTCCTTCATACTTTTTTCAACTTACGTCAGATTGCTGCCGAATGAGGCCTAATGACGATAAGCGAAAACGTTGATAAGGGCATCATGCCAACCAAGAAATTGCAGCTCCCAAGAATTGAATGGAAGACAAGCACTTGCACTGAATCAATCTATCTTATTAGAGCATTACATTGAAAAAGAAAATGACAGCTAAATTAGGTTGGAGATGGTTGTTTCGCTGTTTGTGCCATGTTGGTAATGGACTAATGGTGGAGTTCATTGTATACGGAGTATAATATATGGATGATAGTGACGAATGGGATTTAACGGCAAAGTTAACAGAGTTACTGTACAGGTCCTTACCTGGAAAATTTGGAAATTCGAGTCCTTGACTGGAAAAAAATGTAAAGTTCAGGTCCTTAAATTGCCCTTAACTCATATAGGCATATACCTTCTCTCTCCCAAAATCCACTCATTAGCTGAGTCCTAGTCTAACATAAGTAATTTGACGGAAAATAGTCATGGTAATTGACGGAAAAGAGTTATGGTAACTATTGGGAGTTAAGTATGTTATTCGAAAGATGCAGAAACAGAAGGAGAATAAAAATACCAGATGAATTATAAGCGATCAGAAAGTAAAACCCGTAAGTAGTGCCGTGGTAGAAGCCACTGCCTTGAAAACTATTTCTGAGTACGTAGTGGTGGCGATCAGCTAGTGCCGGTAGTTCCCCAAGGTTAACACTACAGTCCCCACGCAGTTCCGCCCACTCGGAACTGTGAGACTTGGAACGATAAAATCAGCAATACCCAGAAATTATGAGAGAGCAGAGAAGACGAAGAGAAGAGAAGAGAGTTTGATTTTGTGTGTAAAATGCTGTGAAGAGGTCCGAATTTATAGCCGAAAAGGTCAGTTATAGGAGCCAGAAACCGACTCCTGAAACCCAAATCCCCAATCCCGAATCCGGATCTGGGCCGGGCCGGGCTCGGGCTCGGGCACGGCGCGCGCGCATGTGCGAGCTGAATTAAGCACCTCGCAAGGCTTCCACAAAAGCCTCCCTTGACCCACTAGTGATATGGTAAGGAGGGTGGGTATATATAAACCCATAAAACTTCCTTTTCCTCACCAATGTGGGACAATTGGAAATACTTCAAAGGCAAAAAAGCCCTTATATTTTCCAACAATCCCCCACTAGGGGCGCCAGAGACAGAGAAAGAAATTTCTGGGTAAAGGAAGGATTGGATACTTAGGTATCAATATCTTTCGATTTGAATTGACACTTTAGTGAAATGAGGAAACAACTTACTTACAGCGAGAGAATATCTTGCGATTTGAATTCCTAGCTGAGCTTCGGTCGATACCCCCTACAACACATATCATACCTTCAGATTAAGATCGTTCCGCGAAAGTGAAACGCGCTCTTTTAGATCAATGCGTTTAACTTGGTATTGGCAGACATGTTCACAGGACTTCTCATAGTCTTGTGATCATCACACCTGCATAGGTGGCTCAAGTGCTTCTCAACATCACTTCTCACATGAGTCATTAAGGACCTAAGTCCAACCTGGTGTATGATCCATCAAGTGCGTCTCAAAAGCACCACCATTAAGGCTATGAATCATACAACGCCATAGGAATAGAAGCTTTAAACCTAGTCAACTCTTGACCTAAGGACTTAATCCCCATTCCCCTCGACGTATCAACGACTAGTCTCCTAGCCAGCCCTTTAGTAAAGGGATCAGCAAGATTGTTTTCGGACTTCACATAGTCCAAAGCAATCACTCCATTGTCTTGGAGTTGTCTAACTGCAGCGTGCCTTATTCGAATGTGTCTCTTTTTCGAATTGTAGACACTATTCTTTGCAACACCAATAGCGACTGCGAGTCACGGTGCGGGGAGACCGGTGTTAGCCGTCCGCCCCATCTTTGGTATATCGGCTAAAGGTTTCTCAACCATTCGGCCTCTTGTCCTGCCAACTCAAGAGCTATGAACTCAGATTCCATGGTAGAGCGTACGATACAAGTCTGTTTAGAAGACTTCCACGATATAGCACCTCCACCCATGGTAAAGACATAACCACTAGTAGAAAAAATCTCATCGTTACCTGCAACCCAGTTCGCATCACAATATCCCTCTAACACAGCAAGAAATTTACTATAATGCAAACATAAGTCAACGGTTCCTTTTAGGTACTTTAGTAAACGACGAAGAGCATTCCAGTGTTCATTACTAGGGTTATGTGTATAACGACTCAGTCTACTAACTGCATAAGCAATATCTGGTCGAGTACATTTCATTAAAAACATCACACTACCTAGGATTTTAGCATACTCTTCTTGGGAAACACTCTTGCCCAAGTTTTTACACAAGGGTACACTAGGATCATAGGGTGTTCTAGCAGGCACATCATCAAAGCAGTTAAACTTTCTCAACACTTTTTCAACATAATAAGATTGACTTAGACAGATTCCATTGGGGTTTCGGATGACCTTAACTCCTAGGATAACATCAGCTTCTCCTAAGTCCTTCATCTCAAATTGTGATGACAAAAAATCTTTGGTTTTAATTATGACCTCCAAATTATTACCAAGTATTAACATGTCATCAACATATAGGCATATAATTACACAATCAGATCCCATCATTTTTGAATAAACACATGAATCAGAATTGTTAACCACATACCCATTACTTATCAAAGTGTTGTTAAATTTCTCATACCACTGTTTAGGTGCTTGTTTCAGTCCATAAAGTGACTTGTTCAGTTTACACACTTTACTCTCTTGACCCTCAATCACAAAACCTTCAGGTTGAGACATATAGATCTTTTCCCTTAGTTCACCATTCAAAAGGCGGTTTTAACATCCATCGATGTATAACAAGGTTATGAATAGCGACTAAGGCGACAAGAGTCCTAATAGTCGAAATTTTGGTCACAGGAGAGTAAGTATCAAAATAATCAATACCCTTCTTTTGTGTAAAGCCTCTAACTACAAGTCTAGCTTTGAACCTCTCTATTGTACCGTCAGGTCTCATTTTCTTTTTAAAGACCCATTTACTTGTAATGGGTTTATTACCTTTAGGTAAATCAGTCAACTCCCAAGTCTGATTTGACACAATAGAATCAAGTTCACTTTTAATAGCATCTTTCCAAAAATTAGCATCAATGGATTTCATTGCCTCACTATAGGTTTTTGGGTCATCTTCTATTAAAAAGGCTGAAACAAACTCATCACTAGCACAAACAGTGTATCCAAGTTCAGACAACATAGTTGTATCATAATCATCACCAAAGTTCGTTGGGCATCTAGGTCTTTTACTTCTTCTAGGTTCAACAGAAACATCAATAGAAGTGCTAGCACTAGCATGTAAAGACAAATCAGAAGATGCAACAGATAAACAAGGAGATGATACAACAGTTTTCTGAAAAGGAAAAACATGCTTAAAAAATTCGGCATCTCTAGCCTCAGATATAGAACGGTCACTCAAAGACATAAATCTATAAGCATGGCTATTTTGAGCATAACCTATAAACACACAATCATAGGTCTTAGGTCCAACGGTAGGTAATTCTCTGGGGCGTGTTCTGCCGGTGGCTAGACCGGCTGCCGGTCTGCCGGCAAAACACACAGTTTACCATTTCTTCACCTCTTCTTCATGTAAAGGCAATGGGGTGCCTTTCTTGCCCCAATTTCTCTATACTTGGATCGTTTCCTACAAAAGGATACACAAGGTAACAAGTACGGGCATTGGGCACAAAATGCAAGGAAAAAACACAGAAACCGAGGCTCGATACGAGTCGGTATGCATAAAAGAAAGAGGGAATTAGAAGTAAATTAATCGTATATCAAACCTCCCCACACTTAAACCTTACTCGTCCCCGAGTAAGTCCCAAAACCAAATGTACAAAGCATTATTATGATAGATATGGAGAGTGGATGCACAATATAAGTATCACTCAACTAAACTACTACTTAAGCCGATCGAGTATTAGCGCACTCAACGCCCCTTCAAATCGCAATTTGACACCCATGAGGGGAGAGTGCCCTATTGCAAGGCAAGTTGGGTCTTGCTACAAAACTTTCGACACATTCATCATGAAAGCACGTAATCAATAAATAGAATGCATCTAACAAAATGATCCACTTTCCTCATCTAAGTGGCCGAATTTTTCAAATAACAAAACACGGTCTTGGTCGGGAGTACCGTCTCAGAAGTGCCAATTGAGGTGCCAACCCCCTAAATGTGACAAAAGCAACCCTTGTGTGACCAATACCCAAGACACAAATTCGAGAGCGGGGAAAGGGGAGAAAGGCAAGTCCGCCGAGAATTACAAAACCGACACAAGATTCAACCGAAGGACCCATGACTAAGGGGACCAAGGCAACGACATCCTCACGGTTTTCACTCGTCACTCAATGAAAGAACAAGGTGATTTTTGTGACAAATAGTAACCAAAATCACTCGACTAACTCAACTAGCGAAAACGTGCCCGCAATCTAATGTGTAAAACCGTCCTATGTCCAATGAAATGCAAACAATGGTAAAATGCACACAAAAATGAAGCAAGGGTTATAACGGGGCTAAGGAGTAGGTCGAAACGGGATTGGTGCAAGCACCGTTTGGACATGTGGAGCTCAAATCAAGAATCGTCGACACATTACATCCCATCTCTTATTGCAACACATGAGACGCGTCTATGCCCTAACATAGCATTAATGACCAATACTATGCAAAAATTGCATAAACCCAACTCAAGTAGGAAAAATTTGATAAAACTCCTTTTATTTCAACAAATGGTAACGTCTACACCGTAACAACGACTCGGTTTCCCAAGCCATGCAAAAAATGTGTAAACCCGACTCATCTTTGGAAAAACATCAATTTGCCCTTTTATTTAGCAACGGCTTTTTCTACCCCTTTAAATGATGAGTAGGGGTGTTGCTTGCCTTTTTCTTTTTCTTGACAACAAACAAATATATACAACACACAACTCATCATTTTTTTTTTTGATTTTTCATGACTTTTTCACTTTTCTATTTTGTTTTTCATTTCTTTTTCAAAACCTCTTATTTATATAAAATGCCAAATCATACCGAATTCCGACCCAAATGGATATGTATACTATCCATCACTATGCCCCAAATCACCTCCTACAACACAACTACAAAAACCGACCAATTCTTGATTAAGGGAGGGTGGTTATGGGAATGTAGCTATTTAGGTGGGTTTGCCAAATGAAAAGGCTAAGCTCAAAGAGGGTGAATCAAAAAAAAGGGAACAATGTGGGGGAGAAAACAAGGCTATTTGGCTATGTGAGGCTCATAAAAACTGATTTTTGCTTCATATCATATGCACAAGAATGTAATGCGATTTCATGATCTAAGGACGATGCGACACACTTATGCGTAGTGATGTGACACGCCTCGCGAGGAGGCCTACTCTCAAACCTAGATGAGGGCGGGGTATGAATGTACCCACCCTAGGAGGCTCTACCCTTACCTTTGAGCAGTGGCGGATGCAGGATTTCACTAAAGGGGGGGCACACCAAAAAAAAAAAAAAAAATTGCGGACAACATTTATACATTAGAATTTTAACATCGACAATACATAGTAATATAATCATAAAGAAAAAATATACCAACAAGTCCTAAACCAAATACAAACAAGCCCAAGTGCATTATTTTAGAGGGAATATCCATTTTCGACGATAGAATGTACCCAGGGCCGTCCCTGACATTTTTAGGGCCCCTGTGCAAAACAAATTCGGGAGACCCCTTCAATTTCATATATTATCGTCATGAGGGTAGTAAAAAATTAACCAAAGAGTATTATAATCTTCATTTATAAAACAGTGCGAAATTTTACATGAAATTATTTCTAAAAGTGTATAATTGTATAGATATAAAAATATATATGCTTAACAAACAATATTAATATGCAATTGGTGTATCGGACAATTATTGAATATACTAACCTAACATCCCAAGTTCGATCACTTGTAACATCATTTTGTTGAAATTAATTAAATCTACTTTAAACATATAAAAAAAAAAGGCAATCTTAACTATAACAAGATTTGAACCTGTGACCATCAGGTATGTTTGTAAATCTCTTACCACCAGACCAAGAATATCATCATGCTTTAGAAAGGGAGCTCTAATTATCTAAACATAAATTTTCAGTTTTTTTTTTTTTTTTTTTTTTTTTTTTTATCCTTCACGTGAGGGCACGTGCCCTCACTATCCCCCCCGCAAATCCGCCACTGCCTTTGAGTAGCTAAGTCGAGCCAAAGGTCTAGTCTACGGCCCTAGGTCTCACAAGATCGGTCCAAACTCATTGGTCAAGCCCTCCTTCCTCGGCTAACTAAGAGGCCACGGGCGCGAGTCACGAGGAGGGGAAAGGCACAATTGAGCACATTAGTTCATCATGGGGGTACTTGGTTCCCTTCCTTTGACCATGTTCTTCCTTAAAAACTTATTTACAAACTCAATGCAAAAAGAAAGAAATGCAACAAGTATTTACATGTGAACAAATGCATGCGGAAATTTAAACAAACATGAAATGAAACGTGCAACAAATTGGCTAATCCTAGCAGCACATCAACACCAAAATTCCAAACGGTCTCCCAAGGAGACACCCAAAGCAACAAAATTCCCATTCTCCTTCAAAATATCCAAGATACCAAAAAGAAAGAATAGTAAAAGGAGCGAGAGGTAGGAAGAATTATACCAAGCGGTCTTCTAGCTCCTTTTTGCCTCAAGTGGTCAATGTGCCATGCCAAAGGTTAGACAAAACATATATATATACAATGCAAATTTTTTTGAATTTTTCAGAAATTTTTCAATTTTTAGGCATTTTATCTAATTTATAAACATTTACAATTATAGACAAATATTCACAAGAGTGGATATTTCCCTCCCCACACTTGAGATGTACATTGTCCTCAATGGACAAAAGCATAGGGAGTGAATAAGAAAAAGAAAGGAACATATTTTTTTAATTTTTGATTTTTCAAAGGGAAAATAACATATTTTTGTGATTGTTTGATATAAGAACTCCCTCCCCACACTTATTTATTTACATTACTTCCAAATGGAAATAAATGTGTGGAGGGAATTTTAATTAAAAGACATGTTTTTTTTTTTTTTTTAGGCCCTCCCCACACTTATTTATAGACATGGGAGGGCAATTTAGTGAAATAAAATAACATGTTTTTGGTGGTTTTAATCATTTTTTTTTTCAATTTTTAGTTGGTTTTTTTTTTTTTTTTTTTTTTTTTTTTTTTTTTTTGAAAATGCAATGCAATGCATGCTCTATTCTATATGCAAAATTTAAATGACAATGCAAGTTATGCTAAGTGAATGCAATTACTAAATGTGACAATATATTACAAAATTGAAATCTAATGCAATCCTATATGATGCAACTAAATGATTTATCAACTAAATGCATGCGAAAAATTAAACGTGAATGAGAGAATTTGGATAAAAGGGAGAGATCGTACTTGTCATTTGGATTGAATATGAGGAGCATACCAAAGGCTTTGGATTGAAAAGGGAGTACAATAGGCCATCAACTCGGGGACTAAGACCCCATCTCATCATCATAATCTTCATCATTGTTATCTCCGGTAGTAAAGTCGGAGCTTTGAATCAAATCCTCGGGGTTGAAGGTGAAATTACCTCCACTACCGCCGACACCCGGGAAACCTCCCGTGAAATCCCCACTCATATTCATCACGCCGCTATCTCCTCCCGTGAAACCACCACCGGATCCCGAGGCACCCGCATCACTAGCAAAATATGGCCGAACTCCCCCTAACCATTGGGCATCATGCCCCTCCGGGCGATGCTCGGGCCTAGGGGGGAAAACAGAGGCCGCAAAGTAGTCCGGTTGGAGGTTAAAACCTCCGCGGACTATACTCCCATCCGCTCTCGGGTAATTCCCATCGGGCCAAGTGAAATAGGAGGGGTGAGGGTCCTCATAGCCCACGTAATCCCGCCGACAAAAATCATCATAGATGGGATAAGTACCGGTAGCTTGATCATAGTATATCCGGTCCAACTTTCTCCCCAAAATGTCCCTCTCACTAGCGGCTTTCGCCGTGGAAATGTCCATCCTCTCCATCCACTCGGTGAGAGATGGTGGTAAGGGAGGATAAGTAGGTTGGCCCGAGGAGGAGGACTCCCCTTGTTGAAATTGCCAAGGTGGTGGTTGGTGAGTTTGCGGCATTTGGTATTGAAGGGAGGATGGGGTGTTCACTCGACGGTCTCGTGAATAAACACGAGTAGGATTAGGGGGGGTTGGTCGGTGGGTGCCTCCGCTTGAATTGGGAGGAGGTAATCATCTTTATCTTGCTCAATCTTAACGGCGGTGACATTTGGAAGCCGGATGGAGTTCTTGTGATTGATTTGCCAATATTCAAGGCCGTCGTCGGGGTTCTCTTTGAGCCACTCAAGCTTTGTAGTCAAGTAGTGCTTTGACAAGTAAGTGTCCCCGGTTATCCAATTCATCGTAGAAAGGTCAACCGGACGGTCCATGTTACGGGCAATTCGGGTGATCATGCCACCCACATGTATCGGGACTTTGTGCCCCGGAGAACTTGCAATCTTGGATAGATTAAGGGCTAGGTAGTGAGCCACATTAATTCGGAAGGGGGTGGGTTTCGTGAACAAGTAGGACCCCAATATTTCAAGCTCGTGGGTCCTAAACACCCATGGCTCATCCACCGCAAGAACGGTGCACCCCATACATCTATGCCATACCCGAATGACGGGATTGTGGCAACTTATCGCGGGCCTTTTCACCCCAACTTGATCATCAAGGCCTGAAATCGCCTTCCATACACGGGAATAGTGAAAATCAGCGGGTGGGGTATGCGACGGTGCATTTTCCAGCCCAAAAATTTGAGCCAACCGACCCAAAGTGATGTTGTGTTCCCGGTTCATGAGTCTAAAGCTAAGGGTAGCCACCATGTTTGATTGCCGGTGTTTGGTAATCTTAAGACTACTCAAAAATTCCCAAGTAATGCGAGGGTAAGTATACTCATGCATTGTAAATATCCCCCTCATACCACACCTCGTAAATAAAGCTTCCGTCTCCCTAGCAATCCCAAGGGTAGACAAAGACGGATGATGAAGAAACTTAGTAGGGGTGAGGGGACGATTTTTGAAGAGAATAAACTTACCCTTCTGAGTTGGTGTGGCAAACTCGACTGTGGGAAAGTCCAGATCGGGGTATGTATCGGTTGCCGCTTGAGCAATCAATGCCGCTTGGTCCCTTGCTATGTCTGCTCTTGTTCTTCTTCCGGCCATCTTGATGATTGGAGGAGATTGGTGAAGGTTGGAGGAAGTTTGATTGAGTTTTAATGGAGTTAGGGTTGAAAAGGGGAAAAAATTAAGGAGGAAAGATGAAGGAGGAATGATGAAATGATTTGGAATGAAGGGGTGAGTCGTGGTTTTAATTGTGTTCTGCGGGTGCGTTTTGCCGGTTGGCGAACCGGCAGCCGGTCTGCCGGTAAAACGCACTTCCCTTTTTTCTATTTTTTCGATTTCCTTCCTCAGATAATTGACCTCGCTGCCGGTGGACCAACCGGCTGCCGGTCCACCGGCAAATCACTCTCCTCAATTAATTTTCCCATATACCAGGTGTGTTCTGCCGGTGAGCCGGCTGCCGGCCTACCGGCAAAACACACTCCTTACTCAAAAATCAACTTCCCAGGCTTCAAGGCATGAGTGTCTTGCCGGTGAGCCGGCTGCCGGCCTACCGGCAAAACACTCCTCTTCACCAATTTTCAAATTTTCCTAAGTCATCAGGTGTGTCCTGCCGGTGGGCCGGCTGCCGGCCTGCCGGCAAAACACACTCCTCATCATCAGTTCTTCGTGTATTCAGCTTTGCCAGGTGTGTTATGCTGGTGAGCCGGCTGCCGGCCTACCGGCAAAACACACCATTACTTCAATTTTTCAGCAATTATATTTGGCCTCGCTACCGGTGGACCAACCGGCTGCTGGTCCACCGGTAAAACACAACACACAGCTATTTTTCGTTGTGTTCTTCCAATTTGCTCAATTTTTTCTTCAACTCGGGATTCGATCTTTTTCATTGACCCCGGGATTCTTGTTTTCCACACTACTCCGACGCATGATGTCGGGATTTCGGGTCAACGAAAATAATGCTTGTGTTCTTCAAAAGTGACCTCCGTCACCAATCCAAATAGACAAAATACGACTCCAAAACTCTCACTACTAGTCTAGAATGCAAGCTATATACAAAGATGCATGGGTTGCCTCCCATGTAGCGCCCTTGTTTTACGTCGTAGGCTCGACCAAGTAAACAAGCCAACAATTGTCATGATGAGGACGGAAAAGAATCTTAATTCACTAGAAAGGTTTCAAGGATCTTCATTTCCTTTTGGACGGGATTGCCAACGTGATAGTGCTTTAGTCTTTGACCATTCACTTTAAAACTCCGGTCTCCTTGGCTTATCTCCACCGCCCCATGAGGGAAAGATCGGACCACGGTGAAGGGTCCGGTCCACTTCGACCTCAATTTTCCGGAAAAGAACTTCAAACGGGTATCGTATAGAAGAACCAATTCCCCCTCCTTGAACTCCCTTCTAATTATGCGCTTGTCATGAAATCTTTTCGTCCTTTCTTTGTACAACTTAGCATTTTCATAGGCTTCTAGCCTAAATTCTTCCAATTCATTCAAGTCAAGAAGTCTCTTCTCACCGGCAGTTTTTAAATCATAATTGAGATGTTTGATGGCCCAATACGCCTTGTGTTCAAGTTCAACCGGCAAATGACAAGCCTTGCCATACACCAATCGGAATGTTGAGGTACCGATCGGTGTTTTGAAGGCCGTCCGGTAAGCCCACAAAGCATCATCAATTTTCAAGGACCAATCTTTTCTTGACTTGTTGACGGTTCTTTCGAGTATAGTCTTCAACTCTCGGTTGGAAATCTCGGCTTGCCCATTAGCTTGGGGATGGTAGGCAAGACTTTTCCTTTGTTGCACTCCATACTTTTTCAACAAAGCTTCTAATGCTCTCTCTCCGAAATGAGTACCACGATCGCTAATGAGGACTCTCGGGACCCCAAACCTTGGAAAGATGACCTTTTGAAGTAGCTTGATCACTTCCTTAGCATCACAAGTCTTAGTCGGGATCGCCTCGACCCATTTGCTAACGTAGTCGACCGCCACAAGTATGTACTCATTTCCGAATGAGGATGGGAAGGGACCTTGATAATCTATCCCCCATACATCAAAAAGCTCAACCTCAAGCATGAAATTCATGGGCATTTCATGTTTCCTTGTGATGTTCCCGCTCCTTTGGCATTTGTCACATCCTTTAACATAAAAGGCAACGTCACGGAATAGAGAGGGCCAAAAGAACCCACATTGAAGCACTTTAGCGGCCGTCTTCTTGGAGCTTGCATGGCCACCACAAGGCAAGTCATGGCAATGGCTCATAATGGAGGTAGCTTCCTCTCTAGGAACACACCTTCTTATCATCCCATCGGCACAAGACTTGTACAAACATGGGTCATCCCAATAATAGTGCCTCACATCATGGAAGAACTTCTTCTTTTTGTGATAGTCGTAATCATGCGGGATTATCCCGGAAACCAAATAATTCACTATATCCGCATACCACGGTGCTTCACCCAAACTTAGGGACAACAAGTGGTCATCGGGCAAGTGATCATTGACAGGAAGCCCATTGTCAACGTTGAGGTTGATTAGCCGGGATAAATGATCGGCCACCACATTTTCAACTCCTTTCTTGTCCCTAATTTCCATGTCAAACTCTTGGAGAAGTAATATCCACCTAATCAATTGAGGCTTGGACTCCTTCTTGATGAGCAAGTGTCTCAAGGCAACATGATCGGTGAACACTATAACCTTAGCTCCCACCAAGTAGGTCCGGAACTTTTCCATTGCAAAAACCACGGCCAAGAGCTCCTTTTCCGTTGTTGAGTAATTTGTTTGAGCATCATCAAGAGTTTTGCTTGCATAATGAATTGCATGCACCTTTCCATCCTTCCTTTGGCCTAAAACCGCGCCCAAGGCATGATCGCTCGCATCACACATTAACTCAAACGGCAAGCTCCAATCCGGAGGTTGTATAATAGGAGCACTTGTCAAAGCTTCCTTCAACCTATTAAAAGCATCAAGACATCGGTTAGAGAACACGAAAGGAGTATCTTTGGCTAACAACTCGGTCAAAGGTCTCGCAATCTTAGAGAAGTCCTTGATGAAGCGGCGGTAAAAGCCCGCATGTCCAAGGAAACTTCTCACCCCCTTAACATTGGTGGGAGGTGGGAGACTAGCAATGACCTCTACCTTAGCCTTATCAACCTCTATTCCTCGGTTGGACACTATGTGCCCCAACACAACACCTTCTTGTACCATGAAATGGCACTTCTCCCAATTGAGTACAAGGTGAGCCTCTTGACATTTACTCAAAACTTTCTCCAAATTCATCAAACAATTTTCAAAACTTTTCCCAACAACCGAGAAATCATCCATGAAAACTTCCATTTCTTGTTCAATGAAATCGGAGAAAATTGACATCATAGTTCTTTGAAAAGTAGATGGAGCATTACATAGCCCAAATGGCATCCTCCTATATGCATAGGTGCCAAATGGACAAGTAAAGGTGGTCTTTTCTTGGTCACTTGGATGGATGGGGATCTGGAAAAATCCCGAATAGCCATCCAAGAAGCAAAAATAGTTGTGTTGAGCTAATCTTTCTAGCATTTGATCCATGAACGGTAAGGGGAAGTGATCCTTCCGGGTGGATTTGTTCAACTTCCTATAGTCCACACACATTCTCCACCCGGTTACCGTCCTTGTAGGAATCAATTCATTCTTGTCATTTTGCACTACCGTCATGCCTCCTTTTTTAGGAACTACATGAACCGGACTTACCCACCTACTATCCGAAATAGGATAGATAATCCCGGCATCAAGTAGCTTGAGGACCTCTTTCCTCACAACCTCTTTCATTATGGGGTTAAGCCTTCTTTGTGGCTCTATCGAGGATGCATCCTCGTTTTCAAGAGGAATTTTATGAGTACACAAAGAAGGACTAATCCCCTTGAGGTCACCAATAGTGTACCCAAGGACACCCTTGAACCTTTTGAGCAAAGAAATTAGTTTTGAGGTTTGGGTGTCATCAAGTGCACTATTGATGATGACGGGAAAGGTGGAATCATCACCTAGAAATTCATATTTCAAATAAGAGGGAAGAGGTTTAAGTTCAACCGTAGGAGGAGGCGTGGAACTCTCCTCCTTCTTACCGACTTCCAACACTTCAAATTTGGGAGCTTGTTCATGAATTGGAGCCGAATCCAACATCCATACATATGCAAGAGTCTCAACATCTTTGTCATCGACCTCATACCCACTAACAAGACAAGTTTCCAAAGGATCCATAGAGGAAGCTTTTGGGTCATGCTCCTCCATGGGATTCTCAAGAATGTCAACAATGCAACAAGTGTCACCTAGAGATGGAGCTTCCATGGACTTGTGGAGTTCAAATTCCACTCTATCTTCACCCACTTGTAAAGACAACTTGCCACTCTTTACATCGATCATAGCTCCACCGGTAGCGAGACAAGGCCGCCCCAAAATAATAGGCACATTGTAATCCTCGGGCATATCCATAACAAAGAAATCACAAGGTATGACAAGCTTCCCAACTACCAAGGGTACATCTTCAATCACACCAATGGGAAATTTGATCGAACGATCGGCAAGTTGAAGCGAAACTCTAGTTGGTTTCAAATCTCCCAAATCAAGCCTCTTGAAGATTGAAAGTGGCATGAGGCTCACACTAGCCCCCAAATCACACAATGCCCTCTTAATAGCCACCCCTTGGATAGAACAAGGGATTGAGAAGCTACCCGGGTCTTCTAACTTGTTTGGAAGCTTGTTGGTGTGAGTAAGAATAGCACTACATTCCTTGGAGAGGTTGATGGTTTGCACCTCTCCATTCTTCTTCTTCAAGGTGACAAGTTCCTTAAGAAACTTGCCATAAGATGGAATTTCGGTAATCATATCAAGGAAAGGAATAGTGACATTCATTCCCTTCAAGATCTCAACAAACTTCTCATATTTCTTTTCAATTCTAGGCTTTGCAAGCCGTTGTGGAAAGGGTACCGGTGCTACATACTCCCTTGTTGGTGGAATACATTCTTTGGCCTTAGTTGCAATAGGCTCATCTTGCTTTGGAGGATCAACCATCTCCACCTCCTTAGACTTCTCCACCACAATCTCATCTTCTTTCACAATCTCAACCGGGTGCTCTTTCACAACTTCATTAGTCACCCTCTTTCTCTTCCACTTAGGAGATTTCTCAATCTCCTCCAATTGCTTCCCACTCCTCAAAAATACCGCATTCATCTCCCTTGGGTTAACCGTATTACCCGGAAACTTCCCCGGATTTTGAGCCAATTGACTCAATTGTTGAGAAATTTGGACCACATGAGTTTCCGTAGCCTTTTGTGATGCCCGTATTTCATCATTCACCCGGTTTTGTGAGGCAATGTGGTTATCAAGCTTTGAGTCGGATTTTTGATTTGCAATAACCAATTGTTCAAAGGCTTGTTCCCAAGATGGTTTTTGAGGGGTTTGGAAGTTTTGGTTTTGTGGTTGGAAATTTTGGGTTTGTTGTTGATTGAAATTTTGCCCCTTGAAACCCCCAAAGGGTTGTTGTTGTGTGACAAATTGTTTCCCTTGGAAACCGGGTGGAATTTGTCTTTGGAATTGAGAGTTTTGATTGAACCTTTGTTGTTGTTGAGGTTGGGAAGTGGTGGGATTTTGAATGTTTTGTGAAGCATAAGATAAGAAAGGGTGAGTTCTTTTTCCATTGACAAATTGGTTGTTGCTATTATTGTTGAACCCTTGCCTTGCACTAGTTGATTCCCAAATCCCATTTACTTGCTCATAGCATTCCTCACCTAGGGGTGAAATCAAGGGACACCCAATGGGAGTATGCCCTTGTTCACCACACAACTCACAAGACAAGACTTGCCTCATATCGGAGCCTTTAGGTTTTGAATTTAGCAAAGCAACTTGTTGGGTGAGTTCATCTAGCATGCCCTTAACCTCCACATTCAAAACCGAATTAGAATCTTTACTCTTGCCCTTCCTCATTTTCCTATCACTTCCCCATTCCATAGTTCTTGAGGCCATCTCCTCAATTAATTCCTTTGCCGCTTTATGCCCCAAAATGTCTAAGGCACCTTTTCCCGATCCCGCATCCAATGAAAGCCTAAGGTCTTGAGTCAACCCTTTGTAAAAATTGTTCACTAGCTCGGCCTCGGAGATGCCATGGTGAGGGCATAACCGTTGGAGCTTCTTATACCGTTCCCATGCCTCATATAATGTCTCATCCTCTTCTTGAGTAAAGCTTTGTAGTTCACTCTTGACTTTGGCCGTTCTTGAGGGTGGGAAATACTTGTTCAAAAATGCCGAAGCCAACTCATCCCATGTCTTGAAGGAATCCGGGTCACAATTCTTCAACCAATCCTTGGCCGAACCCCTAAGAGAACGGGGGAACAACCTAAGGCGAACCGCGTCATCGGAAACCCCATTTGATTTGTACATATCACAATTTTCAAGGAAATCATTTAGATGATCATTTGGGTTCTCCAAGGGACCTCCTCCAAATTGGTTGTCTTGAACAAGGTTGAGCAAGGCATTTTTAATCTCAAAGTTATTAGCTTGAATTCGTGGCCTTTGGATGCTTGGATTGACTATGTGCTTAGGAGCCATAGTGTCTCTTATCGGAACCGGATCACCCATGGTGTTAGGTTCTTCTTCTAAAACCCCAAAAGGATTTTCAAAAACTTCGGTAGCTTCTTGGTGATTAACTTCTTCAATAGGTGGAATATCAAGTAAACCCCTTCTTCTTAGAGAATTAAGTCTTCTTGCCGTGGCTTCAATTTCGCGGTCAAGTTGATATATCGGTTGACCTCGTCTTCGTCGCCTACTCATGCAAAAGACCTAAGCACTTGAAAGAAAGGATTAGTAACAAAGGACTTAGTCTAAACTAGAACAAAAATGATTAATATCAAACCGTACTCTCCGGCAACGGCGCCAAAAACTTGATGGTCTCAAGTTAAACCTCGCAAGTGCACGATTTTATCGTTGTACACTTAAAAGGGTCGATCCCACAAGGAGTAGGTGGAGTACTAATCGTTCTAATTCACCGGTTTAGCTAAGTCGATAAATAACAAAGAGGGTAGTAACAAACTAGCGCTAAACGAACTAATTTAAAGACTAAAAACAAGATAAGGTAAAAACAAGCTAAAGATAAAGGATAGATCAAATAAGGAGAAGAACTAGAACTCGGTTCTCCCACGAATATAAGTAATTCCACATACTAATCGTCTCGGCTAATCAAAAGGGGTAGAAAGGTAAGGGGGAGATGGCTCTAATTCGCCTAGAACCTCCCTTCCGGTCTCGCACTAGGACACTAGCTACTCCGACTAACCCCCCTCCCGGGTTCGAAAGTCGGTATCCCTAACTCAAAACCCGACAACCCCAAGAACATGCATTTTCCCAAGGAGGTCAAGTGAATGGTCAAGGTCATTAAGCCCTCATCATATTCCGGGTCATCCCACTCCCCCTTCCGGAGGTCGATTTCAAACGCTAGCCTAGAGGCACCCTCCCTCGGTTCTCCCTTCCGGTCTCAACCTTAGTTGGTAACAAGGGTCGGTCCCCAAATATTCGACTAACAACCTAACCAACTTCCGTTGGTGGACAAGGGTCAAAAGCCGACACTACCCGGAAACCAAACCTTAAGCATGAAAATTCCCCTAGACTACCCTAACCAATTTTCCCCACAAATTAGCCTTAGTGACAATTAGTTAGTGAAATTACCCATATCGGGTCAAACCGAGTCCTAGAAGGAGACTACTCACTAATCATGTTTCTATAAGCAAAGTAAACAACAAAGATAGAAACTTTGGTCACAAACATGGTGGGAAGATAAATCTTACTACTAAACATGCAACAATCCAACAATAGTTGTAAAGAAAGATGATTTAATCTAATAACAAGGTTGATTAAACTAAAAGACACAATCTTTAACCCAATCAACTCAAAGATTAAGTCTTTGAGGACAACTATCCAAGGATGAACAAATGAAAGAGAAACAAAGGAAAGATGAACAATGAAAAGATGAACAATGATGAAAATAACAACAACAAACAAACAACAACAACAATTTTAACATAAACAATCAAACAAACTTGAAGGAAGAACAAAATGTAAACAAATGAAAATAAGGAGAGAATTAATATCAACTCAATAGCAAAAGAGGAATTTGGATAGAAATAATAAAGAAGGAGAACCTTCAATCTTCTTACAAACCCAAATTCAATCACTATTTAATTGAAGAACTTCTCTAATTAAGGAAAGATTAACAAAGAGATTAACAAAGTTTTAAACTTGAAAGGGGAAATATTCTGGATCTAGGGTTCTGTGTACAAAAGGGTTTAAGAGGGAGTATTTATAGGCTTGTACAAGATTAGGAAGAAAAGAGGAAGAAAAGAGAGAAAAGCCCAAATCTCATTTGCGTTTTGCGTTTTGTCGGTGCACGCATTGCATTGTGGGTGCTCCCTACTAAGCAAAACGCGCAAGGAATTAAAATATCCGGCATTTGTGTTTTGCGGTGGGCGCTGCCGGAAACTCTGCCGGCAAAACACCTTCTTCAGGACTTCTTCTTCTTCTTTGGGGTGCGTAATACCGGTTGACCGGCTGCCGGTGCTCCTACCGGCAGCGAGGTCAAGCTTGATTTTCACCAAATTCTTCAATTAAATCCACAAGCTGTGTTCTACCGGTGGGCCGGTTGCCGGCCTGCCGGCAAAACACAGTCTTCAGCTTTTCTTCAACTTCTTAAGTAATTCTCTGGGGCGTGTTGCGGTGGCTAGGCCATTTTGCCGGTCCCCGTAAGCAAAACACACAGTTTACCATTTCTTCACCTCTTCTTCATGTAAAGGCAATGGGGTGCCTTTCTTGCCCCAATTTCTCTATACTTGGATCGTTTCCTATAAAAGGATACACAAGGTAACAAGTACGGGCATTGGGCACAAAATGCAAGGAAAAACACCTGAAACCGACTCGATACGAGTCGGTATGCATAAAAGAAAGAGGGAATTAGAAGTAAATTAATCGTATATCACTCGGCGACATATTTTTATATTGTCCGCTAACACGGAAATATAGTTAATATCGGAAAGACGTTTGTAAGAGAGACGGACCGAAATGAATTGATCTAGGCCACGTACGTTATGCATGCAAATCAAAGGCAAAGTTTGATTTTGTATGTCAACGTGCCTTTTCCATGAGTAATCCTTAATGGTTAAGGATGTGACTCACGCAATTCATTTCTTGTTGGCCAAGGATCCTTTGCCTATAAATTGTGCTTTGGCCGTGAGGTTTTTAATAACGAAAAATAAGAAGTTTATAAAACCTTCATTCTCTCATCCATACGTATTATAGAGAAAGTGTTTCTCTATATCCGGAACACAACAATAAAGTGCATTATTTTGGAAACCTCCTACTCTCATACATACACAAAAGTGAGAAAATTGTTTTCTCTATATTTCGAGGTCGTCTCAAGGGTTGAGAACGTTAGTCTATCTACCGGTGTGGATACACTAGAGACTCCGTATTTTTGGGGTTAGACTAATTTATTGTCTACACATAAAAGTATGTGTCCCTTTACCCAGTTTTACAAGTTTTTAAATGCAATAGGTCTCAGGAGGACCACGTTTCTGTCTTCCGCTGCTACATGTGATGTGCCGCGGTCCCTTCAATTGGTATCAGAGCCAATTTTGCATTTACATTTTGTAAATTTGGATCGTATTTTTACGTACTGGCGCGAGAATTGTTCTCGTAGTGTTTCAGTTGTGAGCTATACACTATTTTATTGTTGTATAGTTATCAACATGCATACATGTCGCATACATTCAAGTTTTTGTTTTTAACAAAGATGATTGCTTCATAAAGTAATGTTTGCTTGATTCAATCAACATTATAAAAGTTTGTATTTTCAATGTTGTTGGATCATGTTGATTTATGTGTCAGACATGGTGAACTACTACGGTTATGCGATAACTGTGTACGACAATTATATAAGATATAGTTGTTAGTGCTAATATACAATATAAGCACTTGTGTTATTCAAATTGTTTGAATGACATTAAAACATGACCACTTAAAGATTATTGAGTTTTTAATTGATAGAATATGAGATATTTTGTCAAAGGTTGCCACTCAGGTAGACAATAAAATTATTTTGTTTTCGTTTACAAGAAGCGACCTGACAACCAGGGGGCTTGTAGTTCGGAAATATAATAATATTGTCTATTGTATGTGATACAGGGGTGAATAAAAGTTAACTAATCTTATACTTTTAGTCTGGACAACCCAGAGGGTATGACATTTATTAATTTTCTGTCACTAGAGTGGATAAACTCAACTACACTAATAGGAACGACCTGACAACCAGGGGACTATGTAGTGTAGAGCCTGAAATGATTTTATAAGATAAAATCAGATGAATTTTAATTATGATGAGAAGCGACCTGACAACCAGGGGGCTCATGCATGTTTTAAAATTCTCATATATCATTATGAGGAAGTCCATATCATTATGGTGTATGATTATGTTCTTTTTGGATTGTTTTCTTTCCGACTAAGATTTCTCAAAAAAGGCTAGTGGGAGTACAGTCATTTTCCTAGTACTATATGAGGATGACATATTGGTAATAGAAAATGGTGTGCTAGCCATACAAGAGACAAAGATTTGGCTATCTGAACAGTTCTCCATTAAGAATATGGGAGAAGCGGCTTATATTCTTGGAATAAGAATCTATGGAGATAGATTCAGGAAGCTGCTATGGCTCTCCCAATCTTTGTACACTGTCATGTTGTACAAGGTCTGATGTGCTTACCCGCTAGGAGTAGCGAGTAGGCATCAAGCAATCCGGGTGAGGAACATTAAAAAATGGTGAAAACCATCCTTGAGTACTTGAGAAGGACTAAGGATCAATTCCTCATTTTTGGAGACTGTAAGCTAAAAGTGTTTAGCTGTACTGATGCTAGTTTTGCATCAGATAAGGATGATAGCAAGTCTATCTCTAGCTATGTTTTCACCTTAATAGGTGAGCAGTGAGTTGGAAAAATTCCAAACAAGCTATAGTAGCTGACTCAGTAACCGAAAGAGAGTACTTAGCCGCATGTGATGATGCTAAGGAAGTCGTTTGGATAAGAAAGTTCTTCATTGAACTTAGTGTTGTTCCTTCAGTGGAGGAAGGTGTTCCTCTATTTTGTGGCAATAAGGACTTATTGCACAGGCTAAAAAGCCAAGGGCCTACCAATGATCTAAACATGCTCTTCGGAAATTTCACCTGATGAGAGAAATGTTCGAACATGGAGATGTTCAAATTCATCAGGTGTAAGGGAAAGAAGCGATGCAGATCCTTTCACTAAGGCACTTTGATCAAAGGAGTTTGACAAGCACAGGTGGAATATAGGATCAAGGTTCATCACCGATTGCCTCTAGGTCAAGTGGGAGATTGTTGGAACTATGCCCCAGAGCAATCGTTATGAAACGTTTTTGAACGAACTTCATACAGTGTAATTATTAATGGAGATTAATAATTAGATGACATTTTCTTTATTATTTTATTAAGGTATTAATAAAATGATAAGTCCTTGATTAAACTGGTATACTTGACATCATAATGGAGATTATGATAATGAGAGTCGAGTATTATAGAGTTTAGTCTAAAAATGTTCTTGGTCGTGGGATTATCAGAATGGGACTATGATAATCCGGATAGACCAATATATTGATAACGGTACTCATAAGTTGAGTATTAATGGATCTCATTCATTAAGTTATAATATAGATGATGCATATGGAGATATGATTATTGAACTGACCAACAGTGAGATTTCCCAAATGGTTATTATTACTATGCACTGTCAATGTGGAAGTTCTCTTAAGGAGTAATTGTATATTTTATCCTTTGACCTGAGATCATCATTGTAGTTAATAGACTACTTATTATACTTAGATACCGGACACCTAGTGTGTAAAAATGCTAGTTAAATGGTCATTGGGTATAATTGAGTACCTATGCAATTAGTGGTGAGTCAAGATGGAATCCGTCAGCTCAAGGTAATGAGTTTGAACTCTATGTTGTCATTAATCTTATTGGTCATATCAAAACCTTGGCCAGGGTAGACGAATGATTTAAGAAAGGAGTTTCTTAAAGTCATTCCCAACCAATAATGTTTGACATGTAACATAGTGGTCGTCTAGTGGGGTTTGACAGTCAAACCATACCCTAGGACGATCCGGAGTTGGAACAATGGAGGGAAATGATTACAGTATCCTTTACCAGGTTCGAGTACAGTGAAGTACAGTGAATATTGGTATTCACGCTATCCGGCCGTCGAGGAGTGTTGTTAGACGCCAACCTCGGTTAATAGTTAATGAGATTAATTATTACCGCTTTAGCGATGAACCTATGTGGTCACACACTTACGGTCGATATTTAACGTTTATGGTTATTTAATTTATTATGAGATAATTAATTAAATAATCTCGGCGACATATTTTTATATTGTCCGCTAACATGGAAATATAGTTAATATCGGAAAGACGTTTGTAAGAGAGACGGACCGAAATGAATTGATCTAGGCCACGTACGTTATGCATGCAAATCAAAGGCAAAGTTTGATTTTGTATGTCAACGTGCCTTTTCCATGAGTAATCCTTAATGGTTAAGGATGTGACTCACGCAATTCATTTCTTGTTGGCCAAGGATCCTTTGCCTATAAATTGTGCTTTGGCCGTGAGGTTTTTAATAACGAAAAACAAGAAGTTTATAAAACCTTCATTCTCTCATCCATACGTATTATAGAGAAAGTGTTTCTCTATATCCGGAACACAACAACAAAGTGCATTATTTTGGAAACCTCCTACTCTCATACATACACAAAAGTGAGAAAATTGTTTTCTCTATATTCCGAGGTCGTCTCAAGGGTTGAGAACGTTAGTCTATCTACCGGTGTGGATACACTAGAGACTCCGTATTTTTGGGGTTAGACTAATTTATTGTCTACACATAAAGTATGTGTCCCAGTTTTACAAGTTTTTAAATGCAATAGGTCTCAGGAGGACCGCGTTTCTGTCTTCCGCTGCTACATGTGATGTGCCGCGGTCCCTTCAAAGGTAAGGTGGAGTTTCAAGGTTGATGAACAAAATTTTGATATCCTTTAAGATTTACATGTCTGTCCTTTTGTCATTAGTTAAATGATATCATCTAGGATATTGTGTTGAATTTACTTTATTTTTACATATTTATTATGGTTATTTTCATTAGCAAGATCATTTTCAAGACCATACACCTAAGTTTTTAGGGGTATTTGGTAAAAGACATGTTTGAGGAATTTTTACTAATTATGACACAGTTTAACTAATTTTACTACTTAAAATTAGAGGTGGCAATCGGGTCAGTCGGGTCGGGTTTGGGTCGGGTCACGTCGGGTCGGGTCATATCGGGTCAGCATACCCTTTCGGGTCGAGTCGGGTCGGGTTCGGGTCGGGTCATTTCGGGTCAAATGATGTGTCGGGTCGGGTCGGGTTTGGGTCGGGTCATTATCGAGTCCGGTAACTTAATCGCATTACTATAATTTTTTACCATTAAATTTAGTTTTTAACCTATTATTTGGTTTAATTAATTCATTACTAAGTCAAGCATATTAATCTAAACACAAAATCACTTTCATTTTGATCAAAATTAAGCTTAATAATTGTCGGGTCATCAATTTAATCGAATTCGATGATCGGGTCGGGTCAATATCGGGTCGGGTGCAGGTCGGGTTCGGGTCACCGATAATCGGGTCGTGTCGGGTTACGGGTCGTCATCGGGTCGGGTCGGGTCGGTTTCGGGTCACAATATTTCCGGGTTCGGGTCGGGTCGGGTTTGCTCGGGTTCGGGTCGGGTCGGGTTTGCTCGGGTTCGGGTCGGGTCACTCGGGTCGGGTCAGACTTGCCAGCTCTACTTAAAATATGTTAATTATATCTTCTAATAAATTAATATTTGTCATTTATAATCTACTTTTACAATCTGCTTATTATGTTACTAAATAAGACCTTTAAATTTAAATGAGTTTTATTTAAAATTAACTCATGAATCATGATTAGATTAAGTTTAACTCTCATATTAACAAAATTAAAGATAATTAAAAAAATCTAGGGATATTCTCTCTCGTGTACCCCTCAACTTTTTCATTTTTTAAAATGTACCCCTCTTTTCTTGCAAAAAAAAACTTTGACCGTCAATAACTCTTGGCTACAAGTTCAGAATACGATAATTTTTTTTTCTTCAACTTGACCGTCTTTCAGAGGTCTTCAGTTTGAAAAAGAATTCACTGACGTCTTACTTATCCACTCGTAGTCGGGATTTATGGTCGGTCAAAATTTATTCGTTAAAAAAGCTTTGACCAACTATAACTATCGGCTATGAGTTCAAAAAGCGATGATTTTTTTTCAAATTCAAGGTCTTGCGAGATAATTGGTTTGAAAACAAACTCCGTTTTCTGAACTCGTAACAGAGAATTATTGTCGGTCAATGTTTTTTTGTGAAAAAGAAGGAATACACCTTAAAAAACGAAAAAATCCAGGATTACACGAGAGAATATCCCAAAAATCTATATATGCAGCAAGATGTCATGAACTCCTCATCATAAACATCACCAATGGAACATCTTGCAACAATTTATAAGCTTGAATGTTTTAATCCTTTTATAAGCCAACGCAAATTGAGAAAGACAAGAGAATTAGATTATAACTAGGTTTGATGTCCGGTTCTGTTCAGGCCTTCGGGCTTCCTTTACTTATCGTCTAATTTTATTTTCTAGGAAATAAAACTACCTTAGACTTGCTTAAATCATATGTTTACCATTTAAACTGAAACTAGTTTTGGAGCCCGTGAAAATCACGGGATCGTTAATAATTGACTGTGTTTAAGTGTTTAATTTGTGAATAACTTATATGGAGTAGTCCCCCTCTCTCAATCATTTGTTTAATTTTAATTAAAAAACCACTCACAAATAATTTAAAAAAAAAGGTAAATAAATGAACACGACTGAGGGAGCGGTATTTTAAAACAAAAGTTTAATACACTCCAAATTTTTGATTATGGATGATACACAAACCAAAATGTGAATAGCTTGGTTGTTTTGAAGCGAGGACACAATCCGTCAAATTGAATTTTCGGGTACTACTGGTCTTATGGTCAATCTTGACGCCATAGAAGTATTGGAACATGAATTTGCGCTCCATTGCCGTCCCTTGTTTTCAAAGGATTTAAAAATATGAGTACAAATTTCTACCAATAAAACAAAACATTAAAAGAAGTCACCCTTCCATATATGAACAAATTGCATTGAAATTTATTTTCCACTAAAAACCTCCTAACTTCAAAATATATAGCGTGATTACTTTTTCATTCACTATCCTTTCTTTCTCTACAAAAATATAACCTTCTTATTACTTCACTTATAGTAAGTACACATATAGATATAAAATTTAAATAAATACTCCCGACAAAATCCTAAAACTCGTACAATATGGATAATTATGCTAGTCTCTTAAAAATATTTCTTATTGGGTATGAAAATAATTACGCGAAGTTCAAAGCACATCCATGTTAGGATCGCATTAACATATATATACCTCTTACAATAACATCATTAATTAAATTATCAAGTTAATTAATTGAATTGGCACCTCCAATTAAGACTATTAAATTTAAATATATGAACAGAAAGAAAAGAAAAAAGGAGACACAAAATTCCAATAAAATACTCTAAATTACATAGAGCAGAAAAACTGACTTTTGTAAGGACTGGTAATGTTGGTTTGGACAACCTGGTATCAAATAAGACGATATGAATTGGTATTTTGATGAGATTTTATAGAAAGAAAATCAATGACTCTCAATTTTCTCGTTTGAGTTGCTAATGATTCTTCAATTGCCTGCTTAATTAATGGTTCTTCAATCGTCTCTTTAATTAGTGATTCTTCAATTGTCTCTTTATTATTTAACCATTGCTTTGACCGGCTTAAAGATTATAGAATATGAATTGTTTTTTTCACCAACAAACATTGCATTTTGCCTCTTTATTGCTTGAATGAAGATACTGTTTTTATTGTCGTTTTGGTGCATTTTAAAGTACTTGGCCCTATGTTTATCTAGCAAAGAAACGGTCGTGAACTTTTATGTGAGCAACTTTAACAACTATTCCAAATAATTCCAAGGAAAGGTTACATATATTTAAAATATCACATTTTGTGTTATAATAATATACTCCGTAGTATATATAAGATTAGATTTGGGACAAAAAGTAAGAGATTAAAGTAAGGATCAAAACTTTATAAGTGAACTCTAATAATTATTATTAGTAGTATAAGATGAGCAAAACTAATTACACATTTCTCGGAATCACGCAATAAATAGAGATTTATGCATATACGAATTCTAAACATAGCTTCTTCATATTCGATCATTCATCAAAAATTATAATCAAAACAATACTATTAATTATACTTCATACGAAATATTAGCCTTTCCTAATTCAGGAGAAAATAAAATATAAACAAAACATTCAAAAAAAATATTTATCAAAAAAATATTGCGAGTTACAGAATAGTATATTTGATGGAAAACAAAAAAAATGATTTAAAGGCTTGAAAGCATTGAAATTGAAATAATGAATTGGAGAATAAGAATTGGTTTCTAACTAATTACTATTTATGCATATTATAACACTATGGTAAGATCAAATTGACATGTGCATCGTACTTTAATAATTTGGCTAAGCAATTTGATTTGTAACCTGTTTGACAAAATAAAAATAGAATATAAGTGTTACAAAGGAGACTAAAGTGTAGGAAAGAGTGAAGGACAATAATGCAACATGTCAACAACTTATTAAAGATTTTTGCTACCATTCGATATTTCTAATACACCATTGTAGAAAAAAGAAAAACTGACAAAAATGAAAGAGTCATCCAAACCAAGAAAAAAAAATCTGTAAAGAAGATCCATAGCCATTATTTCGAATCTCGTGCATTGTTATTGATATGTGAGTATGTCATCCTCCTATAATATTAATACAAACACACACAAAAAATAACTAATAAAATTCTTATTAATTCAAAACATAATAAAAATAAAAAATGAAACAATTAATTTAGTTCTCATTGTATACTTTACCTACCAATGTTTTGAATAAAGTTGAAAATTCATTCTCCTACAATATTAATATAAACACAAAAGGTAACTAATAAGATTCTAATTAATTCAAAACATAATAAAAATAAAAAGCAAAATAATTAATTTAGTTCTTTAGCTATACCTTACCTACCAATTTTTTGAATAAAGTTGGAAATTCATTCTCCTGCAATATTAATAAAAACACAAAAAATAATAACAAATTAATACAAAATATAAGAAAAATAAAAAACAAAACAATTAGACTTTTCTGTGTATACTTTAGGTACTATTTTTTTGAATAAAATTGAAAATTAGGGTGAATATAATAGTTATATATATGAAAAATTCTATTACAAATTCTCTCAAAATTTTATGAATGAAAGAAAAATCAAAAATTATGGTACATATATATCGAGTATATATAGTAATGATGAAAGGAAAGTTAAAAGGTCATTTCATTAAATAAAGGAAATAATGGTTAAATAAATAAGGTAAATAAATAAAAAAATTATGAGAGGGGATCAATGGTTTACAATTTTTTTTTCTTTCCTTTTTTGTGTTTATACCTTATATTTTTTTTAAATTTTTTTACCTTATATTTTTTAATTTTCTTAAATTGGTAATCCATATCACTTTTTTTTTTCACCATGTCACATTAAAAATTGTCACGTCACAATTAAACTTGCAATGTCACATTTTTTAAGTTAGCCTTTTAATAAGATTTTATAGATAGAAACTATTATAGGTTTTATAGCCATTATACAACCATAAATTCCAATATTTTAATTTTATTTTTAATTTATTTTGTGGTATTATTTAATTAGATAATTGATTACCGAGAAACTCAAGAGGTGAATTAAGTAGGAAAAAATGTTAATGAAAATTATGGGTGTTAACTGTTAAGTAATATAAAGAGTTTTAATCAATTTATTAACATATTATATTATAAAATTAATTAAATAGGAAAAATATTTAATTAATTTGATGGGTGTTAAGTATTATGAAGAGTTTTAATCAATTTATTTCCATGTTTAATTAAAAAAATGAATTAAATAGGAAAAAAATGTTAATAAAAATGGTGGGTGGTAAGTAATATGAAGAGTTTTAATTAATAAGTTTTAATTAATTTATTAACATGTTTTGCTACAAAAATTCAATTTTAATTATAAATTATAAATTTTATTAACATGTTTTATCACAAAAGTTTCAATTAAAATGTCAATATTAACTATAAATTATGAAATTTTGATATAAATTTCTAAGGTTTACATAAATTTGGTAAAACAATATATTTAATATACAAAAATCATTTAAGAATATAGATAATATCGTTTAATATTATAGATAAGTGAACTAAATTAATTTATAGATAAATGAATTAAATTAATGCCATGTAATAGTAAATTATTCCCGGTTAACGAAAAAGGGGGATTGTCGTTGTCGGTAGGAACAGTGATGATAAGAGACGGGGTAATTGAGTATGAATGTGTGTGTGGCATTTGGGTTATGCGGCTGACGTGAGCTTCAAATGTCTGCGTGGCTTTTTTTATCCTACGTGGCATTGTCTACGTGGACTTAATTGAACATTTTAAGGTAGCCTTTTAATAGTTTTTATAGATGTAGAATTTATCAAAAGATTTTGACACATTCAATTCACTACTCCGTCCGTTGTTAATATTATTACTTTCACGACATCTCATGTTAATATTATTACATTCATTACTCCTCTTATTATTGTTGTTTCTTTGACTACTCACGCAACTTTTACAGTTATATTTATACCCGTTAATTTTATCAAACTCATACTTAAATAAATTTTTTTTTCTTAAATCGAATTCTTAGATAAGTTTTAATACTTTATATATCCTTTGTTCCTAATGTTATTTTCATTACATTTGTTGTGTCTATTGTTACTTTCACTACTCTTGTCGTTATTATCGTTTATTTCACTACTCCCGCATTTAATAATGTTAATTTTCCTACACCCGTTGTTGTTACTATTACTTTTACTACTCCCGCCGTATTATCGTTTATTTCACTACTTCTGAATTTAATAATGTTAATTTCTTCAAATTCACTATATGATTAGATAATAGATTCACATGTTGAAATTTTATTAGTAGTGTAAAGACGATTCATACACCAAGTGTAACTGTATCATCTTTGTTGAGGTGTCTTCCCATATGTGTGTGGGGGGCATTATCCCACATCGGGAGAATAATAGTGAATGGGTTAGTTTATAAGTTAGTGAGTTATTCCTTCTATCACCAATTCGTTTTAGGATGGAATCTCACTTACTTGTGGGCCGGTCTCATACACTTAGTGTTGCGGAGGACTCAACAAGTGATATCAGAGCCTCGTGCTCTTGATCGACCCTATCCATCTAGGGTAGCAACAGTGGGCGACACGGTTGAGGCACTTATAGCCATTGAATACAGCGATAAGCTGCCGATAACAAGTGTTAAATGATGGATAACTGAAGATACATCAATTACAAGTGCCAAAGATTAATGCCAAAATGCACATTCCATTTGGTAGTTCAGAATGTTACAAATCGCGACTCACTTGTAAAATGCATGCAGAAATAACTTTCTGCCTGAGTATTGTTTCACTGATGTACTGCAAGTCGTCTCACAAAAACACTAAGTTTATAACATTAACATGGATTGTTGTTTCATCGAGAAAGTAGGAGATATAAGCGAACAATATTATGAATAATCTACGAGTACAAAATATTGGAGAATGATATAAAACATAAAAAATAATAATTCGTTCTATGCATACAAATCTAAGGGACTGCCAAGGACGAAAAATTAGATGCTACGACAACATGAATTCTCGCTAATCAAACAACAAGAGGAATGAGTAGCGACTGACATTATTATTGGAGGTTGAATAATAAGACAAATAGAGTAGTATTCTCTTGTTCATGGGAAGGACCTCAAATCACGGGCTCCGTATCCTTTGAACAACACCAAGCTCTCCGAATATGTTTCCAGTTCTATATAGTAACTCAATGATCTTTTGAACTCTTGTACTTCACATTTAGTTATATTATAAGCTTCCTTCCCCCAAACAAAATATCCACCATCACTATCACAATAGAACACCTTTTTCTTTGAACTATCGATGCCCTCGAATGTCTTATAACCAGCCCAATTTGATTTTCCTGAAAACCACACAGTCCACGGCTCCTTTTCGTTGTCCTGTTCTAGTACCCATATGGTTGAAGTTACCAAGGAAATGCTGAAAACCGCTAGTGACTCCCCAAGAAGAAACAGGAATCGCAGTGAGTCTTTTTCATCCCAAGTAAATGGCAGTTTCGAAAAAGTTATTTTTTCACTATCAAAGTCGAAGCAACCAAGATGAGTTACATCAATCCTGTTTTTATCAATTTGTCCAAGCCAGTATGCGGACCCTCGAAAGAAAATAGCATTTCGTAGCGAATAAAATGGTCCAACCCTACCTATTCGGTATGGATAACTCATATTGAGGCAATCATTTCTGACGGTCCACTGTTAATTACTGAGTGTATAAACTGCAACGTGCGTCTTTGTAGACTCTTCAGCCTTACAATCTTCGATTGCAATTGCGATCACTTTATAATCCTTACTAACAGGGTCGAACCCAAAGACATATACAGAATCCTTGAGCAAAAAAGGAGACATCGGGCAAGTGGGAAGTACCAAAGATTTGCGAATACAAGGGTTCCACAATCTCAATTCTTCCTGGAAACGAGGACCGTCCTTTCGATTAACAAGGAACAACCCATTACAACCAGCTATCATATGGTATGAGTATGAATCAGGTTTCCTAAAAATACGACCGGTGTTTCGAAGAGTTTCAGCCTCCCGAACTGTCACCAAGCACCCTTCACTAAGGCCTCGCAAACCCTCGAGGGATAGCAATAATTTATCATTTCCATAATTTATTTTGCAACGTTGAAGATGAATTAAAACAAAATTAGGGTCATCGATCATGGAGCACCAAGATTTACACACGCACCTGAATCTTACTAGAGTTTTAGCAGGCAACGTTGTGAAAATCTAAGACCAAACTTCGGGTGGAACGTGCATAAATTTGGGTATATGAGGCAAATGTTCGGGAGTGTCTGACGATGTTTCTGATATTAGTCGCAAATTTGTTGAAGTTTTGCGCTTCTTCCTTGTCTTCATCGTTTCCGCAACACTAGGTTTTGGAGTAAGTAGCAAGAATTTGATGATAAGCGATCAGGAGACTGCACTGCACGAAGGGCTTGCAGTATATATATCAAGTACGTCGGATTTGTGCCCGTCTCAATTTTAAATGAGTCATTATTCCTGGGCCCTAATTCGAACGTGCTTCAATCATATAAATGGATCAATTGCCCTAACTCATACCTAGAGACTAGAGACTAGAGTCCTAGTACTTCGACTAGACTACGAAAAGGTTACGGTTACACTCGGTGTATAAAATCTTCTATACACTGCGAGTAACATTACGACATATGACAATTGTGGCCTTGTGGAAATGAGATAGAATATTTTTAAGTTTGATTTTGTCAAAAATTTGGGAGCCATTTGATATCGATAAGATTATTTTGTCAAACACAAAGAAGGCATTTATGAGACATTTGATATCGATATTATTATTTTGTCGGGCCCTCCCCCAATTTAGTTAATAAAAGAATATTTTTTTCTTATAAATTTATTTAAATAGCATTAAAATTATAAATAACTCTTTACAAACTCATGTATATATTTATTGAGATTTAAAAGTGATTGCATAGCATATATTATATGTACTAGCATAATAATGTTTTAGCTAGTGAATTTGCTTGTGTTCGTTTCAATTTCATTCGTAGAGATGGAAATTCTGTAGCTCACGAGTTGGCTCACCTAGTACCGATTGACTATTCTACTCGGTATTGGGTGGGAACGATCCCGGAGCGAGTTGAACCGTTTGTAGAGCTTGATGCTCTTGATTTACCAAGCTAATGATACACAAGCTTTTCCTTTCAAAAAAAAATAATGTGCCGATAGTTGTCTTTATTTCATTTTATTTTTAGAGGATAATTAATTTATATTCATTTCATCATATTTTGTACGATTTTATAAACTTAGTATGTTATTAAAGTATTAGTTGAAGATATTTCCCTACTTTTGTCGTTCGGTAAATAGTAAATTTTAAAGCCCAAAAAGCCCATTTAAGTCTAAAAACCCAATTTAGTCCATCAGGGTCAGGCTTGGGCCTGCTAAATAGGCCCACATATCTGGCCTAGCCCAGCCCAACCCGCATATAGGCCATTTTTATTATACGGGCCCGGCCCAAGCTTGCATAGGCTCGGCCCATGATCACCTCTAATGTCCATGTCTAATTAGAAGATTCTAGATGTTTGTGTTTTATGGAAACTCAAACGAATAGTGTGAATTTCCAATTACCCTACTTCCGTACGCGCAATTTACCACCATCAGTATCTTGCGATTTGATTCTGAAGAGCATGAAGAAGGTAAAATTATCATCATCATCATCATCATCAAGCTATTGCCAACATGTATCCCACGTATCAGAACTCAAGTACTTACCACCAGAAGTTTGGACTCAAATTTTTGCAATATTGCCGGTTAAAACCCTAATACGACTCAGGTGTGTTTGTAAATCTTGGTGCTCTATCATCGATGACCCTGATTTCATTAACATACATCTTGAACTATGCTCAATTAATGTTGACAAGAATAAATTATTGTTAAGTGTCCAAACGTTTATTAAACGCCGCCCTAGAGGTTGTGTATACATTATGACAGTTCGTCGAGCTGACACACTTGGAAAACCTGCTAACATTTACAAGAACCCTGGATACTATAGTCTTTGCGGGAATTGTGACGGGTTGCTTCTAATGTGCCGCACTGGCCTCGATCATTGTCCTGAAATGACAATACGGAACCTTAGTTGTAGAAAATCGTTGCTACTTCCCCCTTGCCCTTTTCCTCAATTTTATAATCGTCTTTCCGATTATATATGTGTATTTGGTTTTGCCTCTCACAGTAAGGATTATAAAGTAATTTTGATCACAATTGAAAGAAATGAGGATCCAAAGGCGATGATGAATTTTGCAGTTTATACACTAAGTGATCAACGATGGAATGTCAGAAATAATGGCTCCGGTATCAGCCATGATTACTTTAAACGTATGTTCGAGTCTTCTCCTTACAGGAAATTTGATTGTTACTTTCAAGGGGCAGCGCACTGGTTTGGAAATGATCCGTGTGGGGATAATGGTAATTATAGAATAAAACATACCCATCTTGTTTCCCTCGACTTTAGTTCGGAGAAATTCACCTTTATGGAACTCCCAAATACTTGTGATGAGCAAGAAACTTTGTGGTTTATGTTTCTTATTGGGGAATCGCTAGCTATTTTCTGTATTTCGCGAGTAAGTTCAAACATATGGGTGCTGGAACAGGAGAGCGGAAAGCGGGAGTGGACTTTATGGTTTTCAGGAATTTCGAGCAAAGCTGGTTTCAACTTATTCAAATCGTACTCACGCGAGAATTCAGTGGTATTCTACTATGAGAGTGTTGACGGTAGTAGACATCTTAGGTGTGGGACAAAGTCCTATAATCTTGCGGATTGCCGAGTACAGATTCATGGCAAATCTATAAAATGTTTTAGAGAATTGCAAAACTATTCCGAGAGTTTGGTGTTGCATAAAGGATATGGAGCTGAAGACCTGCCTTCTTTTCCATAAATGAAGACCCTCTGTTGGCAAACAATGGATATGACGGACTGTGCTCTTTCTTTATTGATGTTTGAATTAATTAGTTTCGCTTTATTCGTTATTGGTTAATCGGATAATAATCTTTGCGTGTTTGCAAAACGTACGTAAGACTTGCATATCCGCCCCCCTCCCCCCACCCCACTCGAGCATAGTTGTTACTTAAGATACTCGAGGATTAATCAAAATATTCTGGATTCAATCTTCATCGTGTATCGTAGTTTGAGCGCTACAAACTTTATAATTTCCTTTTTGTTGTCGATTGTTTTCAGATTGCTCTTTATAACTACTTGTATAAAATTAGGACAGTAAAGATGGAGATTTACAGTTCAATAGAGAGCTAGTAAAACTGTAAATGTGTCAGTTACTCGTACTAGTCATTCCTCTTGGCTTTCGCTGTGTGCTTCGACACAATTGGATAGTTCAACCCGTATTCCATATTATATATGCATTGAAAACTTGTGTTGCTGTCAGAGAGGCACAAGAATGGTACTGAAAGTTCATAGCAAGCTTGCACTGAATCATAAGCTACAAATACAATTTAATAATTTTTGCCAGAGGAGTTATACTCAAACTCGTAACTCTCACTTCATATTGATCTTTTCTCATTGAATTACTCATATACAAGATGTGAAACATTAAACCGTCATTTGCAACTTAGAGTTGTAAAGAACAAATACAATTTTATAACTTCTGCCAGTACTTATACTTCTACTACTCGACATGTAAGCATTCATTCATATGAGAAAAGTTACACAGATGTACATCAATTAATCTGACTTCAAGTTAACTCCTAAGAATGGCAACGAGTTTCAAACATATGGGTAGTTGTTTAATTGTGAGAATGGGCGAAGAATTCTACTCGTATATAGAAATCAGTAATCATGAAAAATCTATAAATAATTGAGAGAAAGAAATATAGACAACCAAAATGTAAAACAAGTATATGAAGAATTCAAGCCATAAACAGCCAAGGAATGCCAGTAAAAAAAAAGAAGCTACAGCAATATTATGCTAGAAATAACACGAATTCTCGCTTCTAAACAAGCGAAAGGAATGATCGGAAATGATATTTTCTTTCCTTCGAAGTTCCTTGACAGACAGCCAGAGGTTTTTCCCAAAACTATTGGGAAGAATAATAAAGTAGTTAGTATTCTTCTTATTCATGGGAAATTCCTCAAATCACGGGCTCCGTATCCTTTCGATAGCACCAAGCTCTCCAAATATGGTTCCAGTTTTAAATGAGAGCAAATATCTTCTCCGAGCTCCTGCACTTGGCAACTACCTATATAATAAGCCTTGTTCCCGCAAACAAAATAGCCACCATCATCCTCGCAATAAAACACCTTTCGACTACCTATATAGCCCATATTGAATACTTCATAACCATCCGGACTTGATTTTCCCGAAAACCATCGAATCCATGGCTCCTTTTGGTTATTGTCCTGTTGTAGCACCCATATGCTGGAAGTTGTCTCGGAAATACTGAAAATAGCTAATGATTCTCCGAGAAGAAACAGAAAACTAAACGTCCTTTTGTCCCAACTAACTGGCAGTTTCAAAAAGGTTATTTATTCATCATCAAAGGCAAAGGAACCAAGATGAATAAATCCGCTACTATCTCTATAATTTTGCGCGACCCAGTATGTTACCCCACGAAAGAATACAGAAGTTGATAGCGAAGAAAACAGCCCATACAAATTATTAGCTTTCAGATTAGTGACATTGAGGGGATTATCTCTTACAATCCATTGTTGATTACGGAGTGTATAAACTGCAAAACACATCTTTAATGTGAACGCAACTACTTTATAATCCTGACTATCAGGGGCGAACCCAAACAAATACTGCCAATTGTCAAACGGGCAAGCGGGAAGTAATAACGATTTGCGAATAGAAGGATTCCACAATCTCAATTCTCTATGGAAAGAAAA
Source organism: Silene latifolia (assembly GCF_048544455.1). Classification (NCBI taxonomy): domain Eukaryota; kingdom Viridiplantae; phylum Streptophyta; class Magnoliopsida; order Caryophyllales; family Caryophyllaceae; genus Silene; species Silene latifolia. The sequence goes on from NC_133531.1 coordinate 15,879,601, forward strand.
GCCATGTCGTCCAACAAAAAGCAACCCATTACAGCTACCTATAATATCGAACCAATCAGATTTACTAAAAATACAACCGATATTTCGAAGAGTTTCAGCATCCCGAATTGTCAAACGGTGTCCGACGATACCCTCAAGGGCTAAGACTAATTTATTATTATTTCTATAATTGATTTGGGAAAGTTGGAAGTGCAAGTGAACAAAATCAGGATCATCGATAATAGAGCACCAAGATTTACTTACGCACCTGAATTTTAATAAGGTTTTCGCCGGTAATGTTGACAAAATATGAGTACCAATCTCGAGTGGTAAGTAGTTTGCTTTTGAAATACAGGACAACTGCGATGGAGTTGTGGGATTCTTCTTTGTTTTCACAGCAGTAAACGGTAATTTCTGAATTAGAGGGTGGAAGGAGGCGCCTCCTTGTAAGTCAGATACAGGGAGATTGATCGTCGAATATAAGTTAAAATTTATTTAACACATCTTGTTGGTGGCTTGGGATGGGGTTTAACTCATCTTGTTGGTGTCTTGGTGGTTATATTTGTTATTCTTTGGGTTGATATGGTGTTCCCCTTTCCCTCGTCCTCCCCCCACCTATTGTGTCCATGGATGAACATAATCCATCTTTCTGTCAAAGTCTGGTATTGCATTTGAGAGTGATTAGTGATATGATGATCCCCTCCCTCTCTCCCCTCCCCCCACTAATCGGCTCCATTTTGCGTTTTTTAAAAGGTTTATGCTTCGGTTTTTGTTTCTTAGTGTTGGTGCATGCAAGATTAGTTATGTTGTTGTACGCTGGAATTTCGTCAGAGTTTTATCAGTCGTTGTCGTTGGTGGTCGCGTCCCTTGGTGTTGGCGGATTGTTTTCTTGTCTGCCTTGGTTGGTGTGCTGGGTATGCCATGGTATTTGATTGGAGCGAGTCAGTGGTGGTGTGGTGTCTTTTAGTGATCAGGTTGGTCTGAGTTGGGTTCCAAGAGGTGGTTTAGATTGCTTCGATGATCTAAAACACATCATCATGCTGCTATCTATTTCTCTGTTTATATCAATAATAACCCCTTATTGGTTATGGGTGTCGTCCTGTCTCATAACCATTGAGGTTTCTCGTTCTGTCTTGTTTTTCCTAATAATAACATTCTATTGCAAAGGGTATCTCGTCCCTTAACTATTGGGGTTGTTGTTCGTCAGAATTTTAAGGGGTCGAGAATGACGACTGTAACATTACATCTGGCTTGTGTTGTGCTCATCTCTCTCTGGTCTTCTGAGATGGTTTTGGTTAGGGGGCTGTTTAGGTTGATGATTTCTATATCACTAGCTATCTATTTATTCGCTTTTCTAGGCTATGAGTTTCTTGTTCGCAGGGTTTGTTTTTCAAAGTGTAGGAGTTTTCTCTCCTCTAGAAGCAGATTTTGGTATGCATTTCGTTTTTTTCTTTCTACGTCCTAGTGGCGTAAGTGCACTTTGCGTATTCTTGATGGTTGAAGGGTCTCATTTGTCTCCAGATGATGTTATTCATAGCCACAGGGTAAATCTCTGAGACACGGATTTGGGTCTTATTGCACGTATTTCTCCTAAGCTTTGTCAATTAAGATGGGTAAAGATATGCTCGATCATTTGGCCAACTCTAATCGTCCCTTCAAGAACTATGTGGATGTTGAAGTAGATCTCTGTGTGCAGCCAGTTGTACGCCATCAACAACCTGGTGCATTGGATCATATGAGTTAAATATCATCTGTATAAACCTCTTTTTTCCGTTGCTAAAAATTACCTACAAATGTCGTTAATTGTTTTATTTTCAAAATAACATACCCAATTTCAAAAAAAAAATTATGAGATGATGAATTTCTCGAATTTTTTCCATAATTTAAGGGGATTTTTTACTTAAATTTCAACAATTGGACAAAATAAAGAAGCTCCAAATCCCATTTCTAATTGCAATCATCTCAAGTTACCATATTATGCGATGCGCTCACCTTTACGAAGTATTTACGAGCCCAAGTAGTAAGTACTAATGATCGAGGAAGTGATAGAGAATACTAGTAACAACTAAAGGCTCGTGATTTTGTGATGGAGGAATAGAAGATCGAATATGTATAGCCTTTACGTATGTGCTGCGAAGTCTAGACAGCTACCTAATATCACGATACTATCAATGAGGTGACCACTGACTGCCAACTAACTGTTTACATTCAAAGAAAACACCTTGCTTACCTGAGAGGTTGTGTACTCAAACTCTCGCAACTGTCGCTTACAATATGCGAAACTTGAAACCGTCGTTTGCATTTTAGAGTTGAAAAGAAAAATCGCGATTTTATGGATTCCTAATTATTTCGGAGCTAGCTAGCATGTCAAAATTTGCTCCTAGAACATCTTAAGTAACCAATTCAGATCACTTGTAATACTAATATTTATACTCCTACTCAGCATGTATGCTCGCTCATTCAGTCATATAAGAAAAGTTTCACGTACAAATGTACAGCAATTTATCGGACTTCACGTTAACTCTCAAAAATAACAGCGAGTTTTATATATACGGCAGAACTGCAGCAAATATTCAGCAACGGTTTTAACATCTGTAGTTGTTTCATTGTGAAAAACTGAAACTGGTGAAGAAATCTGTTAGAAATCAATAATCATGAAAAATATGAAAATAATTGGGAGAAAGAAAAAAAAATAGCTAATAGATATTTGACCCGTCAACCATTTAGACGAATATTCATCTGAAGTGACTAATTGATCGGTGGAATGCAAGGCAAACAAAATAGCTAATAGAGCTAGAGCTGCTAGACGAATGATAGCGATTGACATATTCAAATTTGGTAGACAAATAGAGAAGTATTCTTTTATTCATGGCCCACTCATCAAATCACGGGCTCCGTATCCTTTGAATAACAACAAGCTCTCCGAATATGTTTCCAGTTTTTCATGAAAACTGATGTATCTTTTAAGCTTGTGCACTTGGCGACTAGCTATATTATAAGACTTGTCTCCACAAACAAAATAGCCACCATCACGAAATAACACCTTTCGACATTTTTTATAGCACAAACTGAATACTTCATAACCATCCCTACTTGATTTCCCCGAAAACAATAGAGTCCATAGCCTCCCTACGTTGTCATGTTGTAGCACCCATATGCTGGAAGTCGCCTCAGAAATACTAAAAATAGCTAGTGATTTTCCGAGAAGAAACAAAAACCTAAGAGTGCTTTCGTCCCAACAAAATGGCAATTCCAAAAAGGTGACATTTTCCGTATCAAAGTCAAAGGAACCAAGATGAGTTAATAATCCGCTCCTTTCTTTATCATTTTGTCCAAGCCAGTATGCTGCCCCTTGAAAGTTAATAGCAGTGGATAGAGAATGAAATAGCCCACGCCTATTATAACTGTTCAGATTACAGACATTGAGACGATCATTTCTGACAGTCCATTGCTGATTACTGAGCGTATAAACTGCAAAATACATTTTTGCATAGTCTTCGCCCTGACCATCATCTAATCCAAACACAACCACTTTATAATCCTTAAGATCAGGGGCAAACCCGAACAAATACCAACTACAACCAAGCAAAGAAGAAGAAAGCGGACAAGTGGGAAGTATCAACGATTTGTGAATACAAGGGTTCCACAATCGAAATTCTTTATGGTTACCCTGAGGAGCAGATCGTTCCACTAAAAGCAACCCATTACAGCTACCGATGAGACGGTACGTGTAGGAATCATATTTAATAAAAATGCTCCAATTCTTTCGAAGAGTTTGAGCATCATGAATTGTCAACAAACACTCTTCATTTTCAGGGTATCCCAAACCTTTGAGTGTTACTAAAAATTTATTATTCTCAGAATTTTGATAATGCATGTGAGCAAAAGCAGGGTTATCAATATCAAAGCGCCAAGATTTACACACGCACCTGAATTTTAATAAAGCTTTCGCCGGTAAATTTGATAAAATTTGAGTCCAAATTTCGGGTGGTACGTACTTGGATTCTGAAATACAGGGCAATTTCGATGAAGTTGTGGGATAATTACTGCTCTTCATTGTTTTTACAGCATTAAGTTACGCAGTAATCGGCAACAAGTTGAGGACTGCGCATGGTGATGGTCTGACGGACCTTGTTCTTATTATTTAGGTTTTTCGAAGATGTATAAGTTCAATCCCGTTTATAATTGTCAAATGGGTCGGGATGGCGGGTAGGAGTTTGGTTATTTCGCGGGTTTATTTAGGTTTCGGGTCAGAAAAGGATTTGATCATGCGGTGCTTTAAAATAAACTAGTTTTAACCCGTGCAAAATTTGCACGGGGATATAATTTCAGAAAATTTGTATTAATATAATAAAATATTAATAAAATATAAACATTGATTTTCATACTAAATTTCTTTTATAATAATAATTCATTTTACTTTTATAAAAGGCAATTTTCATTTAAAAATAAAATAAAATCTACTCTACTATTATAAATTATAGCGGTTTTACACCGTGAGACGGTCCGTTATTATTAAAACATTCATATATTATAATCAATAATGAGTTCTCTTTATATATATAATAAGACCGTCTAACTATGTGAAATCGTCTATTCGTCTTATATATTCTATATTAATGATCTACATTAACTAACCCAAATTAACGGCACACACTCGACTAAATAAATACTCCATCCCAAAATCGTAATTGTTTCACTCAACCCTAAACACTATAATTATCGTCAGCCTCCTCCATCTTCAACCCATCTTCTTATTCTTCTATATATCTCTCCACCTCCCTTATATTGGATTATTTTGTCTTCTTTTGTGACTTTCTTCATTTTATTTTTGTTATCATTGATAATAAAATCTATTTGATGAACATTTTAAGTTTTTAGTTTTCTTGGATACTGTTAATAAATAAATTATTGAATTTTGATAAATTTTAAAATTTATCATTTTTTTTCCTATAATAAATGAGGTTCTTGAAATATACAGTAGTGGAGTAGTAATTTCTAACGTCATTGTCAAACAAAAAATGAAAGTATGAAAGCAGTTGAATTTTAGAGAAAAAAATGCTTTTTGCAAGTGGGGAAATTGTACATGATGACATGAATCAATCTCATGGCTTTAGATGATCTTGTATTCATGTTGAACTTATTAACACGGATTTGATTATGTGGTAAACCCGTGCAAATTGCATTTAGTGAAAGATAAGAGTGGCTTTTAGTTGTAGTATTGGCTTCTTCGAGGGGAATACGAGAACCACATTTAGCAGAAAGATAAAATTGGAGGTAGTACATCCGATGTTCATTTTTCTCCACATCAGTAAGAGGATTATACATCTGATGTACTACCTCCAATTCTATAGTTTATGAGCATTCTAATAAAGTTTTTGAGTTTTATTTTAAAGTTTCTGAGTTTATCCACTTAAATATTAAACTCTAAAAAACTACAATAAAACTCAAAAACATTATTATAATTTTAGTTAAATTTGAGTTTTGACGGAAAAAATATTAAAATCTAACTTCTAAACTATAATATGCTCAAAAAAATACACATATGCTCAAAAATAAATACAATTTGAGGTAATAAACTCAAAAAAATACATATATGCTCAAAAAACAAAAACAAAATTGGAGGTAGTACATCCGATATATGTTCATTTTTCTCCACATTTAGTAGTAGTATTGGCTTCTTCAGGGGGCATGCGGCCGTATTCAACAGCCGGATACCCTCGGTTCTCGCAACTGGGGAATTAGAGATTCCAGATGAGGCCACAGATGTAACTGCAACTTGGGGAACAGTGAGACACACTTGGGTGGATGATAAGAAACATGACTACAGTGTTAAGATACCGCCCATGTCAGCGGTAACTCTTACTCTGTTTGTAAAAATCGACGAGTCTCCATTTGGTGGTACGATAACTCGGGATCTCTACGATGGTGTCTTTAGGATCGAAGCTGAATATGGGATTGAAGAGCAAACTACTATCCGACATTTTACCCTATCAAGTAAAAATGATTTTTTTTTTTGGGAAACAAGTAAATTGAAATATTTAGGGAGTACTAAAGTATACATTTTTCTACTCTTGGATGGCATATGCAGGTGCTTGATGGGAAAATTAGCATGGAAGAACAAAACATTGAATATGATGAGGTTGTTATTAGTCTCACAATCATCTCTTATCTATTACGAGTAATAGTTTTACTCCCATATTAAAAATGTACGGGTTACTTTTAAATATGCAATCAAAATAGGAGTATGCGTTATATAAATGTATCATATATCATATATAATTTGGATAAGTCCTTTATCAAATTCAGTCCAAATGCACCGCCTGATTTTAGGTCCCACATGGCATCCATTCTGAAGATGCGTACATCTGATTGTTTTGGGAATTATTTGGGTGTACCGGTCGATATTCCTTCGAAGAAATCACTTGTGTTTCATCCTTTGGTGGATAGGCTTACAAGTCGCATCTTAGCCTGGTCTTCTCTACACCTTAGTCAGCCCTGTAAGCTGCTTATAATCAACACTATTATTTTGGGCTCAATCCGTTTTTTGATGGCTTCTATTCCTTTTCCAATTGGAATATGCAAGAAGATTGACTCTTTGATCGCGTCTTTTTGGTGGCGCAAAGATGTTCGACATCGCTCTATTCACTGGCTCTCTCGGGATTGTCTGCAGCTTCCTCGTGTAGATGGCGGCCTGGGTTTGAAATCTGTCTCTTTATTAAGCCAGGCAACTCTTATAAAAAATTTCTGGCGCATACATCATCAACCGTCGGGTTTACTATCGAAGTTTATTGTTCCCAAGTACAAGAAGGACCTTCCTATTCCTGCATCAAGATCAAAGGTCTCTCATCCTTCGTTTTTATGGTCTGGTTTATGTCGTGCAGGTAATGCTTTGTCTCCTGGTTTTTCATGGAAGCTTGGTAATGGTTCCTCTGTTGACCTGTTATCAAGCCCTTGGGTGAATGGTTCTACCCCGTCGGTGCGTTCTTCTTCATCTGCTTCCACGCTTGTTCTTTCTCATTTGCTCTCTGTCTCTGGTAATTGGGATCCTTGTACAGTTTATCGTTGGTTTCTGCCTCCTTGTGCTAGAGCTATTCTCGCTATGGAACCTCCTCGTATGGATATTGATGATTTCATCTACTGGAAGTACACGGAGGATGGAGTCTATTCAGTTCGCTCAGGATATGATTTCTTGTTATCCCATATGTCCTTTTCCTGCTCTCCCTCGTTTTACTCTTCCTTTCCTTGGAAAGTCCTTTGGAGTCTTCGTGTTTCTCCTAAGTTTCCTCTTTTGGTTTGGCGTATAGTACATAATATCCTTCCTTCTTTAGAAAATCTATCTATCAGAGGCATCCAGGTTAGTAACTCCTGTGTGTTTTGTCACTCTTTTTCGGAGTCTTTAGATCATCTTTTCCGCTCTTGTACTGTTTCTAGACATGTTTGGCTCTCTTCGGTTCTTGGCATTAATTCTGTTGCTAACCCTTCTGTTTGTCTGCAACGATGGCTTGCAGATTTTATTGGATATTTTCACAGGAATACTACAGAAGCTGATCAGTGCCTCCTTCGTTTTCTTTGTATTATAAAGGCTATTTGGATGACTCGCAATTTGGTAGTCTTTGAAAATTGTTGTGTTGATCCAGTTCAGATTTTACACCTGTCCGACTATCTTCTTGCATCTCATTCACAGCTGCCAGTGTTTTGGCCTGCCTTTTCTCGGACTTTTCCCAAGATTTCTATATCAACCTTAACTTTTGCTCCGTCTTTATCTGTGATTACTTACTTTATTCCTGTTCACAGGTCATCTTTTACGGATTGCTACACCGTCTCTTCTTTGGATACGCTGTCATGCAATCCAGTGGTTCAAAATGTCAGGGCTACCACGGTGTTTGCAGCATCGACGAAAGGCCTGCTTCTCACCATGTACAGAGCTCACTCATCTTCGCAAACCTCCGTCTCTTTCAAAGTTACGTCAAAAAAATTATCTTCAGTTCTGGCCTCCACAAAGTCAGTACCAATCGAATTGCGCCACTCTTTAAGCGCAATTCGTAGTTTCCTTCGTATGTATTCTCACTGGTCAGTTAGTTTGGCCACTGGCTGATGTTGTATACGTTGTTGTTTATTTATATATGCAGTTCATTATTGTCAAAAAAAAAAAATATATCATATATAAAATAAGAATAAGGGGGGTTTGTCATACCAAGACTGTTTCTAGCCCTCTATGACGTCACATATAACGATTTTGCCCCTGGTAAAGTATCTTACGTTTCTTTTCACAGCTTCCCTCTTTACCACACAAATTCTTCCTTTTCCTTTTCCTTTTCCTGACTCTCCACTGGCATCTCCTACGACACTTAATCGATCGATCGCCGACGTCCTCTACTGCTATTTTCTTCACTTACGGCGACGACATGATATGTTTTATTACCTCCTCCTTCTGTTCGGCTCTTTGCACTTGCGCTGATTCATTTATCTCGATCCGATTTCCACTGGTATTGTTTGCTTATTCCGTTTTCACTATTTATATTCTATTATCATCGCATCACATACATCAAATGGACTGATATCATAAATTTTTGGTGTTATTATAGTTGTTAGAATCGCATACGGGCCTGGGCCGCACCCGTCGAGGAGGAGAGAGTGTCCAGATTACAAGTCCAAGGAGGTTCCATCCCAAAACCAATTGGCAATGGGAGGAGTAGCCCCTTGGATTATAAACTAGATCACTCTTCTCTATTTCTCCGATGTGGGAGACCTACATGTGATTCTCCACACGCCCCCTCACATGTAAGGTCTCTTTTCGATCGATCGACAGGAACGCCGCAATTTTTCGAACCTGTTTCGTCGGGCGGGAACGTCGTCGCTTTTCGGACCCGCTAAATAGTGGCCCAGTTTTTCGTCGGACGGGAACGTCGTCGCTTTTCGAACCCGTCTTCGCCTCACAACCCAGGACTAAACCTTGGGCTCTGATACCATATTAGAATCGAAGAGAGGGGAAAACATAAAGGGAATCGTTGTATTATTGATGATAATCGTTCGTGTCTGAAACAGTTACAATGATATCGCATTTATACTAGTCTAAAGATCCGAAGATAATAATCGTATCTTCTAATATTAGTAGCATAATATACTTTATTATATAATATTATATTATTCTGAATACGGTATATTACAATATACCGTAATATCTTCAACAATAGTCGGATTTTCATCATGTGATTACAAAATTGGGAATTTGTTTGCCTAAATCCCGGGTTTTTATTTCCTTTATTATTATCGGCGCCATGTGTTCGATGAATTGCTAAACTAAAATTCGTATGCTCTTTCGTTAATCCTGTGTAATTATTTTTTCCTTCTTGCAATTTTTGTCTTCTCGGAGGTTCTTACGTTCATTCGATTTATGAATTTTAATCGTCTTTGACGATAGTGGTTTAGCCCATGTATAGCTGTGTTGGATCTGTTTTACTATTTCCATATTAGTGCTACTGCGTGACATATCTAAATACTGGACTCCCTAACCAAAATAGTTTTATGATGCGTCGATATGGTCAAATGACTATGGTTTTACTGTTATGGTGTTAGTGCAGAAATGTGTAGGCTTTCCTCCTATCTAATCCAATACAATTTTCCTGCTTGTCGCGGTTTCGAAATCTTGACCATAAATAGAACATCAAAGATTTAATCTCAAAATGAGCTGGTTTTGGCCATTGACACCGTTAGTGACCGGCGGAATAGAATCGGGAGACATGATAAATAATCAATTAAAGCATAGACATATGATTTTTTTAAATAAATTTTGACCATAGGTACAACAACATCAGAGCCTTAATTCCAAAATGATTTGGGGTCGGCTGACATGAATCATCCTTTAGAACTGTCCATGGGTATGTTGAAAAAATCCGTATGTCAAAAGGTGAATGATACCATCATCCTTTCCTTCTATTTATCGCCTTCGTGGCCAGTACCTAAGCCTTAAAACACTAGCCTAGAACTTCGCCTAAACGCTATCACAAAACTCAATCAATACACTAACCGCTGCCACGGTTTACGCCTTCAACTGACGATGGTTAGTTTTTGCCTCTACCGTTGATATATCGGAGAAATGAATGTGTTCCCTTTGCTATTAAAGGCAATCGATTGGCTCCATCGAAGTTGCTTTCTGAAGTGAGAATTCTAATGTCTTCATTTCGTTTATATTATTGTTTGTTTACATGAATGGATTAACTGTTGTAGCTACCATTTCTTAGGTGACACGATTGTACGCCGTCATACTTTATGTGTTAGAGAATTTAGGTGTAGACGGGAATATATGCTCATCAGATGTTTGATGAAACGTCCCTACTAAAACTGAAATGCTCTTTTTTCATGTCCTTTTTTTACCGCATTCTTTTTATGTCTAATGGTATGCGTCTATGATAAGTAGTAATTTAGCGTCATTTTACTCATCCTTTTATCTTATTTTACGACTCGATTTTGTGTGATTAAACGGTTAAATAGCTCATTTATTTACTAATTTATAATAATTAGTCGTCTTAGTCATGTTTAATAATTAATCGTATTTTTATTGTAATTTTCGTATTGCTATTACTTTACTAGTTTATAACTAGTTTATAATAATTAGTCGGCTTAGTTATATTTGGTAATTACTCGAGTTTTTATAATATTAGTATTAATATTATTTTATTGTTTATATTTTGTAGGAGAGGTGGAATAATAAAGAGGAGATTCGAGTTATGAGTAATTTGAGACGGAATTGAGACGATTCAAGACGGAGTCAAAGGATGAAAATGGGAAATAAACAAAGTCAAATCTTGACTTTAGCAAACAAAATACCAACAGTACACCGTCATCAACAATTCACCTGCAAACCTGCAGTTGCCATCCCCATTCATTTACATAGCCATCATCATTCATTCATCATCATCAATTCAACATTCATTCACCATTCATCTCCATTTTTCTTATAAACTTACCATTTAACCCGAATATCATCAATCATCTCATGCTCCTTCTCGCCTTTGTCAACCCAGATTCGAGCATTACCTCCTCCTCATCACCATCTACATCAATTCAATTCACCAGCTCGCCTGCTCCGTCAGTCCTCCGTGAAATCACCACCCCTCTGCAACAACCCACGACAAGCAGCAGCAGCAGCTCCACCTTCATCATCCACCATGGCTACCATCATCCCATCACCATTTCCATGTTCACCTCAAACCTGCATCCCGTACTCATCAGCATCACCATTAATAACCACCTTCAACCTCCATCGTCCTTTACCATCAACCCGCAACAACAGCAACCCCACCATCTCCAATGCATAATCAGATTCGAGCTCGGAATCGAAACCGAGCTTTTATGAAGCTTTGTGCTCCATGCCGGTGCCCCGGCAGCCGACTCCTCAACCGGCAAAACACACCAATTTGTTCTCCTTTTTGTGAAGGCCTCGCTACCGGTATAGGGACCGGCAGCCGGCCAGCCGGCAAAACGCACCAAATCAACAATTTTGCATCAGTCTTGTTGTTCTCTACCGGTGCCCCGGCGGTCGACTGACCGGCAAAACACACATCCCACTTGATTTCTGCTCTTTTCAATTGCCCTCGCTGCCGGCATCAAGCCAGGCCGCCGGTGGACCGGCAGAGCACCTCTGCTGCGTTTTGAGTCCCGTATTCCCCTTTCCCCTTTTTCCTTTTTCTGGGATTTTCGATTGTTTTTGTTTGTGTAATGGGTGTCGATGGTGTTTTGAGGGAATTAGAGAATTATTAGGATTATTATTATTTTTGTCATTATTATTAGTAATTAGTAACATTATTAATTAATAAATTAGTATATAAAGACACTTACTCACAACATTAGATAACACCTCACTTACCCATTACACTACCTTAGAATTAAATTAGACTAGTTCATCTTATTCTCTCTCAATATTGTAAAACCCTCATATTTCCTCCCTTATTTTCATTCAATAAAAAGTTGTTATCTTTCTTTAATTATTAGTTTAATTCTTCTTTTGTTCATTCAAGTTCTTCTCTTTTCATTAGTTTACAATTAGTAATTTTGGGTTGTATTTGGAGAATTGAAGAATCCTTCCATATTTCAATCAAGTTCCTTTCTTTCTTTATTGAGTTGGTATAATTTCTCTTCCTAATTTCATTTGTTTACATTTGTTTTTCTTTCAAGTTTAATCTTAATTGTTTATGTTAGATTGTTGTTATTCTCTCTCTTGTTCATCTTTTCTCTTCTCACCATTGTTGTTTACAAGATTGAATCTTTGATTTCTCATGTTAAAGATTGAGTCTTTGTGTTTATTGAGTTAAAGCTTGTGCCTTTAAGTTTAATCTTCATTGTCTCTTAAATTAAATTGTCTTTCCTTGAAATTTGAGTTGGGTATTTGCATGATTAGTAATAGAATTTACACTTCCATCATGATTATGCATAAAGAAACCATCTTTGTTATTTTTATTTCTCTTGGTACCATGATTTGTGAGTAGTCTTTTACTAGGACTCGGTTTGACCCAACATGAGTAATTTCATTAATTGATTCACATAAAGGCTAATTATTTGGGGAAAATTGGTGAGGGTAGTTTAGAGGAATGATATGGTTTATGGATTGATTTTTGGGTAGTGTCGATTTATGACCCTTGACCACCAACGAGAGTTGGTTAGGTTGTGATTTGGTTACCCGGAATTCGACCATATTGCTAACCTAGGTTGAGACCGAAAGGGAGAACCGGGTAGGGCACCTCTAAATTAGCGTTTGAAATCGACCTCCGAGAGGGGGAGTGGGATGACCCGGAATACGATGGGGGCTTAATGACCTTGACCAAGTTCTTGACCTCCTCGGAATTGTGCATGATTTTGAGGTAGTTGAGTGTTGAGTTAGGGATTCCTACCTTCGAACCCGAGAGGGGGGTTGGTGGGTAGTGCTAGTGTCCTACTTCGAACCCGAGAGGGGGGTCTTAGGCGAATTAGAGCCATCTCCTCCTTGCTTGTTTACCTAAACGATTAGCCTAGGGAATCAATATGTGGAATTATGAATTGTTGTGGGAGAACCGAGTTCTAGGCCTTAATTAATTTGAATTACAACTTTAATCCTCTCTTACTCATTTATCATCTTTAGTTAATTTGCATTTTATTTTATTTAGTTTACTTGTTTAGTTTTAAACCTCATCCAAATATTTCGACTTAGCTAAGCACGAGAATTTAAACAATTAGTAATCACCCATGCTCCCTGTGGATTCGACCTCGACTACCCTACTACATTAGTTGAGTAAATTGTTTGATCGGGGGAGTGCGACAAACCCCGCTATCAGTCTACGTCTATGTTTAGCGGTGCAATTAGCTATTTTAAATAGGGTTAGTGTATGTGTACAATCGTTTTATGTAAGTTATATATTCATGTCCATGCTATTCCCCAGAGAGCACTTGTATGCTGTTGTTGCCGTTGTTGATTTGTATGAAGATTTCTTGCCTTGGTGTCTAAGATCAGATATACTTCGTCACTATCCTGATGGATCTTTTGATATTGAATTAGAGATGGGTTTCATGTTTCTAATTGAGAGTTACATTTCACATGTCATGGCTTCGTGCTAGACAAGCCAAAAATGATTAAGGTGCATTCTTTATGAGATGCTATATCAACTCCTTCTGCAAAAGCTACCATGTATACCTTTGAGTAACTGAATGTCTGGCTATGTCTAGGTCTCATTAGAAAATAAGCAATCCATTTCAACCCATTTACTGCTCAGTATTATAGCTCCTAGCTCATTTGATTGTGCCCCCTCTTTCCTTGCTAATTGGTTTGGGCCAAAACGCAGAAGTTACCATTGTTTGTATTTGGGATTTGATGTTAAGAACGTAAAGTTTGCCTGTCTACATTCCATCTTCTGGCTGCACTCTCAACTATAGCTCTTTTTTTTGTGTTGGAATTGTTCGTCTAAGAATTTTGGTTTTGCGAATCTGAATGGGAGTTTACAGATGTTAACTATGTGTTTTTTCTTTGATTGTGTTGTATCTTGACGCTTTAGTGATTTAAAATGGTTTAGTGTGCTGGAATTTTTTTCTGGGACTATAAATTGTTGTTTTGCTGCTGTTTTTGGGCTGTTTTAGTAATGTAGAAAGGTTTCGTATGCATTAAGTTGTAAGGTTTTGCTTTAAACGGTCTTTTTTCTTCAATTGTTTACATGTTTTAATGCAGTGCAATGGTTAGTGCTTGGAAAGTAGCTGTTTTTTTGTCACAATATAGTCTTTTGCTGCTATTTTAGTGCTGGAAAATTGCTTAGTATGCACCAGCATCTACATGCTTTAACAAGCTCTATTATCCTTATAAAATGATTCTTTTGGGGGGAGCTGAAATTTATCTTTTTCTATTTTGAAATCGCTCTGTACTTTATGTAAGTTGTTTTTGGATAACTTGTGTGTTGATTTTTACCTTAATGTAAAGTAAAACTACTCGATCTCAGTAAGAGTATTCATAAATGTGCAGTAAGAGTATTCATAAATGTGTTACAGCTTTTCGCATTTTTTTTGTCAATTTATGTGCCCTCTTACTGAATATAATGCTTTGAAATCCTTTAGCAACAAGGCAAGCCTTGTAGCGTTCAATCCAGATTATATTTGATCCGATATACCATTTAAATCCAACAACATTAAAGGTTGGGTCGAAGGGAACCAGCATCCAAATATCATTACTATGCGAAGCATTATATTCAGTTAGCATCGCATCTCGTCATTGGGGGTCGATCAAGGCTTGTTTAGTGGTATTTGTGGTTGGAGGAGTATGAGGTGGAGTGTGCATAGGAGTAGTGACAGGCGTGGTGGCAGCGGGATTGGCAAGGGAATGGGAAGAGGTGGGAGAAGTGGTAGATGAGGTCTATGAGATAGGTTCATGAAACCACTTAAGAGAATTGGGTAGTGATTGTGATGGAGTGGCCGTGGGGACAAGGTCGGGATAGGGGAAGGTTGTTTCACAAAATTCGACATGATGAGAAACAAATATTTTCTTGGTTGTACGATCGAGACAGTGATATGCACTATGGGTGGGGGAGTAACCTACGAAGACGCAAGGCTTTGAGCGGGGTTCCAGTTTATGTTTGGTGTAGAGCTGAAGCCAAGGCTAACAGAGGCGTCCAAAGCTACAGAGTTTTGCATAATTCGGAAGTTGATCGAATAATTTCAAGGGCAAGAGTAAGATAAAGTTGGAGTAGGAAGCCGATTGACAAGATACGTGGCGGTGGAGAATGCATGAGGCCAAAAATTCTTGGGTAGTCGGCCATGAGAGAGGAGTGCAAGTCTGGTTTCAACTATATGACGTTGATGACTTTTGGCAAACCCGTTGAGTTCAGAGCTGTGAAGAGGGGTGGTTAAGTGGCCTATACCATTGTCATTAAGAGTGTAGGCAAAGGATTGGAGAATGTATATTGATGAATTACAATGTGTACAAGAGAGTCCTTATATACTATAAGGAAGGATTGGAGCAAAAAAACTAATTAAAAACCTTATAAAATCAAATCTAAGGTCTTTCAAAGCCATAAATATTATAAACATTATGGTAAATTATTTAGCTTCATTTAATTCTTTGTGTTACACGTGTGTTGTTTGTTGCTTATTGCTACAGAACACTCTCGTAACAATGAAACTAATCGAAATAAGAGTACATTAACTTCAAGGACTTTATGCTTACTAGAACCAGTGGAAAACTTATGAGCACTTTCGGTTGAAATAGATGGACATGTGTGCTTGTACAAATAGCCTTTTAAATAACGTCAAAATAAAATGGTGTATCAATTAGCGTTGCCATTTGTTATAGCTGATAAGAGTTGGATACCGCGTGCGTAGCACGCGGGATTCCAACTAGTTTTTACAAAATGAATTTAACTAAATTAAAGAATTATTTAAAGGCAATTTCTTATTTGTGACGGACACTATCTGTTACAAGTTTGTGACGGATAGTCAGGGACGAAGCTAGAACAAAATAGTAAGGGGGCCGATTTATAAACTTAAGAAGTATCACATTCCGATATTTTAGCATTGTTTATTAGCATCGCACCCTTATTATATAACTACGATATTATTATTAGAAGCGTATAAATTAACGGAGTAAATAGCTTTTTTTCGAAGTAATCATGAAATTTCACACTAGTTTATTTTCTTTGTAGATACAAAATTTATTTTATTGTTGAACAATTTTATCAAATACTCCCTCCGTACCATACAAATAGTAACGTAGTAAAAAATGGGTTTTTAAGAAAAGAGGGTAAAAGAAGAGGTACAGAGGGAAGAAAATAGGCAATGAGTAGATTATACAACCCGTTGTATGTAGTTGTATGATGCAGAATCCGAGCTGTGTACTAAAGTTTTCGAGTTTTGTTTAAAAGAATTTGAGTTATGCCATAAAGTTTTTGAACTCACACAATTAAACATAAAAAAAATAAATTCTTACAAAACTCAGAAAAATTACACATAAGCTCAAATTAATGTATAAGTGTTGTACAATGCTTATTATACAACAGGTTGTATAGTAGTATTTGTGAGAAAATAGGTGGGGTATGTAATTGTGGGTTTAATTGTGAGTTGGTAGGTGGGGTATGCAGTGACATTTTATGTAAATATCAAATGGATATAAGGATAATTTGGTAATGTTGTGGACCAAATAAGGAATGTTACCATTGGTGTGGTACGACCATATTAGGTAAGTGTTACCATTGTTCTGGTACGGAGGGAGTATTCATTAGGTGGCAGAAAAATTAAACCACGTAATAAATAAATAAATAAAAGACTAGTTTAGATCCCGCACAATGAATGCGCGGTATTTATAGAATTTTTTATTTTTGTTTTAATTAATTAGGTTAGACCTCGTGCATTAAATGCACGGTTTATAAAGTTTTTTTTTATTTATACTAAATTAGATATATAATAGTAGTATCTCATTAGTTGTTCATTTTTCTCATTCTTGCATTTTGCTTTGGGAAGTAAAAAGTTTAAACTGAAAATTAATTACTTAAAAGAATTGAGTAGCATGTTGAAATGTAATTTTGTAAATAATATTTTTTTTGCACCGCAAAGTTAATGATTCCAATTTCTATTTTTCTCATTTTTTTTGTCTCGAAAGTAATTAAAACGATTTATAATTTTGTTATATACATAGTATGAGTCAAGTCATTTTCAAATAATAGAATCAGTAAAATATTTAGTAGATCATAGTTTGATACAATTTTTTTATTAAAATATTTTAATTAAAAGATTAGAGTTTAGAGTTTAATCAAAAAATTATAATTTGATGAAATATTTATTTTAATGAAAAGATAATAAGTTAATGAAATAAATAATTATAATTATTAGCTACCTTATTTAGTTGATTTATACATAATTGTTATTAACTACCTTATTTAGAAATATGCTTTTTGGAGGGAAAATTTGTGAGGATGCCTATTCATTTAGTAAATAGGGGATTATAAAGGAAAAGAGTATGCATAAAATAAAAGAAATTCAAAGTACATTATTTGGTCTAATTACAAAGTTGTGGGCAATTTTTGTTTTGGTTGAATAAGAAGTTTTCTTTAATAGTACAATTTTATCTAAGATTAAATATTGAGAATTAAGAAAAATGATAATAATGCTAAAAATTAAAAAGGTCATCGTGGGGATTTGAACACCAAATCTCCTAGTCCAAAGGAACCATCTTACATTTGCCATCTCTGCCAACTTCAATCAATGCTAACTACCTAATGAGATATACATATATAGCTCTTCTCCAAGGCTGCCCGGGCCATGGCCCATCCAGCCCAGCCTGTGCTTCGTCACTGCAGATAGTGACCCTCTCACACAAATACAAGTTGGATTTAATTAATAAAAAGTTGACACAGAGAATTCCTGCCGTGGACGATGAAGCAAAGGATATAGGCTTCATCCTTAAGGGACACCACTACACCACATGTCTGGACAATCTTATAAAAATATGCTTCATGATTAATCATTGGTTATAAAGTAAACTAAAGTTATTCATTGGTGGGAACTAACACGAAACACTTCGCCCATATGTCTGAATAACATTATCCCGTTGTCTCAATTTTTCTGATGCTAACACTATCTTATAACGCTATAAAAAAAAAGATTGAATGTACGCAACCTTGACTTAATGCTATATAATAACTGCATCGACCAGCCAACTATTACCCTGCCGCTCAAAGCAACGCAGATAATGTAGTTCTCAGGAAAAAGAAAAGAGGGAAAAAAATAAAAATAAAAAATAAGTTGTGCACAGGATTTTCTCAAGAAAATAGATTATGGTATCTACTTTATAATTTAGGTGTTGTTTGACCAAGCTTAAAAAGTGTTTTTGTAATTGAAAAAGTAGTAGCTTGGCCAAACATGGTAAATTAGAGAGTTTTAAAAGTGTTTTTGGGAAGTCAAAAACTGATTATTCACCCCCAAAAGGAGAAGTAGATATTTAGTTATTTACTACTTCTACTTCTACTTTTTACATAAAGAACCAAATAAGCAAACAAAAGTTGTATTAAAGTAGTTAGGCGAAACATATAAATTTTGTGAGAAACCGCTTTTACAAAAGTATGACCAAACAACTAAAACTTTTCCGAAAAGTAACTTGTGAATAAACTCCTTTTAAAAAAAAAGTCATTTTCCATAAGGAAGGCCAAACAGCACTAGTACGATAAAGAGGAAGAAATTCCGATTCCGAACTGGACCATCTTGTTTAAGAGACACCACAACATGAACCGGACCATCTTGTAAAAATACTCCCATAGTGTGAAGTGTGAACGTAACAACAAATTTGATGCACACGTAAGCCAACATTATCTCAATGTTTCAAATGTGAACACCACGTTATAAGTAAATAATTAATCTCACCATAGACGGATATATCTGTTTAAAGTAAAAAACGGGTCAAATATGCTTAAAGTGGTGATATTTTTAGGCCCCACTATATAACTTATGGCTTGTCTTATGCTTAAATTGGGTGGATATTTGGCCCGTCTATAACTATAGACGAATATCTCCCGTCTATAATAAGAATTTGTGTAAGTAAATAAACGAGATCAAATGTACAAAAACTTAACTCAATGTTGAAATAGCATATGGAGCAACCAAGTATCCTACCACCAAAAAGTGTATTCCCGGATAACACTATCCTAACACCAAAAAGTGTTATATACATGTCTTACACTTGTGTTAACAACGAAAAAAAAAAAAATGCTTTTGAAGGACTTAGGATGAAAACTATGTCGATCAAAAGAAGCGTAACCACTTTTTAAAATTATTTTGTTTTATTTCATCTCGGCCAAATTTAATATGAGCGTATATCATCAATTAATTTGCAATTCCACAACAGTTTAGTAGCGATGCACATAACCATACACAAAGTGCCCAAGGATCCGAAGATATAAGAATGAGATACTTAAAAGCTTGCCATATAGTTCAAAAAATAAACGGAATATTCAGGAAACTAACTGTACATTAGCAGAAAATAGAGTAGAAGAAAATGAGATCATATTCACACCATCTAACCTTTTTATAGGAATTGGTTGCATAGAAATACCACGTTAAATGACGATGATAAACCCGTCAAACTCACGACCATACGCAGACAACCCCATCCTTATCAGAAGTAGCCAACATTTTTCCAAGACCACTCCAATTGCAGCACAACACAGGAGCTGCATGTTCTTTTAAAGTAGCAACTATGTCTCCCTTCTGAATTGACCAAATATACACAGATCCATCTGCAGAACCTGCAGCAACATAGTTATCATCTGGGCTGATGCAAGATCTACTCCAATTAGATGCTATCCGATTTCCACTTGCCCTCAATGTCCCGTAAATTTCAAGTGTTCTCATATCAAACAGATTGTGCACATTATCTCTCCCACTTGTCAGAATTGTATTCCCATTTCGAGATAGAGAGATTGAAGTCAATGCCTGAGAATGAGCTTCAACTTCACTGAGCTTTTTTCCAGTCTCGATGTCCCATTGCCTGACATACCCGTCTTGATGGCCCGAACATATAGTTCTTCCATCCATGTTGAAGCAAAGGGCATTACAATTACTAGGATGAAGAATTGTGTTAGTGCAATACCCTTTATTCAAATCCCAGGCTTTTATCGTGCGGTCGTAGGCTGCACTGATGACATGGCGATTGGAAACTTTGCTGACATCAACTGCACAGACTTTATTAGAATGTCCGGTAAGTGTGTGTCGGATTCGAGCTGTGGCTATGTCCCAAACATAGAGGTTGTTTGAGCTAGTTGCTGCAATTATTGACTTGTTATCATTGGTGACAGTAAGGTCTAGAATCGAACCCAAGCAACCTTGGAGGGTTTGGTTTAGTGAACCGGTGCTCGAATCCCATATCTTGATTGAGCTATCTTGTCCTCCGGTGATCAACTTACTGGAATTGTATTCAAACAATATAGAAGCACAACCACTGTCATGAGCTCGAATTCTATTCTTGCAATGGTTGGGAATAATCGATTCTGAAAAATACTCTGCACCTTCTTCACTTTGACGAACCACACCATCAACTTGCATGCAAGCAAGCTGCTGTATACTTCTGGCCTTGACTTCATCTTGCATTTCTTTGTAGAGAGCATTTACCTGAAAGTGATTTAATAGAAAAATCAGTTACTCCGATTTCTGGGAGGCACTGTACATATCAGTTCCAAATAGCCAGACATCTTTGAGAAAATAACAAAAACAATTACAATGTAGACTTTGTTCATAGCTTTCTAACTTTTTCAACAGTTCTATTAATGCTTCGTGACAGAATATAATGAAGTAATAACTGACACAGGCTAATTGATGTTCCAAGCCCATGTTTGTTTGGTTCAGCAATCATGATAAGAACACACTACTTAACCATGGCAGCAGACGAGGAATTTTTAATTTGAGCACCATTGCATTAAATCTAAACACTATTAACCATTGGCCACTGAGCATAAATATCCACAACCCTACACTGTGACTGTTGTCGAAAGGACAAATATGTTCAAATTTTAAAAGACCAACACATGGTAGGATTCTTTCTACCGTCATCTCCAAATGACTTTATTAATTCGGTTTCTATAAGGAATGTTTATATGAAAACAGATTAAATAGGGCATTAGAACATGTTTTTACCGTTTGCAAATTTTTTCACCTTGGTAGCCCAAGATATACAATTAGTCAAATTCCATCAAAATTCACGACTTTTCTCGACATAATAATGTCCGAAAATAAACATTAAAGAAAATTTGATGTTCCAATTTGCACATAATTACCCAAAAAGAACTAACTCATATACTTTATTATGCGCTATGGAGTATGTTTTTATTATGAAATTTTAAGGCGTTGGATATCCGGTTTGGCATAGTAGTCATATGACATTCAGTTTATCTTATGCCTATGAATCCAACAATGTTTCTACTTTGTTACAACAGAATGAGATTAAAATACCTCGTTAAGCCGCTCTGCATCTTGCATTTTCTGAAGCATCCAACGGTCTATCAGCATTTTGTTTTCAGCTTCTGCAGCCTTTAATTTCACTGTCATCTCTTCAAGTCGTGCTTTCAAATCTTCGTTTTCACTTGTAAGCAATTCTACGCCTTGGGTCTTTTCTTCTAATAAAGCCTTTAACTTGGAGCATTCATCCCTGAAAAATATATACTATTTCGATTCAAAAACTACACACAGTGCTTGACTGAGAAGTAAAAAGTGAAAAGCTAGAAAATCAATGGTAACAGTGAGTAGCCTGAGCGGCCAACCTTAGCAGTGCAACCTCTTTTTCCAAGTCAGCAATAAGAGTATCTTTTTCTTGAATCGAGGCTTTTGCAGCTCGGCCTTCGGTAACTTCTTCCACAAGCTGGGAAGATAGTCGAGATTGAGCTTTGTAACATTGCTGGAGTTCAAGCTCTAGCTTTTCCGCTTTTTCTTTCCATTCTGTGCCCTTAATGAACAAATCCACCAGTTCAGTTGCAATGTCCACAGAACAAATATTGCAATTTAAGGAACCATCTTAAAGCATAGATTAAAACAAATACATATCAGGGCAGAACAAAGTGTCATCAAAACCCAAATACAGAGTACATCGCATGTGTTTATGAAAGGATTTTACCAAGAGAAAAAAGAATACTTTTTAGGATCATCTACCAAAGAAGAAGCTCATAGTATATGCGACTACACTATTGTTGATAAGTCTGTATGAGACAATACTTAAAACTCAACCTTCAAACTCTGATCAGAAGTGGATGTTAAGATGACACCGTGCAAGGATCGAAAAGGATGTCATCTAATAAACCTCGCTGTATTCATCGCCAAGTGAAAGAATTTAAAAATGAATATCTGGTAAATCTGTCCCATCCCTTATCACTAAGCAGAGAAAGATTACAAAATACTTCACTTTACTTCACGTGAAACATTGCAGTGCAAGATGACACATTGTCTCACAAGCATTCCACGGCTAGATGAAATCGCTACAAGACTAAGAAATATATTTCTTTATTTCTTTTTTCCTCCAAGAGGCTAAAATTAACATCAAACTTCAACTGTTTCACTCTTGATAATACCACAAGAAGAGACGATTAAAGAAGAGGATGGATAGAGAAGGTCCATAGCACCGCTCCAGCAGCCAATGTCACTAAGACAAGTTGCACGAGCTCCTTTTACACATAACTAACGCAGATAGCAGTTGCCCTAAAAAGAACATACATTTCCCTTCAAATCCTAGCTCAATCCTCGACAACCTCCAAGAACAAACCGACTCAACAATCATTCCCAAACAATGTCACTAACACAAGTTGCACGGGCTCTTCTTTTTCTACAAATAACTAACGTAGTTAGTAGCTGTCATAAAAAGACACATTTCTTGCAAACCCTAATTCAATCCTCAACATATCATTCCCAAACCCAAACATTTCACTCAAATTGATCCACGAAAACTATCGTCCGATACTACCGACGCAATCAAAGCCATATATATTCCAATGTAGCACACACAGAAACATTTCAAACAAAACTAATCAAATTCACAATTCACTGTCATCATCAACTTCCAGTGAATCACTAAATTTTAATTCCACACAATACTTGAGAAATTGAAATTGAAACAAAACCCTAGGAGAGAGAAAATTGAAAATTAAGAAATTGAAATTAAATCAAAACCTGATCAACAAAAGGCCTTGATTGAGCATTAATTAGGTCAAGAAAAGCACCTTCTTCAAATTTTCGTCGTTGTTTAAGCTGCCATAAACAATCATTAATTGCTTTTCTTGCTTTATCATCTATTTCTTCTTCCTTTGACCTAATTATCATCAGCAAAAAACAAATTATCTTGATTAATTTCACTTAATCAAAAGAATTACAAGAATCAATTGGATGAAATTTAAGTAGAAGTTAATTTAGAGAGTGAATTTAAATCATGTTCTTACTTATCGATCATCGCCATTGTCGATTGTTCTTCGCACGTCGAGTAAATTATCGAGCGATTTCGTTCGTCAGAAAGCCTTGATTTTCTTTTTTAGTAGAGTATTTTTTTGCAGCGAAAATCTGGAACTACGGTAATACGGAGTAGAGTTGGCCGGCATGAAACACCACACGAACCGGATACAAAACTCGGGTTGGGTTGAGATATTTTGACAATTTATGGACTATACAACCAGTTGTAGATATTGTATGGTGTAGAATCTGAGCTTTGTAATAAAGTATATGAGCTTTATGTTAAAGAATATGAGCTTTATTAGAAAGTATTCAGTTCATCCATTTACACATTAAAAACATGAACTTTAAATTAACTTAGAAAGAATACATATAAGCTCGGATTCTTATACCTGGTTGTACCATGCTTATGTAATTAACTTAGAAAGAATACATATAAGCTCGGATTCTTATATCTGGTTGTACCATGCTTATGTACAACTGGATGTATAATCCTATTTGTGATATTTCGATACTAACTTGATATGGATAACTCATTCCCTATAGACTAAATAACACATCTGTGTTATTACCGTTAATGTTTCCCGCTCAACTTCCCCCCTCTCCCCATACGGAATATTCCCTTCTAAATTCTAACTCTGATTAATTTATTTTAGTCAAAAAATATTGTAGTCAATATATTATATAGTATCCTCAATAATATATTGCTGTAAATTAGTATGCCCCTATATGGAATATTCCCATCTACAATATTGTACTCAATAGTATATCCTTCAAATAATTGTTGTCGATCTATTTTGGCCAATAATAAATATATACACAAAAAATCCCAGAAAATCAAGAACAATAAAATAGGAATTTTATACACTATATAATATTTTATATACACTATATAATATTCTCTACTGAGATTATCATCCAATACACAATACTCAAATTATTATATACATAATACACACAATACACAAATTATATACACAATACACAAATCAATCTATATATTAAATATTAATCCTCTAACAGCGAAAACATTCAGTGTTTGGTCAATCAAATAATGTAAAGATAAAACTCATACAAATATGGGTTTTTCTAACGTGTGCCCTTAGGGCACACATTAATAACCTAAATATGGTAAGATTTACAAGAGATTCTCACTAATTATGGTAAAAATGAGTTTAAACTTGAATATTTGATGAGAATCTCTTGCAAATCTTACCAAATTTAGGTTATTAATGTGTGCCCTTAGGGCACACGTTAGAAAAACCCTACAAATATTTGTATAATGTGGTTATATTTGTATAATACCCCTATTCACGTTAAGAATAATCGCGCAACTATTGGGACTGGCCTTTGAGAAGCCAGAACTAAAGACAGTTTTCGGGAGATCACCCAAAAGGTGATCGATGAGGACGGATCCAAGTGTGGTCGCAACATAAGCTGGAGTAAAGCTTGTGAATAGGCGTCGAAAGAAGATGTTGCACGAACATAGAAGCGGTTAGCAAGGCCCGAGAGAGATGTTGAGAAAGAAGCCGTGTAGCAGTTTTGGAAAGAGTTCCTGCAAATGCAAAGATAGTAAGAAAGAGACGACACCGGGATCGAGCCATGATTACCTGCCATTAAAGGCCTTGCATTGGGCGGAGAACCATCTTGGCGCAAAGAAGGGAGGCGTAAATGTGAACCGTGCAGGAACAACAGCACTATTCTTAAAAACAATGGAGTTGCGAGTGAGCCAGATGGAGTGCAGGATGCAAAAGAAATAAAGTAGGGAATTAAATTCCGCTGAAGAAATCCGATGAAAGTAGGATACATTATGTAACACTACGGATTTCTTTGGTGACTACTCGACCGAGTAGAGCCTACTCGGCCGAGTAGTGCTGTTGTCGTGTGTTGTTTTGGTTCTGCCGAGGAATACTCGGCCGAGTATAGTGAATACTCGACCGAGTAGAGGGTACTCGGCCGAGTATACACTTACTCGACCGAGTATCCGGCCTGGCGGAGTGTTATTTCGATTGTTTGATTAGGGAATGTTTAGGATATTTTATATCCCGCGTCAGTTTCTAAACATCATTTTCAAAGCTTTATCATTTCTACGTTACCCTAATTACACCCTAATCATCCCCTAATCTTTCCCTTAATCATTCCGTAGCATCGTCGTGTGGGTAATCTTCGTGACTCTTGCGTATAAGTTCTCGTTTAACCGTTGGTAAGTTTATCTTTATGATTATTTGTACTCTTTGGGGTTCGTATACATATATGGAAATGGGACTTTGGGAATTGTGCAATGTGTAATTGTGTTACATGATTATTGTATAGGAGAAGACTTCGTAGAGGAGCTTTTTTTTATTGTCGTGTTGCATACTACTGTTGGTTGCTAAGGTAGGGTTTCCCTACTCAGTTTACTGTTCATTGTTAAGACATGTTTGTTGTGTGATTATTGTTATCTGTTGATCATCGGAGTATGGAGATTGTTGTGACGATGTTGGTATGGAGGTGTTGAGACGGCTGTGATGTTGAATGATTGTGATTATGGTGGAGTCACTTGCGGGAGTGGCTTCACACCCTAGTTCGCCCTCCGTGGAACCCGCCACGGGAGGGATGTGCACATTAAGGGACAGGGATTGTTTGTCGCTCATTGAGGAGCTGGACTAGGTGGGATCGGCTGCGGTCACCCACTGACGACGAGGATTACCTGTTGCGATGGGTAATCTGGCAGGGCTACACACTTTGGTGTGTAGTGGGTTACAGCATGGGAACAAAGATTAGAATTGGAAGATGATCAGTTGATTGTATCGTTTGTCTGTCTTATATTGTTTGAGTAATACTGACCCCGTTGTTGTTTGTGGAATCTGCGGTGATCCATTCGGGGATGGTGAGCAGGCTTGACAGGTATTGCTAGTGTGAGCTTGGGGACTGTCTTGGGAGGAGTACCATCACGAGTCATAGCACCACCGTCTGAGTCTTAGTTGGATTTCTTTTATTGTCAGACTTTGAAGTTGTATTTTGTTAAAACAGTATTTGAGTTTGGTTGATGTAAACCTTACACTTTACAGTACTTTAATAGATGTGCTCAGTTCAGACGCTTTTTTATATGTACTAACCTCGGGCAACCGAGATGGTAACACACTTTCATGGTAGGGTGGTCCTGGTAAGGCACCTTGGTATGAGGGGGTGTTACAAAGTGGTATCAGAGCCGAAGATTCCGGCACCTAAACAAATGAATTTAATGAACCTAGAGAGTCTAAATAAAATGAACCCGGGGAGAGTTGTTTGGAGCTACCGCAAAGACTCGGGAGACGTCCCGGAGTCGCAAATTGGCCCTCACTAACTCGAGCCGGTAACATGGGGAAGTGTGATGAGAGCTAGGTTTTGTATGTACATGTATGTGAAGATGCATGTTGGTAAAAGTTGATAGTTGAAAGTATGTGTGTTGAAGTTCGTAAATGTTGTGATGGGAGGAATGGTGGATGTGACGGGTTGTGAATGTTGGTCATGTTGGATTTAGCATATGTATGAATTGTATGCTGATATGATTATAATGTGGCATTAAAGTTCTTGATATATGAATTGTATGCTGATGTGATTATAACATGGCATTTAAACTCTTAATATTATGTGTTTGCTGCGGGGAATAGTGAGCATGATAGGGGAACTTTATACTGTATACCCGTCTATTTTGTGACTCGGCCGAGCAGGGCAGGTACTCGACCGAGTAGGGAGCACTCGGCCGAGTAACCAAGAGCTCGACCGAGTATTGATTTGCAGTGAGTAGCAGTAGCTACTGTATGTGACAACTCGACCGAGCAAGAGGTATACTCGACCGAGTAGTGGCTACTCGGCCGAGTGTTGTTTTACTCGACCGAGTGTTGTTTTTGAGTTTTTGAAGTTCGCTTCTGGAGTCGAAATACTCGACCGAGTATCTAGGATACTCGACCGAGTAGTCGTTACTCGACCGAGTATGTTTGTATACTCGGCCAAGTGTTCTTTTGGCGGAGGTTACTACGTTTTGAGTTGTAGGCTTTTGTGTTTACGTTTCCGTGTTTCTTGTCAGTTCAGTATGCCGCCCAAAAGAACTCCCGCGCAGATCCAAGCTTCGGAGATGACTCTTGATGAGGTTGCTCGTATGATTGAGCAACAAGAGGCTCTCCTTGAAGCTCTCAAAAATGTGGGAAAGGGGAACGAGAAGTCGATGGATGTAACTCAGCTCAGCATCATCATTGCTCGCTTCAACCCTCCCACATATGACGGGGTAGGTGAACCAAAGCTACTCAGAAGTGGCACCGTGAGATTGAAGCTCTCAT
Organism: Silene latifolia; assembly: GCF_048544455.1. Classification (NCBI taxonomy): domain Eukaryota; kingdom Viridiplantae; phylum Streptophyta; class Magnoliopsida; order Caryophyllales; family Caryophyllaceae; genus Silene; species Silene latifolia. Next base: position 15,907,299 of record NC_133531.1, read on the forward strand.
GGAAATGGTTAAGTGCCCCGAGGACATGATTGTTGAGCAGGTAGTGTACTACCTAAGAGGTGAGGCTGCAGTTTGGTGGCAAAATGTCAAGGAAGATGCTAGAGCTTACTACCAGGCGGAAGGAGCTATTCCTCGTCCGGGTTGAAGAGTGCTATGAGAGAAGCGTTTGTGCCGGAGCATATCCGACACAAGATGAGATCCGACTTTGATTCCTTCACCATGACCGAGGAGATGACAAGTCATCGATTACTATCGTCGGTTTTGGAGCTATCTCGTTATGTTGAAGATATGCGACTAGGACAGAGAGGTTTGGCTCTCCGTTTTGAGAGGGTTTATCTGCTAAGATCGTGAGTCGTATGCCAGTAGGGGTTGCTACCGACCTCAAGGAAGTGTACTTGAGAGCGGGTCAAGCCGAGAGAATGGTAGATCTCTCAAGAGAGATCGATGAGAGGACCGCCGCATAAAAGAGAAAGGTCGATGGTGGAAACAACGGTCGGCACCGACCAACAAGAAAGGGAATTTCAACCATGCTAAGGCTTTTTCTGGTGGAGCTGGTTTCTCGGGAGGATCTCGTGGCTGGGGAAAGAATGGGGGTCGGGCTGTGAGTGACAACTCCAACCTTACTTGCTTCAACTGTGGTGGGATAGGCCACAAAAGACGGGAATGCACGAGCTACAAGCCCGGCACTTGTTCAGGAGCCCGGACAGGGAATTTTTCTCAGGGGCCAACTCAGAGTTTTGCTAGCAACCGACCGGGAGGTTCATGGGGCAACAGAGGTGGACAGGGCAATCAGGGCGGTTACAACCGCGGTGGTGGTGGACCTTATCAGTGCCAGAACAACAGCACCACTCAGGATTCGGCAGCCAAGCCAAGTACCTCCAATGCTTCTGTTCAGGGTGGAGGACAGAAAAGCAGTGGAAAGCTCTTCATGATGGACAAGCAGGAAGCACAGGATGATGCTCATGTAGTTACCGGTACCTTTCTTGTTCATAATGTACCGTCCTTTGTTTTGTTTGATTCCGGGGCTACACATTCTTTTGTGTCTAAGAGTCATGCTGTGTTTATGGGTTTGGGGAAGTTTGAGGTTGTAAAATATGATGTATTCATACCTTCAGGGGAGTCTGTGTCGTGTCACAAGCTGTATAAGGGAGTATCCATGGTAGTCGGAGGGGTAGATTTACCAATAGACCTGTTAGAGTTTCCTATGGATGGGTTCGAGGTGATTGTCGGGATGGATTGGCTAGGTAAGTATGATGCCAGGATAGATTGTCGACAAAAGAGAGTGTCTTTAAAGGGTCCCAAGGGTGTTAGGGTGTCCTATAGAGGGTTTGTGGTAAAGCCTAAGTGTAGGTTCATAGCTGTGATGACTTTAAAGTCATGTTTAAGGAAGAAGTGTCCCTTGATTCTTTGTCATGTGAGAGATCATCGAGTGGAGCCACCGACAGCTTCTGAGATATCTGTGGTGAGAGAGTTCGAAGATGTTTTTCCTGAGGAAATACCGAGTTTGCCTCCCAAGAGGGATGTTGATTTCAGCGTGGAGCTTAAGCCGGGAACGGGTCCTATATCTAAAGCACCTTACCGTATGGCACCTAAAGAGTTGGCAGAGTTGAAAAAGCAGATACATGAGTTGCTAGGCAAGGGTTATATCAGGCCTAGTGTGTCACCGTGGGGAGCTCCAGTTCTTTTTGTAAAGAAGAAAGATGGGAGTATGAGACTGTGCATTGATTACAGAGAGCTCAATCGAGTCACAGTGAAGAACAAGTATCCGTTGCCGAGGATTGATGACTTGTTTGATCAGCTAAGTGGAGCAGGTGTGTTTTCCAAAATTGATCTGAGGTCGGGATATCACCAGCTGAGGATAGCAGATGAGGATATTCCTAAAACAGCGTTCCGATCTCGATATGGTCATTATGAGTACGTGGTGATGCCTTTTGGGTTGACCAATGCGTCAGCAGCTTTTATGGACTTGATGAATCGGATCTTTACACCGTTTTTGGATAGGTTTGTGGTTGTTTTCATCGACGATATCTTAGTCTATTCTAAGACTAAGGAAGAGCATGAGGAACACTTGAGGATAGTTCTGCAGACCTTAAGAGATAATCAGCTTTATGCCAAGCTATCCAAGTGTGAGTTCTGGTTAGAGGAAGTGGCTTTTCTAGGCCATGTTATATCTAAGAAGGGGGTATCCGTGGATCCTAGTAAGATTGAGGCCGTTACCAAGTGGGAATCACCAAAGAATGTTGCTGAGATTCGGAGTTTCTTAGGCCTTGCCGGCTACTACAGGAGATTTGTGAAATATTTCTCTACCATAGCGCGGCCTATGACATCTTTGATGAGGAAGGAAGTCAGATTTGTTTGGGATGAGAGTTGTGAGACGGCGTTTCAGACCTTAAAGGAACGCTTGACCACAGCTCCTATCTTAGCCTTGCCAGAGGGTTGTGAGAACTTTGAGGTATATACCGACGCTTCAAAGAATGGTCTTGGTTGTGTTTTGATGCAGGGAGGGAAAGTCATAGCCTATGCTTCGAGGCAGCTGAAGCAATATGAGGAGAACTACCCTACTCATGATCTGGAGCTGGGTGCAGTTGTGTTCGCTCTTAAGATTTGGAGACACTACCTTTATGGAGCAACTTTTAAGGTGTTCTCTGATCATAAGAGTCTCAAGTATATCTACACTCAGAAGGAACTTAACATGCGGCAGAGACGGTGGATGGAGCTGATTGGAGATTATGATATGGAGATCATCTATCACAAGGAAGAGCGTTCATTCGCTATGTACAACTATGTCCTTGCTGAAGTTGAGGGATGAGATGTCTAGTTTGGGGATCTTTATGATTCGAGAGGGGGATACCATCGGGGATTTGACGATCGATCCAGAGTTGTATGCGAACATCAAAAGTAAGCAGGAGCTTGATCCAAAGATTCAGGAGTGGAAGTCAAAGGTAGAGAGTGGAACGGCTTCCAGGTTTTCTATCCATCCAGATGGGAGTGTTCGTTTTGATGGGAGATGGTGTGTTCCTGAGGATGCAGAGTTGCGGAGAGTGATCTTGACGGAGGCTCATTGCACTCCCTATTCAGTTCACCCGGGTGGTGACAAGCTTTATAGAGATCTTAAGAAGACTTTTTGGTGGCCAAACATGAAGAGAGATGTAGCTGAGTTTGTAGCCAGATGTTTGACCTGTCAAAAGGTCAAGGGTGAACAAAGGAGACCACAAGGTAAGATCCAGTCTTTGGATGTACCAGAGTGGAAGTGGGAGTCGATTTCCATGGACTTCATTGTGGGGTTACCTAGGTCACAACAAGGTAACAACATGATTTGGGTGATTGTTGATCGGTTAACCAAGTCAGCCCATTTCGTTCCGATGAAAAATACTTGGTCTAAGATGCAGCTGGCACTGGGTTACAGGAGGCATGTGGTTCGGTTACATGGTATACCTAAAGATATCGTTTCTAATCGTGATGCGAGGTTCATATCCAAGTTTTGACAAGAGCTGCAAGAGTTGATGGGTACGACTTTAAAGATGAGTACAGCCTTTCATCCGGCAACCGATGGTCAGACAGAGCGGACCATCAAGACCTTAGAAGACATGCTGAGGGCATGTGTTATGGACTTTGGGGGCAGTTGGGAAGACAGGCTTGATCTGATCGAGTTTTCATACAATAACAGTTAATTCGGCAAAAGATGAAAGCAGCTCAAGATCGTCAGAAGAGCTACGCCAACTTACACCGCAAGGACATTGAGTTTACGGTAGGTGACAAGGTTCTTTTAAAAGTGTCACCTATGCGAGGTGTTATGAGGTTTGGGAAAAAGGGTAAGCTAAGCCAAAAGTTTATAGGTCCTTATGAGATTTTGGACCATGTTGGCGAGGTGGCCTACAGATTAGCGTTACCACCAGCTTTGGATAGGGTGCATAATGTTTTTCATGTATCTCAACTTCGGAAGTATGTGAGCGATCCGTCGCATATCCTTGAAATGGAGAACATCGAGCTTGATGAATCCTTGTCCTACGCCGAGATTCCTAAGGAGATTCTTGATCGAAAGGTTCGTAAGACCCGGAATGGCGAGACGGTCTTACTCAAGGTCCTTTGGTCTAATCATAATGTGGAGGAAGCCACATGGGAACCCGAGGAAGATATGCGAGAACGTTTTCCTAACCTTTTTGATCAGGTATGTTTGGTTACGGGGACGTAACCGTTGTCTTTTTAGGGGGTAGGAGATGGTCGCGGTCTTGTTTTGTTTTGTTTGTTGTTTTGCTTTGAGTCGGGATAATGATTTTGTGGTGACTTGTATAGTTACTTGGTGTTGTTATATGTGGTTAGTATAGGCTTGTGATGCAGTGTTGTGCTTTGTTTTATAGTAGATTGTGAACTTCGGGACGAAGTTCTTTTTAAGGGGGGAAGATTGTAACACTACGGATTTCTTTGGTGACTACTCGACCGAGTAGAGCCTACTCGGCCGAGTAGTGCTGTTGTCGTGTGTTGTTTTGGTTCTGCCGAGGAATACTCGGCCGAGTATAGTGAATACTCGACCGAGTAGAGGGTACTCGGCCGAGTATACACTTACTCGACCGAGTATCCGGCCCGGCGGAGTGTTATTTCGACTGTTTGATTAGGGAATGTTTAGGATATTTTATATCCCGCGTCAGTTTCTAAACATCATTTTCAAAGCTTTATCATTTCTATGTTACCCTAATTACACCCTAATCATCCCCTAATCTTTCCCTTAATCATTCCGTAGCATCGTCGTGTGGGTAATCTTCGTGACTCTTGCGTATAAGTTCTCGTTGCACTGTTGGTAAGTTTATCTTTATGATTATTTGTACTCTTTGGGGTTACTGTATACATATATGGAAATGGGACTTTGGGAATTGTGCAATGTGTAATTGTGTTACATGATTATTGTATAGGAGAAGACTTCGTAGAGGAGCTTTTTTTTATTGTCGTGTTGCATACTACTGTTGGTTGCTAAGGTAGGGTTTCCCTACTCAGTTTACTGTTCATTGTTAAGACATGTTTGTTGTGTGATTATTGTTATCTGTTGATCATCGGAGTATGGAGATTGTTGTGACGATGTTGGTATGGAGGTGTTGAGACGGCTGTGATGTTGAATGATTGTGATTGTGGTGGAGTCACTTGCGGGAGTGGCTTCACACCCTAGTTCGCCCTCCGTGGAACCCGCCACGGGAGGGATGTGCACATTAAGGGACAGGGATTGTTTATCGCTCATTGAGGAGCTGGACTAGGTGGGATCGGCTGCGGTCACCCACTGACGACGAGGATTACCTGTTGCGATGGGTAATCTGGCAGGGCTACACACTTTGGTGTGTAGTGGGTTACAGCATGGGAACAAAGATTAGAATTGGAAGATGATCAGTTTATTGTATCGTTTGTCTGTCTTATATTGTTTGAGTAATACTGACCCCGTTGTTGTTTGTGGAATCTGCGGTGATCCATTCGGGGATGGTGAGCAGGCTTGACAGGTATTGCTAGTGTGAGCTTGGGGACTGTCTTGGGAGGAGTACCATCATGAGTCATAGCATCACCGTCTGAGTCTTAGTTGGATTTCTTTTATTGTCAGACTTTGAAGTTGTATTTTGTTAAAACAATATTTGAGTTTGGTTGATGTAAACCTTACACTTTACAGTACTTTAATAGATGTGCTCAGTTCAGACGCTTTTTGATATGTACTAACCTCGTGCAACCGAGATGATAACACACTTTCATGGTAGGGTGGTCCTGGTAAGGCACCTTGGTATGAGGGGGTGTTACACATTATCAGCTAGCCAGCAGAGGAAAGAAACATTTGGGTTGGCAAGAGATTGTATACCAAGTACAGAAGAGCGCCAGACATGCATTTTCCAAGGAAAAGACCTGAGCACCACAATACTAAGCAAATCATAAAAAAATAACATAGAAAAAAATCGCGAAAGTGGTAATTAAGCCCTTAACTTTGTTCAATTGTGAAATTAGGCCCCATAAGTTTCATTTGGAGCAATCAAGCACCTCAAGTTTCACCAAAAGTGAAATTCAACTCCATTTTCTTAATTTTCACCAAATTCTTATATTAAAATCACTTTTTACTATAAAATATCGAATATAAAATATTTTGTTTTATAATTTTAGAACTTTTATATTTATATTAAATATTGAGAATTGTTTTTCATTTGAATTTTAAAGTATATAGACAATTTATTATATATGTATGAATACTATTTACATTACAAACAATTTACTTAATATGTTATATGTATGTAAAAGTATTCGTCAATAATTAATAAATTATGTTGAAATTCGCAAAGTTGAAATTAGTAATTTTTAGTATTTAATAAATTGTTTATAACAATATAAAATATTTTTATTTAAATTATTTTTAAAATTTTTAAAATGGGATTGAATTTTACTTTTGGTGAAACTTAAGAGGTTTGATTACTCCAAATGAAATTTATGGAGTCTAATTTCATAATTGAACAAAGTTAAGGGATTTAATTACCAATTTCGCGGAAAAAAAATTCAACTTCGCTACTCGCAAAAATGGCTCAAAAGAACTCTTAAGTGACTTGCATGAACCGATAAAACACATTTGTGGCATCCACAATAACCCAATTGAAAGACAAAATTAAGAACCAATCTCTACATGCTAGGGTTATCCAAAAATGGTATCGCCGTGACTATCGTGCCCCTAACCAACATGGAAGCATTGAAATGTTATTGGTAGAAAGGAAATATGATTACAGAAATTGGCTACTCTGTATCGAAAGATGTAAATCAAATTTCAGATAGAGATGAATCGATGATTGTGTTGATTAGGTAGAGGGAAGAGAGAAGGTGAGAAGGACAAAGATGAAATACGATTAGGATGTCCTAATCCTATCCGGATAAAGCCTCTTTTTGTTGCTCGATTTGTTATTCCAAATAGATCAGCTAATACTAAAACTGACCTAATTATATAGGGTGATATGACACGATGTTATACTATGAGATGGTCTTTTTATTTGAATTATAATGATAATGATAATAATTACTAGACTGACTAATTAATGAAATGGTAATATCAGATGGTCTTAAATAAATACAAAAGTTTTAATTATCAAAATATGAATGTTGTTTTTATAAAAATAGACCTTCTCACGGTTCAAACTGTCTTACTCTATGATTTGGGAAGATCTATTTTCCCTGCTTCACGTGTTGTTTATTTTTCGATGAATTTTTACACTATAAGACTAATATAAGGATAGACGAGTGACCTTCTTACTTTATACTCCATTTGCCCAATCATTTATTTGCCGTTTTAATTCTTTGTGAGGGTATACGATGAAAGTATCAAATGGTTGTTTACTCTCTATCATTTTGTTAAAGTCACATGGCATACGAATTGTACTCAATTTCCTTTGATTCATAACATATATTTGCTGTATTTGTTCATCTGACAATAAAACAGCATGTGAAATTCACGGGTTTAAAACTAGTTATATACACAATACACAATATTCTACCAAAATAACTCCTATATAGGCCAACTCGTATAAAAAACATAAATCAACGTTAAAAAACATTTTATGTTGATTTATCCATTATACGGTTCCTATATGTAAATCAATAATATACGCTAATTCAATATATTCAATCAATTATGTAAATCTTTGTCAGTATTCAATTTCAAAATATTTTTTTGAAATTAACCTCCTAAAAAATTAACTCCTATATACGCCAATTCATATAAAAAAAACGTAAAAAATGAATTCTCAACTATTATAAGTGGCAAAATAATTAATGACAGCATTTTAATTACATTTTATAGATAGTAGATTTACTAAATGTAAAAATAATTAATGACAATATTTTAATTACATTTTTCTCTTACACAATCTCTTCAGATACCGTACTGTCGTGATCTATACTATTTTTCTTTCAAGTAGATTATTATAAGTTTGGGTTGACTCGGTTATCCAACTAACATGCTTAAAGTAAGAACTACCATTCATCATTTTTCGGATAACTGGTTATAATTGATTCATAGCAAAATTAAATAAATTGGGTTAGAGTTAAGACAAATAATGTAGTATTTAACTTGGATTGGGGGATGATGATCGGTGATCTATTTAAAGTTGACATAGACATGAATTCGACACCACATGATATGTCAATTTTATAAAATTTCACAAACTTCTGATGTAAAATCGCCTACTTAAATGTTTTCTTATAATTATTTTTGATAATTATTTATTTTTTAGAGAGAATTATAGGTCTTTAGTGAAAGATTTTACTCTGCTTAAATATAAAACTGTTGTACACAAGATTAACTGATTAGGTTATATAATGTTCGCAAACTCTAGGGAGGTGAAAAAATAATTTAGGAAAGGCGAGTAAGAGCTATTTTAAAACGGAAAATAGATGAAGGATAACTAAAAGCATATATAAAATACTATTAAAAGACAACCTAAAAAATGTCAACTAGATAAAGCCACGTAGGATGTGGAAAAGCCACATTGACATTCAATTCACTTTGTCACCTTGGTTAAGATTGACACACGCCTACATTAACTTATAAAATTAACATTTTAAGTGAATGTTTTGTAATAAAACATGTTAATGAATTGATTAATGTTTTTCATAGTTTTTTTTTTAATTTATTTTCAAATGATGAAATATTGGTTAAAAATGTTGTATATTTTTTTTTTGGTAAAAAGTTAAACTTAACTTTCCTGAAATTGTACCACTTAAAATTTACACCTACATCTATTTATTTAAGATCGTTATACAAACCCTTTTAATTAAAAAAAAAATTATGAAGTTTAAAAATATTCGTAAAAGTAAAGGTATGATACTTTACAACCATTATCTAAGATCAATAATAATAATAATAATAATAATAATAATAATAATAATAATAATAATAATAATATTTTTCATTAATATTTTTTCCTATTTGTTTTTCCCCTTGAGCTCCTCACTCATGATTATCTTATTTAATAATACTCATAACTCAAAAATAAATGAAAAGACAAATTAAAAGATGGGAATCACTCATGAATTTCAAAATTACAAACTATATTTCATGGTTGAATTAAAAAAAAAAAAAAAAAGATGTAACTTACAAAAATTTACAATTAAAATTCCCATTTTAGAATAAAAAACAAATGATAAACAATTAAAGATAGAAGTTATAGAATGGATTAAACCTGAATATACCTGGATTCTTACTGTTTCCTTTGACAAGTCTGTAAGCGGCATTGCATTGAATGTCATCTTATTCAGTTCAAGCAGTCTTAACTCACCGCAAAAGTTCCACCAAACACTTATATATCAATGTCTATAAAGATTAGACATTTCTAGCTAACTTACATACTACTACATCATCACAATAAACACTACCTCTCTGTCTAAATAGACCTCTTTCGAAAATGACTACTACCACCTGTATTTCCAAATCAATCCTTGTTTTCCTCATATTCAACATCCTTGTTTCTGTCGCAACTCATGCTCAAGCGGCACGTAGTAACCCGACAAAGACTACCGACAAGAAGAAACCTGACTGTATTGTAGACCCTGATGGTAGTGTCCTCTTTCCGGGTCTTGGACGAATCCTAGTCCCAATTCCCGGTACTGTACAATATGACCCGCCTGCTGCTGGCTCTAGTGGCCTATCAGGAGGAGATGGTAGCTCATTCCCCTCTCCTGATGATGATGGCTCATTCCCGTCGCCTGATGGTGGCAGGAAGTGATCACATTGTCCCACCTGTTGTACTCTGGGACTATCTCTATTTATGAAAGAGACTTTATTCGTAATTTCCTACTATTTCTTGTGTGTTTGCTTAATTATTATTAATTATGTCATTTGATGTAGTAGGGTTATTCAATTCATGAGTAGCAGAAGACATTCTTCTGTTGTAGCTAGATTTGTGTTGAAGTTTTTCCTTGAATTAAAAGAGCGAGATTTGCATAAATCTCGTATGTATTTCTACTGTTTATGTAATAATAAATAAGTTTCAGAGTTAAAGAGTTTGGTACAATAAGCTTGGCCTAGTACTTCAACGGAACGAGTAAAACCCAATGCTTAACTGAAAACGCTGTATAGTAATGAAAATATTAAGGACCAGGACAGTAGATATCAACACTAAAATTATTGCCATGACTACCGGGATTTGAAATCCGTCAGTAACAAATTTAAACATGTCCTTAAACTTGGTTAACTTCAGAAGTTGAGACGCATGCAGAATTGCAGAGCAAGTACACAGATTATGCAAGTCTCTTTCATTCACCAGAAATGCTAGGTATATAAGGTGTGTCGTACGGAGTATAAACAAAAGCATAGATCTGATCATCCCACTCCCTTTAATTTTCACTGCGTCAATTCGGTCTATTCCAAGCTGCCGGAAGTTAAACTTATCTTTCCTGAAATTGTACCACTTATTACACCTACGTCTATTTATTTAAGATCGTTATACAAATCCTTTTAATTTATAATTTAAAAATAATAATTATGAAGTTTAAAAATATTCGTAAAAGTAAAGGTATGATATTTTACAACCATTATCTAAGATCAATAATAATAATAATAATAATTTTCATTAATATTTTTTCCTATTTGTTTTCCCCTTTGAGCTCCTCACTCATGAATTATCTTATTTAATAATACTCATAACTTAGCAAATAAATAATTCTCTAGTTTTCTCTCCCCCTTGTCTCTAAACAACAAAACCCTAAATCCTCCCCCTTTGCTGCCGCCGTTCTCCTCCTTTCTCCCACCGCCACCCATCAACCCCCTACCATGTCGCCGGGGATGGGGTCTCTCAATACCTTTCTCCGGCGACTCGTCTCCTCTCTTCCGATTAACCCTCCTCCCCTTTCTTACCCACACCCGGTTCTGAATCGTATGGGTCTGCCCGTTCCTCTCGGTCTGCGTGGTGTATGTGGGATGTTCGGGTCTTATCGGACGAGTTTGTTGAGGTGGTGTGGCAGGGTGGTGCTTGGATCTGGCGGTGTTGTGGGTTGGTAGGGAGGCGGTGGCTTCCGTTTTTTTTCTTGTGTTCCGCTTTGTTTCTTTTATGTTTTTGTTTAATTTCCGCTTTCGTTTTTGTTTCGTCTCTCTTTCTGAGGGCTATGTCCCCGTCTATCGGTGGTGTCCTTCTCTCAGTTTGAGAGCTTTCGTTTCTCAGGGTTCGTTTTCGTTTTCTAATAAGTCGTGAAGATCAGCGTTGTTATAGATCGTTATATGGTTTTACATATTTTGTCTCATTCATGGCTACAATCAATCACGTCAGAAGAAATGGATACTCGTCAAGGAAGATTCGGAGACCCTTTTATGGATGAAAGCCTTTTGCGGCGAATCGATGATAGAGACTCTGTTGCAGTGTTTCATTTTTTGAACAGAAATTTATTTCCTATGGTTGTAATCGATTGTATCCGATTGAGCTTGGCATATGTTGTAGATGTCGTATGACTTTTTATTGATGATAATGATCTTTTCTCAAAAAAAAAAAAAATAATACTCATAACTCAAAAATAAATGAAAAGGCAAATTAAAAAATGAGAATCAATAGTTTATAATGACTATTAAACCTACAATAGTTTACATTCACTAATCCTCCATTTAATAACTATTACTCATGAACTTCAAAATTACAAACTATATTTCATGGTTGAATTAAAAAATTCAAAAAAAAAAGATGTAACTTACCAAAATTTACAATTAAAATTCCCATTTTACAATAAAAAAAATGTTAGTGAATCGATTAACATTTTTCATAGTAATATAGCTCATAAAAGTTATAAATTTATTTATTTATTTAAAACTACACAAACTTGAAAAGAAAAACAAATGAGTAACTTAATAATATTCTTAGACGTAAACTTATGACATTTTATATTCAACCATTATTTAAGTTCAACCAACTTAATTTTCATATAAGTCCAATGATTTTTTTAGAGGCATCGTTGAATTTTCTCACAAGTCTCTTCTAATTCCCTACCCTAGGCCGCTAACCGTTATTCCATTTAACACTCATACTAATTTTGCAATATTTCCTACCACCATAAAGATTATATAAAGCAACCCATTATATACAACCATTTGAATGCTTTTGTTATTTTCCTAATTAATATTTATGTCATTTAGGTTTGTGAACACTAATTGTAGTGTACATCATTTAACTTCCAAATTAGCATTATTAAGCCTCTTCTATTTAAGATCGTCTCATTTGTTTTCCTCCAAAACAGGTGGTAAAAATTTGCAGTATTTTTTTTAACTTGAATTTGAAATGACAAATTACTAATTTGTGTATTTTTTTTTGTTGTACTTTTATTTCGATGGCGGTACGAAAGGGAGACCTTGTGTTGAAGTCGTATGGTTAGCGGCTAACTCTTGATGTCATGTACACCCCACAGGTAAATTCAGCTTTTATACAACTAACAATTTCAATATTTCAATTTGGTTTTAAAGTTTTATAATTCGTACATAATCAAATTCTAAAATTTATGAATTTTTATTAGATGATGATCAAAAAATTAAAGAATAGGAATATGTATCAATGATGAAATAAATTCCAATTTCATTTGATATTCACAAAAAAAAAAAATAACTATCTAAATTTTTAATTTTCCTAGAGATAAACCGTGATTTTCACGGGTAACAAAACTAGTTAAACATATCAGAAAGCATTGTATATCGGCTAGTGTTAGAGGTTGATTTGTGTTTTCGTGTGATCGCTTATATTTTATTTCCTTGAAACTAGTTCGGGCATGACTTCATTTGCTTGATTTGGTGAGAGTTTATGAATGAACAACCTGTGTTAAATAGAGCAAAAATACTATAGTCGAGACTCCAACCCGTAGTTTGATGTGGTCGGTGGTATTTTATTTCTTTGAAATCGAGTCGGACGTAGCTTTATTTGCCTGGTTTGGTGAGAGTTTATATGAATGAAGTTAATTTGGACTGATGTTAGAACTTAGAATGTTTGAGGTTCGAAATAACAAAAAATGTTAAGAGGTTAAAAAAAAAAAGAAAAACAGAATGCCCCCATGCAGGATCGAACTACAGACCTCCAGTTTACAAGACTGGCGCTCTACCACTGAGCTATAGGGGCTGTTGCCGCTTGTTGCTTGACCTTTAACATATAACGTAAACGCTTAACAAATTAAAAATCACCAAGCCCTACTTGGTACTTCCAGACTCCACTAAACAAGTCTATACGAGACCCTTTGTTCAATTTGATTTGATTGTACATCCCTAAATTTTTCTTCTTGTTTTGCTTCGATTATCGACTTTACTTTATAATGTTAAAGGTCAAGCAACAAGCGGCAACATCCCCTATAGCTAGGGGTGTTCATTGGTCCAGATCGGACCGGATCGGACCAAACTCTTTGGACCGAAGACCAAATAAGGGTTAAGAGGTGGACCGAGGACCGGACCATATTAATATTAGTCCGGTCCGGTCTGGACCATAAAAATACGTGGACCGGACCGGACCGGACCAAATGGACCAAATATTGTTGTCATTGACATGTTTTACCATATAAAACTAGAACTCGAGAAGTTCGTAACGATCAAAATAAGCAACATTATTTTCTTACTAAATTTAACTAAATAATTACACATCTAATATAATACATGTAAACAAAGTAGAAAATAAAATCAATAATATTGCAATCTTAAAAATTCTTTTCTTATATAACTTCGGTCCATGGTCCTGGTCCATGTCCATCTTCAATTGATTTCCAGGACCTGGACCGAAGACCAAAGTAAAGTAAATAGGTGGACCGGACCGAATAAAATTCGGTCCGGTCTGGTCCGGACCAAATGGTCTGGTCCGGACCAAATGGTCTGGTCCGGTCTAATCTTTGGTCCGGACCACTAAGTGAACAGCCCTACCTATAGCTAAGTGGTATCTATTTCTCAATGTATCTATTTTTAGCATGTATAAGTTGACAATATTTTCATGCACAAATTACTTTTCGCTTTTTGTATTTTTTTTAAGCAGTATCGTCTTTCATATCTTGATCTTTATACCAAAAACAAACATAAATAAGTGATCGAGATAGAGTAAGTACTTAAATATCAACAATTTGTTTGATTTCACTTACTCCCTCCCCGTCACTATATTGTTCCCATTTGATATGGGCATAATAAAAAATTGTGTGGGTTGGTGATAGGAGAGAGGGATGAATTATTAGTAGTTAAATAAAAAATTGTGGGGCCAAAACATAAAAGAAAGTAATAAAATAGGAGAAAAAGAGTTGTGTGGGGTTTGGTGATAGGAGAGAGGAATGAATAAAATAAGAGTAAAAGTTTCTAAAAATAGAAAGGAAAACATTAGTTGAATAATCCGTTTCGGAAAAAAGGGAACATTATAGTGACTAGGAGGGAGTATGTGTTATGTTGATTGAACTTTGTCAATCAATCGGTCTAAGACGAAATTAGATTAGTTGAAGTTCTTAGTTCCACCAAGTTGAAGAAATTGCGAATATATTGAATAATACTACGGGTTGACACTATACAAACGAAAAGTAAGACAAATAAGTTGTAAAGTAAAACAACTTGTTTCCCCGGTTGTCGTCTTAATCAAGATGAACTACTCGTACATTATAGAGTATAGATTTTCGTATATATGACACGATTCAGAAAAACCGTACGGATAGGATACGGGTAGACATGACAAAAGCAATCCGACCTGATTGACCCGACTCGAGACCTGAAATTAACCCGAAATACATTACCCGAATGTGACCTGGAATCAGAATTGACCCGACCCGACCCGACCATGACCCGAGCTTTCTTGACCTATAGCTAGACCTGGCAAAATCAACCCGTCCTGATTGACCTGACCCGAGACCCGATATCGACCCGAACTACCGAACCCGAATAACACCCGAAGCCCGAGTTGACCGGCCTGACTCGGAAATGACCTGAACTTTCATGGACCCGTAACAGACCAGACCAAAATGGCCCGACCCGAAACCACTCAACCCCAAAATGACCCGACAAAGTATAACTTTTATTGATCTTAAAAGACTTGAAATGCCTTTACTCTCTTAATCATTGACCCGAAAATGACCGTCCTAAAATAACCCGGCCCACTTGACCCGACCAACAAACCCGAAATGACCTGACCCGAAAATTTGTGAAACCCGAAATGACCCGACCCGAACCCGACCCGTTGACTCGTTTTTCCAGGTCTACCTGCAGCTGAACCGACCCGAAAATGACCCGATCGAAAATCACCAAACCTAAAAATGTACCGACAAAATATAACACCAATTAAACCGAAAAAACTTGAAATAATTTTTTCTCTCTTGTTTATTAACCTGAAAATAACCCGACCCGACCCAAAACAATCCAACCCACTTAACCCAAAACAGTCCGACCAAGCTGAAACCAAAAATGCATGACCAAAATTGACCCAAAATCAATGAAAAACCCGAACCAAAACCGATTGACTCGTTTGCCAGTTCTGCCTACGGGTGGCAAAATCAAAACTGAATTTACATTTTCTAACCTGGTTTCTCTACAATTTCTTACTTCCTTCAATCTACTCTTCTCCTCCATCCTCCTCCACCGCCGGCTACACCCGCCGGCTCCACCACCGGATCGTCACCTCGTCGGCCACCCTCGTGCCCTCATCGTCCACCACCGTGTGTCATATTCTTAATTTGTAAGTAAACCCCAAATTTAATTTTTCAATTTTCAGATCAAACCCTAATTTCCATGATTTTATCATCTTAATATAGTAATATTTTGTAAATAATTCTTATCTGATTTGTTGTTTGTCGATTGATTGGTTGGTTGTTGGTTTTTGTTTGATATATAGTGACTGTTAGTTCAATCTTAGGTCCAATTCAATGCGAAAACTGGAACAAAATCCTAGGTCCGCCACTGCTAAATTGATTGATTGGTTGTTGGTTTTTTGTTTGATATAAAAATGAAAATTTCATTCTATGGTTATTTTTTATTTGTTCGGTGCCCCCGGTCTCACAAATCCTAGGTCCGCCACTGCATACAAACTGACTAAAATAGCATTTGGTGAATTTGCATTAGACGACGGTCTTTAGTTTTGCTTCAAGTTTGATGCCAGAAATGTTTTTGGGAATTTGGACCAGGGAAGTGTGGTCCGTGTGGAACTATTATAAAGAGATTTTTGATCGGAAAAAAATGACATGGCACCGGAAAAGGATTAAGTTAAATAATTTTTTTTAAAAAAAAAGGAAAACTCATGATTTTTAGCAACATATGACCGACCATATCAACCAAATAACGGCGAAATATGAATAGCAACATCAATAGCAAAATATAAACAGGCTCCAGCAATTTGAATCCCTTAATATTCAGGACATTCAGTTCATTTATCAGAACAAAGAACAAATTATAAGCTGACAGAAAACCGAAAACAAACTACAATTAGAAGTTTAGAACTTTGTCATAAACTATACTCTTCCATTGATGCAGGGGATGCAATTTCCAGCATCTCCTCTTGCCGCATCTCAATCATAAACACCCATATAAACCCCTTCCTATAATTTCCAGACTTCTCCGAAAATCAAATTCTTAAAAAAATATTAAAAAGAGCAACAAGAAGGGTATGTCTCAGCCGGAAATTTGAGATTTCTGAGCGATCAAATCAGTAGGCTGTAAGAATGAACACTTGAAGCTAACTGATTTGCCTTTTTTGATTGGTGGACCGTTGTTAATAAGATAACTGCTTTGTTTTTTTTTTTTTTTTTTTAGTTATTTATCTTAATCCTAGTCATATTTCCGGTGCCATGTCAGTTTTTTCCGGTGCCATGTAATTTTTTCCGGCGAGAATTGACCTGAATTTATTCAATTGGGCTTAATTGCACATCACGTCCAAGTAGTGGGGTTAGCTTGCACTAATAGAAAGACTTGAGGCTAATATGCATATAATGTCAAACGTATGGGGCTTATTTGCCACTTCCCTGATATTTAGTGAGCCATTTATGTCATTAATGAGTATCTTAGAACCTTCTGGCTATCTTTTATCTTAGTTGTTTGATGGTCACACGCTAACTTATTGTAAGGCCGTCTTCTAGGAATAACCTTCTTTCATAACCGTGCATCACTCTCTCTTAGTCGCTTGCTTTCTATTTGTGGCATTGAGTAAGAAAGAGACAATTTCAATGGGGTCAGAAGCTTTGCATGCTGCAAAAGTTTACAGGCATCTTCTCAAGTCTGTGAAGAAGCATGTTGGAGCAGAAGACTACAAGAGTAACTTCACTAATTTTATCACACAAGAGTTCAAAAAGAACAGTCAACTGTCCGATCTATCATCTATTCAGAATAAACTAAAGCTTGCCCATGATTACACTTACATGCTAAACAGTGTGCATCACCACAAGGTACTCGATCATCAAACTTTTATGAAAACCTTATTTGCGAGAGCCCTAGATGCACTGGTTAATGTTGTTTGGATACAATATTCTACATTTGAAAACCTTATTACATGAAAACTCGGAAAAACTACTACATGAAAACTGGCAAAGGAATTACAAGTCAATACCCTATTATGATGGGGCACACCTTTGTAGAACTGGCAGACAAATTACATGAGAACATTTTTTTGATTATGTAGTAGACTGTAAACTTGTGTTTTTTGCCGAAAACATAAGACTTGTGTTTTTATTGATTCTCTTATTCCTGATTTACTGATCTGACACCGCCGACCCAGCTAGATTAACTAAAGCTCGGCGTGATGTGCCTGTTTTTGAATCATTTTTGGCGCAATTGACTTTTGAAACATTTGCATGTAAGACATGAGTAGTTGTCTTGCTTTTGAATTCCAAGCGATATACCGTTTATCGAATGCCGTTTTTTGTGTGTTCTGTGTGCACGTGTGTGAAGGGATTGAGGCAGTTTAATGCTAAGGGATTTCAAACTAAGCTTATGAGTACTAAGTAGTTAACACCATCTTTGAATAAGTTTACCAGCAAAGCTAGCTGAAGTGTGATTGAATGTGAATGCATTAGTTTCAATTATCTATAAACTCTATGTTCCAAGTTTGGCTTTTCAGATACCTATGTTTTATAGTATTTCCGTGGTGATTCTACAGGACCTTCTATTCTCATACAACATTGCCGTGGATAGATCAGATGAGTTGAAAAGGATACTTGGAAAATCTGCTGCCAGTGTTGGGCTTCAGCTTCCCGAGGTTTATCAGCCATGATTCTGGGATATCACACACCTTTCCTTCAAGAACCTTATTTGTGTATGCACCCTTTTCGTCTCCTTTTCTTTTGGTGTGATTGTTGTTAGTTGTAGCGAAACAAAAGGGAGCTAGAGGGGCTGCTAGTGCTGCCACTCGTCAAACAGTGATAAATATAATTCTGAACTTTCTAAATTAAAATTTTTGGTTTTTGCTGCCCTACCAAAAAGTTCTTCAGTCTAAATTTTGCTCTCAAAATATCGAAATCCCGCTCTCACTGATGTAAAGCAATTTCATCAGCTGAGTGCAAACAAATCTGGCCAGCTGGAATAAAGATTGACAGAGCTGTTAAGTACAATGGCAAAGTCCAATAAGATTCCTGTGAGTCATCTCTCCGTTGACTGGAAGACAACTTCGGGATAAGTACCATGTATCTGAAAAGTTTTCTAAATAAATAACAATGGTCTGTGATTTTCGACCTTGCGGCTTTTGCTGCTAATTAGATGACTGTTCCATCTGTGGGTTGTTCATAGAAACAGCTCGTGAAACATCCAATGTGAAATTCTGAATGTATATTGAATACAGTAGTTTATATTCTGAATGTAAATGGAACGACTTCATCAAAGAGTATTGCTTGAGATCGTCTTCTTGAAGAATTTGTGATAAGTATATACAACATTGCCTGAATGTCTCAAGGGTTTCCGCTACTGGCAGGGTAAGAGTTGGATGCACATAGTCTTTACCATGTGTTAACACAGATTTTTTTCAATGACCTGCGTCGAGAATTGCACTGAGTGCCTTCATTATAAAAGACGCGCAGTTAGTTTAGAGAATCATATTG
The DNA here is from genome assembly GCF_048544455.1 of Silene latifolia. NCBI lineage: Eukaryota > Viridiplantae > Streptophyta > Magnoliopsida > Caryophyllales > Caryophyllaceae > Silene > Silene latifolia. Next base: position 15,926,289 of record NC_133531.1, read on the forward strand.
CTTTAGTCCATTAACTAACTTGGAACCAAAGGACATGGTTCTTTCTCCTTACTTTTTGATAATCATATATGGACATATATTCTGGAGTATATGAATATCAGTCTATGTTATTTGCACTCGCTTACAAATTTGCCATGGTCAGAAGCGGTGTGTATTGGTCGAACCATGATGTGAAAATATTACTCGTACTTGTTTTTTTTTTTTTTTGAGGGGTTACTCGTACTTGTTTTGGTCAAAGCCAAAGCGAAGTATGGATGTAAAAAAACATTGAAGTAAGCTTGACATAATCTGGAGCTGGGAGTCGGGACTAAATAATGACGGAATTTCTTTTAACAGGATGGATACTTCAAGATAAGAAGAAAGACAAACAAATGTGGCATTGAAAAGGATGTAGCGGCGGGCTTGCTGTCATCAAGAAACATGTCAAGGGAGGTGGGTGACTCAGATTTCGGTCATGCTGCATTCATGTAAGGATCTGTTGCTATTCATGGCTGGTGCGACTCGTGGCGAACAGGTCTCCACCAGCCCCCATTGGATCTATGATTCTAATTTCTGATATCTCCAGTTTATTTAAGATTATTCATGCTGTAATTTCTGACTGCTAATAGTTCCTGTTACGAAATTTCTGTTCAGTTTAATTTATAAAGGTTAATTTTGCGACTCTTTGCTCGAGTTATGGAGTCTTCATTCCTCTTACCGTCTCAAGGTGAAATAATACTATTCCTGGCTTGGTTGTGCACTAAATTTTTCTCAAGTACATATGTCCAAATGAAGCTACTAAGTACTAGTTGTAGTTCATTGCAGCATACGACAAATATGGGTAAACTAGTTGTTGAAAAAGAACAAGTCTCAGTATTTTCTCTTCAACTTATGTCCAAATGAAGCTACTAAGTACTAACCGAATTCTTAAGTGAAACAAACGTTTTCCCTTCGGAATATTATTACTAGCAGAAGAAAGACGTAACATTCAATTACATGATGTCGTCTACATTGAAAATACCGAATAAAATGTCGTAACTAGTAAATGAGAATTCAAAAAAAAAAAAAAATTTCATACAAGACTCGTATAAATAAAATCAAAACTTACCTGGTTGAGTGGACAATCTCTCCTGAGTGTAAAGTGCGTAATTCAAAAAAAACATTGTAGCGACCGTCATCGCACTACTCTAGACACTAGTCATCGATCTGTTAAGCGATGAAGGCCGCTACAACGTTTTTTGAATTACCCACTTATACACTCAGTGAGAGAGTGTGAACGATGCAAGGTCTACTCAAGCAGTGACTCCATACATACCTTAACCCTTTGTTTGGAGTTTGGATTACGGGAATTTGTAGCTAAAATGGGTGATGGATGTTTTGATTTTTTTTAACTTTGAATTTATATGAATGTTTATGAAAAACGTGGGGTTATTTATAGATGAATGAAATTGTACGATTAATTGTGAATGAATGAATTTGCTCGTCTTTTTCTTATCAGCATCAGATGCTGATAAGACGATGACGACAAGACGATGACGACGAACGACTTTGATTCTGTGTGAATGAGAAGAAAAGAAGACAAAAGGAAAAAAAGATGCCTGTGTACTGTCAATTATTTGAGCAAATAAAGGAAGTTGGAAGAGAATCAAAGTCTCTAATAGGATGCAATGTATACCTCCTCATACTTGATGTTGGGGTGTAAATGATCTAAGCCGACTCGACAAGCGTTCGGAATCGGTTCGATCAAAGCTTGGCTCGTGCTCGGCCAAAACGAGCTTGAGCTCGAGCCGAGCTTGAAATACGAGCTGAGCCCGAGCTCAGCAAGGCTCGGCTCTGAAGCTCGTTTATAATTTCTTTTGTATAATTTATACTCCATCCGTACTAGACCAATAGTAACACTTACCTAATACGGTCGTACCACACCAATGGTAACATTCCTTATTTGGCCCACAAAATTACCAAATTATCCTTATACCCATTTGATATTTACATAAAATGCCACTACATACCCTACCTACCAATTCTCAATTAAACCCACAATTACATATTCAACCTATTTTCTTCTCTCTTTACCCCTTCTTTTACCCTCTTTTCTTAAAACCCCATTTTTTACTACGTTACCATTTGATGGTACGGAGGGAGTATAATTTAATATTAATGTTATTTTATATTATATGTTATTTAGCCATTTATAAGTACATTATAACATAATATTTTTTAGTATTTTATAATCTTATTTGTTATTTAAAAATATTTATATTTAGTTAGATTCAAAAAGCAAAAAAAGTGAAAATAATATAAAGATAAAACGAGCTCGATTCGAACTCGAGCTTTTTTCGAGCCAATCTCGAGCTTCAATTTTTTAGGCTCGACGGGCTTCGAGCCGAGCCTGAGTGCACCCGAGCTCGAGCTCAGTTCGGCTTGTTTATAGCCCTACCTGTGCTTAATAATTCACATATTTCACTTTTAGTCACGTCGTGTTGATGCTTAGGGCTTGCTTGGAATGAGAGTAATTATTAAGGGAGTAATGAAGCTAAAATGAACTAAAAAATGGAGAAAAGGGGTGGGGGTTGGAGATAGAAATGAATAGAAACGGGGAAATATAGTGTAATAATCACTCCATTAGGGGAGTGATTGTTCTCTACCTCTCCTCCCAAGTAATGCATTACCTCCATATGGAGGTAATAATTCCTCCCCACCTCCTCTTTCCACCCTCTACAATTACTACAAACCACCAATCTCCTCCTCTTTCTTTTTATTTTAGCTCTCATTACGCTATTAATAATGACTCTCATTCCAAACAAACCCTTAATATTTAGGATTAGAATAAGCATATTAATGTGCATGAGTAGCAAGCGCAAAACACAAAAAAGTTTATTCTTCAAATATCAATAATAATCTGCATAAAATAAAAATAATAAAGGGTATCCTTTAGCAAAATAACCTTTAACAAAAGTTGAGATTGCATATTAGAGCATCCGTAATGATGAGGCTTTTCATATTTTATCTTTTCTCTTTTTCTTATTCGTCCACCTTATTTTCTACTAATATTTCCATCTAGCCTCTTTAATTTATATCTCCATCTATACAACAATGAGGTTCTCCAACAATATTAATTCACACTCAAATATATGAGAACCTCCCCAAAAGAACACAAAAATAACCCTTACTTTTTTCACAATTTTTTGATACTTTTTTTTGGGGACCTCCTTTAAAAATGGTGGAGCCTCAAATTAAGGGGAAGTTGGTGCAATAATGAGGCTTCTCATATAAGAAAACAGAAAAGCTAGTGTATATGACTATGAGAAGGTAGTTTTACACATTTACGGATGCTCATATAATTCAATCACCTTTACTCTTTTAGTATCATGAACAGGAGTTATGACTATAACATTTTACAAGAGAGATTGGATTCAAATCGAAAAAAATCGGGCCTATGTCATTGTGTGCCCACTAACATATGTTCACAATTTCACAAATTATTGTATGAGTTTGTTAGAGCATCAGCAATGGTGGTTTGTGAGGTGCGTTCTTAGGGACGAACGAACGGCGCTCCATTGTTGGACCTGGTTTGCATGGAGTTCGTTCATCATGGTTCATGCAGAAGAACGCGTTCGTTTATGGAGGAAACAAAAGTAAGGAAAAAAGAGGTAATAGAGCGTGGAGAATACGCATAACAAATAAAGGAGGAGAATGGTGCGTGGTTCATACACGCCTAAAATATTGTTTTTGGCTCATTGTATTAAAATAATGGGGGTGGTGTGCGGGTCCCACTTGCAATTAATATGCTTCTTCATTTCTTTTGTTGAGCACGCCACTTTTGTGGCTATTTTTTTTTTAATAATTTTCTTATTAAATCTCTTTTTTTTGTTTTTAAATAGCTTTTTAGTTTTATTGTTTTTTAAATATGTTTCATTTATCTATAAATACTAAAGGATAGTTTCATACAAAATGACACAAATTTCTTCTTTCTTCTTTCTTCTTTCCATCTTAAACATATTAAAAAGTCTTAACTTATTTAATTAGCTATGGATCCTAATTGGAAAGGATCATTCACAAATATGTTAAGATAAGTTTTCTGACAAAAAGATAAGATTACTAGATTTTCTGTCAGATAAAGATAACAATATCCTATAAAGTTAGATTTTCTGTCAGAAAATCGGATAACATTTTTGATAAGATTTTGGATAAAGATAAAGTTTTGAGATAAGATAAAATTTTTTGATAAAAAGATAAGATTACTAGATTTTAAAGATAACAATATCCTATAAAGTTAGATTTTCTGTCAAAAAAATCGGATAACATTTTTGATAAGATTTTGGTAAGGATAAAATTTTGAGATAAGATAAGTTTTCTGACAAAAAGATAAGATTACTTGATTTTCTGTCAGATAAAGATAACAATATCCTATAAAGTTAGATTTTCTGTCAGAAAATCAGATAACATTTTTGATAAGATTTTGGATAAAGATATAGTTTTGAATCTATAAATGTAAGTTATTGGTATTTCAATTTTATTCAACGCACACATAACTTTAATTAATACACAAATATTTTATTTCCACAATATTTCAAATGGCAAACCATCCTACAAACAATATTAATAACAGCTCCAACACTAGTAGGCATCAATTAACTCACATAATAATTGAAGAGTTAATGGATGACGGAGATGAAGAAATGTACAGAATACTAATGGAAAGAAGAAGAAGAAGTCAAAGGCCAGTAATAAAAAGGACGCCAATCGTCAGAGATCGGCAAGGTGGCCATGATCGCATTTTTGCGGATTACTTCTCTGATGATCCAGTGTATCTACCAGAGATGTTTCGCCGACGATTTAGAATGCAAAGGAGTTTATTCAATCATATCATGACCAATTTATCTCAATGGGATGAATATTTTCAAATAAGATATGATGCTGCACAAGTTAGAGGTCTTTCGACTATCCAAAAATGTGCTGCTGCAATTCGACAGCTTGCATATGGGAATCCACCTGACTCATATGATGAGTATATTAGAATAGGTGAGACCACTGCTAGAGAAAGTTTGTTCTATTTTTGTCGTGGAATTGTTGCGATATTTGGTCCGCGATACCTTAGAAGGCCAAACGAAGAAGACATAGAGCGCTTACTCCAAATGCACTCAAGCCGCCACGACTTCCCAGGAATGCTTGGCAGTCTTGATTGTATGCATTGGCAATGGAGAGCATGTCTTGTTGCTTGGCATGGTCAATACACAAGAGGTGATCATGGAGTTCCGACGATTATGCTTGAAGCCTTTGCCTCTCAAGATTTATGGATTTGGCATGCATTTTTTGGTGTCGCTGGTTCAAATAATGCTATTAATGTTGGAAATATTGCTTCAAAAGAAGCTCTCATTATCCCACATTGGTATAGTTGGTGAGATTGTTATAAGTGTTGGAATTCTATGCGGTTTTTGCACAATTTCCAAGTTTGATAGTTCAGTCTTCTATACTGATTGTCGCGGTTTTTCCATAAGGATTACCCAGTCTTCTAAACAGATTATTGGCTTCTCCATGCTAATTATGTAGTCTTCTATGGAATAAATTACAAGACAATATTTAATACCTCTAGATCCTTCCTTCTATTCCTATAAATACTCCATGTTTATGCTTTTTTCTACACAACACAACAACCATCCTCTCTTATATTCTCTCTAAATATTTTCTGATATTCAAAGCTGATATTTGGCAATGTTCTGTAAGTAGTCCTCACTCTGAGTCTTTGTCGTACACCTTAGACTCGGACGTCGTGTAACCCTGGGGGTTGGTTGCCAAGAGGCCGTGGGTATCGAGCGGGGAAAATTCAACTTTAGGGCAGTGATTCTATCATGCCACGACATCTTTCTCTTCAAATTCTGTAAGTTTATCTGTTTAATGTTCGTCTAATAGTCATACCGCCAACAGTCTAAAGTTGAATTTTTTTTTAAGGCGATATGGCTATATCTGTTTCTACTCGTAATCATCTAAAGTCGAATTTACCTATAACTTTCAGTAGGGATAATTGATTTTGTGAAGTGTATACAATAACGAAACATACCATGATCTGTTTGTTTTAATTCCAAAAAGAAAAAAAAAATAACTTAAAGGTTGACAGTATAAAATAGACGAACATAGTGTTTAGCGTCTAAAATTTGGCAAGATTCATTTTCTAGTAGTCTAATTAATGTGACAATATATGTATCTTGTGTGTTTTGGCAATAATCAGAAATCTTTGATTACTTAGCTAATGAATGCTTGCTAGTTGCTACACCTTCTTTATCAAAGTTTGTCAGTTGCGTTTCTATAATAATCAACTTTGATTTGCTTATACTTGTTCATGAGTATAATTCATCATACATACGGAGTGTTCCTAACTTCCATACTTTCTAGAATACTAAGTTTTTTAGTAGCTTTCTTTTTAGTGTGGTTTAAAATATCGCATTTAAAGTTACGATAGAAATTCCTATTCGATGCTTTCTTCTAAGTCTTGACTAATGCCTATTTCATGGAGCATGCAGTATGTTTTTTCAAAATGGTGTGTGAACTTAAATACTTAAAAGAAATGATGCACATGCTAATTTATTTTATACTTTTTTGAATCATCTTATTGATAATACTTGTGTGAAATATTTGATGTTATAATTTTTTGAGCAGGGCCTATTATAACCCACATGTTTTGTACAGTGTAAATGTGCTACGGTGGTATAAATGTGGTCATATAACATCCTTTAATGTATAATGATTAATGAGTTTGGTATGAAACTGACGACCACACTGAATATGAAGTTGTGTTTTATAATTAAGATTTCATGAAGAGATTAACATTGTACATTAATAATACTTTGAACCTTTTTTCATGATGCATGCATATGTCTATTTCCGACATTGAGTAGGTCATGAAGCGTGGGGGCGTTTAAGTAAAATGAAATTATGCTTTTAAATTTGTAAATTGAGGGTGTGCAATTATATGTCTGGATGTTTCATATACATCTCTACAAAATGGCATTTTTGTGTTGATAGAATGTTAAACTTTGGAAAACTTTAAAATATTATGTTGTCACTTGTGTAAATTGTGGTGACAACATGTGGGGGAAGTTGATCAATGTTCAACCTATTGTTTGAAGTAGACTTTGTAAAGTTTCATTCATCCTCTCTAAGTTATGAAGATTGTATCCCTCATATAATATACTTCGAAATATATGGAACGCGTCAAAAGAAATTGTTGTATGATTTTGTTCAAGGCAACATTGGATCTAACTATTTTGTTATGTATAGTTGGTTATGACAAAGAATAAATTTGGTATCTTAGTTTTAATAATTATTATATGACAATGTTGGAAAAGTGATGACATGTTAATCTTTTATCATTATGTTATTCCATCCTGAATTCGTGATTGCTAGCCGAGCCTAAGATATTGACCTCTTTTCACTGCTTTGAAGTTTTATTGTTGGCTGGATGTTTTATAAACTTTATTAACATTGTCAACTCTCATGGCGTGATCGGTCTTATTAGAGGATATTTGCATAGTTAAGGCTTTGACTTTAAGGTAAGGCGTGGATTGTGGGGGTGTCCGGTGACAGTAAGACTCGGTGAAGGTAAGACTCCACCGCCTTATTTTTTGTTGTAAGGTAATAGAGTTTCAGTGTTGAAAGTAATGATAATTACTATTACATGGGATTGATTGATAGTTGTGAATACTCTGATATTGTGATTGTATTAACTTGTTTCTCCGTTTATGAAATTTATGAATGGTTGTTTGGTAATACATGTGTTAGAGTAATTACTTTTTATTTGGTTTAAACGGTTATAGTAAACCAAGAAAAGGAAAAGGACGAATAATCTATATTTATTTGGTTTTGATTTTGGCGACGTTTCTTGAACGGAAGTGATTGGTGATAATTGGAACACTAATATATGACTTATTTAAGATGTATTCCTGAGTTTATACATGATAAGATGAAATTGGTGGAAAGGTTGTTATTTTCATATATATGATGTTTCTATGCGTTATGAGAGATATGATATAGCTTATATCGTTGTTATAGCTAGGTGATGGACATCATGGTTTTTTGTAAGCTAATCCATGAAAACAATTGTATCTTTGGGAATGAGTTTGTAATTTAATTGAACGTCGAATAATTATGATATTTATTTGACTTTGGAAAACTGTATCTTTCATAATGCTATATCATGCAAGTTATAGATGCATAATTGCTTTGTTGAATATGTAATGGAGTGTGAATATATTATGAAGAATTTGAAGGATAAAAAGCTGAATGGCTAAGTGGTTATATTCCGTTGTGGGAATATTTTGACTCCATTAATTGTCATGCATCTTAATCTAAAGCATCAGGTTTTCGGCAAATTATTAAGAGTGATGGATAATCTGATCGGATAATGGGTTCACAAAGGTTGTGAAATGTGAACTGTAAGTGGATATTGAGATCCCTTACACAATAATGTGGTATCATGATAGTACGTACGTAAATTGTGAAGAGGATATTGAGATCCTCCTACAAATGGCCATGGTAGAAGTTGGTGTTGTGGCACCACAAGGAATGGGTTTAAAGCATATTGAGAGTGAATCGTGACGGGGTTCCCCCACTTGGGTTTACCAAGTTCAATGGGTCAAACGAAGTCACGAGGATCTCATGTTATAATACTACTACCATTCCTATTTTTAGTAAAAGTGATATAGTATTCTTTTTATATATTGAGCTATTTCTGTCATGTGAGGAAGGTTGAGCTAAGCTCTTAATAAGTCCATAGTCCTTGTTTAAGGATGGTTTGTGACAGTCAAACCTGATGGACTTACCTATGTGAATGTGGGGAAATGCCCTACCCTTATGAGGTCTTTAGGCTTTAGGACCTCTAGAGCGTTCACGAGATCCCAGACATGTGAGGGGCACGTTTATGACATTTCGCGAGGTGTAGACACCTCGTTTTTGCACCCCTCGCAAACCACCCGGTGATGATTGGGCCGCATGTTTGATTCGCGGAACGATTAGTGACAGTTCGTAAGATTATCGTCAAGTGATTGCTCAAATATTAAATGTCAACCTTTTAGTTGTCATCTACGTGCCGATACGGTCGTTTTGGCAGTAATTAGAGTACATTCGGAGTCCGGGTCAAAAACCGTCTCCATTTTCTCGATAAATTTGTTAAATCCGAGTCGAGAATGTTTGGAATGTTCCGGATATTTTTATTCCATATTTATCAAATTTTATCTTTTGGCAAACAATATCCCGTAATATTCAAAAGATAATCGAATTAAATCCGTCCTACCATAACTTAAACACGGAAATCTTTCTTAAACAGGAGGAAACCTCCGGGAAACGAACAGTGACAGTCTTGCGCCTCTTCCAAGAGACGTGATGTTGCTGCGCCTCTTCCCAGGCCCTTCTTTGCATGATTTACGTATCTTTTTTATATCTTTCCGAGATTCACTTCCAAAGAGTCTCCGAAACCCTATTCCTTCACGTGATTAGTATAAATAGGAGCTTTCGTTCCTCATATTTCTCACGCAAGTGTCCGCCCTTCTATTCTCCCTTTGCATTCTAGACTTCGTTCTTACTAATTGGCGCCTACGTGCTTGGACTTCAGACCACGTAAGCTCGGATCTTTCCGGGTACCAGCCTCTCCGTTGCATGACCGACCAATTTGACCACTACACTCAATCAATCTAATTAATCAACTTGTTAAATCGTTTTCCTCTTACGAGGACACTCTTTCCTTGCATTCGCGTCGAGCATCACTAATCGATCTTCTTAGTTCTTCTCGTTCCGTCAACATGTAAGTCTGAGGGTGTATATTCCTTTTATTTATTGTATTTTAATTATTGCATAACAATTGTAAGGTTTATGTCGAAGGTACCTCATTAAAACCGATTTCAAAACCATCTTTAAAACCTTTTTTTGCGGATTTCCGGTGAGAGGCGTCGAGAAAAGACGCAGCAAGAATTGCGCCTCTTGAAGGAGCGCGGCACTGCTGCGCCTCTTCGTGAGGCTGCCGCAGATTCTGCTTCTTTTCTTCTTCCTCCGTCTCTGTAATTCGTATCAAATTAATTTCTCTTGTTTTGTTAAATACATTAATTCGTTCACATGATAGTTTGATAATTCATATGTATATTAACCATCACCATTAACATGTTTAAATCGTCATAAAACCGACTTAAATCCCTTATAATTCATATTTGCGGGTTTTCGTCATTAAATTCAAGTTAGGGTTTTAGAGGTTCAATTCGTTCATATTGAGTTTCGGGATTCGTTGTTGATAAATTTGCATCTGTTTATTTATTGTTCATCACTAATTCGTCGTCATTCATCATGTTTAGTCTAATTCGTTTAGTTAGTTAGTTTAATTAATCATTCATTAACATCGACCCTTCACATAATTAATCTGTTTAAATCCGTCTCATCCATGTTTTACTGTTTTATGACCATATTCATATGTAAATAATCTGCTAATCACTTTCATCCGAGTCTAATATCGTAATCAATCATTAAATTCACCAATCAACATTAACGGTTTTGCGATTCGGCTTCCATACCAAACGCACCCTTGGAACAGTGCGACAATCTGCTGCGCCTCTTCCAAAGGGCGCGATCTTTCTTTGCGCTGTTCAGGTGATTTGTCCACGAATTCCGTTTCTGACTTGACCTAGTTTGTTTAGATTACGTATTAACTAACTAATATCTGTATTATCACCTTCTGATCTGTCGTGTTTTATCCTTTTATTCTTTTATTCTTTTTTTATCAAATTATCCGTTTTAGCGGTATTTTCGACATAAATCACCTGTCTCCAATGTAATTATTGTAATTTTCATTATTGTAATTTATCGTTATTGTATTTATCCTATTTCTTGTATGTTTTCATATGTAATAAGCATTAAATCCTACTTCGACATTAATTGCGTGCTAAATTAATTGTTCACCGACTTAGTTAAATCTCACATGCTAGGATTAAAACTTGGATGTTGCATTGCATGCATATAACCGACGATATATCAAGTACGAATAAACTCCCTAATCATTAGTAGAGGCCGCTATCGAGGCGGGCGGGATTAGGTGTTCGATCAAAAGAGCTTCCTAATACGTACCCTCACCCCTTACTCCCGGATCTCGTGAGCACCCGTGTTCATTGGCATCCACGAGAGTCATTCTAGACATAGAATGCTAAGGGTAACGATTGCTTAGTGTTCATGTCACTACTTTGTGTCTTGACATGACACGAGGTATTCGAACGGTTCCAATTTCCCATAAAAATTGGTGGCGACTCCTTACAAATGCAAACGCTTGTTTTCGAGCCCCTTCACCAAGCGCCCCGTGGGCGGCGTGCCCGCTGTCCACTGGTTTGGCGACTCCGCTGGGGATAAATACACTTACGTGTAGCCAAGGGTGAAACTTGAACAAGGTTAGGGAATATAGTTTGTACAAGACAATTATCGGTTTTCATAACTCGGTCTTCCTAGACCATTTAATTCGGCCTTCCTAGGCCCAACCCAACCCATTCGACCAATCGTCCCGTCTAAACGGTCCTAATTCTTATTTGGGCCTAAGGATGGATAGCGATTGACGTCATCCATACCATGATGCTTACTCTTGTTTGTATCAAGGGCCTTCACTACTTGAGGAAATGGACTAGGAATCGGCCTTACTCTTGTTTGGCACGAGCCTCTCCACAGACTTCGGGTTTGATGGTTCGGTATGGCAACCTACCCTTTAAACCAAAACCCTTCTAAATGCACTCAGCATCCCGTTATAATGCTTGTATAAATATGTGATCACCATTTCAAAACAAAATCATGACGAATTTTCAAAAAATCAAAACCCAAATTTCAATCAAGAATTTCGAAATAGGGCCTTTAATTAGTACAAAATCCGGTCAAAACTCTGTCCGTTTGTCGTGTCAAAATTCGGGCCACAAGCCCATTTCAAACCTCACTTCGAGTCCACTCCTACAACTACACTACAGTTGACTAGGACGCACATTTTCAAAGACCTTGTCTTTCTTCAAAACTCACTCAACACAAGTGGCACACACCCACTTCACGAGTCAAAATTTTTCCTCTTTTAGCAAGTGTGATAGAAAGGTCGATCGTGTTTTGATTCGTCGCCGATCTCTTATCCAGTTTCCAAGATGCCCGGATCAAGTGATGATACGAACCTCCAGCAAATTCAAGAAAGTAATGATCGAATCCTAGCCGCGCTAGCCCAAATGCAAGTTACCCAAAACCAAACCTATGACCGCCTCGAGCTCATCGAAGGCCGTATCTTTGACGTAGAGGGAAGGTTGCCTCCCATTAAAGGTGAAGTACTACAATTTTCCGACGACGAGTCTAAAGATGAGAATCCAATCATAGGGACAACCTTGGTGAGAAAAGACTCCAATACCTAGAGGAGCAATTGATGTACCTTAAGGGGGATGACATTTACAGGGAGAACAATCGTAAGTATGAAGCCGTCAATTCCAAATTGCCCACTAACTTTAGCATGACGGATATCCCCAAGTTTAAAGGACACGAGAACCCTTTGAACCACATCCGTGCCTTCAAGGATTACATGTCTATCAAAGGCATCAAACCCGAGATGTTCTTAAGGATCTTTCCTTCATCTCTCGACACCATCCCAAAGCAATGGTTCTACACTTTAGATCACAAAAAGGTCGCTACTTGGGAAGACGCCGCCATCGAGTTCTCAAAACAATACGCGGATAACGCCGAGATCCAGGTCAATATGCGCACTCTAGAGGTTCTTACCCAGAATGACAAGGAAGGATTCACCGACTTTCTAAGTAGGTGGAGGAAGACTAGTACTCAACTAGTAGAACGCCCGGATGAGGCCACTCTTGTGGAAAAGTTCGTGGATAATCTCAAGCCCATATATGCCAACCATTTGAGATATCAAAACATAAAAACTTTCAAAGACTTAACCGTCTTAGGGACACGAATTGAAGATGACATCCGCAAAGGACTCTTGTCCAAAACGGTAGGTCGAGGATACCAAGGGTCCACAAGTCGTTCATACGGCTCTACTAGCAAGACCGACGAAGTTAACCTTCTCGAGCCATCCAAGAAAACTAGCCCACCAAGGAAGTTCACAAACCTTGGGGATACATACTCCAATGCTCTAAAAAGGCTAGTGAAGCAAGGCAAACTCCAACCCATTGGACCTACTCCCGAACCCGAAAGGAAATCCAAATTCTGGGACGAAAATTCCCTTGTGAATACCATAGGGGCAAGGGGCACGACACGAGAAAAATGCTACAAGTTGAAACACGTGCTTCAGGATATGATTGAAGACGGTCGACTTCCAATTCCACCAGGAGGTAAGCCCAACAACACTCAGAATCCTCTTGGAGTTCTAGTGATTACAAGTGACGAATCTACCTTAGATTGCTCACACCTTATTTCTCCTACCGAAAATGAAATTCATACAATTGAAAAAGAAAGACTCTACTCTACCATCTCCCCTACCATTTCCGACTTCATCGCATGGGCAAAGAGTGTAGATAGACAAGTATGGGAGCTAGAAAACATGGTAACAACCTTGCGCAATCCCAATGCAACACCTAAAGAGCGCGTACCATTGACCTTCCCTCAAAATGCCACTATGCAAGAAGTGGTCACCGTGGTCGACAAGCTAGTCGATCAAATCATACAACTAGAAAGTGACATCATGAGAATGAGGGAACTAGCCGCAATCAATGGAGTTTGGGCCGATGACGATGAAGACGAATATCTCATTGAAAATTCCTTGGTAAAGGAAATAGTCCAAAATGGCGAAGACCAAGATGTGGATCACCTAACTCGCTCGGGTCGTCCATACCAAAGCACTACTCAAAACGGTCCAACCAACGTCATCACACCAAATGACAACGAAGATGACCCCACTGATCATTTGCTCAAGCAATTACAAAGAACCAAGGCTGATCTTTCAGTCTGGCAACTAGTGGCAAGCTCATTTCCACACCGCCAAGCTTTACCGCAAGCTTTGGCCAAATTGAATGTGGCACATAACTCTACTCCCGAAGATGTAGTCAACTTGGTCTTCCAAGAATCACCGAAGCTAAGTAATCCTATTACTTTTTCAGATGAAGACTTGCCACCTTTTGGCGCCAGTCACAACCTTGCTCTATACATCACCGTCATCTGTCTAAAGAAGAATGTGCCAATGACCTTGGTAGATGATGGCTCCGCGGTCAACGTCATACCCCTCAAAACGGCACACAAACTAGGCATGAAAGAGTCGGACTGGACTCCTACAAATCAAGGTGTACGTGCATATGACGGTACACGACGAAAGGTGGTAGGACTTGCTAACCTAACCATAGCAACGGGACCAATCGAACGAAAGGTCAACTTCCAAATAGTGGACATCGAAGCTTCATTCAACATATACGGGAAGGCCTTGGATTCATGCTTCCAAAGCGGTAACATCCACCCTTCATCAAAAGATCAAGATCCCACTAAATGGCAAGGTTGTGACGATCACTTCGTCACCCATCAAGGCCATAATCGAGAAGCAATCAAACAATCAAGTCCTTGCGGATCCCATATACGAACTCGGGGGCTTCCAAAGTGTAAATGTCATAGAAAGTGAGTTGGCACCCTTATACTATAATCCCTACTCTAACTTGGTGGTCAACCACATACTCAAAAACCAGGGATACTTCCCTGGAATGCCTTTGAACCCAGTTCGGAAGAACACCTTCGCGCCATACAAGAAAGGCAACTCGTCAAGAATACCACTTGGACTAGGGTACAAACCCACAACAGAAGAAGTTCTCGAAATGCTCGCCCAAGTCCAAAATCGCAAGTATGTAGGAGTCCAAATGAGGCCATATCTCCCTACCTTGAATGGATACTTCGTTCAAGAAGGAAGTTCGGAACTCTTTCATGGATTTCCCGAACCTTGGCATTACCTCGAGAAGAAGTTAGCCGGAATCGAGATCTTTCACGATTGCTACTTCATCCCTCCAGAAACGGTTCCTACCGTCAAAACCCGTCAAGCACCTTGCTTAGACGAACAAGCTGTTAGCCTCCTATTTGGAGAGGACCGATTTGTTAAGGCCGCGCAGGATGAGATCATTACTACGATACTTCAAGACGATCGCTTCAACCCCACCGCCTTGATCACGGAAATCGACACAAAGCAGCAGAAAGGGTGGAGGAAATCAATCAAATGGACCAACAATCAAGGAAGACTCTTCAAGCTCACCACTGGAGAAGGAGAGATGTTCAAAGAAGAACCAGAAGACGACGAGTTCGAATCAGAGTCGGAGTCGGAGTCGAGTCGAGTCAGAGGAGTCATTAGAGAGTCTACTCCGTCGTCGTCCCCACTCCCCTCGTTTCTCCTAGCTTATTTTCAAGAAGTCACAGTAGTTCGGGAAATGCCCCACCATCGTCCCTTTGCCGCCACTATCCATCGATCGGTTGGCTCATTTGTTTCAACTTTACTCAAATCTTAATATGAATAAATCGGGTTTCGCTTACTCTTTGCGTTATTTTGAGTGCAATTCTGTTTATGATGATCGAGGATGACCAAAACCCGGACTTGACCGAAATACCTCCTACGTAGCCAAAGAAATACTACGGGGAAGGGGAAGGGGGACTGTAATTGAGGACACCGAACCCATCAATGTAGGAACCGAACTAGAACCCAAAGAACTTAGGATAGGGACTACCTTGAGCTCTACCGAACGGGCCGACTTCATAGACCTCCTAAATGAATTCAAAGACGTTTTCGCTTGGTCCTACAAAGACATGCCAGGATCGACGGGGATATCGCCGAACATAGGATTCCGATTAAGCCGGGTTTCAAACCTGTGAAACAGAAGCTTCGACGGATGAGAACAGAGTGGGCTCTAAAGATTAAGGAAGAAGTTGACAAGCAATTCAAAGCCGGGTTCATCAAAGTTTCCGAGTATTCGATTTGGGTAGCTAACATAGTACCCGTACCCAAAAAGGATGGGAGAATCCGAGTTTGTGTTGACTTTAGGGATTTGAACAAAGCAAGCCCAAAAGACGACTCCCCTCTACCTCACATTGACATATTGGTAGACAATCTGAGACCACGCATTACTATCCTTCATGGATGGATATGCGGGTTACAACCAAATC
Source organism: Silene latifolia (assembly GCF_048544455.1). Lineage (NCBI taxonomy): Eukaryota > Viridiplantae > Streptophyta > Magnoliopsida > Caryophyllales > Caryophyllaceae > Silene > Silene latifolia. The sequence goes on from NC_133531.1 coordinate 15,942,390, forward strand.
AAAATGGCCATGGAAGACATGCATAAGACCGCGTTCGTCACCCAATGGGGAACCTATTGCTATACAAAGAATGCCGTTCGGATTGATCAACGCCGGAGCTACATACCAACGCACCGCGACTACACTCCTACATGACATGATGCATAAAGAAGTCGAGGTATATGTGGATGACATGATCGTCAAATCCAAGGAAAGAGAGGGACATATCGCGAACCTTCGCAAGTTCTTCGCAAGGTGCGGAAGTACAACATGAGACTCAACCCTCAAAAATGCACATTTGGGGTAACATCTGGCAAACTCCTAGGATACGTCGTTAGCCAACGAGGCATAGAAATAGATCCTTCCAAAATCAAAGCTCTGATCGAAATGCCACAACCCCAAATGAGAAAAGGAAGTCGGAGGATTCCCGGGAAAAGTGCAATACATAAGTCGATTCATATCGAAACTTACGATGATTTGCGAGCCTATCTTCAAGAAACTCAAGAAAACAGACCACACCATGTGGGGACGACGTTGTCAAAAGGCGTTCGACGAATCAAGGAGATATTGGCTAAAACCACCGGTGCTCATGCCACCACAACGAGATCAACCTCTTGGTTTATATCTCACAGTAACTGAAACTGCCATGGGAGCCATGCTAACTCAAACCGTAGGAAGTGAAGAAAGAGCTATTTACTATCTAAGTAAGAAGTTCTTGGAATACGAGTGCAAATACTCACAACTCGAAAAGACATGCCTCGCTCTTGTGTGGGCAACAAAGAAGCTACGTCACTACATGCTTAGCTACTCTGTCAAGATATTCTCCAAAATGGATCCAGTCAAATACCTCTTCGAGAAACCCGTTCTCAACGGACGTCTGGCAAGATGGACCATGATGCTCTCATAATTCGACCTCAAATATGTGCCACTGAAAGTTATAAAGGGTCGCGCCGTCGCCGAATTCTTCGCGAAAAATCCCATCAACGACGCACAAACCATAGATACTTGGTCATTTCCCGACGAGGATATACTTCAAACCGATGTAGACTCTTGGGATCTATACTTTGATGGAGCATCAAACCTAAGAGGATTTGGGATAGGAGTGTTGCTCATTTCTCCTGAAGGTGAGCATACACCAATTCTTTGTCAAACTCGACTTCGAGGTGACAAACAACGCTATGAGTATGAAGCTTGTCTCATTGGACTACAAGCGGCAGTAAGCTTAGGCATTAAAAACCTACGAGTGCACGGGGATTCGTCACTGATCATCAACCAAGTTACGGGATCTGGAAAATCCAGTGAAAGCCTAGCACCCTATCAGGCTAGGATAGACCAAGTGGCTCAATTCTTTGATCGTGTAACCTACTTACACCTACCTCGAGAAGAAAATCAATTTGCGGACGCTCTTGCGAAACTTGCATCTTTGATAAATATGCCAGATTACATGATGGAAATGCCTTTGTGTATCGAACGACGGTCGGAGCCGGCGTATGTCCATCAAATTACCGATGAAGAAGAAATCGCACAAGAACCCCGGTTCCAAGCAATCCTGAATTTCAAGCTTAATGGTACCTATCCACCAGATATGGACAAAAGGGGACAACGAGCTATACGCCTACTAGCTTCCCAATACATCCTAATGCAAGGAGAATTGTACAAAAGAACACCTCTTGGTGTAGCCCTACGTTGCCTTGATCATTCACAGGCACGAAAGGTCATGGAAGAAGTCCACGATGGAGAATGCGGTCCTCACATGAGCGGACCTATGATGGCAAAGAAAATCACACGTCTAGGGTACTATTGGACCACAATGGAATCCGATTGCATCAAATATGTTAGGCATTGCCACAACTGTCAAATCTTCGGGAACGTACAACACGTCCCTCCTTCGTTGCTCTATACGATGACATCTCCTTGGCCATTCTCCGCATGGGGAATTGACATAATTGGGAAAATAACCCCCCGAACAGGGGGAGGTCTTTGTTTCATCCTAGTAGCAATTGACTACTTCACCAAGTGGGTAGAAGCGGCTTCCTACACCGCTCTTACGGCTAAAAATGTGGCAAAGTTCATACAAAACAACATCATCTGTCGATATGGTTGCCCACATGAAATCATTAGCGATAACGGGTCCCACTTCCAAGCCGAAACCGAACAGTTGCTAGCCAAGTACAAGATCAAGCATCATCACTCCTCGCCCTATAGACCACAGACTAACGGCGCGGTAGAAGCGGCTAACAAAAATGTCGTCACAATCCTCAAGAAAATGACTGACAATTATAGAGATTGGCCAAGCAAAATACCCTTCGCTTTGTGGGGGTATCGAACATCCGTCAGGACGCCCACTGGGGCTACTCCTTTCTATTTGACCTACGGCATGGAAGCCGTACAACCAGTTGAGCTAGAAATACCATCTCTGCGCATCCTCCTCGAGAGCCAAATCCCGGAAGCCGATTGGAAGAAAGACAGATACGAAGAACTCATCCTCCTGGATGAACGTAGGCTACGTGCCTTACATAATGTCCAAACATATCAAGCACGTATCAAACGAGCTTTCAACAAAAGGGTTAGGCCAAGAAACATCAAAGAAGGAGACTTAGTGCTCAAATCGGTTAGAGCTCTTTTACCTGTCGACCCAAGGGGAAAATTCAAACCTAACTGGGCCGGACCATATCTAGTCAAATCAATACTCCCGGGGGGTGCGGTTAGAATCACAGACCTAGATGGGAATGAGTTCTCAAACCCCACAAATCTCGACCAACTGAAACGATACTACGCCTAGGATAGAACAGAAACGCGCCTCGCGTAAACCCACGTGTCGCTCTTGTGGCACTAAATAAACGGCCCCTGGCCTATTTGAATGTCACTATGCTCTTGCATCTTGGCAAACTTGTCATCCTCATATCATCAAACAAACTAAATTCGCACCTCCAGAGTAAGCAAAAGCTCATGCTTATTTTCTATGTTCATTACAAGCTCTTGCTTCGAACAATTATTCTTTTACATTTACTCGAACTACGCGCAAGGGTTTGATTTCACTTTTTTTAAGTGAATACGTAGGCAATCCTTCACGGGATTCAACCCACCGTTATATTTAAAATGTAAATAGAAGGACATTTGCATTGCATTTGAAATTCGACAAGAATAATTAAAGAAAATACCAACGGTTTCATAACCATTTAACCTTTTCATTCATCCATTTCTAATAAAAATAGTACGACAAATAATAAAAATAGATAGGCTAGGATTCTAAAAATCCCTCCTTTTTATTACAACAATAAATAATAATAATAATCAAATAATAATAATAAGACTTGGGCTATTCCTCCATCTTTCCCTTGCCCTTGTCGTTCTTGTCATATTTCTTGTCACGACCTCGAGCCGGGCGCTCTTGCACCACTTCAGACCTAATCACCAACGGTCTTTCTCGAGGCCTGACTCTTCCGTTCTTGCCAACCACCATCTCTGCGACAGGAGTAGTCTTCGATTTCTTCGAAGGATGAATGACTTGAAAGCCGGCTTCTTCTTCTCCTTCGGTCAGATGCTTCTCTTTCTCTTTCTCTCCCTCGCGCACTTTGTAATCAATGGGCTCGCGCTTCCTCAGTCTTTCGCGCTCTTCCGAAGTTGCGGCCTTTCTCCACCTCGAGATAGGAATCGACACCCACAAAGCATTGGCGGAGAAACTCAGGAACCACATGTTTCTTTGGGCCCATTTCATAGCCCACTCTCTTCGGCTCTCGGTAGTCAACGCCATAGCGATCTGCGGGGATGTGTCAAGCCTAGGGATCATCCGCTTCAACCCGACTTGCCTCATCAACCTCTCGGGAAAGATGCATACCATAAACTCCAATCCGGGGAATGCGTACGGACCTAGTAGGATCCAAAGAAGACACTCCGGTGACAGACTTGAGGTGCCACCACGGTACAACCCACCTGATCAAAGGGCCATCATCGGTCTTGACTTGTTCTTCCAATAGTCACGGACCGAGTGAAATCCACCATGTACAACCTCGTCCTCATCGAAATCATACGGGAATGATAGGAAAGTGCATGAACAGGGGGCTCGAGCAATCGGAGCCGTTCCATAAGCCAAACCTACCAAAACAGGTATTAGACACTCGCAAAAAAAAAAAAAAAAAAAAACAAAAAAAAAAAAAAAAAAAAAAAAAAAAAAAAAAAAAAAAAAAAAAACGAAAAACAAAAAAAGGAAGAAGGTGTCTTTTACCTGTAGGATGACGGGACTCCCCAAAAATGGAAGATCGCGGTTGGATTTCCTATTATCCAAGCCCAAGATAATCTCCCTTAAGCATAGGCAAGTGGGCTCTGCGTGACTCCATTTGCTCAATAAGACCCAATAGACGGGGATCACCTCGCAGTTCTTCGTCAACATGTCCTTGAAAGACATAAACATGAAGCAGACAGAAGCCAAATGCTCTCCTTCTAGCAACATAAGAGACAGTAGGGTCGGCCCTGTTGATGAATCGATCTATAAAATCCAACATCCGCACACCTTTCGAAGTAACAAGACGATCCACCTCGAGTCGGGTCGGTCAAGCAAATCTCTAAACTTGCTCTTATACCCTTGAGCGTAGAAGGGATGGCAGGTAAATGTTCGGGTCCCACCCGCCAATAGCGACAATTTCCTCAGGAAAAGGACAAATATCACCTCCGGGAACGCAAAAACATGATAATTTGGATCCCAATAATCAAGGCAAGCATCCAAGAACGGTTTTACAACCTTAATGAGTTTCAAACTCAACAAAGACCCAAGGTTATAAGCACCCATATCATGCTTCTCCGTGTTCGAAAATTCATTGGTCCATTCCTTCAAGCGGATCTCCAAAGTATTCATGATGATAATTTTCTCTTGAGATTTTGTTTTGAGAATTTTACGTGAGGCGACGAAGAAGAGACGGAAGAATTATATAATTTAAAGCTTCGTCGACGCTTCTATTTATACCAATTGCTGTTTCCAAAAATCCGTCGGAACCGACTGCTTGGGCAGGAGCGCGCGCACCTTTCTTGCGCCTCTTCAAAGGGACGCGGCTCATGCTGCGCCTCTTCCCAGACTCACTACGTGATTTCCGTGTTTGGATCTTTCCTAATCCTATAACGAATAATTTCCTATTCCTACGGGATTTTATTTTGGTAAATCCGAGAAATTTACCATGCTTCAGGTTTCCTAAATTCGCGGGCGCGCATTTCGAGGCGACATCGACACTTCCGCCATTTCAGCACACTTTAAATCATTTCTTTTTGACATAATTTTATTTTCATTTTAACAAATTCAATATTTACATTTCTCCTTTTTCTAACTTATAAATTTCTCTTTTTTCTTTTTTTTTTAAGGGGGTAGCCCTCCCTACCGTCCGGTCATTTCCGACAAAATTTTTGCATTTTGGTCCTTTTGAGTCTCATTTTGCACTAATTAAAGGCCTTATGTGCATATAAAATGTATGTGTTGCGTGATTTTTCTATGTAAATTCCGGCAGCATGACGGCATAAACCGTTGTCTACCAAACCTGTTCAAGAACTAACCTGCAGGCACAAACAACACAACCCAGCAGCAAAGGCACTCAGGCCGTCGTATATGCAACAAAAAGCAAATGTACAAGCAAACTGGGGGCTTCGCCCCAAAACAAGCCAAAAAGACCAAGTAAACTGGGGGCTCGCGCCCCAAACCAAGTCCAAAAATGTTTCAAAATCAGATGTACAAAAACTACACAAGCTATTGCTGGGCGCCCTCCAGCTCGGCAACCCTCGCCATAAGAGCAGCGATCTCGGCATCCCGAAACTCGAGCTCCCTCGACAGGCGAGCCGTCTCCTCCCGAGCCTGGGCCAACTCTCGTCCCGACTCGCGGTCACCCTGCAAAACAGCAACGAATTGGCTCCTGTCAATCAACTCAATCAAAACTGGAAATCAAAAAAGGAGATCGAAAAATGGGTATAAAGGTTCATACCTGACGACCTCGACCGCCGACGAGTGCCTCAATGGCCGTAGCTCGTAGCCGGTTGGCCACCCTCCATAGTGCCACGAACCGAGATGGCGCGACCTGCATTTCAAAAGAATTCTCAGTAAATTAAACAAATTCAATCAAATGTGTTCTTACACGAAAACTATGCAAAATAGGAACTCACCCTCCGAATCAGATGCTGCCAGTCATCTAGGCCAGCATCCGTCACAGCTACGTCAAAGTCACGTAGCTCGGAGATCGTCGTCCTCCCAGTGGCGTCAGTGTACTCGAGGGTCTCGGGGTACTCTGGGGGCTCGATGCCCGCCGCCTCAACCTCCTGCAAAGACAAAACGACTCTCATTAATCGATGATCCTTCGTCGTAATTTTCAAAATCAAATCAACAAGAAAACAAAGGATACTTACCACTACCGGCCAATAGGCCAACCTCCCGTAAAGGAACGCCGAGTAATCCTCCTCAGGGAGAAGAAGGTCGTCACCACCGACACCGGCCAAGTCCGCCTCCCTCTCAGCCTCGGAAGGCTCCGAACATCGTCCTAGGAGGATCGACGGGAACCGTCAACGCGCCCGAAAGCACCGACGAGCTAACCGCTCGCCCGGATACCATACGGGACCCATCGACGTCCACAACAAAGAGCCGACTCGAGCTCTAGGACGAAGGACCTCGGCAACAAAAGGAGGCGCTCCGGCGTACTCCGCCCAAGGTCCGGGCACCCATGCGACAATATGAAGGCAACGGTCATTCCTATGATCAATTTAAAGCAAAGGACAAAAATATGAATGAATACAAATGGGAAACTCACATTTGCTCGGTGAAGGGCGTTCACATCCCGCCGGTAGACATTGTGAGAAGAACGCTTGCTCTTCGTCCGGCACATGACCCAATCCCTCACCACGGGATAGGCCCTCTCCAACGGCTCCGTCCTCTTGGGCGCGAGGCCCGGAAAGTAAGAGTACACCCACGCCTATAAAACAGATAGTCAATGACGATCTTCCGATCTTTGATAAAAGAAAGGAATTTACATCGACCTAAAGGAAGGTTCATACCTCCAACAAGAGTCCAGTCCGACGGCGCCGGGAGAAGTCCCCTTCTCCATCAACTCCGGACGAACCATGGCCCTCATAAAGCGGATGAGGACCGCAAAACCAGCGATGACCCGGTCCCGGCGCCCTAGGGAGCTCGGGTCGGAAAGAAAGGGAAGAAGCTTCGTCGACGACCTCTCACCCTTGTCTCGAGGTAGATCGAAGACAAGAACCACCAAAGCCACGACGAGCCCTCTCGCTCATTTGTACAAGGAGGAGGAGCCGTCTCCCTCCCATCGATCACCACCGTCTGCGGGGTCTTCCCCGCAGTAATCTCGAACATAGGTCGGGTACCAAACCGGCACCGCAACGGCCTTCGGCGACGGGGTTCCAGCCGATCAACCTCCTCGCCTCGGCCGAATCCGCCCTCATGCCGGTCTCCGGCCACGTCATCTCCTCGGTCCCCACGGCGGACCGGAAATCATGCCGTAGTCCTCCAGTGACCCCACCTCACCAAAAGGCGGGTGAAACGTGGAAGTCGTGTCCCGGGGAATCGATCCAAGAAAGCGCGGACCAGGCTAAGGTTGGCCCGCAACTTCCTCTTCACGATATCCCTCCGGACACGAACCAGAGGACCAAACGCTCCGCGCTCGATCATGGCCCTCTCCTCCTCTCCGTACCGCTCGTAATGCTCCATCGTTGTCGTATACCCGAGAAAACGACCGGATGTTCCGGCCTCCTATCATGATTTGAAACAAAGCTATCTTTAGTTTTGAAATAAATTTAAAAGAGATTTGAACAAAAATAGAAAAGGATAGGTAATGAGTTAGGGAATTCCTATTTACAAAGCTCTTCACCGTCTCCGTAGGACAAGTGACCCTCTGCGGCCCACACAAGGTGCCTACTCTCCCAGGTCTCGGCCCACGCAGAGCACCTCTCGGTGGCGACCTCCTCGTCCGAGATGGGCCCGTCTCGGAATCTCTTCCTCATCAGCGGCCTCCTCCTCGGGAACCTCCTCTGCGGCGGAGCCCATCACCGCGGCGGTAAAGGCCCGCTCCAAAGCCTCCTCAACAACAGCGGCATCTACATCCATGGGATCTCTCCCGGAAGTAGAAGCATCGTCACCTGCAACGATTAAAGCAAATCCAGGCCGCATCACATGATGACAAGCCTTTGTTAAGTAGTATTTCGAGCCTTCAAGGCCGGGAAATCGCCCTTTTCGGCCATCCTTGGCCATAGTCCCGCCAAATCAATCACTCATGTGATGAATAGGGTCAAGTCAAGTCCAAGTCAAGACCTAGTTCCGAGTTCGAGTCGAAAATTCGGCAGCATTTCGCTATAACGGCGATTATGCCCTAAAAAGTGTCCTGCAAAAGTTGTCACAAACCAAACTTCCGAGATGGTAGGAAGTTTACCCATCATCCAAGGGTCCCTAATATCAAATTTCATCACAAATGGGCAATCCTAAGGCCATTTTCGAAGCAATTTATGATCTAGCTGAGAAACCGTCTCAAAATTCGCTCAAGGGCTCAAAACTTGATAAAAATTCGAAGTAAATACATGGTTATGTTCCTAACATTGCCTACTACTCATTTCTAGTATCAATTTGGCATGACAAATCCATTTGGGGGAAAAGCCCCAAATTTTCGATCAAAAGGGTCGAAAACCCTAATGTTCGCGGCTCAAAATTCGACAAATATGGAAGAGTAATACAAGATTAAAGCACATACCTCGATTAGTCATATTTTAAGCAAGCTTTTGAATCCAACCTCGACGGAAATGGTGAAGATTTGAGAGAGAATGGAGTGATTTATGTTTCGAATGAAATGAACATAAACCTTCTGATTTTCGCGTTTTTACGCAGAATTGCTGAATTGGGGAACAGAGACACGGCAGTCTTGCGCCTCTTCCAAGAGACGCAGCTCTTCTTGCTGCGCCTCTTCCTTTGTTTCCCTCCATATGGATTTTCAAAAACCCGTTATGAGTTCGTTATTCGTGGGCCCATCTTTGGTGCGCCTCTTCCTCGATGACATTTTATCACTTTGGTCCGTTTCGACGATGTCCTTTCGTTCCGGCCCGCGTTTTATCCAGTGCGACAAGTATTTTGCGTATTGTCCAAATTCATTTTATCCCGCAGATGTGATATTTGTGATATTGCTCAATCATTTTACCCAGCCGCAAAGAGTATTTTGCAAAGTCATCGCTCATTCGAGGGTTCTTCTACGACGATCAAGATGTTCCTAGTCGTCGATATGTTCCCCCAACAAGAGTTCGCTTGAGACCGACGCAAGCAGATTCAACTTCCAAATTTCGCGAGTTCGCTTGAGACCGACGCAGCGGATTCCCCTGCATTTCTACCGACGTCCCGTTTGTTTTCGATATCTCTTATTCTCCGCGAAGTTCGATTAAGTCTCAGGTATGGTTTCTTCTTATGGCTGGCGAGCCTCCTTACGTAGTCTAATGGACTTTAAACGACCCTCCCGATAGTCGAAAGACTCTAAAATGTTCCGACGACGGGTCCTTGGCTCGGACCCCTTGAGCCGCCTCGCGTCGCCATAGTCGTCAGTTGTAATCTTCGATTGACCTGATGGCTATACTTTGACTTTCGCCTTGTCCAAGCCTCGGTCAAAGTGGGGGCTCAGAGACACCTCGTTTTTGCACCCCTCGCAAACCACCCGGTGATGATTGGGCCGCATGTTTGATTCGCGGAACGATTAGTGACAGTTCGTAAGATTATCGTCAAGTGATTGCTCAAATATTAAATGTCAACCTTTTAGTTGTCATCTACGTGCCGATACGGTCGTTTTGGCAATAATTAGAGTACATTTGGAGTCCGGGTCAAAAACCGTCTCCATTTTTCGATAGTTAAATCGAGTCGAGAATGTTCGGAATGTTCCGGATATTTTTATTCCATATTTATCAAATTTTATCTTTTGGCAAACAATATCCCGTAATATTCAAAAGATAATCGAATTAAATCCGTCCTACCATAACTTAAACACGGAAATCTTTCTTAAACGGAGGAAACCTCCCGGGAAAGACGCAAAGCGGCCAGTGCTGCGCCTCTTCCAAGAGACGCAGTGGTCGCTGCGCCTCTTCCCAGGCCCTTCTTTGCATGATTTACGTATCTTTTTTATATCTTTCCGAGATTCACTTCCAAAGAGTCTCCGAAACCCTATTCCTTCACGTGATTAGTATAAATAGGAGCTTTCGTTCCTCATATTTCTCACGCGAGTGTCCGCCCTTCTCTTCTCCCTTTGCATTCTAGACTTCGTTCTTACTAATTGGCGCCTACGTGCTTGGACTTCCGACCACGTAAGCTCGGATCTTTCCGGGTACCAGCCTCTCCGTTGCATGACCGACCAATTTGACCTCTACACTCAATCAATCTAATTAATCAACTTGTTAAATCGTTTTCCTCTTACGAGGGCACTCTTTCCTTGCATTCGCGTCGAGCATCACTAATCGATCTTCTTAGTTCTTCTCGTTCCGTCAACATGTAAGTCTGAGGGTGTATATTCCTTTTATTTATTGTATTTTAATTATTGCATAACAATTGTAAGGTTTATGTCGAAGGTACCTCATTAAAACCGATTTCAAAACCATCTTTAAAACCTTTTTTTGCGGATTTCCAGTAGACAGACGTCGAGAAAAGACGCAGCAACTGCTGCGCCTCTTCGAAGGAGCGCAGCACCTGCTGCGCCTCTTCGTGAGGCTGCCGCAGTTCCTGCTTCTTTTCTTCTTCCTCCGTCCTCTGTAATTCGTATCAAATTAATTTCTCTTGTTTTGTTCGTCTGTTAATTCGTTCACATGATAGTTTGATAATTCATATGTATATTAACCATCACCATTAACATGTTTAAATCGTCATAAAACCGACTTAAATCCCTTATAATTCATATTTGCGGGTTTTCGTCATTAAATTCAAGTTCCGGGTTTTAGAGGTTCAATTCGTTCATATTGAGTTTCTGGGATTCGTTGTTGATAAATTTGCATCTGTTTATTTATTGTTCATCACTAATTCGTCGTCATTCATCATGTTTAGTCTAATTCGTTTAGTTAGTTAGTTTAATTAATCATTCATTAACATCGACCCTTCACATAATTAATCTGTTTAAATCCGTCTCATCCATGTTTTACTGTTTTATGACCATATTCATATGTAAATAATCTGCTAATCACTTTCATCCGAGTCTAATATCGTAATCAATCATTAAATTCACCAATCAACATTAACGGTTTGCAGTTCCGGCTTCACAGCCAGAACGCACCCTTGGAACAGACGCAGCAACTGCTGCGCCTCTTCCAAAGGGCGCAGTGCCTGCTGCGCCTGTTCCAGGGTGATTTCTGTCCCTGAATTCCGTTTCTGACTTGACCTAGTTTGTTTAGATTACGTATTAACTAACTAATATCTGTATTATCACCTTCTGATCTGTCGTGTTTTATCCTTTTATTCTTTTATTCTTTTTTTATCAAATTATCCGTTTTAGCGGTATTTTCGACATAAATCACCTGTCTCCAATGTAATTATTGTAATTTTCATTATTGTAATTTATCGTTATTGTATTTATCCTATTTCTTGTATGTTTTCATATGTAATAAGCATTAAATCCTACTTCGACATTAATTGCGTGCTAAATTAATTGTTCACCGACTTAGTTAAATCTCACATGCTAGGATTAAAACTTGGATGTTGCATTGCATGCATATAACCGACGATATATCAAGTACGAATAAACTCCCTAATCATTAGTAGAGGCCGCTATCGAGGCGGGCGGGATTAGGTGTTCGATCAAAAGAGCTTCCTAATACGTACCCTCACCCCTTACTCCAGATCTCCGTGAGCACCCGTGTTCATTGGCATCCACGAGAGTCATTCTAGACATAGAATGCTAAGGGTAACGATTGCTTAGTGTTCATGTCACTACTTTGTGTCTTGACATGACACGAGGTATTCGAACGGTTCCAATTTCCCATAAAAATTGGTGGCGACTCCTTACAAATGCAAACGCTTGTTTTCGAGCCCCTTCACCAAGCGCCCCCGTGGGCGGCCCGCTGTCCACACGAGGACGAACACAGATTCGAATGCAGGTTTGTGCGCAGTTATCCGTTACAAACCACCGTGGAGAATCCAATGCCGAGAGCAACTCGATACGGCTGTAGCAGGTAATTGTATGCACTGTGTGACAATTCAATTCCTCGGGAACATTGTCATCTTAAGACTTACGTTCCGTTGCGTTATATCAGCTATTCCTTTTCTCTTCTTTTGAATCATGTGGGGGATTGTTGGAAGTATTGCTTCAAAAGAAGCTCTCATTATCCCACATTGGTATAATTGGTGAGATTGTTATAAGTGTTGGAATTCTATGCGGTTTTTGCACAATTTCCAAGTTTGATAGTTCAGTCTTCTATACTGATTGTCGCGGTTTTTCCATAAGGATTACTCAGTCTTCTAAACAGATTATTGGCTTCTCCATGCTAATTGTGTAGTCTTTTATGGAACAAATTACAAGACAATATTTAATACGTCTCTAGATCCTTCCTTCTATTCCTATAAATACTCCATGTTTATGCTTTTTTCTACACAACACAACATCCATCCTCTCTTATATTCTCTCTAAATATTTTCTGATATTCAAAACTGATATTTGGCAATGTTCTGTAAGTAGTCCTCACTCTGAGTCTTTGTCGTACACCTTAGACTCGGACGTCGTGTAACCCTTGGGGTTGGTTGCCAAGAGGCCGTGGGTATCGAGCGGGGCAAATTCAACTTTAGGGCAGTGATTCTATCATGCCACGACATCTTTCTCTTCAAATTCTGTAAGTTTATCTGTTTAATGTTCGTCTAATAGTCATACCGCCAACAATTAATGTTCTCCGTCAATCCCCATTGTTCAACGATGTAATTCAAGGGTTTGCTCCCGAGGTTCGCTTTGTGGTTAATGGCGCAGAATACACAAAAGGTTATTATCTTGTTGATGGTATATATCCCCAGTGGGCGACATTTGTTAAGAGTTTTCCACGTCCAATGGACCCCCTAGAGAATATTGTTTAAAAAAAATGCAAGAGTCGGCAAGAAAGGACGTCGAACGTGCATTTGGTGTTCTTCAAGCTCGTTGGGTCATTATACGTAATGCGGCACGTTTCTGGGATAAAAGCATTTGAAAAATATAATGTATGCATGTGTTATACTACATAACATGATTGTCGAAAACGAAGGAGATCAAATAACCAATTGGAATTCCGATGTGGAATCAAGTTCTATTCAGTTAAGCGAAGGGTTGGTTGGTGAATTTCAAGAATCCCTACATAGACGCGCATAAATTCTTGATCGAGATATTCACAACAATCTAAAAGCGGACTTGGTTGAACATATTTGGCAAAGTTTCGGAGAAAGTGTCGAAAACTAATTCTATCGTATTTAATTATGCTAAAGTTTGTCTTTTATTATTGTTTTAAAAAAAGTTTGTATTATGTAAGAATATAATTATTTATGTCATATTTAATTTTTATGTTTTATAAATTAAGGTCATAAAAGTTATTAAATAAGTAATTATGAAATATTTTTATGTTATATTTTAATAAGTTTTAATTTTTATGGTTGTTTAATAGATAATGGATTGTGGGTCCCATTTAAGAACAAGGGAAGAACATTTGGCATTGTTGGAAGTAGTTCTTAAAATGTTAAGTTTGGTTCTTTATGATGTGGCGTCTATGTGTCAAAGAAAGAACCCATTTTCGGTTTCACCATTGCTAATGCTCTTAGTTAGACGAAATTAAGCGCAGCTTAATAATGTCCCGACGTTGAAAAAAAAAAGATATTTACTGATCTGTAGGGAACAATAGTTCAATCAAGATTCAAGCACACTCTAATCAGATCAAACCTACACTCTTGGAACTTGAATGTAACACTTGTGAGACTAGTATAAAAAAACGAAAAAATGCCCCCATGCAGGATCGAACTACAGACCTTCTGGTTTACAAGACTGACGCTCTACCACTGAGCTATACGGGCTCTTGCTCCAAGTATTAAACTACTAATATTTAAATCAGAATATATATAATCGCCTTAGTGAGTAAAGGCAATTGTTGTATAATAAACTTGTGTAAAATAGCCTCACACGAGTGTAAATAAAAACTTGAGAATAAAGAGTTAGCTGAATTGATACCATGAAGTTTGGGCCTTGGGGGTTTTATTTTCAACTGATATAAGTGCGCACATTTGAACCAATAGAAAAAAAGTAAAACCTTGGTAAGAAAAGAAAAGAAAATCACTAAGTCTGAATTCGAGTTAAATTCTGATTGCCAATTATTATTGTTCTTCGAGAGACAATTTTGGTTTGTAAGTTGTTTATTCAATTTGTTTTGATTATACATCCTTTAATTTTGCTTATTGTTTTGGTATCCTTTCTCTCTCGATCAATTTTTTACGTTTTTCTTATTTAATGATCTCCGTCATTTTCTTTATGTATCCTCTCTAGCATGTACGTACAAGTTGATAATCTTTTCCATTTATGTTACTTTTCCGCTTTCTATATTTTTGTAAAGCATGTCTCTAGTATCTTAGTCTTTATGCCAAAAACAAACGTAAAGAATTGATCTAAACGGATTGAGTACAATGGGTACACTATGATCTTTGCTTGAATTTCTGCAATCTGTTTGATTTCACCTATTTTGATTGAATTTTGTCTTGCAATCTGTTTGAGATGAATTGATGAAATTAGATTAGTTGAAGTTCATAATTCCATCAAGTTGAAGAAATTGCCAATAGATTGATTGATACTATCACGTTGACACACTATAAAAAAATAAAATAAGAAAAATAAGTTTTACAATTGCTTGTTTTTCACCGGTTGTCGAAATCAAGATGAACTACATTTAGCTCTGTTATTTCGAGTCTTTGATCGTTTATTTTGGTTGAGTATCGCGTGTCCACTTTTTCCGCATAGAAGTGACCCATAGACACTATCCAAGTCAAAAACCTAAATTTAATTTCACAAAATAGCGTATCTCACTCTTGTAGCCGAGTCTGAGTAATTTAATGCTATAGTTCCGTAACAGGAACCCTGATACTTCTTCAATGTCTGTTTATCCTTGTGTAAGTGGATTAACCAGTGCAGCTTTTGTAGAGGATGTACTTCTCCATAGGACGCTGACAGTCGGTACAAACCACCTTGGTTGGAACACCAGCAGCAGCTACTGAAAGGAATTCAACCCGATTGCAATGAAAACCTGTGTTGTTACCGGCTTGGAAATAGCAGCGATAATTTGATCGCCCTTTGCTTGAATTATTTCAGTAGTTCCTGGCTTTCCGAAGGATGCCCACCCTTCATGTCCGCTACCAAAGCTCAGAACAGACATGACTTGCTTGATGATATTGTCATTGTAGACATTGTTATGACTGTACTGCATTCTGGTGTATAGCATTGATTCGAGCCTAATCCAGAAGTACGTGACAGAAGTTACATTGGGTATAGTGTGAGCGATTTTCTCTGCAGTGATTATTTTGATGATTCTCTCGATTGCCTTCTTGGCGTTAGGCTTGCCTATATAGACTAGCTCAATCTTTATTCCTGTTTTTTTGAATTGCTCTTTCATGGTAGTTGTGAATTTGCGGATCCATTCAATGTCTTCTCCTCCGAAGAAGCATACATGAGTGTTGGGTTGTGCCGCCTCTACAAAAATACAAAACATATTAGGAATTTAGCATGAGAGATTTACAGCAAAAAAGGGACTGTTTCCGGATGACTCATGTTGTCGGATTCTTACCCATTTGCTGAATTCAGGAATGATAGAGGCTAACAAGAAGTCGGGTTTCCAAGTCTCCTTTTTCCACAACTCTTCCACCTTCTCTTTTGTGAAAGGGTAAGCAGAGTTACCCCAAATGATAAGCATCCCGGGTCGTCTCTTTTCCGACAGGAACCATCCCTACAATGATCTGCTTCTTTGCAAATCCCAAATATTCCCTTATAAATCTCTTACACTCCATCAAGCAATGAAGGATGTAACAAAGTGTACCAAGACATCTTATGCAACCAATGTTTAGTAATGGTTTTAAAATCAGTAGCTGTTTAATTGTGAAAATGAGTTAAGAACCCTATTAGAAATCAATAATTATGAAGAATCTAAAAAAAATTGGGAGAAAGAAAGATAACAATACCAACGCAAAGTACGAATACCATAAATAAATCCATAATGTAAACATGTATCTGCAGAATTGAAAGCGTACGCCATGAAAAGAAAAAAAAAAAAGAAAAAAAAAATTAAGCTACAGCAAAATGCTAGGAATAACACGAATTCTCGCTTCTCAAAGAGCTAGAGGGATGATGGAATAGCAATTGATCACATACTCAAGGTTGGTTGACTAACTGCCAGAGGTTCAGCTCAAAACCATTGGTAAGACAAACATAGTTGTATTCTCTTATTCATGGGGAGGATCTCAAATCACGGGCTCGGTATCCTTTGAACAAAACCAAGCTCTCCCAATACTTCTCCAGTTTTAAATGAGAGCTCATATATTTTTTGAACGGCTGTACTTGACAACTGCCTATATTATAAATCTTATTCCCGCAAATAAAATAGCCGCCATCACTCTCACAATAGAACACTTTCTCAAGCTTACCATGGCACAACTCGAATACTTCATAACCATCCTCACTTGAATTCCCTGAAAACGATAGAGTCCACGGCCCCTTTTGGTTGTCTTGTTCTAACATCCATATGCTGGAACTTACTTTAGAAATACCCAAAACGGCTAACGACCCCCCAAGAAAAAACAGAAACCTCAAGGAGCCTTTTTCTTCGCAAGTAAATGGCAGTTCCAAAAAGGTTAATTTTTCCTGATCGAAGTCGAAGGAAACAAGATGAGTAAATGCATTCCTATGGTTATCAATTTTTCCAAGCCAGTGTCCTGCGCCTCGAAAGAAAACAGCAGTTGATACATAGTCAAATAGGCCACGCCTACTATGATTGTTGAGAATAGCGACATTAAGGGGATCTTTTCTGACGGTCCATTCTTGATTACTGAGTGTATATACTGCAAAATAGATTATTCCATTCTCTACACCGCGAATATAGTCAGGGGCAAACCCAATCACTTTATAATCTTGACTACGAGGGGCGAACCCAAACAAATACCAAACAAAGTCGCCGATCCAATCTAAGCGAAGTGGGCAAGTTGGAAATAAAAACGATTTGCGAATACAAGGGTTCCATAATCTCAATTGTTTAAGGTGACCGTGAGGAGCATATAGTCCCACTAAAATCAAGCCATTACAGCTACCTATAATACGGTACTTTCCCGAATGTGTTCTAAAAATGCGATCGATTTTACCAAGAGTTTCAGCATGGCGAACTGTCAATACACAACCTACGTCTTCAGAGCATCCCATACCCTCAAAGGATAACAATAATTTATTACTCGTATTATTTTCAGAATTGATACGCGAATGTTGGAAATGCATGTGAACGAAATCAGGGTTATCGATAATGGAACGCCAAGATTTACATACGCACCTGAATCGTAATAGAGTTTTCACCGGTAATGTTGGGAAAATTTGAATCAAAATTTCAGGTGGGATATACGGCAAATTCGATGATGACGTGGGTTTCTTGCTGCTCCTCATTGTTTTTACAGCACTATGTTACTTGGTGGTAAACTCTCAGATGTAGAGATTTTGAGGAATAGCGTGAGGCGCCGGTGGTAAATGGTAATTGTATGGTGTAAATAAATGGGTGGTTGGTGGTAATTGTTGGGTAAAATAACAATTTATTCCCTTTTATAAACCACTTCTCTAAAATAACTTCCTTATTAAAACTTTAATTAGGAATTGTTTGGTTGATCAAAGAAGTTAATTTTCCTAAGAACCTACAATTTATGGGAATTAAGTTCCCTCATCCAATTCGGGTGAATTTCGGAAAAGTGTTTGGTTGCTCAGGTATGAATTAAATTCCACAGGAACTTCCAATGACCAAGGGGGAGTAGGTAAGCAACTTTCCACATCATGTAGGCATTGAAAGTTCCTGTGAAGTTCTAATTCCAACCTTTTCCAATACTTATGGCAACCAAACAACCCATGTTTTTCAAAATCATGTGATTTTCCAATGCCTATGTTTTCTAAGTGGCAACCAAACGATATGATGTTCTCAGGTCAAAAATTACACCCATTTTCACATTCCGGTGACATAATCCGTCAAAATTCAAATTTTCGGTTTTAAAACCTAAATTTATGATGAAATTGCCCTTCTTTATATTTTTATATACTCCCTCCATACCAGACCAATGGTAACAGACTTTTTCACACTTGTCGAGACACGTTTTGCAACGTAAATATCTTTCGTTACACAATATTAAAAATTATAAAAATTTGATATTCTTATAGCATTCACGACGATAGATCAAACAAGATCTCACGTGACTAAATTTTGTCTTATAGATTAAGAATAATATCGGAGATTTCCTACGACCATGAATAGTGGAAAAACGGTCAATGTTACCATTGGTCTGATATGAAAGGAGTATATTTCCTCATGTTGTTCTTGCTGTTCGTTTAAGTCTTTGGCGTTCACCATTAACACCTGCGATTCTTCCCTCACTTGCCCACCATCCTCCATATCTTATTTCCATACTTTAACATCACCCCAATTACCCAAAAACCCTAAACCCTAAACCCCTAATTCAATTTTAGGGTTTCTTTAACCTCCAAAATTCAATTTTTGTTACTGGTTCCAAAAAATTAAGAGTAATGGTGGTACGATGATGGAGGCGACAATTTCATTGCTATTATAACACCCCCCATACCAACGTGCCTTACCAAGACCACCTAATGCCTGAGAGTGCTACCATCTCGGTTACCCGAGGCAATGAATATCAAATAGACCATAATAGAACGTATTTTAAATAGATAGTTTAAGTGAATACATCAAAATCCAAAAACGATAAAGTAAGATACAACTGTTCCAAATCCACAAACCAACTAAAGTAAATAAAATGTTTGATAATATAGAAGAAGACTTCTAAACGACTCGTGATGACTCAAGCCCAGCTATCCCTCGCACATCCATATCATACCTACTCAATAACTGCTCACCATCCCCGAATGGATCACCACAGTTTTTAAAACAATTAAACGGGGTCAGTTACTGCATACACGATATAAGATAATACAACAACAACAACAACAACAACAACAACAACAATACACACAATTATCCAACACCGTTACATCATCAATCACCTGACTATCCTGAAGGTCTAGTCTTGCCAGATTACGGCCGCAACCAGTAACCAACACAGCCAGTGAGGGACCGCAGCCGTTCCCACCTAATGCCTGCTCATCTATACCGAGCGCAAACTCATGTTCCTTAATGTGCACATTCCCTCTTGTGGCGGGTTCCAGAAGGGGCGAATCAAGAGCGTGAAGCCACTCCCGCAAGTGACTCCACTCAGCCAAGAGTGCACCTCGCGAACCACAGACAACAACAACAACCAACTATAACATCAACAATTACCAATTCAAATACGATATAAACAATTGCCATTAATCAACAATCAATCAACCATCTCGTATCATGTAAACAACAACTGAGTAGGAAACCCTACCTGGAAATGCAATCACCACAATCGTCACAACAACAGATCAGAAACGTTCCTCTATGAAATCACCTTCTATCAATCATACAATCATAATCTAATACTAGTAATACTCCTAAAATCCCCAAATGACCCAATTAGAGTTTAAACCGAAGTTAACGATTCAACATAAAATCTGTACTAGGATCTTACCCACAATACAGCGGTCTCAACGGTATAAAGAACTCTGAAATACGACGACTCTAGCCCCTCGGATTTGATAGCAATGCGAGAGAAGGATCTTACGTTATTGTTTGTTTTTCTCTTGTAAAGGTTTTAGAATAAGTAAAGAGGTAAAAGAATATGACGGAAAGGTTTATATAATCTTTTCACGCGTTGTTATCAAACTCGGCAAAACCCGTATAAACCAATTTACTCGATCGAGTACCGCCTACTCGATCGAGTTGTCCTTACTCGATCGAGTATCCATCGGGCAGAACCCACTCCAGAACGCAAAACTAACTTACTCGACAAAGTAAGCGTTACTCGACAGAGTACCCAACAGCTCATAAATCTGAGATATTACAGCAACGATATAGATAACGATACTCAAGAGCAAGCTGCTTGAAGTAAAAAGAATGTGTTGGTTTTTTTTTTATCTTGGCGGCGGTACTTTTGATGTCTCTTTGGTTGCTATTGATAAAGTGGTGAATATTTCGACAACAGACTAATTAAACAACTTGTTGCCAAGTTTCAGAGGAAGCATGGAAAGGATATTACCTGGAATAGTAAAGCTATTGGAAGGTTGAGAGCGGCTTGTGAGAGAGCAAAGAGGATACTTTCTTCGACGTCTGTAACTAATATAGATATCGATTGTCTTTTTGATGGGATTGATTTCTCAACAAGTATTTCTCGAGCACGATTTGAAAAGTTGAATTTGGATTTGTTCAAGAGTTGTATTGATTTGATCAACCAATGTTTGAAAGATTCGGGATGAAAAAATCTATAAAATTAGCCAAATAAACCCCTCAACTTTTCTGGGTTAAGAACACTTTTATTTTTGGTGAAATCCGGGTTAAGAACAATGTTGATGATAATTGTTGATGTCGAGTGGCAAAAATTTAGCGACTCAGAGTTGTCGTGCGTCATGGCTATGGTGTTTTAACCTGGGTTGCTGCGAATTGGTGGTACAGATGACGGAGAGACGAGTTGTTGGTGGTGAATGGCTGACTCGGTTTCGATTCCGAGTTCGCAATTAAAGATGGAGATGGTGGTTGTCTAGAACACATGTCTTACAAATGGGTACGAAGATGAATTTATTGGGGCAAAACGTTCATAAAAAAAGAGACCCCACCTGAAAGTCCAAATTGGTGCAGTTTTTGACCAGAGAACATTGTATGGGAGTAAATTATTAAAACAATTTCATAAGGGAGTTATTTAAAAAAAAAAAGTGGTTTATAAAAGGGAAGAATTGTTAATTTAGTCTAATTGTTACTTTGTTAGGCCCCGTTACTTTGGCTTCTCATCTCACCTCTTGAGCATTAATTAATGGGAAATCCTATTCATTTTTTATTTTAATTAGTTTGCATACCCATTTGTGTTTCAACTTCATTCCCCGACAAATATAGTTCTCGTACCGAAAATATTTTACTCTACTAGTTAAGAAAGAGGTATTATGAATAATAGGTTCCAGGTTCG
Source organism: Silene latifolia (assembly GCF_048544455.1). NCBI lineage: Eukaryota > Viridiplantae > Streptophyta > Magnoliopsida > Caryophyllales > Caryophyllaceae > Silene > Silene latifolia. The sequence continues at coordinate 15,963,634 of NC_133531.1, forward strand.
AATTCCCCCTCCCCTATTATAGTGCAACTAAGTTCGAGTTTTGTTGAACCAAAAAAAAAAAGATAGTTCTCTTCAACCCTCTTATAAATTGAAGAAAAAGTGGTTAATTACTGTCACCCCTTAAATAAAAAACAAAGAATTGGAGTCCTAATTTTATGGTGAAAAATTTTTCCTTACTAAATTTAGAAAGGGGAGAATGAATAATAATCATGTGATAATATTTGAAGGAAAATGGATAACTAAATAGGATGTGCACTAACGTTGGATTAATAGAAGACCGAGAAAATTGTTGTCAACCTGAGACTAATTGAGAGCATTTTGGCCCCGATTCTCAAAAATGAGTTTTTGTTTTTCAAGTTTAATTTTTCAAAAGTGTTTTTCAAAAGCAGAAACAACAAATAGTTGCTTCTATTTCTATGGGCAAAAATTTGGATTTTTAGCTTTTGAGAATTTTTGTTTAACTTTTAGAAAACGAAGTGTTTGGGCAAAAAGTGTTTTTGAGTCCAAAAACACTTTTACAAACTAGGCCAAACATACACTGAGTTAAAATAATTGATTGTGAATTTATCTACTCTCTCATCCTGATTAATCGTTTACCTATTTTACTTTGGATGTTTCAGTCTATTATTTAACTCACTATTTTAGAAATGCATTTAATAGATGACTTGATTTTTCTCACTCAATTTGGTCTACTTCGTGCAGTACTTAAACATGAAATTTAAAAAAATTACTTCGTGCATTACTTTGAAGCTATCAAAACAGTGTAAGAGTATCTGGATAAGGGTTAAAAATGCCTTAAAAAAATACTTCCGTGTCCGGTCATTTTTTTTTTACCTATTTCATTTTTTTGGTATTTTAGTCAATTGTTTAACTTTCTATTTTGGTAATACTTTTGAAAAATAATTTAATTATTTACACTCAATTTGGCTCACTTATTATTAAATAATTAATCTTCTTTTTTTCTTGGTTTTGTGTCAAAATCAATAATAAGCAGTTTTTCTCTATATATATATCACTTAATTATTATGTCGAGTTGTCGACCATGTGTAAGTTTGAAATAATGTAGGGCGTAGAGTTGAAGTCATTTTTTTTTTTTTGACAACGATGTAGAGTTGAAGTCATGGAGCAAAAACAGAGTGAAATGAAGCAAATCTTAAACAGTACTCGTGCTGACTCTGCTGAGTCACCACCAAGTCAAGTGGATTGACTTAAACAAAGTAACCAAACACATTCATCCATACAGACCATAATTCCATATTTACGTCTTTACTCAAACCACTAAAGAGCTCTCACCTTACTTCTAAATTAGTTTGAAGTGTTTGTCGGCATCTCAACATCGAACATGCCCTCCATCCTTTTAGGAATTTAGGCAAATATTATTATACAACCAGTTGTATAATAAACATTGTACAACCCTATACATTAATCCGAGCTTATGTGCAATTTTATTGAGTTTTGTAAGAGTGTGTTTTTATGTTGAAGGTGTGTAATTCAAAAACTTTAAAGCGTTTTTCGATTCTTTTAAACAAAACTCGAAAACTTTAGACAAATTTGGATTCTACACCATACAACCGTATACAACTGGTTGTATAATCTACTAATTGGCCAATGTGCTACATCCCCTTAATTAATACGGAGTATATTATGACCTTATATTAAGTGAAAATTGTAAGTTACCATCTAATATTTTTAGTATTATACAAATTATCACTTTGTATTCATCCCCCTACTACTAAGAGAATAAAAATTCTAGGCAAATATTATTATACAACCAGTTGTATAATAAACATTGTACAACCCTATACATTAATCCGAGCTTATGTGCAATTTTATTGAGTTTTGTAAGAGTGTGTTTTTTTATGTTGAAGGGTGTGAATTCAAAAACTTTAAAGCATGGCTCAGATTCTTTTAAACAAAACTCGAAAACTTTAGTACACAGCTCGGATTCTACACCATACAACCGTATACAACTGGTTGTATAATCTACTAATTGGCCAATGTGCTACATCCCCTTAATTAATACGGAGTATATTATGACCTTATATTAAGTGAAAATTGTAAGTTACCATCTAATATTTTTAGTATTATACAAATTATCACTTTGTATTCATCCCCCTACTACTAAGAGAATAAAAATTCTCTTATTTTTCTCTCCAAAAGGCATCTAGCTAATTAAGGTAACAAATTAATTTTTTTTTTCATTACATTATTATCTTTTCAATTAATATATTCTTATAATTAAACTCTAATCTTTAAATTAAAATTCATATTTATGACTTATTCATTAAAATCCATAATTTATTATGCAATCATTTCCATTTTCATAGATATTATTTTTCATTAGTTACACTCTAAAATTACGCAAACTTCTTCTTATGATTATTGTCATCACTTACACCATAAAATTACATAACTCTGTTTCTTATATTATCCTTCATCAATATGGTGTATATTTTAAATGACGTAATAATTTTTATGTATTTTTTTAATTAAAAAAAAATATTAGTCTAATTATTCGTAAATCGTCTTTTTAAGTGCGTGGTATACTGTTTTTATCTGTTTTTGTTATAAGGTTTATACGCGTTTTAATTAAATTTTATGTTTTTACATCACTAAATTGTAATTTAATGTCATAAATTAGTTTCATGCAATGATATAGCATTATAGAGTTAATTTTTATAGTAAAGTAAAAATGGTTTAAGACAAAAATAACTTAACTTAAAGTGTCTTTTCATTGTAATAAACTTTTATTTTCTACCTCTTACTAAGATTAAATTAGTACATTATAACATTAAAGGTACAGTTAATTTATGCAATTAATTTAATGAGAATTTCTCTTTATAAAACAAAACTAAAAAATACCGTGCTGTAGCACAGGGATCTACACTAGTTTATTACTCCCTCCAATTTTCTATTATCTTCCCTCTTTCCCTTTTCACATAAGTTTGATTATCTTCTCTCTTTCCTTTTTTGGTAAGTTTCATTCATTTTTTATTAATTTCTCTCTCCTAAAAAATCAACAACTCTTATTACTTTATCTATTCTTTATTCATCATTCATTCTTTATTATTTTCTCTCACCTATAAATTTCACAACTTACAATACTTTATTCTACTTTATTTCTTCTTTCTTCCCCTTTCTTAATTTTTGTGCCCAAAAGAAAGGGGAAGATATAAGGAAATAGGAGGGAGTACTAACTAGTGTAGAATTGTAGATTCCGCGCAAATGCGCAGTAAATATAGACCTTTTAATTTTTACCGTAATACTTATAAATTTTAAATTTATATCTCAAGAATTTTTGTAAAAAAAATTAATCAAGATAATTGAATAATTCTATGAAATGTGTTTTTTATGAAAATATTTTGACTACCTCAAATTATTTTAATAAATTCTTTTTTCGTCACGAAATTAATAATATGAGTAATATAGTTTTATATCAATTTTGTTTTATTTTTGTTAAAAGATTATACTTTATGTTTAATGATGAAAAGATTTTTCTAAATGAGAAATTAGTTTAATAAATGAAAATCTAATTTGTTTTCATATATAAGCTTGAACATTTTGGAGGGAGAACTTTAGAGAACTTTTATTTTTTTAGACTTTAGTATATAGGAGGATTTTCGATTGGTTTTTTACTTTATTTAAACTCTTAGGAATTAAGGGAAATAATTCTTTGAATAAAATACTTTAGGAATTTTTATTATGTTTCTCTATTTTTCAAATTTTGCTTCATACTTATTTAAAACAAGTTAAGAGTGTCATGATCTCAAATATTATTTAGTTTACTTTTTATTTTATTTTTAATTACAAAATTAGTGTTACCCCTTTAAGTATATCTAATTTAATTTTTATTTATTTCCTTATTAAAATAGAGAAATTTGCAACACCCATATATATTCATTTGTTTCCTTTTTTAAGTATTAGGCTCTGCTTGGTAAAACGAACAGAGAAGATACCTGAAACATGAAAAAGTACCTGGAAACTGAAACCTGAAAAAGGTAGCTGGAAATTAGGAACTGAAAAGGTAATTGATTATATAAAAAAATTATTTGGCAAACTAACTGAAAAGGTAGCTTATTTTGGTAAAATGACGTAAAAGAATATAATAATTATTTAATATATTATATATTGAAAGGGTAAAAAGGTAATATTACCAAGAATCGGGTACCTGAAATGTGAAATGCTACTCTAGGTAGCATTTCATTTCTGATAGCTTATTTGGGCAAATAAGTTATTTGTCAACCATTTCCAGAAAAATAAGCTACCTGAAATTTTTATCAAAAAGCTATTTCAGTCAAAACGGGTACATGAAATGTCTTGCCAAACGGAGCTTTAGTAGATTTGGAGGGAAACTTTTAGATAGACTTATTCTTTTAGTATAAGGGGAATGATTGATGCCGTAACCAATCAACTAAATCTTTCAGCTTTACATGTTTATTATTTAAGTTAATTTTGGTAATGATTGAGTAAATCCTTGTTAATATATTATGAATTAATGATATAACAATGATTGAGGAAATTCTTGTTAATATATTACGTTATATTTTTTGAATTCGCAGAACTGACCCAAGTGTGTTTAGTAGAATGCAAAAATAAAGGCCCAATTAGAAATTAATATAGTTTAGGCGGGAAAAAGAATCACCTATTTATTTAGTAAGTAGAGGATTATCAACTGCCTTATCATGTACTCCCTCCTATTCATTTTAACTCTCCCCTTTTAAAAGGGCACGTAAATTAAGGGGAGGATTATTTTATTGTAAAGTATTGTGATGGTGTAAGGTAATTGGAGAGATGGAAGGTATTATTGTGGGGTAAGATGATTAAAATAAGTATTGTTGTGGGGTAAGATGATTAAAATAAGATAAAGTATGAGTATTGTGGGGTATTGTTATGGGCTAAGGTGATTAAAATAAGTATAAAACTTTACTAAATAAGGAAAGAGAGAGAGTTATATGAATAGATGAAAAAGGAAAGGGGGAGAGTTAAAATGAATAGGAGGGAGTATATATCTCAACTCACATCGTATTTCAATACCGATCATATTTTTACTTATTTTTCGATTCGATTACCAACTAAACTTACAAATTACATTAACTAAACCTCAATTCACTCCATAAACCCCATTTACATATTTCAACTCTTTTAATTCAAAGCAGTGAAATTCAATGCCTCTCTCCTTCTTGTCTTCATCTTCTTCCCCACGGCAGCTAACTTTTCCTTGATGCTCATCATCTTCCCAACTAAGGCAAGTTATTGTAGTTCAATTGTTTTTAAATTTCTGAGCTAATTTAGGAATTAGTATTAGATCCATTGATTAGGGTTAATTTTCTGAGTTAATTTAGGGCTTGATTCTTTAACTGTACACAGTAATTTATTTGTAAAAGTCCTAATTTGTTCTAAATTTATGGCTAAAATAGTGTTTATTGACAAAATCAAGTCCAAAATTGAGCGCCTTTAGTTGTAGTCAATTCCAAATTTATGGGTTAATTTTAAGATGAACAATTTTTTTTTGTCTTTTCTCCACTATATAGACCTAATGTCATCATATCAAATGGAGGTCAACCTACTCCTTTAGATGTTGGCAAGTGGAGGTGTGGCTTTTCTGTTTATCAACAAGCTCAAATCTGATCAGATTAAAATAAACATGGACTAGGTAAAGATTGGTAATCTGATGACCTTCATCGACGAGGAGAAGAAGAAAGCATTAGCTGAAATAAGGTACACGAAAGATGCAACAATGAAGGTTTAACAGAGAAGATGTACCTGAAATTGCTCGCTGATTTCTAGTGATGATCAATTAAGGATTGATTAAATTTGGTGATGATGTCAATTTAAGGGTTCAAATGTTCAATAGCTCATGTTTGAGTAATGATGGGTGATGTTCTTTAATTTTGGGTTTTGATTCTTTGACCAGTAAGTTTGTAACTTGCAATTTTGGGTTTACATCTAAAAAGTATTTTAATTAACAACACATGAATGATAACTCGAAAAATAACTAGAAACATGATCGGTATTGAAATACGGTCTGAGTTGAGATATATACATTATAATGTAGTAAATGAATGCACCAAAAATAATGTAGTAAATGAAATACAAGGTGCTAATTTGTAAAATACGGAAAATACTTGGAGGTAACTTACAATTTTCACTTATATTAAAAAGTACTTTGCACTCTATTAACGTAAGGGTTCTTTAATTTAAGGTGTCAGAATTGATTGAAATGGAGTGTAATATCATGGAGGTATGTAGTTAAGATCCCATATTATTTACATATTAAAAAAAAAAACATTCAAAATAATTTTTTTTTGGATCTATAGTTTTAAATTAATTTCTTTAATAAGAACCTTCTTTTTTCAAAGAGTAGAAGATAAATAGCACTGAGTAATTCTCTTCTACAACAGTCTTTTCGTGTTTTTTTTTTTTTTTTTTTTTTTTTTTTGATAAACACTGACCACTACTCTTAAATAGTGATTGCTTTGGAAAAAATGGTCATTATTTACCCAAAAATAATTATTATTTATCAAATAAAATTCACATTTTTCTTGAAATACGAACAACGGTCATACAACCCAATATCGGTATTGCTTTTTCACATACGCCTTTTACTCTTTCACATACGTAGTTTACAATATTACCCTTCTCATTTCTTCATTCCTTTACCCAATCAATTTTTTTATCCCTTCCATAATCCCCTCCACCATTAAATCACCACCACCCATCTCCATTAACCACCACACACCTCCATTAACCATCACCTCGCCAGAAATCCGTCACTCCGGCCGACCTCACGTCTGCCGACCCCGCGCTTGTGATTTCAGACAATTATAAAAGCCAGACAAAAGAAAGCACCACCAACAAGTACATGAGACAGTCATAGCCGTTATGACCAATTTGATTCCATAAAAACTAATATGTCAATACATGCATGTCATTTACCCTTTTGAATGAATTACTGTACATCTCAGTTGTTGTTTGACATAGAGAGCGTACAAACATCAACAAGACTATGTAGCTGATTAGCTAGGTGACAATGCCTTCCGCCATACATAATTGAATAACTTGTAGTGTGATTAATTGATTATAAACCCTAATTTTAGACAAAATAATTAATAAACAATAAAAAAGTTTTTAATAATTGCTAAACAAATTAGTATTACTTTTTTTTTTTGAAGAGAAACAAATTAGTATTACTTCATTAATTGAAAATTTTGAAGAATTGTAATCTATTGTTCAAGTTTTAGAAGAATTAGGTTTTCATTTTAGGGAAAATGATATATAAAAAACCTAATTTGTTTAGATTTAGGAAAAGGGTAGAGTATGGAAACTTTATGAAAAAAAGTATGTGAAAGAGTAAAGTCCGTATGTGAAAGAGCAACACCCCAATAGAATTTACAATACTAAATGATAATAATACTAGTTGAGCAAATAGCCAATGGCCAACCTCCAAGTGGAGGAATACTCGTACAATTTAATACGGAGAAGTATTAGATTTAGATTAGATATAGAAGATATAGATTCCTACTATTAGTTATCCATAAAGTGGGCCTTTGAATTACACAAAATCTCCTTTATAAATACCCACCTCACAACTGGCCCATTTTCACCATTACTTTCCCTTCACCATTCTTCACCTTAACCTAAAATTTAATTCCATGCTTTCTATTTCTCTTCCGTCAACCGTCACCTCTCCCAAGCCCTTCTACCAATCACCTCACTCCACGTGTCACTCCTCCAACCTCCTCATATCGCCGAGATCCGTCAACCTCAGGCGCATCACTTGCGCCGCAACCGCCACAGCCGCCACTGCAACGACTTTCGCTGGAGTTGAAACGACAGCGTTTTCGTCGTTATACGATGTTCTTGGAATTTCTGCTGCCGCATCGAACGGCGAGATTAAGGCGGCGTACCGCCGCTTAGCGCGGTCGTGTCATCCTGACGTGGCGGGAGGTAGCGAGGATGCTACTGCTTTTATTCGTATTAATGATGCGTATTTGACGCTTTTGGATCCGGAGAAGCGTGCAGTATATGATCGGAGCTTGGTTTTACGGCAGCCATTGACTGCTGCGAGGTTTTATCGGATGTCGGCTTCGCCTTCGTCTTCGTCGTCGTTTTGTAGGTCTCCGAGGAGGAATTGGGAGAGTGATCAGTGCTGGTAGATATCTAATTTATCGATACTCCCTCTATTTCAATGAATTGTATACATTTTCTTCGGAATGGATGTAATAATTAATGTTGAAAAGGTAGGATTGGAGTTTTGTGTATAGTTGTGTGTAATTAGAGGTTATGGTTGTGCTCAATTATGAATATTAATGTAATTGGCTAATTAATCTAAATAAATTAGATATTTATATATGCCTTTGGTACATTTTTGCCTTTTTGGACAAGAAAACAACATTATTAGTGTCTTTATTCTAAAATGATTCGGAATCAGCCTTTTGGGACTAAGGTTTCTTATGTTGTTGATTCGGAATCAGTTTATATGAACTCATGAAGGATCTTTCAAAATCGGATGTATTATTAAATTGTGTTAAGTTGATAAGAAAGTCTTTCTTGTAAGTTGTAATCTTGCAAATTGCAATGAATGTAATGAAAACCTCAAAACACGGGTGTTTAAAACTAATGAAGGTCTTATGCTCCCAAAAAAAAAAATGAGGGTGTCGAATATGATTGTACATATGTGCTATACTTTAAGGTTTGAATTGAAATTCATGAATAAACTTGTAAATTTAATGATCAAAATTATAGTCATGTCTCGAAAAATTTACAAGTCATTAAAATGGAGGAATTATACTCAAATGTTGATGGAAAATCGCGAAATTGGTGGTGGACACTAGAGTTTTAAGAGAATTGTCTGAGTGAGAATGTCGACTAGTTTGAAGTCGTAGTCAATTTGGAGTTATCCTTCAACCAATGTTATGGGGAAAGAAAGGCATGAGATATTGTCGATATCTCGTTAATGAGTTATGTGTGGTCTATAATTTTGCTTAGTAAAAAAGAAAAAAAAAATCACATATTTGTTATTCATCCCATTTCACTGATATTATTATTAACGGACGGGAGAAGCATAAATATTAGATTTACATTTCATGCATTCATGCCTCTTTATATTATGCTTCATCTATTCCGGTGATTAGATATCATTTTGATGTATATTATTCAATAGTTAAGTATTCTGTAGAATTAAATTGGCAATAATGTACTTCGTAGACTCGCCTCTTGGGATTCACATAACCTTAGCCCTTAGGGTAAAATTATTGGTAGTCTTGAGATAAGACTTTGGGTGAGTCTTGACCCCACTTTCAAAGGAAATTATCCACTGAGTGGATCACTTTTTTTTTTTTTTTTTTTTTTAAGTTTATAAAAAAAAAAGTGAAATGGAAAAGTAGAGTTTGAGGTGAGCGCGTGACTCTGGCTGATAATGTATGAAGTCTGAGTTGAGTCTAAATAATAAAGAAATAATAAAAATTAGTGAAAAGCTTATGTGTCAGAATCTTAAAACTTTAGTGAGTTTTACCGATAATCTTACCCTTAATCTTGTGATTTTTTGGAAATTAAAAGAACGAGGGAATCACGAAATTAATTTGTTGCTAAGTGGATAGATCCTCTCCAATTCTAAAAGGATTTTAGAGCTCGATGGTCCAACTATCCCAAATCAATTACCAACAAAAACTTTGGGGGAAATGAAAGGCTGATATCAAACATTTATGTGGCTTATGCTTACATGGGGATGTTTTTCAGAACCCTTGATTTTCTTCAAATCCCTTATGCACTAAGTTAGGCGGTTAGGCCTTTGATTTGCAATAACTGAACCATCCAATACTTTTCAAAACCAGAGAGGATCAATTGGCGTTTCCTATATGTGGTTGATATTCATACAATATACCACGCACTTTCCATTGGTTATGTGTAATAGCGGCCTTTGATTTTCTTCAAGGCCCTTATGCACTATGTTAGGCGTTTGATTATCTTCAAGGCCTTCATGCACTATGTTAGGCCTTTGATTTGCCATAACTGGACCATCTGGTATTTTTCAGAATTGGCGAAGATTGTGTGTATGTGGTTGATACTCGTACAATATATCATGCACTTTCCGTTGGTTATGTGGTTGCATTACTTGCATAACAATCTCGTTTGGTGAAGTATGAATGGTAGAAGGCGGTTGCGTGTCAATATTATTTGTTGAAATATGAATGGTTGAAATCTTGAGTAGGAAATGAAGTTTTTTTTTGTTTTGTTTCGCATTCCATGTCATATATTCATTTGGACACATCATCTATCTACTAAAAAAATAGGTGATTTCTATCATTTTCTCGCCAAAAATCATATTCTAAAAAATGGAAACTAATGATAATTATGTTCATTTACTAAATAAGGAAACTAAAAATTACAAATACATCTATTATATTTTCATTAAAATTAATCTTTTCATCAAATTAGAGCATCCATAAGGGTGAGCAACAACTCAACGAACTTAACTTTCCACATCACCTTTTTGAGCTATAACACTTTTAAGCTACAAACTCCTCCAATGGTTAAGCTATAAGAGTTGTTGCTTAGATGAACCCAAATACATTTATTTAATTGGCATATATCACTTTGTGGGTCCATTTGAGCTACTAGCTCCATGGAGCTAGTTGCTCAAATTAAGCTAGTTCATGTGGAGCTCTCCAATGATTGAGCAACTAGCTTGAAACTTTAAAATTTTGCAAGTAAGTCCTTTTGCTCAACCATTGGAGATGCTCTTATACGGAGTATTATTTTTACTAAACTCTAAACTAGAATATATTAGGTAAAATAAAATAAAATTGATATAAAACTATAAATTGTTGAATCATTTATTGATCCTATTATTAGATGATGAGTTGACTCATATTCTGTATAAAACCAAAACTAGAAATCGTTGTTATTACTTTCGTGATCAAAAAAATTTAAATATATATATATATATATATATATATATATATATATATATATAAATTGAAAATCATTAACTTTATGCTATAAAAATATTTTCATTAAAATATATTTCAACTCATTACTCAATTCTCTTGACCAATTTTCAGTTTTTACTTTTATTTATCAAAGCAAAATACAACTATGAGAAATATAAACAATTATAAGATACCATATTATATAATTAACTTTATAAAAATACTAAACTTTAAGTAACGTGCATATAATGCACGAGGTCTAAACTTGTTAACAAATAAAATAAATAAACATATTCTATATCTCAAAATAGGGTGATTTTCTTACATAATGCTATGAAACAAATTAATTCCGATCGTATGGCTATTTGAAACATAATTCTTACCATATAGTTAAGTTAGGATTGGATAATCCAAAGCAAAAGGGGTGGAAAGAACAAAAAGTAAATTTACCTTATTATTGTCTTGTAAACAAATTATTCCCTACATATTGTTACTTTAATTTATAATTTCAATTATGATAAAAGAATTTAAAATATTTTTTTTTATTTAATGTGTGCTAATATTACATAAAAAATACTCGTACTTTCTTCATAGCTTTATTTATATTTTGTGTTCGAAATAGTTGGATTAAAATCTAACATCGAAGCTAGTATAAGTGTGAGTTATGTTTCATCTTTTTTTTTTTGCGTCTATTCTTTCTTTTTTTATTTTTGCAATAAATCGTACATTAAGCGGGAAGTGTAAAAAACCAAAAATGTTTGGCGTAATAGAAAAAAAAGAACGAACTATTGCAAAAAGAAAATGATGAAAAGTTATATTTCGGGCACAAAAATTAAGTCTATGAAAAAGTTCTTTTTTTTTGTAGTATTAATATACACAAATAAAAAAAATAAAATATTTAAAATTCGTTTATCATAATATATACCTAAATATGTTTGCTTTAAAATTAAAAATGAATAAAATTAAAGTAGCAATATGTAGGGAATAATTTTCTTACAAGACAATACTTATAGAAAATTCCAGTATAAGGTTCTTTCCGATCCTTTTGCATTGAGTTATCCAGTCCTAGCTTAACTATGTGGTGGGAAATATTTTTCAAGTAACCATGTGGTGGGAATTAATTTATCTCAAAGCATTATGTAAGGAAATCACCCCTCAGAATAAGAGATACAAAACTGAAATGGATTACTTTCACCTGTTCCAAAATGTGTAGTGTATTGACTCGTTTACAATTTGTGCTTTACACCGATTGTAGTTGAATTCAATCACCGACTCCTGAAAAATATCTTACATTTTCATTGTACTCTCTTAAAATCGTTTTATGATATTCTCTAATTTTTATTTATTTTGTCAAATGTAAATCTAAAACCGTTTTATATATTAGAATACGCTTGATTAAATCCGTTGACACTTCAAAGGAAATCAACCAAAGAGAATGAAGATGATCTTGGGAGATAATATCTTGCTAATTAGCCAATAAAATCAAGTTTGTCAATGATGAAAATAATGATTAAGTTAGTTGATTGATTAATGAATAAAATAAACAAATTAGTCAGAGTAGTTTTTTAATTGTGGAAAAATAAAAGGATCTAGTGCTTGTAAAAAGCACTACCAAGAGACTCGGACTCATCTATTAAAAGCTGTTAACCTGAGACTAAATGAGTTAAATTCCTATAAAGGACTAAATGAGTGATCTACTATATTGCATAATTTGCATTACCCGATCCAGACTCATGTTTATGGCGGATTAGGGAGGAGAATATGAATAGGCTTTACCTTTGAGAAACCATTTCGAGTACGAATTGAATAAATTCAATCGACAATAAGTTGAACATCCTAAAGACCATTCTGAAAGGGAGAATGTTTTGACATTAGTATCACTCCCAGTGATCTTGCTAGTCCCAGCTATACGGAGCATTGAACGACAACGTGACTTACAAGTTACAAAATCACCCGTTATCTACTAGTATTGTGCAGTTACTGCCTTATGAGGGAGATCGTAATAGTCCGGACATCATATCCTCTTCTTAACACCAAGCCGAGCGAATCGAATTTGAATCGAATGGGGCTAAATCTGAATTGAGTGAATCGAATCGAATCGAATGGAGCCGAATTTGAATCGAATCGAGTGAATTGAATCGAATAGAGTGAAATGAATCAATCGAATCAATAGAATGAAAATTTGAGAATCGAGATTGATTGAAGCTGAATTGAACTGAAGTAATATCAATATTATTATTAATATCAATACTAATACTAAATATAATAATAATAATTATTTATTATTATTATTATTATTATTATTATTATTATTATTATTATTATTATTATTATTATTATTATTATTATTATTGTTACTACTACTATTTTTTTTTATAAAAACGCAGACTATTATTTTTATTATTATTATTATTATTATTATTATTATTATTATTATTATTATTATTATTATTATTATTATTATTATTATTATTATTATTATTACTACGATGACTACTACTACTACTACTACTACTACTACTACTACTACTACTACGACGACGACGACGACTACTACTACTACTACTACTACTACTACTACTACTACTACTACTATAAGAAGAAGAACAAGAAAATTACTAAATTAAGTTTAATACTAGTAATTATACTATTTTGAGTGATTAACTAGGTAGCCACCATAAACCACAGTACACCATCAATTTTATTAAGTGAAATAATAAAGCACCAATTTGCTAGAATGTTGTTCAAAGTCTTGCCATATATCATCCTGATTTGAGTGATTAGGTAGCCACCACGAAGAAACAACAATCCTAATTTTATTAATTAGATAAATAAAAATCGACAGGCGGCCCTAATTTCATCTTTAAACAACAAATAAAATTTGATTGATTGATTTAAACTCAAAAAATAATATTAATAATTGATAAACAAGTAAATTAATTTATTATTTGATAAGTTAGAATCCATCTTGTAAGTTTTAAATCATTTGAGCAATTAAATTAAGTTTTAGGGAAAAATATTGATTCGCGAGCATTTGGTTCAGTTTTAGGTGAAAAGGGTACAAACTAGAACGTTTATGAAAAAGTGTATGTGAAAGATTAAAGTTCGTATATGAAAAAACAATTAAGTATTAATATAGTAATATTAAAATTAACAATGTTATTAATCATATTATTAATAATTAATATTCATATTCATATTAATAATAATATTATTATTAATATTATTAATTTTATTAATATGAATATTATTGATTTAAATAACTATAATATTCAAAATGATAACAATAATGAGGATCATTAATTAGTAATAATAATAATAATAATAACAATAAAATGATAATAATAATAATACTAATAAAATAATAATAATTGTAATTATAATAAATAAATAAATAAATAAATAATATTAAAAATATTAATAAAAACTATTAAGTTTAACATGTGTAAAATTGAAATTGTAACACCCCCTCATACCAAGGTGCCTTACCAGGACCACCCCACCATGAAAGTGTTACCATCTCGGTTGCCCGAGGTTAGTACATATCAAAAGCGTCTGAACTGAGCACATTTATTAAGGTACCGTAAAGTATAAAAGTTTACATCTTCCAAATCCCAAATTGTTACAATACAGTAAACCAAATGTTTGACAACTATAAATCAAAACTAAGACTCGGACGGTGATGCTACGGCTGGTGATGACAAATCTCCCATGACTGCCCCAAGCTCACCAATAGCAATACCTGTCAAGTCTGCTCACCATCCCCGAATGGATCACAGCAGATTCCACAAACAACAACGGGGTCAGTAATACTCAATCACTATAAGACAAACAAACACAGTAACCAGCTGATCATCCTCCAATCCCAGTCTCCCGATCTCACACAGTAACCGACTACACAGCAAAGTGTAACAATACGGATCTTCTTTGGAGCCTACTCGACCGAGTAGAGCCTACTCGGCCGAGTAGTGCTCTTAGTGCGTGTTATTTCGGTTCTGCCGAGGAATACTCGGCCGAGTATAGCGAATACTCGACCGAGTATTGGACACTCGGCCGAGTGTTGTTGCACTCGACCGAGTGTCCGGTTTAAGCGAAGTTATATTTCGACGGTTTGATTAAGGAGTGATTAGGATATTTTATATTTCGCGTCGAGTTTCTAATATCACTTTTCACAGCGTTATCATTTCTACGTTACCCTAATCATACCCAAATCATTCCCTAATCATTCCTTTGAGCATTTCGTAGCATCTTTGTGTGGATAATTGCGGTGATTCTTGCGTATAAGTTCTTGTTGCACTGTTGGTAAGTACATCTTTGTAATTATTGCATCGTTTCGGGTTGCTATACATTTATATGGAAGGGGATGTTGGGAATTGTTCAAAGTGTAATTGTGTTGTATGATCTTTGTATAGGAGAAGACTTCGTAGAGGAGCCTTTTTGATTGTCCGTGTTGCTTCTATCTTGTTGTGATTGCTAAGGTAGGGTTTCCCTACTCGTTCATCGTGCTTTACATGACATGTTGTTGTAATTATCGTTGTATCTGTTGATCATCGTAATATGGAGATTGTTGTGAGTGTTGGTGTGAGGGGATTGAGATGACGTAATGTAATGTCATGTGATTGTGATTATGGTGGAGTCACTTGCGGGAGTGGCTTCACACCCTAGTTCGCCCTCCGTGGAACCCGCCACGGGAGGGGATGTGCACATTAAGGGACAGGGATCGTTGTCGCTCGTGAGGAGCTGGACTAGGTGGGATCGGCTGCGGTCACCCACTGGCGGCGAGGATTACCTGTTGCGATGGGTAATCTGGCAGGGCTACACACTTTAGTGTGTAGTCGGTTACTATGTGAGACAGGGTGATTGGGAGTTGACGATGATCAGACGAGTATTGCATTTGTTTGTCTTGTTTGTTGCATAATACTGACCCCGTTATTGTTTGTGGAATCTGCGGTGATCCATTCGGGGATGGTGAGCAGGCTTGACAGGTTTTGCTAGTGAGAGCTTGGGGATTATCTTGGGAGAACTGCCACCACGAGTCATAGCATTACTGTCTGAGTTCTTAGCGAGTTTTCTTTTATTATTAAGACTTTGAAGTTGTAGTTCATTAAACAGTATTTGGTTTCGGATATTGTAAACTTTGCTTTTTACATTACTTTAATAAATGTGCTCAGTTCAGACGCTTGTGGACAGCGGGCCGCCCACGGGGGCGCTTGGTGAGAAACGAGACAAGCGTTTGCATTTTGTATGGAGTCGCCACCAATTTTTATGGGAAATTGGAACCGTTCGAATACCTCGTGTCATGTCAAGACTCAAAGTAAAGACATGAACACTAAGCAATCGTTACCCTTAGCATTCTATGTCTAGAATGACTCTCGTGGATGCCAATGAACACGGGTGCTCACGGAGATCTGGAGTAAGGGGTGAGGGTACGTATTAGGAAGCTCTTTTGTTCGAACACCTAATCCCGCCCGCCTCGATAGCGGCCTCTACTAATGATTAGGGAAGTTATTCGTACTTGATATATCGTCGGCTATATGCATGCAATGCAACATCCAAGTTTTAATCCTAACATGTGAGAATTAGACTAAGTCGGTTGACAATTAATTTAGCATACAATTGGGTCGAAGTTGAGATTTAATATCGATTTACATGTGAAAACACACAAATGATGATAAAAAGCAATAAATACAATGAATATAAATTACAATAATGAAAATTACATTAATTACAAAGGATTTATTGATTTATGTCGAAAATACCTTTAAAACGGATAATTTGAGATAAAGGAAAGAAAGAATAAAATTAATAAAAGACGAACAGAGATTAGTGATATTACGGATAATAGTTAATTATACGTAAGCTAATTAAACTAGGTCAAGGCAGAAACGGAGTTCAGGGACAGAACTCATCCTGGAACAGGCGCAGCAGGAACTGCGCCCTCTGGAAGAGGCGCGGCGATTCTTTGCGTCATGTTTCCAAGGGTGAGTTCTGGCTGTGAAGCCGGAACTGCAAATCGTTAATGTTAATTGTTAATTTTAGGGATTGATTTGATAATTGACTCGGATGAAAGTGATTTATCAGATTAATTAGCATGTGAATGATGGTCATAAAAACAGTAAACATGAATGAGGCGGAATTAAACGGATTAATTATGTGAAGGGACGATGTTAATGAATGATTAATTAGTGACATCGGTGAATAGAACAAGCTTAACATGATGAATGGACGATGAATTAATGAACAAACAGGTGAACATATATATCAACAATGAATCCCAGAAACCCAACATGAGCGAATTGAATTTCTAAAACTCGAATTGAATTTAATGGCGCAAACCCGCAAATATTGATTATTAGGGATTTGAGTCGGATTTATGACGATTTAAACATGTTAATGATGATGGTTAATATACATATGAATTATTAAACTATCATGTGAACGAATTAACAGACGAACAAAACAAAAGGAATTAAAATTGAAACAAATTACAGAGGACGGAGGAAGAAGAAAAGAAGCAGGAACTGCGGCAGCCTCACAAAGAGGCGCAGCAGGTGCTGCGCTCCTTCGAAGAGGCGCAGCAGTTGCTGCGTCTTTTCTCGACGTCTGTCTACTGGAAATCCGCAAAAAACAGATTTTAACAAAGGGTTTTAGAAATCGATTTTAACGGTATTTTCGACATAAACCTTACAATGATGATGCGATAAATAAAATACAATAAATAAAGAGAATTATACACCCTCAGACTTACATGTTGACGGAACAAGATGAACTAAGATATCGACTAGTGAATGCTCGACGCGAATGCAAAGAGAGTGCCCTCGTAAGAGGAAAACGATTGATTAATTTAGTTGATTGAGTGTAGTTGGTCAAATTGGTCGGTCATGCAACGGAGAGGCTGGTACCCGGAAAGATCCGAGCTTACGTGGTCGGAAGTCCAAGCACGTAGGCGCCAATTAGTAAGAACGAAGTCTAGAATGCAAAGGGAGAAGAGAAGGGCGGACACTCGCGTGAGAAATATGAGGAACGAAAGCTCCTATTTATACTAATCACGTGAACGAATTATGGTAAGACTAGGATACGGAAGGAAAGATCCGGAAATAACCGACTTAGGTTAAAACACGGAAACTTGGACAAAAAGAAAGCCCTGGGAAAAGCGCGCAAAAGTGTGCGTCCCTTGGAAGAGGCGCAAAGACTTGCTCGCGTCCTTTCCCGGGTAGGTTCCTCTGCGTGTAGAAAACGCGTTTGACAGCCTGTCGTATTTTAGGCATAACTTTCTCTACAAGACTCGGATTAAGGTGATTTCGGTGGCGTTGGAAAGCTAAGAAAGAGATCTAGAACTTTCTATGAAATAGGCCTGACCCATAAAACTCGTTATGACCTCGTAAAACGGGCCTAAAGGTCGGGTTGTCATTTTAACTATATGAAATGCACATTTTGTAATGTAAACTTTTAGTTTAGACCAAAGAAGTGACATGAGACTCAAAATGAGATATAATCTCAACATTTTATGACATCCTAACCTTAGGTAGACAAGCACATTGCTTTGACTCGGGATTTGACGGTTTATAGAAAATGAAGACGGTTTTTGACCCGGACTCCAAATGTACTCTAATTACTGTCAAAACAACCGTATCGGGACGTAGATGACAACTAAGAGGTAGACATTAATATTTGAGCAATCACTTGACGATAATCTTACGAACTGTCACAAATCGTTCCGCGAATCAAACATGCGGCCCAATCATCACCGGGTGGTTTGCGAGAGGTGCGTAAACGAGGTGTCTCTGAGCCCCCACTTTGACCGAGGCTTGGACAAGGCGAAAGTCAAAGTATAGCCATCAGGTCAATCGAAGATTACAACCTGACGACTATGGCGACGCGAGGCGGCTCAAGGGGTCTGAACCAAGGACCTGTCGTCGGGAACATTTTAGAGTCTGTCGACTATCGGGGAGGGTCGTTTAAAGTCCATTAGACTACGTAAGGAGGCTCGCCAGCCATAAGAAGAGACCATACCTGAGACTTCTTTCTCGAGATGCTTCCGGAGGTGCGTAGGAGCTAAGGTTGAGCATGGGAGCTAAGGGTAAGACCTAAAGGACATATAAGGATTGTGCTAGGGTATGGGGCCCTAAAGGAAAGCATCGACGGGAATGAGGCCTAAAAGTAAGTTCAACTTAAGGGGTAACCAAGGTTTAGGTGTAGGAACTCTAAGGAAGTGATGATCCTAAAGGAATATGATCCTAAAGGGAAAAAGTGATCCTAAAGGAATATGGTCCTAAAAGGTATAAGGTGATCCTAAGGAATATGATCCTAAGGGTAGAAGTGTATGAACTCTATGGAGTTTGGGAACTTAAAAGAAGCTAGGTGTGCGAATCTGGGTATATGAACCTAAAAGGAAAGGACATGCCGGTATGGGAACTTAAAGGCTTGTGAACCTAAAAGGATTTGGGATCCTAGGGTTAAGTTTAGGAACTACTGGGTTACTAATTGTTGTTTTGGACACATGCATCCAAGCTTCCTATGGTATGGGAACTTCAAAAGGATTTATGGGTTTATGAACCTAAGGTCGTTGGTATGGGAGCTTAAAGGTTTTGTGAACCTAAAGGAAGCCACTTTGGGATCTAAAAATCTAGGGGTAAGAATCCTAACTTTGGGTTTACGAACCTAAGGAAGGAGGCTTTGGTTTGGGAACTTCTGGAGAACGACACCTTTGCCGAACTCTGTGAGGAAACAATAATATCGAGGGCAGCAGGACGTCGGTAGAAACTGCTGGGGAATCTTGCTTGCGTCGGTCTCAAGCGAACTCTGGCAAAAACTTGAGGTTGAATCTGCTTGCGTCGGTCTCAAGCGAACTCTTGTTGGGGAATATATTGACGATTAGGAACATCTTGATCGCCATGGAATAAATCTTGAGTGAGCAATACTGCAAAATACTGCTGCGCTGGGGAGAATGAAGACTTGGGTGAAGCCCCCAGTCGGAGCGAGCACTGCTTCTGATACTTGCCTGTATGGATATTAGCCACACAAGAATGCAATCTAATATATGCATGTAAGCGATTATCACATGGACCTCGAATGAGGAAACACATAGGTTTTGCAAAAGGCGTTTCTTTATAAAAGTTGTTTAAAACTTGTGTAAAGGAAATTTGTCATTTGTAATGCGTTATGCATATTCAATGGGCTTTAGACATAGTTATTGACATGACACAGATCTACTAGGACACGACGCGAAATGTAGACTTAGGTTCGACTGACGCGACACTAACTTAGATTTGACGTGACACAGGGATGACTTTGACAGACTTCGCTTAAGTATGCGCAACCCCTAGCCAATTGTGGGTGACAACGCGTATCAGTTCCAAAGGTATAAGAATTGCAAGAATGATGAAGGCATATAAAGGCAAGGCACGAGCCATGGATCAACTATCTACTAGGACTTCGTTTGACCACCGTTTGCTGTAAAAGAGACTCCTCTTGAGGCACGATAACTTGGAGAATCGATCTACGACCTTTGTCATTGTCTGGACCGAGTACTAACTAGACTTAGAGGAATAAAGGAAGGGTGGCATCTCGGAAGAGAAGCCCCCAGGATGAGAAGATGACTCTGGAATTTTGGTTAAAAGAGACTGGGCGACAATAAGAAGCCCCCAGTATAGAGGTGTTGGTTGAGAAAGGGATGTTAATTGAGGTGGTTGATATTGAGATTGAAAGTTAAAAGTGGGGATGGTTGGGATGGTTGATTTGAGGTTGAAAGTTGATAATTGAGGTTAGAAGTTGATAATTGAGGTTAAAAGTTGGGATGGTTGTGTCCTTGAGGACTGCCTACGTATTCACGTGAAGTGAAATCAAACCAGATCGTAGTTCTGAGGTTTGGTTAATTTTGTTTGGATGTTGTGGTTGTATCCTTCTTGTGTAAGAAAGGACTGCCTACGTATCCACCTGAAGAGGTGAAATCAAACCATGCTCGTAGTTCAAGTGTGTGCCTAAGCTATGTTGTTAGGGCCTTAAAGTGCATGGGTCAGGAGGGTGTATTCCTTTGGTGACTCGAAGAATTGATTTGAGATAACTCCCTCTGATCATAGACCAAAGAGGTATTATTAATTTTGTAGAAATTTCCTTGTCATGTGAGCACACTCAAAAGTGGACCCAAAGGATGATAATGGGTATGTCCCGTTCTGGGTAGCAAAGTATTTGAAGACTCCGTGTATGGGTCAAGGTGAAACTGGATTGGATATTTGGAATGTGGAGCTCGGTAATAAGAGGCTTTGATGAAACAAATCTCTGGAGCTTGATTTTGTGGAGTTAAGGCTTGATGGGATTATGGCTTGTAATGTGGCTTGGAAATGGAGTCTCTTGGCTTGATGTAGCCTGAGCACGTAAAGGTAGGTTAAAATGACGTGGGTTCAAGTTTCCATGTCTTGGCCCTAAAGGATGGGTATATTTGACGAGCTTGAGAGGATTCTCAAAATTCCTAACTAACTCTCCCTGTAACGGTATCGGGAAGGACTTAGGGTGTATGATGTGTGAAAGGCTAAGTGGGGTGCTAGCTGACCATCTTCATCGATGTCCTGATTCTATATAGACTTCAGGAGTATTCCGTTTAGTATTTGATTTCAGACTTGTTCTTGATTCAGACTCGGATTCTCGGTCTGGAATACATCTCGGCCTTTGCTCAGATTCTTGATTCGGTTTTTGGAGGATGACTTTAACTTTGGATATTGACATTGGCTTGCTTGATTGAGCCTTCTTCTTTTGACTCTTTTTGTCTTGGGCTATAGGCATAACTACGGCTTCGAATATTGATCTTGGATATTTCTCTTGATTGAGCCTTTGTCTTTTATCATGGCTCGTATCATCTTGGATTTGATTGCTACCATGGATTTGGGTCAGACTAGCACCTTTTGATGTGAAACGGGTTGGTCTTTTAGTAACACGGGTTGTTTATTGTGGGGAATGGGCTTGCCTTCCGTCATGGATTGTCAACAAGGGAGATGGTCTGGATTTGTCCTAGAATCTCTTGAGATATGCTCGACCTAGATTAGGATTATATTGTGGTTTCTATTGCCAGACATGGAATAGGTAAGAAAAGAACACGGAGTTTCAGGTCCTCTACAACTTAGAATGGAACATCATATAAGTGCACTCACATTGACTGTCATGTGTTGTTGTTATTCATTTTAAAAAATGTCTCAAACCAATTCTTGTTGTCACAGGAAAAGGGTAAAGGGAGAGATATGATAGAATATGTGGAGTGAAAATTGTGCTTTTATTGAAATGGATAATAAATGTATTTAACATAGACTCAAAAAGACATGTGACTCGTGGGACAGCCCCCAGGTTGTCACTAGAAATGGAAATGGACACGAAGAAAGACATTATAACAAATATGGGATAGAAAGCCTAAGACTCGGACTCGGACTTTGACGTGATCTCAGACCCAGACTCGTAATCATCGGCCCATGCTTGAACATTTTCTCTTCCAGCAACTGGCTTTGGCATCTGACTTTGAGCATTCACCCATTTGAGCACCTCATCCTCATCATTGGGAACTTTGGAAGGATAACAATCAAGAAGAGTTTCTTGATAAGTGGTATATCCATGAGGATTGCCTAAGCTACCTTGTGGGTTAAAGGTTGAGAGGGACAACCTCCCGCTTTCGATCATATCCTGAATGACATGTTTTAATTTGTAACATTTCTCTGTATCATGCCCTTTGCCTCTATGGTATTTGCAGTATGAGTTCTCATCCCAGAACTTGGATTTCCTTTCTGGATCTGGTGTAGGTCCAATAGGCTTCAACATTCGTTGTTCCATGAGTCTCTGAAGGGCATCGGCGTATCTAATACCAATGTTGGTAAATTTCCTAGGAGGTGTGCCCTTCTTTTCGGTAGCCTTTGTAAATGACCTTGGAGAGTTGTTAGGAATAGATCGTTCACTAGTTACTTTCTCCTTAAGATCGTCAAATTGAGGGTTTGTCTGGACACTTTTCATTTTGAGAGGTTGGGCATCAAGCTTCTTACCCATTTCGGCGAACTGGCTTTCTATGTTGGAAAGTCGAGAGTTTAAGTTATCAATGGCTCCTTCTATTTTGGAGAATTTATTGTTGAAGGCAATGGAAAGCATGAGCATTCCACTTTGGATATCTTCGTCTTCGAGGACATTGATTTCCCCACTACCATGAGGAGCGAGGAGGTGAGAACAGTCTAGGGATGATTCTTCGTCATGTTTAATGATATTAGACCCAAGAGGGTCGATCTTCTTGGATTTCTTGGCGGAAGGTGGCTTAGGAAGCTTGCCCTCTTCGATCATATCTTCGATGGTGTGTTTCAAGAGAAAACACTCTTCAATATCATGGCCTCTACCTTGGTGATATAAGCAATATTTGTTGCCCTTCCAGAGGTTCACTTGTTTCTCTAAAGGTGGATCCGGAGTCGGTCCTATTGGATGTAGCATGCCTTGGGCAGAAAGTCTCTTCAAAGCATCGGCATAAGACATGCCTAAATCGGTAAGCACCCTTTGATGCCTCCCAGGTTTCCTTTCAGCTATTTTTGGCTTTCTAAGACGATGGTTATTGCAAGAGGTAAGCTTTGGACGATCTAGACTAGAGGTTTCTCTAGTTGGTGTGTTCTTTTCCACCATTCCATTCTCGAGGGTGAAGACGCGAATGCTCAAATTTTCCACTGTATCTTGCACTCGTAGGACCATGGCATAAACATCTTGGAGAGACACAGTGATTGTGGCTTGAACTTCTTCGTGACCTTGCTGATTGACAAAACTTGCTGGATTCCTACTCGACAGAAACGACGCGCATTACACTCGATTCGACATGGGATCACGCATACTAAGGCAACAAACAAATGAAGGGACAAGACGACAAATCTAGACTTGACTTGTGAATTCGTGAAGTGTCGTGAGCGACTTCTCGTGTTTGAATTCATGGTGCTTGACTTCAATTTAGACTCGAGTGTTGACTTTGACGGAGTGACATTTATACAGTTGACCTTATTGACGGGATTGAAGACACGTGTTGATTCTGGGCTCGAGGTTTTCTTATATGTGTTAAGAAGACTGTTGTAGTTTAGACTCAAATATGAGGCCCATTGAGACTCGTGTGTTGAGCCTCGGAACGTGTGACTCGAGTGTTTATATCCTAACTGAAATGGGGTAGGGGGTCCAAAATAATGGCGTGACGCTTTAGGACTTGACTTGAATTTGAAAAGACCCAAAATGTGAATGAAGATGGGTTCATGACTCGACAGAGTTCCGACTAGGACATAGTCAGTTTGAACTTTGACTCTAACTTAGCCCAATTGAATTTACATATCTACATTTACACGGTTTGAAAATATTTTGAATAAAACGTTTTTTTTTTTTTTTGGATTTTTTTTTTGGACTTTTTTTTTTGTTTTTTTTTGTTGTTTTTAGTTTTGAAATGGGTTTTGCAATGGGTTTTAGGCCCGAAGTTTTGACTCGACAAACGGACAGAGTTTTGACTGGGTTTTGCGCTAATCAAAGGCCTTTTCGAAATTTTTGTTTGAAAAAAGGGTTTTGATTTTTTGAAAAAATCGTCATGGTTTCGTTTAGAAATGGTGATCACGTAATGTACAAACATACAGGCATTATAACGGGATGCTGAGTGCATTTAAAAGGGTTTTGGTTTAAAGGGTGGGTTGCCATACCGAACCATCAAACCCGAAGTCTGTGGAGAGGCTCGTGCCAAACAAGAGTAAGGCCGATTCCTAGTCCATTTCCTCAAGTAGTGAAAGTCCTTGATACAAACAAGAGTAAGTACCATGGTATGGATGACGTCAATCGCTATCCATCCTTAGGCCCAAATAAGAATTAAGACCGTTTAGACGGGACGATTGGTCGAATGGGTTGGGTTGGGCCTAGGAAGGCCGAATTAAACGATCTAGGAAGACCGAGTTATGAAAACCGACAATTGTCTTGTACAAACTATTCCCTAACCTTGTTCAAGTTTCACCCTTGGCTACACGTAAGTGTATTATCCCCAGCGGAGTCGCCAAACTGTGGACAGCGGGCCGCCCACGGGGGCGCTTGGTGAGAAACGAGACAAGCGTTTGCATTTTGTATGGAGTCGCCACCAATTTTTATGGGAAATTGGAACCGTTCGAATACCTCGTGTCATGTCAAGACACAAAGTAAAGACATGAACACTAAGCAATCGTTACCCTTAGCATTCTATGTCTAGAATGACTCTCGTGGATGCCAATGAACACGGGTGCTCACGGAGATCTGGAGTAAGGGGTGAGGGTACGTATTAGGAAGCTCTTTTGTTCGAACACCTAATCCCGCCCGCCTCGATAGCGGCCTCTACTAATGATTAGGGAAGTTATTCGTACTTGATATATCGTCGGCTATATGCATGCAATGCAACATCCAAGTTTTAATCCTAACATGTGAGAATTAGACTAAGTCGGTTGACAATTAATTTAGCATACAATTGGGTCGAAGTTGAGATTTAATATCGATTTACATGTGAAAACACACAAATGATGATAAAAAGCAATAAATACAATGAATATAAATTACAATAATGAAAATTACATTAATTACAAAGGATTTATTGATTTATGTCGAAAATACCTTTAAAACGGATAATTTGAGATAAAGGAAAGAAAGAATAAAATTAATAAAAGACGAACAGAGATTAGTGATATTACGGATAATAGTTAATTATACGTAAGCTAATTAAACTAGGTCAAGGCGTAAACGGAGTTGAGGGACGAACTCATCTGGAACAGCGCGGCAGAAGCGCGCCCTCGGAAGAGGCGCAGCGATTTTTGCGTCATTCAAGGGTGAGTTCAGCCGTAGTTGGAAGCGCAAATCGTTAATGTTAATTGTTAATTTTAGGGATTGATTTGATAATTGACTCGGATGAAAGTGATTTATCAGATTAATTAGCATGTGAATGATGGTCATAAAACAAGATAAACATGAATGAGGCGGAATTAAACGGATTAATTATGTGAAGGGACGATGTTAATGAATGATTAATTAGTGACATCGGTGAATAGAACAAGCTTAACATGATGAATGGACGATGAATTAATGAACAAACAGGTGAACATATATATCAACAATGAATCCCAGAAACCCAACATGAGCGAATTGAATTTCTAAAACTCGAATTGAATTTAATGGCGCAAACCCGCAAATATTGATTATTAGGGATTTGAGTCGGATTTATGACGATTTAAACATGTTAATGATGATGGTTAATATACATATGAATTATTAAACTATCATGTGAACGAATTAACAGACGAACAAAACAAAAGGAATTAAAATTGAAACAAATTACAGAGGACGGAGGAAGAAGAAAAAGAAGCAGGAACTGCGGCAGCCTCACGAAGAGGCGCAGCAGTGCTGCGCTCCTTCAAGAGGCGCAGCAGTTGCTGCGTCTTTTCTCGACGTCTGTCTACTGGAAATCCGCAAAAAACAGATTTTAACAAAGGGTTTTAGAAATCGATTTTAACGGTATTTTCGACATAAACCTTACAATGATGATGCGATAAATAAAATACAATAAATAAAGAGAATTATACACTCTCAGACTTACATGTTGACGGAACAAGATGAACTAAGATATCGACTAGTGAATGCTCGACGCGAATGCAAAGAGAGTGCCCTCGTAAGAGGAAAACGATTGATTAATTTAGTTGATTGAGTGTAGTTGGTCAAATTGGTCGGTCATGCAACGGAGAGGCTGGTACCCGGAAAGATCCGAGCTTACGTGGTCGGAAGTCCAAGCACGTAGGCGCCAATTAGTAAGAACGAAGTCTAGAATGCAAAGGGAGAAGAGAAGGGCGGACACTCGCGTGAGAAATATGAGGAACGAAAGCTCCTATTTATACTAATCACGTGAACGAATTATGGTAAGACTAGGATACGGAAGGAAAGATCCGGAAATAACCGACTTAGGTTAAAACACGGAAACTTGGACAAAAAGAAAGCCCTGGGAAAAGGCGCAGCAGGTGCTGCGTCCCTTGGAAGAGGCGCAGCACTTGCTGCGTCCTTTCCCGGGTAGGTTCCTCTGCGTGTAGAAAACGCGTTTGACAGCCTGTCGTATTTTAGGCATAACTTTCTCTACAAGACTCGGATTAAGGTGATTTCGGTGGCGTTGGAAAGCTAAGAAAGAGATCTAGAACTTTCTATGAAATAGGCCTGACCCGTAAAACTCGTTATGACCTCGTAAAACGGGCCTAAAGGTCGGGTTGTCATTTTAACTATATGAAATGCACATTTTGTAATGTAAACTTTTAGTTTAGACCAAAGAAGTGACATGAGACTCAAAATGAGATATAATCTCAACATTTTATGACATCCTAACCTTAGGTAGACAAGCACATTGCTTTGACTCGGGATTTGACGGTTTATAGAAAATGAAGACGGTTTTTGACCCGGACTCCAAATGTACTCTAATTACTGTCAAAACGACCGTATCGGGACGTAGATGACAACTAAGAGGTAGACATTAATATTTGAGCAATCACTTGACGATAATCTTACGAACTGTCACAAATCGTTCCGCGAATCAAACATGCGGCCCAATCATCACCGGGTGGTTTGCGAGAGGTGCAGAAACGAGGTGTCTACAACGCTTTTGATATGTACTAACCTCGGGCAACCGAGATGGTAACGCACTCTCATGGTAGGGTGGTCCTGGTAAGGCACCTTGGTATGAGGGGGCCCGTACACCAGAACGCCTTACCAAGGACCATTCCAGTATATGGCGGTGTCACCATCTCGGTTTCCCGAGGAGGTAGATCAAATTAGACAATATAAGAACAATATTATATCATTAGAACATCTATTACATTACCATTCTGTTCAAGTTCCCAAAAATTACAATACAATTACAACACTTGTGATTCTACATCTCTAGACTAGTAGCGTGATGACTCGATCCCTCCAATCCCAGCAGCAGTAATCAACAATACCTGCTAAACCAACTGCTCACCATCCCCGAATGGATCACCGCAGATACCACAAAACATCACGGGGTCAGTACTGACTAATCAAATATAAGATAAAACAATAAAGTAAATAGCTGATCATCCACTATCCCACACTCATCACCTCGTACCAACACCGACTACACACGAAGTGTGTAGCCCTGCTAGATTACCCATCGCAACAGGTAATCCTCGCCTTGCTTGATGGGTGACCGCACCCATCCCACCTAGTCCGGCTCCTCAACGAGCGACTAACAATCCCTGTCCTTAATGTGCACATCCCCTCCCGTGGCGGGTTCCACGGAGGGCGAACTAGGGTGTGGAGCCACTCCCGCAAGTGACTCCACCACAATCTCAATCACAACATCGCAAATTGTCACATGACAACGTCATCATTACCACAACCACTATACTCCGATGATCAGCGGATAACCATGAATCACAATACAATCATAAATTCAATTCAATTAAAAGAGACGAGTAGGGAGACCCTACCTCATAACAAAGCATGAAAGACTTCCATTTATAGCCACGCACGACTCCATTAAGCATCCTAACAATGATAACCAAATCCTATTACACGACTATACTCAAATAATCATTCAAAAGGACACAAGGCAGCAACTTACCTAACCTTGAACATCGGTGACGATCTAGACAACCACCCTCCACGTCCTCCTTGCTCCGCGAGTCCCGACATTCCCATGGTAGGGGTTAAGCTAACTCTTTAGAGGTATGAGGCTAGGGAGTAATAGAGTAGGGAGATGTTCTAGGGTTAGAGGAAGAGAAACTGTCGAGGAAATGAGAAAATAGAAATGAATCTCGCGAACACGTATTTAAAATAACGCGTCGACAGCAGTCATACTCGGTCGAGTATAGGAATACTCGGCCGAGTAGACTCCACTCGGTCGAGTATTGGTGATACTCGGCCGAGTGGCCTCCGCTAGGTCGAGTGACTGACATATATGCCCCCCTATTACCAGTCTGATCGCTCACCCAATCATCCCTAAGGTCTGTTTGGTCAACACGATCGGTCAACAGCGTTCCTACAATTCCCGAGTATTACAATCTTCCCCCCTTAAAAGAACTTCGTCCCCGAAGTTCAGCCCGTACGATACAAAGGTACCATGGCCTTACCCACCTACCCTAAGGTATATAACTTCACACTATCCATCAATTATCATCAGCCATCTTATTCAACAACAAGCCATCTTACACAACAACAATCGCTTACCACCGCTACCTTCCCAAACAATGCTACTCACAACTTACACATATACATACGGAGATTATACAAAACGGCATTCAACTCTATACTTACACAAGTATGCAATTGAAACGCTTTACACAATGTAAGAAAACCATACACCCTTGTAACTACTACGTTCCATACGTTTATATTAAATATACAATTGTCAAGCGACACACCATTGCAAAGTACAGAAGTACACAATCACCACATTCCGAACACGTATACCAATTATCATCAATTGAATCGACTCTTCATATTACTTGACACCCTTGCGCCCTAAAATTTTCATATTACTTGAATCCAACATAGATGTAGCATAAAGAAACATAATTGTAATTCAGTAATCCCGAATGTGAGCGTACCTAACATATATATGATTCCCAATATCTCATAAAATTAAATACTTACAGATGAAGAAGATAATTTTTTTTTTTTTTTTTTTTTTTTTTTTTTGGCGATAAGAGTTTTATATAGTTATATAGAGAGGTATGTCGTGTTGCGGTAATGTGGAAGAGTTAGAGTGTTTGTCATGATCAGGATTGTGTGGTATTGGTTAGATGGAGTGCAGAATGAGTTGAGGTATGAGAACTGTTTAAGTAAGAGAGCCTTGGTTATAGTAAGTGTTTAGATTATAGGCGGGTATCTTTCACATGTGGTGGTGATGAGGATAATGAGAGGTATAGCTAAGGTTCTAGTATTAGTGAGTTACGAGGACGTAACATGTGTCTTAAGAGGAGTAGGATGCGGCAAAGAGCGTTTGAGGGTTGTGCATGTCGTAATATTATTGGACGTAGAGTGTTGGTGTAGCATAAGGAATGGATGGGTACATATAGTGGTTGATAGTGTTAAAAGGCCATGGCTGTGCTTGTAGTAGTTCGATGTTTAGGAG
This sequence comes from Silene latifolia, assembly GCF_048544455.1. Taxonomy (NCBI): domain Eukaryota; kingdom Viridiplantae; phylum Streptophyta; class Magnoliopsida; order Caryophyllales; family Caryophyllaceae; genus Silene; species Silene latifolia. The sequence continues at coordinate 15,993,682 of NC_133531.1, forward strand.
TGTGAGAATTTTTCGATAGTGTTGATAAAAGTGGATGATGATATTTATGAGTTCGAGAGTTTTGGCAGCTAGATGATGATGTTGATGAGTGTGAGTAAACTTCGAGGACGAAGTTCCTTTTTAAGAGTGGTAGAATGTAACATTCCGTTTTGATGGTTGATCTTCTTTTGTGGATTGTCTTGGTATTGAGTGCTATTGAGTGTTATGGAAGTGAGACAAGATTGGAAACATTATTTTGTGGTTAGTCAATAATGTTATGGAGTCTATACCGAGAGGATATGTTATCTAGTAAGTGTGGTTAGTGGAGCTGGTGTGTTACCACCAGCTTTGGATAGAGTGCACAATGTTTTTCATGTGTCTCAACTCCGGAAATATGTGAGTGATCCGTCGCACATCCTCGAGATGGAGAACATCGAACTTGATGAATCCTTGTCCTATGCCGAGATTCCTAAGGAGATTCTTGATCGCAAGGTTCGTAAGACCCGGAATGGTGAGACGGTCTTACTCAAGGTCCTTTGGTCTAATCATAATGTGGAGGAAGCAACATGGGAACCCGAGGAAGCTATGCGAGACCGCTTTCCTAACCTTTTTGATCAGGTATGTTTGGTTACGGGGACGTAACCGTTGTATTTTTAGGGGGGTAGGAGATGGTCGCGATAGTGTTTTGTGTTTTCTTTGCTTTGTTTGATTCGTGTCGGGAGATGCGTTTTGTGTAGTTCCTTGGAGTTGTCTCATGTGATTGTTAGAGTCTTGTGTCGTGGTGTTGTGCTTGTGTGTAGTAGAGTGTGAACTTCGGGACGAAGTTCTTTTTAGGGGGAAAGATTGTAACAATACGGATCTTCTTTGGAGCCTACTCGACCGAGTAGAGCCTACTCGGCCGAGTAGTGATCTTAGTGCGTGTTATTTCGGTTCTGCCGAGGAATACTCGGCCGAGTATAGCGAATACTCGACCGAGTATTGGACACTCGGCCGAGTGTTGTTGCACTCGACCGAGTGTCCGGTTTAGCGATGGTTATATTTCGACGGTTTGATTAAGGAGTGATTAGGGTATTTTATATTTCCGCGTCAGTTTCTAATATCACTTTTCACAGCGTTATCATTTCTACGTTACCCTAATCATACCCAAATCATTCCCTAATCATTCCTTTGAGCATTTCGTAGCATCTTTGTGTGGATAATTGCGGTGATTCTTGCGTATAAGTTCTTGTTGACTTTGTTGGTAAGTACATCTTTGTAATTATTGCATCGTTTAGGGTTGCTATACATTTATATGGAAGGGGATGTTGGGAATTGTTCAAAGTGTAATTGTGTTGTATGATCTTTGTATAGGAGAAGACTTCGTAGAGGAGCCTTTTTTATTGTCCGTGTTGCTTACTCTTTGTGATTGCTAAGGTAGGGTTTCCTACTCGTTTCATCGTGCTTTACATGACATGTTGTTGTAATTATCGTTGTGCGTTGATCATCGTAATATGGAGATTGTTGTGAGTGTTGGTGTGAGGGGATTGAGATGACGGTAATGTCATGTGATTGTGATTATGGTGGAGTCACTTGCGGGAGTGGCTTCACACCCTAGTTCGCCCTCCGTGGAACCCGCCACGGGAGGGGATGTGCACATTAAGGGACAGGATCGTTGTCGCTCGTGAGGAGCCTGGACTAGGTGGGATCGGTGCGGTCACCCATCGCGGCGAGGATTACCTGTTGCGATGGGTAATCTGGCGGGGCTACACACTTTAGTGTGTAGTCGGTTACTATGTGAGACAGGGTGATTGGGAGTTGACGATGATCGGACGAGTATTGCATTTGTTTGTCTTGTTTGTTGCATAACTCGACCCCGTTGTTGTTTGTGGAATGCGGTGATCCATTCGGGGATGGTGAGCGGGCTTGACAGGTTTTGCTAGTGAGAGCTTGGGGATTATCTTGGGAGAAGCGCCACCACGAGTCATAGCATTACATTCTCGAGTTCTTAGCGAGTTTTATTTTATTATTAAGACTTTGAAGTTGTAGTTCATTAAACAAAGTATTTGGTTTGGATATTGTAAACTTTGCTTTTTACATTACTTTAATAAATGTGCTCGGATTCGAGGACGCTTTTGATATGTACTAACCTCGGGCAACCGAGATGGTAACGCACTCTCATGGTAGGGTGGTCCTGGTAAGGCACCTTGGTATGAGGGGGTGTTACACAAAGTGTGTAGCCCTGCCAGATTACCCATCGCAACAGGTAATCCTCGCCGCCAGTGGGTGACCGCGGCCGATCCCACCTAGTCCAGCTCATCAACGAGCGACTAACAATCCCTGTCCCTTAATGTGCACATCCCCTCCCGTGGCGGGTTCCACGGAGGGCGAACTAGGGTGTGAAGCCACTCCCGCAAGTGACTCCACCACAATCACAAACACACAGTATCACAACTGTCACCACATCTCCACATCAACACCGCCACAACAACACCCATACTCCGATGATCAGCAGATAACAAATAACACAAAACAATCATGTCTTAAACAATGAACAATAAACTGAGTAGGGAAAATCCTACCTTAGCAATCAACAGTAGAACGAAACTCGGATAATCAGAAAGGCTCCTCTACGAAGTCTTCTCCTATACAATAATCACATGACACAATTACACATTGCACAATCCCCCGAATCTCCCAATTCCATAAATACAATAACCTCAGAAGAATACAAATGACATGGAAATGAAACTTACCAACAGTAGAATAAGAGATTATACGCAAGGACCGCGACAATTGCACACACAACGAGATTAGAGGATGATTTGGGAGTGATTAGGGAGGGATTAGGGTAATCGTAAAATGATGAGGTTTGAAAGGATGTTTTAGAAACTGACGCGGGATATAAAATAACCCTAAACATTCCCTAATCAAACCGTCAAAAATAACACTTCGCCAGACCGGATACTCGGTCGAGTAAAGTGTATACTCGGCCGAGTATCCTCTACTCGGTCGAGTATTCACTATACTCGGCCGAGTATTCCTCGGCAGAACCAAAACAGACCATATCAACAGCACTACTCGACCGAGTAGGCTCTACTCGGTCGAGTAGTCACCAAAGAAAATCCGTAGTATTACAGTCTTCCCCCCTTAAAAAGAACTTCGTCCCGAAGTTCACACTCCACCCTAAAACAAGACACTACACAACGCAAAAAGACTAAACTAACAAACATTTGTCAACGCCAAAGAACCACACAAGACACCACAAGACTCACTAACCCGACTCAAAATAAAACAAAACACAACCGCGACCATCTCCTACTCCCCTAAAAAGACAACGGTTACGTCCCCGTAACCAAACATACCTGATCAAAAAGGTTAGGAAAACGTTCTCGCATAGCCTCCTCTGGTTCCCATGTGGCTTCCTCCACATTGTGATTAGAGCAAATGACCTTGAGTAAGACAGTCTCACCATTTCTTGTCTTACGAACCTTGTGATCAAGAATCTCTTTAGGAATCTCGGCGTAGGACAAGGATTCATCAAGCTCGATGTTCTCCATCTCAAGGATATGCGATGGATCACTCACATACTTCCGAAGTTGTGAAACATGGAAAACATTGTGGACTCTATCCAAAGCTGGTGGCAAAGCTAATCTGTAGGCTACCTCGCTTATACGGTCCAAAATCTCATAAGGACCTATAAACTTTTGGGTTAGCTTACCCCTCTTCCCAAATCTCATCACACCTCGCATAGGTGACACTTTCAAAAGGACCTTGTCACCTACTGCGAACTCAATGTCCCTGCGGTGTAAATCGGCATAGCTCTTCTGACGATCTTGAGCTGCTCTCATCTTTTGCCGAATTAACTGGACTTGCTCGACCATATCTTGTACCAGCTGTGGCCCTAAAACCACTGTCTCAAGACTATCATCCCAACAGACTGGACTTCGGCACTTCCGGCCATACAAAGCCTCAAAAGGTGCCATCCCGATACTCGTATGATAACTGTTGTTGTATGAAAACTCGATCAGATCAAGCCTGTCTTCCTAGCTGCCCCCAAACTCCATGACACATGCCCTCAACATGTCCTCTAAGGTCTTGATGGTTCGTTCCGTCTGACCATCAGTTGCCGGATGAAAGGCTGTACTCATCTTCAAAGTTGTACCCATCAACTCCTGCAGTTCTTGCCAAAACTTGGATATGAACCTCGCATCACGATCAGAAACGATATCTTTGGGTATACCATGTAACCGCACCACATGCCTCCCGTAACCCGTGCCCAATTTGCATCTTAGACCAAGTATCTTTCATAGGAACAAAGTGAGCTAACTTGGTTAACCGATCAACAATCACCCAGATCATGTTATTATCTTGCTGTGACCTAGGCAATCCCACAATGAAGTCCATAGAGATTGACTCCCACTTCCACTCAGGTACTTCCAAAGACTGTATCTTACCTTGTGGTCTCCTTTGTTTACCCTTGACCTTCTGACAGGTCAAACATCTAGCCACAAACTCAGCTACATCTTTCTTCATGTTTGGCCACCAAAAAGTCTTCTTAAGATCTTTGTAAAGCTTGTCACCACCCGGGTGAACTGAATAAGGAGTGCAATGAGCCTCCGTCAAGATCACTCTCCTCAAATCTGCATCCTTAGGAACACACCATCTTCCATTAAAACAGACACTCCCATCTGCATGGATAGAAAACCTGGAAACCGTCCCACTCTCTACTCTTGACTTCCATTCCTGAATCTTAGGATCGAGCTCCTGTTTACTCTTGATGTTCTCATACAACTCTGGCTCGATCGTCAAATCCCGATGGCATCTCCCTTCCTTAACATAAAGATCCCCATCCTAGACACCTCATCCCTCAGCTTCAGCAATGACATGGTTGTACATAGAGAATGAACGCTCTTCCTACTCAGAGCATCTACAACAACATTAGCCTTACCCTCGTGATAGATGATCTCCATGTCATAATCTCCAATCAACTCCATCCACCGTCTCTGTCGCATGTTAAGCTCCTTCTGAGTGTAGATATATTTTAAGCTCTTATGATCAGAAAACACCTTAAAGGTCGCTCCATAAAGGTAGTGCCTCCAAATCTTAAGAGCGAAAACAACTGCACCCAGCTCCAGATCATGAGTAGGGTAGTTCTCCTCATATGGCTTCAGCTGCCTTGAAGCATAGGCTGTGACTTTCCCTACCTGCATCAAAACACAACCAAGACCATTCTTTGAAGCATCCGTATATACCTCAAAGTTCTCACATCCCTCTGGCAAAGCTAGGATAGGAGCTGTGGTCAAGCGTTCTTTTAAGGTCTGAAACGCCGTCTCAGAACTCTCATCCCAAACAAATCTGGTCTCTTTCCTCATCAAAGATGTCATAGGCCGTGCTATGGTAGAGAAATCTTTCACAAATCTCCTGTAGTAGCCAGCAAGGCCTAAGAAACTCCGAATCTCAGCCACATTGTTCGGTGATTCCCACTTGGTTACGGTCTCAATCTTACTAGGATCCACAGATACCCCCTTCTTAGATATCACATGGCCCAGAAAAGCCACCTCCTTCAACCAGAACTCGCACTTAGATAGCTTGGCATAAAGTTGATTCTCCCTTAGAGTCTGCAAGACTATCCTCAAGTGCTCCTCATGTTCTTCCTTAGTCTTAGAATAGACTAAGATGTCATCGATGAAAACAACCATAAACCTGTCTAAGAACGGTGTAAAGATCCGGTTCATCAAATCCATGAAAGCTGCTGGTGCATTGGTCAACCCAAAAGGCATCACCACGTACTCATAATGACCATATCGAGATCGGAACGCTGTCTTAGGAATATCCTCATCTGCTATCCTCAGCTGGTGATAGCCCGACCTTAGATCAATCTTGGAAAACACACCTGCTCCACTTACCTGATCAAATAGGTCATCAATCCTAGGCAAATGATACTTGTTCTTCACTGTGACACGATTGAGCTCTCTGTAATCAATGCACAGTCTCATACTCCAATCTTTCTTCTTTACAAAAAGAACTGGGGCTCCCGACGGTGACACACTAGGCCTGATATAACCCTTGCTTAGCAACTCATGTATCTGCCTTTTCAACTCTGCTAACTCTTTAGGTGCCATACGGTAAGGTGCTTTGGATATCGGACCTGTTCCCGGTTTAAGTTCCACGCTGAAATCAACATCCCTCTTGGGAGGCAGACTCGGTATCTCCTCAGTAAAGACATCTTCGAACTCTCCCACCACAGGTATCTCAGCAGCTGTCTGCGGCTCTACTCGGCGATCTCTCACATGGCAGAGAATCAAGGGGCACTTCTTCCTCAAACATGACTTTAAAGTCATCACAGCTATGAACTTACACTTAGGTTTTACCACAAACCCTCTATAGGACACCCTAACACCCTTATGACCCTTTAAGGACACTCTCTTTTGCCGACAATCTATCTTGGCATCATACTTACCCAGCCAATTCATCCCGACGATCACCTCGAACCCATCCATAGGAAACTCTAACAGGTCTACCGGTAAATCTACCCCTCCAACCACCATGGACACTCCCTTATACAACTTGAGACACGACACAGACTCCCCTGAAGGTATGAATACATCATCTTTTACAACCTCAAACTCCCCCAAACCCATAGATAAGGCATGACTCTTAGACACAAAAGAGCGTGTAGCCCCCGAATCAAACAAAACAAAGGATGGTACATTATGAACAATAAAGGTACCGGTAACTACATGAGCATCATCTTGTGCTTCCTGTTTGTCCATCATGAAAAGCTTCCCACTGTTTTTCTGTCCTCCACCTTGAACCGAAGCATTGGAGGTACTTGGCTTGGCTGCAGAATCTTGGGTGGTGCTGTTGTTCTGGCGCTGATATGATCCACCACCATTGCGGTTGTAACTGCCCTGGTTGCCCTGTCCACCTCTGTTGCCCCATAAACCTCCCGGTCGGTTACTAGCAAAACTCTGAGTTGGCCCGTGAGAGAAATTCCCTTGCCGAGCTCCTGAGCCAGTGCCAGGCCTGTAACTCGTGCATTCCCGTCTCCTGCGGCCTATACCACCACAGTTGAAGCATGTAAGGTTAGAGTTGTCACTCACACTCCGACCTCCATTCTTTCCCCAGCCACGCGATCCCCCCGAGAAACCAGCTCCACCACAAAAAGCCTTTGCATGGTTGAAGTTCCATTTCTTGTTGACCGACTGACTGTTGCTTCCACTGTCAGCCTTCCTCTTTTCAGCAGCAGTCCTCTTATCGATCTCTCTTGAGAGATCTACCATTCTCTCAGCTTGGCCCGCTCGTAGGTACACTTCCTTAAGGTCAGTAGCAACCCCAGCTGGCATATGACTGACGATCTTGGCAGATAAACCCCTCTCAAAACGGAGAGACAAACCCCTCTGTCCTAGCTTCATGTCCTCAACATAACGAGATAGCTCTAGAAACCGATGATAGTAGTCAGTGACTGTCATCTCCTCAGACATGGTGAAGGAATCAAACTCGGATCTCATCTTGTGTCGGATATGCTCTGGCACAAACTGCTCTCTCATAGCGCTCTTCAATCCAGACCAAGGGATAGCTCCCAGAACCTCGACCTGGTAATAAGCTATAGCATCTTCCTTGACGTTTTGCCACCAAACTGCAGCTTCACCTCTCAGGTAGTACACTACCTGCTCAACGATCATGTCTTCGGGGCACTTAACCATTTCCATGAGTGCTTCAATCTCACGGTGCCACTTCTCGAGCAGCTTTGGTTCACCTTCCCCTTCATATGTGGGAGGGTTGAAGCGAGCAATGATGATGCTGAGCTGAGTAGCATCCATCGGCTTCTCATTCCCCTTTCCCACATTTCTGAGAGCTTCAAGGAAAGCCTCTTGTTTCTCAATCATGCGAGCAACCTCATCAAGAGTCATCTCAGAAGCTTGGATCTGTGCGGGGGTCCTTTTGGGCGGCATTTTGAGCTGATAAGAAATAAGGAAACGTAAGCACAAAAGCCTACGGCTCAAAATGTAACAATCTTCCGCCAAAGGAACACTCGGCCGAGTATACAACAATACTCGGTCGAGTAACGACTACTCGGTCGAGTATCCTAGATACTCGGTCGAGTAATCGACTCCAGTAGCTAACGTCAAAAACCCAGAAAGCATACTCGGTCGAGTAAAAACAATACTCGGCCGAGTGGTCACTACTCGGTCGAGTACACCTACTTACTCGGTCGAGTAAACACATACAGTAGCCATTGCTACTCACTGCCAAACAACACTCGGTCGAGTGCTTGGTTACTCGGTCGAGTACCTGCCCTGCTCGGCCGAGCCATACTAAAGACGGGTTAATACAGTAGAAGTCCCCTATCATGCTTTCTGTTCCCCCAACAAACATATACCAACAAGAACTGATTGCCACGTTATAAACATACAATCATACAATTCATGCACTTGCTATATCCAATACACCAAAAGTTCACAAACCCGTCCCCTCTACTATTTCTCCAATCACCAAACTTACGAATTCCACATATACGTTTTCAACCATCAATTATTATCAACATTAATCTTCACATACAGGCACATACAAGACACAACTCTCATCACACTTCCCCATGTTACCGACTCGAGTTAATGAGGGCCAAATTGCGACTCCGGGACATCTCCCGAGTCTTTGCGCTAGCTCCAAACAACTCTCCCCGGGTTCATTTTATTTAGACTCCCTAAGTTCATTAGATTCATTTGTTTAGGTGCCGGAATCTTCGGCTCTGATACCACTTTGTAACACCCCCTCATACCAAGGTGCCTTACTAGGACCACCCCACCATGAAAGTGTGTTACCATCTCGGTTGCCCGAGGTTAGTACATATCAAAAGCGTCTGAACTGAGCACATTTATTAAGGTACCGTAAAGTATAAAAGTTTACATCTTCCAAATCCCAAACTGTTACAATACAGTAAACCAAATGTTTGACAACTATAAATCAAAACTAAGACTCGGACGGTGATGCTACGGCTGGTGATGACAAATCTCCCATGACTGCCCCAAGCTCACCAATAGCAATACCTGTCAAGTCTGCTCACCATCCCCGAATGGATCACAGCAGATTCCACAAACAAAGAACGGGTCAAGATTACTCAATCACTATAAGACAAACAAACACAAGAATAAGTCGATCATCCTCCAATCCCAGTCTCCCGATCTCACACAAGAACCGACTACACAAAGAAAGTGTGTAGCCCTGCCAGATTACCCATCACAACAGGTAATCCTCGCCGCCAGTGGGTGACCGCAGCCGATCCCACCTAGTCCAGCTCATCAACGAGCGACTAACAATCCCTGTCCCTTAATATGCACATCCCCTCCCGTGGCGGGTTCCACGGAGGGCGAACTAGGGTGTGAAGCCACTCCCGCAAGTGACTCCACCACAATCACAAACACATGATATCACAATTTGTCACCACATCTCCACATCAACACCGCCACAACAACACCCATACTCCGATGATCAGCAGATAACAAATAACACAAAACAATCATGTCTTAAACAATGAACAGTAAACTGACTAGGGAAAACCCTGCCCCTTAATGTGCACATCCCCTACCTTAGCAATCAACAGTAGAACGAAACATGGATAATCAGAAAGGCTCCTCTACGAAGTCTTCTCCTATACAATAATCACATGACACAATTACACATTGCACAATCCCCTGAATCTCCCTATTCCATAAATACAATAACCCCAAAAGAATACAAATGACATGGAAATGAAACTTACCAACAGTAGAATAAGAGATTATACGCAAGGACCGCGACAATTGCACACACAACGAGATTAGAGGATGATTCGGGAGTGATTAGGGATGGATTAGGGTAATCGTAAATGATGAGGTTTGAAATGATGTTTTATAAACTGACGCGGGATATAAAATAACCCTAAACATTCCCTAATCAAACCGTCAAAAATAACACTTCGCCAGACCGGATACTCGGTCGAGTAAAGTGTATACTCGGCCGAGTATCCTCTACTCGGTCGAGTATTCACTATACTCGGCCGAGTATTCCTCGGCAGAACCAAAATAGACCATATCAACAGCACTACTCGGTCGAGTAGGCTCTACTCGGTCGAGTAATCACCAAAGAAAATCCGTAATATTACAGAAATGGCCTGAATTTAATGGAGTGAATCGAATCGAGCTAAACGAATGGAGCCGAGCGAATGAATCGAATAGAGCTAAGCTGAATGAATCGAGTGCCGAGCTGAATGAATAGGGCTGAGCCTGAATCGAATCGAATCGAGTGAATCGAATCGAATAGTGGTGAGCCGAATCGAATGAATAGTGTTGAGTCGAATCAAGTGAGTGAAATTAAGCTAGAAAGAACAGGGGCTAAATGAGTGATCTACTATATTGCATTACCCGATTCAGACTCATGTTTATGGTGGATTAGGGAGGAGAATATGAATAGGCTTTACCTTTGAGAAACCATTTCGAGTACGAATTAAATAAATTTTTTTTTTTTTGGACAACTGTGTACTATTGTATTAAAAAGTAAAAGTCGATTTACACAATACCATTAACATACCAATCTAGATTACAGCTAAGAAAAAACTTATTACGGCTAATGCTACTATATAGATCGATGGGAATGCTAGGGTAGCCAGAATCATTCAACAAACGAAGAAGTCGGATGCCATTGATTCGGAAAAGCACTTCATGAAGTCTGAAAGCAGAGGATTGAGACATAGCCTCAATCAGAGCTATAGTGGTGATTTGTAGATGGGAAAAACAGAAGCATCTCAGTACTTCGTGTATGAGATGGTCGTTCTGGTAAATTTTAAAAGAGTCGGTCCTCTTGTTCCTATTAAAAGCGACCTCCATGCGGAAGTAGTGAAGAAAGTGTTGCGGGATAGGAAAGGAAATGCTGGAATCAGGTCTTCTAGCTGATTGATCATTATGTCGAGAAACGGAAAGAAATTGATGTTGTTGATTGCAAAGGAGATCAATCTCGCGGATAATCGCCTCAGGACAAACCGGGATATCTCTAAAAATCACATCATTTCAATGCTTCCAGATTGCATACAACGAAAGAGGAAAATATAGAAGTCGCCATGTATTTTCAGCTGCAGCACGAGATAAGTAGGCCAAAAAATTATGAAACCAGGAGTAAAAGAAAATATGGGAACATACATCAGATCGAATTCCAAGAAAACTGGAAGACCAAACCCGCTTGACAATGTCACAGTCGCGAAAGAGATGGTTCAAGGTCTCGCATTCAGTACGACAAAAACAGCAAGTTGATCAACTCCCATTCCTTTTCTAAGCAGCTTATCGGCAGTTGGTAAAATTTGATGTACTAATTTCCAGAGAAAAATCTTGATATTCGGCTGATATGGAAGACGCCATATCAAGGACCACTGAAAACTTGGAGCAGCAGTAGGAGAAGAGGTTAAACTATTATGCAAAAGGAAGGAGTAACCGGATCTAGTCGAATATCTTCCGTCTTCAGTGAATTTCCAATATATGAAATCATCCATAGGTTCGTGGGGAAGCTCCAAAGCACAAATATTCTTAGCAGAAACAGATTGAAAAATTTGAAAAACAGTCCGCATGTTCCAGTGAGACGAGTCCAGTAAAAGGTCATCCCATTTGATTCTTTCAGAATGCACATTAGCCTTAAAGCTAGGCTTGTTACCAAGAATCCAAGCATCATTCGAAATATTGATCATTTTCCCATTTCCAAATTTCCAAGCATTTCCTTCCCAAAGTAGGTAAGTAGTTTTAACTACTCCTTTCCAAGCAAAAGACGCAGCAGAGTATCGTGAGAACTTTTTTGGAACTGGAAAATCTTTCTGATATTTTGTGCGACGGATTCTAGAAATAAGAGAACAAGGTTTATGATGACAACGCCAAAAAGTCTTGGCTATTAGTGCCTGACTTACAGTAAGAGCATTTTTTATCCCAAGTCCGCCTTCCAACTTTGGCAACTGTAGTCTTTCCGGGGGTAACCAATGTTGGGCGCACTTGTTTTTAGATTTCTTCCACCAGAAAAGATCAATCAAATAATTAATCTTTGTGGTGATTTGAAGAGGTAACGGAAGAACAGAGGCGACATGAGAAATTGACGCCATTAAAATAGAATTGATAAGCAGCAACTTGGATGCTTGAGAAAAATTAGCAGGGCCCCAAAAAAGAATTTTGTTTGATATATTGTATAATAAAAAATGAAAGGCTGCAGTTTTCCGTCTGCCTAGATCAATCGGGACACCAAGATACATTCCGAAGTTATGCTTTGATTGCACACTCAAAATATTAAGAATATGTTCCTTGAAATCACCTGGTGTGTTGGGACTGAACTTTTGGTGGTTAATCATCTGACCCGATGGAGAACTGAAAGCATCCAAAATATTCCGTAAAGCCTGGTAGCTAGATGGAGTTAATCGTAGACACAGAAGCGAGTCATCTGCATACAATAAATGGGATATAGCTGGGCTATTTTTGGATAGCTTAATACCTTCAATGGACCGCAGTGATACCTCTTTATTAATCATAAGAGAAAGAATCTCCATGCATAGAATGAAAAGATAGGGCGAAATGGGATCACCTTGGCGTAAACCGCACTGAGGAAAAATACGACGAAAGGGAGTGCCATTAATAAGCACCTGCAAGGATACCGTTATGACACAAGATTTGATAAGCCGTCTAAACCCTTTTGGAAATCCAAATAGCTTGAGTACATGGAACAAAAAAGGCCAAGAAACTCTGTCAAATGCTTTGTTCATATCTAATTTGATAGAACCAAAACAGCGAGTACCACTTCTGCGTTGGTTGATATACGTAAGAAGTTCATGACCAAGAAAACCACTATCACTGATGAGTCGTCCAGGAAGAAAAGTATTTTGATTTTGACTGATAATTTTGTCAACCTTTTTCGAAGCCTGAGTGCAATACATTTGGAGGCTGCCCGGTATAAAACGTTATAAAGACTGATAGGTCGAAACTCAGATATATTTTCCGGATTATCAACTTTTGGAATGAGAACAATATGCGTATTAAAAGTTGAACAAATTCAATCGACAATAATTTGAGCATCCTAAAAACTATTCCGGGAGAATGTTTTGACATTAGTATCACTCCATGTGATCTTGCTAGTCCCAGCTATACGGAGCATTGAACGGCAACGTGACTTACAAGTTACAAAATCACCCGTTATCTACTAGTTTTGTGCAGTTACCGCCTTATCAGGGAGATCGTAATAGTTACGACAGCATATCCTCTTCTTAACACCAAACTTTCTTCTATATAAAGTTCCAATGCTGTATAACGACACCAAGCCCGTCTATTAATAGGCGCTCTATGTGCATTTGCATTGGGTCTCAAACTTTTGGGGCCCAAACTTGGCAAACCCATATACTCCTAATTGAGAATAAAAAAAAGGGTAAATTGATGAAATGAAAACACAGTACACTGACAGACTAAACTCTCCAATTTCATACTCTACATTCAATCCAATACACGGTAACGGTAATAACGGTAATAACGGTAAAGATCCTTCATGAGTTCATGTAAACTGATTCTAAATCAACAACAACATAAGAGCCTCAGTCCCAAAAGGCCGGTTCCAAATCAGTTTAGAATAAAGACACTAATAATGTTGTTTTCTTGTCCAAAAACGCAAAAATGTACCAAAGGCATATATATCTAATTTATTTACATTAATTAGGCCAATTACAATAATATTCATAATTGATCACAATTCACAACCATAACCTCTAATTACACACAACTATACACAAAACTTCAATCCTGCCTTTTCAACGTTTATACAATTCATTGAAACAGAGGGAGTATCGATTATTTAGATATCTACCAGCACTGATCACTCTCCCAATTCCTCCTCGGAGACCTACAAAACGACGACGAAGACGAAGGCGAAGCCGACATCCGATAAAACCTCGCAGCAGTCAATGGCTGCCGTAAAATCAAGCTCCGATCATATACTGCACGCTTCTCCGGATCCAAAAGCGTCAAATACGCATCATTAATACGAATAAAAGCAGTAGCATCCTCGCTACCTCCCGCCACGTCAGGATGACACGACCGCGCTAAGCGGCGGTACGCCGCCTTAATCTAGCCGTTCGATGCGGCAGCAGAAATTCCAAGAACATCGTATAACGACGAAAACGCTGTCGTTTCAACTCCACCGAAAGTCGCTGCAGCGGCCGCGGTTGCGGTTGCGGTTGCGGCGCAAGTGATGCGCCTGAGGTTGACGGATCTCGGCGATATGAGGAGGTTGGATGAGTGACACGTGGAGGGAGGTGATTGGTTGAAGGGTTTCGGAGAGGTGACGGTTGACGGAAGAGAAATAGAATGCATGGAATTAAATTTTAGATTAAGGTGAAGAATGGTGAAAGGAAAGTAACTGGAGAAAATGGGCCAGTTGTGAGGTGGGTATTTATAAAGGAGATTTTGTGTAATTCAAAGGCCCACTTTATGGATAACTAATAGTAGGAATCTATATCTATATCTAATCTAAATCTAATACTTCTCCGTATTAAATTGTACGAGTATTCCTCCACTTGGAGGTTGGCCATTGGCTATTTGACCTTCATTAGTTTTAAAACACCCGTATTATTAAATAGTTAAGTATTCCGTAAAATCAAATTGGCAATAATGTACTCCGTAGACTCGGATCTTTATGCTAAAACAAAGTACTTTGTAACTGTTACTGAATAAGAGTATTAGATTGACTTTATCCCCATAGAATGGGACAATAATGTAGACAAACTTTTATCGGGTCTTAAGATGAGTCTTGAAAATTCAATACTCAACTTGAAACCAATGAATCGCAAAATGTGAGCGGGTAAACACTGGGTCTTATATATTGCTGGAAAATAAAAAGATTTTTATGCGTCTGAACACAAAATTGGAGATAAAGTGAAAAAATATACGAATTTGAATTGAGTTTCAAAATAAAATATTTGATTTCAAAACTCATTTTGCGTCTGGGCCTCTCGGGATAGACTTAACCTTAGGGTAAGATTATTGGTAGTCTTGAGATAAGGCTTTGGGCGAGTCTTGAACCTACTTTCAAAGAAAATTATCCAATGAGTGGATCAAATATTGTTATTTATCTTTTTTTTTTTAAGTTCGTAGAAAAAAAAAAAGTGAAATGGAAAGGTAGAGTTTGAGCTCAGTCTGACTGATAATGTATGAAGTCTGAGTTGAGTCTGAATAATAAAGAAATAATAAAAAGTTAGTAGAAAGATGATGTGGCAGAATCTTAAAATTTTAGTGAGTCTTACTGATAATCTTACCCTAAGTCTTATGTTTTTTTTTTTGGAAACAAAAAACGAGGGAATCACGAAATTAATTTGTTGCTAAGTGGATGGATCCTCTCCAATTCTAAAAGGATTTTAGAGCTCGATGGTCCAACTATCCCAAATCAATTGCCAATAAAAACTTTGGGGAAAATGAAAGGCTGATATCAAACATTTATGTGGCTTATGCTTACACGGGAGAACAGTGTACGAGCGAAAGTGCAATAGAACCCTTTGATTTTCTTCAAATCCCTTATGCACTATGTTAGGCGGTTAGGCCTTTGATTTGCAATAACCGAACCATCCGATACTTTTCAAAACCGGAGAGGATCAATTGACGTTTCCTATATGTGGTTGATATTCGTGCAATATACCACACATTTTCCATTGGTTATGTGTAATAGCGGCCTTTGATTTTTTTCAAGGCCCTTATGCACTATGTTAGGCGTTTGATTATCTTCAAGGCCTTCATGCACTATGTTAGGCCTTTGATTTGCCATAATTGGACCATCTAGTATTTTTCAGAACCGGAGAAGATCATATGCATTGTGTGTATGTGGTTGATACTCGTACAATATATCATGCACTTTCCGTTGGTTATGTGGTTGCATTACTTGCATACCAATCTTGTTTGGTGAAGTATGAATGGTAGAAGGCGGTAGCGTATCAATATCATTTGTTGAATATGAATGGTTGAAATCTTGAGTAGGAAGGTTTTGTTTTGTTTTCTTTTGTTTGCCATTCAATCTCATATATTCATTTGGACACATCACCTATCTAAACAGAATAGGTGATTTCTATCATTTTTCCGCCAAAAAAACATATTCTAAAAGATGGAAACTAATGATAATTATGTTCATTCACTAAATAAGGAAACTAAAAATTACAAATTCATCTATTATATTTTCATTAAAATTAACCTTTTCATCAAATTATATTATTTTCACTAAACTCTAAACTATAATATATTAATTAAAATAAAATAAAACTGATATAAAACTATAAATTGCTAAATCATTTATTGATTCTATTATTAGATGATGATGAGTTTACTCATATTCTATATTAAACCAAAACTAGAAATCGTTATTATTACTTTCGTGACCAAAAAAATTGAAAATATATATATATATATATATATATATATATATATATATATATATATATATATATATATATATATATATATATATATATATATATATATATATATATATATAAATTGAAACTCATTAGCTTTATGCTATAAAAATATTTTCATTAAAATATACTTCAACTCATTAAAAATATAATGCACAGAATCTATACTAGTTAACAAATAAATAAATAAACATATTCTGTATCTCAAAATAAGAGATACTAAACTGAAATGGATGACTTTCACCTATTCCGAAATGTGTAGTGTATTGAGTCGTTTACAGTTTGTGCTTTTGTAATACCCGCCCTTTTAGGGACCCTTTGACCAGCGTTGACTGACCATGGGAGCGGGAGTAGTCTTAGAAAAGTGTGCCAAAACCATCTTGGGCTGCGTGTTAAGAGTGGTACTCGATAGAGTAGAGGCTACTCGATCGAGTAGCTAGGTTACTCGATCGAGTAGGAGGCCACTCGATCGAGTATGTTGGGTACTCGATCGAGTACCTAGTTTTCAGCGAGGGTTTTATATCGCGTTTTGTTAAATCCGCATATCACTTCCGCCACTTTCCTCCTATCTTTCAGTCGCCTCTTTCCCTTCCCTTCACCTCAAAACCTCCATGGAAACCTTTGTGAAGATCCTTGTGCCTTAGAAGAGCGTCCCTTGAGTCGGGTAGCGGTCTTTTCTTTGAGTTTCTCCCTATAGGTATGTCATAATCATCATCCATGTCCTTGTTCTTCATAGTTAGGGTTTGCTTGTTAGTAATCTAGAATTGTATTCTGGTTATAGGCGTTGCTTGATCATTTGGACATGTTATCGTCGGCATGGATTGGTTGCGATGGCTTAAAGGTAGGTTCGCCTACTCGGTTTACGTAGAGATCGTCTAGTGTGTCGGTCGTTGTGATAGTATTGTGATTGCTTGACATAGTAATTGTATTGTACGGTGATTGTGGTTGTGATCGTTGTTGATGGTTCGCGAGGCGTGGCCCTACCGAGTGGGGTCACTTGCGGGAGTGGCTTCACGCCCTAGTTTCGCCTTCTGTGGAACCCGCCACGGAAGGGATGTGCACATTAATGGACGGAGGGTTATCGCTCGATACGATGAGCGGGGATTTGGTGGGTACGGCTGCGGTCCCCCAGCTGGGGGGGTCCGGGGGACGATCGATGGAGAGGTTGGTTGGATTGTTGTGTTTGCGTGTGCGAGACTGATAGCATCGTATTGTGTTGTTAGTTGTAGTGGTTATTGCTGCGTCTTATCTCAGTACTGACCTTGTGTGGTTGTTTGTTTGTTATGTGTCCGCCGTGATCAATTATGGTGGCTTGATCGGTCTTAGCAGTATTGGTGTTGATGATAGCCGGAGTCAAGGCGAGGATGAGTCCTCACGAGATATGGCGAGTCTTAGCGAGTAGTCTTTGAGTTGTACCTTTGTATCGTATTTTGGTTTAAATCGCTTGTAATATAACTTAATAGTTCTTTTATCGACATTTGATTATTGCTATCCTCGGGCAACCGAGATGGTAACGCCCTTATATCCTAAGGAAGGCCTAGTTAAGGCTCCTCTGAATATGGGGGTGTTACAAAGTGGTATCAGAGCGACGGTTTTGGAACCTGTAACAAATGAACATAATGAACGTAGGGAGTCTAATAAAATGAACCTGGTGTATGTGTAATGGGAGCCCCAACTGATGCTAGATTTTGGGTGAGTAGGCGCCCTCATTTCAAAATCTTGGCCCCATGATAATTAAGCCAGTCACGTGGTATGGGAATGTGGAGTCCGTGTGTATATGTGTGATGTGTATGTTAAGTGTACCGGGGCTACCTCCGGTTAAGTCTTTGTTAGAATTAATAGAGGTGTGATAGTGATATTTGGGCCGTGTATGGTAATTATTGATGAGATTATTGAAGCTCTTTGGATGATTAGTGAGCTTATATGATGGTTATGAGATATGTGACGAAAGTTTACGTAATTGCTATGATGATAGTTATAGTATAGTGAGTTATAATTCGAGACATAGCATATAGTAATGCGTTATTGCCTTATAGGATGGTCGAAATTCTTCCGCTGCGTAATATTTGATTTGTGCAAGGTGATTTACTTATGATAGAATGTGAAACATGGTAGATTAAATTGTTTTGAAAGTATGCATTTATGTGATACGTGAAAGAAAGAATTAATGTTAATTATACGCTTCAAATTGAAGTAAACACGAGTTTATTAGTAACATGTAAAGCAAGTTTAAGTGCATTATGATGGCGGAATTATGTTTAGAAATGATTCGAGTTGGGCAATTCGTATGACGGGATGTAATGTATGCTTCATTCATGATGGTAATGCGTGAGCAAGTGCGATAGTTAGTGCCGAATTCCGAACTTAGTTTGGACTCGACACGTGGTGTTGTTTTGCAGGTATTTTCGATTTACTTCGCACTTCTGACCGAGTACTTAACCATACTTGACCGAGTGCGAGTGTTTACTTGATCGAGTAGACCTTACTCGATCTAGTTAGGAGGTTATGGCGTCGGGATGTGGGGAAATTTCCTACGGATACTCGACGAAATAGCTCCTACTCGATCAAGTAGGGTGGTACTCGATCGAGTATCCAAGGTACTCGATCGAGTAGGGTGGTACTCGATCGAGTACCCCAGGCACTCGATCGAGTAGGTTACTGTACAGCGAATCTTACGGGTTTTCATAAAACCCCTATTCTTCCTATTTCTTTCCCATCCTCCTCATCCTTCCTCTATATTTCGAAATAGCTAAACCTCATTCCTCTCAAAATCTCTCTTTCTCTTGGGTTAGTGGTGATTCTTGGGGTTGATTTTTTTTTCTTGCTTAATTCCGTTCTTTTGCTTTGTTAATCAATCAAGGTATGCTTTCCTTCCTAATTTATGCGATTTATTGCTTTGAATGTGTAAGAATGGTGAAATAATCTGAAATTTTCGGTTCACATGGGTAGGTTGTTGTCTTTGATGGTTGAAATATGATTCACATGCCTCCTTTTCATGCTTGTTGGTGACTAATTGCTGTAAATTAGATTAGAAATTGCAAAATTTGAAATCGAAATTTCCAGGGTTTCCAAAATTGAAATTGATTTTTGGTTGTTTTACAATGGTTAGATGGTAGAATTGAGTCTTAAGTATTGTTTATATCATGTTGGAGGATAGATTTTGATGATTTTACCCTTAGAAAGTTGCCTTAAAACTCCGTCTTAAAAGTGCCTCAAATGGAAATTCGTGATTTATAATTGAAAATTGATGTTGTAATTGACATTATAAGTATGAGTTGAACTTCAATATGAGAATAGAAACGATAATTGATGAAAATATGCCAAAATTATCACAGCTGTAAAGACCGTCTGAAAATTCTAATTGAGTTGTTATTCATAGTATTGAAGGGTGATAATGATATGTTCTAAGTTATTCTTGTCCATGAACTAGTAAGAATGCCTCACATGTGATTAGAAGTGTGTTTGGAACAACCTTTAGAAGCATGCTAGGATATTCGAATTTGTTGAACATATGTAATCACCATGATAATTTCTTTCACAACTATGGCTTATGAGTAGTAATAATATGAGCTTGTATGTCAAAATGTAGAAACGGTTGACGAATGTATGTACATAGTGTGATATTCAAGGTTAATAGCATGAATTATGTGCTTCGCATGTCAAATTCGTTGGTAAAATTGTGTACTTAGCTGAGCATGTTAAGATCGAATTATATGAAGTAGATGTTTGCATGATTATACAAGTTGATTGATCATATGACTAAAGCAGATGCCGAGACTGAACCTTGGAATCCGCCAAAGTAAACGGGGGAGGGGTAATCCACCTGAGATGGGGGAAGGGAGTGGACCTGTGGTACCCGCAGTTCCCGAATACCCTTCAGTTGTTTTTGTTGATTTCAAGCAGAGGGAGCGTTTTGTAGCTTTACAAAAACGCAAAATGAGACCTACGAAGTGTATAGACACCACTGTGTTAGAGGAGTTGGAGATAGAGACGAATGTCCGTCACATATTCGAGACGTTGGGTTTCAGTGGTCCAGATAGGTGAGGAAGCATACTTACCCTTTTCTTACCTTGGAGTTCATGAGCTCTTTTAGCTATGACCCAGTGGGCGGATGTTGAGTTTAGATTGATGAATACCAGTTTTCGTTGACTATGGACTGTTTGCCTCTTACCTTGGGTTGGCCAAGCCTCCCAAGGACTCCATCACCGATATCCCCGGTGAGTGCGGCGTCGCCGCCTAATGCCTTGCTTTTGGGAAGCAAGCTCCCACCTCGAGCAACATGCGATTAATGACGTTCAAAGATATTACCTTGAGGGTCTTTCTCCGTTCTCTTTCGAACCTCCTTTATGACAGAAAGGATATCGATGAACCGAACAATCATGAGGTCTTACTTCGATGTCTTACCTCAACCCGGAGCGGGCAGGAAAAGTGGTCTTTAATGCTCCTTCTATGGTTTGTGCTGCCCTTGCCTTGATGGCTTCTTCCTCTTCCCGGTACCTGAGTTGTGGCGCTATTGCCACTCGGTTAGCTGAAAAGCTAACCTCTTTTGAATCTTCTTCGGAGTATGTGCCTCTAGCTACCCCAGTTCCTACCATGGATCGTGACTACTATCTCGACCTGAAATGGTTGAGGACCCTGGCTGACGGTAGCCTAGCGTGGAGGGTGTGGGGCATGAGTTGGATGAAGATTCCAGCTCCTGAGCACCTCCCACCCACGGAGCCTTTGGAGCCGACAGTAGTGACGGTGGACTCCGATGATGAGGAGGAGGAGGATGATGACAGACCCCGCCATCTACAGACCTATCTCATCGACGACACCATCCTCGAGGAGATGCCGGAGCCGACGAAGGGCGAGAATGCGGGAGTTGCGGTGGTTGAGAGACCCAGATTGGGGAGGGGACCCCGTCGAGTGAGGGAGAGAGCCTCGGAGACTAGGCCGCGGCCGGTAGCGCCACACGGAAGAAGAAAGATCCCTTTCTCGTGCTACCCTTACCTCGACACCCCGAGACGCGGTCCAGCTACTTGGCGAGATAGAGTGTCATCTACCTTGTGATCCGGAACATGCACGAGATGGCGTACGCTCGGGGGATAGGGACCGAGGGACCGCATCCAATTTGGTGGAGTGGAGTTGGGGACTACTCGGGGGTATTCCATTCCTACGGGGTGGATCGGTCGGACGTGGGGGCACCTCAGTCCTTCCCTTATGGTGGCTTGGCTCCATGGTACGTGGGCCCAGGAGCAGGAGCAGGAGTGGATGCGGGGATCGGGTCATCGGGAGCAGGTACTTCTGGTGGTGGTGATGATGAGGTGAT
The DNA here is from genome assembly GCF_048544455.1 of Silene latifolia. Lineage (NCBI taxonomy): Eukaryota > Viridiplantae > Streptophyta > Magnoliopsida > Caryophyllales > Caryophyllaceae > Silene > Silene latifolia. The sequence goes on from NC_133531.1 coordinate 16,015,395, forward strand.
GTTCGAGCAGCAGCAGCAGCAGGAGGAGTGATACTCCTTGTTCTTATCTTTGTTGATGGTAGTTGATGTTAGGTGGTGATATTGTGGTTAGACTTTAGTAGTTGTTTCCTTTTATTATTGAGACTTAGTTGGATTTGTATGGTTGGCCATAAGGCCGGATTTGATATTCTAACTGGTTGCAGGATATTAGAAGTCGGGGAGTCGTCCCGACTCGATTTTATATGACCAATATGCGCATGTATGTTAACTTATGACAGGTTTTATAAGGAATTTGGCCTGTAGGTACTCGACGTAGTACCCGTACTCTATCGAGTAGCTGCGGGAAGAAAAGAGAGAAAAGTTTCGATCTTGAGCTACTCGATCGAGTAGCCAAGATACTCGATCGAGTAGCATGGCACTCGATCGAGTATCGCTACATACTCGATCGAGTAACACTTTATTCTGAGGAGGTTTTTGAAAAATTAAAATGTTCAATTGTTTTATAATTGCAAGTTTAATGTTTAATGTGGCTATTAGTGCATAGTTACACCTTTGAACCATTAATTTTATATGTTGGAAGTCAAGTTTCGTTTTATATACATCTTGATAACGATTAGTGAAGTGGTGACGGTCTCTTGTTGTTTTAATATTACATATGCCATTTTTCCCAATTATTCATTTAAGTTACATCTCTTCATATACGTGCGTGCAATGTTAACGTGCTTTATCGTTGGCGACTATCGTCCGGAGAGTTATGTACGATTTATAATTTAACGAGTCTATGATTAGCGAGTAATGTCCACAACAAATAATATGTTTTAACCCATGTCATGAATTAGATAATAAGTAATATGCGTTGAAATTGGGTAGTGAACTTCGGGGACGAAGTTCCTTTTTAGAGGGGAAGAGTTATGTCGCGAAATAAAAAGGCTATTCTTGAATAATGTTTTGCTTGTTTATAATGTTGTTGGTATTATGTTTTGCTTTAATTACAAAAATTTCTGAAGTATAACGGATTACTTTAGTTCTTTAAAGTGAACGTGGTTGTATGTTTCAAGAGACGGTCATGAAGAAATAGTTATAGTGCGATGAATCGTATTTGAATCACGTTGCCAAGTAACATGGTGGCATTAGTTGTACCACATGAAAGTTAATATGAGACATGTTCTACATTGATAGTTTGATAGTTGTTACTGCATGTTGGGTGATCGTGGGTGGTGATTCGCATTGCGAGTTTGATGTTTTATATATATATATATATATAGAGAGTAACGGTTGACAGTGATAATGCTTGCATGATGGCGGTAAGAATCGATAGGTATAAGTGTAGACGGTGATGATGATGACATGGGGGGGGGGAATGGTATTTCCAAGGAGTTGTGGTTTAAGCGGGAAGAGTGGTGAGGTCGTGTTGTTCCCGTGCCTCGAGCGGGAGATAGGTGAGTTGAACTTCGGGGACGAAGTTCTTTTTAAGGGGGAAGACTGTAATACCCGCCCTTTTAGGGACTCTTTGACCAGCGTTGACTGACCATGGGAGCAGGAGTAGTCTTAGAAAAGTGTGCCAAAACCATCTTGGGCTGCGTGTTAAGAGTGGTACTCGATAGAGTAGAGGCTACTCGATCGAGTAGCTAGGTTACTCGATCGAGTAGGGGGCCACTCGATCGAGTATGTTGGGTACTCGATCGAGTACCTAGTTTTCAGCGAGGGTTTTATATCGCGTTTTGTTAAATCCGCATATCATTTCCGCCACTTTCCTCCTATCTTTCAGTCGCCTCTTTCCCTTCCCTTCACCTCAAAACCTCCATGGAAACCTTTGTGAAGATCCTTGTGCCTTAGGAGAGCGTCTCTTGAGTCGGGTAGCGGTCTTTTGCTGAGTTTCTCCCTATAGGTATGTCATAATCATCATCCGTGTCCTTGTTCTTCATAGTTAGGGTTTGCTTGTTAGTAATCTAGAATTGTATTCTGGTTATAGGCGTTGCTTGATCGCTGGACATGTTATCTGTCGGCATGGATTGGTTGCGATGGCTTAAAGGTAGGTTCGCCTACTCAGTTTCTGTAGATCGTCTAGTGTGTCGGTCGTTGTGATAGTATTGTGATTGCTTGACATAGTAATTGTATTGTACGGTGATTGTGGTTGTGATCGTTGTTGATGGTTCGCGAGGCGTGGCCTCGGCTGAGTGGGGTCACTTGCGGGAGTGGCTTCACGCCCTAGTTTCGCCTTCTGTGGAACCCGCCACAGAAGGGATGTGCACATTAATGGACAGGGTTATCGCTCGATATGATGAGCGGGGATTAGGTGGGAACGGCTGCGGTCCCCAGCGCGGGGATCGGTCGGGGGACGATCGATGTGATGAGGTTGGTTGGATTGTTGTGTTTGCGTGTGCGAGACTGATAGCGTCGTATTGTGTTGTTAGTTGTAGTGGTTATTGCTGCGTCTTATCTCAGTACTGACCTTGTGTGGTTGTTTGTTTGTTATGTGTCTGCCGTGATCAATTATGGTGAGCAGTCAGTCTTAGCAGGTATTGGTGTTGATGATAGCTGGAGTCCGGGCAGGGATGAGTCCTCACGAGATATGGCAGTCTTAGCGAGTAGTCTTTGAGTTGTACCTTTGTATCGTATTTTGGTTTAAATCGCTTGTAATATAACTTAATAGTTCTTTTATCGACATTTGATTATTGCTATCCTCGGGCAACCGAGATGGTAACGCCCTTATATCCTAAGGAAGGCCTAGTTAAGGCTCCTCTGAATATGGGGGTGTTACAGCTTTACCGCGATTGTAGTTGAATTCAATCACCGACTCTTGAAAAATCTCTTACATTTTCATTGTACCCTCTTAAAGCCATTTTATGATATTCTCTAATCTATTTTTTTTTTTTGGTCAAAAGTAAATCTAAAACCATTTTATATATTAGAATACAATTAAATTCGTTGACACTTCAAAGGAAATCAACTTAAGAGAATAAGGGGGCGTTTGGTTAGAGAAAGGGAAAGGGAAAGGAAATAAGAAAGGGTAAGAAGGGGAAAGGTAAGAGATTACCTAAAACTTAACTAGTTGTTTGGTTACATCAACAAAATGAATTGTGGTGGGTTGTGGTTTATTTTGGTGTGCGGGTAGTGGTTTAGGTGAGGTGGTGATGGTGGTGATGGTTGTGGCAGTAGGTTGGTTGTGGTGGTGGCGATGGCGTCGTGGTGGTGGTGGTGGCAGTAGGTTGGCTATAGTGGTGGTGATAATGGTGGTGGTGTCATGATGGTTTTGGTGGTGGTGGTGGCGATGGCATCGTGGTGGTGGCGGTGGCTGTGGTGGTGATGGTGGCATCATGGTGGTTGTGGTGGTGGTGGTTTATGTGGGGTGGCTGTGGTGGTGGTGGTTTTGAAGGTGGTGGTGGTGATGTCGTCTTGATGGTGATTGGTGTGATGGGAGTCATAAGTGTGTTGGCAGGTAAATAAGGTGGTTGAAGGGTAACAGGAGTAATGAAATCTGATACCTTGGAGGGGGGGGGGGGGGGAGTAAGGAATTAAATGGATTGAGGGGTAAGGAAGGAAGTTTCATTCTCTTTGTTTGTGTCAAACAAACACCAACAAAGGAAATCAATAACTTTGTTTCCCTTTCTCTTTCTTATAGATCTCCAACCAAACGCCCCCTAAAGATGATCTTGGGAGATAATATCTTGCTAATTAGCCAATAAAATCAAGCTTGTCAATGATGAAAATAATGATTAAGTTAGTTGATTGATTAATGAATAAAATAAACAAATTAGTTAGTGTAGTTTTTTAATTATGGAAAAATAAAAGGATCTAGTGCTTGTAAAAAGCACTACCAAGAGACTCGGACTCATCTATTAAAGGTTGTTAACCTGAGACTAAATGAGTTAAATTCCTAAAAAGGACTAAATGAGTGATCTACTATATTGCATAATTTGCATTACCCGATCCAGACTCATGTTTATGGTGGATTAGGGAGGAGAATATGAATAGGCTTTACCTTTGAGAAACCATTTCGAGTACGAATTGAATAAATTCAATCGACAATAAGTTGAACATCCTAAAGACCATTCCGAAAGAGAGAATGTTTTGACATTAGTATCACTCCCTATGATCTTGCTAGTCCCAGCTATACGATCATTGAACGACAACGTGACTTAGAAGTTACAAAATCACCCGTTATCTACTAGTATTGTGCAGTTACCGCCTTATGAGGGAGATCGTAATAGTCCGGACAGCATATCCTCTTCTTAACACCAAGCTTTCTTCTATATAAAGTTCTAATGCTGTATAACGACACCAGGCCCGTCTATTAATAGGCGCTCTATGTCCATTTGCACTGGGCGTCAATTTTTTTGGGGCCCAAACTTGGCAAACCCATATACTAATTGAGAAAAAAAAGGTAAATTGATGAAATGAAAACGCGGTACACTGACAGACTAACTCTCCAATTTCATACTCCACATTCAATCCCCAATCTAATCTCCTTGCCCAAATTAAATTTATTTTATTTCCCAAATTATATCTTCCCCAAATTAAATTAATTTCCTTCCCCCCAAAAAATAAACTTTCTCTGTATTCTTCAACCTATCTAACGTTTCATTTTTTTTTTCTTCTAATCTTTAAATATGATTATCACTTATCAATTCATCACAAATCATTCAAAGTTTTCAATTAAAGATATTAGAATCAAAACTTTGTCACTTTGTCAGTTTCAATCGGCCGCCAAATTCTCAGATTTACATTTGAGTTTCAAAGAAATTGAAACAAGTAAGATTTCGTCTTAACATTATATTCTTAATGAATTCTAATGAATTTAATTATAATTTTAATGAATTTAATGGTAATATATTTGCAGTTATTGGAGGTAGGAGTCAGAGATTAGTAGATCGGATAATCGTGACGCGGACGTTTGATCTGGAATCCGGCATCAAAGCCTCAATAAGTTGTTTCGTTTCATCACATATCTCTATTTTTAATTTCATGTTGCCTAGAATAACAAAATTTGATTTTGTATCCGAAAAACGGAAGAAAAAGAAGCGAATAGAACAGTTAGTTCAGTCTCAAAAAGGTGCACTCGATAAATTTTTCACGAAAGGGTCTACTTCTAATAGTGAAAATATTAATGATAATGAACCTGTTGTTGCGACTGAAACTGGCCAAACTGCTGTAAATTTTTTTTTTTTTTTTTTTTTTTTTTTTTTTTTGAAACAACCCCAGAACGGGTTTACCTCATCTCATTAATATCACGGATAACCAACGACATAACATGTTCGGGTAGCGAACTATCCCAGATTTGCCATCCTACAGCTGACGAGCCTAAATGGGCGAGCTCATGAGCTACTACATTAAGTTTTATACTAACAAAAGACCAAACAACAGAATCGAAATTAGAACAAAAATAAAGAATATCATCTAAAAGTAAATGAAAATCGCTATTGCCTCGCTCCTTCGTCTTCATCGCTTCGATCACCGTCTTACAATCACTCTCGATGATTATGCACGTATGACCTCGTCTCCTTGCCTCTTTAACTTCTTCAAGGATCGCCCACGTCTCCGCCAACCGTGGCTCCATCTCCTCCGTCCTATGCTCCGCCATCCCCCACACCACCTCCCCTTCACTTCCACGACAAATCAACCCAATTCCCATTCCCCAACCTTCCTTCACCCCCGCGTCGACATTCAACTTCATAAACCCCACCCCCGGTTTCTCCTACTGTCCAACTCCTCCCACACCTACCTCTGCCCCCTCCCTGCTTTTCGTATCCACCTCCATCTCCCTCCTCATGCCCTCCACTCTCTTAACCACCCTCATAACATCAAGCTTTTCATTTTCAAACACCATTTTGTTTCTCGCTTCCCACATCGCCCAACACCCGAAAATAAAAGCATATATCTCGCAATCCTCCAACTCCCTCCACACATCCTCCACCCACTCCCTCACCCGCTCATACCCCTCCGTTCTTCTAACTTAAATTCCTAGCCTATCCCACACCCCTCCCGTCCACCCACAACCCCGTACAAGATGAAGACTAGTCTCCATCTCGCAGCAACACACTGGACAGCCAGCATCAACGGATCGAACTCTAGAGGCTATGTTCGCTTTTGTCGCAATCGCCTCGTTACAAAACTGCCACATAAACACCTTAACTCGGGGCCAAACATTCGCTCTCCAGATGCGATTCCACATCGCCTTTTCCCTTGCATAGGTCGATGATCCGGCTGCCTCCAAGTCACCACCTATCATAGCTCTATATGCGTATTTTACCGAGTAGTCCCCACTCTTCTCTAGGTCCCACGTCCAGCCCTCCTCGGGTTTCGTGCTGCTAATACGTATCTTGAGGATTCGTTCTTGCTCAAAAGGAAGAAACAACTCACTTACCTTAGCCATGTCCCACGCATCGCCCTCTGAATTCCACAAATTAGCAAAGCACATATCAGCCGGAGCCTCACCTCTCGGGGAAAGGATTAGTCTCGACTGTGTGTGGGGAACCCACGGATCAATCCACACTTTCGTAGTCAACTCGTTCCCAATGCGTCGCCGTATCCCCAACTTCAACACCTCTCGAGCTTCCCAAATTCCTCGCCACGTATAGCTAGGATTACTTCCAAGAATAGCATCCATAAACTCACCCGTCGGAAAATATTTACCTCGTAGAACTCGAACCATGAGACTTGATTTATCGGTCAAAAACCGCAAAGCTTGTTTACCCAGAAGCGCCATATTGAACTTGTGAAAGTCCCTGAACCCTAACCCACCCATCTCTTTCGGCTTGCACATTTTCGGCTTGCCAAACTGCTGTAATTTTTGATAATCATGATTCTTGTAATTTTGTCATGGCTATAGAGAATAACTATAATAAAATTGACGATGAGGATAACAACAATGATGATAATTTAGATATGAATGAGAATGATAGTGATGGGAACAATGATGGTTTTGATGTAGGAGGAGTAAAAAATGATGTCGAAAATGGTAGTCATATGAAAAATATTTTTTATATGTTTGACCCAAGAAATTGGGATTCACTTAATTTTGATATGATTAAAATTTTAGCAAAAAAAAGGTCCTAAGAGAGATTTATCTATTGTAAAAGGCCCTAAAGGCAAAAGGGGAGAAGATTTAAATCAACATGTTATACAAGAGTTTACCAAATTGAGAAAAGTGCGATAGAGATTGACTTTTCTATTCAAAAGAGCTTGATAAAGTATTTTGTTTTTGTTGTAAAATATTTAGAAAAGCTAATCCTAAAAGTCAATTAGCTAACGATAGTCTTTCAGATTGGTCTCATATATGTGTTAGACTTAAACAATATGAAATGGGGATTGAACACATTATTAATATGACTGCTTGGTATAATTTGCGTGAACGAATTGAAAAGAGTCAAACAATTGATAAAAAGACGAATAGTGCATTAGATAAAGAGAAAGAACATTGGAAAAAAGTGTTAGAAAGAATAATATTTGTTGTGGTGTATTTAGCAACACATAACTTGGCTTTTCGTGGTAGTAATGGGAAGTTATATCAAAAGAGCAATGAAAATTTTTTAGGATTAATTGAAATGTTAGCGAGGTTTGACCCTATAATTCAGGAGCATGTGCATCGTATAACCAATGACACTATTCATAGTCATTATCTTGGTCATAACATTCAAAATGAGTTACTTCTTCTTGTTGCATCCGCTATTAAATCTGAAATTATTAAAAGTGTGAAAGAAGCAAAATATTTTTCAGTGATACTAGATTGCACTCCCGATGTTAGTCACCAAGAGCAAATGTCATTGATTTTGAGATATGTTGATGTGTCTTCAAGCTGTGTTTGCATTAAGGAATCATTTTTAGGATTTTTGAGTGTAAATGATACAACTAGACAAGGACTTTTTGATGTTTTATTAAATGAATTAAAATCTCTTGATCTTGATGTGAATGATGTAAGAGGATAAAGTTATGATAATGGATCAAATATGAAAGGCAAAAACCAGGGGGTACAAAAAAAACTTTTAGATGTGAATCCTCGAGCATTCTTTACTCCTTGTGCTTCTCATAGTCTTAATTTAACAGTGTGTGATATGGCAAATAGTTGTGGTAAAGCTAAAGACTTTTTTTGCAGCTAAGTAATACAACGAATATATACTATTTTTGCAAATTTTAATAAAAGATGAGAGATATTGAAGAATAATGCAACAAAATATACATTAAAGCAACATTCACCTAGTCGTTGGGAAAGTCGTGTCGATAGTGTTAAAACAATCAGGTTTCAAATTGCAGAGGTATGTGATGCTTTGTTTCAAGTAGGAGAAACTGATAATGATAATAAAATTAGAAGTGAAGCTAAATCCTTGGCTATGAATGAATTTGGCGACTTTGAGTTTTTGGTAGCACTTGTTATTTGGTATGAAATATTGTATAGAATTAATTTTGTTAGTAAACAGTTGCAATCAAAAAATATGATTTTTGATGTGGCAATTGATGATATTAAGAAGTTGGTTTTATTTTTCGAAGATTATAGGGAATCTGAATTTAATGACGCCGTTAATATTGCTAGGGAATTTGCAATTGAATTAAATGTTGATCCCGTATTTCGAAAGAAGCGTGTTATTCGAAGGAAAAAAGAATTTGACGAGAATCAAAATGACACATCAGAAGTAGTTTCCCAAACTAGTGAAGAATCTTTTAGAGTGAACAATTTCTTATTTGTTGTTGATCAAGCTATTGATTCACTTAGAACAAGATTTGAGCAATACGAAGAATTTCAAAATGTTTTTGGCTTTTTGTTCTGTTCTAGTAAGTTGCACACATTAGACAATGCTGCATTAAAGTCTTGTTGTGACGATCTTTAAGTAGCACTTACAAGTGGTGAACAATGTGATATTGATGAGAATGAATTGTACATGGAGTTAAAGTCGCTTAAAGATATATTGCCTAATGAAGAAGAGATGGAAGCTATTGATATTTTGAAATTTTTGACAATAATTTGTAGTTTGCATTAATAATTTGTAGTTTGCATTAATATTTTATACTCGTATAAGTTTTCTTTTATTTTGTAAATTTTGGGCCTCATTTTTTTTTTTGCACCGGGTCTTCACTTTTCTAGAGACGGCCCTGAACGACACACAAATTCTCCCCGTAAAGAAAACAATGTGCCACTATTAGAATTCACTGATGAATCACAAAAACTTGAGTATCTTAAATATACCATTGCGGAAATAGGGGTCGAAAATGTAGAATTTTAGCTGTGTTGCGAACACTTAAAACCCATAATAAATAAAGCCAAGCAGTAACAACTTCGTCTCACAACAAAGAAAGTTCTCGTATAAATCATAGTAGAATAACATTGAATACCCATTTGAGTACGTCTTGAATATTTTAAAAACATCATTACTTGGACGTGTTGGAAACCTAATTGAAAAAGACGCAATAAATATCGTCAGCCTAAAAAAGCGGTGTTGAAATTCGAGGGGGATGGTTTATGACCAACACAATACAACGAGAAACATTAAAGCGAAACAACACCACGGCCGTAACAATGGCCTTTACCTTTGTGCTGCAAAAAAACATAAAGATTATTGTCGGAAAAACCAAGAATGAATAAAGCCTAGCAGTAACAAACTAACAACATTATGATAGAACTAACAGTAATTCAAGCTAATGGAACAGCAAGAAGAACAGTAGTGACTGCCATATCCATTGTTTCCCTACAGTCGTGATCGCAACGACTAATCCTTTCTTTGAAAAGCAAATCCAAATGCACATCTAAATAGACAACTCCAAAGAGATAGGAAATGGGCAAGGGCCAAGGGGGAAGTAGCAAGGATTTTCTCATTTCTCTTCAAAAAACGCACATTTCAAGATGGCGTCATTGATCATGAAGCAAGTAGTTCACACTTGACTTCACACAAAGTGATGAATTAGGACAGCAGAGCAAGTTTGGAATTGAACCACAAGCTACAAACAAACCTGAAGAAAATGTTTTGTATAAACGGGAACATTTTCGTTAAATAACCCCTTGGAGACGAATTGCTCATATACAAGATGTGAAACTTCAAACAGTCATTTGCACTTAGAGATGCAGAGATTTTCGTTAAATAACCCCTTGGAGACGAATTGCTCATATACAAGATGTGAAACTTCAAACAGTCATTTGCACTTAGAGATGCAGAGATTTTCGTTAAATAACCCCTTGGAGACGAATTGCTCATATACAAGATGTGAAACTTCAAACAGTCATTTGCACTTAGAGATGCAGAGAACAATCGCAATTTTAGGAAGCTTCAGACCGTCAAAATGAGTACAAAAAACATCTTAAGAACCAATTCAGATCATTCATATAAGAAAGTTTCGCAGATGTACATCAATTTATCTGACTTCATGTTAACTCTAAACAATGACGGCGAATTTCATATGTATCAGCTTATGCAGCAAATATTCAGCAGTGGTTTTAACATAGGCAGCTGTATAATCATAAAAATGGGTGAAGAATTCTATTAGAAATCAACAATCACGAAAAATCTCTAAATAAATGGGAGAAAGGAAGATAAAAGTACCTATGCATACCATAATGTAAACACGTATCTGAAATATTCAAAGACATACACAGCCAAGGAATGCCAAAGGAAAAAGCGGATAAGGCAATATGCTAGAAATAACACGAAGTCTAGCTTCTCAAAGAGCAACAGCCCAGGTATGATCGCAATTGATACATTCAAGATTGGTTGACTAACAGCCAGAACTCTCTAATTCATGGGAAGGACCTTAAATCACGGGATCCGTATCCTGTGGACAACGCCAAGCTCTCTGAATACGTTTCCAAGTAAAAATGAGAACTCATTGATATTTTCAGCGGCTCCACTTCGCCACTAGCTACATTATAAGCCTCGTTCCCGCAAACAAAATAGCCACCATCAGTCTCACAATAGAGCACCTTTCGACATTTTACATAGCACAAATTGAATACCTTAAAACCATCCCAACTTGATTTTCCTGAAAATCGTAGAGTCCATGGCCCCTTTTCGTTGTCCTGATCTAGCACCCATATGCTGCAAGTTATCGGAGAAATACGGAATATAGCTAGTGATTCCCCAAGAAGAAACAGAAACAGAATGGAGCATTTTTCATCCAAGCTAAAAGAAAGTTCCAAACAGGTTATACTTTCCGTATCAAAGTCAAAGGAACAAAGATGAGTTAATAATCTCCTTTGCTTATCATTATTTCCAAGCCAGTATGTTGCCCCTCGAAAGAAAACAGCAGTTGATAAATTACAAAACAGCCCATCCATACTAATAATGTTGAGATTAGTGAAATTGACGGGATCATTTCTGACAGTCCATTGTCGATTACTGAGAGTATAAACTGCAAGTAACATTTTTTTACCCTCTTCACCCAAAGTATCATCAACTTTAAACTTAAACGCAACGACTTTATAATCCTTACTACGAGGCGCAATCCCAAACAAATAGCAATTAAGGCCGTCGAGGGAATAGGGGCGAAATGGGCAAGTGGGAAGTATCAACGATTTGCGAATACAAGGGTTCCACAATCTCAATTCTTCCTCCTGGTTATAATTATATCTAAATTGAGCTACTAAAAGCAACCCATTACAGCTAGTTATAATACGGTACTTGTACGAATGTGTTCTAAAAATACGATCGAATATACCAAGAGTTTGAGCATCGCGAACTGTCAATAAATACCCTTGATCGCCAGCGCATCCCATACCCTCGAGGGCTACTAATAATCTATTATTTTCAGAATTGATTTGGGAATGTTGGAAATGAATTTGAACGAAATTAGGGTTATCAATAATGGAACGCCAGTATTTACATACGCACCTGAATTTTAATAGGGTTTTCGCCGGAAATTTTGACAAGATCTGATTCCAAACTTCAGGTGGTAAAAATTTGGATGACGTAGTGGGATTTTTACTTCTCTTCATTGTTTTTACAGCAATTAGTTTCGCAGTAAACGGCGAGAAGCTGGGGATAGGCGATTAGGGATTTAGGGATTTTGGGGGACGGAAATGGTATTGCCTTTCAATTGATTTTATTTTAAAGGCTGATTTGGGAAAGTTAATGAGGTATTACTCCAACTTTTTTGTTTTTTTAGCATATATGTATATTTTTTGAGCTTATTACCTTAAACTTTATTTGTTTTTGAGCATATGTAGTTTTTTTTTCAGCTTATTAAAATTTATAATTTTAATTTTAATTTTTTTCCGTCAAAACTCAAATTTTACTTAACTTATATGTAATGTTTTGAGTTTTATTGTAATTTTTAAGAGTTTAATGTTCAAGTGAATAAACTCAAAAACTTTATAGTAAAACTCAAATTTTTTAAAACAAAACTCAAAATTTTTATCTTAATGCTCAAAAACTATAGAATTGGTGGTAATACATTCAGATGTATAATCCACCTACTGAAAGTTAATAGACTAATGCAATGGAGTAAATCAGTAAATGCAAATGAAATGCTTCGAAAGTGCGTTGATAGGAATCCGATGTTTGGGGCTTGGGGTGAGCAAGTTTAGGTTCGGTCCGGAGTTCATTAAAATGGAGCGGACTTGACTGTTTGATCTTGACTTAATCCGGATCGAATTCTTAGATCAGGTTTTCGGTCCTTGTTTTTTGGAGTTTTGGTTTTCGGTCTAATCTGAGATAATCTCGTAACTTAAATTGACTCGATCAATATAATCCGACCAAATGTTTGTTGTATTATTTAATGGAGTTTTTCTTATCACGAAACTAATAATACCAAATATAGTAGTATTATTATACTTTATACAGGTATATATGCCAAATCATTAATTAATTAATTAATAGCATAAAATAAAAACTTCTCAATTTTAAAGAAAGAAAAACTTCTTTTTAATAAATGCATTATATCACGGATAAGGATCGAATCTCCAATCTCATGAATGAAGTAAAAATATTTTTCTTACTACTTAAACTAACTCTCTTGTTCTTAAAGAAAGTAAAATTTCTAGTTCCGAATAATATGAATGGTGTGAAGTGTGAAGTGTGAAGTGTGAAGTGTGAAGTATGAAGTATGAAGCAAACATTTAAATTTGTACTAGTTGGTTGCACCGCGCGCTACGCGCACGGTCCCCCAAGATATTTCGATCATTGACGTTTCATGTGCATGTTATTGTATCTTTATTTGTTTCGGTTATCTGTACATGTTGAGTGCCGATCACAATGAAACTCTTGTTAAATTTTTTTATGGTTACATCGATTGCAAAGAAAATTACAACCATTCGTAAATAATTCGTCTTTTACTTTGCTGAGTGCCTGAGAGCATGAATATCCGGATATAACACCGCCTTTTGCTTAGATGGTTAATTGTTATTAAACACAATTACGTGTAATACATGAGACATTAGTATATGTTGTATAGCTTGCGATCGAAATAACGTACACACATATACCAAACTCTGTCCAACTATACATAGATATTCTTAAACATGTTATTCTTAGAAATTTCTAAGCATTTTCATTCAAAACGTAGGTTCACACACCACCCAAATAAATTTGTCTTAGATAAATCATAGGACATAATTGGGAAGCACCGTGAACATACACAACTGACCTCCAACTACACATAATTCTAGAACTCGTTCCTTAGAGAATACATAGCCTGCTTTACTACAAAACGAAACTATGAGCGATGCAATACATACCATAATTATTAAGGTAAAACTACTCCATAGATAAGGATGGTCTTCTTATACGGCCATACAGGTACCATAATTAGGAACAACCCCATTCCATAAATACGTTTAGACATTCCCTTGGTATAGTGCAGCGACGCCTAGCCTTTTTTTTTTGGAATTACACACAAACTGGCAACCATATTACAGAGCAACAAGCTATTAACTAACACTGACAACATTTTATTTCTACTCCTCATCTTTCCCATCTTCCTATTATTACTTCTCATCCTCCTCTTTTTTGTCCTCCTACTACTGCCCTTCCCTACTCCTTCTCTTTCCCTGCTTTCTCTCCCTCTTCATTGTCCCTCCTCTTCCCCTCTTCATTTCTCTATAATGTCCTTGTGTCCTCAACCACCTCGTTTCCTTTCTCCTCATATAACTCGCCCTTCTCCTCTTACTCTTTCCTACTCTTCCTCTTTCCCCACCTTTCTATCCAGATCTCTCTCTCTCTCGCCCCCTCGTCCTCCTCTTTCTTTCCCTCTTTTCTCTCCAACGTCGCCGCAACATAAACTACCCCAATTTTAATCATCGGGTCCTCTTCCTTTCCTTTCCCCTTCCTCCTCCCTTGTACCTTACATGTTTCATATCCTCATCTTTTATATCTTATATCCCTCCCTCCTCCATTTTTTTTTGTCATATTACTCCTTGTTCTTTTTTCCTCGTGCTACTCCTCCATATCTTCCCATTTCTCTTCCCCATTCCTTCATCTTTTTCTTTCCTCTTATCTTTCGCATCCTTCTATTTCCCTCTCCTTACTTCCTCATTTTTCTCCTTATTTTCTAGCTGGGCCTCTATCCCTTTTCCCTTACCCCCAATCCACATTCTTCTTCCTCTTCATCTCCTACTACTTGTCCTCGCTTTATGATCCCTTCCTCCTTCTCTTCTCCATATTCCTCTCTCCCTTCCCCCTTGTTTTCCTCTTTCCTTATTTCTTATCTCTTTAACGTTGCCGCTTCCTCATCCTCTTTGTCCCCTTTCCTATTCCCTCTCCACTTCCATTTCCCTATCCGCACGCCTCCTCTTGTGTCTCCTCCATCAATTTCCCTATAATTCTTGCAAGAAAATGACATCGTGATAAAGATTGTCTCAATTAACGGATACATTACGAAAAGAGTTCGATAAGTTTAATTAAATATGATTTTTTTGGCAGAGTTCTCTTTTTTTTTGAAATATGTATTATAATTACTTCTCTGTTTCTTACTACAACTTTTTTTGCTCTATAAGCATGAAAAATAATGTTAAGAGATGTTATCATTGGTTTGGATGGTCTCAAAAAGTAAGGGTAAACAAATTAATTTTCAAACCAATAATGCTTGTCATTACAATCGACTGTGAATAATAGATGGTGTTACACACTTTTAAGGTGTAAGATAAGATACAATTGCTAATACCCTGTTAATAACATAACTTGGCCCTTTTCTTGATCATCAATTGAGCCTGTTATGGTGGATGACAAGGACAATTGCTAATATCCTTCGATTTAACCTCCCTTATCTATGCCTTGAAGAGTTGAAGGCTTGTTCTACATGGTGGTTTCTTCTTATACACATAATCTTCATATCCTTCCTTCCAAAGAGATGACAATAATGGAGACATCATCGTGATATCCGCATCGATCTCCTTGCGGTATTTCTAGCAACTCGTAGAAATCCAAACCTGTACAAGATGGGTGTTATAATTCAGTTAAAACGAATGATAATATAATATCACGTCATGGTCTTAAATTTGGGTTGTGATCAATGACTGGGAATCTGGGATTATGCCCCAGCTCAATTTTGAGATCAAGCTAAAATAGATATACCGTATTTGGTAACATTGTACAAGACCGAAACAGAATACCACATTAACAACATTGCTATCCAAAGTGTGTCAACAGATTCACCAGTGGTAGGATAGGGAAGTCAAATGTACGCAACCCTACGATACTGCCACAGGTAGAGACAATTTAGGATGACCCTAAATTAAATTATGTGGACAATTGTACTGAGTGATTTCTATTCCACAGTTTCAGCCGCAAAGACACGCGGAATTGTAGTGAGTAAGACATAATATGTAGAAAATCAGAATCGTACCAGCTCTTTTCGCTGCACACAACAAAAGTTTCTCAACCAAATGTTGAGCTGGATCGGCTTCCGGCGACAATGAGATGAAGTGCTCTACCACTGAAATAGCCTCTTCATTTGCGAAGTACTGATAAAGACCGTCTGATGACAATATCAAGAACTGGTCTTTTGTTCCTAATCTATGGTGGCATAGGAACGGTAGGCAGTTAAGGTATAGTGAATTCCCGACATAGGCAATTCGGAACATATCTAAAAGTGCATCATTCCACTTTTTCTACAATATGTCAAAAGAACGAGTAAGAAAATCAATCACATTAAAACAATAATCATTAACCGCAATCGGATGTAATTTGTGCCTAACTGTTGTTTTTTAAAATAAAAGTGAGCCCAAAATTTGTAGAAGAATCCGTATTAAATAATTCTGAAGGAGACTATAAGATTGCAAAAGATAAAACATAAATTGCCATCGGAAAGGAGCATATTTCAACACCCTTTGTTTTCGAGATAAATGTAGATTGTAGACTACAGTTTCAGCAGTTCCATTCACAGTAAGGGTAACCACAAATTCACAATGAAATATTGTCTGTTCGTTCAGTCAGAAGTTAGGACAAGTATAATTTGATTCATTGACTGCAATAAATAGACACCGAAGGTCGTACTTGAATCAGTAGTTCAGACACCCAACTCAAAGTTATTCAATGAAGCATGACGTGAACTATCTTTGTTCAAACCATAAATTGACCTACAAGCATTCTAGGGAAATTTGTTATGTCCTACATAACTCAAATGATAATCCCTTCATTTAATTCCGATATATGGAAATAGTGATCAAATTGGTGAGCACATTACCTTCTCTTCACAAAACTTCTATTAAAATGCATTAATTATTATGTGTTGCACGACTCATTGTGCATAAACTCGTCATGTCATTGAACTAAAGTAGATGGTAATGAAGCTCACTACCTGCTTGAGAAAACCAGTACCAAAAGCTCGAGTGACCTTAAACGAGCCTTTGACACGATCATTTGAAACAGCAAAGCAATCATCAGGATGCTCATCTCTGGTCATTCGAAACAGCAAAGCAATTTTGCACTTCCTGAAAAATGCAACAAATCAACTTACTCATACAAATTCAATTGCCATTACAAGAGATCAAATAACTAAACCAAACAATTTTTCGACTAAACAAATTTTCTTGCCGCAGAAAATGCACAGTACTTGCATCAATCCTGTAGAAGGGAAAAAAAAGAAGGGTCTATAAGACTGATATTAGCCTTAACACCTCTAGGCAGCTTAGCTATAAGACTGATATTAGCTCTTGATTTCTTTAGCGAGATAAAATGATTTGTGGATTAGGGTCTATAATGGATGCTTAAGGCATACCATTCCAGAAATCACTGTGACAGACTGCCAACAACTGAATAAACAGTTGTATAACTTCTGAGTGTGGCTGATCTACTCATTTCCCGTTCATAACTCTTTCATCCTTAAAATTGAACCCTTTGTTCCCAGAACCCGCATCAACTACATCTTCTGCCTCATCTTGATCATCAAATGTTACTGATAACGGTGAACGGGGGATCAGTCAATTGGGTAAAGGATACACTTTTCTTTTGGCCATGGCCCTCTCAACCTCGGTGATACCACGACCATACGCAGTCTCGCAACAGAACACTTGATAAACTCCATAGAGTTGCAAGTCAAAGTGGACGTTTTATCAGAAAGAATGGTGTCGACTTGACCAAGTTCCTCGTTAATATTTGACGTACGCGCATGAGCTGGCTTGTCGGCTTCTTCACAGTACATATGAATATCGCGTTTGATGAAATGGCTTTGCAAGACTTTGACAATCGCTATGGACACATATAAGGAAATGGAAATCAGATAACTGTACAGCATGAGTGCAGTCAGTTTTCCCGCATCGAAATGCTCTATGACTAAAACTTTGGTTCAATTGAAAATGGAAATTGACACAGAGTAAAAAAATGATCCAAAAAAAAAATATCTAGTTTCAAATGTACTCAGCTAAATTGATGGCAAGATGGTTTTTACTATCTGCCTCCTTCACTTATGTTCAAACCCCCTGTCCTTGTCCACTTGTTACACCCACTTCCTTTTCCATTTTCCCTCTCCATCTCCTTAGCTTATTTATCGTTATCGTTTTATCTTTCTCCCTCATTTTCCTCTCTTCCTCTCCTTATCCCTACTTATGCACTTTGATCTGTTACCTTAATTAACATGCATTAGGTTAAGTCACACTAATTTATGTGATCAATTTTGTTAAAATTAACATGCAATTCAAAAGAGTATTAATAGTCACACTAATTTATGCATGCATTAGGTTACTGATACGGTATAATGTACTTTGCCAAACCAGGTAAGCCAAACCGCATTTTATACTGATAGTTCAGTATCAAACCTTGCCAAACCTGGGTGAGCTGAGTAAAGAGCACCGTTCAATGCCAAACCGCATTTTATATTGATAGTTCAGAACTATGCATGTTAATTAACAGAGTATAATGTACTTTGCCCAATTCCAAAGAGTATTAATAGTCACACTAATTTATGCTCAACTTTTGGCTATGACCATGGCTGAACTGTCTCTCTGAAGGGATGAATCGTTAAGACTTTTCATTAATTGATCTTTATCTGACAAACCAGTGAAAGCTCCTCATTTCGGCTCCTAGTCTCGTACAAACTAACAAAGGAAAATGATGATTAAATTGAAGCTTAGATTTAATTCAAACTTAGTGGCAATACATTTTGTCTCGCAAATATAGAATTTATCTTTTTACCTCAATACGCCGAGGAAGAATGCCAACATTGTATGATCATCCATAATTCTCGTGGCAAGGATAGGCTTGCATCTCCTTCCCTTGATTAATACTGTAAATTTGTCACAAAACAATTGAAGTTTTTTTAATATCAAATCTGAAGGGTAGCATGGTTAAAAAATTAGATATCAAATGTTCGTAAAACAAATTTAGAGAGATTTCTAACAAAAATGCTGAGATTTAACAATTATTATCATCAATAGGGTAAGACATAACGTGATAAGAGCCGCAAACTTGACGAAGGAACTATAAACTCAATAGGTTTTCAAGCATAAGAAAAATTGTGTTTTGTAGCATCACTAACCGTGGCCATGGCCATTCAAGTCTATGTCATAGCATTTATTGTATGTTCTAGGTGAAAAACAATTCACCAAACGCAATTACTGTAACTCATATTTAGTAGTTTAGGTTACATTTAGCATTCCTAAAGGTTAGATCACTGACAAATATTCAATTTATCCGACCGAAGTAGAAGACATTGCTCAATTAGCTTATCCATGCTAGCAAGAGCACTATGTGTTGTTAACACAATGGTGAAAGCTTTCCTATGCATCAAAACTCGATCCTAATCAGCTTTAATCCCATAAATATATCATAGGCACCTCTTGTTTTCAACATACACTCATCACAAATTATGATGTTTTTAGAGTAAAGATCACAACTTTATGATGTTTTTTCAGTAAAGATCACAACTTTATATGATTTTAGATAAGGGTAAACAAATTGAAGACATAGGTAATAAGTTTGGGTTGCATTTTCCATAGATTCGCTATCAACACCCGAGTTCCGAAACCAATTAATATATCACCTCCTTACAATCACACAACTAATCAAAAGACGCACCCTTCTATATTGTTTCACCTCATGATTCACATCTGGGTAGTTTGAGTACGATAATATTTGGTAAAACGTTCACACTCATTGAATTCTTTACCTTTTGCGGCTAAGCACCTGCAATAAGAACGCCAATCTGGTATAAATTAATCTAACCAGCACGTACATTAATATGTATATATAACAGCAATACTACACCAATGCCAAAATGGCAGAGTTGCTTACAACTTGACACAAAGGTTGTTTCCACTTTCCAGATGACCCATGAAGCCATGACGAAAATTGCGGTCAATAATTATTTCATCTAACTTCTAGGTCACAGTTAAAGGAGCACAATCAACTTAGATTTACTATATTTCATCTTAATTCACAACTAAAACAAATTCTACCCTAATCCAACAATCGAACATTGATAAATATCGTAAAAATCAAATCAAAAGCTACGAAAGAGAAAAGTTTCAAGTTTTAAGGCAACAAGGCTAAACTGCACATCAACATCAATTATCGACATAATTATATAATCAAAAGCTTCAAACTTTCAATGAAATAAATGAAACTAAGAACACAGTAATTTGACCCTAACATGAAACAATAACTTGAGATGATAATCACAGAATGTCAATTTTATTTAAAATATACTATTCTGATGTATGAATGTATGAAGATAAACTCAAACTACCCAGATGTCTTACAAAATCCACCATCATTACTAAGTAAAAATCAAAACTTGAATCAATTTACAAAAGAAACACAATCAAATAAATTAAATACTGGAGAAAGAAGGAATTACCATTTCTAGTTTCAGAAGAACAGGCGTGCAGTCTGGAATGAGATGGGCGATTATGTATGCACACCTTCTCAGCAAAGTCCATGTACTCAATAGTCAACAACCTAGCACAAACACAATTAACAACACCATGATGCACCACAACAACGGTAGAAGAACGCAAAACATCAACCAAATAAGTAATTGCCTAGCAACCACCAACATAAATACATAAGAGTATAAGACCATGGTTTGTTTCATGGTTAATTACTTAACCATAGGCAACTAAGAAAACAACTACCCCTATGTACCAATCATGTCTTTACCCTAGAAAGAACTAAAACGAAGATAAACAAATAATAGGGACAAAAGGAGTTTTGTACAACTTAAAAACTCACTAAATTCAGAGATCCTTGGTTCTGGTTGTTACAACGAACTCTAATATTTTGTCTCCTCTTTTCCTCCGTCTTTGCTCCTATTCTTTTTCGTCCCATGGTTTCCTGAAAATGAAATCCAGCAGGAGGATATAAAGCAATAACACTTGTAATTGAAAAGGAAATAAAAGAAAACATTAAGCTATCAAATTCTATCCATAAACAACACCTCTTCAAAAGGAAAAAAAAACTTTAATAGAAGCAGAATAACCTGAAATCTTCATGTTGTTGATTATCCGGGTTCGTCACCAGTATTGGATGCTTTATCGTCGCCATGACATCAACTCCGCATCGTTTCACTCGTCAACAACTACACACAGAAATATCAGTATATCAATAATACAAAGATCACCTTAACAAAAACCGATAAGCTGCAATCACAACCCAAAAAAAGTCGCAAATATAAGCAAGATCATTTTGTAGAAAGTAAAAAACCAAAATTAATCTAAACTGAATAATAAATAGACAACCAAAAGCTATAATCGGGGAAAAAAAACAATCAAGATCAAAATGTATAAATACAATGATGGGGAATGACAGTAAGATGTACGGGGTAATTGAAAGAATGAATGAGCAAATTAGCAGAAATTTAAATCGATTTAACGGATTTTATGAAGATGATAATTACCTGGCATTTGAGACTGTAAGTCAATAAGCAATGTCCGATGATTCTCCTGGTCTTTGATACATTGATAGTGATGATCTTGATTCTCCTTCCTCCGCCACCATTCGCTCCGAGTTCTTCGCCAGTGGATGAATTTTTGAGAAGAAAATAGAATTTGGCAGGAGGAAAAGGGAGAGAGGTGAAGGAAAGGGTGGAAGGAAAAGGAGAAAAAGTAGAGTACGGTGGAAAAAAAAGGAGTGGCTGTGAAGGGAAGAAAGGAAAAACGAGAAACAAATGTATAACAGCCCAATATGTATAACAACCCAATAAGTGAGGCCAATACGGTTCACAAAACCAAACCCGCCAAAAGCAACCCAGCCCACCCATTGCATATTACTATTCATTCTCCAAGTTACTATTCATTAGTGAATAGTAACTTGTTGTTTGGACATTTAAGGTAAGGTAGAGATAAGAAGACACGGGGCTAATTTTACCAACGAAATCATCACCGTGTTTTTCCATGAGAAAAAACACGAGTTGCAAAAAGAGCTACAGGAAGTGATGCCATCGTTGATAATACCCCTGTACTCGTAGCTGCGTTAAAATCTTCGATTGCAATGCATTCCACCCAAAACCTTCAATCATAGTTCACACAGAATCACTCGCCATTCAACAAACATAGAAAAGCAGCTAAAAAATATGGTAAGAATTAATAGTAAAACTGGCCAATTAGAGTAGAAAAGGTTAGCAATCAATGTTTCATACTCCCAAATTGGCTCAAGGCGAAACTGTGTAATGTACTAATGTGTGAAAACACTAGATTAAACTTAACCATAAGTTACAAACAACAGACTTGCAGAAAATGTTCTACATAACTGATCAGTTGAAATTCTCCAAACTCTCATTTTGTAGTACTCTTTGCTCCATGTTATTAAAATGCACACCCAAAAGTCAGAACAAAGCAAAAGTAATTCGAAAACAACAATCACATATTTATGGAATTTCAGTGAGTTTCCTGCTAGCACGTCAAATGAGTAACCAGAACAGATCAATCGACAAAGTCAGATCATTCGTACCAATACAGATTAGACTCGGAATGCAAGCTCATTCATTCATATAAGATACAGTATATTTCAGTATTTCACAGATGTATCGCAAGTTATCTGACTTCAGTGTAAATCTGAAGAATGACACTGGTATCATATTTATTGCAGAGGGTTGGTTACATTGAGCCACCAAAAAATGAAATAATTTAATAATCAATAAACTAAAGTGATATCTGTAAGAAGTATGCTAAGATTAGACTAAAAACTGAAATGGGAATTGGGAAGGGACATAGGGGAATTGAATATGTAGAAGAGGAAAAAAAACACCAGCAGGAAAAGTATGGTCAACTGTCAGCAGCATTTTCCATAGAAAGTGCGACAAAGTATCGCTTTTAAGCATATCTTTTTAATGAAAGAACCAGAGAGTTGAGTAAGACACAATATACTGGCAAATAATGAGCATAATAGACCGAGAATAAGCACAAAAGAGGCGACATATAAACTCGATGTACTTAAGTTACCAACACCTACAGACCACAGTTCAGTGAATTGACGGAGAACAAGGGCCAAATAGAATCTTTAGTTTACAAATACCATTCAGTCACCATATGATTACGACATAATCATATGCTTATTAGCAACCAGGACATACAACATCCAAAAATCAACCAAAAAAATTAACATTTTCACAATATAAACACAAAAACCCTAATTCTTCAACATACCATGTAAATTTACCATTCCCGCCACCTAGTCCTCTAGCGTTGATTACGATGACTACACCGGAATCGCTTAGGCTTCTGCAATCACCCTAATTCTTCAACCTAAGGTTCCAAAGCTATCTAATGACTCATAGTTTCCCCCAATGGCTAGAAACGCTGATTGGTAATCATACAAGAATTCTCCCGATAAAGAAACGATTAGCCACTATTGGAGTGTTCACCTTGCTCTTTGAAGGAATGATAATAGTCTCTACTAGAGTCATGTTCCATGCACAACTCCAGGTGCTGTTTACCATCCTTTACCATAGTCCACAATCCCAGGCACAACTAACATACGGAATACTAAATCGTTAATGACTCCCCAAGAAGAAAATAACATCGAGTCATGTTCCATGCATTGAACCGGCGACACCAACTATGCACATCAGGTAGGACAATATCAAAGTCAAAGAAAGCAAGGTGGGTCTATATTGAGCTGTAATGTTTGGATGACTAATAAAATCATGTTTGGAGAAAGCTATCCCTCTACAGATTTTGATCCTCCACAAATCACCATTGAATGAATAGATTGCGAACGACACCTCCCTGGTACTTGAACAAGAAATTTTAAGACTAACCATCACTGTCAGCGAAAGGATAAGGGCCGGGGAGGCACATATTTTATAACAAAGGGGTTCCGAAGTTTCAACTTGTGACCAATCCCAGAAAAACCAACTCATTACTACTCCTAGCAACCTGTATAATTCTGAAGTTTTGAAGAGATGAGTAACTTTCTGTAATGTGAGAGCTCCATGTATTGTAACCTACTTACTCCGAAACCAGGGTCATCAACAGAGCACCAGTCTACAGACGCACCTGAATCTCAGCAGAGTTTTGACGGACAGCCTTGGGAGAATATCCTGAGCTCACAGCTCCCCATCACCATACAATACTTAACTGTTCAGCCAGACATTAAAATACAACGCAATACAAAAGTACTAAAGAATAGATTAAGACAATTTACAATATTGGACAGTTCAACCAATATTCCACCATATACACATCTAATACTTTTGGTGTGTTGCATAGACAAAAGAAAGTTATTGAAGCAAGAAGTTCAAACAAACTGATGAATTAGGACGGCAGATCAGGTTTTGAATTGAACCACAGGCTACAACAAACATGAAGAAAATGTGCCATACTACTGGTTATTTATTGGTTAAATAGCCACAATGACTAGTTTGATGCGGACAGTTTGAGCTATGGACTTATGGGTACCACTCTAAACAACCTTATCAACTGGCGTGCTACATTGCCACCTAATATAACAATACTGTCAATGAGGTACTGAACACCAAGTAGACAATACAGCGACTAAACTGTTTACATCCAAAGGAAAAACATTGCTTACCCATTACCATAGGTTGTATACCAAACTCTCGTAACTCTCGCTTCATATTGATCTTTTCACCTTGTAAGGACAACGCACACTCAAATGAACTAACATCAAAAAAACAAAAGCCCCCTTGCGGACGAATCACTCATATAACAAGATGTGAAACTTCAAACCATCATTTGCAACTTAGAGTTGAAAAGAACAATCGCGTTTTATGGATTCCTAATTATTTCCCTGTTGGCATGTGAAAATGAGTGAACGTCTCAAGTAACCAATTCGCATCACTTGTACCAATATTTATACCCCTATAGTCCTATTACTCCGCATGTATGCTCTTTCATTCATACGAGAGAGATTCGCAGATGTACAACAATTTATCTGACTTCAGGTCAGTTCTCAAGAATGACAGCGAGTTTCATATATATTGCAAAGCTGCAGCAAATTTTCAGTAATGGTTTTAACATAGGCAGCTGTTTAATTGTGAAAATGGGTGAATAATTGACCTTATATTCCATCAAGAATTCTATTAGAAATCAACAATCACGAAGAATATCTAAATAAATGGGAGAAAGAAAGAAAAAAATATGCATACCATTATGTAGACATGTATCTGAAATATTCAAGACGTACACAGCCAAGGAATGCCAAGAAGAAAGAAGCTAAGGCAATATGCGAGAATAACACGAATTCTAGCTTCTCAAAGAGCAAGCGGAATGATCACAATTGATATATGCAAGGTTGGTTGACTAACAGCCAAAACTCTCTTATTCATGGGAAGGACCTTAAATCACGGGCTCCATATCCTTTGAACAACACCAAGCTCTCGGAATACGTTTCCAAGTTTAAATAAAAGCTCATAGATCTTTTGAACGGCTCCACTTGGCAACTACATATATAATAAGCATTGTTCCCGCAAACGAAATAGCCACCATCAGTCTCACAATAGAACACCTGTTGACATTGTATATAGCACGAACTGAAGACTTGATAGCCATTCTCACTTGATTTTCCCGAAAACCATAAAGTCCATGGCCCCTTTTTGTTGTCCTGTTGTAGCACCCAGATGCTGGACGTTGCCACGGAAATACGGAAAACAGCTAATGATTCTCCGAGAAGAAACGGAAACGCAACTGTGTTTAGGTCCCAACTAAAAGGCAGTTCCAAAAAGGTGATATTTTCCTTATCAAAGTCAAAGGAAGCAAGATGAGTCAACTCATCTATTCGTTTATCATTATTTCCAAGCCAGTATGCTGCCCCTCGAAAGAAAACAGCAGTTGATAGATAATAAAACAGCCCATACGTATTATTAGTGTTCAGATTACTGGTATTGAAAGTATTTCTGACAGTCCATTGTCGATTACTGAGTGTATAAACCGCAAAATATATTTTTTCACTCTCTTTACCCAGACTATTGTCCAATTCAAACGCAACCACTTTATAATCCTTACTACAAGGGGCAACCCCAAGCAAATAGCAACTAAGGCCGTCGAACAAAAAGTGTCGACTGCGAAGTGGGCAAGTGGGAAGTAACAATGATTTGCGAATACAAGGGTTCCACAATCTTAATTCTTCCTTGTTATAAGTAGAACCAGATTTTTTCACTAAAAGCAACCCATTACAACTACCTATAAGACGGTAATTGTGCGAATTTATTCTAAATATGTGATCGATTTTCCGAAGAGTTTGAGCATCACGAACTGTCAACAAACATCCTTGATCTCCAAACTTTCCCATACCCTCGAGAGCTACCAATAATTTATTACTCGCATTATTTTCATAATTGATTTGAGCATGCATGTGAGCGAAATCAGGGTTATCAATAATAGAGCACCAAGATTTACATACGCACCTGAATTGAATTAGGGTTTTCGCCGGTAATGTTGACAAGACCTGAGCCCAAACTTCAGGTGGTAAGTAGTTGGATGACGTAGTGGGATTCTTACTTGTCTTCATTGTCTTTACAGCAATTAGTTTCGCAGTAAACGGCGACAGGATGAGGATGGGCGATTAGGGATTTTGGGATTTTGGGTAACGGAAATGGTATTGCCTTTCAATTGATTTTAAACGCAGAAGAATACACTTGTTTATGATTGGGGAAATGGTATTGCCTTTCAATTGTTGAATGGAGGGACTACCAGTTTACAACTGCGCAAATTTGTGCGGTAGTACATATAGAAGTTTTAAATTTTAACTAGACTTATAATCCATGAAATTTATGGTATCTTAGAGTTTGTATCTACAAATACTCCATATTTTGCGTATTAATATGGTTTATACTCTTTTATTGAATAAATATTTTTTTGATATTTACAAAGTACTTCCTCTGTTCCATTGAATTGTTTACGTTTGTTTTTTGAGCACTATTCATAAATGAGAAGAATCTTCAATATAACTTCTAATATATAACATAAAAGATAGTCATGTAAGATCTTGTTTAAATTGTCTTCCCGAGTGCATTTTGAATATCAACTTTTTATAATTTTTAATGATATGTAACTAAAGATATGAACAAAAGAAAACAAGCGTTGTCATACGTGCATAAAGTAAACGTAAACTATCATATGAAACGGAGGAAGTAACTAGATATTACATGTGTAATGTCATTCCATTAAGATGAAGGAGAAAAATTCTATTATACCGGTCTATAATACGGAGTAATGTATTTTGTGCTCTCTATTCAATGAAAATATAGAGATTGACATCATTTTATTTAAGTAGAATCCAAGTCAATTTTTTTCTTGAGAAAATTGATCTTATTAAGTTATCCGTTTTATCTAAGAATTTTTCATAGAAAGTATCAAGATATTTTATAAGTTTGTAAGCAAATTTAGAATGTAAGTCCATTTTTTTCTTGAAAAAATTGATCTTACTAATAGAGCTACCCTTTCACAAAAACTTTAGTGATGGGGCATATTCTGCACCCGCTGACCAGTCAACATATTGAGCAAGGTCAAAGATATCCACAGCAAGTCAACAGCTTAGACGGCCCTGCCAAGACGAGGCTGTCGGCTGTCGGATGGGCCGGCCGGGCCAGGGCAACCAACGGGGTACACATCCGCGAACTCATATCCAAGACTCCTCGGCGGTGAGCCAACAGGGCCCGTCGGCCTGCCGTGGGTCCCTCGGCCGAGGGCAGATCAGTCTTTCCACCTGCTAGCCACTTGGCCACTTGGCCACTACGTGACAAAAGGTAAAAGTCTATAAATACTCCTCTACTCTCATTGAGTAAGGGATCCAGAATTTAACCTAAGAATCACTATTCATCTGGTAATATCTTCCTTATCTCTCTACAATACGTACTTTGCTAAGTAACAACAACTTACCTCTCTAAGTTACTGACTTGAGCGTCGGAGTGAGTTCGCTCGGCCCGCAGCCGAGCCCTCGGTTTGTTCATCGTTTCGGGAGACCGCAAGGAGGATTCAACTAAGGACGTCATTCTACAAGCACGGGTGGTGACAAATAATAAGCCGGAATTACAGGAACAATTGGCGCCGTCCTACGTGGGGAAAGATACTAGAAGCTAGTCACATTCATTCCCAAACAAAAAAAAACAAAACAAAAACCCACCCCAAAAGCTAAGAAGATGTCAAAACAACAAGAGGTATTCGTAAGAATCGACGAAACCGAGTTCGCCAAGATGATACCGTCCACAACTCGGAGTTGCGCAGCCCTCCACCGGCCGGGTAATTCACCGGAGTACGGGATGCCAATAATACCAGATACGCGCACGTCGCCAACCAGGTCACCATCATGGGACATGTGGTTGATGTAGCGAAACTGAAGCTACTCCTGGACCTCATTAGTAGTGCGTCGGCTCACACTGTCACACCGACAAGAGCGGCGGAACCCGTCCGGGAGACCGGGGCCTTAACGTGACTCCAAGAGACTTGAATGGAGCACCGGAAGAAGCGGCCCCGTCAAGACGCCGGAGGAGCCCGGCGTGCCGGTGGTGGACCTAAGTCCTTCCCGCACCCGCGGGAGGACAGCGTCGCCGCGACCGACGAGGCTCCGCCTCGGAGGAGTGAAAGAAGTCCGACTCGTCGAGTCGGAGGAGAAGCCCGACTTACCATAGTCGGAGGAGAAGCCCCACCCAAAGACGAGGAGAGGAGCCGGACTAGGAACGCGAGGAGCCGATCGCCGCGTGTCATTCGACACGTGGTCGACAGACCCCTCGGTGCCTATGTCCTTGACACCGCCGTGCCACCAAACTAAAATTGCCGGCGTTCACATACAAAGGGGATAGCGACCCCACCGACCATGCCGAGGCCTTTGGGTCGTACATGTCGGTGTGGGAACAACCCGATGAAGTCTGGTGCCGAGTCTTCCCAACGACCTTGCATGGGATGGCTCAGAGTTGGTACAAAGGGCTGCCCGACGGCTCGGTATACTGTTACGCCGACCTAAGGGACGCCTTCCTAGCCCAGTACTCTTGCAACAAGAGGAGGGCCGTGGAGACATCGGACCTCCTAACTATAAGGCAGGAGGGGGGCGAGTCTCTACGAAGCTATGTGAAGAGGTTCGATGCCAAGGTTCAGCAGATTCGAGAGATTAATCCCAGTGGCGGCCTTCGCGATGAAAGGCCTCCCAAGGGGAGACTTAAAAACGAGCTCATCAAGTCCGGAGGCCTGGGCTTAGACGCCGCCAGGAAGATGGCCGACCAAGCCATCAAGGTAGAGGACTATCACAAGACTGGGTCGCCACACGAGGCTGGGCATTCAGAGAAGAAGAGCCACCGGGAGGACAACCCAGATGAAAGACGCCGTGACAATAATAGGTCACGGTCCGATAGATCTGCCGGGGAAGCGAGCTCGGCGGGCGCGGGGAGTTCGGGAACGTACCACCAAAGGCGGCACGGTGATCACACCCCCCTGGTTGTATCTCGCGCCGAGGTCTTCGCCCGAGCAAGGGCGAGGGCGAGAAATGGGAAAGGCCCCCAAGCCCAAGGGGGACGGTGACACGAGCCGATCTTTGCGAGTACCACGGCCACACCGGTCACCTTATCGACAACTGCCGGCATCCCGAAGAATGCCATTGAAGAGCGATCCGGAAGGGGAGCCTCGGCAAGTATGTTGCCAAAGGCCAAAAAACTGATGCCGGCGGCTCAAACAAGAAATCCGTCTTTGAACGGATAGGGGTCATCCACGTGGTCATCGGGGGCAACGAGAACGGTGGGTCCGCTTATGGGCACAAACGACACCTGAATGAGCTATATCAGGCCATCAACTTTGTGCCCAACACAGCGACCCCCGCTTCCAACATCCCCGATATAACTATTGGGAAGAAGGACTACGAGGGAGTCATCGCCCCTCATAGCGACCCACTCATAGTCCACTTGGACATATCCAACCACCTGGTCAAGAGGTGCCTGATTGACACAGGCGCCTACACGAACATCATGTTCAGGGAATGCTTCCTCAACCTCGGTCTGAAAGTCAAGGACTTAAGCCCTTGCACCAGTCCACTATACAGCTTCTCCGGGGCCGGCCTAGTACCCCTGGGGTCAATCAGACTGCCGGTGATGTTCGGCGAAGGGAGTACGGCTAAGAATGTCCTAGCTGAGTTCGTGGTCATTGACGGCTCGTCCGCCTACAACGTTCTTATCGGCCGAGTCACTCTGAGCGAGGCCGACGCGGTGATGTCCATACGAGCCCTGACACTAATGTATGTCTCGGACCGGGGGGAAGCGCATAAACTCGTCTCCAAGGACGAGAAGGACGAGGTGGTCAACGTCCAGATATCCGCCAGAGGATGCAACATGCAATCCCTCAAAGCGGCAAAGAAGTCAGAGAAGGGGAAAAGTCCATCCTTACAACAGGAGGGCGACCTCATGGATGCAACTGACGGCTAACGAAGAAGGTGTGCCTTTAATAAGCCGTTAGAACACTGACGATCTCAGAGAGTACCTTGTAAAGTGCCGGAGGTGCCCAAGACAACTGTGGGTACCCCGACACATGTTTATATCTAATGAGGAATCGTCCAAGTTCTCCATCAAAGTGTTCATTTCCCAAATAGTCACTATCGTAAAGCAGTCCGGCTCACACTTTGTCATACCGACAAGAGCGGCGATCATCATCAAGAAGCGTGCGCCGTCGCAGTCACCCCAAGTAGTAGACGCTACGGCGGTCACCCCAAGAGGTAGACGCCGCAGCAGTCACTCCAAGTGGTAGACGCCACGGCGGTCATCATCAAGAAGCGAGCGCCGTCGTTAGTCACCCCAAGTAGTAGACGCTACGGCGATCACCCCAAGAGGTAGACGCCGCAGCGAGTCACCCAAGTGGTAGACGCCACGGCGAGTCATCATCAAGAAGAAGCGCCGTCGCGGTCACCCCAAGTAGTAGACGCTACGGCAGTCACCCCAAGAGGTAGACGCCGCAGCAGTCACTCCAAGTGGTAGACGCCACGGCAGTCATCATCAAGAAGCGGCGCCGTCGCGGTCACCCGGGAGGTAGACGCCACGGCGATCACTACCGGCCACGGCGATACTCGCAAAAGCAATCAACATTCCTTAGGAACGTTAAACAGTTGAGATACGCACTCTAGACTGCCTCGGCCAGGCCGAGGCGAAAACAAAAGAGGCGCTCAATTAATAACGTGAGAAGACAACCCAGACGAAGACGAGAAAAGACCTCGGCCAAGCCGAGGCAAAGTGAAAACGTTCTGATTAAGACGCTCAACTACTAGCGCAAGAAGACAACTCGGAAAAATGGGGTAAAGACCTCGGCCAAGCCGGAGGCAAAAGAAGCGAGCTCTTATTAAAAATGTTCGACAGATTACAAGAAATGCGGGACGACGGCCGTCCCATAAGGATAAGCCAAAAGACAACCTACCAAAGTTGTACAAAATACAAGGAAAAGAAAGGCAAAAGGTTACAGATATCATTTAAGCGCCAAAAGATGGCAGGGAGGAAAGGCTTAATAATTGGCCCCGAACGACTAAAGCTATCCGAGGCGCAAGGGGAGAGCCCGGTGACAACCGCCCGTCTCCCTATGCCTATTCTTATTCTTGCTCGCCGTCAGCGGCGTTAGCAAAGCATCGTCCTTAATAGGCGACCCGGAAAGTCGTCTCGGCTTTCTCGGCCGACCTCAGCCTCGGCAGCCTCACCGCCTTCATCCTCTCGGCTTCCTCTTTGGCTGCCCTAGCCTCCTCGGAAGGGCCGCCTTCTCCGCATGCCGCCCCGCCTCCCTCTTCACCCTTACCTCCTCCTTGGCCTTTTCCTTCGCCTCTTCCTCCTTAGCTTCGAGCTTGTCATCAAACGGCTCGTCAAACTCATCCCACGGAAAGGAGCCATCGAGAGGAAGAGCTCCTCAATCACTTCCCTGGCGGCTTATTCGGCCGGGTCCGATATGGGCGCACATGTTAGGGAGAAGAACGGTTTGGAGTCTCTCAATGTCCTCCTCCCTTTGGGCAATGATAGCATCCTTGTCCCGGACCACCTTCCCCGGGTCCGGAACAGTCCCTAAATTCGTTCCTCGTGTAAGGTAAAGGTCGGCGCGCTTTTGAACAAGGTCACGCATCTCCCGCACTTGGCGGCTTCGGCGCCGCGGCCTCGGCCTTGGCTCTCTCGGAAGGACTTCCTTTTCGGCGTCTTCCCTAAGTTTTCTCTCAAAGACGGACGCCTCTTCAGCCTCCGCCTTGGCCCTCTTAGCCTCCTTGTTCGCCGCGTCAAGTTCCAGCCTTAGCCGCTCGAGCTGTGGGGCAGCCTCAGCCATGGTCTTCTCTTGCTCCATAATGTGGGAGCCGGCTAGCTGAGTCCACTTTGCCAGCCTCTTGGATATTTTTGCACCCTCTGCCACAAGCTCGGCGGGGGAAATCTTCTGAGATAGGGGAGCGACGGTGACATTTCTATCACCCGCCTTCTCAGGGTGCTTCTCCAATTGCCGCACGGTGAGAACGGCGGCTGCCGACGGTTGATCTACAAAAAGTCAATTAAAACATCCGTGTCAGTATACATGGACATATCGGAAAGCCACTCATCAGGAACGCCCAATGAACCGGCTGAGTTTGAGCCATAGGATAAATCGGTACCAGGCTTGGACTTCTTTGTCGGAGGGCCCATTTCCTTGCCGCCCTCGGTAGCGTTAGCCGGCAATGAAGCAGCAGCGGGGGTGGACCTTTTCCTCTTAAGGACGAGGGGAGATCCCTCCGCATCAGAGTCCTCCCCGTTGGTGATGTCAACGATCTCCACCGTCTCCTTCTGGACTGAAGGGATGGAAGGTGGAACGGATGTCGACGCCGTCGCCGCCGAAGATTTTGTTTTCCGCGTTCGACGCGGCATGTTACTAGCAACCCTCGCCTAGGCCACCTCCACATTCAGGCCTTTCAGCTGCTGATCCATCAGATCATTCGGCGACGTCCTGCGATCACGGGCCAGAGCCTTAGGGTGCAAATCAGCAACGGTTTTATCCTTGTGCAGCCCCATCCTCCGAAGGATATCCTCAGACAGGTCCGGTCCAAAATGGTCTGCGAAGGAAGCAAAGCAAGAGTTAAGTAGAAGTAAATCGAAATTCAAGAAACAGAAACGTTGAGAGCAGAGGTGGGCCTCACGCCGACCCCACTCACCCTGCTCTAGGGCCGGTATGAGGCCGACATGGCAGAGCGACTCATCGAAGGATGATGCGTCGGGGGATCCATCTTTTCGACACCCCACTCTTGTCCGTCTCAAAGAGCCTCATCGCTTGACCTCTCATCCTCATTAAGAGGGACCTTGTCGGCGTCCATCTTAAGCTTTTTCCGTTTGACCCATCTGTCATGCTCCGCCTCGATCTCACACCGCAAATTAACTTGGTCTTTGGAAGGACGGGCGCGGATAGTCATCCAAGCACCTCAACATACACCCACCGATCTTTCCAATCCTTGCAGGAGGAAAGCTTATCAACGGAGATGTACCCAGCTCTACTTGCACGCTGTACCACCCACCTTACCACGGAAACGACGGCGAAGGTGGTGAAGCCGACGGAATAAATTAACCGTTGGGACCTCCCCCTTGAAGAGACAGAGCGGACAAAGCCGACTATGGTCCTAATAGCCAACGGGTGCAATTGGGCCACGGCGACGTTCATGGCTCTAATGATAGCCATGACATAATCATTCAGCGGAAATCGGAGCCCGTACTCCAAGTGCCGGATGTATACGCCGGTGCAGCCCGGTGGAGGACAACAGATGGCCTGACCCTCCTCAGGGATAACAATTTTGTACCCCCTGCCAAAGTGAAAGCGGCCCTCGAAAAATGTCTCGCCGGAGCAAGTGGCGAACTTATGGGTCCGGACACGGTCAAGGCGGACCTTACAAGCCTCGCCGTGATCCATAACGTACTGCCTCCCCTCATCAGGATGAGCCCTTTCAGCATCATCACCGAAATCGTCTCCGTCGTCATCAACATCATCATCATCCTCCCATTCCTCCAAAATTCGAGGATCAACTTCAGGAGAAGGAGACCTAGGGCCCCCAGACCTTAGCGGGATGGCGTCTAGCATCTCCTCCTCATCAAGACGCGATGCGGAACCCCCCGGCGTCGGTTTACTAGTTCCGGCATCGCGAGACGACATGTTTGACAAAACTCACAAGTTAAAAAGAGAAATTTGTTGGTTTACCTTGAAGAAAAGTACTAGCCTGAGTAGTAACACTGAAGAATAGAAGAGAAAAGCCCTTGAAAGTCTAAAGAAAATTTTTGAGAAAATGAAATTGGTGCCCAATTTCAGGGATCAACTGTCCTATTTATAGGAGAAGGCCCATGAAGAAGGACCAATCAGGGCTCTCCCATGAAACGTCGCCCAATCAACAAACGAGACACGTGTCGGACATGCAACCACGGAATATCAATCGTTGCAACAGTTGAATGTCAATCAATGCAATGATGACCAAGCGTCTTCGACACGCCCCTTCATATCTCTCCGCCTGTTCATCTTCCTCAACAAATTCCTAAGTATCCGTTTCTCCGCCGGCCACATGATCAACCAAGCCGAAAGCAGGCCGGGGGCAATCGAAACAACTAAGCACTCTCCACCCCGGTCTCGGCCCGAGTCATTACCTTTTCCACATCGGATGTCCATTACACAACCATGTAGAGGGGGGATATGGTACGGCCTAAGCAGAGCCACGCCGAGGTAGAAGAAGCCGGGGCAGAAAATTTTGTCTTGCGCAGAATATACGCTCAACGTACATCGGAGCCCATACCACGGCATAGACTACGCTGGGGCAAATTGATGGGGCATAATCGCACCCGCCGACGATCAACATATTGAGCAAGGTCAAAGATATCCACAACAAGTCAACGGCAGACGGCCCTAACAGACGAGGCACGTCGGCTGTCGGATGGGCCCGGCGGGGCAAACCCCCACCGGGGCACACATCCGCGAACTCATATCCAAGACCCCTCGGCGGTGAGCCAACAGGGCCCGTCGGCCTGCCGTGGGTCCCTCGGCCGAGGGCAGATCAGTCTTTCCACCTGCTAGCCACTTGGCCACTTGGCCACTACGTGACAAAAGGTAAAAGTCTATAAATACTCCTCTACTCTCATTGAGTAAGGGATCCAGAATTTAACCTAAGAATCACTATTCATCTGGTAATATCTTCCTTATCTCTCTACAATACGTACTTTGCTAAGTAACAACAACTTACCTCTCTAAGTTACTGACTTGAGCGTCGGAGTGAGTTCGCTCGGCCCAGAGCCGAGCCCTCAGTTTGTTCATCGTTTCAGGAGACCGCAAGGAGGATTCAACTAAGGACGTCATTCTACAAGCACGGGTGGTGACAAATAACTGCTCTGGAATTACACCCGGAACATTTAGAGATATGGTCTCTCACTAAATTATTGAGAGACCATTTTGTCGTACCTCTTTATATATTTTCCAAACCCCTTTTATTATAAAATGTCTCTTTTATATGGGACATGTTTTTATAACAATTGTAGGTACTTTATCCATATATTATTGTAACCATTATTTTAAGTACCCCATTTTATAGAATACGTACCCCTTTTATTACTATTTGTACCGTTTCTCCATCACTTTATAATTGGTCTCCCAATAATTAATGAGAGACCGTCTCTCATGAGTCCTACTCCCACCCGTTTTATCTAAGAATTTTTCATAGACAAATGTCAATAATTTAAGGTCCGAATTGGTTACTTGAGATGTTCGGTACTCTAAACAACCTTATCCTGGCTTGCTACATTGCCACCTAATATAACAATACTGTCAATGAGGTGACCACTGAATACTAAGTAGAGAATACGACTAAACTGTTTACATCCAAAGGAAAAACAATGCTTACCAGAGGTTGTATACCCAACTTCGTAACTCATAGTGATCTTTTCACCTTGTAAGGACAAGGCACAATCAAATGAACAAACAACTCTGCATGTATGCTCATTCATTCATATGAGAAAGATTAGCAGATGTACATTAATTTATCTGACTCCAGGTTAATTCTCGAGAATGGTTTTAACATAGGCAGCTGTTTAATTTTGAAGGTGGGTGAAGAATTCTATTAGAAATCAACAATCACGAAGAATATCTAAATAAATGGGAGAAAGAAAGATAAAAATATGCATAACATAATATAATATAAACATGTATCTGCAATACTATTCAAGACATACACAGCCAAGGATGCCAAGGAGAAAGAAGCTAAGGCAATATGCGAGAATAACACGAAATCTAGCTTCTCAAAGAGCAAGAGGCATCATCACAATTGATACGTTCAAGGTTGGTTGACTAACAGCCAGACATCTCTTATTCATGGGAAGGACCTCAAATCACGGGCTCCGTATGCTTTGGACAACACCAAGCTCTCCGAATATGTTTCCAAGTTTAAATCAGAGCTCATAGATCTTTCAAACGGCTTCACTTGGCAACTACCTATATAATAAGCCTTGTTCCCGCAAACAAAATAGCCACCATCACCCTCGCAATAAAACACCTTTCGACTAGCTATATAGCACAAATTGAATACTTCATACCCAGCCCAACTTGATTTTCCCGAAAACCATAGAATCCATTGCTCCTTTTTGTTGTCCTGTTGTAGCACCCAGATGCTGGAACTTGCCTTAGAAATACTGAAAATAGCTAATGATTCTCCGAGAAGAAACAGAAACCTATCTGTGTTTTCGTCCCAACTAAAAGGCAGTTCCAAAATGGTGATATTTTCCTGATCAAAGTCAAAGGAAGCAAGATGAGTTAATGCCTGTGTTCGTTTATCATTATTTCCAAGCCAGTATGCTGCCCGTGTTCGTTTATCATTATTTCCAAGCCAGTATGCTGCCCCTAGATAGAAAACAGCAGTTGATAGATAATAAAACAGCCCATACGTATTATTAATGTTCAGATTCAGATTACTGGTATTGAGAGCATTTCTGACAGTCCATTGTTGATTACTGAGAGTATAAACTGAAAAATACATTTTTTCATTCCCTTTACCTAGACTATCATCCAATTCAAACGCAACCACTTTATAATCCTTACTACGAGGCGCAAACCCAAACAAATAGCAACTAAGGCCGTCGAGCAAATAGGGGCGTAATGGGCAAGTGGGAAGTATCAACGATTTGCGAATACTAGGGTTCCACAATCTTAACGGTTCCCTGTTATAAGTAAAACCAGATCTTTTCACTAAAAGCAACCCATTACAACTACCTAAAATACGGTACTTGTCCGAATGTATTTCACAAATTTGATCGATTTTAGCTAGAGTTTGAGCATCACGAACTGTCAACAAACAACCTTGATCTCCAAACTTTCCCATACTTTCCAGGTCTACCAATAATTTATTATTATTCCCATAATTGATTTGGGAATGTTGGAAATGCATGTGAGCGAAATCAGGATCATCGATAATAAAGCACCAAGATTTACATACGCACCTGATTTTTAATAGGGTTTTCGCCGGTAAGTTTGACAAAATGTGAGCCCAAACTTCAGGTGGTAAGTAGTTGCATGGTGAAATATAGGGTAATTTAGATGACGTAGTGGAATTCTTAATTCTCTTCATTGTTTTTACATTACTTAGTTGCGCAGTAAACGGCGAGAAGTTGACTAGTTGAGAATGGGAGATTAGGGATTTAAGGGGACGGAAATGTTATTACCTTTCAATTGATTTTAGGGTAAATTAATCTTTACGTCCATATAAACAAAATTACACTAAAACTTATGAGATACGGTCTCTTACTAAGTTATTGAGAGACCAATTTTTCGTACCTTTTTATTTATATTTCGTACCGTTTTTATTGTTGATCGTGATATAGTAATTTCGCATCTATATACATAATAAATGTACTCATTTTATCATTAATTATGATTTATACCTATTTTATTACCTTTAGTACCATTTTTTCTTAAAATTGTACAATAGTCTCTCAATAAAGCTTATTAAAAGACCGTCACTCAGGAGATCTACTCAAAAAATTATAGGTTACCCGTTGAAAAAAAAAACAGAAAATCAAAATCTAAGTTGCTTTTCATAAAAAAAAAATTATGGTTAATGATTCCATGAGAAATCGAACTTTAATATCAAGGAAAAAACAATTATCGGTCCTCCTTCATCAAAACACAATCAAATTTCTCACAAACTTTTCAATTATGAATCACATTTTATATCAAATAAGAATTTAATCTCTTTCATTAATAAACTACAAAAATTTATTTCATTTAACTTAATCGATACTTATAGTCTTCAATTAGGGTATTGGTTTTTGTAAAATTGATTTGCTAACACAATGATCAAATTCTTAAGATGTGAAATACTTGTACGAGTTTATTCATCACGAATTTATCGCTGAAAACTTTTGTACGATGTGCGCCCAACGTACTAAGGTTTTCAGATTAACCTCCGGTTGTGGCTTCTGGTAGTTGTGGTTGCACGTGGGAGGTGTGGCGTCAAGGGATGGCGGCCGCCGGCATGAGTCATCGCCGGTGTCGATGCGTGGGTGGTAGGAGGAGATATATTGTCTATGACCATGGAGGAGGCTAACTTTGCTGTTAAGGAATAAAACATGAAAGAGGAAAACTTTTCACAAAATAATATTTCCTCCAATTCAACAGATGGATGGATGAACTACATCAATGTTAACATAATATATTTGGCATGAAAAATAACTAAATTACTCTTACATCCACTACCTATTTACAACTTTACCATCCACTCACCTAAACTAATGTACCCGTCACTTCAGAGGGAGTAAAGTATTTTAAAAATAATATCTTGACAATCTTAATAATTATGCTATACAATAATTTAGGAAAAGTTTCAATTTAAAAATTGATTTTTAAATTAGGACTCCCAAATTTTTGACAAAATTAAACTTAAAAATATTTTCTCATTCCCACAATTGTCACGTGTTATAACGTTACTCGCAGTTAGAATATATACACTGAGTGTAACCGTAGCATTTTCGAGAAAGGACGACTAGGAAGGAGTAATAATTTCCAAGTTTCGTTGTCAAAAAAAATAAAATAAAATAAAATAATAATTTCCAAGTTTACTTCCACGGTTCTCTAATGTACTACATAATCAAACAAAATCTTCTAAAATTACCAAAATAAAAATTATTTAGACGTGTTTCCTAATTCGTATCTGATTCTGCTCTGGTATCAGTGTCAGTATAAGAGTTGCTTATGCGTGTCCCAACTTTTAAGCTACAACAGAATAAGGTCTTCTGTTTTTTGTGTTAAAGGAGCTCCAAGGGCGTTGCAAATACAAGGCGAAAAAAATTCGAACCTGCAACCTATTGTCCACATACTCTAGAATATTTGATCTCTAAAAGATTGTTTTTCCGCAACAATGTATTCTGAAGACGAAGATATATATTCTGAAGACGAAGATATATACTCTGAAGACGAAGACAACTATGACACTGACCGCGAATTCGACACCAGCGACTTTGCAGCGGATGCCATCTTCCAGAAAAGTTACAGAGTCTTGTCGGAG
This sequence comes from Silene latifolia, assembly GCF_048544455.1. NCBI lineage: Eukaryota > Viridiplantae > Streptophyta > Magnoliopsida > Caryophyllales > Caryophyllaceae > Silene > Silene latifolia. Next base: position 16,054,661 of record NC_133531.1, read on the forward strand.
GCTGACGTCCGAGAGCTCCTAGACAATGTAGTTGGACATGTTTCCTCTGCTCTTTGTATTTCCCTAGACGAAGCAATCAAAGTGCTTTACCACTATAACTGGAAGGACTCGTTGCTGCTCGATGAGTGGTTCTCCAATGAAGAACGGGTTCGACAGAATGTCGGCTTGCCAACCAACCATGCCCTGTTCAGCTGTTCAGGACAATTGACTGCTTGTGGGATTTGCTTCGACTCGTTTCCTCTTGATAATCACCACTTTTATCCCACAGTGTGTGGGCATATCTATTGTGTAACATGTTGGAAAAATTACCTTAGTATATCGATAAAAGACGGCCCTGGATGTTTGTCATTGAGATGCCCTGATCCTGCGTGCCATGCTGCTGTTGTCGGTCAGGACATGGTCGATAAACTTGCATCAGATGACGAGAGAAAAAAACATGCGCATTATTTATTTCGGTCATATGTCGAAGAAAACAAGAAGATGAAGTGGTGTCCAGGTCCCGGATGTGAGAATGCCGTGGAATTCGAGATTGGAAGCGAGGGCATTTATAATGTTACCTGCCTTTGTTCACATGCTTTCTGTTGGAACTGTATCGAGGAGGACCACCGGCCCGTGGATTGTGACACAGTGGCAAACTGGACCCTGAAGAACACGTCGCAATATGAAAATACAAACTGGATTGTTTCCAACTCAAAGCCGTGTCCAAAGTGCAAGCGCCCGATCCAGAAGAACCAAGGTTGTATGCATATGACATGCAGCAAGCCCTGCCTCTATGAATTCTGCTGGCTATGCCTTGAACCATGGTCGAACCACAGTAAAAAAACCGGCGGCTACTATCGATGTAATATATACAAGGCTGCAAAACGACGTGGCAAGTATGATGAAGAAGAAGAAGAAAGAAAAATGGCGGAAAATAATTTAAAGAAATACATACATTATTATGAAAGATGGGTAAGTAACCATAATTCAAGACAAAGGGCTATTGACGATTTGCGCAAGACGAAAACTGATTTAAATAAGCTTAGTGACAAGTTTAAAGTTACCGATATTGAACTCGTGTTTATGATAAAAGCTTGGGAACAAATTATAGAGTGCAGGCGAGTTTTAAAGTGGACTTATGCATATGGCTTTTATTTACATGAGGATTTAGTTGGCAAAAAAACCTTGTTCGAGTACTTACAAGGTCAAGCCGAGGCTTGTCTTGAGAGGCTTCATCAATGTGTAGAACAGGAGCTATCGGTTTTCCAAGTTTTCCTTAAGGACGACACAGAAGTAGAAAACCAGGACGAAGAAGATTCCAAAACATTGTGTAAGGGAGATCGAAAGGTAGAGTCAGACAAGAAAGAGAAGCTAGAAGCGGAACTTAGAGCATTACGACTCAAGCTGACTGATCTAACTACTGTGACACGGTCATATTTTGACAATTTGGTTAGGGCACTGGTGAATGATTTGTCGGAAGTTAAATCAACATGTAAGAAGAAGTACTTGAAGCAGACAAACGAAAAACGACATAAGGAGAGGTATTTCAATAGAATCGTTAGATCACAAAGGTAATACTCCATCAATGAAAATGTAGCAACAAATGGTTTCGGATTACAATTCTGTCAACATATCTTTGAGCACCATCAATAAAATCGAATTTTTGAAAGCATACATCATGGAAATCGGAAAGGATGGTAAAAACGGAGATAGAAAGCGTAAATTTTACCGTTAACGGCACAAGGATTTGTCATATTATTTTCCCATAAAAATTAGAGCCAAGTAGTAACAACTTCGTCCCACAACCAAGATAGTTCTCGTCAACCCTCTCATAAATCATACTCTAATAGAATACCCATTTGAGTACGACTTGAATATTTTAAAAACATCATAACTTGAAAGTGTTGAAGCCTAAATTGAAAAAGACGAATAAATATCGTCAACCTAAAAAAGCGGTGTTAAAATTCGAGGGGGATGGTTTATGACCAACAACAATAAAACGAGAAACATTAAAGCTAAACAACAAGAAGGCCGTAACAACAGATATGCAAAATATATCATATCAGCACAATTAAACAAGTAGGGATGACTAACATTGATTAATACAAGACCGAGAAAATTTAAGTACTCATGTCAGTTCCAAAAAGTTTCTCTTACACCCCGAACTCCCGAAGTACATCATATAACCACAATTAAACAAGTAGGGATGACTTGAATATTTTAAAAACATCATATAACCAGAAAGTTTCTCTTACACCCCGAACTCCCGAAGTACTCATGTCAGTTTTTCAACATCAGTCAAGGGAATTGAGCAAGAGGAATGATAGCAACTAACATATTCACGGTTGGTTGACACAGCCAGAGGTTCTTACCAATTCCATTGGGAAGACAACTAGAGTAGTATTCTCTTATTCATGGGGAAATCCTTAAATCACGGGCGCCGTATGCTTTGAACAACACCAAATTCTCCGAATACGCTTCCAATTGAAAATAGGATCTCATAGATTTTTTCAACTCCTCCACTTGGCCACTAGCTAGATTATAAGTGTTCTTCCCATAAATAAAATAGCCACCATCCCTTTCACAATAGAAACGTTTTTAATTGAATACTCATAGAACTCGAACAATTCATAACCATCCCGACTTGACTGCCTCGAGAACCATAGAGTCCAAGGCCCCTTTTTGTTGTCCTGATCTAGCACCCATATACTGGAAGTTACCTCAGAAATACTGAAAAGCGCTAGCGACCCCCCAAGAAGAAACAGAAACAGAAACCTCAAGGAGCCTGTTTCGTACAGACTAAATGGCAGTTCTAAAAAGGTGATATTTTCCTTATCGAAGTCAAAGGAACCGAGATGAGTTGATAACCCACTCCTCTCTTTATCATTTTGTCCAAGCCAGTAAGCTGCCCCTCGAAAGAAAACAGTAGTTGATAGAGAATGAAGTAGCCCACACCTATCATAACAGTTGAGAATACTGACATTGTTGACATTGAGGGGATCATTTCGGACGATCCATTGTTGATTACTAAGAAAATAAACTGCAAAAAAAATCTTTCCATTCTCTTCACCCAGAGTACGGTCAAATGCAAACACAACCACTTTATAATCATGACTATCAGGAGCGAACCCTAACAAATACCGAAACTCTAACCCATACGGAGAATTATTGTCGAGTGGGCAAGGGGGAAGTATCAACGATTTGCGAATACAAGGGTTACACAATCTCAATTCTATATGCCAATCAATCGGACGAATCAGATGTTCTAAAAATGCGACCCGTATATCGAAGATTTTCAGCATTACGAACAGTAAACAAACACCCTTGGTCTCTTAAGTATCCCAAACTCTGGAGGGCTACTAATAATTTTTTTTTATTATTCCCAGAATTGAATTTACAAAGTTTGAAATTAAATGCATGTTCATAAAATCAGGGTTATCGATAATAGAGCACCAACATTTACATACGCACCTAAATCTTAATAGGGTTTTGGCCGGCAATGATAACAAAATCTGAGTGCAAACGTCGGGTGGTAAGTACTTGAATTCTGAATGTTTGTTACTGCTTGAAGATGATGATGATGATGATTTCACTTTGTTTCTTCTTCTGCTCTTCATTATCTTCGGCATTTACTGAAAAGAGGGTTTCTCCAATTCAATTGATTTTGTAAATTGCAAATGATCCTTTTTACTTTTTGCGGAACAATTTGTGATAAAATTGTGGCTGTGGATGGGTGGTGTACTGGCAACTTGCCAAGTGTATTGGTGTATGTGTTGTGTCACTTGTGTGTATCTCACTCAATTGAACAGTTTTTTTTTTAGACAAAGATGTACTATTATAAAAGCATAAACGGAAACTACATAGGTTCAGATACGCAAACCAACTAGAGAACAAACACAGGCCCAGTAGAGGGGCCTAAGTTACATGAAACCCATGATACCGTGGTAAAACTAGAAACAAAAGAAGACGATAAACGGCGTTTCTTGACTGGTGGATGGTAATGGTGATCGAACTGAATTAAGCGAGCGTCCTTTCTTTTATTCCCCTTGTCTTCTGCAACCGTCTTAGTGTACCTGCAAAAAGAAGATAAAAGCTCGACAAATACCAAAGAACGTTTCTTCAAATTACCAGTAGCTCGTGACATTTGACCGTGACAGTTAGTCCGCTCCACCTTGCAACTACCTTTCTTGCTTAACTGATCTTTAATTGCCGTAAATTCAAACTGCGTCGTGGAGATCTTACTAATAGCATATGCATCAGACGTCAAACGTTTCTTCTTATTGATATGAAAAATAGCCTCATCTTTCACCATCTTGACATTCTCTGAAATCGTAAGATTTGAAATTGAACTGAGCTTCTCAGTCGAAGGACCGGAAGAGGGAACTACTGCTTCCCTTGAAAAATCTTCATGGGGAGTTCCCGTCAAAGTTTTCTTTTTAGGAAGGTTGTGAGCCCGTACGGTCATTGTAGTTAAAAGCTTTTCTTTGGTGAACATAAATGGTCTTACCCTCAAGAAGGTTTTTGTAAGAGTTGGTGTCAATCTTAAGGTTGGAATTACTGCCACCACTTTTCTTGAAAGTGAAAAAACGATCCCCTTGCTCCTGATTGGAACAAGGTTCCATGTCGACATTTAAGACTGACGTACAACCAACGTCATTGCTATCACAGTCAGTACTACCCAACTCCTCCTGATTAGAGCACGGTTCCAAGTCGACATTTAAGGCAGAGGTACAACTAACTTCATTGCTGTCACTACTGGTACTACCTAACTCCATAGCATCTAAAGACGATACAACATCATTACTAGAATCCGACATTAACGATGAACCACTTGTAATGTCGGCAGCCGAACTTACCACTACATCAACATCTTGTAAACAGAGAGAAGAACCTAAATTTTTCTTGTGCTGATCAGATTGATTATAAAAGAGAGAATTCCTAACTTCCTCCAACTGTTCAACAACATCTCTATTATGCGGTTCAATCAAAATAGCCTTTTCCAAAGCACACTTAGCCTCTGCTAATCTATTCAAACCTCTAAGAGCTACAGCTGTACGGAAAAGAGCCTTAGCATTGCGAGGGAAGAAATTTAAAACCATTGAACAAATTATCAGAGCCCCATCAAAAGCGTGAAGCTTATTAGCGCAAGCAGCTAAATTAAGAGATAAGGAAACAGCCAGCGTTGTAAAAGATTGCAAATCACGATCAATTTTATCAGATAGAGCAGAACACAAAAGACGACAAGCTTTATCATAGCAATCAGCCGCAAAATCAAACTGATGCTGTCTAAAAAGGTTATTACCAAAGTCTTTAAGGGCATTAATCTTAGAAAGAGGAGAAGAATCCACCTGAGAAAGAGCTTTATGAAAAGCAGCATCATCATCCACCAACGGAGTACAACCATGGACAAAAACAAAGCAACGAAGAAATTCCGAACCAGATTCGGAAGCCATGATCGAAACAAACCAAAGCAAGGAAATCCCAAACAAAGAACCCAAACCAAAGCTAACAACAGATCAATCGGTTCCAAAGAGCAGACGAACTTTAAATTCAAACGGACGATCAATTGGAGTCGATGATCTGATAAAGGAAAAGAGGGATATACTCAAAAAAGCGAAGAAGGGGAGAAAAGCCTCTCGCCGGCGAACTATGAAGGCGTGGTGAGGTCGCCAGCGAGAAGGCGGCTGAGACTTTGGGGATTTTTTGGGTTTTTAGGGTTCGTCGCTTTTTTAAGTTTAGCTTTACAGTGGCTTCAACATGCCACGTGTAAGCCAAGTTCAGTTGAACAGTTGAACAGTTGAACTTGGCAAAAGTTACCCGACTCAAATTTCAGACTATATAACCAGTTGTATTAGTTGTATACTATAAAATTTAAACTTTATAATATGTTACTTGAGCTTAAACTTATAGATTATGAATTTTATTAGAAAGAAACTGAGTTCCATTATAAAAATACTAAACTTAAAATACTTTAATAAAACTCAAAAATAATACTCCCTCCATTCAACTCCATAAGGCCCTTTTCTTTTTTCACGTTTGCCAACGCGTGTTTTACGCGGTAAATATAGTTAGCTACGTATTTGCAAAAATTATAAAAGTTAGATATTTTTAATTTACTCGTAAAGACGAATCAAACAAGATCGCACATGAATATATTTTCACTTACATATTGAGAGAAAATTGATAGTGAATGCTCACTTGTGAATAGTGTGTAAAATAGAAAAGGACCTTGTGGAGTTGAATGGAGGAAGTATATATGAGCTTAATTAGATTTTAGCTTTTGATATCAAAAACTAAAAATTAATAAAAAATGATAGAAACTCATAAAAATACACATTGACTCAATTAGATTGGTTATGGTTGTATAATGCTCTTGTACAACCAGTTGTATAATTATTTGTGCTCAAATTTTTATTGTTGTACACTGCTTATTAACCATAAAAAACTTAATAATATTTAACCTGAAAATGACATGAACTCTTATGACCTGAAATTGACCTTACCCGAGTTGATTCGGACCGAACCCAACCTGTTTGACTCTTTTACCAGATTTGATCCCACTAGCAATCATCTCACCCATACAAATACCCTACTTAACCCATTATACGTGATCCTCAATACTTTTATCTATACTCCTTAAATCGTACATTTCTATAATTTGGAAGATATTCGTGGCATGAATGGAGTATTTTTTATCATATACTAATACGACTGTTAGAACACACTTGGTTGATGATGCCAACATTCCTTGTTATTTGATTGTTTGTCCTTAGTGACAAATGCTTAGTGATTGAAGCAATTAAATGGACTCTCAAGAAGGCTTAGCATAATCAAGATGAAGTCAACATGAAGTCAAGACAATGATATTTCCTTAAGTCTTAGTCAAATGTTGTAAGAGTAAGTGTAACATTCGTTCTCATTTAAGACAAAAGGGTGCAAAACCATGCAACAGTGCGCTACATTGTGGTTTCTGATACTACTAGTATGGTGGAACTTTTATACGAAATGTTCAAGTGTTGAAATCTTTACAAATTTCATATCCTCAAAGGTTTGACATTTGAATTATCAAAGTTTGAAAACAAATCTGGAAATTGAAATCACAAATCCCCATTGTTAAATCCTCTATATTTGTGCATTTACTTTTTACCAAAATGATAAGGTTGGACTTGTCAAAGTTTTAAAGCTATAAAATTTTTTTGCCAATTTGGTAAAGTACCGCATGTTGAGTGTTTTGGGAAGAGTTTTCTTATTTTGATTAATGACTTGTGCCTTAGTCTAAAACCTAATACTTACCATCACTCAAAGGCTACCTATTTTATAATTGATTTAATTACTTTAAGTTGTACTTCTTAGATGATCAAATCTACTATAAATAGAGAGCTTACATCATTTATTTCTCAAGACTTTTCAAAGTATGTTTTTAACAACCATATCTATTAGGCCCTGTTCTTTTAGACTTGAAGTCACTTAATATAAGTTCACTTCAGATCCTATAAGTTCAGTTCAGTTCAGTTCAGATCCTATAAGTTCAGTTTAGTTCAGATCAGATAAGTTTCAGTCCAAAAGAACAGGGCCTTAATCCTAGATTGTAATCATATTTATTAATGCACCATTATATATATAATAGCTATCTTTATTACCGTTTGTAAAATATTAATCGCTCTTATTACTAAGAGAATAAAAATTCTAATAATTTTTCTTCCAAAATGCATCTACCTAAATAAAGATATAAGTAAAACTTTCTTTCCTTAAATTATTATCTTTTTAATGTATATATTCTTATAATTAAACTCTAATACTCCCTCCTATTCAGGGTTTTCTTCCCTTTGTTTGTGGGCACGGGTATTAAGACGATGAATAAAATAAGAGTAAAAGAGTTGGGTGGGGTTGGTGATAGGAGAGAGGGATGAATAATTAAGAGTTAAATAAGGAATTGTGGGGTCAAAACATTAAGAAAAGTAATAAAATATGGGTAAAAGAGTTGGGTGGGGTTTGATAATATGAGAGAGGGATGAATAAAATAAGAGTAAAAGTTTCCTAAATAAGAAAGGGGAAGAAAACCTGAATAATCCGTTTTAGGAAATAGGGAAGAAAACAGTGAATAGAATGGAGTATTTTACTAATTAAATTCATAATTATGCTTTTTTCATTAAAATAATTAAATTTATAATTTTGATTTTTTCATTAAAATAAAATAAAAGCGAAACTAAATTATAAATTATAAGTTGCTAATTTTTTTTGTAATGCAATAATTATTACGGTAGAAAATACCTTGACACATACTATTAGTTGACCGGAGTTAACAACTTACTAATCTAGCCCTTAATCTATCCGCTATTGACCATCAGAGTTGACCGGAGTTAACAACTTAACTAATCTAGCCCTTAATCTATCCGCTATTGACCATCATAGTTGACCGGAGTTAACAACTTAACTACATATGTTAAATTACTAATCTAATTCTTAATTAACCACTTGAACTTAATTCGCATTCAAGTTTGCCACATTTTCCAATATCATTGATTGTCTATGGAATTCTCACACACAATATATCCGTAGCCTTTTCGGGAGTACATTTCCTACTGCACACAATAACAAGTTATAGATAGTTCTTACAATTTTACTTTAGTCTTCAAACACAAGGAGGAAATTAGGCAAACAACACCAGGGTTTCATATTCTTGAATCGGATCAAAGGTGTAAATGTTTAATGTTTGCAAATATTATATGACTAGTTTGATGCACCACGAATTCTTGTTTCAGACGGTCTTAAGTTAAGAGTCTTAAGACGTACTCACAATTGATTTAAATAATGTTAAAATGACAAGGGGATTGTGAGAGGTCTTAACTTGAGATCGTCTTAAGCAAGACCTACTAGACAGATGCACATGTTTCCGAACTTTAGACCTAATATGACAGCTAAATGCTCTGTATATAGTGTAACTCTCATATACTCCATTGCAGAGTATATGTAATAGATAAATGCATACGACTACCATAATTCTAAACATACAAATGCAAAGGACTGCAAAGGATAAAAACAGCCAAGGCAATATGCTATTAATCGTACGAATTCTCTCTAAGCAAACATCAAATGGAATGAGTAGCTATTGTCGTAACTGCGGTTGGTTGAATAACAGTCGGAGATTCTTCCCAACACCATTGGTAAGACTAACAGAGTAGTATTCTCTTATTCATGGGAAAACTCTCAAATTGCAGGATCCATATCCTTTGGACAACACCAAACTCTCCGAATACCTTTCCAGTTGTGAATAGGAGCTCATATTTTTATTGAACTCCCGCACTTGGCAACTTGCTATATTATAAGTCTTGTTTGTATACACAAAATAGCCGCCATCACTCTCACAATACAACACCTTTTCATGTTTACTATAGCACAACTTAAATAATGCATAACCATTCCAACTTGATTCCCCCGAAAACCATAAAGTCCAAGGCCGCTTTATGTTGTCCTGTTCTAGCACCCATATGCTGGAACTTACCTTAGAAATAGTGAAAACCGCTAGCGACTCCCCAAGAATAAACAGAAACCTCAAGGAGCTTGTTTTGTCCAAACTAATTGGCAGTTCCAAAAAGGCGATTCTTTCCTTATCGAAGTTAAAGGAACCAAGATGAGTTAATAATCCACTCCTTTGTTTATCATTATTTGCAAGCCAGTATGCCTCTCCTCGAAAGAAAACAGCAGTAGACAAAGAAGAAAGCTCTAGCATACTAATAGACGTAGTAGTAGTGTTGACGGTCCATAGTTGATCGCGGAGTGTATAAACTGCAAACTGTATCTTTTCAGGCACTATAACCTGAGCATTTTCAAATGCAAACGCAACCACTTTATAATCCTTACAATCAGAGGTGTACCCTAACAAAAACCTAGTACCGAATAAATACCAGGGAAGTGGGCAAGTAGGAAGTATCAACGATTTGCGAATACAAGGGTTCCACAATCTCAATTCTTCTTTGTTACCATATTCATCATGTTGTACTAGTAAAAGCAACCCATTACAGCTACCTATAATATAGTACGAGTAGAAAGCAGATTCCCAAAAAATACGACTGGTATTTTGAAGAGTTTTAGAGTCAAGAAGGGTTAACCACCACTTTTCATCTCCATCGCATCCCAACCACTCGAGGATTAGCAATAACTTATTATTGCCAGAATTTATATGGCAAAGTTGCAAATGCATGTCAATGAAATCACGATCATCAATAATGGAGCACCAATATTTACATACGCACCTGAATTTTAATAGGGTTTTGGCCGGCAATGGTAACAAAATCAGTGTCCAAACTTCGGGTGGTAAGTAGTTGGATTCTGAAGATGATGATTTCGCCTTCTTTCTTCCATTCTTCATTTTCTTCAGCATCTAACGTTGGCGGACACCGTGGTCTGGAAGGCGGTTTATCTCCAACTGAATCGTATCCGCCTCTCTTTTTCCAATAAACTAGGATTATGACCCACACGGAATTAGGTTGTGGCAATAAATGAATCGACTTAGAAACTACACGAACCCAATATAAAATTAACGAACTAAGATTAAGACATTATTATGACACACTTATGTAATTAGGTTGATAGTTGATACTAACGTAATAGAAAACTTACACAAGCCGTGACTCTGAGAAAGATATTAGGTTTTTGAGTTTCGACACGAACCACATCGACATGAGTAACATACTTATTTTAATTAATATTGGGTTGGATTGACTCGATAATCCAACTAAGGCCCTGTTCTTTTGGACTGAAATTGTCTGAACTGAACTGAACTGAAGTGAATGGAGCTGAACTGAACTAAACTGAACTGAAATAATAATAAATATTATAATAATAAAAATAATACCAATAATAATAATAATAAATATTATTATAATATTATTCATTAATAATAATATATTAATATAATCTAATAATAATAATCTAATAAAATATATAAAAAATAAAATATTAATATAATAATAAATATAGTAATAATAATAATAATAATATATTAGTAATATAAATGATAAGATTATTAATAATAATATAATATATTAATAATAATAACTAAAAAATAAATAATAATATAATAATACTAATAATAATAGTAATAATAATAGGTCTAATATAATAACTTATTAACATAATAATATTAAATATAATAATAATAATAATAAATAGATTCGGGATCCTATGAGAACCATCAAGATAATGAGAACTGTGAGAACCTCTCACAGCTCTTAGATCTTAGACAAATAAAGGGCTGAGATTAAACTTATTTTTCTAAACCATCTCCCTCAATTTTCTATCAGTATACGTTTACTGCTACTATTTCCTCCTTCATCACACCTTCTTCCACGATAACTCCAACTCTCTGTGATTTCGAGCACCATTGTTGTGATTTCGACCAAATTAGTCCGTACATACGACTTCAATCTTGATTCCTCCGTCGCTCTCGCCGATTTCATCATTGATTTTTCTGATTTTGAGCAGATTAAAATTTAGGTAAATTCTCAATTTCCCCAATTTCTTTCTTATTCCTCAATTTTTTTGATTTTTATGATTCAAATTAGTTAATTAGGGTTGCATTCATGATTTTTACTTCTTTCTTTTGTTTTTTTTACTTTCAAATATCGTTCGATTCACGTTTCCTGCATTTTATCATAAATCTTGTTGTTTCCTCTTTAATTGAAGAATATCGACCTAATCGTGCTTCATTCAGGCAAGTTTTTTTTAATCTCGTAAGCTAATTAATTATTCTCAAAGTTTATTCCAGTTCATTTCCATAATATTAACTGTAATTTCATCATGCTATTCTCGTTGATTTGAAGCAAAACCTCGTTTTTGAGATCTGTAATGGTGACTTGTGAGGTTTACTTGTAATGGTGCCTGGTATTCAGCATTCTTGCCTACAATAGGAATTTTAGTGTAATTCTATTTGCTTTCGTTACTTATCTTTGAGATTCGTAATTGTTGCTTAGCAAATGTGGGGCGACAGTTCATTGTGATTTTCTCGGCTACTTTGCCAAACACATGTAAATCGCGACGAATGACGGACAGTTACGTTCTACACTTGCAGCTGATTAATGGTAGAATTATCTGAAGTGCGAAAAACTTTAGAGAAGCGAGCTAGTATGCAATATATTGTAGTAAACAAAAAAAAAAGTAACAAAGCAAAGCAAAAAATTTGACCATACATATTTCAAAATTTTCATTCTTTGTCTAGTTCTGCCATTGCTTCTTAAAGATTTCTATGGCTTTTTGATCAAGTTAGTTCCCTGCTTTTTTCTCTGCTGATTCATAATTTTTCCCCCTTGAATAGTTTTTTTTTAAGTAATTGTTTTTGTGTGGCTGTTTGTTACTGGATTCGTCTTTGAGTGACCTGTCGAGAAATCGAATTACATCGCTTCTCGTACTCACTCGGTTGTGATCCTGTGTTTCTTTCATTATGACACTTCAGTCGTTATACTAAATTTCATGCTTATTTTGTATTCCCTCAGCTGCACTTATTTACATTCTTACTAGTGATATTATAAGTGATGTAGGGTACTCGTCCCTTTCGTTTGATCCCGTCCTAATTTTAGGATACCCGACCCCTTCGTTTGATCCCATTACCCATCGGAAAGGGTTCTATCTACCCCTCTAGAGTGTCTTTTGTTCTTGAGGTCGTTCGAATGACTTTTCCGGAAAAAGGGTTTAAGGAAGGATTGCAATAGCCTTATCAATGCATGAAGTAGCCTTTTAGATGTGTTCCGGGTGTGAATTCCGAACTAGGTTTGTTTACCACGCTAGCTTTGTCGAATAATGCCTCTTCTAGCCTTGACTGCTCTCCTCGGCCTCTCCTGCAACAATGAGCAAACTGAGGGCTTGGCTTTGTGCCAAGCGTACTCACTCCGACGCTCAAGTCAGTGAACTTATTGTGATTAAGTAGTATGTAGCTTGATGACGTGTATTGTAGAGTGATGAGAGAGATAATACCAATTTTAGTGGTTCTTAGGTTAGATTCTGAATCCCTTCCTCAATGAGGATTGAGGAGTATTTATAGACTTTCACCTTTTGTCACGTAGTGGCCAAGTGGGCCAAGTGGCATAGCAGGTGGAAAGACTGATCTACCCTCGGCCGAGGGACCTATGGCAGGCCGGCGAGCCTGGTTGACTCCATGCCGAGGGTTCTTGGATATGAGTACGCGGGTATGTGCCCCGGCTGGAAGGCCGAAAGGCTGCATCGGCTGGGATGTCTAAGTCATTGGCTTGCTGTGGATATCTTTGACCTCGTTCAATATGTTGACTTGGTCACGGGCATGAGAATATGCCCCATCAATTTGCCCCCAGCGTAGTCTATGCCGTGGTATGGGCTCCGATGTATCGAGTGTATATTCGTGCAAGTGAAAATTTTCTCGCCCCGGCTTTTTTCCCTCGGCTTACTTAGACAGGCCGTATCAGTATCCCCCTCCACATGGATGTGTAATGGACATCAAAATGTGGAAGAGAAGGTGCTGCTGGCCGGCGGACCCAAGGTTGAGAGTGCTGATTCTGCCGCCGCCAAGTTGAAGGAGGAACGGGACAGGTACAAGGGCGGCTACGACGTTGTTGTCGCCCAAAGGGAGGAGTCGAAAAGGGCGTATCGGCTCCAAGCGGAGTCGCATAGGGAGACTAGTGCTATCCTTGCCCAAAGGGAGAAGGATATTGAGACCCTTCAAAGCACGATTCTCCCTCGCATGTGTGCTCGATATAGGGACCGACCGAAGAAGCTTTCGGGAGGTGATAGATGAGGTCTATCCGGATGGCTCCTTCTCGTGGACAAAATTTGACGAGTGTTCGACGATAGGCTCGAGGCTAAAGAGAAGGCTGCGGCGGATAAGGCTGCCGAGGATGCGAGGGCCAAGAAGGAGGAGGAGGCGACCGCTGCAAAGGCGGCCATTGCAGAGAAGACGAGGGCGGCCAAGGAGGAGTCCGCTAGACTGAAGGCAGCTGAGGATGCTAAGGCTGCTAAGAAAGCTGCGGCGGATAAGGCAGCTGAGGATGCTAAGGCTGCCAAGAAAGCTGAGGATGCTAAGGCTGCCAAGAAAGCTGAGGATGCTAAGGCTGCCCAGATTGCATCTAAGTCGCTCACCGAGGGTAACGCTGCTGATGGCGGTAAGGGCAAGCAGCAACAGGCATAGGGAGACGGGCGGTCGTCACCAGGCTCACCCGGCGTCTCGGATAGCTTCAGCTATTCGGGGGCCAACTATTAAGCCTTTTCTCCCTGCCATCCTTTTGGCGCTTCAAAGAACCAGTCCGAAACCTTTTGCTTTACTTTTCCTTGTATTTTGTAAGACCTTGGTAGGTAGAGTCTTGGCTTATCCCAAAGGGGACGGCCGTCGTCTGTGTTTCTCCTTCTTGTAACTCGTTATCTTTTTCTTAATGAGAATTTTGCTTGCTTTGCCTCTGGCTGGGCCGAGGCATTTGGTCTATCCCTTCACTTGTCTTCTGGCGTTAATTAATTGAGCGCTTTTCGTTTTTACCTTTGGCTTCAGCCGAGGCAGTTTAGAATGCGTATCTCAACTGTGTTTAACGTCTTTAAGCTCGGTCTTAATTTGCCGAGGGCAGTTGCGTTAATTAATTGAGCGCTTTTTCGTTTTTACCTTCGGCTTGGCCGAGGCAGTTAGAATGCGTATCTCAACTGTGTTTAACGTCTTTAAGCTCGGTCTTAATTTGCCGAGGGCAGTCGCGTTTCACTCGTCTCTTCCCGGCTAGTTACCGGGGCAACGGAGTTTACGTTTTGACCGCCGTTGAACATACGTTAGCATATCGGCTCGTCCCCCCGTCACTCCCGTTAAAGGCCGGGATGATCGAGGTTTTGGCCCTGTCTGCTGTGTACATATGTTAGTATGTCTTCTGATTGGGGTGGATTAACACTTTGATGAAAAACTTGGATGACTCCTCATTAGATATGAATATGCATTGGGGTGCCAACAATTGTTTTGGGCAACTCCGCTGTTATACAAAGTATTTTCTGAGATTGTCGGTGTTCCAATGGCTCATCAAAGGTACATCTCCCATGTCCGTCAGCCGGTATGTACCCGGCCTCATTTCTTCAACTACCTTGTAGGGACCCTCCCAGTTGGCCGTCAACTTGCCATGGATGTTTCCTTTGTTGGTGGCAGCTGACTTCCTTAGGACCAGATCTCCTACTTTTAAGTCCCTTTTGTGGACTCTTCGGTTGTAGGCCCTTTTCATTCGGCTCGATATCTTTGCTAAGTTGAGGCGTGCCGTATCTCGGCTTTCTTCGACCAGGTCTAGGGAGGTTCTTAGGCCTTCCTCGTTTTCATCTGGGTTAAAAGTGGCCGTTCTGAATGTTGGCACCGTTGCTTCAATCGGCAGGACTGCTTCGGACCCGTAGACTAGGTGAAAAGGACTGTACCCCGTTGCTTCTTTCTCCGTGGTCCGGAGGGACCATAGAACGCCGGGTAGCTCATCGCCCATCTTCCTTGAGGTCTTCAACTGTCTTCTTCAAGCCGTTGAGGATCGTTTTATTGGTTTCCTCCCGTCCGTTGCTCGGGGTGGCGGAGACGGAGGAGTATGCAAATTTGATGCCGAGTTCTTCCAACCAGCTCATTATTGTGTCACTCCAAAATTCTCGGCCATGGTCGAACACCATGACTTGGGGTAACCCAAAACGAGTTATGACATTTTCCCAGATCACCTTTCTTACGGCCGCGCGATTTTGCAGCATCGCCACGGCCTCAACCCATTTGGTGAAGTAGTCGACGGCGACGATTAGGAACTTTCTTCCTCCGGATGCCGTTGGAAATGGCCCTAGTAGATCCATTCCCCACTGTGCAAAGGGAAGGGGATTAAGCACTGGTTGCAGGTCTCGGGAAGGTGCGTGTATCACCGGAGCGTGCATCTGACAGTTGTTGCATTTTCTGGTTTTGTTTCTGGAATCTTCAAGCATGGTGGGCCAGAAGTAGCCGGCTCGGAGAGCTTTGTGGGCTAGTGTTCTTGCCCCCATGTGATGACCACAGATGCCTTCGTGTATTTCTGTCAGTATTAGCTCTGCATCGGCTGGACCGACACACTTCAGGAGTGGCCTTGTCACGGACCTCCTGTATAACTCTCCTTCGAATACCAAGTACCTTGCTGCGATCCTCTTTATCTTTTGTGAGAGGTTGCGGTCCTCTGGTAATTCATTTGACAGTTTATACCCCTTTATCGGAGTCATCCATGTCGTCTCGGTTTCCACGTCGCACACCATGCCGATGGTTTCGTCAATGCTTTTAGCGTTCCTGATGTCCACCAAGACGGTTTGGTGATATTCTTTATGGTTGAACCGACCGGCTTTGAGAGAGCGTCGGCCCGGTTGTTCTCGGACACAGGGATGTGTCGCATTTGAATGACTTCAATTTTGAGGTCTCGGCTTTTACCTTTTCCAGGTATCTTACCATCCCATCGTCCCGAGCTTCGTACTCTCCTTCGTATTGGTTAGTCACCAAGAGAGAGTCTGTTTTCAAAATGATGTGTTCTGCCCCGGCGGCTCTGGCTAACTCAACTCCGGTTATCACTGCCTCATATTCGGATTCGTTGTTTGAGGTCGAGAAGGTAAACTTCAAAGCGTACTCGAACTCGTCCCCGTTTGGGCTGATGATAAGGATGCCGCTCTGAGCCGTTCGTCGTGGAGGATCCATCGTATATACCTCCCACATGCCGGGACACGATTCTTCGATACGTGCACTCGGCCAAGAAGTCTGCCAGCGCTTGCCCTTTTATCGAAGGCCTTGGTTTGTATTGAATGCCGAAGCCGGATAGCTCCACTGCCCATTTGATAAGTCTGCTGATTGTTGAATTTTTCGAGTGCTTTTTCCAACGGTGGTCGGTTAAGACCGTCATGGGATGTGCGTCGAAGTAGGGTTTCAACTTCCTTGCGGCAACAACCACGGCAAAGGCTGCTTTTTCAATCAGCGGGTAGTTTCTCTCGGCGGAACAGCAGTGTATGGTGATAAAGTATATTGGTCTGCTGCTTGTTTTCTTCTCACGACGATTACGACAGATCGGCCGTGGCGAGGTTCTTGCTAAATATAGATATAGCGTTTCCCCCGTCGGTGCAGGGACGGGGTTTCCGGAGAGTTTGCGGATGGGCCTTGGTTGTTTGAAAGCCGTGCTCTGTTCCTCCCCCCAGCAGAAGTCTTTATTCCCTTTTAGCACTTTGAAGAATGGGGTGCTCTTGTCGGCTGACCGAGAGATAAAACGGGCAAGGGCCGCCATCCTCCCGGTCAGTATCATAACCTCTTTGCGATTCCTCGGCTCCGGCAGGTCTAGAATCGCTTGGACTTTCTCTGGATTGGCATCAATTCCCCTGGCGCTAACAAGCACGCCGAGGAATTTGCCGGCCCGGACACCGAAGTTGCACTTTGTAGGGTTGAGCTTCATCTTGTATTTCCTTAGTGAACAAAATGTCTCGTGTAAATCGGCTAGGTGCTCGCCGTCGGACTTGCTCTTGACAATAGCATCGTCGACGTAAGCCTCAATGTTTCGCCCTTTTTGATTTTGGAATACTTTGTCCACCAGTCTTGTGTAAGTCGCTCCGGCGTTTTTCAAACCAAACGGCATCATCTTGTACATGTAGGTGCCGTGTATGGTGATGAATGCGCATTTAGGCATGTCTTCCTCTCGCCATGAATACGATGGTATCCCGAAAAGGCGTCGGCAGGCTCGGCATTGTGTAGCCTGCCGTTGCGTCTATTAAGCTATCTATCCGAGGCAAGGGGTAGCAATCTTTCGGGCATGCTTTATTAAGTTGCGTAAAATCAACACACATCCTCCACCCCCCTGATGACTTTTTAACCATTACAACATTAGCTAGCCATTCGGGGTATGTACAAGGGATGATAAAGCCTGCATCTAACAACTTATCAACCTCGGCCTTGATGGCATCTTCCTTTTCGGCCGAGGAGTTTCTCACCCCTCGCTTCACTGGGGCGGCGGCTGGGAGTACGTTCGACTTGTGAACGATGACTTCTCGGCTTACACACTGGCATCTCGGCGGTGAGTACGCAAAGACGTCTTTGTTCCTTCTCGGCAGGTCTAGGAGATCGGTCCTGAATTTTGGTTCCGGCCGACAAGCGATCCACGGTGCGTCTGGATCAATCTCTATCTGTTCGGTCTCGGCCCCTTCGACCATGGCGACGTGGTTGGTGCTCATCGGTTCGTCCTCTTGTCTTAAGGATGGGTTCTTCCCTTTTTCCTCTTTCTTTGCCACTTTGAAGGATTGCATGTTGCATCCTCTGGCCGATATTTGGACGTTGACCACCTCGTCTTTTTCATTCTTTGAGACGAGTTTATGAGCCTCCCCGCGGTCCGAGACATACATCGTGTCGGGCCGGATGGACATTACTGACATCGACCTCACTCGGGGTGACACGGCCGATGAGAACGTTGTATGCGGATGAGCCGTCGATGACCACGAACTCGGACATCACATTCTTGGCCGCGTCGACCGGCCGAACATCCTTTGGTAACTTGATAGACCCAGGGGGACCAAGCTGCCCGGAGAAGCTGTACAATGGGTTGGTGCATGGGCTAAGGTCCGCAATTTTCGGCCGAGCCCCAGAAAGCACTCCCTGAACATGATGTTCGTGTAAGCACCCGTGTCAATCAGGCATCTCATGACCAGGTGGTTAGCTATGTCTAAGTGGACTACGAGTGGGTCGCTATGTGGGGCGATGACTCCTTCGTAGTCCTTCTTCCCAATAGTTATGTTCGGGATGTTGGAAGCGCGGGCCGCTGTAGTGGGCACGAAGTTGACGGCCCGATCTGATTCGTTCAAGTGCCGCTTGTGCCCGTGAGCGGATCCGCCGTTCTCGTTTCCCCCGATGACAACATGAATTGTTCCTATTCGTTCAAAGACGGATTTTTTATCTGAGCCACCGGTGTTAGTCTTTTGGTGTAACACCCCGTTATTTTCCTATATATATTTACAAAGGTTGCTTTCTTGTATTTTGTTCATTTTGCGACTCGAAGTCGGAAAGCTTAAAAATAATAATAATAATAAAAAATAAAAATAAAACACACTCCTATGAGATGTGTAATACGGAGTTCTACACTATATTATTACTTTTTGGACATAAACCCTTCAATTCGCATAAACCATCGCTCTTCCGCCTCCATCTTTTAACTTACTAGTTCATCTTGCTCCTCTTCCATCTGCCGACAAGTTTTCGTGACTTGCTTCTTGCGTCCTCAAGGTATTCCTTTCATCACTTTTGGTTTCGGCTTCTCCATTAATATTCTTATGTTGGCTAAGCGGCTAGTTGTTGGTGGGTTTTGGGTATCGAGTTTGAGGAATAAATATCTAAAGAAGTCAGTGTTTGTAGTATTGAAGAGTTGGTCGATTCCAATAGTTTGCAGGTAGTGTAATTTGTTTGTTTATACGAGAAACGGATGGAAATTATAAAAAGTACAAAATTGGTGATGGCATGAACTAAATAAACGCACATGTCTATGGAAGAACATGGGCATTGCAAGTTTGTTGTTTTTATGAGGATTAAGAATAATCAAGGTTCCTGTATTGTGATTGACATTCGGGTTAGAACTACTACTTATCTTTGGAGACGAGCTTTGGATTATATTCCGGATTTATGCGAGTGGTATTGTTTCAGATTAACGTCTCTTTGGTTTTAGCAAGCGAGGAAGTAAACTAAAGTCCCATTGTTTAGGCATGGTGTAACTCTTTGAGGGAACGTTAAAGATATGATTTACGAAATGATTTATATATAGGGTGAGAGCTTTAAGTAACTACCTTTGATAGTAAAATTATATAAACTTCTCGAGGGTTATCTTAATGTTGAACAATATAGTAATCGGATAATTTCTATACTTGTAGCTTGTGGTTTCGAAGTAAAGAATTTTTGGATTAAGCTAGGCTGGATTGACCGTCTCAAGAGGTAAGGACTTTTACCCTTTTTAAAATTAAGAGCATGTTCGGATTAAGCTTTAAGCTGTTTCTATAATATTTTAACATCCATGAATTTCTACTTGCACTTCTAAATTTTGAATATTACACATTGGAATGGTTTCGGCTCGAGCCGCTTTGAAAAATTTGGTTTTCTTGGTCTAGAAGGTTTAAGGTCGTCTTTGACGCTCCGGGATTCTTTCCGAAAATTTAACTCTTGGCCCGAGTTCTTTTGGGTGGGGATTGTCCGGCCCCCACTCGCTAGGTAGTTAGACTTTCTCCTTTGGCAGTTCCATCCTACTGACTGTCCAAATGTGAGAGGTGCGCACTTTTATGAGTCTAACAAAGCACAGGTGGTGCCTCTAGACCGTGTCAAGGGTAGGACCTTGGCACACAGGTGGTGAAAGTTTTGAATTTCGAACGATTTAATAATTGTTATTGGATTTACGATAATGTTGGTTTTGAAATATAATTCTTTCTTACTGGTTTTCGGAGCTTGTAAAGTTTATAATAATATTGTTCTATGAATTTATCATTCTTCTTATTTTCTCAAAACTCAGCTTTTGCTGACGTCCTTATGTTTTGGGTCGTTCCCCCACTGGAACCTGTACCTATTTATGTTTTGGGTACAGTTGATAGGTACAATTGAAATGCTTGAGATGCTGCATGGGTGCATACTGGATCCTTGGATTAGTACGAGCGTGGAAGGATTTTGAATAAAGACTCCGTCTTAATCTATTTATAATTTTAAAATATCGTTGGATTTGAATTTTATTTATTGTTTTAGATTTTGTAAGATTTAAGTCTTCCGCTGCAACGTTTAATTATTTGATAAAGTTTTGGGACATGTACTTTGTTTTTAAAGGTTGACTCTGTATTTACCTTGCACTTGGCATTTTCAGCTAAGTGTGGAGTGACAGCCGTGAATTTTCCATCTCTACTTTACTGTTTTGGTCGTGAAAATTTAGGGTTGTTACAGTGAGTGACAGCCGTGAATTTTCCATCTCTACTTTACTGTTTTGGTCGTGAAAATTTAGGGTTGTTACAGTTGGTATCAGAGCAAAAGGTTTTTTCCAAATAAGTTTTACAAAATTTGAAACAATTTAATAAAGAAAAACAAAAGGGTTTTGAATTTTCGATTTAAAAAAAAAAAAAGAGTGTTGGTTTGGATGGGTGCATTTCATACACATGTTTGAATTATTATTACGTTTGATTTTACCATATTGCTGTGCCATTAATCTTAGGTTATTGTTTTGCATTTCATTATGGAGATTGAGTTGGGCCTTGTTTTTCATGTGAATCTGGTTATATTACACAAAGTTCGTTATAAAATTATAAGTTGTGTGAAGGGCTGTGAATACCCTTTACTTACAGATGGTTTTAGGAATGATGATGTGAGATTTATATTGAGTTTGGGTGGCATATTTAGCATTGAACTTTTACACCTTTTTTTTTAAATTAAGCCTTAAAGCCTTTATGAACTAGGTTGAACTTGAAGATTGGGTATAAACCGAGTTTATGTCGAGGTGATTTAGAAATTTAAGGAATTGTTGTAGTACTGGTTGGAAGTTTGGAACTTAGGATCTCTTGTCGAGCTTTTGCCTATCATGTTACATTATTATACGCTATGAGATTTTCTTATACGGGAATTTAACAAGTAATGTTTATACATATTGATAGTTATGCCTTGTCGAATAGAAGATAACAATTATGACAGTGACGTTGCTGCTATGTCGTGGGAGTGAGAAGTAAAGACCTCGACAGTTACTAGAACTAGACACTCATATGAGTTTGATAATTATCTTAGGGAGAATACAAAAAAAAATATCAATAAAAGTTCTTGCAGTAGGGTGTTCGAATGAGTTTGAGGATAAAATAGCCATCCTTTTATTTAAAGTAAGGGGTTATTATTGGGGGCATACAGTTACCCGAGAATCTTGTATCTTATAATTTATTGGTAATTGGACTCAATGGTATCATTAACATAAAGTAATATGTGTATATTTTAGATTAAGAAGTTATTCCGTAGATTGATGAGAAAGAGATAACTATTAGAGGATATTTTTCTATCTAAATAGCTACTAGGATTGATGCCAGTATATATATATAGGAGTTATATTTGTGGACAAATATGCCGAGTGATAATTATTTAGTGGAGCAAGGTTTTCTTTGACTTGGGATGTTATGAGGCAAATTCGAGTATTTCGTGTCTCGACTAATGGTTTAAGATAAATATTTGGTGCGAATTAGTGGCTTGTTAAAATTGTTTAGGGGATGAGAATGCGTCAAGGAACTGCGGAAAAAAAAAAATTGAATTTTGTGGAAATATAGTTTATTCTCAGTATAAGAGTATAATAAAGTGAAAAAAAAAAAACGAACCATTGGAAACATTATTGGTTGAGTTAGCTTTTATAGAAGTACAACAAAGATTAAGTTAGAGTAGGAAGTTCTTATCATAATGAAAAACATTGAACATAGGCTATAAATAAAGGCTTAAAGGAATAGGATACTCAGGTACATGTCTTGTTTTGTGATTGTACATCTTATTAGTGACATAACGTACAAATAATTAGTGTGTGAACGTGTGATTAGATTTAGCAAATTTAAACCGAACCCGTTTAACCGATCGAAATTAACTGAATCGACACCTGACATATCCGAAAGGTATAACTTGACCTTACTCTGAAACCCGAATCATCCAGAATTGATTCAAAATATCTACAACCGATTAATAGTTGAAACTGAATCCAACCTGAATTGAACCAAACTGAAATCGAAAATAAAGGTCCGTCAAAAGAACCCGAACTGAAACTGATCCGAATAACCTGTTTGCCACCTCTACGTGTGATATAAATTTTGAATCCATATGGATAGATACATAGTGCTTAGAGTATTTCTTATTTAGAAAATGTGGATTTGAAAATATTTTGTGGACGAACCCAACTTAAGGCGAGTTATGCAAGAGACTTTTATTCAATGTGAGTGATATTAAAACATAATATTTTTATAGATCTGAGATTTTAAGGAGTGAACTTGGGACGAGTGTGGTCATTTATGATAATAATGTAGTAAGAAAAAAAGGGGGTTGACGGTATATGGTGATATCGCTCTACGTTTTGTAGTTTGGATGGTTTTGTGTGCTCTCGTGGCTAGTATGTCGTGAATTTTGACACCTTAGGAAAAAGTTTGTAGATTTTGAGGGCAAATATATATATTGTTTTTTTTTGTACACAGAGGTGGTGTAAATGAGAATGAGGTACAAATATGTTACTCGTGTATAAGTAAGTATTTGGATCTTTGTAGAGCTGTGATACATGGTTAAAGTTGTCACAATAGTGGTCGTATTATCAATATAAATCGAAAATAAAGATATGGGATTTAAGTCTTTGGATTATGATTAGAGTCTCTCACGCTTGGTTTTTGTGTGAGGGTTATAAGTGTTTCCATTTTTTTTATAAACTTGTAAATTTATTATAAGGTTCTAGCGGTGGAAAAGTTTGTTGTGAAAAAAAAAGGGATGGAATTTAGCATTTAAATTTGATTGAGGTTGGAATGACATGGAAAACGTTGTGGTAAGCATGTTAATATTGGAGTAATTTGAGAAATATGCGTGGCATTCTGGAATTCCATTTTCGAGTACCATGACCATCTGGGAAGCTAAGTTGAATTCAAATAACGTCATGAATGGTTTGACTGCTATCATTAATGGAATTTGATGTATCGTTTTGAAGTGATATAGTTTGGAAAAAAAAAAGTATTCATGGAACTACTTACGAGATGAAAGTGTCTAGGTGAAACCAACAATGGTACTAGAGATATAAGATAAAAAAAAAAAGTGGTTGTATCCTATGAAAGCATGAGTATAATATGGTTGGTTGAAGTACCATAGCATGCTATTTGCTGTAGATGATGTTAAGATGATTAAAATAAGTATTGTTGTGGGGTAAGGTGATTGAAATAAGTATAAAACTTTACTAAATAAGGAAATGAGGAAGGTATTGTGAATAGATGAAAAAGGAAAGAGGGAAGTTTATGTAGAATAGGAGGGAGTATATGATTATAGGATGAGTGGGTTACGTTACGAGTATTCTGTGCAAGTTATATTATTACTCTATGATTTTGGAGTGTATCGGTGAGGTAGCTTACCGACTTGATTTACCGGCTAATTTAGAGAGAGTTCATAATGTGATTACCGGCTAGTTTAGAGAGAGTTCATAGTGTGATTTATGTCCCTCAACTAAGGAGAAATGCTAGTTACCCGTCCCATTAGATGGTCGATGTTGATATAACCGTGATTTATGACGAGGAGACCCTTGTGCAAATGGTTAAGTTTGGTGGAACCGTATTAATGTAAAAGAGACGAGACTACATGGGAATTGAATAGGCCATGAGATACAAGTACCCTCATCTACTGTCTAAAGTAATTTTGCGCTTCGTGGACGAAGCTTTCTTTTAAGGAGGTTGAGAAATACCAATTTACTTATCTTGGATTTCAATGTCTATTTGTGCTTCATGCACTACTTTGGAATTTGTTTATTTGTATTGTTGGTGTTGACTATATATATTGGTTATCATTGAGAGTGATTATATACGCTGATGGTATGTTTGTGCGCAACGCACACATTGGTTACTTGTGCGTAATGCACACTTGTGAAAATTATTTTTTGAGCTTTTGAAATTTAAAAATGTAAAAATATATTTGTGCCTCATGCGCACCCACGCACAAAAAAAATGTTTTCTTACCATCCGACATGCTCTTACCTTTGTTAGTGGTCCTTTCGCCTTGAAGGTCTGGTACGAGAAGTGGTGGTGTATTGCATTTGGGTAGCATCTTGGGGAATTAAGAGATTGTGAAAGTGAGAGATGTTAGTTAACTATCTTGGTGAAAATTTGAGTATAAGAAGTAGATGAATTTTTGGAAGGCCATTTTTATGAAAGCGTTTAAGCTTCGAGGACGAATCTTTGTTTTAAGGAGGGAAGTCTGTAACACCCCGTTATTTTCCTATATATATTTACAAAGGTTGCTTTCTTGTATTTTGTTCATTTTGCGACTCGAAGTCGGAAAGCTTAAAAATAATAATAATAATAAAAAATAAAAATAAAACACACTCCTATGAGATGTGTAATACGGAGTTCTACACTATATTATTACTTTTTGGACATAAACCCTTCAATTCGCATAAACCATCGCTCTTCCGCCTCCATCTTTTAACTTACTAGTTCATCTTGCTCCTCTTCCATCTGCCGACAAGTTTTCGTGACTTGCTTCTTGCGTCCTCAAGGTATTCCTTTCATCACTTTTGGTTTCGGCTTCTCCATTAATATTCTTATGTTGGCTAAGCGGCTAGTTGTTGGTGGGTTTTGGGTATCGAGTTTGAGGAATAAATATCTAAAGAAGTCAGTGTTTGTAGTATTGAAGAGTTGGTCGATTCCAATAGTTTGCAGGTAGTGTAATTTGTTTGTTTATACGAGAAACGGATGGAAATTATAAAAAGTACAAAATTGGTGATGGCATGAACTAAATAAACGCACATGTCTATGGAAGAACATGGGCATTGCAAGTTTGTTGTTTTTATGAGGATTAAGAATAATCAAGGTTCCTGTATTGTGATTGACATTCGGGTTAGAACTACTACTTATCTTTGGAGACGAGCTTTGGATTATATTCCGGATTTATGCGAGTGGTATTGTTTCAGATTAACGTCTCTTTGGTTTTAGCAAGCGAGGAAGTAAACTAAAGTCCCATTGTTTAGGCATGGTGTAACTCTTTGAGGGAACGTTAAAGATATGATTTACGAAATGATTTATATATAGGGTGAGAGCTTTAAGTAACTACCTTTGATAGTAAAATTATATAAACTTCTCGAGGGTTATCTTAATGTTGAACAATATAGTAATCGGATAATTTCTATACTTGTAGCTTGTGGTTTCGAAGTAAAGAATTTTTGGATTAAGCTAGGCTGGATTGACCGTCTCAAGAGGTAAGGACTTTTACCCTTTTTAAAATTAAGAGCATGTTCGGATTAAGCTTTAAGCTGTTTCTATAATATTTTAACATCCATGAATTTCTACTTGCACTTCTAAATTTTGAATATTACACATTGGAATGGTTTCGGCTCAGGCCGCTTTGAAAAATTTGGTTTTCTTCTGGTCTAGAAGGTTTAAGGTCGTCTTTGACGCTCCTGGGATTCTTTCCCGAAAATTTAACTCTTGGCCCGAGTTCTTTTGGGTGGGGATTGTCCGGCCCCCACTCGCTAGGTAGTTAGACTTTCTCCTTTGGCAGTTCCATCCTACTGACTGTCCAAATGTGAGAGGTGCGCACTTTTATGAGTCTAACAAAGCACAGGTGGTGCCTCTAGACCGTGTCAAGGGTAGGACCTTGGCACACAGGTGGTGAAAGTTTTGAATTTCGAACGATTTAATAATTGTTATTGGATTTACGATAATGTTGGTTTTGAAATATAATTCTTTCTTACTGGTTTTCGGAGCTTGTAAAGTTTATAATAATATTGTTCTATGAATTTATCATTCTTCTTATTTTCTCAAAACTCAGCTTTTGCTGACGTCCTTATGTTTTGGGTCGTTCCCCCACTGGAACCTGTACCTATTTATGTTTTGGGTACAGTTGATAGGTACAATTGAAATGCTTGAGATGCTGCATGGGTGCATACTGGATCCTTGGATTAGTACGAGCGTGGAAGGATTTTGAATAAAGACTTCGTCTTAATCTATTTATAATTTTAAAATATCGTTGGATTTGAATTTTATTTATTGTTTTAGATTTTGTAAGACTTAAGTCTTCCGCTGCAACGTTTAATTATTTGATAAAGTTTTGGGACATGTACTTTGTTTTTAAAGGTTGACTGTGATTTACCTTGCACTTGGCATTTTCGGCTAAGTGTGGGTGTAATGTAGTGAATTTTCCATCTCTACTTTACTGTTTTGGTCGTGAAAATTTAGGGTTGTTACATTTGGCCTCCGGCAATATACTTGCCGAGGCTCCCTTTTCGGATCAGCTCTTCAATGGCATTCTTCAAATGCCTGATCGTTGGTTAAGTGACCGGTGTGGCGTGGTACTCACAAAGACAGGCTCGTGTCACCGTCCCCTAGGTTTGGGGGCCTTTCCCACTTCTCGCCCCTCGTTTCGCTCGGGAGAAGACCTCGGCGGCCGATACGACCGGGGGGTGTGATCTTTGTACTTCTTATGGTAGTACGGACCGAACTCCCCCGGCGTCCGCGGGTTTCGCTTCCTCGGCGGGCTGTCGTCCGCGACCTATTATTGTCACGACGCCCTTCATCCGGCTTGTCCTCCCGGTGGTGGCTCTTTCTTTTCGAGTGCCGGCCTCGCCGTGGCCTATCCATATTTTGTGATAGTCTTCGACCTTAATGGCACGGGTCGGCCAATTTCTGGCGGACTCAAGGCTCGGGCCACCGCACTTGATGAGCTCGTTTTCAAGTCCCCCGGGGAGGCCTTTCATCGTGCGAAGGCCGCTAGTTATTTGTTCGGCTCCTAATCTGCTGAACCCCGGCATCGAACCTCTTCACATAGCTTCGGAGTGACTCGCCTCCCCTCGCTCGATGGTCGGGAGATCCGATGTCTCAACGGCTCTCCTTTTATTGGTAGAGTACTGGGCCAAAAACGCGTCTCTTAGGTCGGAATAGGAGTATACCGACCCATCGGGTAGCCCCTTGTACCAGCTTTGCGCCATTCCAACCAAGGTCGTTGGGAAAATTCGGCACCGAGACTCTCGTCAGAGTTGCTCCCACACCGACATGTGAGACTCGAAAGCCTCGGCATGATCGGTTGGGTCGCCCTCTCCTTTGTATGATATAGACGGTAGCTTTAGCTTTGGCGGCACTGGGGTCTCTAGGACGAGGCACCGAGGGGCTGTCGGCCACGTGTCTAATGACACGCGGCGATCGGCTCCTCGCATCCCTAGTCCGGCCCCTCTCCCCGTGGCGGGAAGGGCTTCTTCTCCGACTCTGGTGAGTCGGACTCCTTCTTCGACTCTGGTGAGTCGGACTCCTTCTCCGACTCTGGTGAGTCGGACTCCTTCTCCGACTCTGGTGAGTCGGACTCCTTTCGCTCGTCTGGGGCATGCCTCGTGGGCGTCGCGGCGACATCGTCCTTCCGCGAGTGCGGGAAGGGCTTAGTTCTACCACTGACACTCTGGGCTCCCCCGGCGTCTTGGTAGGCTCGGCCTCTCTCGGTGCTTCGTTCGGGTTTCTCGGAGTCACCTTTTGGGCCCTAGCTTCTGGGACGGGTCCCGCCGCTCTTGTCGGTGTGACGAGTGTGAGCCGGCGCCGACAATCAGTCCGGGAGCGCTTGACTTTTTTGCATCAACCACACGCCCATGACGGTGACACGGTCGGCGGGCGTGGCGTATCTCGGCATTATTGGCATCCCGAACTCCGGTTGAATTATCCCGGTGGTGGAGGGCCGCACAACCTCAAATTGTGGACGGTATCATCTGGGTGGAGGGGCTCTTCGGTTACGAACACCTCTTGTTCTTTTGACATCTTCCTAGCTTTTTGGGTGGGTTTTTTTTTTTTTTTTTTTTTTTTTTTTTTGTGTTTGGGAATGACTAGCTTCTAGTATCTGTCTCCCCACAGACGGCGCCAATTGTTCCGGGTGTGAATTCCGAACTAGGTTTGTTTACCACGCTAGCTTTGTCGAATAATGCCTCTTCTAGCCTTGACTGCTCTCCTCGGCCTCTCCTGCAACAATGAGCAAACTGAGGGCTTGGCTTTGTGCCAAGCGTACTCACTCCGACGCTCAAGTCAGTGAACTTATTGTGATTAAGTAGTATGTAGCTTGATGACGTGTATTGTAGAGTGATGAGAGAGATAATACCAATTTTAGTGGTTCTTAGGTTAGATTCTGAATCCCTTCCTCAATGAGGATTGAGGAGTATTTATAGACTTTCACCTTTTGTCACGTAGTGGCCAAGTGGGCCAAGTGGCATAGCAGGTGGAAAGACTGATCTACCCTCGGCCGAGGGACCTATGGCAGGCCGGCGAGCCTGGTTGACTCCATGCCGAGGGTTCTTGGATATGAGTACGCGGGTATGTGCCCCGGCTGGAAGGCCGAAAGGCTGCATCGGCTGGGATGTCTAAGTCATTGGCTTGCTGTGGATATCTTTGACCTCGTTCAATATGTTGACTTGGTCAGCGGGCACAGAATATGCCCCATCAAGATGCATGAAAAAGCAATATATGTGCATCAAACAACCGTGTACATGCATGAAATAAGTGTTTTATATGGGCATGAAATACGATTATATGTGCATGAAATAAGGTTATATGTGCATGAAACAAGGTTATACGTGCATTAAAAAGTTCTCCAGTTGCACTTAACTACTGTTGGTTCAGGACATTAATTTTAAGTTAAACCCATTCCTATCATAAGGGAAAGGGTTTAGGCTATCGCGGACCCGCCTAATCCAACCCTAAACTCTTTCCCGTCCTAAATTTTAGGACATTATTCCTCTAGTTTTAATTTCGTCCCCTAAAAAAGGGTTCACTTTTCCCCTCTAGGGCGTCTTTTGGTCTTGAAATAACCTTGTATATGTTTGCAATAACCTTGTATGTGCACGAAATAACCTTATATGTGAAATAACCTTGTATGTGCCTAAATAACCTTATATGTGCATGAGATATTAAATGGGCTCAGATCGTCAATTCGAATTTTAAAGGCTTGTCGTACACGATTATTCAATTAATCATATTTAAGTGTTGGGTTATTCTCATTTTAGGACATTATTCCTCTAGTTTTAATCTCGTCCCGTAAGAAAGGGTTCATTCCCCTCTAGGGTGTCTTTTGGTCTTGCTCCCGTTAGAATGAATTTTTCGGAGAAGGGTTTAGGGTAGGATTGCAATAGCCTTATCATTACATGAACTAGCCTTGTAGATGCATGAAAAACCAATGTATGTGCATTACAAAATCTTGTACATGCTTGAAATGTGTAAAATCTCGTTGTTACATTAAAATAAAAATAAGCTAAGAGACAACAAAGTTGCTGCCTAACCCAACCCATTACCCTCCCATTTTAGGGATAAGGGTTGTCTCTTTTATGCTTGTCCTGCTTTAGGACATTATTCCCCTAATTTTGAACTCGTTCCCCTCGTAAAAGGTTCACTCTTCCCTTCTATGGTATCTTTTAGTCTTAAAGTCGTTCAAATGACTTTTCCGGAATAGTTAAGGACATCAATTTTAATTTAAACCCTTTTCATGTCCTAAAAGAATGACAAGATTTTTGGGTGCAATAGCCTTATCAATGGATGAAGTGCATGAAGTAGCCTTGTAGATGCATGAAAAAACAATATATGTGCATTAAACAACCTTGTACAAGTATGAAAAAGTAATATATGTGCATTAAACAATCTTTGTTTCACTTATTTTAAAGGCTATTAGCTCAATGGTAGAGCGAAGTGCATAATTTGCACAAAGGTATGGGTTCGAATCCCATATAGCCTATTAAATAATAAATCACATGATTATAACTTGTCGAGATGCAAGTCGTACAACTAAGATTAAGCAGGCCATAATCATACTTAGGCAAAGACGAGCGACTCGCTTGCGTGCAGCAAGAAGTCAAGGAGGGAATGTATAGCTTTGTAGTGATTAGAAGTTCAAAGACTAGCTTATGCATACCATACATTCCAGTCCTTGACAATCACAATGTAAAATATATACTGCTTTTCTTAGCCAATGTGGGAGTTGAACCCACATCTTGTGTGTTGCACAATGCTCTACCATTTGAGCTAATTGGCTTTCGAAATAAGTAAAATGTAAGTATTGGTAATGTAGAAAGGACAATGACGATATTAAAGATAGTATAAACTGACAATCTGACCATTCTTAGGTCTAATGAAAGCCTTTCTGGTTAGTGATCTTACTATTTTGGTTGTTTGATACCGTGTTTGATGTCAGAAAACTTGGTCATGGAAGTTGTGTGTTACTATTTTTGTTGTCTGTGTGCGTTGGCTTTCATGTATATAATGGCCCATGTCTCTTTTTTCCAGGCGGGTAAACTTTGGTCGCCTGAGTTCCAACCTTCACCGGCGCAATTAATTTGATTTCTTCCTGAAAGTAGGCATATTTTGATGTTTCAGGAACCTTTCATGTTTCAAGTAAATCAATTTGTCCCCTGAGAAATCCAATGAACACGCTTTAGTACTTTAGATACAAAATTCAGGCCTCCAAATACACAAATCGACTTGTATCTGAAATACTAAATTGTGTATCTAGCATCAAATTATATGTATCCGCAACCCACACCCAACCCAAACCCACCACCACCAACGATAGCCACCGCCACTCAACCACACATCATCACTGCCCCCAACCATAATACCTGCCCTAGGCGACTACACTGTATTTCCAACGACGCAGTACCCCACCTTGTCTCAACTATGAACCAGACGAACCACGCAGATGACACACTAGTACTCTAGATACATATTCCTATTCTTTATTTGCTTTGACAATTGTTCCGGGTGTAATTCCAGAGCAGATATTTGTTACCACCCGTAGCTCGTAGAATGATGTCCTGGCTTAAATCCTCCTTGCGGTCTCCTGAAACGATGAACAAACTGAGGGCTCGGCTTTGGCCGAGCGTACTCACTCCGACGCTCAAGTCAGTAAACTTAGAGAGAAGTTGTTGTAACTTGGCTAAGAGTATATTGTAGAGAGATAGAGAAGATATTACCAGATGAATAGTGGTTATTAGGTTAATTTGTGGATCCTTTCCTCAATGAAGGTTGAGGAGTATTTATAGACTTTTACCTTTTGTCACGTAGTGGCCAAGTGGCTAGCAGGTGAAAAGACCGTTTCACCCTCGGCCGATGGACCCATGGCAGGCCGACCGAGAGGTCTTGGATATGAGTACGCGGATATGTGCCTCGGCTGGCTAGTTGTCTTGCCGAGACCCAGGTGACAGGCCGATGGATTGCATCGGCTAGACTGTCTAAGTCGTTGACTTTGCTGTGGACACCCTTGACCTTGCTCAATATGTTGACTTGGTCAGCGGTGCAGAATATGCCCCATCAATTTGCCCCCAGCGTAGTCTATGCCGTGGTATGGGCTCCGATGTATGTTGAGCGTATATTCTGCGTAAGTATTTTGCAAAATTTCTGGTATCAGCTTCTTCTGATGCATCGGCGTGGTTTTTGTTAGGCCGTACCATATCCCCCCTCCACATGGATGCGTAAAGGGTATCCGATGTGGGAAAGAATGTGACGCTGGCCGAGACCAGGGCTGAGAGTGCCGGTTATTTTTGATTGCCCCGGCGGTGCTTCCGGCTTGGTCGATCATGTGGCGGCGGCGGAGAGCGGTACCTAGGAATTTGTTGAGGGAGATGAACAGGCGAAGAGATGTGAATGGGCGTGTTGAATACGCTTGGTCACTGTAGCATTGATTGACATTTAACTGTTGCAACGATTGACATTCCGTGGTTGCATGTCTGACACGTGTCTGTTCGCTGATTGGTTGACGCTTCATGGGCTGTGCCCTGATTGGTCCTTCTTCATGGGCTTTTCCCTATAAATAGGGCAGTTATTCCGTGATTTTGGCCACCAAATTCATTTTCTCAAATTTTTCTCCAAGATCTTCATCTCTCTAAACTTTCAAGGGCTTCCATTTCTTCTAATCTTCAGAGTTTTTGATCCGGCGAGTGTATTTCTTCAAGGTAATCAAACAAATTTTCTTTTACTTTGTTAGTAATTGTTGCGAACATGTCTTCTGTTGACAAACTTTCTTCTTGCAAGGACTGGCAAGGTCGGTGGGTGTACGTCAAGGTGCCGGATGACTATCCGCTGCTGATGTAGGGATTTGCCGTCACTTCCCAATCAAAAACAATTTATAAAACCAAATAAAAGTAGTATTTATTCGGGTGTCGAACACAAAGATGGCGGGGGTGTATACTTAGTCCGTTTAAGTCTTTAGTTTAGTCAAACAAAATAAGATGTTGATTTATCTAAAACTAAGATGCAAACAAGTTAAATTAAACTAAATGGGATTGTATTCAATTGATGGAAGGCTAAGGTCTTTGGGTTCACAAAGGGCAATTAGGGGGAGAAACAAGGTCTAACAAGAAAAGGGTAATAATGGTGGTCAAGGGTTTAAGACTAATTTCTTAGTCACCTTAAGCTCCTCAATAAGTTGTCACTTGATCGAGATGAACTAGCTACAAATTAAGCATAGAGACTACCCAATAGCATGAGCACCAAGACGGATCGAATGCATCAAAGAGATGTTCTAACTTTCATTAAAACTCATCTATAAGCACTTCTAAAACTATCTAATAGCACAATGCACCAAGGTAAGCCAAACATGTTAATGAAATGTCCAATTTTCATTGAGGCATTTCCACAAACACTTCAAATGCATTAAGAGTAGAAACCACATAATCACCCAATTCAAAAGGTTAACAACCCAAATTCATCCCCTTAATTACCCAAATTCCCCTAGACCCTAGATTAGACTACTCACACATGTTCATGGGTGAGAATTCAACAACAAATTGCAACAAAACACAAGTAAACATTGCAAACATGATAAAGACTAATACTTTTGATGAATAACAATTAAACAACATAAGAAATGTAAACAAATGAAAATAATGTAAACAAAAGATGAGAATTGTACCAACAAAGAGGAAAGTAACAATCTTGGACAATAATGGAAGAATGAATTTCTTCTAATCTTCAAATACCACCCAAAATACTAATTGTATACTAATGAGAGATGAAGAACTTGCATAAATAAAAGAAGAATTAAACTAATAATTAAAGAAAGATTGCAAATTTTATTGAATGAAAATAAGAAAGGAAATATTAGGGTTCTTGAGTTACAATATTTGAGAGGAGAGGATGAACTAATCTAATTTTCTATCTAATGTCTAAGGGTAGTGTAATATGAAAGTGTAATGTAATGAGGTGTTGGTCTTTATACTACTAGGCTAATTAATAATAATAATAATAATAATAATAATAATAATAATAATAATAATAATAATAATATAATCTAATAATAATATTACTAACAAACCCACTAAAACTAATCGACCCATTCTAAAAACAAATGACACCGTCACCTTTTTCTATTAAAACAAAACAAAAGCAATAAAAGGGGGAAAGGGAAAGTCAAAACGGAAGCAGGGGACTTTTGCCGGTCCACCGGTGGCCGGGCGTGATGCCGGTAGCGAGTACATGAAGAAAGGGGGCGAAATCAAGTGGGGTGTGCGTCACGGTGGTCGATCACGGGGCACCAGAGAGGGAACAAAATTGATGCGAGGTTGTTGGATTGCGTGTTGCGTGTCGGCAGAGTCTGGCCGCTTGGTGGCTATGACCGTAGCGAGAACTTCACAAAAAGAGAGAAATTGATGTTGTTGTCTGTGGTGAGTCAAAGTCGGTCACGGTTGGCGCAAAGAATGCAATGGTGTTTGATTCTGCAGATTTAGCCGTGGTGGCTCACCAATTTAGGCTCGAGGTTAAATCGCTCGGAGCTCCAACGAGCAAAAGGAGAAAGCAGGAGTCGAATCGGTGGTTTGTTGATGAATGGTGATGGATATCGGGGACGAAGGTGATGAATGTGTTGATGTTGGTGATGCAAAGCGATCAAGTGGTGTTAAATTAATGATGGAGGTGGTTGATGTCGAAATTGATGGTGGATTAATGGAGGATAGTGATGTTGTCGCTGCTGTTACTTGTGTGAGCAGGTGAGTGAGAATGGTGTTGGTCACGGTGGTTGGTCGTGGGAGATGAATTTCTGGGTTGCTGCTTGACTGAGGCAGAGGACGGTGCGAAAATGGAGGTGAAGTTTGGTGATGATTAAGGAAGTGAATGAATTGGTTTATTTCTGGGTTCGGAACATGAGGGAGGTTGGAGGTGATAAAACGTGAAGTGGTAATGAAGATGGTGAATGGTTATGAGGTTGAGGATGAATGGTTGTTAATGGAGGTGATGATGGAATGAGGAGGAGTGAAAATGCAGCAGATGATGTTGAAGTTGTTAATGGTGATGGAGGATGGTGTTGTCGACATTGATGGTGGTGAAGATGAATGAAGATGGTGAAGCTGGTGATGGTGATCGTTGATGAAGGTCGAGTATGAGAAAGGAAGAATGCTGGTGAATGGAAAGGTCAAAGTCAAGTTGACCTTGACTTCTTCCTTTAATTTTCATTCTTTGACTCCGTCTTTGACTCGTCTCAAATCTGCCTTGATTTGTTCTAACTCGAATTTCCTCTTTGTTATTTTGCCTTACCTACAAATTATTATAATAAAGTAATATTAATAATAATTATAAATAAATATCCGACTAATTAATAAATATGACTACGACGACTAATTATTATAAATTAGTAATTAAATGAGCTTATTAGACAATTAAGCACACAAAATCGAGTCGGAATAAAGTATAAATGCGGGGCAAAATACGACTAAAATGTTACTTATCAAATCTCCCTACACTTAAACCTTACTCGTCCTCGAGTAAGCTCATTTAAACTAAACTGAGACCCTTAATATAAAAGACTAGCTAAATTAATAATATCCGATGAGAGGCAATTAACGGGTCTTCTCCGTCCCTTCAACTCACACCAAAACACAACGAGGTATGCATTCCGATGCAAGGCAAGTGGGGGCTTGCAGAAAATTTTGACACATCCAACATTTAAGCACGAATCAACATATAAGATGCATCACAAAAAGCCAAACCGCTTTCCTCATCTAAGCGGCCGTTTTGCTTCAAAATTGAAAGGTCTAGGTTAGGTGAAACCGTCTCAAAACCTCAACGAGATGCCAACTCCCTAAACGTGGCACAAGCAACCCAAATATGTTCACACAAGCCAAAGAAACACATTCTGAGGCGGGGAAAAGGGGAAGCAAGGCTAGTCCTCCAAGAATGACATGACACGCGCAAGATTCAACCAAAAGAGACCCATGGCTAAGGGGACTTAGACCATCGACAACCTCACGGATTTCACTCGCCACTCATTTAAAGAACGGGTGTTTTTGTACAAAAAGTAGCCAAACACTCTCCTACTACGACTCGTGAGAACGTGTCCGCAATCTAATGTGTAAAACAGTCCTATGTCCAAATGAGATGCAAAATGTAACAATGCGCAAGCCATGAAATAAGGGTTGTAATGGGGCTAAGGAGTAGGGCGGAACGGGATTGGTGCAAGCACCGTTTGGATATGTGGAGTTCAAATCAAGAATTATCGACACATCACATCCCTTTCCTTATTGCAACACTTGAGACACGTCTATGCCCTAACATAGAATGGATCACCAAAACTATGCAAAAATTGCATAAACCCAACTCAAATTGGAAAAATTTAAAAGTACTCCTCTTATTTCAACAAATGGTAACGTCTACACCCTAACAAAAACCCGGTTTCCCAAGTCATGCAAAAATTGTGTAAACCCGACTCATTTTGGAAAAACATCAATTTGCCCCTTTATTTAGCAACGGCTCTTTCTACCCCGTTTAATGATGATGAGGGGTGTTGCTTGCCTTTTTCTTCTTTTAACACAAATATATACAAAACAACCAACTCTTTTTTTTGAATTTTTCACAACTTTTTCACTTTTCTATTTTGTTTTTCATTTCTTTTTCAAAACCTCTTAATTATATACAATGCCAAATGCATACCAAGTTCCGACCCAAGTGGATATGTATACTATCCACCACTATGACCCAAATCACCTCCTATAACACTACTACAAAACCGACCAATTCTTGATCAAGGAAGGGTGGTTATGGGATGTAGCTATTTTAGTGAGTTTGCCAAATGAATAGGTTGAGGCTCAAAGGGGGTGAATCAAAAAGGGAAATAATGGAAGGGACAAAACAAGGCAATTTGGCTATGTGAGGTTCATATGCATGTGGAAACAAATTTTATTTCATAACTTGTGCACAAAAAATGGAATGCAAATCATGGCCTAAGGACGGAATGACACACTTATGCGTCTAGACATAACACGTCTCGCGAGGAGACCTACTCACAATCCTAAGCGGGGGTCGGGTATGAATGCACCGACCCTAGGAGGCTCTAATCCTCACATTTGAGTAGCTAGGTCGAGGTTTAGGTCTAGCCTACGGTCCTCTCGGTCTCACAAGGCGGCCAAAACTTGGTGGACATGCCCTTTTTCCATATGCTAACCATGTGACACGGGTGCGAGCCATGGGGAGGGGGAAGGCACGGTCAAGACATAAATCATCATTGGGGTATCATAATCCCTCCCTAGACCACATTTTTTGAAAACATGTATTCACAAACTCAATGCAACATGAAGGAAATACAACACGTATATACAAGAGAAACAAATGCATGCGAGAAATGGAAATGAACATAAGGTAAACATGCAACAATTATCTAAACCTAGCAGCACGTAAGCACACACACCAAGTTCCAAAATGGAACATCCTCATCAACATAGCCCATCCTCCTCCATATATCCAACAATATAAAGGAAAAGAATAGTAAAGGAGAAAGAGATAGGAAATATTCAACCGAGCGGTCTTCTAGTCTCCTAATGCCTCAAATGTCCCGTATGTGCCTGCGCCACTTGTTAGACCAACATATATATACGATGCAATATTTTTGTAATTTTTTGAAATTTTTCAATTTTTAGGCATTTTTTATAATTTTTCAAATTAACAAGTATATAAACAATATTTACAAGGTGGATATTTCCCTCCCCACACTTGAAATTTACATTGTCCTCAATGGAACAAAGTATAAGGAGAGAATATGAAAAATAAATAACATATTTTTGGTGGTTTTTGAATTTTTCGAAATTAAAGAACATGTTTTTTGGATTTTTTTGAATATTTGGAAATAAATAACATGTTTTTGTATTTTTAAATG
This sequence comes from Silene latifolia, assembly GCF_048544455.1. Lineage (NCBI taxonomy): Eukaryota > Viridiplantae > Streptophyta > Magnoliopsida > Caryophyllales > Caryophyllaceae > Silene > Silene latifolia. Next base: position 16,092,435 of record NC_133531.1, read on the forward strand.
ATGGAATTTCCTCCCCACACTTATTTATTTACATAATTCCATTGGAAATAAATGTGTGGAGGAAATTCGGAAATGAAATACATGTTTTTGTTGATTTTTCAAAATTTTCAAATTTTTAGTGATTTTCAAATAAGTATGCAATGCATGATCTAATCTATATGCAAAATTGAAATACGATGCAACTATACTATATGAATGCAAAGAGAGCTAATTTGGATTAGCTCCTTTTAGAATCATGTTACTAAATGCAAAATGCGGTAAAAACTTAATTAAAGAGAAAGAGAATATGTACATTGCGGTGGTTCTTAAGTAACTCCACCAAACCTCTTCATTCAAAGACTTCATTCAACCGGGATCAATATCCCGAGATCCCACCAACCTTCTACCTTCAATACAAGGATCAACAACACATGAACCCTTGTTCTTCATCATCAAAGCATGCAACTTACTCATGGCATCTTGAACTTCTTGCCATTTTCGGTTCATTTCTTCTTCAAGATTTTCCTTAGTCTCTTTGTCAACATTAGGGTCACATACCCTTTTTCCTTTCGATCTCTTCCTCCATCTTTTTGGCTTCTTCTTTTCAATTCCCGGTTTTGATTTTGGAGGGGCATTGGTGCTAGAATTGAACTCGGTTTCCCAAGTCTTGCCCATTTCCCCACACTTATCTTTAACATTCACTTCTTCTTCAAGGAACTTATCCGGTGGCTCATCATCAAATTTTGGCTCACAAGAAATTAAGAGCTCCATGTTCTCATCTTCATTCTCATGGAGTTCTAATGTCTCCACGGCAAACATGTTTTGAACCACGGTTTTCTTTGAAGTATGTGGTAGCTTGAATTCAACTTTTTCCTCCCCGACTTTGAATGACAATCGTCCCTCTTTGACATCTATGATAGCTCCTCCCGTGGCCAAGAATGGCCTACCAAGAATGACACGAGAGCTTCTTCCCATAGGGATGTCCAACACAATAAAGTCGGTAGGAATTGAAAGCTTACCAATTTGAACCATGATATCCTTGAGAATCCCATTTGGAGATTTGATTGTTCCATCGGCAAGTTTGATTGTAATGGAAGTGCGGGCTAAGCTTGAAATATTCAACCTCTTCACAAGGACAAGTGGTATGACACTCACACTTGCCCCTAAGTCACACAAAGCACTATCCACCTTTTGGTCACCAATGGTACATGGAATTGAGAAACTCCCGGGGTCATCAAATTTGATGGGGATTTCTTTAGATTTGACCACATTGCACTCGTCACTTGAGGCATCAAGCTCATGCTCACTAATGTCCACTCTTCTAGAAATGACTTCTTCTTGCTTGGCCAAAGAGTGTTCTTCTACCATCACCATCTCTTCTTTTTCCGGGTTCCTCTCAACTTCTACCCTCACATTTGGTGCTTCCACTATCTCCTCAAGCACAAATTCTTCACTCATAATGGTTGGTGTAGTCATAATCATCTCTCCCTTACCCGGGTCAACTTCAACATCCAAGCTTGTACCATGAATTGTCATTATTTGCTCAAGAACATAATCTTCTATGCTCTCTTTTTCGGGCACATGGTCAACTTCTTGGAATGTTTCCATAGCCATGGAAAATGGAGTAGTGTAAGATAACTTCTCTTGACTTGGCAAATCAAATGATTCTTCTTTTTCCTCTTCAACTCCAACCATGATAGCATTAACTTCCTTTGACTTCATAGGGTCCCTTGGATTTTGCCCTTGTCTTAGAAACACACCCGGTGGTTTTTGAGAACTCATGAGAGCTTGGGAAGCCACCTTAGCTTCAAGACTCTTGATTTGTTGTTGGGTATTACTTGCCAAATCCCCTATCAACTTCACCAAGTTTTCATATTTATCATCTCCCATGGTATTGCTTGCTTGGGGTGGTGACTCTTGGTTGAAAGGTTGGTTGGAAATTGGAAGAGAAAAGCCATATCCTTGATCTTTAAAGTTGGAATTTTGGTTGTTCCCTTGGTACCCTTGATTGAACCCTTGATTTTGCCCTTGGTTGTACCTTTGATTATTGTTGTATCCTTGATTGAACCCATTGTTGTTATTCCATTGATTGAATCCTTGGCCAAACCCTTGGTTAGCTTGGTTTCCTTGGTTTCCTTGGTAAAAGTTTTGATTACCTTGGTTCCCTTGGTTACCCCTATAATCTTGGTATGCTTGAGATTGGTTGGCAAAGTTTTGGTTGGATCCTTGGTTGTTGTTGAATGAGGGTCTAGGTGGACGGTTGGAAAAATTGTTAAACGCTTGGAAAGCATTCACCTCTTGCACATTGTTCCCATCAAATTTGTTGTAATTGTTGGCACACAAGTCATATGTGTGACCACTTCCTCCACAAAGTTCACAACTTGAGACTTGAGCCACCACCTCCATGGGTGCCCCATGTGAGGTTGTGGCTTGGTGTACTTGATTTCTTTGAAACTTCTCAAATTGTTTTGTGAGTAAGTCGAGCTTGGCATTTGTCTCGGAGTTGGAGGAGTTTTCCTTAGGAAACTTCCCATTCCTTCTTAGCATGTTTCCTCTAGAACCATAGTTTGCTTCCGAATCTACCATTTTCTTGATCAATGCCGTGCCCTCTTCATCACTCAAGTGATCAAATCCTCCCCCCGCGGAGGCATTTACCATCTCCTTGGTCCTCGGTAGCAAAGTTTGGAAGAATGTTTGAGTGATGTACCATTCCGGTATTCCATGGTGGGGGCAACTTGCTATCAAGTCTTGATAACGGTCCCAAGCTTCACCCAAAGACTCCCCATCCTCTTGTTGAAATGTATGAATCTCATTACGGAGCATCGCGGTCTTTGAGGAAGGGTAATATTTGGCCATGAATGATTTAGCCAAGGCATCCCAAGTAGTGAAAGTATCCGGTGGGTGAATGTTCAACCATCGGTCCGCTTTGCCCGTCAATGAAAACGGAAACAACATCATTCTCAAGGTGTCCTCGGACACCCCATTCTTTTTCATCATTGAAACCTTCCTCTTAAACTTCCGGAGATGAGCATGGGCATCCTCTTCAATATGACCCCCGAACAAGTCCTTCTCAATTAACCCGACTTGGGCGGGATGCATTTCAAAGTTGTTTGGGGCCAAGGTGCCAAAATTAATTGGGTCACAAGCATCATTGTGGTTAGGACGGTTATGGTCACGTAAAGCCATTGGTGGTGGTGGTGGTGGATTTGGTATATGAGAAGGTGGTGTTTGAGGTGGGCTATTTGGAAATTGGAAGTTGTGAAATGGATTTTCTAATGAAGGCTCAATTGTGATGTTTGGTTGTTGTTGAGTTGTGTTTTCAATGAGAGGTTGGATGGGTGGATTTGCTTGGTTTATGGTTGCTTGAGAAGAGGTTATAACCCTTGCAATGGTCCTATTCCTTAAGGCTCTAAAAAGCCTTTCGGGGTCGGAGTCAAAGAGCAAAGCTTGGTGGTTCCTCCTAGGCATACAACTTGTCAAACCGTAAGACTCCTAGTGCTTTTACACACTAGGGTAAGGCAAAAATCACACACACTCTACAAGAAGCACACAAACTACACAAACAAGCAAACAACAAGTAACTAAGACTAAGCCTAAGACTCTAACTAACTAAGCATAACCTAACGCCATCCCCGGCAACGGCGCCATTTTGATGTAGGGATTTGCCGTCACTTCCCAATCAAAAACAATTTATAAAACCAAATAAAAGTAGTATTTATTCGGGTGTCGAACACAAAGATGGCGGGGGTGTATACTTAGTCCGTTTAAGTCTTTAGTTTAGTCAAACAAAATAAGATGTTGATTTATCTAAAACTAAGATGCAAACAAGTTAAATTAAACTAAATGGGATTGTATTCAATTGATGGAAGGCTAAGGTCTTTGGGTTCACAAAGGGCAATTAGGGGGAGAAACAAGGTCTAACAAGAAAAGGGTAATAATAGTGGTCAAGGGTTTAAGACTAATTTCTTAGTCACCTTAAGCTCCTCAATAAGTTGTCACTTGATCGAGATGAACTAGCTACAAATTAAGCATAGAGACTACCCAATAGCATGAGCACCAAGACGGATCGAATGCATCAAAGAGATGTTCTAACTTTCATTAAAACTCATCTATAAGCACTTCTAAAACTATCTAATAGCACAATGCACCAAGGTAAGCCAAACATGTTAATGAAATGTCCAATTTTCATTGAGGCATTTCCACAAACACTTCAAATGCATTAAGAGTAGAAACCACATAATCACCCAATTCAAAAGGTTAACAACCCAAATTCATCCCCTTAATTACCCAAATTCCCCCTAGACCCTAGATTAGACTACTCACACATGTTCATGGGTGAGAATTCAACAACAAATTGCAACAAAACACAAGTAAACATTGCAAACATGATAAAGACTAATACTTTTGATGAATAACAATTAAACAACATAAGAAATGTAAACAAATGAAAATAATGTAAACAAAAGATGAGAATTGTACCAACAAAGAGGAAAGTAACAATCTTGGACAATAATGGAAGAATGAATTTCTTCTAATCTTCAAATACCACCCAAAATACTAATTGTATACTAATGAGAGATGAAGAACTTGCATAAATAAAAGAAGAATTAAACTAATAATTAAAGAAAGATTGTAAATTTTATTGAATGAAAATAAGAAAGGAAATATTAGGGTTCTTGAGTTACAATATTTGAGAGGAGAGGATGAACTAATCTAATTTTCTATCTAATGTCTAAGGGTAGTGTAATATGAAAGTGTAATGTAATGAGGTGTTGGTCTTTATACTACTAGGCTAATTAATAAAAATAATAATAATAATAATAATAATAATAATATAATCTAATAATAATATTACTAACAAACCCACTAAAACTAATCGACCCATTCTAAAAACAAATGACACCGTCACCTTTTTCTATTAAAACAAAACAAAAGCAATAAAAGGGGGAAAGGGAAAGTCAAACGGAAGCGGGGGACTTTTTAGGTCCACCGGTGGCGAAGCGTGATGCGGTGGCGAGTACATGAAGAAAGGGGGCGAAATCAAGTGGGGTGTGCGTTCTGCCGGTCGATCGGTCTTGCAAGGGGCACGGTAGAGGGAACAAAATTGATGCGAGGTTGTTGGATTGCGTGTTGCGTGCCGTGCAGTAGCCCGGCCTGCCGGTGGCTATGACCCGTAGCGAGAACTTCACAAAAAGAGAGAAATTGATGTTGTTGTCTGCGGTGAAATTTGAGTGATTCTTGCGGTTGGCCGCAAAGAATGCAATGGTGTTTGATTTTGCAGATTTAGCGTGGTGGCTCACCAATTTAGGCTCGAGGTTAAAGCGCTCGGAGCTCCAACGAGCAAAAGGAGCAGCAGGGAGTCGAACTGGTGGTTTGTTGATGAATGGCTGATGGATATCGGGGACGAAGGTGATGAATGTGTTGATGTTGGTGATGCGGGATGAAGTGGTGTTAAATTAATGATGGAGGTGGTTGATGTCGAAATTGATGGTGGATTAATGGAGGATAGTGATGTTGTCATTTGCTGGTACTTGTGTGAGCAGGTGAGTGAGAATGGTGTTGGTCACGGTGGTTGGTCGTGGGAGATGAATTTCAGGTTCTTTGCTTGACCGAGGCGGAGGACGGTGCGAAAATGGAGGTGAAGTTTGGTGATGATTAAGGAAGTGAATGAATTGGTTTATTTACGGGTTCGGAACATGAGGGAGGTTGGAGGTGATAAAACGTGAAGTGGTAATGAAGATGGTGAATGGTTATGAGGTTGAGGATGAATGGTTGTTAATGGAGGTGATGATGGAATGAGGAGGAGTGAAAATGCAGCAGATGATGTTGAAGTTGTTAATGGTGATGGAGGATGGTGTTGTCGACATTGATGGTGGTGAAGATGAATGAAGATGGTGAAGCTGGTGATGGTGATCGTTGATGAAGGTCGAGTATGAGAAAGGAAGAATGCTGGTGAATGGAAAGGTCAAAGTCAAGTTGACCTTGACTTCTTCCTTTAATTTTCATTCTTTGACTCCGTCTTTGACTCGTCTCAAATCTGCCTTGATTTGTTCTAACTCGAATTTCCTCTTTGTTATTTTGCCTTACCTACAAATTATTATAATAAAGTAATATTAATAATAATTATAAATAAATATCCGACTAATTAATAAATATGACTACGACGACTAATTATTATAAATTAGTAATTAAATGAGCTTATTAGACAATTAAGCACACAAAATCGAGTCGGAATAAAGTATAAATGCGGGGCAAAATACGACTAAAATGCTACTTATCAGCTGCCCTGCTCCTTCCAGCACCAAGTTAATTTGCGGTGCGAGACTAAGGCGGAGCACGACAGATGGGTCACCCGGAAGAAACTCAAGATGGATGCCAGCAAGGTCCCTCTTAAGGAGGATGAGAGGCTGGCAATGAGGCTCTTTGAGGTGGACAAGAGTGGGGTGCCGAAAAGATGGATTCCCCCGACGCAGATCATTCTCCAGGATGAGCCGCTCTGCCATGTCGGCCTCATACCGGCCCTAGCACAGGGTGAGTGGGGTCGGTGTGAGGCCCATCACCGCTCTCAATGTTCCTGTTTCTCGAACTACTATTTATTTCCTCTATTTAACTCTTTGTTTCTTTCGTAGACCACTTTGGACCGGACCTGTCTGAGGATATCCTCCGGAGAATGGGGCTGCACAAAGATAAAACTGTTGCTAACTTGCATCCCAAGGCTCTGGCCCATGACCGCAGGACGTCGCCGAGTGATCTTATGGAACAACGGCTGAAGGGCTTGAGCATGGAGGAGGCTCAGGCGAAGGTTGTTAGCGGCGTAGTGCGTCGGACGCGGAAAACAATGTCTTCGGCGGCGAAGGCGTTGACGCCGGTTCCACCTCCCATCCCCCCCCTAAGAAGGAGACGGTGGAGATTGTTGATATTCCTTCCGAGGGGGACTCTAATGCGGAGGAATCTCCTCTTCTCCGAAAGAGGAAAAAGACAGCCTCTGCCGCTGGCAAGGAAGTGCCTCCTCCGGCCAAGAAGGCCAAGCATGGTACCTATTCATCTTGTGGCTCAGATTTAGCCAGGTCATTAGGTGCTCCTGATGACTTGTTTTCCGATACGTCGATACATGTTGATACTGATGCCTTTATTAAATTTTTGTAGATCAGCCGCTGTCGGCTCTTGCTCTCATTGGGCAGCAAGGGGAGGAGACCTCTGCGCAGGTTGGTGATCGAGGTGTCACCGTCAACTCTTCATTCCAGAAGGCTTCCCTCTCCCAGCTGCAGGCTGGCGGTCAAAGTGTCACCACCGTCCCTTCATCCCAGAAGGCTTCCGTCTCCCAGCTTATAGAGGAAGGCACGAAGCTGATTAAGGAGCTGGCGAGGTGGAACGTGGTTCCGGTGCTCGTCTCATGGAGCGGGGAGAAGGCCGTGGCTCGAGTCATTTTTGAGCATAATGCCACTAAGCAAGTGGGCTGCGTCGGCGAAAAGCTGGATCTCCTTAATGAGCGAGAGGCTTGGGGAGATCGAGAAGGCGCTCTTGGGCGAGAAAACTCGGGGAGGACGCTGAAAAGGAGGTCCTCGGTCCTCGAGAGAGAGCGAAGGCCGAGGCTGCGACCGAAGGCTGCGAAGGTTGTTGGAGAAGTGTAGCTTTGTTCAGGGGCGTGCCGACCTCTATCTCCAGCAGAGGAACGAATCCAGGGACCTGTTTAAGGCCCAGGCGGAGGTGATCCGGAGCAAAGAGGCCATCATCAAGCAAAAGGAGGAGGACATTGAGATGCTCCAAACCGTCATGCTCCCCAACCTGTGCGCTGAATTCCGGGACTTGGCCGAAGGAGCTGCTAGGGAAGTGATCGGGGAGCTTTTCCCTCTTGATGGTTCCTTTCCGTGGGGCAAATATGACGAGCTGCTTGATGACAAGCTCGAGGCTAAGGAGAAAGCCGTGGCGGAGAAGGCCAAGGAGGCGGTGAGGGCGAAGATGGAGAAGGAGGCGGCCGCGGAGAAAGCAGCTCTTGCTGAGAGGGCTAAGGCGGCCAACGAGGAAGCCGAGAAAATGAGGGCAACGATGACGCCGAGGCCAAAGCTGAGGCCGGAAAAGGCTGCTTGGGTTGCTGTTGAAGAAGATGCGGCTACATTTGGCGCCGATGGTGAGCGCGACGAGGCATAGGGAGGCGGGCGGTCGTCACCGAGCTCACCGGCGTCTCGATACCCCGACTCCTCACTAATACCATGGGCTGCTTGATGAGAACAAGTTTACGGCGGATCCTTCAGCTCCTCATACACTACCATGTCTTTGCTTGATGAGAACAAGTTTCTGCGAGATCTGCTTCAAATTGTTCGGGAGCATTATTAAGCCCTTCATCCCTGCCATCTTTTGGCGCTTCAAATGACATATTTGTAATTTTTGCTTTTCTTTCCTTGTATTTTGTACAACTTTGGTAGGTTGTGTTTTGGCTTATCCCAATGAGGACGGCCGTTGTCTGCATTCTTTTCACCTGTAACCTGTTATTATTAATAAGAGTTTGTTTCTTTTGCCTTCGGCATGGCCGAGGTCTTTACCTTTTTTTTTTTTTTTTTTTTTTTTTTTTTTTTTTTTTTTGAGCGTCTGAACGGTATTTAGTGTTTCCACTTTGCCTTTGCCTCTGGCTTGGCCGAGGTCTTCTCTTGTTTTTATGCGAGTTGCCCTCTTACGTTATTAATTGAGCGTCTCTTTTTGTTTCCGCTTCGGTTTGGCGAGGCGAGTTTTTAGTGTGTATCTCAATTTGTGTTTAACGCTTCTAAGGTATTTTGATTGTTTATCAAGCTGCGCGCGCATCGTCGCGGTGTCGCTTTTTTGATGGAGACTGCCGCTCTTGTCGGTACGACAGTATGAGTCGGCGTCTGTTCCTGGATAGCGTGTCATGCGGCGTCTACCACTTTAAGTGACTGCCGAAGCGTCTACTATTTGGGGTGACTGCCACAACGCTACATTTCTTGATGGAGACCACCGCTCTTGTCTATGTGGTGTGGTGGCGTCATTTGCGATAGCGTGTTACGCGGCGTCTACCACTTTAAGTGACGCTGAAGCGTCTACTATTTGGGGTGAGCGCACGGACACTACATTTCTTCATGGAGGCTGCCGCTCTTGTCGGGAGGACAGTGTGAGCCGGCGTACATTCTGGATAGCGTGTTACGCGGCGTCTACCACTTTAAGTGCGCAAGCGTCTACTATTTGGGGTGACGCCACGGCGCTACATTTCTTCATGGAGGCGCCGCTCTTGTCGGGAGGACAGTGTGAGCCGGCGTCTGTTCCTGGATAGCGTGTTACGCGGCGTCTACCACTTTAAGTGACTGCCGAAGCGTCTACTATTTGGGGTGACTGCCACAGCGCTACACTTCTTCATGGAGACTGCCGCTCTTGTCGGGAGGACAGTGTGAGCCGGCGTCTGTTCCTGGATAGCGTGTTACGCGGCGTCTACCACTTTAAGTGACTGCCGAAGCGTCTACTATTTGGGGTGACTGCCACAGCGCTACACTTCTTCATGGAGAGGCCGCTCTTGTCGGGAGGACAGTGTGTGTGGCGCGTTCATTCTGGATAGCGTGTTACGCGGCGTCTACCACTTTAAGTGACTGCCGAAGCGTCTACTATTTGGGGTGACTGCCACAGCGCTACATTTCTTCATAACGACTGCCGCTCTTGTCGAATCGACAGTGTGAGTCGGCGTCGGCCTCTTTCTTCATGACGACTGCCGCTCTTGTCGAATTGACAGTGTGAGTCGGCGTCGGCTTCTTTCTTCATGACGACTGCCGCTCTTGTCGAATTGACAGTGTGAGTCGGCGTCGGCTTCTTTCTTCATGACGACTGCCGCTCTTGTCGAATTGACAGTGTGAGTCGGCGTCGACTTCTTTCTTCATGACGACTGCCGCTCTTGTCGAATTGACAGTGTGAGTCGGCGTCGGCTTCCTTCTTCATGACGACTGCCGCTCTTGTCGAATTGACAGTGTGAGTCGGCGTCGGCTTCTTTCTTCCTGCTAGTGACTTATGGGGAAAATGGACATCTTCATGGAAGACTTGGTCGATTTTACATTAGATATAAACATGCGTCGGGGTGCCCACAGCTGTTCTGGACACCTCCGCCGCTATACAAGGTCTACCAGTTTTCTAATGCCTCATTAGAGGCGCTCCTCCCCCGTCAGCCGTCGGTCGCATCCATAAGGTCGCCCTCCCGTTGTGAGGATGAGCTTTTCCCCTTCTCCGACTGCTTTGCCACTTTGAGGGATTGCATGTTGCATCCTCTGGCAGATATCTGGACGTTGACCACCTCGTCCTTCTCGTCCTTGGAGACGAGCTTATGCGCTTCCCCACGGTCCGAGACATACATAAGTGTCGGGGCCGGATGGACATCTGCGTCGGCATCGCTCGAGTAACTCGGCCTATCGGGACGTTGTAGGCGGACGAGCCGTCAATGACGACGAACTTGGCTAGGACATTCTTGGCCGCATTCCCCTCGCCGAACATCACCGGTAGTCGATTGAACCCGGGGTACCAGGCCGGCCCGGAGAAGGCATGTACGGTGGATGGGTGCGGGGCTCAAGTCCTTGATTCTCGGCCGAGGGTGGAAGCACTCCCTGAACATGATGTTCGTGTAGGCGCTGTGTCTATCGGACACCTCTTCACTAGGTGGTTGGATATGTCCAAGTTGACTACGAGTGGGTCGCTGTGAGGGGCGATGACTCCCTCGTAGTCCTTCCCTCCAATAGTCATATCGGGAATCTTGGAGGCGGGGGTATTTGTGTTGGGCACAAAGTTGATGGCCGATACAGCTCGTTCGAGTGCCGTTTGTGCCCATGAGCCGACCCACCGTTCTCGTTACCTCCGATGACTACATGGATAACTCCTATCCGTTGAAAAACGGATTTCTTATCGGCCGCTGGCGTCGGTCTTGGCCTTTGGCCACATACTTGTCGAGGCTCCCCTTCCTTAGGATTAGCTCTTCAATGGCATTCTTGAGATGCGGCGAGTTGTCGATGAGGTGGCGGTGCAACCGTGGTACTCGCGATCTTGGTTCGTGTCACCGTCTCCTTTGGGCTTGGGAGGCCGTTCCCACTTCTGGCCTTCATTTCTGCTCAGGGCGAAGACCTCGGCGGCCGATGCGACCAGAGGGGTTTTGTCATGGTAATGCCTTTGGTAAAACGTTCCCGAGCTCCCCCCGGCGCCCGTCGAGTCCTGTTTCCTGGTAGATCTATCAGACCGTGACCTGTTATTGTCACGGCGTTTCTCATCGGACCTTGACCCGTTATTGTCACGGCGTCTCTCATCCGGATTGTCATCCCGGCGGCTTTTCTTCTCTGAGGGCTCAACCTCGCTGGGGCCTACCCAGGTCTTGTGGTAGTCTTCTACCTTGATGGCCTGATCGGCCATCCTCCTAGCGACATCTAGGCCCAAACCCCCGTACTTGATGAGCTCGTCTTTCAAGTTTCCCTTTGGGAGGCCTTTCATCAGTGCGAAAGCCGCCAGTTCGGGGTTGATCTCCCGAATCTGCTGAACCTTGCCGTAGAACCTCTTCACATAGCTTCGTAGAGACTCGCCCTCCTCCTGTTTGATAGTTAGGAGGTCCGACGTCTCCACGGCCGTTCTTTTGTTGCAAGAGTACTGGGCTACGAAGGCGTCCCTTAGGTCGACGAAACAGTCTATCGAGCCGTCGGGAAGCCCCTTGTACCAATTTTGAGCCATCCCATGCAGAGTTGTTGGGAAGACTCGGCACCAGACCTCATCGGGCTGCTCCCATACCGACATGTAAGACTCAAAAGCCTCGGCGTGGTCGGTTGGGTCACTATCTCCTTTGTATGTGATTGCCGGCAACTTCAGCTTAGTTGGCACGGCGGTGTCAAGGACGTAAGCACTGAGGGGCTGTCTGACCACGTGTCGAACGAAACGCGGCGATCGACTCCTCGCATTCCTAGTCCGGCTCCTCTCCTCGTAGCGGGAAGGACTCCTCCTTCGACTCGGGCTTCTTCTCCGACTCTCCTGGGTCGGACTTCTCTGGTTCTTCCGGGGTGTGCCTCGTCGGTGCTGCGGCGACGCTGTCCTCTCCCGAGTGCGAGAAGGACTTATATTTACCACGACCACCTTGGGCTCTTCCGGCGTCTTGGCAGGGTCGGCCTCTCCTAGGGCTTCGTTCAAATTTCTGGGAGTCACGTTCCGGGCCCTGGTCTCCTGGGCGGTTTCCGTCGCTCTTGTCGGCGTGACAGTGTGAGCGGGCGTACTCCCAATTAGGTCCAGGAGCGTCTTCAGTTTCGCTACGTCAACCACCTGTCCCATGATGGTGACCTGGTTGGCGGGCAGCGACGTGTCTGGTATTATTGGCATTCCGAATTCTGGTTGGATTACTCCGCCGGTGGAGGGCTGCACGATTCCAGAATTGTGAAAGGTATCATCTTGGTGTGGTTCGGTTTCGTTATTTACGAATACCTCTTGTTGTTTGGGAATGAATGTGACTAGCTTCTAGTGTCTCTCCCCACAGACGGCGCCAATTGTTCCGGGTGTAATTCCAGAGCAGATATTTGTTACCACTCGTAGCTCGTAGAATGATGTCCTGGCTTAAATCCTCCTTGCGGTCTCCTGAAACGATGAACAAACTGAGGGCTCGGCTTTGGCCGAGCGTACTCACTCCGACGCTCAAGTCAGTAAACTTAGAGAGAAGTTGTTGTAACTTGGCTAAGAGTATATTGTAGAGAGATAGAGAAGATATTACCAGATGAATAGTGGTTATTAGGTTAATTTGTGGATCCTTTCCTCAATGAAGGTTGAGGAGTATTTATAGACTTTTACCTTTTGTCACGTAGTGGCCAAGTGGCCAAGTGGCTAGCAGGTGAAAAGACCGTTTCACCCTCGGCCGATGGACCCATGGCAGGCCGACCGAGGGGTCTTGGATATGAGTACGCGGATATGTGCCTCGGCTGGCTAGTTGTCTTGCCGAGACCCAGGTGACAGGCCGATGGATTGCATCGGCTAGACTGTCTAAGTCGTTGACTTTGCTGTGGACACCCTTGACCTTGCTCAATATGTTGACTTGGTCAGCGGTGCAGAATATGTCCCATCAACAATGTTTAAGCACCTCTGTAAAAAAATACTAGTGATTTCTTAAATGGTTAAATGGCTTCTTCTAATATCTTTGCGTAATTAACCATTACTGAAGCAAATGTGGCCAAAAGATATTTTAACTACCATGCAGTTTATGATTCAGGATACAAGACATACTATTTCGATAATTTCTCAAGTTTTACTGCAGTCACAATTCAAGACCTCAATTTTTTTGGCCCAAGCTACCATCATAACAACTCATTGACCGATACCATCATACCACTTACAAAACTGCCCATGTAATAGCCAGAGATAAAAATTTGACTACCATAACAACTTCATTGGAAGAGCTTGATTCACTTCTTCACCACAACCAAAAAGATGGCCAGGACAGCACAAAGCTGGTGATACATGATTAAATACTTCCTAAAAGCTCAGAAAATGTGACTTTCAAGTTCGTGGCAAACAGATATTTACGTATGTCAGATAATCCAAAATTATAGGAGTAATACACAGTGCAGAGGACCAATTCACCAACACACATGATGAGATGACAACTTATGCTCGTCGTACTAGGACTTATTCTCCATCACAACCAAACTTCATCAAAATGAACTACCCAACAGAATGCATAAAGAGACTAAACTCTAGAGCCAACCACATCACTACTTAAGGTTTAAGGTCTTCAAAACTGCTGGACCAAAAGAAGGAACCCAAAAATCCACACATACGAACATTAGAAACGACGACAAAATTTATGCAAGAAATTTTAGTTTGGGGAAAAAAAGGTTCATTCAAGTGCTAAATGGAGCTAATTACCAAAACAATAAAAAGGGCACAGAATTCAATTTAGCTATAGCAATAAAAATAAGGGAAAATTAAGTAACTTTTATGAATTAATTACTCACCTCTAGGCAACCTCCAACTTAAAAATAGGTTGCGTTCCTGCTCGCCAGTTATTTTCCCATCTTTATCAGTATCAACCTCCATAAATACTTTGGTATATTTTTGTATATCAGACTGTGTTGCTCTTGGCCATTGCACCTGGGGCTGATGCCCGATAGAAGTTTGAGGTTGAACTGATGGTGGACCATTTGGGCGGATACTTGGAGCTAAATTTTAATAGTGTCCCTTCTCTAACACTGCTACTTATTAACACCAATTGAGCATTAAAAAGTATGAGTACCTACTGACTACTACCTAGCTGCTTATTCACCATAGTTTTGGTGAACTGATATGACAAAGCTAATATCATCAACAAAAAAGAATTACAAATTAAATTGACGAATATAAACCCTAATTTCGACTAATTCGACCAATTTAATTGATGAATCATAAAATTAAAAAGACATAAAAATATAAACCCTAATTTTGCTAAAATAAAAATCAATTTCTAGTCTTTACCTCGTCGAATCCACAGCTTCCATTGATGCAGAACGCATGACGAAGTTGAATTTACAAAGTCTGGAATGTGATCGAAGAGAGAAAGGGAAAAATTCGTAGTGACGCGGACTCGTAAGTTTGATGTTCGAACAGAGAGAAAAAAAAATTGTACAACGAGGTTTGAAGAGAGAGAAAAAAGGGGGGAGAACAAAAATGTAAAATGACGGGATGGAGGGCTTGGGTTTGGGTGTGGGGAATTAGCCGAGTTAATCTAGTCATTCACTAACATGAGATCTAACGGTTGTAAAAGGTTATCACGGTTCTCATTATACTAGTGGTTCTCACCGGATCCCGACCCTAATAAATATGTGATTAATAGTATTAATAATAATGAGTATATTAATAAAATAATAAATATTAAATAATAACTTATTAATATAATAATAATAATAATAAATATGTTATGAATAATAATAATAATAAATATATTAAAAAAATAATAAATGTAATATAATAATAATAATAATAATAATAATAATAATAAATGTATTAAATATAAATATAATAATATAAACAATACGAATTAATTATTAATAAATATAATAGTAATATAATAAATAAAAAAATAATATTATAATAATAATAATAACAATAGTAAATACATTAATATAAAAATAATAATAATGATATCAATAAGAATAATAATAGTAATGTTGAAATAAACTGAACTGAACTGAACTGAACTGAACTGAATTGAGCTGAACTGAACTGAACTGAACTGAATGGAGCTGAACTGAATTGAACTGAACTTATTAGAACTGAAATTAAGTCCAAAAGAAAACTTGCTTTAAAATAGCTTAGATTACTAATTAAACCCTTAATATATATATATCACTCATTTTAAAACTTACTCTATTTTTTTTGAAGTATACCAAAAGATGACCTTATGCCGAAAGTTTATCTAGCCCACTACATCGATGTAAAGTAGAATCCTGATCATAAAACATTACCCGACAATCCGACATTACTATCAACAACCTACAGAGTCGAGGCCACAACAATTAACGAGTCCTTTTACAGTTTTACTACATCCAATTCTACTTGCTCGTAAAGAATTAACGTTCCCTTTGTGACGATTATACGTAAGACTGTAAGAGAATAGGAAATGTAGTTGCACCTACTGCACCACAATAGCAAGTCACTGTTCTTACGGAGTACTCGTACAATTTTACTTTGGTCTTTATACGTGAATTGTATGAGTTGTGTGAATCAAACAACTAAAATTGCAAAAGAAATACCATGTAAAAATGGTCCATGATTGAAGGATTCCATCTTTAGACATGGGCTAATTTTACCAATGCAAAAAGAGCCATAGGGTATTAAGTGATGCCATTATCGTAGATAAGATCTCCTGTACTCGTACCATATTGCACGATAGCTGGAATAATATCTTCGACAATCGCATTCCACCCTTCAATCATAATCCCTCTTATCTCATTCATTTATTCACGTGAGGGACATTTTAACCAAAAGTAAACAAACGATTGAGACAATGAGAATAACCGAGTAAGTCATACAGAATCACTCATTACCATTCAGTAAAAGTAGATAAGCAGCTAAAAGATATGCTCGAATCAATAGCATTCCACATTTCCACCCTTCAATCATAATTAATTATAATGAATCATAATATCTTCGATGCAATCGCATTCCACCCTTCAATCACAAATAATCACAAAATTGTAATCAATCATAATATCTTCGATGAAAAAGTACCTATACCACAACGCAAGCTCATGTCTGCAGAATCCTAGGGACTGTCAGACAAAAATTAATCAGCTACGACAATATGCTAGGAACAATACGTATCCTCACTGAAGAGTGAAGCCAAGGGACTGACTGGAAATAGATAAATTACCTATGACGAAATACTAGGAATAATATGTATCCTCACTAATTCAAAAACAAGAGCAATGAGTAGCCATTGACATATCTATGGTTGGTTAAGTAACAGCCGGAGGTTCTTCCCAAAACCATTGGTACGACATACATACAGAGCCATATTCTCTTATTCATGAGATATCCCTCAAATCATAAGATTTGTATCCTTTGAACAACACCAAGCTTTCTGAATACGTTTCCAATTTTACATAGGAGCTCATAGATTTTTTGAGCTCCTGGACTCGGCAACTAGCTATATTATAAGTGTGCTTCCCATAAACAAAATAGCCACCATTTCTCTCGCAATAGAAAATCTTTTGTACTGAATCCTTGAACAATTGATACCCATTCCGACTTGATTGCCCGGAGAACCATAAAGTCCATGACCCCTTTTTGTTGTCCTGTTCTAGCACCCATATGCTGGAAGCTACCTCTGAAATACTGAAAACAGCTAGCAACCCCCCAAGAAGAAACACGAACCTCAAGGAGCCTTCTTCGTCCAAACTAAAGGGCAGTTCCAAAAAGTTGACATTTTCCGTATCAAAGTTAAAGGAACCAAGATGTGTTAATTCATACCTTTGGTTATTGTGTTGTCCAAAATCATTTTGTCCAAGCCAGTATGCTGTTCCTCGAAAGAAAACTGCAGTTGGTAGAGAATAAAATGCCATAATCGTATTACTGTTGTACAGATTGGTGACATTGAGGGGATCTTTTCTAACGGTCCATTGTTGATCACGGAGTGTATAAACTGCATAATACATCTTACTTGGCTCTATACCCTCACTTCTCTCAAATGTGATTGAAACCGCTTTATAATCCTGACTATTAGGGGCGAACCCAAACAAATACCTACGACCGAAAAAACCTCGGGGAAGTGGGCTCCAGGGAAGAACCAATGATTTGCGAATACAAGGATTCCACAATCTTAATCGTGAAGAACCGCCTTTTTCCACTAAAAGCAACCCATTACAGCTACCGAAAATAAGGCACGAGTGATAATCATATTTTATAATAATACAAGTTTTCCGAAGAGTTTCAGCCTTACGAAGTGTCAACAACCACCCGTTATTTCCATTGGATCCCAAACCCTCGAGCGCTACGAATAATTTTTTATCATTAATTATTCCTTGTGTTTGGTTGAAAAGTCGGAAATGCAAGTGAACGAAATTAGGGTGATCGATAATGGAGCGCCAAAATTTACATACGCACCTGATTTTCAATACAGTTTTAGCCGGCAACAATGCCAAAATATGAGTCCATATATCTAGTGGTAAGTACTTGAATTTGGAAGATGATGATGATGATGATTTCGCTTTGTTTCTTTCGTTCTCCTTCTTCGGCATCTTACGTTGGTGGACCACTCCCTAGACTGAATAGGGTTTTCTTTGGCCAATCAAGTATGGAGTAATTGCTATAAGTATCTTCGTTTAGGTTATCGGGTAGGTCTCTCATAAGATGGAGATGGCCGTAAAATTAAAACGGGTCAAATAGATTTCCAGGAGAGACTTAACTTTTTGATAGCATTTAGACAATTAGAATGTTGTTACACAGATATACTATTAGACCCATTTTAAGTTTAAGACGACTATTATGTTCGGTTATTTGTTTAATTTTATTTTATGGGATAAAGCCATGTTGTGGTAACGGTCAATCGACATGTTAGAAAAACCCACACTCTAAATATTCAAAATAAAATAGGTAAATGAGCAATCGGGATGAAGAGAGTATATATTATTTTTTTTTTTTTACTTTTTTGTAAGTAATTATTTAAGAAGTACTATTTCGGGTTTTAAATTTATCTCGGAAAATAACAAAAGAATTTAGACGATGTGAAGGTTCAATGGGCTCGTTTGCAGCCCAAGACTTCAGCCTGTTTTATGGGTCGATGTCAAATTGTCCAATGGGTTAACCCGAAATTGCTAACCTCTACTTCAAAATTGTACTCCTTAATCTATCGTGATTTAGGGAGACGACCATGTTTCAATTTATGCGAGGAAAATATTGCAAATTTAAGCAATTATTACAAATCAGCATTTTCATATCTCAACGAACTCCCAAACTCCGAAAAGTTGTAATTTTATGTTTAAACTCGTTAATTGCAGAAACTTTTTTGTTCGATCAAGATTTACATAACGAAAATATAAAAGCACATGAAATAAAAGTTGTTCAGTACAAGTATTGAGACGATGACCTCAAATTTAGTAATACTACCGAATACCAACGACAAAGTCTTAATGCTAACAAGTTTACAGTTCATACAATTTTACTTGACATGTCGATTTGCTAAAACTAACTGCTTGGTTACTCTTAGTAGGAACTGAAATGCTAGGTAAACGACTTTCTTCATTTTAAAGAATGGAAATTTCTAAATAGCTCCAATTTCCATGAAATGTGTGAACTAATCATATATCCAATACGGGCAATACCTATGATGCCTCATCCACAAGCTGAGTTTGGATATCAGCAGCAACTTGTTTCATACATGCAGCAGGGATTACAGGTCAGCAACCGACTGGAAGGCGTGGTTCTGGTCCTGTTCAGCAGAATCAAGTCAATCAACCACCTTTGCCTATGATGCAGCAACAGATGCTTCCAAGAGGGCGTGTTTACTTTGAGACGGTTTTAACTTCTAAGCAAGACCAATAGCTTAAGATTTTTATGTTTTTTTTTTCTTCTTTTTTTTTGCCAAGTTGTTATTATATGTATACGTGAATCTAAAACAAAATTTGGAAAAAAAAAATCATGTAAATATATAGCTTGCTGATGATATAAACAGCTTTTTAAGTTAGCATATTTTTTCCGCCATTTTTCTATTTTGTTATCAATTTCCTCATTAAAACGGACATATCCATCTTGAGCAATAAAATGGGCCAATTAAATTGATCAGACAAAATGTAGATGAAAGCGGGTTTATGGTAGCCTGGTAGGTGATAGTTATCCAACAGTTTTCGAGATCATGTTATAAGTTTTGATTGCCAATTTATACGGAAATGTCGAATTCACCTGATTTGCACGAGTAAAGGAATCACAGTAGAATTGATTGATAATAATAGGATTTTGAACATCTTCCATTATCACACATTTTCGAACTTAATCGCCTTTGCATAACCTGATCCTCCCTAGTCCCTGCATTAAGCGAAAAAAGTCAACTGAATTTATGAACTACAGCCTTAAATATAAGGACAAAACAATATTGTAGTACCTGGCAACTCTTAATCCTTAGAGCATCCGCAAAGGTGGGGCTCCCCATATTTTCTCTTTCTTTCTCTTATTCGTCCACCTCATTTTCCACTAACTTTTCCATTTACCCTCCGCATTTCATAACTACATTTATGCAATAATGAAGTTCCCCAATTCACACACAAACATTTGGGAACCTCCCCATAAATAACACAATTTGTCTTGCTTTTTTTTTTGGGGACCTTCCCTAAAAACAGTGGAGCCTCAAATAATGGGGAGGTTGGTGCAACAATGAGGATGCCCATATGAGGAGAGAGGGTGCATATGGAGAGCTATTTTTCCACCTTTGCGGATGCTCTTAGGCCATTGGTAGTATTTCTCATATACGCGCCATTTAGACGATGTTTTGTACAAAATCTGCAGCATTATTCTTCCCTATCACCATACTGTACTTAACTGCTCAGCAAGACATTAAAATACAATCTAAAACAAAGTACTAAAGAATAGATTACACGTCCGAATTCTCTTACTCTCGCTTTTTACGGAGTACTAATCTTTGCCCTCTTTGAAAAATGAAAAAGGCGCAATAAATAATTAAATATCGTTGACATATAAGTAACGGAGGTTTCGAACAGAGGGTTTTCTGACTTCACATCAACTCTTAAGAATGACAGAGAGTTTCATATATATATCACAGAGCTGCAGCATATGCAGCAAATATTCAGTAATGGTTTTAACATCGGTAGTTGTTTAATTTTGAAAATTGGTAAAGAATTCTATTAGAAATCAATAATCAGGGAGGGTGTAGAAAGAATTGGAGAAAGAAAGATAATAGTACCTACGCAAGGTACGGATACCATACTATAAGACAAACAGAACGAGTAGAATTCTCTTATTCATGGGAACGACCTCAAATCACGAGCTCCATATCCTTTGAACAACACTAAGCTCTCCAAATACGTTTCCAATTTTAAATGAGAGCTCATATATCTTTTGAACGGATGCACTTGGCCACTACCTATATTATAAACCTTGTTCCCACAAACTAAATAACCGCTATCATTATTCTCAAAATAGAACACCTTTTCAAAATTACCATAGCACAACTTGAAAACTTCATAACCATCCTCACATGATTTCCCTGAAAACCATAGAGTCCATGGCCCCTTTTGGTTGTCCTGCTCTAGCACCCATATGCTCGAACTTACCTCAGAAATACTGAAAACGGCTAGCGACCCCCTAAGAAGAAAAAGAAACCTTAAGGAGCCTCTTTCTTCGCAAGTAAATGGCAGTTCCAAAAGGGTTAATTTTTCCTGATCAAAGTCGAATGAACCAAGATGAGTAAATGCAAGCCTTTGGTTATCATTATTTCCAAGCCAGTGTGCTGCGCCTCGAAAGAAAACAGCGGTTGATAGAGAATTAAACATCCAAAACATACTAACATTATTGTTCAGACTACTGACATTGAGGGGATCATGTCTGACGGTCCATTGCTGATTACTAAGAGTATAAACTGCGAAATACATTTTTTCATCCTTTACCCCCTGACTACTATCGAATCCAAATGCAACCACTTTATAATCCTTGCTATCAGGGGCAAACCCGAACAAATACCAACTATTGTATAGCAAAGGAGAGGGAAGTGGGCAAGTTGGAAGTATCAACGATTTGCGAATACATGGGTTCCACAATCTTAATTCTTTAAGGCAGCCCTGAGGAGCAGATCGTTCCACTAAAAGCAAGCCATTACAGCTACCTATAAGACGGTACCTGTACGAATGTATTCTAAAAATGTGATCGATTTTACGAAGATTTTGAGCATAACGAACTGTCAACACACACCCTTGACCTCCAGTGTAACCCATACCCTCGAGGGCTACCAATAATCTATTACTCGTATTATTTTCAGAATTGAATTGGGCATGCACGTGACCGAAATCAGGGTTATCAATAATGGAGCACCAAGATTTACATACGCACCTGAACTTTAATAGGGTTTTGGCAGGCAATGTTGACAAAATACGAGTCCAAATATCGGGTGGTAAGTACTTGCATTCAGAAATATAGACCAAATTCGATAAAGTTGTGGGATTCTTACTGTTTTTCATTGTAAGAGTTTGATAAGGGTACTGTCAAATGAGAGGGAAATGGTATTGCAATTCAATTGATTTCTAGTATTTATACACTTATCTATTTATACTGGTTGTTGGACCGTGCGCAATTCCCCCAATTTCGTAAAATCGGGTTGAAAAATCTAACGAAGAGCGACCATTTTGTTCCTAAAGTGCTCTAAATCTAATGCCACTTCATGAGTTTATAACCTAATTTTTACGGAACTGACTCCTCACCAAACTATTTAGTTCCGTTCAGTATAAGTATGTCTTAAAGTAGGTTTTAGTGTTGTAACTTGTAATGATGAAATCACTTTTATAAAGTAATCACAATTTAAACCGTTGAGTTCATAAAGAGTTTTTAAAGCACCAAATGCCAATTAATATACTTTTTTTTCTTTCTTATGTGTAGTAGGCTACTAGGCTAGTAGCTTGCCCATTTTCTTAAAGAGTATAACTCAGATTTCTTATGTGTGATGGCTTGTCCATTTCATAGGTTCCGCCTATGAAATCACTAAGGGGGTGTTTGGTTGGCATCATTGGAATGGATTGGAATGGATTTGATCCATTCCAATGTTTGGTTGAAGCATTTTGGAATGGAGTTAGATATCCAATGGATTCTAACTCCATTCCAACCCCTTGGAATCTCATACCCATCTTTTTCCCATGGATTCAAACTCCATACCTTTATGCTTATTTTTCCAATGAACCAAACAAGTTTTGAAAGGTATGGAATTGGAACCTCATACTTCCATGGTTTTACATTCCAATCCATTTCATTCCTAAGCAGCGAACCAAACGACCCCTAAGAGTTTCTAAACCTCCAAATGCTACTTGATAATTGATATACTTTTTTTTTTTTTCTCCTGTTCGTTCTTATGTATGGTAGCTGGTCAATCTCAATGTTTCGCATGCACTGGTCAATTTTTGGCTGAACAACAATGAACTATGACGACAAATAATCTAGCAACCTAGAGCTGTGCATCAAAATTCAATTATTGTTCATCAAAGGTTAGGAAAATCCCTATTCAGCCGAAAAAGCCATAACATAGCGGATGCCCCCTCGCAAATGAATCACTCATACGCAAGATATGTATTATGTAGCAGACGCTCAAAGTGGGAACAAGAAATTAAGCGATTAACAATCTTGAAAAATCTAAAGAAAATAGAGAAACAAAGAAAAAGTACCTAATGTATATCACAACTTAAACTCATATCTGCAGAATTGATAATTCAAGGGATTGTTGGGTTAAAAATAAATTAGCTACGACAATATGCTAGTAATTAATAATACGTATCCTTGCAAAAGTAAGGGACTGCCAGGAAATAAATAAATTACCTACAACCATATGCTAGTAATAAAAAAGTATCCTTACTAATTAATCAAACACAAAAGGGATGAGTAGCCATTGACATAACTATGGTTTTGTTGGTAAGACAAACAAAGAGTCATATTAAACACGGGCTTTCCTCAAAGGAAAATGAAAGGGCGTCACCGGATGACACCCAATTTGGGCGCCACCCTCTCACATGAGGTGAGTGGGGACTGGGGACCCCTTCAATTAAAAATGCATGTGAGGGGGTGACACCCAATTTGAGCGTCATCTGGTGACGTCCTATCACTATCATTCCTCAAATTACGGGCTTTAAATTCTTTGGACAACACCAAGCTCTCCGAATACTCTTCCAGTATTAAACATGAGCTCATAGATTTATTCAACTCCTGCACTTGACAACTAACTATATTATAAACCTTGTTCCCATAAACAAAGTAGCCACCATCCATTTCATAATAATAAATCTTTTTTAGTAAACCATTCCTGAACAAGTTATAACCATCGCAACTTGATTTCCCGGAGAACCATAGAGTCCATGGTCCCTTTCTGTTGTCCTGTTCCAGCACCCATATACGGGAAATTACCTTAGAAATTCTGAAAACCGCTAGCGATCCCTCAAGAAGAAAAAGAAACTTCATGGAGTCTGTTTCATCCGGACTAGATGGCAGTTCTAAAAACGTAACATTTTCCTTATCCAAGTCAAAGGAACAAAGATGAGTTAAGAATTCTTTGCTTTGTATAACATTTTGTCCAAGCCAATATGATTTCCCTCGAACGTAAAAAGCAGTTGATAAATATTGAAATGCCACAGCCGTATTAGGAAAGTTCAAATTGGTGACATTGACGGGATCATTTCTGACCGTCCATTGTTGATCACGGAGCGTATAAACTGCAAAACATACTTTTACAGGTTTTGTATCCTCAATTTTGCTATATGTGAACACAACCACTTTATAATCCTGACTATAAGGGGCGAACCCAAACAAATGCCATGTTCTGTTCAAGTAGTTGTGAAATGGGCTCTTGGGAAGAACCAACGATTTGCAAATACTAGGGTTCCATAATCTATATTGTGCCGGTTTCTGAAAAGAGTCATCATATTGTACAACAAAAAGCAATCCATTACAGCTACCTAAAACATGGTATTTGTACTTATTAGATAACCCAAAAATATAACCGGTTTTTCGAAGAGTAATAGCTTGACGAACGGTCAACAGCCACCCCTCATATCCATTAAGTCCCAAATCCTCGAGGGCTACAAATAGTTTTTTATTATTATTCTCTGCATTGACTTTACAAAGTTGGAAATGGAAATGAACGAAGTCAGGGTGATTAATAATGGAGCGCCAAGTTTTACATACACACCTGAATTTCAAAACGGTTTTAGCCGGCAATGATGATAAAATCTGAGTCCAAATTTCGGGTGGTAAGTAGTTGGATTGTGAAGATGATGATTTCGCCTTCTTTATTCGGTTCTCCATTTTCTTCAGCATCTAATAACGGGGTTGACTCCCTGAATTGAACGAGGGTTATCACCAATTGTATCTTCGTTTAGGTTATTACTTGCTCTATCTCAACACGAATATATTCATGTTACGAGACAAGTTTTTGGGCTTTTATTACGGACTATCTTATTAGAACCGTCTTAAGTTTTAAGATGTGATAGATTTTAGAAGGGAGAGTATTTCATAAAGGTACTTTGTTATTGACAATCTTCTATCATGATATGAATACATAAGACCATATTTATAATACTAGCTCAAACCTTAACCCTAGATCTAGAATATTGTCCGTACTAACTTATTATGCAAGCCAGCAATATAATACTTCTATAACTTATACGATATATATATGGTATATTTTCATATTATACCATATCTCTTATTTCCTTCCTAATACCCTCCCTCAAACTTATGGTAATTTGACCCAAATTTCCATGAATTTGAAATTACAATACAATAATTAATAAGAAAAAAAAATGTCGACTTTTCTTCCTCTTCATCATCTTCTTCTTCATCGGTGCGTATACAACCCGCCGGCCAGATAATACGTATTCGACTCGCCAGTCAAGATAAGTGCGTAACTCGCCAGTACATACGAGGGGTAACAACCTACCCACTCAATTCAATACGTGCGTAACTCGCCAGTACAATAATGCGTAACCGACTCGCCAGTCAATACGTGCGTAATTCGCCAGTACATACGACTATACGGAGGGGTAACAACCTACCCACTCATATAATTAAATATTCTTGTCTTACGACCAATAGATAAACAATACACCTCGTCTCGCGAGACAAAGAGAGCCAAAACATACTACGGGACGTTCCTTTTTTCTTGTGTGATTACATACAATAATCCCACAAATCACAATAATCACGTACATGTGATTATCTGGTACCCAAATCAACATTAGTCTCTCAAAGAGAGACGGCTTTTTTTTTTTTTGAAAGTAAAATACGGATTTTGAAAGTAAAATACGGACGGTTGAAGGGATAAGGATACATATTTTTGTGGTTTATTTTTTTTTTTTTTATTTTTTTTTTTGTTTAGAATAAAGATAAATTTGACAGTAATAACGAAATCCCGCCGGTAGGTTACTTACGACGTTATTAACCTACCGGCGAGGTAGCGAAAGCGATTTTTGTAGAGACGTCAGGAAAAGAGGCTCTGATACCATCATAAACGTACTTTGTTATTGATAATCTTCTATCATGATATGAATACATAAGACCGTATTTATAATACTAGCTCAAACCTTAACCCTATATCTAGAATATTGTCCGTACTAACTTATTATGCAAGACAGTAATATAATACTTCTATAACTTATAAAATAAGATATATGGTATATTTTCATATTATACCATCTCTTATTTCCTTCCTAATAAGATGAGTATTGTGTTTGGTCGTCGACACATTTACTTATTTGTCTGGTTTTATTTATTTTTATGGAAGGGAATAAGGGAGGGAGTGACAAGTTTTTCCGTTAAGGACCTAAACGTTCAAGTTTTTTCGTTAAGGACTTCCTACCTTAAATCCGTCAATATTGCCGTTAAACAAGAAATCTACCACAAAAGCATGGGGCCCATTAAAAACGCACTGTATTTATCTCTGAAAAATTCTTCTTGAATTTTGTTGTTGATAAAGCACAGATTGGATTAAATTTTTTCTTAATGAGTTTCACTTCTCCCTCATCAATTATTGTCAATTTTCACCTGTTAATTCACATATTCGCCCTGAATTGACCCGAGGCTATCCTCAACATTCTCGACCAAACTCTTAACTCACAAATTACTTCAACAACGGTGGAATGATGATGGAGTTTGTCGGTAACAGGTCACAAATTACTTCAACTGTAATGCTAATCATAAAACTGTTGGAGCTTGTGTCCTCCACAAATTAGTGTGATAACATTTGTAAATCTCTTACAGGTTCACAAGGGTATACTTCGTATATTTAATCAGTTGATTAACGTTTACCTAATAACGGTTGACTTGCTAGAAAGTTTGACGTTATTATCATACTGAATGGCGGTGATCAACCTGGTCCCTAAAGGTCACACCTATAGGATGTGTTTGAGAAATGTGGTTATAGAAATATAATCACATTGATGCCTAATATGACTAAACAGTTAGTCAATGTGTTGATGAGACAATTATTTAATGAAGATTAAATAATATTAGTTGAGACGAATTAATTGTCAATTCGTAAATTGAATATAATAAGTTATATTTAATTAAATGTATGTAATGTTAGCTTGGACGAACTAATCTGTTAATTCGTAATTAAATGTAATCAGTTATATTTAATGTCAACAAGATGAATGTGTCATAGTGGTAATAGTGAAGGTACACAAACCAAGAGGTCATGGGTTCGATCCTTACTAGATGACAATTTAACACATTTTATACATTTTTGGAAAGACCAAAAATAAGGAGATTACACTCCTTATTTCGGTTATATGGGCCGAATTAGGGAAGATTATATTTCCCTAATTCACTCCCATATTTCGGTCACCATAAGAAGAAAAAAGGAGATCATTATTCTACCCTAATTCTTTTTTTGACCTAGCCTCCTCTCTCATCAGAAAAAAAAACACAAAACAAATAAATTCTACAGAAAATTTTAGATCGATTCTAGCATTATCAATAGGGCATATCTCATATCGTCTTGAGTGCAACTGATAGGCGAATATCTACTTTGATATTGTTCTTAGGCCGTATTTGCTAGGACCGGAGGTTATTTCTGAATCCTATATTTTGTTTATGTATTTTAATTTTATGACTAGTGATCGTCATCATTATATTCATTATAATCCTTAATAATAAGGGAAGTATACAGATTATTTCCCACAAGTGGTATCAGAGAAAAGGCCACGAAGTTTAATTTTGATGTTTTTCATAAAAATTGTATGTAAACTTTTAGGGTTTCCGAAAAAAAAATTAGGGCACGGCTGTTTTTTTTTTTTTTTTTTTGTTAATGCCGATTGAAAAAAAAATGTTTGCAGCCGGTGTTTGTTCTTTTTGATGCGAGATTTCCATTTTTATTTTTCATAATGTTGTTTTAATCAGTTAAAATTATCATATGAAGAATTGGTAGATGTTTGATTTGATGCAGATTAAGTTAAAACATAAATGGAATCGTCATGTTTGATTTAATGCAGATTAAGTTGAAATTAAAAAGGCATTAGGGTCCTAATTTAAAAACCGTGAATTTTTTTTTGCTGTTTCTGTACTGTTCACGGATGAACAGTAATAAAAAAAAAAAAATTGCTGTTTTTTTTTTGCTCTCGGTTTTTCTTAGAAAAACCGATTAAAGTTTTTTGCGGTTGTTTTGTTTATGCCGTTTTGGAAAAGCATCCGAAAAAAAAAAATTGTTGTTGTTAGTGTTCATGTGCTACTGTTCACAGGGGACAAAATTTAAAAAAAAAAAAAAATTTGTTTCGGTTTTTACAGATAAAACCGTGTATAAAATAAGAAACATGCTTGTTTTGTTTTTTCTTTGTTTATGCCGAGACCAAAAAAAAAAGGATTTTGTTTTTGTTTTGATTTTGGCCAATTAGTTATTGTGAAACGGTTCACAATTAAAAGATACCGAATTATTTTAAAGCAGTTTAAAATTTTGACGGATTGAATTCATATTACAAGTTTAATATGGATTAAGATTGAAATTAATGTGATTAATTGAGGAATTGTCACTTAATTTGATTTAAATAGGTGGTTTGGATAAATTAATCAACATAATTAAGGAATTGTGTCATGTATGTTTAATTTTTTTTAGTTGATGTTTTTAATTTTGTTGAATGAATCGAATGAATGAATTTTATTTACGTATTTAATTTTGCAATCGGTTGTAAATTGTAATACTTAGTGTGGCCTTAGTCAAATTATGTTTTCGTAATGAAGGAAACATGATTTTTTATGTAATTATGAGATCTCGAATCTCCTTTTTTAGTTTTGGGTTTTGAAATTAGATTGTAATAAATAGGTTTATTATGTAATTTTAATTATTGTAATTTCAAAGAAGACTAAAGATGGAGATTGGAGCTCACTCCCGCTACATGGATCAAGATGGAACATCAAGACAAGCTTCTCGGGTCCAAGGATGGATTCCAAACTTGTATTTATTGTTCATTTTGATAGGATAGGCCACACTAGGACTTTTCTTGTTTTTTTTTACGTTTTCTTTCTTATTGTTTTTCATTCACATGTTAGTTTATGCATCATATTCCGCCTAAAACCAAACCACCTACTACTAAAATGCATGAAAATTGACTCATATAGGTTGTATGTTAGTTTTCATGGACATACAGATGTCACAGTCTTATTAAGCCATCACCTTAGTTTATTCATTCTCGCATGCTAGATATTAGTTCACTTAAAATGAATTAAAATAAAGTTGATGGGATCTTCCTCTAAAACGGAAATTGAGATTAGTCTTTATAAGGGCAAACATCTATGAATCCCTTCTTCGTCGGTAGGCCTAATATGACCCCTTCTACGTTGGGTAAGTAGTTGTGTTGACTTAGTTTACCTCAACATCATAGTCCGAAGAGTTTCTCGTGATTATGATGGACTAAAGATAGAATTTACAGAAATTTATAGACCAAGAATTCTAACGGTAGAATTAGCTAAAAGGTTAGCTTATCAATTTACAGAGAATTGAGTCTTGGGATCATTTATATAATTCTTGAGGGAGGTCAATTGTATAAATGTTTTGAGTCTTCGCGTTATGACAGTAGTTCATTAGACTTAAAAATATAAACGATGCACATGCTTATTATTTTTATTCTTCTTCTCATGATGTAGAACACGATTATTTTTCATAATCTTGTTACAACGAAATGGCCGGAAATAACGCAATCCCAATGCCTAGTGCCACACTTGATCGCGCGTCCTGGCTAAAAGTATTCATGGACCAGATGAATCACTTCACACGCGTCGAAAAATGATAGGTCCAACTTTGCGGATCGGGAGGCGGCACTACGGAATGCCGCCATTCTTGACGGTAAGCTCAAGTACTTAATCGAGCCAGCCAACCGGTCAACCCAGGCCCCAATGCAGGAGTCAACGAGACACTCGCTTATAGTGATTTCGTTATGGAAGCGGGTGCGATAAAGAACGTACTCATCTTTGCAATGGAAACCAATTTGCAGAGACGCTTCATTGCCCAAAGTGCAAACAAGATTTTCACTACGCTCACTAACGAGTTCTCAAAAGCACCGAGAATCGTTACATATGAGCATACCTGTCGCTTCTTTGATGCGAAACTCCAGAAGGGCCAACCGGTTAGCCCACACATTCTTCACATGATTGAGAATATCGAGAAGCTGGAGGCACTGAATTGTAAAATCAGTGAGAGCATTGACCGAATGCTTCATTCTCTTCACGATGGTTTTGCCCTCTTCAGGGCGAACTACTACATGAATGACTTGAAAAAGAGTCCTCATGAGCTACACTCCCTTCTCGTACAGACCGAGAAGGATATGAAATTGAGTGGGAGCGTGAAGCAGGATGTTCTCACGATTTACAACAAAGGTAAAGGTAAGGGCAAGGCTCATGGCGACCTAGCTGTAGGTAAGCCAAAGTTCAAGAAGCCAGGAAACGGTAAGAGTGCGCCTGGTGAGACTAGTGGCTCACAGGACAAGGCAAAGAGCAAGGGCGGTGACATAGAGTGCCACCATTGTCACAAGACTGGACATTGGAGGAGGAACTGTCCCGTCTACCGTGAGGACATCAAAGCAGGCCGTGTCGTTCCTGTTGGTATGTCATCTTATATTCATATGATTGAGATTAACCATGCAAGTTTCGGAACTTGGGTACTTGATACTGGTTGTGGTTCTCATCTGTGTAATCATTTGTAGGGCCTAAAGAACATCATACCTCTCGAAAAAGGTGATGTGGACCTGCGAGTCGGGAATGGAGCACGAGTTGCTGCTGCCTCGAAGGGAACATATGTAATCAAACACCCTAGTGGTTTTGAGTTATTTTTAAATAACTGTTATTATGTACCCAGTTTGTCTAAGAACATTATTTCTGTTTCCGTACTTGCTAAAGACGGTTTTGCATTTTCAATAAAGGATAATAGTCGTATTTTCTCTTTTAATGAAATGATTTATGGCAAAGCAGTTTCCATGAATGGAATTTATATCTTAGACCAAACCACGGAAGTATTACACGTGAATAATAAGAAATTAAAGGTTGGTGACAAAGATCAAACCTATCTATGGCATTGTCGAATGGGACACATAAATGAGAAACGTGTGAAGAAACTCGTCGATAATGGGACTATTCCCGCATTCAATTTTTCTACATATGGCACGTGTGAATCATGTCTCATTGGCAAGATGACTCGAATTTCCTTCAAAGGTGTTGGAATGCGCACTAGTGACCTATTAGGACTCATACATACTGATGTTTGTGAACCTATGTCAATTACCGCTAGAGATGGCTATAGATATTTTATCACTTTCACGGACGATTTTGTTGGGGTTGGTGTCCTTAACAGTTAGTGCAAGGACTTATAAACCTCTAAAAGGATCAAAGGGCATACTTTTGGTATTATTATCAGTTGATCCACGTTTATCAATAACGGTTGGCTTGCTAGATAAGTTTGACGTTATTGTCATACAGATGGCGGTGATCAACTGGTCCCTAAAAGTCACACCTATAGGATACGTTTGAGAGATGTGACGGTATGAAAATACAGTCATGTAGATGCCAATTTGACTAACCAGTTAGTCCGAGTTATTTGACTAGAAATTAGTCAAAAAAAAATGTGATGTTTGAGATATTATATTTAATACGGATTAAATATTATGAGCTAAGGCGAATTAACCAGTTAATTCGTAAAATTAAATATAAGCGTTTTATATTTAATTAAATGTATATTGAATATTAATTATACAATATTGTCTTTGTCGGATATGTATTAATACTTCAACTAATCCGTGTTATTAGTCGATGTATTAATAGCCGATAACCGATGACGATTTATAATAAAAACCGGGTCATATACATTTTAGCGAATGGGGTCGGTTCAATCGGATCACGAGTTAAATGAGGAGAAAGTGGAAAGCCCACTCCCTCCTCTCATGACCCGCGGACCGAGGCAACAAAAGGAGAGGCTCCCTCTCCTTTTGACCTAGCGATTTTCATTTACAGAAAAACTAGGGTTTTGGAGATTAATTTTTCTCTACGGCGAGATCTCACATCTCGAGAAAAACTCACATCAAGTTCTCCCAATATTGCAAGGCAATCGGAGAACACGTTCTAGCACAAGGGCATATCTCGGACAAATCTTGGGTGCAACAATTAGGAGGGAATCTCTGTTGATTTCTGTTCTTTACGCCGTGCATCAAAGGACCCGAGGTTGATTCTTATTCCTTATCGTTTCTCTATTGTATTTATGTTTTATGACGATATTCGCATGTTAAATTTACGTTATAGTCCTAAATTTAGAGGGTCTTATACGGATATTACCCCACAAGTGGTATCAGAGCGAGGCCACGTAAATTTTTCTATGTGTTTTTCATAAAACGATTTTGAAACGGTTGTGTTTGTCTCGAAATCCGTGCCTTGTATACACGGATGTTGCGTTTTTGTTAAAACCGTGCGGCTGTTTTACACGGCTGTCTAGGGTTGGTTTTCGATTTGTTTTACATGTTGTTATTTTATACGGAGATTATAGCAACATGTCAAGTTTTGTCAATTGTTAAATTGTTTTTGATGCGTTTTTGATCAAAATTGCAATTGATTTTGTCTCGACAAACTGTTTTCACGAGGGTTTTGAATTTTCAGCCATGTTTGCATTCGATCGAGCGTATTTCTACTCGATCGAGTGCTATTTCTGTCTTGTTTTTGCTCGATCGAGTCCCTGTTGTACTCGATCGACCCCTTTTCAAAACCCTACTGCACGATCGAGTTGTCCTCGTACTCGATCGAGTAGATTTGCTGATAAAGGTACTCGATCGACCACCAGTTTAGTCGATCGATCACTTTCTGTTTGGCAACCCTCTCGATCGACTTGCAGTTCAGTCGATCGAGCCCTTTCGTTCCTCGATCGAGCACCTGTGTCCCTGGATCGAGGGATTTGCTGTTTTTGTGACTTTGAAAATTTATTCCTTTTGCTTTAAATTTTCTTTTGGCTACAAAATGTACATTATACGGATATTGTACACTCGCTATGATTGTGAAACGGTTCACACACGTACCATTAAGTTATTTTAAAGCGTATTTAAAGTAACGGATTGTAATGGATTAAAATTAAATGATAGAAGCGGTTTTATCACATGAATTTTAATCATTTAAAGGTGGTTTGGATAAATTTAGCATAATTACGGAATTATGTCACGAATGAATTTGTTTTTAGTTGGTGCATTTTTATTTATCGTTAATTTTGAATCCTTATGAATGCCTTTTATTACGTATTTATTTATTTTTGCAAACGGTTGTAACTTAGTGTGGCCTTAGTAGAACGTGTTACCGTAATGATGGAACACGGTCTTGGTTGTATTTTGAGATCTCGTATCTCCATTTTATTTCTTTTAATTACAGTTTTTAATTAGAATGTAAATAGGTTTATATTTGTAATTTTAAATTGTAATTTTTGAGAAGACCAAAGATGGAGACCGGATGCTCACTCCCGCTACTTGGATCAAGATGGAACATCAAGACAAGCTTCTCGGGTCCAACGGTGGATTCCAAAGTTGTTTTATGTTTTGTTTTACTAGGATAGGCCACACTAGGAATTTTTATTTACGTATTGCATTCTTTTATTTATTTTTCGTAACGATAATATGCATCATATTCCGCCTAAAAACCAAACCACCTATTTATTGCATGAAAACTGACACATATAGAGGTCACGAGTTAGTTTTCATTGACATTCTCATGTCACACGATTTTTAAGCCATCATCCGAATTAATTCATTCACGCAGACGCTAGTTATTCGTTCACTTAAAATGAATTATAATTAAGTTGATGGGATCTTCCTCGTATAAACAAAAATTGAGAACGGTCTTTATAGGTCAAACTCCAATGAGTCCCTTCTTCGTCGGTAGGCATAATATGACCCCTTCTACGTCGGGTAAGTTGGAACCGATTGACCTATTTTATCTCAACACTATGGTCACTCGTACGATCCTGTGACTATGGTGGACTATAGATAGGATTTACGGAAATCTATCGACCAAGAGTTCTTCCGGAAGAATTAGCTAAACAGTTGGCTTATCAATTTACAGAAATTGAGTCTTGGGATCACTTGTATCATTCTTGAGGGAGATCAATTATGCAAGTGCGAGAGTCTACATGTTTAAAATGAATTTTAAAATGAATTTTAAAATAGACTTAAATCACCTCGATGAGTTGCTTATTTCGTTTTATTTTTTCTTTCTTTTTCAGTGTAGATCACGACTTTTAAACTGCTAATAACAAATGGCTGGTTCTACTGAAAACCCAATGCCAAGTGCCACATTGGACCGTGAGTCCTGGCTTCGGATCTTCATGAATCGAGATGAATCGGTCTACTCGATCGAAGAATGATGGATCAAACTTCGCGGACCGGGAGGCGGCATTACGGAATCTTTGCCGCCGCCGACGGAAGCTCAAATATCTCTTGGAGCCCATCCCGTGAACCCAGGTCCCACGGCTAGAGTGCTGAAATCACCAAGTTTAATGATTTCTGTATGGAAGTGGGTGCGATTAAAAACGTACTCATTTTTGTAATGGAACCCAATTTGCAGAAACGCTTCATAGCCCATGGTGCAAACAAGATTTTCACCACGCTCACTAAGGAATTCTCGAAAGCACCGAGAATCGTGACCTATGAGCATACCACTCGCTTCTTTGATGCGAGACTCCAGAAGGGCCAACCGGTTAGCCCACACATTCTCAGCATGATTGAGAATGTCGAGAAACCGGAGACCTTTAATCGTTACATCAGCGAGAACATTGTTATCGACCGCATACTTCACTCACTCCACGATGGTTATTCGCAATTTAGAGCGAATTACTATATGAATGATTTGAAGAAAACTCCGCATGAACTGCACTCCCTCCTCGTACGCACCGAGAAGGACATGAAGTTCGGTGGGAGCATGAAACAGGATGTTCTCGTTGTGTCAAATCAAGGGAAGGGTAAGGGCAAAGCTCGTGCAAACCTAGCGAGAGGTAAGGCGAAGTTCAAGAAGTCGGGTTCAGGTAAGAGTGGGCCTGGTGAGTCGAGCACCTCATCAGGCACGACAAAGAGCAAGAATGAAAACATGGAATGCCATCATTGCCACAAGACTGGGCATTGGAGACGCACATGTCCTGTTTATCATGAGGACTTAAAGGCAGGTCGTGTTAAACCTGTTGGTATGTCTTCCTCTTCTTCTACTTTTATTCATATGATTGAGATTAACCACGCAAGTTACGGAACTTGGGTACTTGATACTGGTTGTGGTTCTCATCTGTGTAATCATGTGCAGGGGCTCCGAAACATCGAACCCCTCGTAAAGGGTGAGGTGGACCTGCGTGTTGGGAATGGAGCAAGAGTAGCTGCCATCTCCAAGGGGACATATGTGATCCAGCTTCCTAGCGGATTTGAGTTGTCATTATATGACTGCTATTATGTACCTAGTCTTTCGAAAAATATTATTTCAGTTTCTGCACTTGATAAACTTGGTTTTTCATTTGTAATAGAAAATAATACTTGCATTTTCTCATTACACGATATGATTTACGGCAAGGCAGTCTCCATGAACGGAATTTATGTTTTAGATCAGACCACGGAAATATTACACGTAATGAATAAAAGGTTAAAGGTTGGTGACAAAGATCAAACGTATCTATGGCACTGCCGTATGGGACACATTAATGAGAAACGCGTAAAACAGCTCATCAAACATGGAGCTATCTCGGCCTTTGATTTTCAATCATTTGGCACGTGTGAATCATGTCTCATCGGTAAGATGACTCGGATTTCCTTCAAAGGTGTTGGAATGCGCGGCTGGCGACCTATTAGGACTCATACACACGGATGTATGTGGTCCTATGTCAATCACCGCACGAGAAGGCTATAGGTATTTCATCACTTTCACGGACGATTTAAGTAGATATGGCTATGTCTACTTAATGAAGCACAAAAGTGAATCCTTTGAGAAATTCAAGGAATACCAGAATAGGGTACAGAACCTATTAGGTAGGAAGATTAAAACACTGCGTTCGGATCGTGGTGGCGAGTATCTTTCTCATGAGTTTGATCAACACCTAAAGGACTGTGGGATTGCCCTACAGTTAACTCCACCTGGAACACCTCAGTTGAATGGTGTGTCCGAACGGAGAAATCGAACACTACTTGATATGGTTCGATCCATGATGAGTCACACCGTGTTGCCTGACTCATTGTGGGGTTATGCTCTTATGTCACCGCTCTAATACTTAACCGAAGTCCGTCTAAAGTCTGTTGACAAGACTCCATATGAACTATGGAAGGGAACGGTCCCTAACTTGTCCTTTATACGGGTTTGGGGCTGCGAGGCTTATGTCAAGTGGAGACACGAGGATAAGCTCGGCCCGCGATCGGTCAAGACATACTTTATAGGTTATCCTAAAGGAACGCTTGGTCATTACTTCTATTCGCCAACCGAACAACGCGTTTTTGTTGCGGCTAGTGCGACATTCTTAGAGAAGGAATTTCTCGAGAATGCAAAGAGTGATAGAACCTTCGACCTGTCGGAGATTCCAGAACCAAACACCGAGCAACCATTGGAGGAACCTGTTCCTTCAATCCCAGCTGCGGTGAATATTCCTGAGGAACCTAGGAGGTCGGGAAGAGTCTCTATTCCTCCGGACAGATACATTGGTATGGTCGAGGAACATGACATAGATGACGTTCTACTCTTAACGAGTAGTGAACCCGCAACCTATAAAGGTGCCATGACTAGTTCTAACTCAAAGCTATGGCTTGAGGCCATGCAATCCGAGATGGACTCCATGTATGAGAACAACGTGTGGGATCTTGTTGACTTACCTGCTAAGGTTCGTCCCCTTCAATGCAAATGGCTTTACAAGATAAAGCATTCTGTGGAAGGTCAACAAGATATCTACAAAGCACGAATAGTTGCTAAAGGTTTCACCCAAGTGCCAGGTTTGCACTACGATGAGATTTTTGCACCCGTAGTCATGCTGCGTTCCATTCGGATTATCTTAGCGATTGCCGCTTTTCATGACTATGAAATTTGGCAAATGGACGTGAAAACCGCCTTCTTAAACGGCTTTTTGGAGGAAGAGTTGTACATGGTACAACCCGAAGGTTTCATCGATCCAGAACATCCTAAGAAAGTGTGCAAGCTTAAGCGTTCCATTTATGGACTTAAGCAAGCATCAAGGAGTTGGAATCATCGCTTCGACCAAGTGATAAAAGAAAATGGATTTACTCGATCTGTCGAGGAACCATGTCTATATATCAAGTCGAGTGGGAGCAAGATTGTCTTCCTAATATTGTATGTTGACGACATACTCCTGATTGGGAATGACATACCTCTCTTAACTTCGGTGAAAGTATGGTTGAAAAACCATTTCCAGATGAAAGATCTGGGAGAGGCACAAAGAATTCTAGGCATCCGTATCTATCGAGATAGATCACGACGGATGTTATCTCTCAGTCAGGAGTCTTACATAGACAAAGTCCTAGAGAGATTCAACATGACTAACTCCAAGAAGGGGTTCCTTCCTATGGCTCCAGGGGTGCATTTGAGCAAGTCTCAGGCACCAGAGACACCGGAAGAGAAAGAGCGCATGACACGGATTCCCTATGCTTCGGCTATAGGATCAATCATGTATGCCATGATATGCACACGTCCGGACGTGGCATATGCATTGAGTATGACAAGTCGATTCCAACAAAGCATCAGGTGAATCACATTGGCCGGTGTTGTCAAGAACATTCTTAAGTACCTACGGAGGACTAAGGATTGGGCATTGACTTATGGAGGCGATCAAAAGCTATGCGCGCAACCTAAGTTACGCAGATGCTAGCTTCCAAACGGATCGAGATGACTCGAAATATCATCCGGATTCGTTTTTACTCTTAATGGCGCTGATCGGTGGAAGAGTTCGAAACAAACTGTTAAAGAGATTCTACGATCGAGTCCGAGTACTATGCCGCGTCTGAAGCTACAAAAGAAGCGATATGGATGCGTCAATTCTTACATGGGCTATCTGTAGTGCCTAGTTCGAATGACCCGATCACCATCTATTGCGACAATAGTGGTGCCATCTTCCAAGCTAAGGAGCCAAAGTCTAGCAACAAGTCTAGACATGTACAACGGAAAGCTCATCTAATCCGGGATTACGTGGAGCAAAAGGAAGTAGTGATAGAAAAGATTGCTACAGATGATAACATAGCAGATCCTCTCACTAAAGCATTACGACAAGATAAGCATGAAGGGCACGTCAATTCCATGGGAATTAAACGTGTTCCTAAGTTGTAGTACTCTTTTATGGATCAGATTCATTCGCTTTTGTACTCTATACAACATCATCGTTTTGATACTTTATATATATTTTGTTTTTCATGTGGTTTTGTACGACAAATTTTGAACACCACAAAGTGAACTGAACGAACATTATATTTTCAGTCCTTAATTGCCCACATGAGCTGATAACTCTGGCAATTATTTTGTGACGTTGGTTGATGGTGGGTTCAACGAGCCATAAGTCAACCGGTTGACTGACCAATCACAGAGGCGATTTATACGGATATTTCGTAGGACACAATTGTGACATCGACGTGGAGTCCTAAATGTTTTATAACATTCGTTACCCGGTCGTGGATAGGATTTCCATGGTGATCCTAAGAGTCGATTCTTTTGACTATCGACTGTCTCTTGAGACTAAGGCAGATTTTGGGTGACTTTGGTTTCTTTCTCACGGTCATCCGTAACAGGGGGCCAAGTAGATTTCTTCTGGGTCATTTCATGCTGTGCTTAGATCGGAAGGAGTCGAGTTGAAGGAAATATTCAGCCTTTATCAGGTACTCGATATTTCTCAGGGCCACTCGAGGAGCTGTAACTGAAATGCATGGCCATGCTCGGATACGGATTCGTTTTATCAGTTGAGTTACTCTCTAGTCGGGGAAACCACTCTAGATACAGATCGATTGTAAAATACGACCTTTGTGGATCCAGATCTGCAAATTGTTTTACATTGAGTGGGAGAAATTTAAAATGAATATGAGAATCGGTTATCGCACATACACTTGTACGGACAAGTGGGAGTTTGTTGGAGCTTGTGTCCTCCAGTTAGTGCGGATAACGTCATTGCACATACACTTGTACGGACAAGTGGGAGCTTGTTGGGGTTGGTGTCCTTAACAGTTAGTGCAAGGACTTATAAACCTCTAAAAGGATCAAAGGGCATACTTTTGGTATTATTATCAGTTGATCCACGTTTATCAATAACGGTTGGCTTGCTAGATAAGTTTGACGTTATTGTCATACAGATGGCGGTGATCAACTGGTCCCTAAAAGTCACACCTATAGGATACGTTTGAGAGATGTGACGGTATGAAAATACAGTCATGTAGATGCCAATTTGACTAACCAGTTAGTCCGAGTTATTTGACTAGAAATTAGTCAAAAAAAAATGTGATGTTTGAGATATTATATTTAATACGGATTAAATATTATGAGCTAAGGCGAATTAACCAGTTAATTCGTAAAATTAAATATAAGCGTTTTATATTTAATTAAATGTATATTGAATATTAATTATACAATATTGTCTTTGTCGGACATGTATTAATACTTCAACTAATCCGTGTTATTAGTCGATGTATTAATAGCCGATAACCGATGACGATTTATAATAAAAACCGGGTCATATACATTTTAGCGAATGGGGTCGGTTCAATCGGATCACGAGTTAAATGAGGAGAAAGTGGAAAGCCCACTCCCTCCTCTCATGACCCGCGGACCGAGGCAACAAAAGGAGAGGCTCCCTCTCCTTTTGACCTAGCGATTTTCATTTACAGAAAAACTAGGGTTTTGGAGATTAATTTTCTCTCTGAAACTGAGATCTCACATCTCGAGAAAAACTCACATCAAGTTCTCCCAATATTGCAAGGCAATCGGAGAACACGTTCTAGCACAAGGGCATATCTCGGACAAATCTTGGGTGCAACAATTAGGAGGGAATCTCTGTTGATTTCTGTTCTTTACGCCGTGCATCAAAGGACCCGAGGTTGATTCTTATTCCTTATCGTTTCTCTATTGTATTTATGTTTTATGACGATATTCGCATGTTAAATTTACGTTATAGTCCTAAATTTAGAGGGTCTTATACGGATATTACCCCACAGATTTGAGTAGATACGGTTATGTCTACTTAATGAAGCATAAAAGTGAGTCCTTTGAGAAATTCAAGGAATACCAGAACAGGGTACAGAACCAACTGGGTAGAAAGGTTAAAGCACTCCGTTCAGATCGGGGTGGCGAATATCTTTCAAATGAGTTTGATCAACACCTGAAAGACTGTGGAATCGTTTTGCAGTTAACTCCACCTGGAACACCTCAATTGAATGGTGTGTCCGAACGGAGAAATCGAACCTTACTTGATATGGTTCGATCCATGATGAGTCACACGGTAGTGCCTGATTCATTATGGGGTTTTGCTCTTTTGTCAGCTGCTCTTATACTTAACCGAAGTCCGTCTAAAGCTGTCGCCAAGACTCCATATGAAATGTGGAAGGGAACGGTACCTAACTTGTCCTTTATTCGGGTTTGGGGCTGCGAGGCTTATGTCAAGTGGAGACACGAGGATAAGCTCGGCCCGCGATCGGTCAAGACATACTTTATAGGTTATCCAAAAGGAACATTTGGTCATTACTTCTATTCGCCTACCGAACATCGAGTTTTTGTTGCGGTTAGTGCGACGTTCTTAGAGAAAGAATTTCTCGAGAACAAGACGAGTAATTGAACCTTCGAGCTGTCGGAGATTCCAGAACCAACGATTGAGGAACAGATGGAGGAAGTTGTTCCTCCAACTGATGATACGGTTAATATTCCTGAGGAACCTAGGAGGTCGGGAAGAGTCTCTCATCCTCCGGACAGATACATTGGTATGGTCGAGGAGAATGACGTTTTACTTCTAGAAAATAATGAACCCGCAACCTATAAAGGTGCCATGACCTGTTCCGAATCAAAGCTATGGCTCGAAGCCATGCAATCCGAGATGGACTCCATGTATGAGAATGACGTATGGGATCTAGTTAATTTATCTAATAAGGTAAAACCTCTACAGTGCAAATGACTTTACAAGATAAAGCATTCTGTAGACGCGCAACCAGATACCTATAAGGCACGACTTGTGGCAAAAGGTTTCACTCAAGTGCACGGATTGCATTATGATGAGATTTTTGCACCTGTAGTCATGCTACGTTCTATTCGGATAATCTTAGCGATAGCCGCATTTCATGATTATGAAATTTGGCAAATGGATGTGAAAACCGCCTTCTTAAACGGTTATTTGGAGGAAGAGTTGTACATGGTGCAACCCGAAGGTTTCATAGATCCTGAACATCCTAAGAAAGTATGCACGCTTAAGCGTTCCATTTATGGACTTAAGCAAGCTTCTCGGAGTTGGAATCATCGTTTCGACCAGGTGATAAAAGAGTATGGTTTCACTCGATCGGTCGAAGAACCATGCTTATATATCAAGTCGAGTGGGATCAAGATTGTATTCTTGATATTGTATATCGATGACATACTCTTGATTGGGAATGACATTCCTCTCCTATCTTCGGTTAAAGAATGGTTGAAGAACCATTTCCAGATGAAAGATCTGGGTGAGGCACAACGCATTTTGGGAATCCGTATCTACCGAGATAGATCATGACGGACGTTATCACTTAGTCAGGAGTCTTATTTGGATAAGATTCTTGAGAAGTTCAGCATGACCAACTCCAA
The DNA here is from genome assembly GCF_048544455.1 of Silene latifolia. Taxonomy (NCBI): domain Eukaryota; kingdom Viridiplantae; phylum Streptophyta; class Magnoliopsida; order Caryophyllales; family Caryophyllaceae; genus Silene; species Silene latifolia. Next base: position 16,133,862 of record NC_133531.1, read on the forward strand.
GAAGGGGAACCTTCCAATGACGACTGGGATGCAGTTGAGCAAGTCTCAGTCACCCACGACGCCTGAAGGGATTGAGCGCATGAGTCGTGTTCTTTATGCATCTGCAATAGGATCGATCATGTATGCCATGATATGCACACGTCCAGACGTGGCATATGCATTGAGTATGACGAGTCGGTACCAAAAGACTCCAGGTGAAACACACTAGATAGCTGTTAAAAACATCCTCAAGTACCTACGGAGGACTAAGGATTGGGTATTGACTTATGGAGGCGATACTAAGCTATGCGCAATCGGTTACGCAGATGCTACCTTCCAAACGGATCGAGATGACTCAAAATCTCAGTCCGGGTTCGTCTTCACTCTTAATGATGCTGCGGTCAGCTGGAAGAGTTCCAAACAGAGTATTGTAGCAGATTCTACTACTGAATTCGAGTACTATGCCGCTTCGGAGGTTACAAAGGAAGCGATATGGATGCGTCAATTCTTACAAGGACTTACAGTAGTTCCTAGTTCGAATGACCCGATCACCATCTATTGTGACAATAGAGATGCCATCTTCCAGGCTAAGGAGCCAAAGTCTAGCAAAAAATCTAGACATGTACATCGGAAAGCTCACCTGATCCGTGATTACGTGGAGCAAGAGGAGATAGTGATAGACAAGATTGCGACGGCTGATAACATCGCGGATCCTCTCACTAAACCGTTGAATTATGATAAGCATGTAGGGCATGTTAATTCCATGGGAATTAAACGTGTTCCTGAGTTGTAGTACTTGATTATGGATTTGATACATTATCTTTTTCATATACTATTTATAACTTCATCGTTTTATATATAATATTTTGTTTTTCATGTGGATTGTACTGACAACATTGAACGCCACAAAGTGAACTGAATTACATTATATTTATTTTGGTCCGTAATCGCCAATGGGAGCTGATAACTCCGGCTATTATATTGTGCAGTCGATTGATGGTGGGTTCAACGAGCCATAAGTCAAACGGTTGACTGATCGATCACAGATGCGAGATTATGACGATACCTCGTAGGACAACTTTTTGTGACAACGTAATGGAGTCCTAAATGTTTAATAACATTCGGTGCCAGGTCGTGGATAGGACATCCATTGGGTTCCTAGAGTCGATTCTTTTTACTATCGACTGTCTCTTGAGATTAAGGCAGTTTTTGGGTGACTTTGGTTTCTTTCTCACGTCTGCCGTGAATCGAGGCTAAGTAGATTTTTTCCGGGTCATTTCATATTGTGCTTACATCTGCAGGATTCGAGTTGAGGAAAATATCCAACCCTTATCAGGTATAGTTATTTCTCGGGGCCACTCGAGGAGTTGTCAGAATCGAAATGCATGGCCATACTCGAATGTTGATTCGTTTATCAGTTAAGTTACTCTCTAGTCGGGGAAACCACTCTTGATATTGATCGCTTGTAAAATACGACCTTTGTGAATACGGATTTGCAAATTGTTTTACATTGAGTGGGAGAAATTTTAGGATATGAGAATCGGTTATCGCACATACACTTGTGAGGACAAGTGGGAGTTTGTTGGAGCTTGTGTCCTCCACAAATTAGTGTGATAACATTTGTAAATCTCTTACAGGTTCACAAGGATATACTTCGTATATTTAATCAGTTGATTAACGTTTACCTAATAACGGTTGGCTTGCTAGAAAGTTTGACGTTATTATCATACAGATGGCGGTGATCAACTGGTCCCTAAAGGTCACACCTATAGGATGTGTTTGAGAAATGTGGTTATAGAAATATAATCACATTGATGCCTAATATGACTAAACAGTTAGTCAATGTGTTGATGAGACAATTATTTAAGGAAGATTAAATAATATTAGTTGAGACGAATTAACTGTCAATTCGTAAATTGAATATAATAAGTTATATTTAATTAACTGTCACCATAAGAAGAAAAAAGGAGATCATTATTCTACCCTAATTCTTTTTTTGACCTAGCCTCCTCTCTCATCAGAAAAAAAAACACAAAACAAATAAATTCTACAGAAAATTTTAGATCGATTCTAGCATTATCAATAGGGCATATCTCATATCGTCTTGAGTGCAACTGATAGGCGAATATCTACTTTGATATTGTTCTTAGGCCGTATTTGCTAGGACCGGAGGTTATTTCTGAATCCTATATTTTGTTTATGTATTTTAATTTTATGACTAGTGATCATCATCATTATATTCGTTATAATCCTTAATAATAAGGGAAATATACAGATTATTTCCCACAAAAACCATGACAACTCCAACTCCAACGCACCACTCCTCGACTCGACCTAAAAGCAGACAACGACCTAAAAGCAGACGGCGAAGATATTCCGACCGTCGACACATCTCTCGGTCGTCAATTTACCCCTCGCGCAGATTCCGATTCCGACTCTGACGATATGACGAAGGGTGCAAACTTAAGTCCATATTTCCTTTCAACCTCCGATAAATCCGGAGATAAGTTAATGGTTGTTGAATTGAAAGGAGACAATTATGATGAATGGTCGGTCAAAATGCGGGGTGCATTGCGTTCGAAGAAGAAAACCGGTTTCATCGATGGGACGATTAAGAAGCCTGCCGATGGTTCAGAAGACCTTGAAGATTGGTACATGGTCAATGCTATGATTGTCAATTGGATCTTTAACACGATTGAACCAGGGCTTGGTTCATCGATCACATATGTTGAAGAAGCCAAGGCGTGTGGGACGATATTGAGCAACGTTTCAGCATTGGAAACGGTCCAAAATTACATCGCATCAAGGGCTCGATTGCGACTTGCAAGCAAGGGGATAATGAGACGGTGACTGACTACTTTGGCCGTTTCAAGAAACTCTGGGATGAATTTGACAAGTACGATCGAAACCCTACATGTAGTTGCGGTGGTTGTAAGTGCGGAATAAATAAACAATTAGATAAAAAGCGTGACGAGAGCAAAGTACACGATTTTTTGTTGGGTATTTCTTCTGCTTATTCCACGGTCACTTCGAATTTACTCTTACAGGAACCGTTGCCTTCTCTTAATCAGGCATATGCTATCTTGATTCAGGAGGAAGGAGTTCAAGGGAAAGCAATCCAAGTTGCGGGTGCACGAGGAGGCAAAAATAGGGCAGAGCCGATGGGTTTTTGCAGCACGTAGAGCTCCTTCGATGGTGGTTGCGCGTCCAAAGGACGCCAATAATAACAAGGACTCTGACAGTGGTCGACCATATTGTGAGAAATGCAAGAAATATGGGCATGTAATAGCCCGTTGTTTTGATATCATAGGCTATCCTAAGGGATGGCGTGACATAGGAGCAGGCCGTGGAGGACGCGGTGGTTATGGAAATACACAAGGCAGGGACACTTCTGTCAATATAGCGCAAGGTACGGAGACGAACGCGGACTCTAAAGAAAGTTATGTGACGGTAACAAAGAAGCAGTGGGATGCTTTTATGAGTCAGAATAAGGCTTCGAATAAAGCTTCTTCTTCTAATGTGCGAATGACTGGTAAGGCGGATGATAACAATTCTTGGTTACTCGATTTTGGAGTTACTCATCATATGACGGGATATTTCGATGCTTTATATGATGTGCGAGATATTAAACCATGCACTGTCAGCCTTCCTAATGGGAAATTTGTCATAGCTTCCAAAGAAGGCTGCGTGAATTTGGGTGGAGAAATTAAATTGCAAAATGTTCTATTTGTACCAGATTTTAAATGCAATCTTGTTTGCGCTTTTCAATTATGTGTCGATCTTGACTGTGAAGTGAATTTTACTAATAAGGCTTGTCTTATCCAGGACCGCGCAACGAAGAAGACGATTGGTACGGGTGAACAGAAGGGAAGGCTATATCTCTTGACAGGAGGCACGAGCTACACTGTTTCGGCAGCAAGAAGAAATGACGGAGATGTTGACGTTTGGCATCGTAGACTTGGGCATCCTTTGGGAAGGGTAGTCAATTTTTTGCCTTTCATTAGTAATAAGTGTGATAAACATTCTTCCCTTTGTGATATTTGTTTGAAAGCGAAACAAACTCGAAAATAATTCGTTATTAGTGAGAATCAAGCTAAATCTATTTTTGAGCTTGTGCATTGTGATTTATGGGGTCATTATCGTACACCTTCGTCTTGTGGGAGCTATTATTTTATTACTATTGTTGATGATTTCTCTCGAGCTGTTTGGGTATATTTAATTAAAATTAAAAATGAGGTATCTCAGTTGTTACAAAATTTCATTGCTATGGTGAAACGTCAGTTTAATACAGATGTGAAAGTGGTGCGTACCGATAATGGTACGGAATTTACGTGTCTGAGGTCTTATTTTTCCACGCTTGGAATCATACATCAGACTTCGTGTGTGGGTACCTCGCAGCAGAATGGTAGGGTGGAGAGAAAACATCGACATATATTCAATGTAGCGAGGGCTTTGCGTTTTCAAGCTAATTTACCCATTGAATTTTGGGGCGAATGCATTTTGGCTGCAGGATACCTTATTAACAGGACTCCTTCTCTACTTTTGCAAGGCAAAACCCCTTATGAAATGCTTTTTGGTACATCACCCACATATGATAATTTGCGGGTATTTGGTTGTTTGTGTTATGCGAAGCATACTCGTAAGGATGGTGATAAGTTTGCGTCACAGAGTCGACGTTGTATTTTTGTCGGTTATCCTTTCGGTAAGAAAGGGTGGGAAGTATATGATTTGGACTTAAAAATATTTTTTGTTTCACGTGATGTGGTATTTGATGAGTCCGTATTCCCTATGCGTGTTGATGACTCTTCCAACGATGCGCGTGATACTCTAAATACCCTACTTAACCCATTATACGTGATCCTCATTACTTTTATTTATACTTCTTAAATCGTACCATTTCTATAATTTGGAAGATATTTGTGGCATGAATGGAGTATTTTTTATCATATACTAATACGACTGTTAGAACACACTTGATTGATGATACTAAGATTCCTTGTTATTTGATTGTTTGTTCTAATGCTTAGTGATTGAAGCAATCAAATGAACTTTAAAGTAGGCTTAGCATGATCAAGATGAAGTCACGACAATGATATTTCCCTAAGCCTTAGTCGAATGTTGTAAGAGTAAGTGTAACATTCTCAATTAAAACAAGTGGCTGCAACACCATGCAACAGTGCGCTGCACTTTGGTTTCTGATACTACTGTATGCAAGAAATTTTATGCGAAATGTTTATGTGTTGAAATCTTTACAAATTTCACATCCTCAAAGGTTTGACATTTGAATTATCAAAGTTTGAAAACAAATATGAAATTGAAATCACAAATCTCCATTGTTAAATCCTCTAGATTTGTGCATTTACTTTTTACCAAAATGGTAATGGTGGACTTGTCAAAGTTTTAAAGTTAGAAAAGTTTTTTGCCAATTTGGCAAAGTATTGCATGTTGAGTGTTTTGGGAAGAGTTTTCTGATTTTGATTAAAGACTTGTGCTTTAGTCTAAAATGTAATACTTACCATCACTCAAAGGCTGCTTATTTTATAATTGATTTAGTTACTCTAAGTTGTCTTAGATGATCAAATCTACTATAAATAGAGAGCCTTAAAATCATTTATTTCTCAAGACTTTCCAAAGCATTTATTGAGAAAACTTGAAAATCATTTGTGCATTTAAAGCTTTGTTTTTTAAATATTTGCAAAACGTTTTTCGGATTTAGGTCTTCGTTTATTTTTCAAAAAGCTGTCAACCTTCTAGTATCAGTTCGCTGCACTGTGACATAATGAGTTTGTTCCATGATTCTCGTGTTCAAGTCTTAATCGTGATCTCCATGTTCATTAAATGAATCCTTGAGATTCAAATACTCTGTAAACCAGTGAGATAGAACACATAAACTCTTGAAGCGGATTAGCTTTAAGTTTGAGTGCAATCGAGGTAGATTGGCGCGTTATTTTCATTTTAAGGGTTTAATTGTTTGAGTAAATTTCTAAACAAGCAATAAAATAACGATTGGACGTAGGTCTCGGAGTAGAGGTTGAACCAATTTTTAAAACATCATTTGTTTGTTCATTTACTTTTACGTTTCTTACCTTGTTCCATCTCATTCATACTTGTCGCCAGTTCACTGTCACAGTCATCGATACTGTGACATAAAACTGCTGTACTTCCTAGTAAACTTACATTCTATTAAGTTTCTCACGTTTTGTACCTCAAAGTTCTTCATTTAATTATCAATTAACTAAGTTTAGAATAAGATTTTAAAAAAGTTACACCTAATTCACTCATTCCCCTTCTTAGGTGTTTATTGTTTCTAACTCTTCAACCACTTTGGTACATGTTTTTAACAACCATATCTATTAATCCTAGATTGTAATCATTTTTATTAATACACCATTATATATAATAGCTATCTTTATTACCTTTTGTAAAATATTTAATCTCCCTTACTACTAAGGCCCTGTTCTTTTGGACTTAAAGTTGCTGAACTTAACTTAATTTTTCTGAACTTAACTTAATTTTGCTGAACTTAACTTATTTTTGCTGAACTTTTCTGAACTTAATTTTTCTGAACTTAATTTTGCTGAACTTTTCTGAACTTAATTTTGCTGAATTTTGCTGAACTTTGTTGAACTTAACTTATAATAGCTTAACTTTTCTAAATTAAAATAATCGTACTTAAATTAACTTAATTTAATTTCACTTACTACTACTACTACTACTACTACTACTACTACTACTAATAATAATAATAATAATAATAATAATAATAATAATAATAATAATAATAATAATAATAATAATAATAATAATAATAATAATAATAATAATAATAATAATAATAATAATAATAATAATAATAATAATAATAATAATAATAATAATAATAATAATAATAATAATAATAATAATAATAATAATAATAATAATAATAATTCCCTTAAAAAAATAATAATATTTAATAATAATAATAATAATAATAAATATTCTTCACTGCCGCCCTATTCTTCACCACCGGGACTGCCGCCTCTCGCCGGCCTTTCTTGACGTCGGCCTTAAGTATCACGGTGTGCGTGTAGGGTTGCGGTTTTGCGTCACATTGGAGGCATTTTTCTTCTAGGGCATCGTTGCGTTTTTCTTCTAGGGCGTCGATTTTCCTGTGCTTTTCCGCCGCTGACTGCTGCCAACCACCCCACGACGACCATTTAGACCTCACGTCCCCGGTCAGGGGAAGGTGTTGTGGTTGTTTCAGCGGTGGTTTTCCTGGGTTGTGGGGGATTTTATCATACATTGGTCTTTCCAGGCGGCGTCTTTAGAGGTTCACTGTCGCTTAGCTGCGATCGGTGTACACCTGCGCCACCATCCTCTGGCCTTTAGACCTTAAGTCGCCGGTCAGTGTTGTGGTGGATGACGGCCGGACCAGCTGTTGCCCTCCGGTGAGTCCCCTGCTTGTTTTGTTTTGCTTTTCTTGTTCTTTTTTCTTCTTCTCGCTTTAAGGTTCCGGTTGCTGTTGTTTTGCGGCTGGTCGTAGCCTTGGTGTTTGCTGGTGCAGTGACCGGCCACTGCCTGCCGCTGCTGCCGCCTTGTTGGGGCTGGGTGTTGTGGTGGGTTATACGGTTTGCTTGTGCCGGGTGCGTAGGGTTGCGGTTTGTGGTTGGTTGGTGACCATCACCGGTGTGGGTGGTGTGTCGGTGGTCCACTTGACCTGGAGTGCCTCTTGTTGCTCGAGCGGTTGCCTGTTTGGTGGTTTTCGTGCGGGTGTTGGTTTGGTGGCTATATTGGTTTTTGTACAAGTAGGGTGTGGGGTTTCGCTGCTTCCTTCATGCCCGAGCTTGTGCGGTACCATTGTCCTTTTTCGAGTCTTCATGCTTGTCGGGATGGTTTTGGTAAGGGCCTTACTAAGGCTGCTTGGCAGAAACATTTTCAAGACCGACATTGCCTTCATGGTGCGCTGGAACTTACGCGTCAAACTCTTACTGATAGTTTGACTGTTTATTCCAATACCGAGAGTGTTTTGAGACGGATGGGGCTCTGGTTGTGTGGGGTGTGTTTTATGACCCGTACCACTCGTTCTAGATGTCGACATAGTCGGGGTGATATTGTGTTGTCTCCGGAGCGTGTTGATGGCCTCTACAGTTTTCATATTTATGGTATTCCAAGACCTTTGGCTCCCTCTACTTCGGTTTCTTCTGATGATGGTGTTGAGCTTGTTCAGTGGTCTATATCTTCCCTTGATCGTTTATTGTCTTTGGGCCTCCGCACCGTAAAATTTATTTCTTCTAAGTGCCGTCTTGGGTTTGCTCGGGCTTTGAAAGGAGCTCTGGATGATGTGGTTGATTCCCCTAGTGATCTCTCCCGCTGGGTTCGGTTACTTGTTTTACCGCTGTGTCTGCTTAAGACTTTCGCTCCTCGGAGTAATGTTGAGTGTAGGACGGCTATTCGACGCCAGCGTCTGGAGGAGAGTATTGCTAGGGCTATCCTTGCTTGGAGGGTACCTGGGGGGGGGGTGGTTTGCAGTTGTTGTAGGAGTGTTTTGATGAGGGTCCTTCTTTGTTTACTATGGAAGAGGACCTGGATTTGGGTGAGCATAACCTCCATCAATGCCGGCGGAAGATTTTGGATGGTCACTATACTGCTGGTGTTCGGATGCTTTCTTCCTCTGGGGTCGCCCCCTACTCCGATGCCACTCTTGTGGCCTTGCGTGAGAAGCATCCTGTCGCCCCACCTCCTTCTTTGTCTCCTTTATCTGGGGATAATCATCCTCTGGTTGCCTCTGAGTCAGTGGTTTTGGATATGATTCGGAGCTTTTCTCGTGGTACGTCTTGTGGGAGGGATGGTTTTCGTGCCCAGCACCTTATGGATTATTTGAGTATGCCGCCGTGGCTATTTTCGATGAGTTTATCACTTCTATTACTAGGGTGGTTAATCTTTTTCTTGAGGGTCGGTGCCCTCTTGCTTTGGGAGAGTACATTGCGGCGCCACTCTCACGCCGCTTGTTAAATCGGTGGTGGGTCCGTCCTATTTCTTTGTTAATCTTTGTCTGGAGACGGCTTGTCTCTAAGGTGGGTGCTTTTATGGTGGGTCCTTCTTTATCGTCTTATTTTGCTGGTTTACAGTTTGGGGTGGGTGTGTCCGGTGGAGGAGAGGCTATCTTACATGCCTTGAACCGGCTCATTGAGGCTCGGGAGTCTTTGAGGTGGGACTTTCCATGTTCTTGGTTGATTTCGAATGCTTTCAACCTTGTTGATCGTACGACCATGCTTCAGGAAGTCCGCCGACGTTGCCCGGTTCTCTCCCGTTGGGTGGAGTTTTGTTATTCCAGCCTTGCCCGTCTTTTTTATGGGGAGCATTGCTTGTGGTCTTGTCAGGGAGTCCAGCAGGGTGATCCTTTGGGTCCGTTGCTTTTCGCTTTGGTTTTGCATTCCTTAGTATGCAAAATCCGGGACACTTTTGACCTCTCTATGCAGGCATGGTACTTGGATGATGGCACTATTGTAGGGGATACTTTGGAGGTGGGGAAGGTCTTGGATTTGATTAAGGCGGATGTCCCCTGTTTTGGACTACACCTTAATGTCTCCAAGACAGAGGTCTTTTGGCCTGTTGAGGATCCTCAGAGTCGGCTCCCTGTGGTTTTCCCCCTTCCATTGCTCGGCCCGTGAGGGGTGTTACAGTTTTAGGTGGACATGTCAGTACTTGCCCTGGTTTTAGCAGTGAGGTTGTGGCGAAGAGAGTAACTAAGACCATTGAGCTAATGGACTTGGTTGCGAGGATTGAGGACCCGCAATGTGAGTTGCTTCTACTTCGAGCTTGTACTGGTATTTCTAAGCTCTATTTCTCCCTTCGTACTTGCTCCACTAGTGTTTTTGGTTCCGTCCATCTTCCTTTTGATGCTGCTCTTCGTTCCAGCTTGGAACGTATCGTCACCGCGTCTGGCCCGGGTTTTGGGGATTGAAAGTGGCGCCTTGCTACTTTCCCTTTTCATCTTTGTGGTCTTGGTGTCTATGCGGCGGGGGATGTTTTACATTATGCTTTTATTGCGTCCCGTTTGCAGTCTGTTGATTTGCAGGCTAAGCTCCTCGGACCCTCTGGTATTGTAGCTGCTTTTGATGATGCCGCGCGAGGTTTTACTGCGACTACAGGCTCTGGTATCTTAGGTAACCCTAGTGAAATTGCTGCCCCAAACTTATGAAGAAATTGGCAGACATTTATTTTCGCGATTCTTCTGCCGCCTCGGGTCTGTTTTCTCTTTGACACCTCGCTTGACTTGCTTTGTGGCGATCTCAACGGGGTTCCCACTCCTCGATTGGTTGTGTGCGGTTCCTATCTCGGGGTTGGGTCAGACTATGAACGGGAGGACGTACCGTAGTGTGCTTGGGTATCGTCTGGGTGTTCCATTATTCACGGTCTCTCGGCCCTGTCCAGCTTGCTCACGGGATTTTGCTGATGATGTTATTGGGGACCACTGTAACACCCCCATATTCAGAGGAGCCTTAACCAGGCCTTCCTTAGTATATAAGGGCGTTACCATCTCGGTTGCCCGAGGTTAGTAATAATCAAATGTCAATAAAAGAACTATTAAGTTATATTACAAGTGATTTAAACCAACGAACGGTATAAAAGATACAACTCAAAGACTACTCGTTATGACCATCATATCTCGTGAAGACTCATCCCTGCCCGGACTTCAGCTATCCACAATATTAACACCTGCTAAGACCGACTGCTCACCATAAGGGATCACGGCAGACACATAACAAACAAACAACCACACAAAGTCAGTACCGAGATAAGATACGACGACAGCAACTATAATTACCAACACAAAACAATGCTATCAGTCTCAAACACCGTCACGATAACCAACCCAACTCTATCACTGACTGTCCACTGGACCAGCCCTGCCAGTGGGGGACCGCAGCCATTCCCACCAAATCCCCGCTCATCGTATCGAGCGACAACCCTGTCCATTAATGTGCACATCCCCTCCCGTGGCGGGTTCCACGGAGGGCGAAACTAGGGCGTGAAGTCACTCCCGCAAGTGACCCCACTCAGCCGAGACGCATCTCGAAAACCAGAGACAACAACCACAATCACAACCACAGCCGACACAATACAATTACGATACTAAGCAATCACAATATAACCACAACGACCGACATACTAGACCATCTACAGAAACTGAGTAGGCGAACCTACCTTTAAGCAACTACAACCAATCCATGCCAACACATGACATATCCAAAGAATCAAGCAAAGCCTATAAGCACAACACAATCATCTATTACTACCAAGCAAACCCTAATTGCAAAGAACAAGGACACGGATGATGATTATGACATACCTATAGGGAGAAAACTCAGCAAAAGACCGCTACCCGACACAAGTGACGCTCTCCTAAGGCACAAGGATCTTCAAAAGGCTTTCATGGAGGTTTTGAGGTGAAGGGAAGGGAAAGAGGCGACTGAAGGATAGGAGGAAAGTGGCGGAAGTGATTTGCGGATTTAACAAAACGCGATATAAAACCCTCGCTGAAAACTCGGTACTCGATCGAGTACCCAACATAATCGATCGAGTGACCCCCTACTCGATCGAGTAACCTAGCTACTCGATCGAGTAGCCTCTACTCTATCGAGTACCACTCATGACACGCAACCCAAGATGGTTTTGGCACGCAATTCTAAGACTAATCCCGCTCCCAAGGTCAGTCAACGCTGGTCAAAGGGTCTCTAAAAAGGGCGGGTATTACTATCTTCCCCCCTTAAAAAGAACTTCGTCCCCGAACTTCAACTCACCTATCTCCCGCTCAAGGCTCGGAAACAACACGACCTCACCAAACTTCCCGCTCAAACCATTACTCCTTGAAAATACCATCCCCCCCCCCCCCCCATGTCATCATCATCACCGTCTATACTTTATACCTATCGACTCCTACCACTATCATGCAAGCATTATCATCGTTGATTGTCACTCTACATGTATGCATCAATCCTTACTAATGACTATGTATCAAACATTGACTTTGCCATATGAGCCAACACAAACAATCATCGCTCATCATGTGACAACAATTTATCAACCCGAAACGTATCTCATATCAACCTCTTACTGCACAATTAACACTACCGTGTTACTCAATTCATTCAATTACGACGCATCGCGCCGAGATAAGACTTTTTATGACGGTCCTTTACAATTCATTCTATCATTTTCATTTCAACGCATGAATTACTCCACAAACCGAGGTAACTAATTACACTTCATACAAGTAAAGTAACCAAGGTACTAGAAAATTTTGCAATTAAACAACAAAACCTTATAGGCAAACAAAACATAATTTCGAAATCAGCCTTTTATTTCGCGATAATTTTCGCGACATTACTCTCCCCCCCTTAAAAGGAACTTCGTCCTCGAAGTTCACCACCAAAATTACAACACATATTACCTATTATTTTCATCATAACATTAAAGAAAACCATGTTATTTGTTATGGACATTACTCACTAACTATATACTCGCTAAGTTAGAATTCATACACCAATCTCCAGAATATATAGTCACCGTCGACAACACATGTTAATATGGTATGCACAAGTGTACAAGAAGTTATAACTCCAATAAATAGCTCGTAATAGGTCGTATGCAACGTTAAGGTAACAAGAAACTATTACCGCTTCACTAATTGTGACAAATACGCTTATAAAACTTAAAACACGACTTCCAACATATGAAATTAACGGTTCAAAGGTGTTACTACGCACTAATAACCATATTAAACATCAAACTTGCATTTATAAAATAATTGAACATTTTTAATTTCTGAAAACCTCCTGTAACAGTGCTACTCGATCGAGTATGTAGCGGTACTCGATCGAGTGCCATGCTACTCGATCGAGTGCCTTGGCTACTCGATCGAGTAGCCTACAGGTCAGAATGCTTTTTATCCCACCTTCCTGCAGCTACTCGATAGAGTACGGGGTACTCTGTCGAGTACCTACAGGCCAAGTTCCTCTATACAACCTGTCATAAGCCAACATACATGCACATATTTGTCATATAAAATTGAGTCGGGACGACTCCCCGACTTCTAACATCCTGCAACAAGTCAAAATATCAAATCCGGCCTTATGGCCAACAATACAAGTCCCAAAATCAAAGTCGCAACAAAACAACTACTAAAGTCTAACAACACTACTAACCACTAACACCAACTACCATCAACAAAGATAAAACAAGGAGTATCACTCCTCCTGCTGCTGCTGCTGCTCCTCCATCACCTCATCATCACCACCACCGCCAGAAGCACCTGCTCCCGATGACCCAATCCACGCGTCCTCTCCTGCTCCTGCTCCCGGGCCCACGTACCATGGAGTCAAGCCACCGTAGGCAAAGGACTGAGGTGTCCCCCACGTCGACTGATCCACCCCGTAGGAATGGAAAACCCCTGTGTAGTCCCCAACTCCACTCCACCACACCGGATGCGGTCCCTCGGTCCCTATCCCCTGAGCGTACGCCATCTCGTGCATGTTCCGGAGTGTCAAGGTAGATGACACTCTCTCTGCCAAGTAGCTGGATCGCGTCTCCGGGGTGTCGAGGTAAGGGTAGCACGGAAAAGGCTGCTGCTGCTGTGGTGCCACCGGCCGTGGCCTAGTCTCTGAGGTCCTCTCCCTCACTCGACGGGGTCCTCTCCCCAACCTAGGTCTCTCCACCGCCACGACCGATGCATTCTCGCCCTTCGTCGGCTCCGGCATCACCTCGAGAATGGTGTCGTCGATGAGGTAGGTCTGCAGATGGCGGGGTCTATCATCATCCTCCTCCTTCTCCTCATCATCGGAGTCCACCGTCACTACCGTCGGCTCCAAGGGCTCCGTGGGTGGGAGGTGCTCAGGAGCTGGAATCTTCATCCAACTCATGCCCCACACCTTCCAAGCTAGGCTACCGTCAGCCAAAGTCCTCAACCATTTCAGGTCGAGATAGTAGTCACGGTCCATGGTGGACACCGGGGTAACTAGAGGCACGTACTCCGAAGAAGCCTCGAAAGAGGTTAGCTTTTCAGCTAACCGAGTGGCGATGGCGCCACAACTCAAGTATCTGGAAGAGGCGGTAGCCATCAAGGCAAGGGCGGCACAAACCATGGAAGGAGCATTAAAGACCACTTTCCTGGTCCGCTCCGGGTTGAGGTACGACATCAAAAGCAACACCTCATGATTGTTTAGCTTACTGATATCCGGTCGGTCATAAAGAAGGTTCGAGAGAGAACGGAGAAAGATCCTCAACGTGACATGCTGAACATCATTAATCAGCATGTTACTTGAGGTAGGAGCTGGTTTCCCAGTCAGGCAAGGCATTAGGCGGCATACACCGCACTCAGCAGGGATGTCAGTGATGGAGTCCTTGGGAGGCTTGGCCAACCCAAGGTGAGAAGCAAATTGGTCCATAGAAAGCAAGAAACTAGTGTTCATCAATCGAAACTCAACGGTCTGGCCAACGGGGTCATAGATAAAGGAGCTCATAAACTTCAGGGTGAGAAAAGGATAAGTGTGTTTCCTCAGCCTATACAACCCAAGAAGACCCAAAGTCTCAAATATGTGACGGACATCCGTCTCTATCTCCAACTCCTCCAACAAAGTAGTGTTTATACACCTTGTAGGTCTCATTTTGCGTTTTTGTAAAGCTACAAAACGCTCTCTTTGCTTGAAATCAACAAAAACAATGAAGGGTACTGGAAACTGCGGTACCACAGGTCCATTCCTTCCCCATCTCAGGTGGATTACCCCTCCCCGTTTACTTTGGCGGGTTCCTATGTTCAGTCTCGGCATCTGTTTCAGCATATGACTTAAGCAACTTGCACAAACACGTAAAGCCTATACTTCATGTAACTTGAACTTAACTCATTCAGTTAGGTACACCAATTCACCAACAAATTTCAACATGTGAAGCACATAAGTCATGCCATTAACCTTGAATATTAAGCTATGTACACACATTCACCAACAGTTTCCAAAATTTGACATACAAGCTCAGATTACTACTACTCATAGGCCATAGTTGTGAAAGAAATTATCATGGTGATTTCATATGCTCAACAAATTCGAATATCCTAGCATGATTCTAAAGGTTATTCCAAACACGCTTCTAATCACATGTGAGGCATTACTAGTCCATGGAAAAGAATAACTGGGAACATATCATTATCACCCTTCAATATTATGAACAACAATTCACTTAGAATTTTCAGACGGTCTTTACAGCTGTGATAATTTTGGCATATTTTCATCAATTATCGTTTCTATTATCATATTGAAGTTCAACTTATACTTATAATGTCATTCACAACACCAAATTCCAATTATAAATCACTGATTTCCATTTGAGGCATTTTTAAGACGGGGTTTTAAGGCAACTTTCTAAGGTAAAATCATCAAAATCTATCCTCCAACATGATATAAACAATACTTAAGGCTCAATTCTACTATCTAACCATTGTAAAACAACCAAAAATCGATTTCAATTTTGGAAACCCTAGAAATTTCGGGTTCAATCTTTGCAATTTCTAGTCTAATTTACAGCAATTAATCACAAGCAAACATGGAAAGGAGGCATGTGAATCATATTTCAACAATTAAAAGCACCGAATTGATCATAATAATCGAAAATCTCAGATTGTTTCATTTTTCTAACACATTCAAATCAGAAAACCATGTACATTAAGAAGAATAGCATACCTTGATTGAGTAGCAAAGTAAAGAAACGAAATTAAACAAGGAAATCAACCCCTAGAATCACTACTAACCCAAGAGTATGAGAGGATTTGAGAGGAAATAAGGATATGAGAGTAGCTTAGGTGTTTAGGTGTTTCGAAATATAGGGGAAGAAGAATAAGAAATAGCAAAAATTAGGGGTTTTAAGAAACCCGTAGGATTCACTGTACAGTAACCTACTCGATCGAGTGCCTAGGGTACTCGATCGAGTACCACCCTACTCGATCGAGTAGGAGCTAATTCATCGAGTATCTGCAGGAATTTTTCTCACATCCCGACATCATAGCTTCCTAACTAGATCGAGTGAGGTCTACTCGGTCTAGTAAGCACTCGCACTCGGTCAAGTATAGTTAAGTACTCGGTCAGAAATACTAAGTAACTTGAAGATTCCTGCAAAACAACATTGTGTGTCGATTCCAAACTTAGTTCGGTATTTGGCACGAATTGTCATACTCCATCACGTATTACAACCATTATCGCGCAAAAATGCAATTCTTCAACAACTAAGATACACGTCACATTACGCTATACAAGTTACCCAACTCGGTTAACCTGCCACCGAATTATTTATAAACATAATCATGCCATCATATTACACTTAAACTTACTTTACTTGCTACTACTAAACTCGTGTTCACTTCAATTTGAAACATATAATTAACATCAATTCTTTCTTTCACTTATCACATAATTACATACTTTTCAAACAACTTATTCAATCAGGTCTTACACACTATTATAAGCAATTCATCTTGCACGAATCAAATATTACGCAGCGGAAAAATTCCAACCAACAAATAAGGCATAAATGCATTACTATATGCTATGACTCGAATTATAACTCAACCATACTATAACTATTATCATAGTAATTACTGTAGGATTTATAAACTCGTATATGACTCCCGTCATCATTAACTTATAGCAAACACCTACATGTTCACTCTTCATGTCACGACATACAATTTCACCTTTTCACGCATCTCTATTACGTAAACTTCCGTCACATATTTCATAACCATCGTATAAACTCACTAATCATTCTAAAAACTCCACTAATTTCACCAACGATTACTATACGCGGCCCAAATACCACTATCACACCCCTATTAACTCTAACAGGGACTTAACCGGAGGTAGCTCCGGCACGATTAACATACATATCACACATAGACACACGGACTCCACATTCCCATACCATGTGACTGGCTTAAGTGTCATGAGGCCAAGATTTTGAAATGAGGGCGCCTACTCACCCAAAACCTAGCATCAGCTGGGGCTCCCATTACACATACACCAGGTTCATTTTATTAGACTCCCTACGTTCATTATGTTCATTTGTTACAGGTTTCAAAATCGTCGCTCTGATACCACTTTGTAACACCCTCATATTCAGAGGAGCCTTAACCAGACCTTCCTTAGTATATAAGGGCGTTACCATCTCGGTTGCCCGAGGTTAGTAATAATCAAATGTCGATAAAAGAACTATTAAGTTATATTACAAGTGATTTAAACCAACGAACGGTATAAAAGATACAACTCAAAGACTACTCGTTATGACCATCATATCTCGTGAAGACTCATCCCTGCCCGGACTTCAGCTATCCACAATATCAACACCTGCTAAGACCGACTGCTCACCATAAGGGATCACGGCAGACACATAACAAACAGACAACCACACAAGGTCAGTACCGAGATAAGATACGACGACAGCAACTATAATTACCAACACAAAACAATGCTATCAGTCTCAAACACCGTCACGATAACCAACCCAACTCTATCACTGACTGTCCACTGGACCAGCCCTGCCAGTGGGGGACCGCAGCCGTTCCCACCAAATCCCCGCTCATCGTATCGAGCGACAACCCTGCCCATTAATGTGCACATCCCCTCCCGTGGCGGGTTCCACGGAGGGCGAAACTAGGGCGTGAAGTCACTCCCGCAAGTGACCCCACTCAGCCGAGACGCATCTCGAAAACCAGAGATAACAACCACAATCACAACCACAGCCGACACAATACAATTACGATACTAAGCAATCACAATATAACCTCAACGACCGACATACTAGACCATCTACAGAAACTGAGTAGGCGAACCTACCTTTAAGCAACTACAACCAATCCATGCCAACACATGACATATCCAGCAATCAAGCAAAGCCTATAAGCACAACACAATCATCTATTACTACCAAGCAAACCCTAATTGCAAAGAACAAGGACACGGATGATGATTATGACATACCTATAGGGAGAAAACTCAGCAAAAGACCGCTACCCGACACAAGTGACGCTCTCCTAAGGCACAAGGATCTTCAAAAGGCTTCCATGGAGGTTTTGAGGTGAAGGGAAGGGAAAGAGGCGACTGAAGGATAAAAGGAAAGTGGCGGAAGTGATTTGCGGATTTAACAAAACGCGATATAAAACCCTCGCTGAAAACTCGGTACTCGATCGAGTACCCAACATACTCGATCGAGTGACCCCCTACTCGATCGAGTAACCTAGCTACTCGATCGAGTAGCCTCTACTCTATCGAGTACCACTCATGACACGCAACCCAAGATGGTTTTGGCACGCAATTCTAAGACTAATCCCGCTCCCAAGGTCAGTCAACGCTGGTCAAAGGGTCTCTAAAAAGGGCGGGTATTACAACCACGCTGTTTCTTGTATTGGTACTGTGGGCGTTAAAAATCGGCATAACCTCGTCCGTGACACTCTTTTCGACATCTGCTATAGATCTGATATTTCTGCGGGAAAGGAGGTTGATGTTGGTTTGGTTGACGGGCATGGGGGTTCTCTTCGTCCTGCGGATTTGCTGCTTTATTCTTGGGACAGGAGGCGTGATGTGTGCGTTGACTTGACCGGGTCTTCTTCTTTGACTCAGACTGGGATGACGAATTTTGTGCCTGGCCGGGTCTTCTTCTTTCATGTAAACTTTTGTTTTTCATTTAATGAAAGCTGCGCGCATCCTTATAATAAAATAATAATAATAATAATAATAATAATAATAATAATAATAATAATAATAATAATAATAATAATAATAATAATAATAATAATAATAATAATAATAATAATAATAATAATAATAATAATAATAATAATAATAATAATAATAATAATAATAATAATAATAATAATAATAATAATAATAATAATAATATAACTAAAAACACAAATAAAGATTATAAAATACTTTATTTATATAAGTTAATACTTTCGTACACATTACCTAATACATAAAAATAAAAAGTTAATCACATTACTTTTTTTTTCTTTCTAATCATCTAGTTCCATATTATCATCTTCCTCGTCACTTTCTTCATCTTCATTTGAGCTCACCCCGTCAAATCCATTGCCTCGCCAAATATTCTTGACTATGTTATTTCGCACCTTGTACATAGCTTTTTTCCGCTTCTTATCAAACATGCCTAAATCTTTTGTCCCTAGAACATTCTCATGTTGTATAACAGGTATCCCATGAGTGTGCATCCGTATAAAATTATGAAGTGTGAAATTAGAAACAATAATGGACATTTGATACTTAGGTGACATTTGAGGCATAACTTTTAACACCTTCCACCTTTTTTTCAATTGACCAAATGTCATTTCAACTTTCATTCTCAATGACGAATGTCGGTAATTAAAATGCTCTAACATACCTTCGGGGGATAGGTAAGAATTCGGCTTTAAATAAATGTTTTTTTTTTTGAAAAAATTATATAGAATAATAATTAATCTCGAATTGTTTATACAACCGATTTGAACGAAAATTGTATCTATTTTTTAAAACTCGTTAATATTATGAAACTTATTATTCTGCTTAACGTTTCTGAATTTAATTTTGCTGAACTTTTCTGAACTTAATTTTGCTGAACTTAACTTAACTTAATTTTGCTGAACTTTTCTAAACTTAACTTAATTTTGCTGAACTTAACTTATAGAGAGTGACTTTAAGTCCAAAAGAACAGGGCATAAGAGAATAAAAATTCTATTAATTTTTCCTCCAAAATGCATCTATGTAAATAAAGATACAAGTAAAACTTTCTTTCCTTAAATTATTATCTTTTTAATGTATTTATTCTTATAATTAAACTCTAATCTTTTAATTAAATTCCTAATTATGATTTTTTCATTAAAATAATTAATTTTGAATTTTGAATTTTTCATTAAAATAAAATAAAAGCGAAACGAAATTATAAATTATAAGTTGCTATTTTTTTTGTAATGCAATAATTATTACTGTGAAGAATACCTTGACACATACTATTAGTTGACCGGAGTTAACAACTTACTAATCTAGCCCTTAATCTAGCCGCTGTTGACCATCAGAGTTGACCTGAGTTAACAACTTAACTACATATGTTAAATTACTAATCTAGTCCTTAATTAACCACTTGAACTTAATTCAAGTTTGCCCGTTTCCCAATATCATTAATTGTGTACGAAATTATCACACACAATATATCCGTAGCCTTTTCGGGAGTACATTTCCTACTGCACAAAATAACAAGTTATAGATAGTTCTTACAATTTTACTTGTCTTCAAACAACAGGAGGAAATTAGGCAACAACACTAGGGTTTCATATTCTCGAATCACCACAAATTCTTGTTTCAGACGGTCTTAAGTTAAGAGTCTTAAGACATATTCACAATTGATTTAAATAATGTTAAAATGACAAGGGAATTGTGAGAGGTCTTAACTTGAGATCGTCTTAAGCAAGACCTACTAGACAAATGCACATGTTTCCGAACTTTAGACCTAATATGACAGCTAAATGCTCTGTATATAGTGTAACTGTCATATACTCCATTGCATAGTATATGTAATAGATAGATAAAAATGCATACGACTACCATAATTCTAAACATACAAATGCAAAGGACAGCAAAGGATAAAAACAGCTAAGACAATATACTATTAATCGTACGAATTCTCTCTAAGCAAATATCAAAATGAAAGAGTAGCAATTGTCATAACTGTGGTCGGTTGTATCGTTGTTTCATCGCGAAAGTTGGAATAAGAAATGTATTAGCAATAACATTTATAACAATCATGAAAAATCTAAATAAAAGAAAAAGTACCTATACCACAACTTAAGCTCATGTTTGCATAATTCCAGGGACTGTCGGACAAAAATTAATCAGCTACGACAATATGCTAGGAATGAACAATACGTATCCTCGCTGAAGCCAAGGGACTGACAGGAAATAAATAAATTACCTACCACGAAATACTAGGAATATAATAATATGTATCCTCACTAATTCAAAAACAAGAGCAATGAGTAGCCATTGACAAATCTATGGTTGGTTAAGTAACAGCCGAAGGTTCTTCCCAAAACCATTGGTACAACATACAAACAGTCATATTCTCGATCTTATTCATGAGATATCCCTCAAATCATAAGATCTGCATCCTTTGAACAACACCAAGCTTTCTGAATACGTTTCCAATTTTACATAGGAGCTCACAGATTTTTTGAGCTCCTGGACTCGACAACTAGCTATATTATAAGCGTTCTTCCCATAAACAAAATAGCCACCATTCCTTTCACAATAGAAAATCTTTTGTACTGAATCCTTGAACAATTGATACCCATCCCGACTTGATTGCCCGGAGAACCATAGAGTCCATGCCCCCTTTTTGTTGTCCTGTTCTAGCACCCATATGCTGGAACTTACCTCTGAAATACTGAAAACAGCTAGCGATCCCCCAAGAAGAAACACGAACCTCAAGGAGCCTTCTTCGTCCAAAGTAATGGGCAGTTCCAAAAAGTTAACATTTTCCGTATCAAAGTTAAAGGAACCAAGATGAGTTAATTCATGCCCTCGGTTATCATTTTTTCCAAGCCAGTATGCTGCTCCTCGAAAGAAAACTGCAGTTGGTAGAGAATAAAATGCCATAATCGTATTAGTGTTGTACAGATTGGTGACATTGAGGGGATCTTTTCTAACGGTCCATTGTTGATCACGGAGTGTATAAACTGCATAATACATCTTACTTGGCTCTATACCCTCACTTCTATGAAATGCGATCGCAACCACTTTATAATCCTGACTATTAGGGGCAAACCCAAACAAATACCTAGGACCGAATAAACGTTGGGGATGTGGGCTCGAGGGAAGAACCAATGATCTGCGAATACAAGGATTCCACAATCTTAATCGGAAGAACCGCTTTTTTCCACTAAAAGCAACCCATTACAGCTACCGAAAATAAGGCACGAGTGAAAATCAAATTTTGTAATAATACAAGTTTTCCGAAGAGTTTCAGCCTTACGAAGTGTCAACAACCACCCGTTATTTCCATTGGATCCCAAACCCTCTAGCGCTACGAATAATTTTTTATTATTATTCCATTGTGTTTGGTTGCAAAGTTGGAAATGCAAGTGAACGAAATTAGGGTGATCGATAATGGAGCGCCAAGATTTACATACGCACCTGATTTTCAATACGGTTTTAGCCGGCAACAATGCCAAAATATGAGTCCATATATCTAGTGGTAAGTACTTGAATTTGGAAGATGATGATGATGATGATGATGATGATGATGATGATGCTTTGTTTCTTCCGTTCTTCTTCTTCGGCATCGTACGTTGGTGGACCACTCCCTGGACTGAATAGGGTTTTCTTTGGCCAATCAATCGGGGAAGTGGTGATTGACCCCCATAACTTTGTGCAATTGTGAAGTTAACCCCCAAAACTTTCAATTGGAGTGATTAGGCCCCGTAACTTACATAATAAGTGAAATTAAACCCCTTTGTCAAAATCTCACGAGAAATTCAATTTATCATATCACAAAAGTAAAAATGGTTATGTTTTTAAGAAAAATAAAAAAATAAAAGTTTAGAAAATTAATAAAAAAAATTAAAATATATATTAGATAAAAAAAATTAAAATATTTTATGAAAATAAATAATTTTTTTTACATCGTTTTTGTAATTCGGTATGATTTAAAAAAATTAACAGTTTTATGTGAAGTATTTTGAAATGTTGAAAATAAAAATATTTGAATATTTTTTTTACCCTTTTATTATATTTTTTATATTTTTTGTCATGAAAGTTTTTTATTCTGACTTTTGATTTTAACACAACTATCTAACAAAATATTTTGCAATTATTTTTTTTTAACAAAAATTGTACAGTTAGAAATTTGAAAAATGTAATTTATATAAAAATAATAAATTATTTGTTTTCATAAAATATTTTAATTTTTTATCTAATATATATGCTATTTTTTATTAATAATTTAAACTTTTATTTTGTATTTTTCTTAAAAACATAACCATTTTTACTTTTATGATATGATAAATTGAATTTCTCGTGAGATTTTGACAAAGGGGGTTAATTTCAGTTATTATGTAAGTTATGGGGCCTAATCACTCCAATTGAAAGTTTTGGGGGTTAATTTCACAATTGCACAAAGTTATGGGGGTCAATCACCACTTCCCCGGCCAATCAATTATGGAGTATGATTGCTATAAGTATCTTCGTTTCGGTTATCGGGTAGGTCTCTCTTAAAACGGAGATGACCATAAAATTAAAACAGGTCAAATAGATTTCCAGGAGGTCTGTTACACAGATATACTATTAGGCCCATTTTAAGTTTAAGACGAGTATTGTGTTCGGTTATTTGTTTAGTTTATTTTATGGGATACAGGCATGTTGTCAATCGAAATAGTTATACTCTAAATATGCAAAATAAAATAGGTAAATGAGCAATCATCAAGGTGAAGAGAGTATATATTGTTTTTTTACTTTTTTTTTATTTAATTATTTAAGAAGTACTATTTCTGGGTTTTAAATTTATCTCGGAAAATAACAAAAGAATTTAGACGATGTGAAGGTTCAATTGGCTCGTTTGCAGCCTGAGACTTCAGCCTATTTTATGGGTTGATGTCAAATTGTCCAATGGGTTAACCCGAAATTGCTAACCTATACTTCAAAATTGTACTCCTTAATCTCTCGTGGTTTAGGGAGACGACCATGTTTCAATTTATGTGAGGAAAATATTGCAAATTTAAGCAATTATTACAAACTCCCAAACTCCAAAAAGTTGGAATTTTACTTTTAAACTCGTTAATTGCACAAACTTTTTTGTTTGATCAAGATTTACATAACGAAAATATAAAAGCACATGAAATAAAAGTTGTTCATTACAAGTATTGAGACGATGACCTCAAATTAAGTAATACTACCGAATACCAACGACAAAGTCTAATGCTAACAAAGTTTATAGTTGATACAATTTTACTTGACATGTGGATTTGCTAAAAATGCTTGGTTACACTTATATGTAGGAACTGAAATACTAGGTAAAACGAATTTCTTCATTTTAGAGCATAAGAATGCAGTGAAGGTGACAGGTATGCCTCTTGAGATGGACCAGCCAGAAGTTTTGTACTTGCTCGAATCCCTAGATGCTTTGAAAACCAAAGTTTCTGAAGCAATGGAAGTACTTCGGACTGTCGCCCAATAAGGTTCCATTCGCGCTGATCAGCTTGCTTCTTTGTCACTCAACGACACCTTGATTTCTTCACAACCAGGATGGTAACCAGGAAACTACAGTAGTGAGGGGGAGCCATAGCAGCAGTCGTACATTCAAACCTGATTAATTGTGGCTGCTGCCATATAGGGCTCCCTCTCCCACTGCTGCAGCTTCCAAGTTAGCGCCCTGGCCATTACAAGATTAAAACCCTCAAAATGAGATTAGATGAGATGAAAGGATGGTAGGTGAATGTTTTAGGTTTTCAAACTCTCGGGTATATATATGGCTTCCCGAAAACCTAGAAAGATTTCCAATTAAGAAGCCCAAAAAGGAGATTAGAAAACCCGTATAAGTAGCCGCGCAGTCGCGCAAAAATCGTTCTTGCTGCGCAATCGTGCGCACTGCGCACCCTGTTTGCGCACCCGCTGTGCTCGCATTTGTGGAATTGCGGCGCGTGTTTGCGCAGGCCGCGCACACATTGCGTAGGCCGCGCTTGCATCGACAAAGCATCTTGCGAAGGCCATATCTCCCTCGTTTTTTGGACAAACGAGACGTGTGACCTACCGTTGGAAAGCTAAGATCACAAGCTTTCACCTCCAATTGGACTTGCGTCGATACGAGGTCTAGAACTCGAGATATACTCGTTTGAAGTTGACCCTTGTGAAACCGAGTTTTCAATTCTTCATTTTGGCTCTTGTTTGTGCATGTCAAGGCTTCAATTCTTCCTTTTGCTTGCTTCTCTTGATTTTGCACTTATTCCCTTGGCTTTCCTTTTGCTCTCCTTCTTTGCCTTGGTAAGTTATAAGTTTAAGACTCTAAAATTACAAACCAAAAGTCAAAACCTAAGTATATTACAAAAGTCAACTAAAACCCTAAAGATCAGCGTGTTTATTGTGATAACATTAACCTATTGACTCGTCACAATTTGACACTATCACCTACCTCCAAGGCTCCAAGTGGAGGAATACTCGTACAATTTAATACGGAGAACCGGAGAAGTATTAGATTAGATATAGATATAGATTCCTACTATTAGTTATCCATAAAGTGGGCCTTTGAATTACACAAAATCTCCTTTATAAATACCCACCTCACAACTGGCCCATTTTCACCCATTACTTCCCCTTCACCATTCTTCACCTTAACCTAAAATTTAATTCCATGCTTTCTATTTCTCTTCCGTCAACCGTCACCTCTCCGAAGTCCTTCAACCAATCACCTCCCTCCACGTGTCACTCCTCCAACCTCCTCATATCGCCGAGATCCGTCAACCTCAGGCGCATCACTTGCGCCGCAACCGCAACCGTCGCCGCTGCAGCGACTTTCGCTGGAGTTGAAACGACAGCGTTTTCGTCGTTATACGATGTTCTTGGAATTTCTGCTGCCGCATCGAATGGCGAGATTAAGGCGGCGTACCGCCGCTTAGCGCGGTCGTGTCATCCTGACGTTGCGGGAGGTAGCGAGGATGCTACTGCTTTTATTCGTATTAATGATGCGTATTTGACGCTTTTGGATCCGGAGAAGCGTGCAGTATACGATCGGAGCTTGGTTTTACGGCAGCCATTGACTGCTGCGAGGTTTTATCGGATGTCGGCTTCGCCTTCGTCTTCGTCGTCGTTTTGTAGGTCTCCGAGGAGGAATTGGGAGAGTGATCAGTGCTGGTAGATATCTAATTAATCGATACTCCCTCTGTTTCAATGAATTGTATACATTTTCTTCGGAATGGATATAATAATTAATGTTGAAAAGGTAGGATTGAAGTTTTGTGTATAGTTGTATGTAATTAGAGGTTATGGTTGTGATCAATTATGAATATTAATGTAATTGGCTAATTAATGTAAATAAATTAGATACATATATGTATGCCTTTGGTACATTTTTGCCTTTTTGGACAAGAAAACAACATTATTAGTGTCTTTATTCTAAAATGATTCCAAAAGGCTCTTATGTTGTTGTTGATTCGGAATCAGCTTACATAAACTCATGAAGGATCTTTCAAAATCGATTTATTATAAAATTGTGTCAAGTTGATAACAAGGTCAAGTTGATAACGAAGTCTTGTAAGTTGTAACCTTGCAAATTGCAATGAATGTAATGAAAACCTTAAAACACCGGCATTTTAAAACTAATGAAGGTCTTATACTCCCAAAAAAAATGAGGGCTGAATATAAATGTACATATGTGCTATACTTTAAGGTTTGAATTGAAATTCGTGAATAAAATTGTAAATTTGATGATCAAAATTAAAAGTTCGGTTCCATAGTCATGTCTGAATAAAGCGTTAAACGCCTACTGTCTCGAAAAATGTACAAGTCATTGAAATGGAGGAATTATATACTTGCTCAAATGTTGATGGAAAATCGCGAAATTGGTGGTGGACACTGGTATTTTAAGAGAATTGTCTGAGTGAGAATGTCGACTAGTTTGAAGTCGTAGTCAATTTGGAGTTATCCTTCAACCAACGTTATGGGGAAAGAAAGGCATGAGATATTGTAATATCTCGTTAATGAGTTATGTGTGGTCTATAATTTTGCTTAGTACAAAAGAAAAAAAATCACATATTTGTTATTTATCCCATTTCACCAATGTTATTTTAACGGACGGGAGAAGCATAAATATCAGATTTACATATCATACATTCATATGCCTCTTTATATTATGCTTCATCTATTCTGGTGATTAGATATCATTTTGATGTATATTATTCAATAGTTAAGTATTCCGTAGAATCAAATTGACAATAATGTACTCCGTAGACTCGGGTCTTTATGTTAAAACAAAGTACTTTGTAATTATTACTGAATAAGAATAGTATTAGATTGACTATATCCCCATAAAGCGGACAATAATGTACACACACTTTTATTGGGTCTTAAAATTAGTCTTGAAAAATCAATACTCAACTTGAAACCAATGAATTGCAAGATGTGAGCGGGTAAACACTGGGTCTCATATATTACTGGAAAATAAAAAGATTTTTATGCCTCTGAACACAAAATTGGAGATAAAGTGAAAAAATTGACGAGTTTGAATCGAATTTCAAAATAAAATATTTGATTTTAAAACTGATTTTGGGTCTGGGCCTCTCGGGATATACATAAGCTTAGGGTAAAATTATTGATAGTTTTGAGATAAGACTTTGGGTGAATTTTGACCTCACTTTCAAAGGAAATTATCCAATGAGTGGATCACATGTGTTATTTTTTTTTTTTTTTAAGTTTGTAAAAAAAAGAAGTGAAATGGAATAATAGAGTTTGAGGTGAATCTGGCTGATAATGTATAATGTCTAAGTTGAGTCTAAACAATAAAGAAATAATAAAAGTTAGTGGAAAGCTAATGTGGTAGAATTTTAAGACGCTAGTGAGTCTTACTGATAATTTTACCCTTAGTTTTGTGTTTTTTTTTTTGGAAAAAAGAACCAGGGAATCACGAAATTAATTTGTTACTAAGTGGATAGATCCCCTCCAATTCTAAAAGGATTTTAGAGCTCGATGGTTCAACTATCCCAAATCAATTACCAACAAAAAATTTGGGGGAAATGCAAGGCTGATATCAAACATTTATGTGGCTTATGCTTACACGGGGATGTTTTTCAGAAATTTTAGCAAATAGTGTACAAGCGAAAGTGCAATAGAACCCTTTGATTTTCTTCAAATCCCTTATGCACTATGTTAGGCGGTTAGACCTTTGATTTGCAATAACCGAACCATCCGGTACTTTTCAAAACCGGAGAGGATCAATTGGCGTTTCCTATATGTGGTTGATATTCGTACAATATACCACACACTTTCCATTGGTTATGTGTAATAGCGACCTTTGATTTTTTTTTTCAAGGCCCTTATGCACTATGTTAGGCGTTTGATTATCTTCAAGGCCTTCATGCACTATGTTAGGCCTTTGATTTGTCATAATTGGACCATTCAGTATTTTTTAGAACTGGAGAAGATTCATATACGTTGTGTGTATGTGGTTGATACTCGTACAATATATCATGCACTTTCCGTTGGTTATGTGGTTGCATTACTTGCATAACAATCTCGTTTGGTGGAGTATGAATGGTAGAAGGCGGTTGCGTATCAATGTCATTTGTTGAAATATGAACAGTTGAAATCTTGAGTAGGAAATGAATTTTTTTTTTTTGGTTTTGTTTGGCATTCCATCTCATATATTCATTTGCACACATCACCTATCTACTAAAAGAATAAGTGATTTCTATTATTTTTCTGCAAAAAAACATATTCTAAAAAATGGAAACGAATGATAATTATGTTTATTCACTAAATAAGGAAACTAAAAATTACAAATTCATCTATTATATTTTCATTAAAATTAATATTTTCATCAAATTATATTATTTTTAATACACTCTAAACGAATGATAATTATTTAAGTACCGTGCACATAATGCACGGTGTCTAAACTAGTTAACAAATAAAATAAATAAACATATTCTGTATCTGAAAATAAGAGATACTAAACTGAAATAGATGACTTTCGCCTATTCCAAAATGTGTAGTGTATTAACTCGTTTACAGTTTGTGCTTTACACCGATTGTAGTTGAATTCAATCACCGACTGTTGAAAAATATTTCATTGTACTCTCTTAAAGTCATTTTATGATATTCTCTAATCTTTTTTTTGTCAAATGTAAATCTAAAACCGTTTTATATATTAGAATACAATTAAATCCGTTGACACTTCAAAGGAAATCAACCTAAGAGAATGAAGATGATCTTGGGAGATAATATCTTGCTAATTAGCCAATAAAATCAAGTTTGTCAATGATGAAAATAATGATTAAGTTAGTTGATTGATTAATGAATAACGCAATTTATTTTCGCAGTACGTTTTTTACTCACTTCAGTACTTTTTGTCTCATATTTTCCATTTGTTTACCCTTGCCTACAAAATAAGTAAATCTAATTCTTTGTATTGTTAATCCTACCTCCTCTCAAAATTAACAAATATCTTCAATTAGAAGTGATAATTTGATTAGAGATCAAGTATTAACATTACTTGTGTCAATATTAATAAGTTAATGGTTTTTTCTCGTTTTTATGGATTTTTTTAAAATTAATTTGGGGATTGTGTGAAAACTAATCTAGGGTTTATGGTAATTGGTGGTGGCCACCTGGTGTTTGCTGGTGGTGTGCGTCGACGGAGTAAGGGGAAGGAGAGTAAGTGTGGTCTTCCGGTGGCCGGCTAGGAGCGGGAGAGTGAGGGTTGTGGGAGCGGGAGAAGGAAGTTGTATGAGGATGATGAGTGGACGCATGGCGGGGACGGGAAAGGGCGCCGGCGCTCGGTCGTTCTCAGGGGGGTTCCAGTTCCGGTCGTCGGTAGTGGGCTGACTGAGAGGGTGGTTGAAGGTGGTGGTGTATACAATACGCAGATTGTTTGTTGCTTGTTTTTTCTCCTTTTTCTTTTATTTTTCTCAATGTAGTACAAACTACATTTGATTGTGATACAATTACCCAGTACCTTAAATTGGATTTACAGTACATAAATGTTACATTTGCAGAAGACATTATTGGTTTAGCGGTACATTATTTTTACATTGCGTTATTGTATACATTACTTTAGTTTAATGACTCATTATTATACTAAATTAAAGTAAATACAATACGCAGTACGAAATATACAAATACGTACTATTTGTGCAATATCGGCAAAATGACAAAAATTAATGCACTTCAACAAAAAAAAATTAAAAGAAAAAATAATGAATCATGCAGTACTACGGTGGCTGATGGTGGCGATGGTGAGAGAGAAAATGGAAGGAGTTGAGAATTAAGAGGAAGAATAAGTTAGAGAGAAGTTAGAAAGAGAATGAGAGAGGGAAATGACAAGGGTATAACGGTCAAAAATGTACTGTATGAGTAAAATGCGTACTGCGAAAATCAACACCCATGAATAAAATAAACAAATTAGTTAGAGTAGTTTTTTAATTGTGAAAAAATAAAAGGATCTAGTGCTTGTAAAAAGCACTACCAAGAGACTCGGACTCATCTATTACACAAATGCTGTCAACCTGAGACTAAAGGAGTTAAATTCCTAAAAAGGACTAAATGAGTGATCTACAATATTTGCATTACCCGATTCAGACTCATGTTTATGGTGGATTAGGGAGGAGAATATGAATAGGCTTTACCTTTGAGAAACCATTTCGAGTACGAATTGAATAAATTCAATCGACAATAAGTTGAACATCCTAAAAACCATTCCGAAAGGGAGAACGTTTTGACATTAGTATCACTCCCTGTGATCTTGCTAGTTCCAGCTATAATACGGAGCATTGAACAGCAACATGACTTACAAGTTACAAAATCACCCGTTATCTACTAGTCTTGTGCAGTTACCGCCTTATCAGGGAGATCGTAATAGTCCGGACAGCATATCCTCTTCCTAACACCAAGCTTTCTTCTATATAAAGTTCCAATGCTGTATAACGACACATACAAAAATTCTCCTCCTACAGAAAACAATGTGCCACTATTAGAATTCGCTGATGAATCACAAAAACTTGAGTATCTTAAATATACCATTGCGGAAATATACCCGTTTGAGTACGTCTTGAATATTTTAAAAACATCATTACTTGGACGTGTTGGAAACATAAATTGAAAAAGAGGCAATAAATATCGTCAACCTAAAAAAGCGGTGTTGAAATTCGAGGGGGATGGTTTATGACCAACAACAATAAAACGAGAAACATTAAAGCCAAACAACACGGCCGTATCAATGGTCTTTACCTTTGTGCTGCAAAAAAACATAGTAAAGATTATTGTTGGAAAAACCAATAATGAATAAAGCCAAGCAGTAACAAACTAACAACATTATGATAGAACTAAGAGCAATAAGAAGAGTAGTGACTGCCATATCCATTGTTTTCCAACAGAGGGTCTTCTCAAAGGCAAGCAATGAATCAAGTAAGCGGTAACAAACTAACAATAGTCATCACTGAGTGTCTAAACTGCAACACTCACCTTTGTAAGTTTGTAGCCTCTAGATCCTCACTTCCTACAATCGTGATCGCAACGACTTATCCTTTTTTTTGAAAAGCAAATCCAGATGCACATCTAAATAGACAACTCCAAAGAGATAGGAAATGGGCAAGGACCAAGGGGGAAGTAGCAAGGATTTTCTCATTTCTCTTCAAAAAACGCACATTTCAAGATGGCATCATCGATCATGAAGCAAGTAGTTCACACTTGACTTCACACAAAGTGATGAATTAGGACAGCACTGCAGGTTTTGAATTGAACCAAAAGCTACAAACAAACCTGAAGAAAATGTTTTGTATAAATGGTAACATTTTTGTTGAATAACCCCTTGGAGACGAATTGCTCATATACAAGATGTGAAACTTCAAACAGTCATTTGCACTTAAAGATGCAGAGAACAATCGTAATTTTAGGAAGCTTCAGACCGTCAAAATGAGTACAAAAAACATCTTAAGAACCACTTCAGATCATTTGTACCAATATTTATACTCATACTACCCAGCATGTACGGTCATTCATTCATATAAGA
The DNA here is from genome assembly GCF_048544455.1 of Silene latifolia. Lineage (NCBI taxonomy): Eukaryota > Viridiplantae > Streptophyta > Magnoliopsida > Caryophyllales > Caryophyllaceae > Silene > Silene latifolia. The sequence goes on from NC_133531.1 coordinate 16,165,623, forward strand.
AAGTTTTGCAGATGTACATCAATTTATCTGACTTCATGTTAACTCTAAAGAATGACAGCGAATTTCATATATATCAGCTTATGCAGCAAATAGTCAGCAGTGGTTTTAACATAGGCAGCTGTATAATCGTAAAAATGGGTGAAGAATTCTATTAGAAATCAACAATCACGAAAAATCTCTAAATAAATGGGAGAAAGGAAGATAAAAGTACCTATGCATACCATAATGTAAACACGGATCTGAAATATTCAAAGACATACACAGCCAAGGAATGCCAAAGGAAAAAGCAGATAAGGCAATATGCTAGAATAACACGAATTCCAGCTTCACAAAGAGGAACATCATCATTCACATAATAAAAGAAATGACAAATTCTTTTAAGTTAATGATGTGTCACAAGAAGAGCATAGTGGGACACGAGATGGAACACAAAATGGGACAGAGAACCCGCTCTCCTCAAAGAGCAATAGGCCAGGTATGATCGCAATTGATATATTCAAGATTGGTTGACTAACAGCCAGAACTCTCTAATTCATGGGAAGGACCTTAAATCACGGGATCCGTATCCTGTGGACAACGCCAAGCTCTCTGAATACGTTTCCAAGTAAAAATGAGAACTCAGTGATATTTTCAGCGGCTCCACTTTGCCAATAGCTATATTATAAGTCTTGTCCCCGCAAACAAAATAGCCGCCATCAGTCTCACAGTAGAGCACCTTTCGACATTTTACATAGCACAAATTGAATACTTTAAAACCATCCCAACTTGATTTTCCTGAAAACCGTAGAGTCCATGGCCCCTTTTCGTTGTCCTGATCTAGCACCCATATGCTGCAAGTTATCGGAGAAATACGGAATATAGCTAGTGATTCCCCAAGAAGAAACAGAAACAGAAAAAAGCATTTTTCATCCACACTAAAAGGTAGTTCCAAACAGGTGATACTTTCCGTATCAAAGTCAAAGGAACAAAGGTGAGTTAATAATCTCCTTTGTTTATCATTATTTCCAAGCCAGTATGTTGCCCCTCGGAAGAAAACAGCAGTTGATAAATTACAAAACAGCCCATCCATACTAATAATGTTGAGATTAGTGAAATTGACAGGATCATTTCTGACGGTCCATTGTCGATTACTGAGAGTATAAACTGCGAGTAACATTTTTTTACCCTCTTCACCCAAAGTATCATCAACTTTAAACTTAAACGCAACGACTTTATAATCCTTACTACGAGGCGCAATCCCAAACAAATAGCAATTAAGGCCGTCGAGGAAATAGGGGCGAAATGGGCAAGTGGGAAGTAACAACGATTTGCGAATACAAGGGTTCCACAATCTCAATTCTTCCTCCTGGTTATAATTATATCTAAATTGAGCTACTAAAAGCAACCCATTACAGCTAGTTATAATACGGTACTTGTACGAATGTGTTCTAAAAATACGATCGAATATACCAAGAGTTTGAGCATCGCGAACTGTCAATAAATACCCTTGATCGCCAGAGCATCCCATACCCTCGAGGGCTACCAATAATCTATTATTTTCAGAATTGAATTGGGAATGTTGGAAATGAATTTGAACGAAATTAGGGTTATCAATAATGGAACGCCAATATTTACATACGCACCTGAATTTTAATAGGGTTTTCGCCGGAAATTTTGACAAGATCTGATTCCAAACTTCAGGTGGTAAAAATTTGGATGACGTAGTGGGATTTTTACTTCTCTTCATTGTTTTTACAGCAATTAGTTTCGCAGTAAACGGCGAGAAGCTGGGGATGGGCGATTAGGGATTTAGGGATTTTGGGGGACGGAAATGGTATTGCCTTTCAATTGATTTTAAAGATGCAATGGAGTAAATCAGTAAATGCAAATGAAATGCTTCGAAAGTGCGTTGATAGGAATCCGATGTTTGGGGATGTTTGGGGCTTGGGGTGAGCAAGTTTAGGTTCGGCCCGGAGTTCATTAAAATGGAGCGGACTTGACTATTTGATCTTGACTTAATCCCAATCGAATTCTTAGATTAGGTTTTCGGTCCTTGTCTTTTGGAGTTTTGGTTTTCGGTCTGATCTGATTTTACGCCGATTATTTTAGGTTCGGACTGAATGGATGATATGACTTTCACGTCTTTTTTTTAAAACTTTGTAGGTGAACTAAATATTTTACGCTAAAATCTCACTATAAAATCAATTATAGCAATTATTTAAATTAAATAAATAGTTCAAATACCTATGTTGTTTGATTTGATGAATTTAAAATTCAATAATTATACACTAAATAGCGACAAATCGTATTTTTGGTCCATTTTGGTCAAAAATCAGCCCGGACAGAAAAATTCGGGTTTGCTTCGATCCAAGACCGAAACTTTTAGGTCGGGTCTTCGCTCCACTAAATTTATTTTTTCGGTTTTCAGTCCGATCCTCCGGTCTGTTTTTGAATCGATGCTCAACCCTATCTAGACCCCGCAAAACTAATCCGAATATCCGATCCATATTTGACCTGTAGCACCTGAGATTGACTCGTAACTTAGATTGACTCGATCAATATTATCCGACCGAATGTTTATTGTACTCCCTCCTATTCTTAATAACCCTCCCTATTCATGAAGGGCACGGGAATTAAGGGAGGGGGGGTATTATATGGTAAAGTTTGTAGTGGGGTAGGAGATTTGATAGATGAAAGGTATTGTATGATTAAAATCAATACATCTATCTATCTATATTAATAAAGGAAGCTTTTTTCGAGCGATTATAGAGAGTCCAAGGTTTACGAACTACTTTCGAATTATTATAAAATATAAAAATTAAAAAAATATTTAAGAGTTCTTATAAGATAAGAAATAGAGTTTAACTATAACAATAAGATAAGAAATAGAGTTCAACTACTCTTTAAAATAACTTTGTAAAACAACTTTGTAGTATAAATACTGTATATAGACTTAACAAACAAATAATTTTTCTGATCCAATTTATTTTAAATTGCACGCTGATTTTTGTTTTGTTTTCGTATGCGTGCTGATAATTTATTTGTACTAATGGTATTTTATGTAATTTATTTGTACTAATGATATTTTATGTTGAAATTTCAGGTACCAAAAGGATTAAAAAGTTTGTTGAACTCATAGATGGAAAATTATCAACTAATCTATCTAAAGGTATGGTCGATTTTTTATAATAATGTACACACAATTATCTCTAAAGCATCTTTTCAAGTTACAAAGCTTGGGGTATGTACTCCCTTGCCAAACACACGCACTGTCGTTTTAGCTACTAACTATATAACCATTTGTATATAAGATGGATTACACGGTTATCCCTTTCTCTAATGTTATATATACTTCAATGACTTTGCTTCTATGAGTACCATTAAATTTCTATCTATTATTTTCACGTAAATTTTTTTGTATATGCTTGCATCTACGAGTATCATTAAATTTCTATCTATTATTTTTACGTAATTTTTTTTGTATTATTATTTTACAATACGATCTAATTTTGTAGTGTACTTTTCCTGATTTTTCAGGAAAGGAGTGGAATAATTGCAACCTCAACAATCGGCCGGTGATTACATTATTATTGTACTGTAATTGTTTTATTATTTGTTATTATTTTTGTTTATGAAACTATTCTTGCTTCTTTTTTTATGATTTTTATGAGTGTCATGATGGTTAGTTCATTCTAGATATATTTGTGATTAATAAACTTCAATTGTATATTGTTTAAGACACTTATTATACGTTTGTCTTAAAGTTGCAGGTGTTCATATAATCGTTCAAAGAGGCGATTAGTACTAGGTATTAAAATAATGAGGTAGGTATGATTTTTAACTTTTAGCGACATACTCTGTACATTGATGTTCAATACATATTTAAGCAAGGAGTATATGATTTCCATAATTATCAATCTTTATTCATATAATGTAAATATGCTTATGACGATTCTTTTCTTGATCAATTACTGTTACGAGATATCGGTATATGTCGAGATATCGACATATTCATATTTAGGAAATACGGTATCGTGATATATCGTAGAGAATAATATTGATATTATATTTTATAGCGTTTCCGTTAATAGGAGATCCTAAGTCTACTATATATACGACATCTTATTGTATTGGTAGAACAACGAACGATTATTAATAATAATACGATTTCCTCTATGCTTTCCCCTCTCTTCGATTTCTAATAATTACTTTGCAGGAAAGGTTTTATAATTGTCGTTGTGAGTTTATTTTTCCGAGTTTTATAGATAGATTAACTTTTTTGAATGAGAAAGTGTCCATTATCTTTTATTATTTTAGAGTTAAGAGAAATTATTAGCTAGAGATAATGTTTTGAGAGACTGATAACAAACTACAGTTGAGATAAGAAATATTTGGAAAACATTTGACATAAAAGAAAACAATGGCAATACTGTATTAGGAGCACATAAAGAACAAGCACGACATTGGAACGAAGTATTAGTAAACAGGAGTAATATTATACCAAAAAACTGGTTTGAGAGGATCGACAAGAAGTCTTTATAGAATTTCCACTTAGAAAAAGAAAATAATAACAATACTTAAATTGGAAGACATTAATATGACCATGGCTCGCAATATCACTACAATGCAAAATGTCTAGCTCTTCGTTGCCCCTCGGTTGTCCCCGAAGTGATTAGGTGCTAATGAGTAAGGCCATAATCTTTAGTCACGAAGTACAGATACATAACTATAAAGGTAAACAATGAATGAAACACTCATAAATGAAATAGGTAAATAAATGACCGGGACGGAGGGACTATAATATAGTAAAAAAACAAGATGTACGGGACGGAGGGACTATAATATAGGTAAATAAATGACCGGGACTATAATATAATAAGGCCATAATCTTCGTCTTAACTATTTAAAGAAGTGATTGGGAGGAAGGGAGTACTTATTAATGTACTATTATCACATATGCATCAATTTGTATGTCCTCATCATTCTTTACTTCAATTTTGCAGGTGGGTTTGATTTTCTGTCCACATCGACATGCTTATAACGAAGTAAATTTAGATCGGCTATAATACTATTCTAACTATCTACATGTTTAAGAGTCGTAAATACAGTGGAAGTATACCTTATTGCGAATTAAAATTATATACCGTACTAATTAGTGCCATTTGAGCTTTTGTAGCCATTATTAAGGGGTATAATCAATCAAAATGATTATTAATGGGTATATAATCAGTTAAAATGATTCAAGAGCTCACAGGGGCGTAGTTAAATTCAATTTCCATGGAAGGAGCGAGTTTGAATAAAGCAGAGTTGGGATTTAGAACTTACAGTAGTGTAGTAATTTACAAGTATAACGTAGTAGTACTTACCAGCGGTTCATCAACAATATATTACCAGAAGCCCGTGTATTGCACGGGTATTAAATCTAGTACATATATATAAAGCAGAAACTTTTCGAGCGATATTAGAGAGTCCAAGTTTTTTGAAATCCTAACAAGAGTAGATTTCGAAAAAAATTTGATAGTCCAACTTTTTTAGAAATCCTAGCAAGAGTAGATTTCGAAAAAAATTTGATAAATAAAATAAAAAATTTAATGAATTGAAATCCTAACAAGTGTAGATTTCAAAAAAACAATTAATAAATAAAATTATCCTAAGAAAAGTAGATTTCTTATTGAAAACAAATCTTAATAAAATTATTTTAATATAAGTAGATTAAAATTATCACATAAATAATGGACATTCGTAATAGTTCAAGTTATCATTTTTATTTTTGCCCCACTTATGGTATCATACATTTGTAGTTTGTATTCTAACATTAAAATAAATTTAAGAAGCTGGCGGATAAATAATGAATTTATTTGATTAAAGTGTCATGTTAATATGATGTTATGTAATCTTACGTAGTTATACGGAGTATAAACTACGGTTCCATCAAAATATAGTCACTAAATAATCATTGGGGTGTGTATATAAATCGTAAATGTCTCCATATACATTCAAGTGATCAATGCATATAAAACAATGCACCGAGCTATATATGTTATTATTTTTGTTTCATCAATTTACTCTCTATAAGAATGTTGAGATTATTAGGTGAAGAAATGAAACCAAAAAGAATTGAAGTAGAATTTGAGAGTTTGGACAACTCAAAGCTTTTTTGTAACAATGGAGCAACTCATAGTATTATTCATATGATGAGTTGCTGATCATTTCTAAACTCACGTATTAGCCTAGATTTCAAATAAGAGTAAGTTTAAAAGAGTCTTAATAATTTAGACTACTAATTAGTAAAGGTCTCAAGAGTGAACAAATGTTATGGTCATTAATTAATTAAATAAAAAAAATGCGCATTATGTTTTAATTTAACCAAATTTTGCTTGTGCACTACGTAGTATTTACTCAACTATGTATATTTGGTTTTAGTATTGGTTTTACATACTAAGTAGAATTCTATTTTATACATTAAATTTATATTTACTTAGATTTCTATGTATATAGGGGTAAAATTTGAGATAGATGATCAAAGATTATGAGGCTTTGAAAGTTTTTAAAGTATATTGATTTTTTGAATTTTTGATGTATGTCTATATTTTACTAATTAACTGAAAGGTAGCTGATATTTTGGTAGAACGATATAATAAGTACTCCATATTTTAATATTACAAATAGAAGGGTTAAAAAAGTTGGTAGCTTCCTCATATGTTACTCTTATTTTGGTAAATAATTTATCTACCAAATATTTATAAAAAACTAAGATATATAAATGAAATTTTGGTCAAATAAGCTTAGCTTATTTCTTGGAAACAGGGCCTAAATATGAGATTTTTCATGATCTCCGAACCATGCTCATATCAAATTGATTTGTTTTTTATGTTTTATTCTGGCAATCTTTACTTGCTTTTGAGCCTATTGTTAGGAGTTGATCTCAAGTTCTTTTTTTAAATTTTTTTTTTTTAAATTTGATTAATAGAATAAATAGCTATTGGTTCAGAATAAATATTAGCAATTAGACATTGTAACGCAAAGTACGTCGTATATACTGTTCATCATCACGTGGAACAGAATAATAAGTAATTGGTTCAAAATAAATTAGCTAAGAATAAAAATGGATAACTTTACCATAAGAAAAAGAAAATCTGATAAAAAAAGAAATCTATCATAAGTGTCCAATTATATCGCATTTGTTTTCGATTAAGCGAATATAAATAAAGTTTTAGGGTCAAACTGAATTTTAAATCATGTCAACCATGAGATTTAAACATGGGTACAAATAATATCGGAATATTTAAGAAAACTATAGAATAAACGAGTATATAACATTTAAATGGAACAGAACTATTTTAAGATCACCACAAGTTGAGGCGGTTATGGTTTTGAAAACCTTTCCCGCGACAACTAGGGGCATGTAATTTTTCTACTAAATACGGGTATGAGAAGGTCTACATCCGTCATGTCCCCTCTTCCGTATGACATCTTTGCTTTTAGGAGTCGTTTTTTTTTTTTTTTTTTTTTTTTTGGCATGTGAGACTTGAGAGAGTTTTTTAGTCGGATTATATTTTGGGAGCAAAATTCATTACTTTTAGGAATTGACTAAATGTACTTAATTCTCTTCGCAATGATCGTTTGTATTGCTTTTACACAATCATCAATGGGGTAGTTTGACCATGATTTTAGACATATTAATGGTCAAAGTTATTCAAGTTTGACCCCTAAGAAACAAGGTGGAAGATGTTTAAGAAAAGAAGGGAGTATCCAAGATAATTTTTTTAATATAACTAATAATGATTTGTTTAAGAAGCAAGGTGAGTCTTTGAACAAGTGTGGTATGGCAATTATGTTGTTGAGAATTGAGGAACATTAACTACGTAAGAGGATTATATAACGGGATCTGTCTTATTATCAATCGTCTTGGAATATTCGTAGTAGAAGGGAAGATAATTACAAGTTTGAAAGTCGGCAAAATGTACTTAACCCGAAGATAGTAATGACTTTTTCAGATGCAAAGATTCATTTTATTCTTTAGCGGAGATAAGACACATTGAGGTTGTTCTACGCCATGACAATAAACAAGAGTCTTGGATAGTCACTTAATCATGTTGGAATTTAAGTGTCGAAACCGGCATTTAGTAATGGTCACCTTTACATAGAAGCGTTAAAAACAACGTCATCTGAGGGATTTAGGTTCTCATTGATGATAGAGACCAAATGTATTAAGGCTACACGAAGAACATTGTTTACAAAGAAGTTTTCACAAATTTACAAAATTAGGTGTCGTATTAAATATTTTACATTAAACTTCAAAGGATAAGTAGTCTTAAGTATACATAGTCAAAGACTATTTCGGTAAAAAAAATGATGGTGCGTAAAACAATAAGAATGATAACTCTATAGTTCAACTATATCTCTGAATGTTATACAAGTGATGTAGTTAATACCAAATGCTACAACGTTTTTTTTTTTTTGCGTTTTTGTTATTGTAACTGATGATTAATCGATCCTCATCTAAATCAACCGCCGAAATTTTGTTTGCTCCCATTTCCAGCATGATTTGACTTTTTGTTAAATTTAAAATTTTTCTTTTACTAGACCATGGTAACTTAAACCAACGCTTTCTACGTTGCCATAAAATACTAACTTGGTAACCCAACGATTTTAGTGATGTCATAAACTACTAAACGATGTTGTCAAAGATGAAACTACTAAGTGTCCCTTGGCCCTTGCATCCTATTTAATAGAATCACAAATATTTTTGATTGTTGTTTAGAGACTATAATTCTGTTGAAGTTCATTTTGGATTTGATTTTGCGAAAAATATATAGGGAGAAAATACTCTTAATTGTAAATAGTCAAGGTAAAATTAAATGTTATGTTGTAAGAGTGTTAACATTTTCTCTGAACATACTAAATATATATAATTTTGACACCTGTTGTTTTACATGACATTGATATCATTTTTTTTAATTAAAAACAAGTCGTGTCTGTAACAATGAAGAAACTAACAATATACTATAACTATGTCACTTGATATTATACAATTGAATGACAACTTTGATGCTAAAAACACTAATAATTCATCGGTATTCAACTAAACCAACCACAAATGTTTTTTCCATCAATGATTCAACATAGTTGAACTTTTTTTTATCAACTTTAGTATATGTTTTTACATATAATCCTATTGGGAGCTCCGTGCATCGCACGGGCTTTCCAACTAGTAAGTATTATTTTGGGGTAAAGTGATTAAAATAAATATTGTTGTGGGGTAAAGGGATTAAAATAAAATAAAGTATGAGTATTGTGGAGTATTGCTGTGGGATGAGGTGATTACAATAAGTATAAAAGTTTGTCAAATAAGGAAATAGGGAGAGTATTGTGAATAGCCAAAAAAAGAAATATGGAGAGTTATTTAGAATAGGGGGGGGGGGGGAATATTATTTAATTAATGGAGTTTTTCTTATCATGAAACTAATAATACCAAATATAGTACTCGTATTACTTTCTACGGGTATGCATAAAATAAAAACTTCTCAATTTTAAAGAAACAAAAACTTCTTTTAATAAGCGCATTATATCACCGATAAGAATCGAATCTCCAGCCTCATGTTAAAGTAAGAATATTCTTCTCCTCACTTAAACAGAGTTAAACTAACTCTCTTGCTCTTAGACCATCCCCAAGCAAGGTCAATTGGTAGGTCATGACCTTGCTTGGGTCAAGTTAATTACAAATTAAGAAGAGGATTAGGATGACCCAAGGTAGAGAAGGTCAATTTGTGACCTAAGGTAGAGTAAATTGACCCATAAATTGACCCTTCATGTGTCACAATTTTATTGGTTACAACATTTAAAACCAAAAAAAAGAAAAAACTAAATAAAGTTGAAGTAAGAGAAAGGTTTTGGTAGGGTAGTGAATACGGTAGATGATTGGAAATGTTGGAAAGTGGAAAAATGATTGGGTTGGTGATCTAGGTCGTGATTTTCTGCTTGGGAGGGTGAAAGTGGGTCAAGATTAATAAGATGTGATTAAGAGAAAAATTCCGATTGACCCGATTAAGTCGACCTTTTGCTTGGAGATGGTCTTAGAGAAAGTAAAATTTCCAGTTCCCAATAATATGAACGGTGTGAAGTGTGAAGCAAACATTTAAATTTGTTAGAAGACACGGGGTTAATTTTACCAACGGAATCCACCACCGTGTTTTTGCATGAGAAAAAACGAGTTGCAAAAAGAGCTACAGGGAGTGATGACTGATGCCATCGTTGATAATATCCCCTGTACTTGTAGCCATATTGCGCCGTAGCTGCGTTAATATCTCCGATTGCATCGCACCCCACCCAAAACCTTCAATCTAGTTCATATAGAATCACTCGCCATTCAACAAAAGTAGAAAAGCAGCTAAAAAATATGCTAACAATTAATAGTAAAACTGGCCAATTAAAGTAGAAAAGTTTAGCAATCAATGTTTCATACTCCCTAATCAGCTCAAGGCGAAACTCTGTAATGTACTAATGTGTGAAAAGACGAGATTAAACTTAACCATAAGCTACAAACAACAGACCTGCAAAAAATGTTCTACATAACTGATCAATTTGAAATTCTCCAGAACATATCAATCGACAAAGTCAGATCACTCGTACCAATACAGATTAGACTCGGAATGCAAGCTCATTCATTCATATAAGATGGATTTCACAGATGTATCGCAAGTTATCTGGCTTCATTCACAGATGTATCGCAAGTTATCTGGCTTCAGTGTAAATCTAAAGAATGACACTGGTATCATATTTATTGCAGAGGGTTGGTTACATTGAGCCACCAAAAAATGAAATGAAATAATCAATAAATTAAAGTGATATCTGTAAGAAGTAAGCTAAGATTAGACTAAAAACTGAAATGGGAAATGGGAAGTGGGAAGGGACATAGGGGAATTGAATATGTAGAAGAGGAAAAAAAACACCAGCAGGAAAAGTATGGTCAACTGTCAGCAGCATTTTCCATAGAAAGTGCGACAAAGTATCGCTTTTAAGCATATCTTTTTAATGAAAGAACCACAGAGTTGAGTAAGACACAATATACTGGCAAATAATGAGCAACACCTACATGATTACCACATAATACATAATCATATGCTTATGAGCAACCAGGACATAAAGCATTCAAAAATCAACCAAAAACAGTAACATTTCAACATACCATGTAAATTTACCGTACCCGCCGCGTAGTCCTCAACCGTTGATTACGATGACTACGCCGGAATCGCTTAGGCTTCTGCAGTCACCCTAATTCTTCAACCTAAGGTTCCAAAGCTATCTAACGACTCATAGTTTCCCCCAAGGGCTAGAAATGCTGATTGGTAATCATACAAGAATTCTCCCCATAAAGAAACGATTAGCCACTATTGGAGTGTTCACCTTGCTCTTTGAAGGAATGATAATACCATCCTTTACCATATTCCACAATTCCAGGCACAACTAACATACGAAATACTAAATCGCTAATGACTCCCCAAGAAGAAAATAACATCAAGTCATGTTCCATGCATTAAACCGTCGATACCAACTATGCAATCAGGTACGACAATATCAAAGTCAAAGAAAGCAAGGTGGGTCTCTATTGAGCTGCAATGTTTGGATGGCTAATATGGATCATATTCACTCCAATATGCAGCTCCTTGAAAGTAAATATAACCTATTCCCTCTATAAAATCATTGTTTAGAGAAAGCTATCCCTCGACAGATTTTGGTCCTCCACAAATCATCATTGAATAAATAGATTGCGAACGACACCTCCCTGGTACTTACAAGAAATTTTAAGACTATCACTGTCAGCGAAAGGATAAGGGCCGGGGAGGCACATATTTTTTAACAAAGGGGTTCCGAAGTTTCAACTTGTGACCAATCCCAGAAAAACCAACCCATTACAACTCCTTAGCAAGCTGTATAATTCTGAAGTTTTGAAGAGATGAGTAACTTTCCGTAATGTGAGAGCTCCACGTATTGTAACCTACTTCCTCTGAAACCAGGGTCATCAACAAAGCACCAGTCTACAGACGCACCTGAATCTAAGCAGAGTTTTGACGGACAGCCTTGGGAGAATATCCTGAGCTCACAGCTCCCCATCACCATACAATACTTAACTGCTCAACAAGACATTAAAATACAACGCAATACAAAAGTACTACAGAATAGATTAAGACAATTTACAATATTGGACAGTTCAACCAATATTCCACCATATACACATCTAATACTTTTGGTGTGTTGCATAGACAAAAGAAAGTTATTGAAGCAAGTAGTTCAAACAAACTGATGAATTAGGACAGCAGATCAGGTTTTGAATTGAACCACATGCTACAACAAACCTGAAGAAAATGTGCCATATAACTGGTTATTTATTGGTTAAATAGCCACAATGACTAGTTTGACGCGGACAGTTTGAGCTATGGACTTATGGGTACCAGTGTACCACTCTAAACAACCTTATCAACTGGCGTGCTACATTGCCACCTAATATAACAATACTGTCAATGAGGTGACCACTGGACACTAAGTAGACAATACAGTGACTAAACTGTTTACATCCAAAGGAAAAACATTGCTTACCAATTACCATAAGTTGTATACCCAACTCTTGTAACTCTCGCTTCATATTGATCTTTTCACCTTGTAAGGACAACGCACACTCAAATGAACAAACATCAGAAAACAAAAGCCCCTTGCGGACAAATCACTCATATAACAAGATGTGAAATTACTTCAAACCATCATTTGCAACTTAGAGTTGAAAAGAACAATCACATTTTATGGATTCCTAATTATTTCTCTGCTAGCATGTCAAAATGAGTACCAACAACGTCTCAAGTAACCAATTTGGATCACTTGTACCAATGATCAAAATTGATATATTCACGGCTAGTTGACTAACAGCCAAAACTCTCTTATTCATGGGAAGGACCTTAAATCACGGGCTCCGTATCCTTTAAACAACACCAAGCTCTCGGAATACGTTTCCAAGTTTAAATGAAAGCTCATAGATCTTTTGAACGGCTCCACTTGGCAACTACCTATATAATAAGCATTGTTCCCGCAAACAAAATAGCCACCATTAGTCTCACAATAGAACACCTGTTGACATTGTATATAGCACGAACTGAAGACTTGATAGCCATTCTCATTTGATTTTCCCGAAAACCATAAAGTCCATGGCCCCTTTTTGTTGTCCTGTTGTAGCACCCAGATGCTGGACGTTGCCACGGAAATACGGAAAACAGCTAATGATTCTCCGAGAAGAAACGGAAACGCAACTGTGTTTAGGTCCCAACTAAAAGGCAGTTCCAAAAAGGTGACATTTTCCTTATCAAAGTCAAAGGAAGCAAGATGAGTCAATCCATCTATTCGTTTATCATTATTTCCAAGCCAGTATGCTGCCCCACGAAAGAAAACAGCAGTTGATAGATAATAAAACAGCCCATACGTATTATTAGTGTTCAGATTACTGGTATTGAAAGTATTTCTGACAGTCCATTGTCGATTACTGAGAGTATAAACTGAAAAATACATTTTTTCATTCCCTTTACCCAGACTATTGTCCAATTCAAACGCAACCACTTTATAATCCTTACTACGAGGGGCACACCCAAGCAAATAGCAACTAAGGCCGTCGAACAAAAAGTGTCGACTGCGAAGTGGGCAAGTGGGAAGTAACAATGATTTGTGAATACAAGGGTTCCACAATCTTAATTCTTCCTTGTTATAAGTAGAACCAGATTTTTTCACTAAAAGCAACCCATTACAACTACCTATAAGACGGTAATTGTGCGAATTTATTCTAAATATGTGATCGATTTTCCGAAGAGTTTGAGCATCACGAACTGTCAACAAACATCCTTGATCTCCAAACTTTCCCATACCCTCGAGAGCTACCAATAATTTATTACTCGCATTATTTTCAGAATTGATTTGAGCTTGTATGTGAGCGAAATCAGGGTTATCAATAATAGAGCACCAAGATTTACATACGCACCTGAATTGAATTAGGGTTTTCGCCGGTAATGTTGACAAGATCTGAGCCCAAACTTCAGGTGGTAAGTAGTTGGATGACGTAGTGGGATTCTTACTTGTCTTCATTGTCTTTACAGAATTACAGCAATTAGTTTCGCAGTAAACGGCGACAGGATGAGGATGGGCGATTAGGGATTTAGGGATTTTAATTGTTCTCCCTTGTGACGGGTTACCATTTGGGACGGATATTTTGTGAGATAAAATGGTAACAAAATGGGTTAGTGGAGAAAGGGGACCACATAAATAGTGTTGCAGAGAGAGAAAAAGTGGGTATATTGTGAGGTAAAATGGTATCCGTCTTCAACTTGTGACGGATATGTCATGTCTTCAATGAGAATTTGTGTAGGGATTTTGGGTAACGGAAATGGTATTGCCTTTCAATTGATTTTAAACGCAGAAGAATACACTTATTTACTAGTTTTATACCCGCGCAGAAAATGCGCGGGTTACGCAGGTTACTTTTTAAAAATGCAAGCGACATATATATTTATATTATATAAGTATATAACTATACCGGCCGATTCTAGTTTTTATTTTTCACAATCAAAGAATAATAGTAGAATAGAGGAAATACTACGTTTATGAGGTGGCAATCATTGACACGACCCGACACGAAGTTAATTAGCAGGTTAGGGTTAAGATTTTTGACCATTTAAGTAATTGGGTTGACACGGACACGACATAAAATTTAAATGGGTCGGGTTAAGGTTGAACTCTTTTGACACGAATCCGACACGAATAACCTATTTATTTAAAAGTGTCATAATATATTTGGGTCGAGTCAATAATTCAAGCAAACAACTTAAAAATATGCATTTTCATTTATCATTTTTGGGATAATATGGCTATAAAGCTTAGTTTATTTTATTAGTTTATTGGGTTAAACGGATTAATTGGGTTAAAAATGACATGCTTAAAGATAAATGGGTTAAACAGATCGGGTTGGGTTATAGAAAAATTAAATGGGTTTGGTTAGGGTTGAAACAAATGACCCGTTTATGTAATTGGGTTGGGTTAGGGTTGGGATAGTGGTAACCCGTTTAAAGTTTACACGGACACGAACACAACACGACATAGCCTGTTTGCTAGGTCTACGTTTATCACTTAAGAAACTCATGGGTCATGGTTTGCATAATAGAGACCATAAATAGGGATCATATTTCGGTCCGTACCCATCTAACCACTCAAAATTGTCCATCAAACTCCATACAATGTAGGCTTTTATTTTTCCCCTGGTGTACCGTCAATCTGTCACTCTCTTAACCTCTTTCACTCTTTTTTTTTACGGACAATTCACGCGGTACCCTTGAACTTTGTCATTTTGCACGTGGTATCCAACTTTTTAAGTTTTTGCACATGATATCCTTGAGATTTGATTTTTAAGCACATCGTGTCTTATTTATCGTTCTTAACATTTTCAAATGAGCATAAATCATAGATCATAAATTGGAATTGACTAAATTTTTTTTCCAGATTGATTAACTTTTCGAGATCTATAAATTGATAAAACGAAAATGGTCATTTGGAAATTTAAGATGGGAGTTGTGGTTGATTTGAGATTTTCGTTAAAAAAAACCTTATAAAAAGTCAGTCGGCCGTTTTTTTTTTTTAAATCGTAGATTATGACGAGATAATTATTTTATAAAAAAAATCGGCCTATTCTGAATTCCGGTCTATGAGTTATGCGCAATTGAGTTTTTTTTTTAGTGACAAAAAGGGTATGTTGTGCATGAAAATTAAACATGGAGGATATTATGTACACAAACTTAAAAAGTTGGGTACCACGTGAAAAATGGCAAAATTCGAGGGTACCACGTGAATTTTCCGTTTTTTTTATAATAAAAAACCCTCTTTCATTCTTTCCCTCAATCTCCCTTTAAACTCATCTACAACTCCGCCGCCTACCTTCATACTTACCTCCATTCGACCAAAAAACATAACCAGCAATCCACCACAACCACACTCAATAAATCACCAGCACCTCCATATATTTATACAATTTTATCAATATTATTTAGATTAATGCTTGCATGCCTCATTTGATTGCTAATTACTGGCTAGATATTCAAGAGGAAGAGTATTTTCTTCCTTATTTTTCTATACAACTTCATCAATATGCAATTTCGTCAAATGTTATCTCAAATTTTTTCCCTTATTTTTGTAATATATATGTATTTTTTTTCCAAGTTTAATTTATGTGTAATTTTTTTTCAAGTTTAATTTTAGTATATACAAATTTTCGTTGATTTAAAAATCGATATTCAAAGCAATACGGTATTTTTATGAACACAATTTTTAGATCCACTCATTTTAATGATGGTTAAGATCTTTTTTATAGAATGTTCATAACAAATTCCTTTTGACTATAATTTTAACGGAATGCTCTAGAATCTACTCCACAGGATAGATCTCAACTTTAGATTAAAAAATTAATACCGTATTTATTAACATTTTTTTTTTTGAAAACTTCCTTATTCAAAAATATTACTTAGCTCTTGGATATTCCGAAAATTTATTATTATTTTGTCTGGTTTGTATTATAGTTGAAATCTCTCGAATCATGAGAAAATGACTATTTAGGAGAACTCAGCTTTTATACTATGTAGAACGTGGGGTAAGAATTTTTTTTTTTTTACTTTTTCAATCCCTAAAAATAAGGAGCCAATAAAAATTGCCTAAAGAACTCAACTTTTATACTATGTAGATTATAATGCGTTTATTTGAACCAAAAACATACAACTATTCAAGTACTAGAACATGGACTTACCGCCTTACCGGGATAGAGTAGGACGCCGAGAAGCTTAAAATGGTGCAAGAATTTTGCTAATTAACACGTTTATTAAAGTTTTATTTTGTCTAGTTATCCCATCCGGGGGTATTATTAAAACCCGACTTATATATGAAACAACATTGTTCAGATGAAAAAATATCAAGAAATTAGAAAAACTGTCTAGGTTTGAATAGTTAGAGACATGGGCAGATCTAGGGGTGTGTCCGGGTGGATAGGTGCCCACCATGAAATTTCGGGAAGTCTAGGTTTGAATAGTTAGAGACATGGGCAGATCTAGGGGTGTGTCCGGGTGGATAGGTGCCCACCATGAAATTTCGGGAATAAATATTTATGAAGATCAGTTATATGCATAAACCTATTGTGGCTCAGTTGGTAAAGCTTATAGTGTGTGAGGGTGTGACTTCGGGTTTGATTCCTGGTAGTTTGGTTAGTTATTTAACTTGCCAGTTATATTGACAATAAGTTAAAAATGCTTGGCTAAGGAGTCGAACCTTTGACCTCTTGTATAATATACTTACATTTAAACCATTAAGCCATTTGTATTTAGTCTTCATATTACTATTGGTATGTAATATACTATCTTTTAATAAGATGAATCAATCATCATTAATTCAAATGTACATTTATTTTAATCCAAAATAGAATAAAGAATATCATTTATTAGATTAAAAAAATTAGTCAAACTGATTATTTTTCCATTTTTACTCCATACTATTTTAGCTTTGGGAAAAAAACCCAAAATATAATTTTTATTTTTTTAAGATATACAATAACGTGTTGAATTATTTTTTTGTGCCCCCTTACACTAAATTCCTGCGTCCGCCCCTGGTTGGAGACCAATGTCAATTGTTAAACATGTTAATGATGATTGATTCGTCTTATTATGTTAGTCCCATCCATCTTATTCGTCTGATTGATCCATCTTATTATATTCGTCTTATAATAAATATATGCTAATAGATAGAGCTGTTCATGAAGGGGACGATCCATTAGGCCCGTCCCATCCGGCCCGTTATATTATCAAAAATTTACTAAGGTCCGACTCACGAACTCGCCCAAATCCCACGAACCAGCATGTCCATGGGCGAAAAAAATTATGTTAGTCTGGCCCGTCCCAAGGCCACATTTGACCACCACTACTCATAGGTAAAACATATAGCTTCTACGGAGTAATAAATTACGGAGTAAACAATAAGCTACTCAACTGAAACACAAAATTTTATTTAAGACGAATGTATCCGTCTTAACTTTAAGACAGGTAAAATAGTAAGGATAAGACATAAGTGAAATGGATGAAGAAAAACAAACACTTTTATCTTATATACTAAGTTAATAATACTTGGTCTATTTTAATATTAATACGGACTTTTCCGTCGTAAGAGAGATCGTGAGTAATACGTTACGTCAAAGAATCAGTGTTTAGGCCAAATTGCCAGCCCATCTATAAATACTATTAAAAGGCTATCCTAAAATGTTCAATTAAGTCCACGTAGACAATGCCACGTAGGATAAAAAAAGTCACGCAGACATTTGAAATCCACCTCAGCCCCATAACCCAAATGGCACATACACATTCATACCCAATTACCCCGTCTCTTATCATCACTGTTCCTACCGACAACGACAATCCCTCTTTTTCCGCTCATTTTGTTAACCGGCATTAATTTATTATTACATGGCATTAATTTAATTCATTTATCTATAAATTAATTTAGTTCACTTATCTATAATATTAAAAGAAATTATCTATATTCTTAAATGATTTTTGTATATTAAATATATTGTTTTCCCAAATTTATGTAAACGTTAGAAATTACATCAAAATTTTTGTGATAAAACATGTTAATATAATTTATAATTTATAATTAAAATTGAAATTTTTATAATAAAACATGTTAATAAATTAATTAAAACTTATTAATTAAAACTCTTCATATTACTTACCACCCACCATTTTTATTAACATTTTTTCCTATTTAATTCATTTTTTTTAATTAAACATGGAAATAAATTGATTAAAACTCTTCATAATACTTAACACCCACCGAATTAATTAAAATTTTTTCCTATTTAATCAATTTTTATAATATAATATGTTAATAAATTGATTAAAACTCTTTATATTACTTAACAGTTAATACCCATAATTTTCATTAACATTTTTTCTATTTAATTCACCTCTTGAGTTTCTCGGCAATAAATTATCTAATTAAATAATACCACAAAATAAATTAAAAATAAAATTAAAATATTGGATTTTATGGTTGTATAATGGCCATAAAACCTATAATAGTTTCTATCTATAAAATCTTATTAAAAGGCTAACAAAAAAATGTGACATTGCAAGTTTAATTGTGACGTGACAACTTTTAATATGACATGGTAAAAAAAAAAGTGATATGGATTACCAATTTAAGAAAATTAAAAAATATAAGGTAAAAAAAGTTAAAAAAAATATAAGGTATAAACACAAAAAAAAATAAAAAAAAAAAAATAAAAATTGTAAACCATTGATCTCTTCTCATAATTTTTTTTATTTATTTACCTTATTTATTTAACCATTATTTCCTTTATTTAATGAAATGACCTTTTAACTTTCCCTTCATCATTACTATATATACTCCGTATTTATGTACCATATTTTTTTATTTTTCTTTCATTCATAAAATTTTGAGAGAATTTGTAATAGAATTTTTCATATATATAACTATTATATTCACCCTAATTTTCAATTTTATTCAAAAAATAACACCTAAAGTATACATAGAAAAGTAAACTAATTGTTTCATTTTTTATTTTTCTTATGTTTTGCATTAATTTGTTATTATTTTTTGTGTTTGTATTAATATTGCAGGAGAATGAATTTCCAACTTTATTCAAAAAATTGGTAGGTAAGGTATAGCTAAAGAACTAAATTAATTATTTCGATTTTTATTTTTATTATGTTTTGAATTAATTAGAATCTTATTAGTTACTTTTTTGTATTTATATTAATATTGCAGGAGAATGAATTTTCAACTTTATTCAAAAAATTGGTAGGTAAACTATACAATGAGAACTAAATTAATTGTTTCACTTTTTATTTTTATTATGTTTTGAATTAATTAGAATTTTATTATTTTTTGTGTGTGTTTGTATTAATATTACAGGAGGATGACATACTCACATATCAATAACAATGCACGAGATTCGAAATAATGGCTATGGATCTTCTTTACAGATTTTTTTCTTGGTTTGGATGACTCTTTCATTTTTGTCAGTTTTTCATTTTTCTACAATGATGTATTAGAAATATCGAATGGTAGCAAAAATCTTTAATAAGTTGTTGACATGTTGTTGCATTATTGTCCTTCACTCTTTCCTACACTTTAGTCTCCTTTGTAACACACTTATGTTCTATTTTTACTTTATCAAACATGTCACAAATCAAATTGTTTAGCCAAATTATGATACACATGTCAATTTGATCTTATCATAGTGTTATAATATGCATAAATAGTAATTAGTTAGAAACCGATTCTTATTCTCCAATTCATTGTTTCATTTTCAATGTGTAATTAGTTTTGCTCATCTTATACTAATAATAATAATTCTTAAAGTTCACCTATAAAGTTTTGATCCTTACTTTACTCTCTTACTTTTTGTCCCATATCTAATCTTATATATACTACGGAGTATATTATTATAACACAAAATGTGATATTTTAAATATATGTAACCTTTCCTTGGAATTATTTGGAATAGTTGTTAAAGTTGCTCACATAAAAGTTCACGACCGTTCCATTGCAAGATAAACATAGGGCCAAGTACTTTAAAATGCACCAAAACGACATTAAAAACAGTATCTTCATTCAAGCAATAAAGAGGCAAAAGTCAATGTTTGTTGGTGAAAAAAACCATTCATATTCTATAATCTTTAAGCCGGTCAAAGCAATGGTTAAATAATAAAGAGACAATTGAAGAATCGCTAATTAAAGAGACAATTGAAGAACCATTAACTGAACATGTAATTGAAGAATCATTAGCAACTCAAACGAGAAAATTGAGAGTCATTGATTTTCTTTCTATAAAATCTCATCAAAATACCAATTTATATTGTCTTATTTGATACCAGGATGTCGAAACCAACATTACCCGTCCTTTGAAAACAAGGGACGACAATAGAGCGCAATTTCATGTTCTAATACTTCTATGGCGTCAAGATTGTCCATAAGACCAGAAGTACCCGAAAATTCAATTTGACGGATTGTATCCTCGCTCAAAACAACCAAGCTATTCACATTTTGGTTTGGGTACCATCCAGAATAAAAAATTTAGTGTATTAAACTTTCGTTTTAAAATACCGGTCCCTCAGTCGTGTTCATTTATTTACTTTTTTTAATTATTTGTGAGTGGTTTTTTAATTAAAATTAAACAAATGATTGAGAGGGGGGGACTACTCCATATAAGTTATTCACAAATTAAACACTTAAACACAATCAATTATAAACGATCCCGTGATTTACACGGGCTCCAAAACTAGTTACCCCATAACAAACCATATTTAACCCTCTTTATAAATACCAAAAAACACGGGCATGTTATTTCAAATGTTTTTATTAGCAAAATATAAATATACATGTTTAAGTTTATATCAAATTATATTTATGATTTTAGATTTGGTTAATAAATTTAATGTGGAGATTAAAAAAGTTTACATGGCGCATATAATTAAGATGAGATGATACTAAAAAAACAGTATATTTAAAACTTATTAAAACTTTGACGCAAATTGCGTAACAACATACACCAAATGATGAAGGGAATAATAAGTTTTATATCATAATAAACATTGAGTAATATATAAATTACACGGGACAGTATAATTAGATCATGTAATTTGGTAAAATATAGCTATGTAAGTATGTATGAATAACTAATTTTATGCTTTAACTTAACCCCTTGTAATCGTAATGTTACATTTACTTACTATATTGCATATTCATGCAGTTCGTCAAATTACGACGCTTTAATATTTTGTCGTGCTTACTTTATGAGCCTCCATATTACCATATAGGCATATATAAATAAATAAGAAGGTTGAACTCTTTTAATTGATGAGTTTCTATAAAAGCGTAAAATACCATGGTAAAAAAAATTGGCCCGGAATACACCGTTTATTAATTAGGTTGATAATATTATTAAAAAAAATTAATTAGGTCCAAACTCCGATCCCTGAATGCTTCAAAGCGACCCAAAATGGCCCGGAATAATAGATACTAAGTCATACTCCCTCCATTTAATTTTTATCACCCAATTTTAATATAATACCCCTCACATATAATAGAGAAATGAGGTGATAATTGTTGAATGGAGGGAGTATTAGTGTTATACTAGTTTTAAACCCGTGCAAAAAATGCACGGGTCGTAACTGTAGGCACTATTATTGGATACAAAAGCATGTAAATGAACGTGATTAAATGTGCAATGCGATGAAAATGTAAATAGTCCATAATTTGATATTCGACTTAATATAATTGAAATTACTAATTACTACGAAACGGAAAAAGAAATATGCTACAAATGTTATAGTACTAATGAAACTTTACAAATATTCAAAAATTTCTGTGTAAACTACGTTGGTTGTCGTATTAGATGTACGCTTGTTATTGTCGCAAATCAAAAGCTTCAGGCCTTGTTTGCTTGTAACCCTGGATATCGCGACATATAGCTGTCCATGACTGAAGACCGGTCTTGGCAGATAAATGCTCACTTGAGATAAGGACTGGCCTTGACTTTTGTTTATCGTCATCGCAAAACAAACAGCAATGGGAAATTGCCTTCTATTGAAGCGAACTGGAAATTTACTGGAATCTGAAGGCGTAAGTGTAATGCGGGCAATATGCACTTGATCACCTTTATGACTACCAGTTAAAACTGTACATCTAATTACGCGAGCCCCTAAATTTGTGACTATTAATCTGGTGCCATTGCATAAGCCACGTGATTGATCAATATTTCTAAGCAACATAACCATAGCACCTCTTTTCAATCTCAATTCATGGTTAGGGAGCCCAGGACATTTAATACTGTTCAAAAATTCTGTGGAGAAAAGGTCACGCTCACCTATAGTTGCATCATCTTTACTGACCTCATCAAAGCTTAAGTAAAGTCTCTCTGGCCCATCAATAAGTGATAACACATAATCATTTACATCTTCAACTATTTCATGAGTCGGTGCGAGTATTGCCCTTTCCTGAAGATAATCAGGGTCCCATAACCGATTTTGAAGAGCAGGATAAGTGATACCTACTATTGAGGCAATTGGATTTGTCACGTGTTGAATAAGTACATCGTCGGGGAACTCTATGTCAACTTCACCATCATTTGGACCCCCGGCCAACCCATCTCCAATTTCCAAAATCCACTCCGAGAATTTCCTTATCTCATCTACATTAGTTTCTGCACTTCCGACTTCTAAGCGCATATTTCTAGTCAATTTAAGCACCTGAAATTTATGACACGTCTTTAAAAATAAAAAGAAGGTAAAATGTTAATGAATAGAGTTTTAATACCCATTTGTTATAAAGTTTTGAACATACCTTACATGAACTCCACAAATATGATGAACAAAGAGACGCATGCACAATGTCAGCTCTGCTACCTTTTTGAACAACTGGTAGTGTTTGCCGAAAATCGCCACCAAAAACTACCACTTTACCGCCAAATGGTAGTGTTGCATTACGCGCATCTACAACACGCATCACGTCTTTTAAACTTTTATCAACGGCCTCGAAGCTATGTTTATGAGTCATCGGCGCTTCATCCCATATAATGAGCTTCGCTCTGATCAACAGTTCTGCTAAATCACTACCAGGTTTAATTCTGGGGCAAGTGGAGTTCTCGGTCACGTTTAACGGAATGCCAAGTCTCGAGTGCGCTGTTCTACCACCAGGTATCAACGTTGCTGCAATTCCGCTAGATGCAACGGGCAAAACAATTTCACCTTGACTTCTCAAGGCAGCACACAAAGTTCGCCATATGAATGTTTTACCAGTCCCCCCATAGCCATACACAAAGAACATCCCTCCTTGATTAGATGCAACAGCTTCCATAATTTGATTATAGACTGACCTCTGCTCATCAGTCATTGAAGAGAGTTGAGAAGCGTGTTCTGCCTGCAACGATTCTCTGTCATAAGACAACTCATCCATGACCAGCGTGTTCCCGTGATGTGACGTCGATGTATCCGGTAGGGGCATTCCTTCAAATCTTTCTAAGCTACTCCCATTTAACTGGAGTGATTCTTCGATGTCGATCAAAGCATAATTTTTCAATTCCTCCTCGGTTAGTTCTAAACCTGTAATGATTTTTGTAGTGTCATCATAACGTATTATTAAGTATTATGTTATATTTTTGATATACATACGTAAAAATTATAATAACTAACATCATGTGCTACGAATATAAATTAAATGAATAATAGATAAATCGTCAGATTTAACGATACCTGGGTTATGAAAAATACTGCGTTGCCTGCGAAGGATATCATCTGATAGAAGAGGCCATGTTTGCTCCCAGACTCTGATTGGCATGGCCAACGTCCCACTTAACAATAAAGTCGCAAAAAGATTTCTAAGATAAAATCCGGACCCCCATTCGCTTGCTTGATTTATCGCATCAATGTACTCTCTGTCGTCACCGATTAAGCCAAAAGCATAACACGCTTCTCTATATGTGGGATAGGGAACGTCGTTCACCGTTCTTATGTCCTCATAGCTTTTAGGCCCCTTTACATGGTTCAACATCATTCTCATATAATATAATTCACCGCAAGTCGGTGGCACATGTTGCAACCTGCCTATCTTAAAATTTCTTTCTCGAAGGCACCACTCTCTCTTGCCTTTATGCCACACAAATTTAGTCGGAAATTGACAGTACAATAGTTCTTTAGCTATCTGCAACTCTTCCTTGTCACTACTATTAATCTTCATCCAAGATAGAAACTTTGACACTCCCATTGATGATTTACCTACGACCTCGTCAATAGGATCTTCATCATTAAAAAAGACGCTTTGTTCGCCAGGAAGGTGAAACTGTAGCCTTTCGACGCCGGGAGTCCTATGATGAATGTCAAATGCGAATATTCTCCATGTAGCCTCACATGCTGAAAGGTACCTACAATCGTAGAACCGTTTAATTTCATCTACCTGTGAAGGATCTTCCTCATTGCGGCGTCTATAAGAAGACTGCATTGTCACTCGATCAGATCCTTTATTTATGTACTTGAAAAGATATTTGATTGCTTGCGACTGGTTACACCACTCCACATTGATATGTGCACGATACTTCAACAGTAATTGTGGATTATATGGAACAACAAATCCATTGCCAAGTTCCACGTCGTCCTTAACTATTGTTGGTCCGTCTTTACTTCTCTTATATACAGGATAACCGTCTTTGTCGACAGTTGTTCTTTCGATACACTTTTTGGGAAAAAATTTTGAGCATTTAGACCCAACCATGCATGGTGATTGCAGTCTTGCAGTCCCACAGGGGCCGTGCATCATGTGTGTAGCAACGATAGCATGTAGCACAGGATTTGAAACGGGATCAGGGATCTCCGCAGAAATGATTTTATCGATATCTGCAGCCTCGGGAAACTTGTCTTCTCGATGTAGGAACAATAGGATATGAGCATGGGGAAGACCACGCTTCTGAAATTCAATTGTATAGACCGCTGTGATAGAATTACGTAAATAATTTAGAATATATAATACGCCATAATAGAATATGTAAAAAAATATTAAACACGAAAGGTGAGTTAGTGCGCACTGCTCTAACCCTACCAAATATCTGACGCTCTTTGAAATCAATCATCAACTCATCAAGCTTAATCTTGAACACACGACACAAAATATCTGGACGATCCTCGGGATTCAGACCCCTCTTACTAACAAACCGGGTGATTTCTGGCCACTTGGGATTACACGTAAAAGTGATAAATAGATCAGGATAACCGAACCACCTACAAATGGTCATTGTATCAAGGTAATTCACTCTCATGTAAGACCCACCTCCCACGAAAGAAGGGGGAACAATTAAACGACTGCCGGCGGAAGATGGCTCAACGTCCCCTTGTTCAACAGCTCGTGAAAGAGTATTGTAATTTTCCACGCGAAGTAGATCCTGCTTGAAGCGCACAAACAATAGTCTATGAGCTTCAACCGTTGTATATCCATCAACTAAGAACTGCTGAAAGAGTCTACGGGCTAATAACAATATTGGGTACTCCATAGACAATGGTCTATCCTGTATACGGAATGCAAACCACTCTCTGAGTGTTAATTTGTCACGCGGATTGTCAGATTGGCTAATCCCAAGAGATTCTTCACCGTGAAGAATTCCCAATCGATAACCGTCTTCCCCACATGGAAATAATAACGGATATTGTAGGGCCATGTATGACGGGTGTAGCTCAGATATACGTTGTAACCTCCCGCATGACTTTTGAACAATAATATCTCGTTTATCCATGTTTGGACCTAAATCACCCTCGATCAACGCTGCTACCTCTGAAGCCGTTGGGCAATTATATGTTCTCCCGTCTGTGTCTCTTCTAGAGATGAGTCTGATACTCACCTCAACGTCTTCATTCGAAGACAATCTATCCCTAGCCATCCTAAAGTTCTTTGCAACGGGATTTTTCTCATCAACCATCTTTTGCAACGATTCTATCAGTTCATCGTCAAATCTATTCGGAGTATTTTGGCTGCATTGACAATGAAGTAATAATAAGGTAATTTGTTTTTTAATTCCCTAAAAT
This sequence comes from Silene latifolia, assembly GCF_048544455.1. Classification (NCBI taxonomy): domain Eukaryota; kingdom Viridiplantae; phylum Streptophyta; class Magnoliopsida; order Caryophyllales; family Caryophyllaceae; genus Silene; species Silene latifolia. The sequence continues at coordinate 16,192,253 of NC_133531.1, forward strand.
AAATAGTAAACAATCGTTATTTTCAATTATGCGTTAAATTGAGATTCTAACATATTTGAATCGTATATCCAATACCTGAGTGCAGTTTTCCGATTCTCAACTTCTTCTTCAGTGTCATATATGTATAACTGACAAAATTTAGGCATTGTTCCAGCTGACGGCAACAAACTTCCTATTCGGTGGATGTTTTGGCCTCCCATCCTGAATGTGTATGGACCTCGACCTTGATTGACGGAGTGATCAATCTTGCCACCCATGGATGTGAAGGAAAACATTGCGTTATAAGCTCGAATATTCTCGATAAAATGATTACTTAAGCGATGTTGTTTACTTAATAAACACTTTAGGAGTTGAGGCGGTTCTTTTAAACGCGGCAGCACAACTTTGCCATCAGAGCAACACAATGAGAATTTAGGGCATCTAGTACCCCTTCTCTTCTCCTTTCTTTCTTGATACCACATTTGTGCTCCACATTTCCTGCACTCGTATTCCGGGTCTCCAATATCCCAGTATCCTTCAAGAGCTGATTTATAAATGTCACCGTAATATGAAAACGTTAAATAGAATTTCATATAACTATTTAAATTAATTTTTAATACACCGATATGTCATTAAACAAAATAACCTTCGTTGATCAGATGGGACGATTGATTTGGTCGGCCTCGGGAACATTCTCCATTTGACCGAAATGAGCTTATTTCACGTCGACCGAGTAATTCTTGATATTGAAGACTTGAATTATCAAAATCATCATAAGTTTCACCGAATTCTGAACATAATTCTCTTACTAATCGCTCGACGGCATCTGATTCACCAATGTTACCTATGTTGTTACGTTATAAACAACGGATTACGATTCAAAACACACACCAACTAAAACTAATATGCATATCTGAATACTTATTATAATATAAATATATTATAATTTTTTTTTCAAATAAAATACGCAATAACTATTATTTTTAATATCAAATCTTTTATAGTACGTATTAAAATTATATATATTTGCTAATAAGGTTAAGTAAACTTACCTTGATCGATCAACTGAGAAGAATGAATTTCTTCATTGTGGCGTGCTTGCTCAGTTTGTGGTATCGAAGGATTAAAATCATCATAAGATTCACCAAATGTGTCACATAAATCTCTTACTAATCGCTGAAGGACATCTGGTGGAGTATCGTTACCTATGTAGTCATGATATAAACACGATTTAGGGTTTAGTTTGTATTGTCAGAATGATAAATATTTTATTTGTAATCACGGTCTTTTACGAACCTGTTGTGTTAAAGGTTGTCGTAGGAACAACATGAACGTTGGCAGGTGATGACACTCGTCTTACTTGTCGTCTTGTTCCACCTAATATAAAATAAGATGGAACATATTGGACAATATTAGTTTTTCTTTGTATAAAATAATAGATAATATATACTCGTATTATCTCACGCGATATAAAAAGAAATATAATAAACTATATATTACGATTTTTTATTTTTTAAAAAAAAGGATATGCCGGGTTTGTGCCTTGATTCTGTTAGTCGCCGTTCGAACGACTATGCGGGGGTCTGTCTTGGGCCTTTATTAGGTCATTTTTTAAAGGTATATAATTAGCAATATATTACGATTTTTGACCAAATTATAACCAAACTAGTTTTGTGGCCCGTGAATTTCACGGGATATTTTGTTTTTAGTGTGATATTTTTAGTGTTTCTAGAAATTGAAACTTTATAAAATATCAAATCACATAGTAAGATTACCTCATGAATAATTCATGATAGATCGTGTACTAAAAATACGGGCATTGACATGTTAACATAAAGATCAAAGTCGATAAATTAAAGAGTGCTATTTTTTCAAAGGTAAAATGATGAAAAATATCAACAAATACCAAAATAAAAAATACAGTTGAAAAAAAGACTAAAAAACTATTACTCATTCACGTTGATGTCGTCAATATTACACTTAGTTTTTAATAAATAGTTCTTTACGCAATCCTAATATTTTACTTCTCCATATAGTCTTCTTTCTCCAATGAATCGTCCCTATAAAAAAAGCAGTAATTAGTGCGAATTAACCAACAAAACAGTGGAATTTGTTTTATACAATATTATCGTTATTAACTTAAACTTCCTCTTAAATAGAGAAAGAAAGAGGGAATAAGAATAAAGTCTTAGAGATGTAAGTATGTTAACCTTTGAATAGGTCAACACCACAAATCTTGGTAGACCGTAAATGAGAACAAAACAAATACATACGATGAAGTTGAAAAATGTGATCAAAACTTCATACCAATGGAACTTGCACTAAAAAGGAAATAAATTAGTTAATAATCTAAAACCTTAATACATTTACCTTAATTGGAATAGAATCATAGGAAGATTAGTGAGACATTTAGTTCTACTAACAACAGAGATGAGAAAAATTTTGGTTTATAAATTTTACCTTCCAACAAAAATATATAAACAATTGAGGATGCGTTATGACTTTTGAGCATCATTTTCATTATTATCAAAATTAATATAAGTATAAATATGAATCAAGTTTCATGACTTTTGAGTTTTGAGCATCCTTTTTTTCATTATTATGAAATTTAATATAAACACTAGTTTTGGAGCCCGTGAAAATCACGGGATCGTTAATAATTTATTGTTTTAATCAGCTTAAAGATTATGGACTATGAATGTTTGTCTTCAACAAATATTTAGGCGTTATTTTAAGTTTTCTTTATTGATTGAATGAATTAGAGTGTTTAGACCGACAAAATATAATCTCAAAGGTGTTTAAGGTAGACAAGTATAGATATTGTATAACACAAGAGATGATAATCGTAGACAAAAATATGGCAATGTGTATAGGTAGTATAAATGAGGAGGGAAGCCAAAAATTCATCATTTAAGAAAAAAGTTAGATGTTAAATTAGTAGAATGTATTAATTATTAATAGGTATAAAGATGAGAGGAAACTAAAAAGTTTATTACATTTACATTCTTTTGTCACATTAAAATTTATCATTTTAGGTACCATTTAATTAAACTGTATAGATTTATTTATAGATGAATGATTGAAATCAATGTCATGTAACTATAAATTGATATTCCACGTCACATTAAAATTTCCATTAAAAAGTTGCTTAAGTTAACTGTTGTTTTTTTTTTTTTTTTTTTTTGTCACGAGGGAACCCGCAGCCGCTACCTTCGGTGCGCACTGGGTAAACCCTCGGGTGTACGTGATAGCCTGCAAACCACGTATACCAGGTAAGCCACCCGAGGGTGACAGGCTCGAAGTCTATTAGGCATGGACTCGGGCCAAGAATGCTCCACAAGATTTTGCTCTTGGGGAGGCTTGAACCTGGGTCTCCTGGGAATTTCTCCCAAGTTTTAACCACTAGACTCCACTCTTGCGGGCGTAACAGTTGTTTTGATATGTGAGTATGTATCATCCTCCCGCAATTTGAAAACACAAAAATAATAAAAAATAAGATTCTAATTAATTCAATATACAATAAAGAAAAAAAGTAAAAAAATATTCTAGTTATCTATGTAAACTTTACATACCAATTTTTGGAATAAAATGGAAATTTTGATTGTTATATAATGGTGAGGGGAAAGCAAAAAGATCATCATTAAATAAAAGTAATAAAGTTAAATAAATAGGGTAAATTGATGACTAAAGTTATTAGAGGGAGATAAAAAGTTTGAATCAGTTTTTTTTTATTTATTTTGTATGTTTGAGACTTTATATTTTTTAATTTTTTTTACTAATAAGCATGTGACACATGATAATAATAAAAAAAATGATTTTTTTATGACACATGGCTTAGTGAGATGACTTAGTGAAATATTTAGTCTTGCCTTTTTATAATATTGTACTTTACATACCAATTTTTTGAATAACATGGAAATTATGATTATTGTTATATAATGGTGAGGGGAAAACAAAAAGATCATCATTAAGAACATAATAAAGTTAAATAAATAGGGTAAATTGATAACCAAAGTTATGGGAGGGAGATAAAAGGTTTGTATCAATTTTTTTTTTATTTTTTTTTTTGTGTTTGCAATTTATATTTTTTAATTTTTTTAAAAAATTTATGAATGAGGTGAAATATAAGGTTTTGTTTGTCATGTTTAACTCAAATCTAGTAAGAAAAGAAACTATACATAAATGAAAATTAAAGGGTTAAACAAATTTTAAAAAATGGAAAAATAAAACAATAGGCGAAAGTAGTAACTTACAACAAAACAATAAAGCGTTCACATCAAAGAAGATGATGACATTGAATCCTATAAAATACAACAAATAAAGAGGTTAGACTTAATTTACTAATAGAAATGTTAAAAAAACCATAAAAAAAAAAAAATCAATATCAAGATATACACAAAAGATATGTAATTTCACTTAAAGAGATGAAGTGTGTGTGTCTATATATATATATATATATATATATATATATATATATATATATATATATATATATATATATATATATATAATTGCTATAACATTTATTAAGAATAAGAATTCAAGAGTAAGATGAAAGATTGAAATTAGGTTACGAACTTACAATGAATGGGATAAGAGGAAAAACAAAAGTGGGGTAAATGCATAATAAAACATCTTGAATGTATTATTATTATTATTATTAGAACTTAATTAGACATGAAATATTATAGCATATTAGGAAGTTTTTTAGAGTTGTCACATGACAATTAAATACTACTCAAGTTAGTCTTTTAATGGTATTTTATAGATGATTTAGCTAGTTATTTAACTATATTGTATAGATAGAATTATATTTCAACGCGGACATCGGCAATCCAAAGGCATTTTGGCAAAAAAATTGGGGAAGATGATATTTTGAAAATTGTATATGTAGTTGATTCATATGTGGGTGGAGTAAAAGAACAGGGATTACTAATCCGATTTTGGTTTTTTTTTTCTAAAGAAGGAAAAAAAGAGTGGATTAAAAAATAATGTATTGCTGGGTGGCTTTTAGTCGATGTCTACGTGACATTTATAATCCTAGGTGGCTTTTAATCTATGTCTACGTGACATTTAATAGGTGTTTCAAGTAGACTTTTAATAAAATTTTATAGATTAGAGTGACACGCGAATTAAGATGTGGTATTGTAAATGCATACGTGGCTTTTCCTTATCCTACGTGGCATTGTCTGTGTGGCCTTTTGAGGCTAGCATTTTAATAAGATTTTATAGATAAATAAGGAGTAAGGAGAAATGGAATGTATAAGATTTGTTTGATTACTAATAATTTTTTTTTTTTTTTTTTTACAAAATAACTTTATACAAGAGTGATTTAAGATATTATAGTATGTAATTAAATATGACATATAGATTATGATAGATAGTTTAGCTTGCCTTTTAATTGGATTTATAGATTATAAATTTTTTATTTAGATTATAGAGTTATAGATTTTTCTAAGTATTATGAAGTCTAATATAGACATAAATATGGTGTAAGGAGAAATGGAATGTGAAAGGTTTATTATTATTATTATTATTATTATTTTTTTACAATCTACTTTGCATGAGAATGGTTTAGAAATTATCTTCCGAAATTAAAATATGACATGCAGAATAGTAATGGTAAATAGTATCGGTTGCTTTTTAATTATCTTATGGAATTAAAGTTAAATAAATAGGTAGATTAATAACCAAATTTATGAGAGGAAAATAAAGAGTTTATATTAGTTTTTTAGTGATTGCAACTACAGATTTTTTTAATTTTTTTGGTACTTATAAGCATGTGACAATTTTAGAGATAATTAACTTTTTAATACATAGTTTTACCTTTTTATAATATTGTATAAAAATAAATAATTAAGTAATTAATATAGATGAATTAGTACTAACCTCTATAAAAATGCCATGTGAATTAAAATTAAATGTTTTAAGTAGCCTTTTTAATTATATTGTATAGATAGATTTTACCTCAGTTTCGTGCCTTTTGTATTTCTTCCCTCTTCAGATTACCCACGTGATACTTTGTCTTATCTACATTCACATACATTTCACGATGCTTTAAAATTCATATAAAAAAAATGACCAAAAGGTAAAACATCAACATGGCAAAAACTTCACAAACGAATCAACATTGTCACATGTAAATCATTGAGATTAAACCAAATGGAAAACATGAATTTAAATATAAATCAAAGGATTTATAAAACTAATAACATAACAAATTAAAATATACTTTATTGGACATAACAACAACAATACTCAATAATAATACTCAATATACTCTCTATAATCAAATAAATAAATTAAACTATAAAATATAATCTACAACTTAGAAACTCATGGGCAAATGAGCAATAGATTTTAAATAAATATTGTGAATAGAAACTATCATAGGTATTATAGGTTTTATAGCCATCACACAACCATAGACTCTCATATTTTAATTTTATTTTTAATTTATTTTGTGGTATTATTAAATTAGATAATTGATTGCTGAGCAACTCAAGAGGTGAATTAAATAGGGAAAAATGTTAATGAAAATTATGGGTATTAAGTAGTATAAAGAAATCTAATCAATTTATTAACATATTATATTACAAAAATTAATTAGATAGGAAGAAATTTTAATTAATTTGGTGGTTGTTAAGTATTATGAAGAGTTTTAATCAATTTATTATAATGTTTAATTAAAAAATTAATTAAATAGGAAAAAGTGTTAATAAAAATGGTGGGTGCATGTTAAGTAATATGAAAAGTTTTAATTTATTAACATGTTTTATTACCAAAATTTCAATTAAAATGTCAATTTTAATTATAAATTATGACATTTATTAACATGTTTTTATTACAAAAGTTCAATTAAAATGTCAATATTGATTATAAATTATGAAATTTTGATGTAAATTTGTAAGGGTTACATAAATTAAATTAATTTGTAGAAAAATGAATTAAATTTATAAAATAAGACAATTACGTGGCAATGAGTTTTGATGCTCACATTTACGTAGCATTTACGTGGCATTTTTGGATCCTACGTGGCTTTGTCTACGTGGCGTTTATTAATCATTTTAGGGTAGCCTTTTAATTATATTTTATAGATATGAATTTGTATTTTGATGAGATTTTATAGAAAGAAAATCAATGACTCTCAATTTTTTCATTTGAGTTGCTAATGATTCTTCAATTGCCTGTTTTATTAATGGTTCTTCAATTGCCTCTTTAATTAGTTATTCTTCAATTGTCTCTTTATTATTTGACCATTTCTTTGACCGGTTTAAAGATTATAGAATATGAATGGTTTTCTTCACCAATAAATATTGCAACTTGCCCCTTTATTGCTTGAATGAAGATATTGTTTTTATTGTCGTTTTGGTGCATTTTAAAGTATTTGGCCCTATATTTATCTTGCAAAGAAACGGTCATGAACTTTTATGTGAGCAACTTTAACAACTATTCCGAATAATTCCAAGGAAAGGTTACACATATTTAAAATATCACATTTTGTGTTATAATAATATACTCCGTAGTATATATATAAAATTAGATTTGGGACAAAAAGTAAGAGAGTAAAGTAAGGATCAAAACTGGTGAACTCTAATAATTATTATTAGTAGTATAAGATGAGCAAAACTAATTACACATTTATCGGAATCACGCAATAAATAGAGATTTATGAATATACGATTCTAAACATAGCTTCCTCATATTCGATCATTCATAAAAAATTATAATCAAAACAATAGTATTATACTTCATATGAAATATTAGCCTTTCTTAATTCAGGAGAAAATAAAATATAAATAAATCATTCAAAAAAAATATTTATCCAAAAAATATTGTGAGTTAAAGAATAGTATGTTTGATGGAAAACAAAAAATGATTTAAAGGCTTAAAAGCATTGAAATTGAAACAATGAATTGGAGAATAAGAATTAATTTCTAATTAATTACTATTTATGCATATTATAACACTATGATAAGATCAAATTGACATATGTACATCATACTTTAACAATTTGGCTAAGCAATTTGATTTGTAACCTGTTTGATAAAATAAAAATAGAATATAAGTGTTACAAAGGAGACTAAAGTGTAGGAAAGAGTGAAGGACAATAATGTAACAACATGTCAACAGCTTATTAAAGATTTTTGTTACCATTCGATATTTCAAATACACCATTGTAGAAAAAAGAAAACCGACAAAAATGAAAGAGTCATCCAAACCAAGAAAAAAAATCTGTAAATAAGATCCATAGCCATTATTTCGAATCTCGTGCATTGTTATTGATATGTGAGTATGTCATCCTCCTATAATATTAATACAAACACAAAAAAAAAATAGCTAATAAAATTCTAATTAATTCAAAACATAATAAAAATAAAAAGTGAAACAATTAATTTAGTTCTCATTGTATAGTTTACCTACCAATTTTTTGAATAAATTTGAAGATTCATTCTCCTGCAATATTAATATAAACACAAAAAAATAACTAATAAGATTCTAATTAGTTCATAACATAATAAAAATAAAAAGCGAAATAATTAATTTAGTTCTTTAGTTATACCTTACCTACCAATTTTTTGAATAAAGTTGAAAATTCATTCTCCTGCAATATTAATACGAACACAAAAAATAATAACAAATTAATACAAAACATAAGAAAAATAAAAAACGAAACAATTAGTTTACTTTTCTATGTATACTTTAGGTGCTATTTTTTCGAATAAAATTGAAAATTAGGGTGAATATAATAGTTATATATATGAAAAATTCTATTACAAATTCTCTCAAAATTTTATGAATGAAAGAAAAATAAAAAATATGGTACATAAATACAGAATATATATAGTAATGATGAAAAAAAAAAGGTCATTTCATTAAATAAAGGAAATAATGGTTAAATAAATAAGGTAAATAAATAACAACAATTATGAGAGGAGATCAATGGTTTACAATTTTTTCTTTCTTTTTTGTGTTTATACCTTATATTTTTTTAAATTTTTTTACCTTAAATTTTGTAATTTTATTTAATTGGTAATCCATATCACTTTTTTTTTACCATGTCACATTAAAAGTTGTCACGTAACAATTAAACTTGCCATGTCACATTTATTTTGTTAGCATTTTTAATAAGATTTTATAGATAGAAACGATTATAGGTATTATAGGTTTTATAACCCTTATACAACCATAAATTCCAATATTTTAATTTTATTTTTAATTTATTTTGTGGTATTATTGAATTACATAATTTATTGCCGAGAAACTCAATAGGTGAATTAAATAGGAAAAAATTTAATGAAAATTATGGGTGTTAACTATTAAGTAATATAAAGAGTTTTAATCAATTTATTAAGATATTATATTATAAAAATTAATTAAATAGGAAAAACTTTTAATTAATTTGGTGGTATTAAGTATTATGAAGAGTTTTAATCAATTTATTACCATGTTTAATTAAAAAAATGAATTAAATAGGAAAAAAAGTTAATAAAAATGGTTGGTGTTAAGTAATATGAAGAGTTTTAATTAATTTATTAACATGTTTTTTTACAAAAATTTCAATTTCAATTTCAATTATAAATTATAAATTTTATTAACATGTTTTATAAAAAAAAATTCAATTAAAATGTCAATATTAATTATAAATTATGAAATTTTGATGTAAATTTCTAAGGGTTACATAAATTTTGGAAAACAATACTAAATTAATTTATAGATAATATCTTTTAATATTATAGATAAGTGAATTAAATTAATTTATAGATAAATGAATTAAATTAATGCCATGTAATAGTAAATTAATGTCTGTTGACGAAATGAGCGGAAAAAGGGGAATTGTCGTTGTCGGTAGGAACAGTGATGATAAGAGACGGGGTAATTAGGTATGAATGTGTGTGTGGAATTTGGGTTATGCGGTTGATGTGAGCTTCAAATGTCTGCGTGGCTTTTTTTATCCTATGTGGCATTGTCTACGTGGACTTAAGTGGTCATTTTAGGGTAGCCTTTTAATAATATTTTATAGATTATAATTAGCAATATAATTAGCAATATATGAATTGGGCCGTCAATGTTTTTTATTTGTGTTGGGCCGGTGTACTAACATGTCCAATTGGGCCGCCTTGTACATGCCGTCCCTATTACACAAACCACACAAACCACACAAACCCTATAATATAAATACCCTCTCCCTATTACACAAACCCTATTTTTCCTCCAACATTCACGCCGTCCCTCACTCACCTCTCTATCTCACTACACTCCGTCTAACTCGTCCCCTTTTATCTCTCTATACTATATTTCCTGCGAAATTCATTCAATTAAAATCATATTTTATCAAATTATACACTATATTTCCACCGTTTCATCATCATTTATCAAAATTTGAAAGATATATCATAAGTGTTCATAATTTTCGAGTTTTATATGGTCTTTGACATCGTCATACTGTTGTTTGTGGGTTTATATTCGCTGATCTTTGGTACGGTTTGATTTACGGTATTTTTCTTCTCTATTTTTTTGTTGGTTTGTTCATATTTGTGAATCATGTTTTCATAGATCTGTTTTAAATATGAATAATTTATGTTTTTTGTGATTTTTTTCTTAGCAACAATTTAAATTCCTTATATTTGATGAATGAGTTGTATTTGTAATTAAAGCAAGCAAAAAATTTCTGGGTATTTCTTGATTTTTAAATCCACATTAATTTGCATGTTGTTTTTTTTCTCTATTTTCGTCATAAAGGGTCTATCTTTTTCGGTTTTGTGGATGAATTTTCTGGGATTGTAGTTTAATTTCTGACTTTGAAGTTTTGTTTCTGGGTTTGAGGATGAATTTCTGGGTTTGATTTCTGACTTTGAAGTTTTGTTTCTGGGTTTGAGGATGAATTTCTGGGTTTGAGGATGAATTTCTGGATATCAAACCCAGAAATTCATCATTCAAATTCAATCCTTCATACTTCAACCCAGAAAATCAACCCTAAACCCGAACCCAAAGTCAATCTCAAACCCGAACCCGTCTTTGACCGTGACCTGAACCCGTCTTTGACCGTGACCCGAACCCGTCTTTGACCATGACCCGAACCCGTCTTTGACCGTGACCTGAACCCGTCTTTGACCGTGACCCGAACCCGTCTTTGACCATGACCCGAACCCGTCTTTGACCGTGACCCGAACCCGTCTTTGACCGTGACCCGAACCCGTCTTTGACCATGACCCGAACCCGTCTTTGACCATGACCCGAACCCGTCTTTGTCCTTGACCCGAACCCGTCTTTGACCTTGACCCGAACCCGTCTTTGACCTTGACCCGAACCCGTCTTTGACCATGACCCGAACCCGTCTTTGACCATGACCCGAACCCGTCTTTGACCATGACCCGAAGTCAAACCAGAACCCGAACCCGGTTTCAACCTTGACCCAAACCCGAGTTTCATTTATTTCATTATGTTTATTTTTCTTTGTCTATCTATTCACTGTAATATGATTTAACATCCTTTTATTGCTGTTGTGTTTTTGTAGGGTTTTGTTCGACCATGGGATTTCACTTTGGATATTTATCAGCTGATTAAATGCGGATTATTCAAAGAATTGGAATTTATTATTTGAAGATTTTGACCAAAAAAGCTAAGTATCTCTAATTAAGGATTTTGAATTTATTATGTGGAGTTTCTGTTCATATTGTTGTGCATTTATATAAAACAATGGAAACGTGAATAGTGCTCAAAATAATTAATTAAGTAAACATTGTTGCAGAATAAAATATTTCAGTAAACATCATACCATAATATTTAATCTATTCAAAATAATTGAATTATGGATTAGTAGACATAACCATTAATCACTTACGTGTATTGCGTTCACTTGATCTATTTCGTCTCTTTTCACCCGATTTGGAACAACTTCCTCTTTCCATGAATAATTTTTTTGTTAACAAACCTTTAAATTTTATTTTCTAGAAATATTTTTCTATGTGCTCTGATAGGCTTATTTATATTTTTTGTTGGTAGTTACCTAACTATGGTAGTTACATAGTAGTGCCTTATTTTTAGGAACATGGTGTTGTGTTGTGTGCTGAATAGAATGTGGGGGTGTCATTAATTAATCGTTATACTATTATTTTCAATTAATTATCTTTAAAAAAAATAGTTGACTGTTAAAAGAAATGATTTTTAATTTAAACAAAAAGAACGTAGCTTTATATGATAGTTACTTGGTAGTGCCTTATTTGTAGAGTAATGGTGTTGTATCATGTGCTAAAAAGATAGTGGGTTATAATTAATTAATTATATTATAAATTTCTTTGTTTATAAATTTGTTTTCTTACTTTTAATTGGTGACATAAGGTGTGAGTATTATCAAAGATAAACTATTTAGACAACTGTCGTTAATAAAATTAGTAATAAATAAATTCATCAGTTACTTGATATGTTTTATATTTTTTTTCAAGGTGCGAGTATTATCAAAGATTAAAGTATTATTTTTATTATTTTTTATAATTAAATGTATTTAAATAAATCAGTCACATGAGGTAAATAAATTCAGTCACATGATATGTTGGTATTATTAAATAAATTCATCCCTCGTTTATTATAATTAGTAATTAGTAATAAATAAATTAGTAATAAATAAATTCATTAGTCGTTTAATTTTAATTCAACTTATGTCATTTTAGTTTAACTAAAATTAATTTTCGTTAGTAATTATCACGATTTTAATAAGTCATTGTCTATTTGCGAGCCAACTAAGTCTCTTCAGCTTATTATTTGAATTTTAATCAATCATTGCCTGTTTGTCCCACTTAACCATGTTTTTTCAGCTTCTTATTTTAAGTAGAATTAAATAGCTTAATGGACCAAACATAATAAACTGAGAATTTAATTGCTGTAAATTAATTTGAAATGAAATACAATGATAAATTTTTGCAAAGTACTGAAGTGAAATACATAAGTACTGAAATGAATTGAAATGCTTAAGGAATAGAATTGAAACAATGCTGAAAGTAAATGAAATCTAAGAGTGAAAAATATCAAAATACTAAAATTGGACTAATTCCTCTAATCTTTTTCTAAGGACTTCAATCTGAAAGTGATGACATCCGCACAATCTGTTTCCCTTATATATGTATCTTAAACTTCATCTTTGCTTGTTTTGGTTTCCTTGTTGTGGCTGATATGCGAGCGTCTCGCTCATTGCGTTTCCTTTGTTGTACTTCTTCAGCTTTTTTCTCATCTATTATCACTTGTGCGGGTGCATTATCTATGCTGTCATTTATTTCCTGTTTCATAAGACAATTTTATAGTTATTTAATGAAAAATGAAAAGTTTTGTATTACACGAATTTGTAATTGTTTGCATATAGTACCTCTAGAGTATTGTTTTGGTAGTTCCATTCATCTATTACATCCTTGTTGTCGGTAAAATCAACAACCTTGTAGCATGTTGAGTTTTGTTCCAAGTTATATCTTCGGTGAACCTGAAGTTTTAGCACAAACTCCCTCCCTAGGAAGGGGTAAGTCAATTCATTTGGAACCCCATGCTTGTCTCCAATCTATATTAACAAATAATCATGTTTAGTATATTATGAATATCATTTGCTACTGTTTTAATGATAAATGAGTTTTAACACATACCTTTTTTTGAGATTCCTTACATTGCAAAGGTGTCTTGTTGACTCTCCTCTTTATTAGCTCATCACCCATTAAAATTTGTGCATGATTTTTTTTAGCATCTTCAATAAAGTATCTCACCTTAAATCTGGACATGGTAAATGTAAATTTGATTTAGATTTTTGTACATAATTTTAAAGGGATTAAAATATAATGTTAGTATACCTTGTCTCCCTATGATAGTTTCCATTTTCATATGCAATGCAATATTCTTTTGAGCAATACCATTTGCCATCTTCTTTCATGCCAACCCACGATGAACAATTCTTGCATACATTTTTCAGCCACTTGTAGCTTTCATCAATTTCGGTTATGTATGCGGTAGTAATGAATTTTCCCGCCTATAAAATACATAGATCATGAATTTAGAAGTTGCTAATTCTAGCCAATAAAATATGGAAATCATGAATTAAAAAGTTGGTAATAGTAATAAATAGGGTTTTTTTACCTTCCAATCTCTTAGGATATCACCGAGTGGTTTGCATATGCCCCTTAGTATGCTACTGTTTTCTGCTGTAACAATACCTTTGCTGGCTGATTTCTTTGATATGCTGTGTTTTTAAATTAAATATCATACGGTGGGAATTTTAATCTATAATTATAATGTTGAACCATAAATTAAAAAAAGTAATTATATTAACCTTGCTCTTAATTTTTCAACTTCTTCAATATTTGGATTGATATAGATCTTGGAAGTATTTGTCTTTGTAGCTAATGTTATTTCTCCGTCTGCATGTTTTAACAAAATATGTAGATAATATTTATAGATTAGAGAAAGTGTTAGTAGTGTGCATGTAGAGAACTTTAAATCATTTTAAAAAGACCAACAGACCTCTTGTGACAATCCTTTGCACACATTGCAAAGCAACAATTGGTGTTTCTACTAAGAAGTATTTTGACCTTGCCATTTTACTTGCTTCCACTACATAAGGCCCCCATAGCTACAATGGTAATTGTTCTTGGCTGTAAATTTGTAGCAATAATTTTGTTTGTCAAATTGTATGTATTGACGATTTTCACATTTAATCTTACATATTTAAAGGTATAACTTACCTTGGATCTGCAATATCAACCTTTGTTTTGTGGTTGTCACTTTTTTGCATAATTTCATTGCATTCAACCACGTTGCCAATAACATCTATTTAGACGAAAGGTAACAATTAAAGTAACTAAATTTAAGGTTCTTTAAAATGTTAAAGTGTATTTAATAAGACTAAATATTGAAAAGTAGTTACCTATTAGATCCCGTCCATCCAAATTGTTTTCAATGACATCCTTGAAAGTAACAAACTTGAATCCATATGTAGGCATTGATTCAATTTATATCTCCTCCACTGTTGTTGAATATGAAAATCGTAGTCGACATGTATGTGGTACAGCTATGTTATCTCCTAAGTTGGTTACGGATTGGAATTTTGTAATTTTGTAGGAGTGACCGTCCTTGATAACGTCTTCAAACCTCTTAACTAAACATTTCCCAATAGTTGCTTGAATAACACCTCCCTATAACACAAACATATTTATGTAACACTTAATAATAAAATATGCAATAATAAAGAGGTTTTAAAATAATAAATTTATGTAACACTTAATAATAAAATATGCAATAATAAAAAGTTGTTGAAATAATATATTATTTGACGTAGTTACTTACATTTTCATCAACCAAAATCATTTCAATGCTATGGTAATCTTCCTTTCCTGGATTGTTGAAGTTTTCTATTTTCCATAGATGTACCACCCTTGCTTCAATATAGGAATGACAAATTCCCGCTCGCATATCGCAAATTAGTCTTTTTGTTGGTTTTTCTAACATGTTTGCAATTTCTATATTCTGATTTTTTACCCTTGGATTTTGTGTATTAAGGATTGGATTTTGTGAATGTAAAATTTTAGTTTATTTATGGTATTTATAGGTGTTACTACTTAATAGTTTCAGCATTATGTGGGTGGTAGTGGAGGAAGTGTTTAGTGGGATAGCTTATGGAGGTAGTGTTTCCTATTATTTAGTCCAATTATTTTAATTTTTATTTAATAATTAATTTCTTAAATGGTTATGTAATAGTGGGTGGTGGAATAAAAAGAAATGGGGAGTGTAGGATGACTAAATTGTAGTTGTGGTTTTAATAGTTTAATAAATTAATTTCCTTATTTTTATCCTGAAAATCTGGTTTGTTTCATAATTGTTTATTAAAATAAATTGAGGATTAATAAAATTTATTATTATTATTATTATTATTATTATTATTATGTGAGTTAACACCTTAATAGTTTGAGTATTTTGTGGGTGGTAGTGGAGGAAGTGTTTAGTGGGATAGTTTATGGACTTATAAAATAATTTAATAATTATTTTAAATTAAAGAATATTAAAATATTATTGAAGTTATGTTGTTCTATTATATTGTTGTCTTTTTTGTGTAAACAGTAAATATAATTTTTTTTTTCCAGATTTTTTAATTACGAATGACTTTTTTTTTTAAATAATATTTTTTAAGTAAATTTTTATTTTAAAATTAAAGAATATTAAAATACTGTTCAAGTTGGGAACCGTGTATGTGGCTGACCTATTTTCCCATTTGTTTTGTATAATAATATTGAACTGGGTAATGTATGAGGCTGCTATTTATTTCGTATAATTTTATGTTTTTTTTTCCTAATTTTTCAGCCTAAGTATCAATTTGAAGTATCGTCGACTTAGTTGGACCTATTTGCCTCTTTGTTTTGTATAAGTTAATCTTTTGATGTTTTCATTGCATTGGTATGTCATATTTAACAATAAATTAAAATTGACAAATTTGTAGCTGAAATTTGATTTACTCTAATTGATAAACTTACAACATGAGAGACATTAAACCATCTACTTTGATGTTTGAATCATCACTACAACAACTTGCTAAAATAAGGATAAATGTTTTACTTCAATTGCATTTGTGTCTGTCTAACTACACAGACTTAGGGAATAAAAAACTAAAGTTGACTTTAAGCTTCATTCTTTCTCTATTTTGATCGATTTCATCTTTTTTGATGCAGAATCCTTATTTCCAGCATTGCTCGCTGCAGTTGTTTCTTCTCCAATGTTTATATCTGCATACTTTTTCTTCACTGGGACAGTTCCGCTGCCACCACCGGCAGTTAAGTTTTCCTGCCCATTTTTGTTGTTAAATTTATTAGTTTCAAAATGTTAAATTACTTTTATTCCTTAATATTACAACCTTACCGCTGTTGTTTTTGCTGAAATTGCTGGCATATCGATAATGGAGGTTATATCCTGATTAGAAAAAATCAAATTAGTTAGTATTCAAAAAAAGAAAGATAAACCATTTAGTCAACTCATTGTATATATAGTATTTCCTTACTTGTATCTTCTTGTACTCTGACTTCCAATGCTTTATATGGTTTTCATTATCCGAGAAATCAATAACATTGTAGCACTTGGAATTTAACTGTAAGTTGAATCTATTATCTACTTCCACCTTGAAGACATATTCCTTATGTTGAAACTCATTGATTTCTGCTGGAATTCCGTGGTCATTTCCAGCCTGCAAAAATTATGGTGCTCGTTTATTATTGTTTGTTTTGATTGTTAGATAGTGTGCAATATTGAACCACTTTCTTTAATACTAACCTCCTTCAATTTCTCAATGCATTGCATAACACTTTTGTTAACCTTCATTTTGATCAATTTGTCAAACATCTTTATGAAAGCTTTTCCTCCATATGCATCTTCAATGTAGAATTTTGCTTGGAATCTGCTTTATTCCCGTTATCACTCTTTTATCATTTATTTTTACGAAATTTTTACAAACTACAACAAACTAATGTTTGCTCACCTTGTTAATCTATAGTGGTTTCCAATTTCATATGCAACACATTCTTCTTGTGAACAATACCATAGTCCATCAGCCTTTTTTCCAGCCCTACATGTGCATACTTTGCATCCATTGTAATACCATTTGAATGTTTTATCAATTTTAGTGATGTAAGCCACTATCACATAAGTTCCAGCCTGAAATTTCGACAAAGTTGAAATAAACTTTAAATGTTGTACTTACGTACTTTATGAGTTTGTCTAAAATTAAGAAGCTTACCTTTTCAATATTCTTAAGTTCATCAATAGTCTTTATGTTTCCAGCAAGTATGTCCTTTGTCTTGATGTGGACTATGCCTCTTGTCCTTGGTGGCTTGTTTGCGTTTCTGCATATTAGTTTTAACAGTTTTAATATCAATAAGAATTAATGTTGTACTTGGTATTTTGGACAATTGTTCCTTAGTATAAAGACTTGAATTACCTTGCCCTAAACTCGTGGACTTGTGGAATGTTAGGATTGATCAATATCTTTGAGGCATTGTCCGTTGTCGATAATTTGATTTCACCTTCATGGGGTACCCTTAGCACACACTGCAAAACCACAATTGGTTTTTCTTTCTTGTATTTGATTTGGATGATATTCTTTTTGCATCTTCGACATATTGTCCCCATAGCCAAAAGCGTAATTTGTCCCCACTACAAAAATTTCTATTAGTTAAGGTATGCTTGATAAGTAATACAATGCTTGCATAGATTTTTTTGAAGTAGAAATATTACTTTAGATCTTCCAACACCAAATATGTTCTCTCTAAGTTGTCAATGTTTGAAACCATGTCATATGCATCCACTTCAGCTATCACATCTAAAAAAGATAAAACAATTTTGTTAATTATTGATACAAATTTGAAAATAATTGGTAAATAATTGTTACAAATGTAGTAGAGTACCTATTAGCATTCTTCCATCCAAGTTGTTGTCAATTATATCTTGAAAAGACACAAACTTGAAAGCACTTTTGGGTATTAATGCTTGAATTCTTTCGATTGTTGTTGTAGATCCAAACCTCAAACGGCATTTATGGGCAGTAGCAATATCGTAGCCTCTGTTTTGGAATGTTTGAAATCTACCAATTTTGTAAGTGTAACCCTCGATTATTTTGTCTTCAAAACTTTGTATAAGAGCTTTACCTACTGTGGCTTGAATAACATGTCCCTACAATGGATAATTTTGATGCATACTTTATTAGTAAAATTTCTATGGAAAAAAATATATGGGTCATTTAGTAAAATAAAGTAAACTTTCTTACCTCTTCATCCACCAATATTAGTTCTAATGAAAAATCTTCTCCAACAAAGGCTTTCCTAAAGTCTTCTTTTTTCCATTTTCGCACTACCCTTACTTTCACATACACTCCTGTTGTTCCTCTTATCAATTTTGATACACTTATTTGTTGTGGCTCTTGCATTGTTGGTATTGTTGTGAGTTGTAAAATGGCTGGTTATTATTTATTATTTAGTGTTGTTTCTCGTTGTTTATGTAGTTAGTAGGCTGATTTTATGCATAACTCAAGTTTTGTTTTAGTGAAATGTGCCTCTTTTTCAGCATGTATTGTTGTTAGTGGGGTAATTATTGTTTTATTTACATTTATTTATTTCATAACTTTCTTTTTTTGACTGAAATGTCCCTTTTTTTCAGCATACATTTTAGTGGGGTTGATTATTGTTATATTTAATTGTTAGTGGGTTACAATGTTTAATTAGTAACAATTTTATTAACTTGACTATGAAAATTGAACCGAGGCTTACAATGTTTAATTAAATTGTATATCGTTTAATTGTATATCGTTTAATTCAGTCTATACTATGATATAAATTAAAATTTAAAAATAACCTTTAAATTTCAAGAATAATAGTATCAATTTTATTAACTTGGACTATGAAAATTGAACTATGTTACAATGTTTAATTAGATTTTATTTCGTTTAATTCGTCCATATTAAATTTGATTGAGATAACGTAATTTATTGTGTCTTTTACAGCTAACGTTATCAGAGCTCCGGAAATGGAAGAATAGTTCGTTGAGTTATTTCTACTATAAAGGTACATTTTTTTTTTGTTAATGATGGCTATTGGCAGCTTAACTATTGTGCCACCCCATTGTCGGTGGCTAAGGCGGCCTTTAGTTAACGTTACCTAGTTCATCAAATCTCGATGATGAATGGTCAGTGGTTTTATACACCAACCTGAGAGATTTTATTTGTAATTTACATATTGATTGGTTATTTATATTTTTTTGGACTATTTGGGTATGTAATTTATTTTATTTGGACTGTAAATAATTTTCATATTCGGTTTTTGGATATGTAATTTTTGTTTTTGGACTGTAATTTTATATTTAGTTTGGTTATTTAGTTTGGTTATTTGGTTGCTAAAATATCAATTTTGGGTATGTAATAGTGGACTGTAATTCATAATTTTGAATGTGTAATTTATTGATGGATTGTAATTAATTTCAATATTGGCTGTAATATTGCTGTAATTAATTTCAATATTAAAAAGGATTTCTGCATATGTAATTTTTGTATGTAGACTGTATTTAATTTTATTTTTTTGGTGACGTAATCATATATCATTATCGTATCATTTGTATACTATATAGTTTGGCTAAATATAGTTTCCCTAAAATAAATCTAGAAACATGGTAAAAGAGGAGAGAGAAGAATTAATTACCTAATGAGGAGAGAGGGGAATTAAACATATTGGGTTGAACGTGGGTATAATTTTGCCAAAAATGCTGCAGCCAATAGGAAGCTTAGAATGGCTTCAGCTTTTATAGATAGGGGATACATCAAAATAGTGCTCTGTTGGTTACAATTTTCCCAAATAAAAAGTTAAATTTGCTAAATATTATTTCTTAATCAAAATAGTACAAACTAAAGTGTTAATCATTAACCTGAAATCGACTCGAGCCATAATGATTAACACCTGAAACTGACCCGATCCAAAGTGACCCGAAAACAGGTCACCCGAAATCCGAAATTACCTGATCCAAATATATGACAGACTCGAACTGACCCGACCCAATTGACTCATTTACCACCTCTAGTCCAAACAGGTGAAAATCCGAAATATATTACTTACTCGTACCAGCCCATTGCAAACTTCAACGTTTGGGCTTGCAAGATCCCAATTGCACATTCTAAAACCCTATTTGACCCTTTATATAACAACCCAAAAATACACCACTACCATTTCTCATTTTCTCTTTCCCTCACCGCCTCACCTCTAACCCTCTAACTCTCACACCCTTGTTAACTTTATCTGTTAAAATGTTAAAATTATTTGTTTTACAAAAATCGAGTGGGATGGTAATTTGTATTGCCTTTCTTCACCAATTTAACCATTAGGTAATTTCTTTATATCGAAAGTATATTACATGATCTTAAAAATATTTAATTCTTTCAATTGTTCATAATCTATTTTAGAATTTTTGCAGTTTTTTTTTTTTTAAAAAAAAAACATTCCTAATACTTTTTCTTAGTATATTTTTATGCTCAAATCCACGCCATTCGATTTTTTCATGTTTAGAATTCGATTTTTTCATGTTTAGAATTTTGTTTTAAAAAATTTTAACGATGGTATGATTTAAGGATGATGGACTATTGACAATTGTTTAAAGTGGCCAATTTATTCATTTTATATAATTATTGTAATTTTTTTTTGGTTACAATATAATTATTGTAATTGTAAAGATGTAAATTTGTATATTTAATATTTGTATTTTCAATATGTATGTCTTATTATTCAAGCTGGTGTAATTATTTTGTGATTGAAAATTTTTGTAATTAAATGATGATCAAATCACAGAAGTCACAAAATCAAGTTGTTTGCAATTAATTCTTAGCAAAAACGTGGGTCCTTAAATTTAGGAAAGAAAAAAATGTCTTTGAATAGTTAACTTTCAACCACAGAGCGACACCTCAGCTCTGTGGTTGTTCTTTTAATAAAGACGATGATTGGGGAAAGTTGAAAAGACTATTAACTACTCCCTCCATTCAATAATTATCACCCCATTTCAATATAATACCTCTCACATATAATGGAGAAACTAGTTTTATACCTGTGCAAAAAATGCACGGGTCGTAATTACAGTTTGTTATTATTGATACATGATCATATAAATGAGTGTTATTAAATGTGTAATGCCGTAACATTATAAATAAGTCCATAATTCAAGATTTGACGTAATATAATTTCATAATTTCAGTAGCGGTCTTCATTCTGATGACATAATACGGTTTTTCATCATTAACGTAACTAACCTACATATAACGTACATATAATTAAAGAAAAAACAGTTTTCATCTACGACAATGTTTTTCATCATTAATGTAACTAAAATAATCGATTTAATCTATCAGTCGCTGTTTCGAACCACTATCATGAGAATATCACCGTGGTTGGGGTTCGGGGACATTGCACGTAAGTTGTATATGTGAGCAGTATTTTTTTTCAAAATGTGCTTTTCCAAAGCATGAGAGTCTAATATCTCCCTGGCTCACTACCACCGTCACCTCCATCATCTCTCCAACTCCCCTCAAATATTAAATAAAAATGAAAATCCGTCCACTCTCAATTTCATCTTATACCCTCATTCTCACTTGGAGGCCTCTTTCTAATCCCTTCAAGTTCCGATTGAAAAATCTCCCACATCAAATCTGCCCTCAAAATTTACTTCACACCTCATATAACGACATTTGCAGTCAATTATCGAAATTATATGTATGATACAAAAAGATCGATCTTTATGTATTTCTGACTATTGATTTCTTTTTCTTTCATGCAGTATTGTTATTTTTAATTTTTTTACAGTATTTCATTGTTTTTCCTTTTTTTTGTTTTTTTTTTCACTATTTTTCAATTATTATGAATAATTATGATGTCTTTCAGATCTTTTTACAAAAATTATTTAAATATTGTTGTCTTTAATTATTTCTGTTTTTTAAGTATTTTTCCATATGTTCATCTCATTCAAATTTAAAGGATTTGACTTTTAACATTCAAGCTAATTAAAGTGATTAATCGGAAGAACTTCATGTAAGTATGATACGAAACTTATATTTCCTCCTTTTTATATTTCTTTGCATTTATTTTAAAGTTTATATTTTTTTCGATTTGGAACGGGAACTTTTTCAAATCTACTTGTATTATACTGGTTATGTTATATTTAGTTCTTTTTATATTTGCTTTCATTTATTTCGATTTAAAAAAAAACTCTCTTACGGAATAATCTATTTTCTACGAATTTTTTTTTATCTACCTCTACTATATTGTTTATGTACGAAAATTTAAAAAAATGACATATCAATATATTTTGTTGTTAAAATGTTAAGAACTACTATACTCTGTATTTGTGATGTTGGAATATAATAGTCATACTGATTTTTTTTTTATTTACACAATGAATTTAACTGCTCATTCCGGATGATTAATGAAAATATGCATTGTTCACATTTTATTTGTTCCGGTTAGAAGTAGGAGGACGATTATTTGAAAATTTTATTATTTTTTCGTAATTGTAATTTATTAATGTGTAATTGTATAATGTATGATTTTGTGTAAATGTAATCTTAAGTAAATAAAATTAAGATGGTAAAGAAGAGTGTAATTAATTATGTAGAGATCATGGCGGTCCCCACGTCATAAAAAAAAAAGAAAAAAGAAAATTTGTAACAGCCAATAGAAATCCTTTAAAGAACTCATCTTTTATACTATGTAGATTGGGTGATAATTGTTGAATGGAGGGAGTACTACTTTACAACTGCGCAAATTTGTGCGGTAGTACATATAGAAGTTTTAAATTTTAACTAGACTTATAATCCATGAAATTTACGGTATCTTAGAGTTTGCATCTACAAATAATATTTTGCGTATTAATATGGTTTATACTCTTTTATTGAATAAATATTTTTTTGATATTTATAAAGTAACTAGATAATACATGTGTAATGTCATCCCATTAAGATTAAGGAGAAAAATTCTATTATACCGGTCTATAATACGGAGTAATGTATTTTGTGCTCTCTATTCAATGAAAATATAGAGATTGACATCATTTTATTTAAGTAGAATCTAAGTCAATTTTTTTCTTGAGAAAATTGATCTTATTAAGTTATCCGTTTTATCTAAGAATTTTTCATAGAAAATATCAAGATATTTTATAAGTTTGTAAGCAAATTTAGAATGTAAGTCCATTTTTTTCTTGAAAAAATTCATCTTACTAATAGAGCTATCCGTTCACAAAAACTTTAGAGATATGGTCTCTCACTAAATTATTGAGAGACCATTTTGTCGTACCTCTTTATATATTTTCCAAACCCCTTTTATTATAAAATGTCTCTTTTATATGGGACATGTTTTTATAACAATTGTACGTACTTTATCCATATATTATTGTAACCATTATTTTAAGTACCCCATTTTATAGAATACGTACCCCTTTTATTACTATTTGTACCGTTTCTCCATCACTTTATAATTGGTCTCCCAATAAATGAATGAAAGACCGTCTCTCATGAGTCTTACTCCCACCAGTTTTATCTAAGAATTTTTCATAGACAAATGTCAATAATTTAAGGTCCGAATTGGTTACTTGAGATATTCGGTACTCTAAACAACCTTATCCTGGCTTGCTACATTGCCACCTAATATAAGTATATAACAATACTGTCACTGAATAGTGAATACTAAGTAGAGAATACAACGACTAAACTGCAGCAAATTTTCATTAATTCTCGAGAATGACAGCGAGTTTCATATATATTGCAAAGCTGCAGCAAATTTTCAGTAATGGTTTTAACATAGGCAGCTGTTTAATTGTGAAGATGGGTGAAGAATTCTAAATAAGGGATATCTTTTAAACAACATTAATGAAATTGTTTATAATTTTTTTATTAGTATATCTTTTAGTTACGATTTAGCATACAAAGAACACGTTTTTTATCACAAAAATCATAGAATTTTTTTTTAAATAAGGGATTATATCAAAATAGAAAAGTAAATAAAAGATTTTATCAAAATAGAAAATGTATTTTAGGCGGAAAAACTTGAAGCTTTTCCTCTTCATTTAGTATATAGGGGATTGAAAGATATTTTTTGTAGATATATTATCTGACGTGCAATATTTGGCATGATTGACGATATATTTTTTTGGCAATGATTTTATATATTTCGATTAGTGAAAGATATATTTTCAGATTTGTAATATACGAACCCAATTTTTAGCAATGATCTGATTGACGGTATATTCTTTTTGGGGTAAAATAATATATGCAATCAAATAATCATCCTTGGCAAGATAATAATTTTTTTACGTTCTATGATATTTTCACGTTCTATCAAATAATAACTTATTATCTTGCCAAAGATAATAATATATGAAATCAAATAATATATGCAATCAAATATTTTCATAAATATTTGATTGCATATATTTCGTTGTCAGTTTTTTTTTTTTTTTTTTTTTTTTTTTTTTTTTTTTTACGTTCTATCCATTAATCCCCTATTATCTTGCCAAAGATAATAATATATGCAATCAAATAATATATGCAATCAAATATTTTCATTAATCTGACAATATTTTTTTACGTTTTTCAGCACTTGGTAGAATAGATGGTAAATAAAAAAAAATTTTGGGTATCATTTTTTATATTAGACTTAGCTCATAGTAGAATGCAAAAAAAATAAAAGCCCAATTAGAAGATAAAATTTTAGGCGGGAAAAAACGTAGATTAGCCTATTCATTTAGTAATAGGGGATTATGATTTATACCTATTTTATTATCTTTAGTATCATTTTTTCTTAAAATTGTACAATAGTCTCTCAATAAAACTTATTAAAAGACCGTCACTCAGGAGACCTACTCAAAAAATTATAGGTTACCCGTTGAAAAAAAAAACAGAAAATCAAAATCTAAGTTGCTTTTCATAAAAAAAAAATTATGGTTAATGATTCCATGAGAAATCGAACTTTAGTATCAAGGAAAAAACAATTATCGGTCCTCCTTCATCAAAACACAATCAAATTTCTCACAAACTTTTCAATTATGAATCACATTTTTATATCAAATAAGAATTTAATCTCTTTCATTAATAAACTACAAAAAAATATTTCATTTAACTTAATTGATACTTATAGTCTTCAATTAGGGTATTGGTTTTTGTAAAATTGATTTGCTAACACAATGATCAAATTCTTAAGATGTGAAATACTTGTACGCAGAGACGAAGCTATGGTTTGGCTGAATGGGCCACGGCCCGGGCGATGTTTCTAAAAATAAGTAGAAAATAAGTGGGCTATAGTTCATTAACAATTAGTCTTACTGAAGACGGGTCGGAGTAAGTGACGGATAATGCCACTCACAAAACGGATAGGGGGACAAGGTGAGGGCACCCCCATGTGCTTTCCTCTCTCCTGTATTTGGATCATTTGTGAGGGAAAATGGTATCCGTCACTCCAAAATGACAGATACGTGTCGTCACAAATGAGATTTTGTGGTTCATTAAAATCAATATGGCGCAGTTGGTTAATACAACTGTGTGAAGTGTGTGCTTGATGGCTGGACATCCCATCCCGTGTTCGAGGAAATGTTGAGTGTGCTTTATGTAATATTTTTACAATTTGCTTTATTTATTTATGTTGTACCTGATTGACCTATTAAATAATCTTTTTTGTCGATAATAGTTCTTTCGACGTGTAACTATTTACATTTACACTATTTAAAGGTGCTGTTTGGCCTAGTTTATGTGAAATAGCTTTTACTTTCTAGAATGAGTTTTTTCATAAACTACTTTTTGAAAAAGTTGTAGTTGTTTGGCCTAACTTTTGTAAAAGTAGTTTTTTTAACAAATTGATGTGTTTGGCCTACTACTGCTTTTTAGTTTTTTTTTTTTTTTAGTTTCCATAATTCTAAGAGTTTTTGGGAGAAGTAGAAGCAGAAGCATCAATTTGGTGCTTCTGTTTCTAGTAGCTTTTTATTAACACCTGACTTTTCAAAAGTAGTTTTTTATCTCTCTAAATTATAGTGTTTGGCCCTGCTTCTACTTTTACAATTAGAAAAGCACTTAGAAAGCTTGGCCAAACAACCCCAAAAAGAATTACAATTTGCTTTATTTATTTAGGTTGTACCCTATTTATTAAGTAATCATTTTTGTCAACAATAGTTCTTTCGACGAGTAAATATTTACATTTACACTATTTAGAAAGAAAGGACCCATATTTGTCAAAGAAATATTTGTAGGACTTTAGTCCCACTTTAATTTATTATAAAAAACCGGATTATAAAACATAAGACATTGAGTAAATTGGTTCGAAAAAAATTAATGTATAATTCAATAACTAAACAAGTAGAAATACTGAAATACTAATTTCTTTAGTATGCTTTATATGATGATCTAAAAAACTTATTAAATTAAAAAACGTTTATATTAATTAGTGTGAGGTCTCTATGAGTATACAACGATCGAATAAAATCGGCACGAGCTTCGTCCCTGCTTGTACGAGTTTATTCATCACGAATTTATCGCTGAAAACTTTTGTACGATGTGCGCCCAACGTACTAAGGTTTTCAGATTAACCTCCGGTTGTGGCTTCTGGTAGTTGTGGTTGCACGTGGGACGTGTGGCGGCAGGGGATGGCGGCCGCCGGCATGAGTCATCGCCGGTGTCGACGCGTGGGTGGTAGGAGGAGATATATTGTCTATGACCATGGAGGAGGCTAACTTTGCTGTTAAGGAATAAAACATGAAAGAGGAAAACTTTTCACAAAATAATACTTCCTCCAATCCAGACAGATGGTAACACTTACCTAAAATTGGATGAACTACATCAATGTTAACATAATATATTTGGCATGAAAAATAACTAAATTACTCTTACATCCACTACCTATTTACAACTTTACCATCCACTCACCTAAACTAATGTACCCGTCACTTCAGAGGGAGTAAAGTATTTTAAAAATAATATCTTGACAAACTTAATAATTATGCTGTACAATAATTTAGGAAAAGTTTCAATTTAAAAATTGATTTTTAAATTATGACTCCCAAATTTTTGACAAAATTAAACTTAAAAATATTTTCTCATTCCCACGTGTTGTAACGTTACTCGCAGTTAGAATATATACACTGAGTGTAACCGTAGCATTTTCGAGAAAGGAGCGACTAGGAAGGAGTAATAATTTCCAAGTTTCGTTGTCAAAAAAAATAAAATAAAATAAAATAATAATTTCCAAGTTTACTTCCACGGTTCTCTAATGTACTACATAATCAAACAAAATCTTCTAAAATTACCAAAATAAAAATTATTTAGACGTGTTTCCTAATTCGTATCTGATTCTGCTCTAGTATCAGTATCAGTATAAGAGTTGCTTATGCGTGTCCCAACTTTTTAGCTACAACAGAATAAGGTCTTCTGTTTTTTTGTGTTAAAGGAGCTCCAAGGGCGTTGCAAATACAAGTCGAAAAAAATTCGAACTTGCAACGTATCGTCCACATACTCGAGAATATTTGATCTCTAAAAGATTGTTTTTCCGCAACAATGTATTCTGAAGACGAAGACATATATTCTGAAGACGAAGACAACTATGACACTGGCAGCGAATTCGACACCAGTGACTTTGCAGCGGATGCCATCTTCCAGAAAAGTTACAGAGTCTTGTCTGAGGCTAACGTCCGAGAGCTCCTAGACAATGTAGTTAGACATGTTTCCTCTGCTCTTTGTATTTCCCTAGACGAAGCAATCAAAGTGCTTTACTACTATAAATGGAAGGACTCATTACTGCTCGATGAGTGGTTCTCCAATGAAGAACGGGTTCGACAGAATGTCGGCTTGCCAACCAACCATGCCCTGTTCAGCTGTTCAGGACAATTGACTGCTTGTGGGATTTGCTTCGACTCGTTTCCTCTTGATAATCACCACTTTTATCCCACAGTGTGTGGGCATATCTATTGTGTAACATGTTGGAAAAATTACCTTAGTATATCGATAAAAGACGGCCCTGGATGTTTGTCATTGAGATGCCCTAATCCTGTGTGCCATGCTGCTGTTGTCGGTCAGGACATGGTCGATAAACTTGCATCAGATGACGAGAGAAAAAAACATGCGCATTATTTATTTCGGTCATATGTCGAAGAAAACAAGAAGATGAAGTGGTGTCCAGGTCCCGGATGTGAGAATGCCGTGGAATTTGAGATTGGAAGCGAGGGCGTTTATAATGTTACCTGCCTTTGTTCACATGCTTTCTGTTGGAACTGTATCGAGGAGGACCACCGGCCCGTGGATTGTGACACAGTGGCAAACTGGACCCTGAAGAACACGTCGCAATATGAAAATACAAACTGGATTGTTTCCAACTCAAAGCCGTGTCCAAAGTGCAAGCGCCCGATCCAGAAGAACCAAGGTTGTATGCATATGACATGCAGCAAGCCCTGCCTCTATGAATTCTGCTGGCTATGCCTTGAAGCATGGTCGAACCACAGTCAAAAAACCGGGGGCTACTATCGATGTAATATATACAAGGCTGCAAAACAACGTGGCAAGTATGATGAAGAAGAAGAAGAAAGAAAAATGGCGGAAAAAAATTTAAGGAAATACATACATTATTATGAAAGATGGATAAGTAACCATAATTCAAGACAAAGGGCTATTGACGATTTGCGCAAGACGAAAACTGATTTAAATAAGCTTAGCGACAAGTTTAAGGTTATCGATATTGAACTCGTGTTTATGATAAAAGCTTGGGAACAAATTATAGAGTGCAGGCGAGTTTTAAAGTGGACTTATGCATATGGCTTTTATTTACAAGAGGATTTAGTTGGCAAGAAAACATTGTTCGAGTACTTACAAGGTCAGGCCGAGGATTGTCTTGAGAGGCTTCATCAATGTGTAGAACAGGAGCTATCGGTTTTCCAAGTTTTCCTTAAAGACGACATAGAAGTAGAAAATCGAAAGGAAGAGTCAGACAAGAAAGAAAAGCTAGAAGCGGAACTTAGAGCATTACGACTCAAGCTGACTGATCTAACCACTGTGACACGGTCATATTTTGACAATTTGGTTAGGGCACTGGTGAATGATTTGTCGGAAGTTAAATCAACATGTAAAAAGTACTTGAAGCAGACAAACAAAAACCGACATAGGGAGAGGTATTTCAATAGAATCGTTAGATCACAAAGGTAATACTCCATCAATGAAAATGTAGCAACAAATGGTTTCGGATTACAATTCTGTCAACATATTTTTGAGCACCATCAATAAAATCAGATTTTTGTAAGCATACATCATGGAAATCGGAAAGGATGGTAAAAACAGAGATAGAAAGCGTAAATTTTACCGTTAACGACACAGGGATTTGTCATATTATTTTCCCATAAAAAATAAAGCCGAGCAGTAACAACTTCGTCCCACAACCAAGATAGTTCTCGTCAACCCTCTCATAAATCATACTCCGTAATAGAATACCCATTTGAGTACGACTTGAATATTTAAAAAACATCATAACTTGAACGTCTTGAAAACCTAAATTGAAAAGACGAATAAATATCGTCAACCTAAAAAGCGGTGTTAAAATTCGAGGGGGATGGTTTATGAGTAACAACAATAAAACGAGAAACATTAAAGCCAAACAACAAGAAGGCCGTAACAATAGATATGCAAAATATATCATATCAGCACAATTAAACAAGGATGACTAACAATGATTAATACAAGACCGAGAAAACCTTTACCTTTGTGCCGCGAACAAAGGAAGCAGATCCTCGGCTCCATCTTCTTTGAGCAACGCTAAACTCTCCGCATAAATTTCTAATTCTATCGGGAAGACCTCTTATAGATTTGTCATGCTCAATCCCTTGGGAACTAGCAATATTATAGGACTTCTTCCCACACTTAAGATACCTACCATCAACACTATTAGAATAAAATACCTTTGAAAAACTGTTTTGAGTTGGACTTGAATAAATTAAATCCACAATAAGTTGAACATCCTGAAAACCTTATAGTCCACAGTCCACACTCGCTTGCCGTTCTGTTACGACACCCATATGCTGGAACTGACACAGAAACACAGAAAATAGCTAGCGATTCCCTAAGAAGAAATAAAAACCAGAAAGTTTCTCTTTCACCTGAATTCCGAAAGTATATGGCAGGTTCAAATAGGTGAGTTTCGACATTAGTCAAGGGAATTGAGCAAGAGGAATGATAGCAACTAACATATTCACGGTTGGTTGACACAGCCAGAGGTTCTTACCAATTCCATTGGGAAGACAAATGGAGTAGTATTCTCTTATTCATGGGGAAATCCTTAAATCACGGGTGCCGTATGCTTTGGACAACACCAAGTTCTCTGAATACGCTTCCAATTGAAAATAGGATCTCATAGATTTTTTCAACTCTTCCACTTGGCCACTAGCTAGATTATAAGTGTTCTTCCCATAAATAAAATAGCCACCATCCCTTTCACAATAGAAAAGATTTTTTATTGAATACTCATAGAACTCGAACAATTCATAACCATCCCGACTTGACTGCCTCGAGAACCATAGAGTCCAAGGCCCTTTTTTGTTGTCCTGATCTAGCACCCATATACTGGAAGTTACCTCAGAAATACTGAAAAGCGCTAGCGACCCCCCAAGAAGAAACAAAAACAGAAACCTCAAGGAGCCTGTTTCGTACAGACTAAATGGCAGTTCTAAAAAGGTGATATTTTCCTTATCGAAGTCAAAGGAACCGAGATGAGTTGATAATCCACTCCTCTCTTTATCATTTTGTCCAAGCCAGTAAGCTGCCCCTCGAAAGAAAACAGTAGTTGATAGAGAATGAAGTAGCCCACGCCTATCATAACAGTTGAGAATACTGACGTTGTTGACATTGAGGGGATCATTTCGGACGATCCATTGTTGATTACTAAGAAAATAAACTGCGAAAAAAATATTTCCATTCTCTTCACCCAGAGTACGGTCAAATGCAAACGCAACCACTTTATAATCATGACTATCAGGAGCGAACCCTAACAAATACCGAAACTCTAACCCAAATGGAGAATTGTCGAGTGGGCAAGGGGGAAGTATCAACGATTTGCGAATACAAGGGTTCCACAATCTCAATTCTATATGCCAATCAATCGGACGAATTTTTTGCACTAAAAGCAACCCATTACAGCTACCTATAATATGGTACCTGTACGAATCAGATGTTCTAAAAATGCGACCGGCATATCGAAGATTTTCAGCATTACGAACAGTAAACAAACACCCTTGATCTCTTAAGTATCCCAAACTCTGGAGGGCTACCAATAATTTTTTATTATTATCCCCAGAATTGATTTTACAAAGTTTGAAATGCATGTTAATAAAATTAGGGTTATCGATAATAGAGCACCAATATTTACTTACGCACCTGAATTTTAATAGGGTTTTTGCCGGTAATGATAATAAAATCTGAGTCCAAATTTCGGGTGGTAAGTACTTGAATTCTGAATGTTTGTTTCTGCTTGAAGAAGATGATGATGATGATTTCACTTTGTTTCTTCTTCTGCTCTTCATTATCTTCGGCATTTACTGGAAAGAGGGTTTCTCCAATTCAATTGATTTTGTAAATTGCAAATGATCCTTTTACTTTACTTTTTGCGGAACAATCAAATTGTGGCTGTGGATGGGTGGTGTACTGGCAACTTGCCATGTGTATTGGTGTATGTGTTGTGTCACTTGTGAGTATCTCACTCAATTGAACAGTTGAACTTTGCAAAATTTACCCGACTCAAATTTCAGTAAATATGTTTACTTAGCTTGGATTTATAGATTACTCCCTCCATTCAACTCCACTTTGCAACTATGCTTTTTGCGCGGGTATTAAGAAACGGATTAAAAAAACTATTAAAAGTACATAGGGAAAGGGAATGGTGGGGTTAAAGATATTAAAAAAATATAAAGGTGAGTTTTATGATGGATTTGTGTGGGGTATGAATGACATTTTTTGTAAATATAAATTTTCAACAAGGATAGAAAGGTCTTTTACATGTCCAAATAAGGAAACCTGTAAAGTGGAGTTGAATGGACGGAAATAGAATACTTGTAAAGTGGAGTTGAATGGAGGGAGTACGAGTTTTATTAGAAAGAATCTGAGCTCCATTATAAAAAATACTAAACTTAAAATACTCTAATAAAACTCAAAAATAATATATATGAGCTCAATTAGATTTTAGCTTTTGATCTCAAAATTAAAAATTAAATAAAAAATGATAGAAACTCGATAAATACACATTAGCTCAATTAGATTGGTTATAGTTGTACAATGCTCTTGTACAACCAGTTGTATAATAGTATTTGTGCTCAAATTTTTATTGTTGTACACTGTTTATTAACCATAAGAAAACTTAATAATATTTAACCCGAAAATGACATGAACTCTTATGACCTGAAATTGACCTGACCCGAGTTGATTCGGACCGAACCCGGCCAGCCCCGTTGACTCTTTTACCAGATTTGATCCCACTACCAATCATCTCAACCACACAAATACCCTACTTAACCCATTATACGTGATCCTCAATACTTTTATTTATACTCCTTAAATCGTACCATTTCTATAATTTGGAAGATATTTGTGGCATGAATGGAGTATTTTTTATTATATACTAATACGACTGTTAGAACACACTTGGTTGATGAAGCCAAGATTTCTTGTTATTTGATTGTTTGTTCATAGTTACAAATGCGTAGTGATTTAAACAATCAAATGGACTCTCACGAAGGATTAGCATGATCAAGATGAAGTCAACATGAAGTCAAGACAATGATATTTCCCTAAGCCTTAGTCGAATGTTGCAAGAGTAAGTGTAACATTCTCATTTAAGACAATTGGCTGCAAAACCATGCAACAGTGCGCTGCACTATGGTTTCTGATACTACCGTATGGAGAAACTTTTATACGAAATCCCCCTACTACTAAGAGAATAAAATTCTCTTAGTAGTTTCCCGCCCAAATGTCTTCCCACTTTGATGGGCCTGTCTTATGAATTGTAAATAGCACAAATCACGTTCTAAGTTGGGCCCTCGACTTAAACTAATTGATTTTACATAATTTGGCATCATTACTAACATTTTAAGTTGATAATTCTTGGAATCTTATACATGGAAATAAATTACACTTTAACTTTTCTAATTATACAATCCTATATGGAAACGAACTATAATTTGCCCCACAAATTATGCAATGCTAACAATATTATTTCGAAAATCTCAAATCACAATATCTCGAACCACAATAAATTACCCCAATATACAATTTCTCATATCAATTAATCAGAGATAAAATTCGAAAAAATAACATCACATCATTTACCCCTAATATATTATGCAATCTCCCTTACTACTAAGTGAATAAAAACTCTTAATAGTTTTCCCGTCTATGCTACCTACTCAGAAAAATGGGCCAGCTCTTTGAATGGAAAACTAGATAATAATTGGGTTATAATAATTTATTGGTCCATAATAAATTGGATCCCACTACAATTCATAAAACAATGTGATATATTGATCAATTACATCCCCTTACTATTAAAAGAATGAGAGATTCTATTATTTTTTTCACTAAACAATATTTACTCATAATTGGGCTCCTTTGTAAATGTTAAACTATAAATAAATAATGGGTTACTAAATAGTGTTCCATTATACCATCTTATAAACTATACATAAATTCTTTACTCACATTATTAAATTAGTGTATATTTTAACAAAAATTACAATATTAGTTATACATTTCACATAAATATTTTATATGGATAAAAAAGAATCACGTGTTATTTATGTATGTTAATCTGACAATCTTATTTATAATAAACAACTTTTTAATTAAAAAAAAATAGTTCTACTACAAACTTTATTTAGGCTAAAATGTCTAATTTTATCTCTGTTACCTCTTATTACTACACATTATTAAAATTTACTTTTATAGTGAGTTTAAATATTAAATTCTCTAAGAAAAAAACGTTCTAAGAAACCGCGCTTTCGCGCGGGATTTACACTAGTGTTTAAGTGTTAGAATCTTTACAAATTTTATATACTCAAAGGTTTGACATTTGAATTATCAAAGTTTGAAAACAAATCTGAAAATTGAAATCACAAATCTCCATTGTTAAATCCTCTAGATTTGTGTATTTACTTTTTACCAAAATGGTAAGGTTGGACTTGTCAAAGTTTTAAAGTTAGAAAAGTTTTTTGCCAATTTGGTAAAGTATTGCATGTTGAGTGTTTTGGAAAGAGTTTTCTGATTTTGATTAAAGGCTTGTGCTTTAGTCTAAAACCTAATACTTACCATCACTCAAAGGCTACCTATTTTATAATTGATTTAATCAATCTAAGTTGTACTTCATAGATGATCAAATATATTATAAATAGAGAGCCTTAACATCATTTATTTCTCAAGACTTTCCAAAGTATTTATTGAGAAAACTTGCAAATCATTTGTGCATTTAAAGCTTTGTTCTTTAAATATTTGCAAAACTTTTTTCTGATTTAAAAGTCTTCGTTTGTTTTTCAAAAAGCTGTAAACCTCCAAGTATCAGTTCGCTGCACTGTGACATAATGAGTTTCTTCCATGATTCCCGTGTTTAAGTCTTAATCGTGATCTCCATGTTCATTAAATGAACCCTTGAGATTCAAAGACTCTGTAAAGCAGTGAGATAGAACGCATAAACTCTTGAAGCGGAGTAGCTTTAAGTTTGAGTGCAATCAGTGTAGATTGGCGAGTTATTTTCATTGTAAGGGTTTAGTTGTTTGAGTAAATTTCTAAACAAGAAATAAAATAACGATTAGACGTAGGCCTCGGAGTAGAGGCTGAACCAATTTTTAAAACATCGTTTGTTTGTTCATTTGGTTTTACGTTCTCTTGCCTTGCTCCATCTCGTTCATACTTATTGTCAGTTCTGTGTCACAGTCATCAATAATGTGACATAAAACCGCTGTACTTCTTAGTGAACTTACATTCTATTAAGTCTCTCAAGTTTTGTATCTTAAAGTTCATCACTTAATTATCAATTAAGTTTAGAATAAGTTTTTAAAAAAAGTACACCTAATTCACCCTTCTCCCTTTTAGGTGTTCCTAACTCTTCAACGACTCTACCATTTGGTACATGTTTTTAACAACCATATCTATTAATCCTAGATTGTAATCATTTTTATTAATACATCATTATATATAATAGGTATCTTTATTACCTTTTGTAAAATATTTAATCTCCCTTACTACTAAGAGAATAAAAATTCTATTAATTTTTCTTCCAAAATGCATCTACCTAAATAAAGATATAAGTAAAACTTTCTTTCCTTAAATTACTATTTTTTTAATGTATATATTCTTATAATTAAATTCATAATTATGATTATTTCATTAAAATAATTAAATTCATAATTTTGATTGTTTCATTTAAATAAAATTATTATAAGTTGCTAATTTTTTTTTTGTAATGCAATAATCAATACTATATATTAATTCCAGAAACCAAGGGACTTCAATGTAATTAAAGGAAATTATACAAATTAATTATACTATATAGTTTTAAATCACTAGCACCGTGTGATGGACCCGATTAAGGGATCTCAATGCAAATATTATATAGTTTGAGTTAACATTAAATTATATAGAAGCTTGGTAATTTTCCTAAACATGGTTAATTTCCTTAAAATAAAATAATTGATTAAGATGGTCAATTTCCTTAAAATAAAATAATTGATTAAGATGGTCAATTTCCTTAAAATAAGTACAAAAATATAATATAAGTATGTTATAAATAATTCAAGTTAGATTCCATAATATATAATATTGCACGATTCTTTCGATTTGATTTAATACATATATGTAATATATTTATATAAATATATAATCCTCTTAAAATTACATGCCTAAGTAGTAAAATAATTTCGTCAGTAAAGAAAAGAATTGTAGTAACATTGGATATAGTTATATGATAGTAATCACTCATTTAAATAGTAAAAGTAACAATATAATCAGCGAGATTAGTAAAAGTTGTAGAAACAACGGGGGTAGTGAAATAATCAATATTAATGCGGCAATAGTAAAAGTTACAATTATTACGACCGGAGTAGTGAAATTATCAATATTAACGCGGCAGTAGTGACAGTAACAATAATTACGGCGGGAGTAATGAAAGTAAGTAATGAAAGTAACAATGATTACGGGCAAGTAGTGAAATGTTATTACTATTGTTTCATTAATAAGAGTAAAATATTAATAGCGGGAGTAGTGAATTTGTCTCAAAATTTATTTAATCGTAATTTTAGGATATGCTATAGAAAAATATATTAATAATAAATTTATGAGTTTTGCAACTTTAATTAATTTTATTTAATGAAAAAAAAAAATTAATGCTAAGTAAAGGTAGCCCGGGCGAAGCCGGGCACCAATACTAGTTATTACTGTAGAGAATACCTTGACACATACCATTAGTTGACTGAAGTTAACAACTTACTAATCTAGCCCTTAATCTAGCCGCTGTTGACCATCATAGTTGACCGGAGTTAACAACTTAACTACATATGTTAAATTACTAATCTAACCCTTAATTAACCACTTGAACTTAATTCAAGTTTGCCACGTCTCCCAAAATCATTAATTGTGTATGAAATTCTCACACACAATATACCCGTAGTCTTTTCGGGAGTACATTTCCTACTGCACAAAATAACAAGTTATAGACAGTTCTTACAATTTTACTTGTCTTCAAACAACAAGAGGAAAATTAGGCAAACAACACTAGGGTTTCATATTCTCGAATCGCTACAAATTCTTGTTTCAGACGGTCTAAGTTAAGAGTCTTAAGACATATTCACAATTGATTTAAATAATGTTAAAATGATAAGGGAATTGTGAGAGGTCTTAACTTGAGATCGTCTCAAGCAAGACCTACAAGACAAATGCACATTTTTCCGAACTTTAGACCTAATATGACAGCTAAATGCTCTGTATATAGTGTAACTGTCATATACTCCGTTGCAGAGTATATGTAATAGATTTTTGGAGAGATGAGAGATGAGAGATATGAGAGATAAAGAGAGCACGTGTCCCTCACACACAAAACAACCACCCCCACCCATCAGACTTGGACCACCGCCCTCACCGCATGAAAACCCCCTCTGTTCACCGCCATCCACTTCGCCTTCCGTCACTGGGATTCTGCATCATGCCTCCTCGCGTTCTCCTCTGACTACCCCTCCCACCATCACCCCTCCGCCCCCAACCACCACCGGCTCCACCGCCGGGACTGTTACACCACCGAACAAACTCCTACCTCTAAGCTACAAATCAGCCTTAACCTCCACCCTCATCCCTCCCCCAAACCCTCCGAAATCTCTAACCCCATCTATCAACCCGTCTGGCCCACCGGAATTTCCGCCTTCGGATTGCATCTCTATCAGTCTTTCTCCGGACCTGCTAAAATCGATTCAATCGCCATTGCAATCCTCCCTCATCGTCAAAGTCATGGGTAAGTCCCTTGAATCCGGTCACCTTGCTTCTGCTCTCCGGATCGTTTGGAAGGTTAATGGTCCGATCAACCTAATTGGTTTGGGTAAAGGATTTTATACTTGCAAATTGGACAAACCGTCTGATTTACATTCAATTAAAACTGGAGGTCCGTGGTTCGTCCACGGCCACTACCTCCATGTCCGAGATTGGGTGCCTGATTTCCGACCATCCCTTGCTACTGTTTCCTCTGTTCCAACTTGGATCATCCTCCCAGAGTTGCCGATCGAATACCATCGGATTGATATCCTCCGCGCCATCGGTGATAAACTTGGTGGGTTTATTAAGTTTGATAACAATGGGATGAAAAATAAAAATGCCAGGTTTGCAAGATTATCTGTTTATCTCGACCAAACGGCTCCTCCGCCTACCAAGATCTGGATCGGCTCTCTGTGCCAAGAGGTAAAAGTTGCTGACAAACAAATTATTTGTGGCTTTTGTAAATCCTTTTGTTATGGGAAGTGTTCTGATCATCCTGCTCCCGACATCCCCACCCTTGGGCCGGAACTTCACCGACAGTCCAATTCGGGTTTTGACCAGTCTGCTACAAAAAATAATCCCGTGACTACCTGCCACAGTGATACTTGGACCATTATCCCTTTTAAGAATAAAGTCAACATCCCTGACCCTCCCCTCAATAAAGTAAATGATCCCTTTTCTGGCTTTACTAATAGCTTTAGCGTACTAAAAAATTGTTCCTTTTCCCCTGGGAAAAATAATTCCCTTAATGCCCTTTTTTTCAACACCATCCTTTCTATTCCCAACCCCCCTTTACTTCTTCCTTCTCTGTCCCTCCTTGGGGATAATTTTATCTACAGTAATCTTGTGACTACCCATAATTCGATTACCCATAAATTTACCCCCCCCTCTCTCTCTACCTCACAAAACAAAAGCCCCCAAATCTAATCAGCCACAATGAATCACCAAAAAACAACCAGAGCACGTCCCTTCATCCCCTCCACCAGACCTCCAACACTCATTCTTTTCCAAGACCCCCCCGGTACCCACCACCACATGTCATCCTAATTCCCACCAGCACAAAAATAACCTCCCTGGTCTTCTTCCAACTCCCCCCTAACCTTGCCAGAAATCCCACTCAATTCCATAACCTACCTGTTAGATCCTCCCCCAGACTCGCCTCCAATTTGCGGGCTAACCATCCGACAACTCCTGGCCCACCCTCGCTGCCCTCCACCCGGCCTTCTCGACCTAAAAATGGTAGATCCGTTCTCTCTCGAGCGCCGTCTAATTCCTGCTCACCTACCAGACTTCAGCGACCTCGAGGGCCTGCCACTGGTCCTCCGCTGCCTCCTCCAATGGCTGGTCCGCCAGCTGCAACCAACCTGGTCCCAACTGATCTTCCCTCAAGAGTTGATCTTTCTCATCGACCCCTCTCCCATCTTGCCTCGATTGAGAAAAACCTTTCCATTGAGTTTAACATACAAGGAACTACAGATAGCAAGCTTCTCGAATGGGGTAATTGTGGCCCATACGATCCTACCAATGAAGAAGCTAACTATATGGGTCGATTGGCAGGACTTTCGTACAGTGGGTCCGAGGACCATAATTGTGTCCTTCAAAGGGGAGGCAGAAGAGGACGATCTCGCGATAGGTCCAAATCTGCCGGAACAATCTGAGCTCTTTGACTCCTTTTCTATTCATAACAACATGAAGATTGTCTTTTGGAATTGTAGAGGAATTGCTAGGCCCTCCTTTAAACCACACCTTTCCTACCTTAACAATGCTCACAAGCCTGACATCATCATCCTCTCTGAAACTCGGGTCAGCGGCCAGAACGCGATTGGCATCATGCAGAATCTCCCCTTTGATTCCTTTGACATTGTGGATCCTGTCGGATTCTCCGGTGGCATCATGATGCTGTGGAATGCTAGGGATGTTTCGGTTACGACTGTGAACAAAGGGGGCCAGTTTATTAATGCGGTGGTCCAGGTACGTTCTTCTAACCTCAATTTTTTTCTTACTACCATCTATGCTAGTCCCAAATTTAGAATCCGTAAACTTCTCTGGGACTCCCTTATTAACCTTGCTGACAACATTTCTCTTCCTTGGGCCTGCCTGGGGGACTTTAACGAAGTGTCGACTGCCTCTGAGAAGTTTGGTGGGCGGAGTGTTAAGTTAAACAGAGTCAACCTTTACAATGAGACCATGAACTTATGCAATCTTTTGGACCTGGGATTCTCCGGACCCAAGTTCACTTGGACTAACCGTTGACGGACCAACCCTATCCTTGAACGCCTTGACCGTGTCTGGGTTAATCATGCTTGGTTAGATATCTTCCCTAATTCCCACAACCAACACCTTGTTCGCCTCTCTTCTGACCACTGTCCTATCCTCCTGGATACGATCCTCCCCACCCCTCCTGCCCCCCTTACTTTCAAATTTGAATCCTTGTGGCTCCTAGAACCTTCCTTCCACCCCTTTGTTCACACTACCTGGTTTGGGTTGGATGGACCACTTCCCTTCAAACTTGACCTTCTTAGTAAACACCTTTTAACCTGGGCCTCTACCACTATTGGAAAGCTTTCTAAGGAAAAAAAGACCCTGATTAGCAGACTCAAAGGAATTCAAACCCAGCTTTGCCTCCACCCCAACTCTTCCTTCCTCTGCAACCTCAATGACTCCCTCTCCCTCGACCTTAACCGCATCCTTGACCTTGAGTCCGCCTATTGGAAAGACCGATCCCGTGTTAGCTGGCTCGCTGATGGGGATCGCAACACTGCCTTTTTCCATAAATCTGTCACCATCCGGCGTGTTCACAATCGCATCCTATCCTTGACTAATGATGTTGGCACCACCTTTAATACCCATTCTGATCTTGCTGAACACATCACTTCCTTCTTCCTCAACCTGTACTCCTCCCAAAAGGATTTCTCCACTAGAATTCCTCCCGTGGAGTGCCCCTCCTACCACTGTTCTGCTAGGCCTTCCATTAATGAAATTCACACTGCCCTCTTCTCCCTGGGCTCTGGCAAAGCCCCTGGACCCGACGGCTACCATGCTGGGTTCTTTAAAAATTGCTGGAACACCATATCCTCCGACCTCATCCCCTTCATCTTGAATATCTTTAACACCCTCACCATCCCCCCTACTATCAATGCTACCATTATCTCCCTTATCCCCAAACTTCCCTCTCCAACTTCCATAAAGCACTACCGGCCCATTAGCCTCTGCAACACGGTTTACAAGATTGTCACCAAGATCATTGTTAACCGGCTAAAGCCCATCATGCCTCTCCTAATCTCTCCTAACCAAGGGAGCTCCATTGCTGGCCGAGGCACGGACTCTCACTACATCATCGCTTCCGAAATCATCCACTCCATGAGGGCATCTAGATGTAAGAAAGGCTGGTTTGCCCTTAAGATAGACTTAGAGAAAGCTTTCGATCGGCTTGAGTGGGACTTCATTCACTCTTGCTTATCCGATCCAAGTTTGATAACAACACGATCTCTCTCATTATGAACTGTGTCACTAGCGTCTCTACGTCTATCACTCTTAATGGTACCTCCACCCCTCCTTTTCTCCCTTTTAGGGGTCTCCGCCAAGGCGACCCCCTTTCCCCCTACCTCTTCATCCTTTGCATGGAAAACTTGTCTAAAGCGATCCATCTTTCTTGTGCCGAGT
Organism: Silene latifolia; assembly: GCF_048544455.1. Taxonomy (NCBI): domain Eukaryota; kingdom Viridiplantae; phylum Streptophyta; class Magnoliopsida; order Caryophyllales; family Caryophyllaceae; genus Silene; species Silene latifolia. The sequence goes on from NC_133531.1 coordinate 16,233,942, forward strand.
CCAACTGGACTCCCTTCCCTCTTGGTAAAGGAGGAGCCACTTTCTCCCACCTCCTCTTCGCTGACGACCTTCTCCTTTTTGGAAGGGCTTCGGAGAAGAATCTTTGCGCCTTACAAGATGTCCTTCTTCAATTTTGCTCATCCTCTAGCCAAAAAATCAATACCTCAAAAAGCAAACTTTTTTTCTCCAAAAAAACAGCCGCTCACAATATCTCTCTCTTTGAAGACACCCTTGGCATTAAGAAAGCCTCTAATCTTGGAACCTATCTCGGGTTCCCCCTCCTCCCTCGGAAGCCCAGCAACTCTGATCTCCAACCAACCATTGATAAAATTAGCTCAAAACTTGCCAATTGGAAGACCAATTTTCTTTCTCGTCCGGCTAGACTCTGTCTCATCAAATCCACCTTGAATGCCATCCCCTCTCATCTCATGCAATGTCTCCGCCTCCCGTCCTCTACGTCCTCCTTTATTGATAGGGTTAATAGATCCTTTCTCTGGTCCAGCCTCCCCTCCCGTAAGCTCCACCTTGCCAACTGGGACCTTGTGACGCGATCTCAAGCTAATGGCGGTCTTGGCATAAAAAAAGCTCGGCTTTTAAATGATGCCTACTCTACCAAACTTGCTTGGAAGGTTTTCTGCCTCAAAGGTACCCTTGTTTCCACTGCCATTCATAGTAAATATATCCGTGACAACTCTGAACCCTCTTTCAAGCGTGGTTCGCACATTTGGAAAAGCATTGGCATTGGATGGTCTTTCCTTAAACCGTCTCTCACTTGGTCCATTGGTGATGGCTCCACTATTCGCCTTTGGAATGACAAATGGTCCCCCACAGGACCCTTGAGAAACAGCCTCCAGGGGCCCCTATCGCCCTTTTCCGACACTGACTTGCTTAGTTCAATTATCAAAGATGGGAATTGGGATCTTGATTCTCTGGAATATAACCTTCCCCCATCCATCACTAAAGCCATCCTTTCCATCCCCCTCCCCTCCACCCCTCTCCCTGATCTCCTTTCCTCTTCCTTTGCCTCTAAAAACAAATTTTCTATTGGAGCCACTTATGACCATACCTCTAGCGATCCTAGCCCCTCCTTGCCCCTTGATGACTTGTGCTGGCTTTGGGACATTCCCTCTCAACCCCGCATCAAGCTCTTCATTTGGCTCTCGTGGTGGGATAAGCTCCCACATAATCTTACCCTTTTCAAAAGGTCTATCCTCCCCTCCCCTCAATGCACTGCCTGTGACAACCCCTCCTTTGATGAATCTACGCTCCATATCCTTCGCGATTGTACCCATGCTACCTGTGTTTGGGACAATTACACTCTTCCCCCTGACTTCTACTCCCTCCCCCTCAAGCTTTGGATCAAATCTAACTGTACCTCTTCTAATAAATCCTGGGTGACCCTCTTCTCCTTCCTCGTGTGGCGCCTTTGGCTTCGACGTAACGATCTTGTTTTCTCTGGAAACTCCCCTCCCATTAATTGTAACTGGCTTACCCAGTCTGCCCTTCTCGCCTCCCAATGGACTTCTGCCCAAGCCCCCCCACCCCCTGCCTCCTCGGACCTCCCTCTTCTCTGCCCAGGCCCTGACCAGAACCTGATCCCCACTCCCGACCTTAACCAGCACACCACCTTACACCATGCTCACAGCCATAACACCCCCCCTCTGCATACTTCCCTCTACCCAAACTGTTGGGCCCCTCCCCCGCCTTGTTGGTCTAAGATTAACGTTGATGCGGCCTTCTGTCTTACTTCCTCCCTTGCTGGTATAGCGTGTGTGTCCCGTTCCCCCTCGGGTGTTTGGATCTCGGGTTGGTCCTCTAGAATCTTGTCCCATAATCCCTTCATTTTCGAGTTGCTTGCTATAAGAGATGGTCTCGTTTTCGCAACTAACAGACATGAGAACTTTATATTAAGCTCTGATTGTATTCTTGCGGTTAATGCAATTTTGAATAATACGGCTCCTTGTGGCATATATGCTAACATCATTTTGGAGTGCAGGGATCGTTTAAGAGCCTCACCTTCAACGACCATCATTTATGAAAAGCGGTCTACAAACCATGTTGCGGATGCACTTTCCAAGTTTGCTTTGAGTGACTCGAGCCCGAATTGTGGGTTTTATAACTGGGACTCTGTGCCCCCTTTTGTATTACATTTGTATAACTCGGATCTTCTTCATGTTTATACTCCCTTATCGCCTGACCCTCCCCCCTAAGCTGTACTGAACTTTGTACTTTGCGCTGTTTATGCGCCTTTTATTTCATCGTTCATTTCCGCCAAAAAAAAAAAGAGTATATGTAATAGATAGATAAAAATGCATACGACTACCATAATTCTAAACATACAAATGCAAAGGACAGCAAAGGATAAAAACAGCTAAGGCAATATACTATTAATCGTACGAATTCTCTCTAAGCAAATATCAAAATGAAAGAGTAGCAATTGTCATAACTGTGGTCGGTTGTATCGTTGTTTCATCGCGAAAGTTGGAATAAGAAATGTATTAGCAATAACATTTATAACAATCATGAAAAATCTAAATAAAAGAAAAAGTACCTATACCACAACTTAAGCTCATGTTTGCATAATTCCAGGGACTGTCGGACAAAAATTAATCAGCTACGACAATATGCTAGGAATGAACAATACGTATCCTCGCTGAAGCCAAGGGACTGACAGGAAATAAATAAATTACCTACGACGAAATACTAGGAATATAATAATATGTATCATCACTAATTCAAAAACAAGAGCAATGAGTAGCCATTGACATATCTATGATTGGTTAAGTAACAGCCGGAGCCCGGAGGTACGACATATAAACAGTCATATTCTCGATCTTATTCATGAGATATCCCTCAAATCATAAGATTTGTATCCTTTGAACAACACCAAGCTTTCTGAATACGTTTCCAATTTTACATAGGAGCTCAAAGAGTTATCGAGCTCCTGGACTCGGCAACTAGCTATATAATAAGCGTTCTTCCCATAAACAAAATAGCCACCATTCCTCTCACAATACAAAATCTTTTGTACTGAATCCTTGAACAATTGATACCCATCCCGACTTGATTGCCCGGAGAACCATAAAGTCCATGACCCCTTTTTGTTCTCCTGTTCTAGCACCCATATGCTGGAAGTTACCTCAGAAATACTGAAAACCGCTAGTGATCCCCCGAGAAGAAACACAAACCTCAAGGAGCCTTCTTCGTCCAAACTAAAGGGCAGTTCCAAAAAGTCAACATTTTCCGTATCAAAGTTAAAGGAACCAAGATGAGTTAATTCATACCTTTGATTATCATTTTGTCCAAGCCAGTATGCTGTTCCTCGAAAGAAAACTGCAGTTGGTAGAGAATAAAATGCCATAATCGTATTAGTGGTGTACAAATTGGCGACATTGAGGGGATCTTTTCTAACAGTCCATTGTTGATCACGGAGTGTATAAACTGCATAATACATCTTACTTGGCTCTATACCCTCACTTCTGTCAAATGTGATCGAAACCACTTTATAATCCTGACTATTAGGGGCGAACCCAAACAAATACCTACGACCGAAAAAACCATGGGGAAGTGGGCTCCAGGGAAGAACCAATGATTTGCGAATACAAGGATTCCACAATCTTAATCGCGAAGAACGGCCTTTTTCCACTAAAAGCAACCCATTACAGCTACCGAAAATAAGGCACGAGTGATAATCATATTTTGTAATAATACAAGTTTTCCGAAGAGTTTCAGCCTTACGAAGTGTCAACAACCACCCGTTATTTCCATTGGATCCCAAACCCTCGAGCGCTACGAATAATTTTTTATCATTATTCCATTGTGTTTGGTTGCAAAGCTGGAAATGCAAGTGAACGAAATTAGGGTGATCGATAATGGAGCGCCAAAATTTACATACGCACCTGATTTTTAATACGGTTTTAGCCGGCAACGTTGCCAAAATATGAGTCCATATATCTAGTGGTAAGTACTTGAATTTGGAAGAAGTTGATGATGATGATGATGATGATGATGATGATGATGATGATGATGATGATGATGATGATGATGATGATGATGTGGCTTTGTTTTTTCCGTTCTTCTTCTTCGGCATCGTACGTTGGTGGACTACTCCCTGGACGGAATAGGGTTTTATTGGCCAATCAAGTATGGAGTAATTGCTATAAGTATCTTCGTTTAGGTTATCGGGTCGGTCTCTCATAAGCCGGAGATGGCCGTAAAATTAAAACGGGTCAAATAGATTTCCAGGATATATGAGACTTAACTTTTTGATAGCATTTAGACAATTAGAATGTTTGTTACACAGATATACTATTAGGCCCATTTTAAGTTTAAGACGACTATTGTGTTCGGTTATTTGTTTAATTTTATTTTATGGGATAAAGCCATGTTGTGGTAACCGGTCAATCAACATGTTAGAAAAACCCATACTCTAAATATCCAAAATAAAATAGGTAAATGAGCAATCGGGATGAAGAGAGTATATATTGTTTTTTTTTTTTTTTTTTTACTTTTTTGTATTTAATTATTTAAGAAGTACTATTTCTGGGTTTTAAATTTATCTCGGAAAATAACAAAAGAATTTAGACGATGTGAAGGTTCAATGGGCTCGTTTGCAGCCTAAGACTTCAGCCTATTTTATGGGTTGATGTCAAATTGTCCAATGGGTTAACCCGAAATTGCTAACCTCTACTTCAAAATTGTCCTCTTTAATCTCTCGTGATTTAGGGAGACGACCATGTTTCAATTTATGTGAGGAAAATATTTCAAATTTAAGCAATTACAAATCAGTATTTTCATATCTCAATGAACTCCCAAACTCGGAAAAGTTGGAATTTTATGTTTAAACTCGTTAATTGCACAAACTTTTTAGTAATTTATAGTTGATACAATTTTACTTGACATGTCGATTTGCTAAAACTGCTTAGTTACATTCATATGTAGGAACTGAAATGCTAGGTAAACGACTTTCTTCATTTTAAAGAAACGGAAATTTCTAAATAGCTCCAATTTCCGTGAAATTTGTGAACTAATCAAATCCAATACGGGCAATACCTATGATGCCTCCACAAGCCGAGTTTGGATATCAGCAGCAACTTGTTTCATAGATGCAGCAGGGATTAAAGGTCAGCGATCGACTGGAAGGCGTGGGTTCTGGTCCTGTTCAGCAGAAATCAACAACCTTAGCAACAAATGCTTCCAAGAGGGCGTGTTTACGGATACCCACCTGGCTGTAACATGTCTGAGGTCCCAATTCCTGAAGCTATGCTTCCAACATATGACATGGGTGGCATGCCTTTACATGATACTGGTTTAGCCTGTTCACAACTCTGTTGTATAGTCACAACTCTGCCAACAGTACATCAAACCCATTGCGCACGAGAGGTTATGAATCCAAATCCACGACTCCTTTTTGTTGTCCTGATCTAGCACCCATATGCTGGAAGCAACTTCAGAAATTCTGAAAATCGCTAGTGATTCTCCAAGAAGAAACAGAAGCCTACATGAGCCTCTTTCTTCCCAATTAGATGGCAGTTCTACAAAGGACACTTCTTCCTTATCAAAGTCAAAGATGAGTTAATTCAATCCTATCTTTATCAACATTTCCAAGCCAATATGCCACTCCATTCAAGAAAACAGCAGCCGATAAACGATAATATGGCCAAAACATCTCGAAACCATTCGGAAGACTGACATTCAACCCATCATTTCTAACACTCCATTGTTGATCACGGAGAGTATAAACCGCAACATACGTCTTCCTAGCCTGTTCAATCACACCCTGTTCCGATGCAATCGCAATGACTTTATAATCCTTACTAACTGGAGCTTCCTTTATTAATATAGATAGATAGATAAATAAGACAAATGAAAGATTTAGTTATTTGTCATTTATAATTTGATACCTATGTTATTTTATTTTAATTAAATAAGTATAATTTAGAGTTGATTGAAATTATTATAGTTTGAGAAAAAGAATATTAATTTGATGAAAAGATTTGTTTAATGAAATTTCCATATTTGAGTCGGTGTACTTTGGCGGGAAATTTTTTCAGAATGCCTATTCTCTTAGTAGATATCAAATTCCCTTTGACATATATTTTTACAACAATGATTGAGAATTAATAATATTTGAGAAATTGTTGAAAATGTATGCTACGTGAATACAACAATGAATTTTCAATTTTTTACACGTAATTTCAACAAGGGCCTAGGCCACACCCAAACGGAGGAGAAAGAGTTCACAAGAAAGGCCAAAGAGGGTTCAATCCTAAAACCAATTGGCGATACAAGGAGTAGCCCCATTGCCTTATAAAGTGATAAATCTTCTTTTCTTTTATCAATGTGGGACAATCTTCACATGTGGAACTTTTGGGTTTCTTCACATTCCATCTCCATGATCATTGTAAACCAATATTTCCATGGTTACCATTATACCCCAAGCATTCCATGACGAGAATTCGATTGTTTTCGCAATTGTTCTTGTACAGTAGTAACATGTAAATGAATATAAATGAAATCAGGGTCATCAATAGAGCACCAGTATTTAGAAACGCACCTGAAACTCAGCAGAAGTTTGACGGACAGCCTTGGGATTAATGGAGGCTCCCTATTACCATACAATACTTAACTGCTCAGCAAGACATTAAGATACAACTTAATACAAAGTACTAAAGAATAGATTACACGTCCGAATTCTCTTACTCTCGCAGAGCTGCAGCATATGCACCAAATATTCAGTAATGGTTTTAACATCAGTAGTTGTTTAATTTTGAAAATGGGTGAAGAATTCTATTAGAAATCAATAATCAGGGAGGGTGTAGAAATAATTGGAGAAAGAAAGATAAGAGTACTATCCAGGACACCCTCCACGCCTCGGAAAGGAATTTGTGTGCCATCCAGGACACCCTCCAGGCCTTCTGCTCCTCATCAGGACAAAAGATCAACTTTTCAAAAAGCAAACTCCTCTTCTCTAAGCACACTTCTCCTTCCCAGATTGATATGTTTGAAACCGCCCTTGGCATTAAAGCCGCCGCTAACCTTGGCACCTACCTGGGTTTTCCCCTCAAAGGGACCAAACCTAAGAAGGCTGACCTTCAACACATTGTTGATGCGATCCAATCAAAACTTGCTAGCTGGAAAGCCAATTTCCTTACCAAGGCCGGGAGACTTTGCCTCATTAACTCCACTATTAGTGCCATCCCCTCTCACTCGATGCAATGCATTCGCCTCCCCTCCTCCATTCTTGGGGATATTGATAGGATTACAAAATCCTTCCTCTGGTCGGGATCCTCCTCCAAGAAACTTCACCTCTCCAATTGGGACCTTGTTACCCTGCCCCTGTCCCACGGGGGCTTAGGCATTAAGGCCGCTCGCCCTCTTAATGACGCCTACTCTACCAAGCTCAGCTGGAACCTCCTCCTCAATAAGAACTCTCCCGCCTCTGCGGCTATCCAAAGCAAGTACCCAACCCTTTCTTCCTACTCCTTCCTTAAGGGCTCGCACATATGGAAAAATGTGGGCTTGGGCCTCCCCCTCCTCCGGAATCATACCATTTGGTCTATTGGTGACGGCGATTCGATCTGTCTCTGGACTGATTGTTGGTCCTCCTTGGCCCCCTTGAAGCATCATCCACGACCCCTCTCCGCCGCTTCATCTGAAGCTAAACTTAGGACTATCATCTCCAATGGTGCCTGGGCACTTGATAACCTGGACTTTGTCCTTCCTACCGATCTGTCTAACACTATCCTTGCCATCCCCCTTCCTTCTGTCTGCAAGCCCGACCTCCTTACCACCAGCCTCGCACCTAGAGATAAGTTCTCGGTTGGCTCTGCTTACTCCTCCCTCATTAATTTGAATAACCGCCCACCCTCCCTCACCCCTACCCTCGACTGGATCTGGGACCTCCCTACCCTCCCAAAAATCAAGTTCTTTCTTTGGCTTGTGTGGTGGGATAAGTTGCCGCATAATAAGACTCTTTTTAAAAGAACCATCCTCCCCTCCCCGGCTTGCCTCCTGTGCCCCAATCCTTCCCTCGAAGAATCCTCTATCCACATTCTTCGAGATTGTAGTACTGCTACCTCTATTTGGACTCTCCACAATGTCGATCAATCTTTCTACTCCCTTGAACTCCAGCCTTGGATCCATAAAAACTGCACTTCTCGCAACCCGTCTTGGGCTACTCTCTTCTCCTTTGTTCTCTGGCGTCTCTGGATCCAGAGGTGCGATTCTACCTTCAAAGCTACCCCCCCCTAGGCCGCCCCACTTGTTTTGTGATGCCACGAACAACCTTGCCCAGTCTTGGACCTCTGCCTCGTCTCCTAGCTCTCTTCCCTCCTCACCCGGGTCTACCTCTGCCTCTTACTACCCTTGTAGTTGGGCCCTTCCCCCGCCTGGTTGGTTCAAAATCAACGTTGATGCGGCTTTCTCCCCCCTTAATTCTTTAGCTTGTATTGGGTGTGTGATTAGGAACGACATAGGATCCTGGGTTCGGGGTTGGTCTAGACGGTGTCTTGCCCCCTCTCCTTTTGTTGGGGAGGTCTTAGCCATTAGAGAGGGTCTTAGGGCCGGCCTTGAGTCTATGGATCGGTTTATCATTGCTTCGGATTGCCTTAATGCGGTTACTTCTATTTTGAGTAAGGCTCAGCCTTGTGGTCAATTTGCTAATGTTATTCTTGAGTGTAGGGATCTCTTGGATAGCTCCCCCCGTTTGAAGATTGTTTTTGGAAAAAGATCGGCTAATGCTGTTGCGGATGCTCTTGCCAAAGCTGGTTTAGTCGACAGTAGCTCTAGTAATGGTTGTATTAATTGGGACGTTGCCCCCCCTTTCGTTCTTCGCCTTTGTACTAGTGACTTTGTTGCGGCTATCGAACCGCTTCCCCCCGACCCCCCTTGATTCCTGTGTACTCTTGTGTACTCTTGTGTACTCTTGTTCTTTTGATTTTTTTATGCACTTCTTTCTCCAAAAAAAAAAGAAAGATAAGAGTACTATAAGACAAAGAAAGTAGAATTCTCCTATTCACGGGAACGACCTCAAATCACGAGCTCCATATCCTTTGAACAAAACCAAGGTCTCCAAATACGTTTCCAGTTTTAAATGAGAGCTCATATATCTTTTAAACGGATGCACTTGGCCACTACCTATATTATAAGCCTTGTTCCCGCAAACTAAATAACCGCCATCATTCTCAAATTCATGATTACCATAGCACAACTTGAAAACTTCATAACCATCCTCACATGATTTCCCTGAAAACAATAGAGTCCATGGTCCCTTTTGGTTATCCTGCTCTAGCACCCATATGCTCGAACTTGCGTAAGAAATACTGAAAACAGCTAGCGACCCCCCAAGAAGAAAAAGAAACCTTAAGGAGCCTCTTTCTTCGCAAGTACATGGCAATTCCAAAAGGGTTAATTTTTCCTGATCAAAGTCGAATGAACCAAGATGAGTAAATGCAAGCCTTTGGTTATCATTATTTCCAAGCCAGTGTGCTGCGCCTCGAAAGAAAACAGCAGTTGATACAGAATTAAACATCCAAAACATACTAACATTATTGTTCAGACTACTGACATTGAGGGGATCAACTCTGACGGTCCATTGCTGATTACTCAGAGTATAAACTGCAAAATAAATTTTTTCATTCTCTATCCCCTGACTATTATCAAATCCAAATGCAACAACTTTATAATCCTTACTATCACGGACAAACCCGAACAAATACCAACTATTGTATACTGTATAGCAAAGGAGAGGGAAGCGGGCAAGGTGGAAGTATCAACGATTTGCGAATACATGGGTTCCACAATCTTAACTCCTTAAGGCAACCCTGAGGAGCAGATCGTTCAACTAAAAGCAAGCCATTACAGCTACCTATAAGACGGTACCTGTACGAATGTATTCTAAAAATGTGATCGATTTTACGAAGATTTTGAGCATAACGAACTGTCAACACACACCCTTGACCTCCAGTGTAACCCATACCCTCGAGGGCTACCAATAATCTATTACTCGTATTATTTTCAGAATTGAATTGGGCATGCACGTGACCGAAATCAGGGTTATCAATAATGGAGCACCAAGATTTACATACGCACCTGAACTTTAATAGGGTTTTGGCTGGCAATGTTGACAAAATACGAGTCCAAATATCGGGTGGTAAGTACTTGCATTCAGAAATATAGACCAAATTCAATGAAGTTGTGGGATTCTTACTGCTTTTCATTGTAAAAGTTTGATAAGGGTACTGTCAAATGAGAGGGAAATGGTATTGCAATTCAATTGATTTCTAGTATTTATACAGTTATCTATTTATACTGGTTGTTGGACCGTGCGCAATTTCCCCAATTTCGTAAAATCGGGTTGAAAAATCTAACGAAGAGCGACCATTTTGTTCCTAAAATGCTCTAAATCTAATGCCACTTCATGAGTTTATAACCTAATTTTTACGGAACTGACTCCTCACCAAACTATTTAGTTCCGATCAGTATAAGTATGTCTTAAAGTAGGTTTAAGTGTTGTAACTTGTAACGATGAAATCACTTTTATAAAGTAATCACAATTTAAACCGTTGAGTTCATAAAGAGTTTTTAAAGCACCAAATGCCAATTAATATACTTTTTTTTTTCTTTCTTATGTGTAGTAGGCTACTAGGCTAGTAGCTTGCCTATTTTCTTAAAGAGTATAACTCAGATTTCTTATGTGTGATGGCTTGTCCATTTCATAGGTTCCGCCTATGAAATCACTTTCATTGAGCAATCACAGTTTAGACCGTCGATTTCATAAAGAGTTTCTAAACCTCCAAATGCTGTACTTGATAATTGATATACTTTTTTTTTTCTGTTCGTTCTTATGTATGGTAGTTGGTCAATCTCAATGTTTCGCACTAGTCAATTATTGGCTGAACAACAATGAACTATGACGACAAATAATCTAGCAACCTAGAGCTGTGCATCAAAATTCAATTATTGTGCATCAAAGGTTAGGAAAATCCTTATTCAGCCGAAAAAGCCAGAACATAGCGGATGCCCCCTCGCAAATGAATCACCCATACGCAAGATATGTATTATGTAGCAGACGCTCAAAGTGGGAATAAGAAATTAAGCAATTAACAATCTTGAAAATTCTAAAGAAAATAGAGAAAGAAAGAAAAAGTACCTAATGTATATCACAACTTAAACTCATATCTGCAGAATTGATAAAAAGGTATCCTTACTAATTAATCAAACACAAAAGGGATGAGTAGCCATTGACATAACTATGGTTTTGTTGGTAAGACAAACAGAGAGTCATATTAAACACGGGCTTTCCTCAAAGGAAAATGAAAGGGCGTCACCGGATGACACCCAATTTGGGCGCCACCCTCTCACATGGGGTGAGTGGGGAGTGGGGACCCCTTCAATTAAAAATGCATGTGAGGGGGTGACACCCAATTTGAGCGTCATCTGGTGACGTCCTATCACTATCATTCCTCAAATTACGGGCTTTAAATTCTTTGGACAACACCAAGCTCTCCGAATACTCTTCCAGTATTAAACATGAGCTCATAGATTTATTCAACTCCTGCACTTGACAACTAACTATATTATAAACCTTGTTCCCATAAACAAAGTAGCCACCATCCATTTCACAATAATAAATCTTTTTTAGTAAACCATTCTTGAACAAGTTATAACCATCGCAACTTGATTTCCCGGAAAACCATAGAGTCCATGGCCCCTTTCTGTTGTCCTGTTCCAGCACCCATATACGGGAAGTTACCTTAGAAATTCTGAAAACCGCTAACGATCCCTCAAGAAGAAAAAGAAACTTCATGGAGTCTGTTTCATCCGGACTAGATGGCAGTTCTAAAAACGTAACATTTTCCTTATCCAAGTCAAAGGAACAAAGATGAGTTAAGAATTCTCTGCTTTGTATAACATTTTGTGCAAGCCAATATGATTTCCCTCGAAAGTAAAAAGCAGTTGATAAATATTGAAATGCCACAGCCGTATTAGGAAAGTTCAAATTGGTGACATTGACGGGATCATTTCTGACCGTCCATTGTTGATCACGGAGCGTATAAACTGCAAAACATACTTTTAGAGGTTTTGTATCCTCAATTTTGCTATATGTGAACACAACCACTTTATAATCCTGACTATCAGGGGCGAACCCAAACAAATGCCATGTTCTGTTCAAGTAGTTGTGAAATGGGCTCATGGGAAGAACCAACGATTTGCAAATACTAGGGTTCCATAATCTATATTGTGCCGGTTTCTGAAAAGAGTCATCATATTGTACAACAAAAAGCAATCCATTACAGCTACCTAAAACATGGTATTTGTACTTATTAGATAACCCAAAAATATAACCGGTTTTTCGAAGAGTAATAGCTTGACGAACGGTCAACAGCCACCCCTCATATCCATTAAGTCCCAAATCCTCGAGGGCTACGAATAATTTTTTATTATTATTCTCTGCATTAAGTTTACAAAGTTGGAAATGGAAATGAACGAAATCAGGGTGATCAATAATGGAGCACCAAGTTTTACATACACACCTGAATTTCAAAACGGTTTTAGCCGACAACGATGATAAAATCTGAGTCCAAATTTCGGGTGGTAAGTAGTTGGATTGTGAAGATGATGATTTCGCCTTCTTTATTCGGTTGTTCATTTTCTTCAGCATCTAATAACGGGGGTTGACTCCCTGAACTGAACGAGGGTTATCACCAAATGTATCTTCGTTTAGGTTATCACTTCGTCTATCTCAACACGAATATATCCATCTTACGAGACAAGTTTTTGGCCTTTTCGTACGGACTATGTTATTAGAACAGTCTTAAGTTTTAAAATAAATATTGTGTTTGGTTATGGGGCTTGAATGGTTGATAAACATCGTCGGCACATTTATTAAATATCATTGGTTATTTGTTTGGTTTTATTTATTTTTATGGAATAAAGGAGGGAGTGACAAGTAGTGCATGGTCGAAATAGCCAATCTCTAAATATCCGGAGGGTGGAAAAAGGCAGTAAGCAGCCAAAACGAAGAGAGTAGTTTTTTTACCTTTTTATTTTACATAAATACGGAGTACTAAATCAGTTTTTAAATTTATTGCGGAATATATGACAAAAGAATTTAGACGATTTGAAGCTTTACAATCTAAGACTAAAACATATTTTATGGGTTGATGTCGAATGGGTAAGCCCAAAATTGTTAACCTCTTACATTAAATTAGAATTGTATTATTTCCTGAATTGAGGACGACCATCTTTCAAAATAAGTGATGAAAATATTGAAAATTTGAGCAATTACAAAGAGTAGGATTGCGACCTATAAACATTTGGCAAATCCCATATACGGAGTACTTGACAATCGACATGGTCGAACATTATTTTCCTAATTCAATGAATCGTTCAATCATCACACCTTTTTACAGCGTAAATAGACAAGCTACGATTTGAAATCTTATATCTGTATATAAACTTGGGTTGAGAACCTGTGTATTTGATACAGCTAAACAGCTCGCCGAGATAGGCTAAACAAATACATGATTTAGTGAGTCTTGACGGATAATCTCACCCTTAGCTTTAGAAAATAGATGGAATATTCCGGCAAATTTTAAATTTTCCGTCTAACCCATAATTTGTAACGAAAATGCACTTGCTTTAATTTCTTTCTCCTATGTCTCCCTCCCTCCCCTTCTCTTTTGTACCTATTTTCTTCTTTCTACCTCTTTCATTTATCTTCGAATTTCACAAATGAACTTTAACCAAATCATTATCCGTCAAATTAATGGTTCGAAGACTAGCAAAAATTTGAGGGGTTAAGCACATGTATACAACCACTAAAATTAACATCAGCTTACCTGTAAAGAACAATGCCTCTTATTTTACCGAGTTATATCGATACTTAAATTTTGTTATATTCTTTTGCCGAGTTGTATCGATACTTAATTTTTTGAGAAATTAGTGAAGTCAATTTAGGGGAGAGGAAAAATGAGAGTTAAGAGTGTAGTGTAGGTCAGTTGGAAAAGGAAGTCGATAAAAGACAAAAGAGAATAAGAGTATGGATATGAGCTAATAATAAGTGGGAGTAATATCGTAAATTTACCATGTTTTTCATTGGAATCAGACACAGAGGCAAGATTTTATCAGAAGTGTTTTATAAGGGTGTAATAAAATATTAAAAAAAATTATAAAGGTGTAAGTTTAGAAAAGTTGGTTTTATAAAGAAGTAAGGATTAATTAATCCTTGATTTTAAAGGAGGCAAAAGAATACCACTTATAACTTATTTATGATTGGGGAAGGTTAATAGACTAATGCAATGAATATAATGGAGTAAATGCAATGCAAGATGCTAGGTAGTAGTTCTAGAGCTGGCCACGGGTCGGGTTTGGGCCAGGCTAACCCAAGGGCGGGGTGGGCTCATCCAAAGGGCCCCCTAATCGACCTGTGAGAGGGGCAGGTCGGGCCTGGCCTGACCGGGCTGGGGCTACCCGACCCTTAGGCTGGTCGGGCTAGCGGTCCTCACATATTCAGCAACTTCCGTCTTATAGCATGACTCGTTATGAATCTACCATTTCCATATATGTACGATTTCGCCTTTTAGCTACACCGCTCTGCCATGGTGAACCAGGCGGTGTGTATTACGCAACAATTCCAAGTATTTGGAGAAGTTTAGCAAAAGGTCCAAGATGTTGTCTTATTTTGATATACTTTCCATAAAATTCACCGCCTCTGTGAGATATAATGATTTTCACTCTCCTTTCTAATTGTCTTACAACCTCGATAATGTATGCTTTTAGAGCATCCACCGAGATTTTTCATGCAATAGCTAAAAATAACAGTAACGTGAATAGTCATCGATAAAAGTAATGAAATATTTTTCTCCTACAAAAGTTCGAACATCAAAAGGTCCACAAATATATGTATGCATAATTTCAAGAAGTTGAGTAGTTTTTGTGGCTCATTTCTTTGTGTTTTTGGTTGTTTTTTCTTTAATATAATCAACATAAGTTGTACTTGAAGAAAACCATCTTTTATTTACTGAACGTTTTATTCTTTCGGTAGATATATGACCTAGTTTTTTTTTATTTGATAAAGTAAGAAAACTAGATTGATCTTCTGAGGTAGGACCAACCTATACGACCTAGTCTTTTATGCCACACGAAATAAGAGTGATTTTTGGATGACTTACGTTTTGTTTCTTTATTATGTATGGTGAGACAGATTTCAGCATCATTACGATTAAGATGAAGTTTATAAAATCCCAACCAATATGGTTAGAATTTTCAGACAAAGTGAAAATTTTTATTGTCTATTTCAAATGAATATCCAAACCTATCAAGTGCGCTTACTGAAATTAAATTAAGAGAAATAGACGAAACATAAAGAGTTTGACATAAGTCTAACTGATAAACATTATCTTATATTAGACGAAAAGGGGTCCAATAACTTTAATAGAGCTTTGTCTTTATTTCTCATATAAATAAAGTTTTCACTTGAATTTGTGGTTTGGATCGTAATGAATCCCTGTATAGAATTCTAAACATGAACATTATTAGCACCGGCACTACGTACTATTAATTTGCTGATCTTTACTAGGTGCGTGAAAATTAAGAAAATATATGTCGACTCGATTTACGTCAATAGCTTATAGATTTTGGATCAAGAAATATGTTATCTAGCCATAAAAATCTACGACGAATCCAAATATGCCGTTTTTTTTTTTTTTTTTTTTTTTTTTTTTTTTTTAAGGTAGAGTTCTCACGGTTATCATTATGTTGATGATTCTCACGCTCAGTGTCATACCACACTAATGTAAAAAAGTCCATGAATGAGTAAAATCGATACATAAATGAGCAACTACGTAAATTATTGACATGTCACATTAATTTGATGTTTTTGGCACCTTTTAGTTAGATTATATAGACAAATAGTTATATATGGTATATTAATATATCGAATATAATACTTCCTTCTAGTCGCTCATTTCTTCTCCTTTTATTTTGCACAAAAAATAAGTAAATGATTTTAAACTACATAAAACACTCTAACCCACATGCAAATGAAATTGGATCACAAAAACCTTTCCGAAAAAGCAAATAAAGAGGGAAGAAAATCCGACTACCATGAAAAATGAAAGAGGGAAGAAATGAGGGAAGATGTTACGGTTACACTTTGTGTATAAAATCACCACCAATTAAAATTTGACATTATGGAGGAATCTATTTGTATTTATGGTGGGAATTATGAAAAGCAGGGAAAAAATCATCTTTGGAGAGAATGATGGGAAGGAAAATTTTAAGATCTTTATTAAATATGTTATCATAACTAATCTTATCTTTATTAATTCAGAAGACAATACTCAATCTAAGGCGTGCCACATCATTAATTCAACCTTTTACTTTTTTTGGAAATACATGTTATGGTGGGACCCGTTAGTGTGCAATGTATTTATTTCTTCAGAATTTCGGCTATACAAACATGCGACAAATTGCGTCTTAGAACAAATACTATGAAATAATACTATAAAATAATTTTATACATTTCGAATAAATGAAATTAATGGCATATAAGCGAAATGAATTACAAATCGGAATAAATGAAACTAATTACAAATAAATGAATTACATAATTTAAAAAAAAAAAAATAATAATAATAAAATTACATAATTACGAGAAGGAATTACATTTAATAACGGGATTGAATTATATATAATGGGAATAAATTACATGCATAATTTTTAAAAACTAGATAGTACGATATATATTTTTAAAAAAATATCCTTTGTTATTTCCTCTTAAACTATTGCATGTGAACACGTATTTATAACAAGTTTAAACATTAATTATGTAGATGCTGATTTAGACAAACCAGATAAGTACAATAGAAATGCAAAAAAAATAAAAATACATCCAAAAATATTAATACCGGCCCAAATACATACCCGTGCAATTTTGCACGGGTTTAAAACTAGTAATTATATATACTATAATAAATTATATTAAATCTTAGCAAAATATTTGTCATATCTTCTAAAATTTCTACCCTGATAAATATACGGTTACCCGTTGAAAAAAAAACAAAAAATCAAAATCATAAGTTGCTTTTCATAAAAAAAATTATGGTTAATGACTCCATGAGAAATCGAACTCTAGTATCAAGGAAAAAACAATTATCGGTTCTCCTTCATCAAAACACAATCAAATCTCTCACAAACTTTTCAATTATGAATCACAATTTTTATATCAAATAAGAATTTAATCTGTTTCATTAATAAACTACTCCCTCTGTCCCGGTCATTTGTTGTCCTTTTTCATTTTTGGGTGTCTCAGTCATTTGTTGTCCTTTCTATTTTAAGAATGAACTTGATAAGTAATTTGATCATTCACACTCAATTTGTTCCACTTGTCATTTAGCTATTGGCCCTCTCCTATTTCCTTGGTCTTTGTGCCAAAACCAAAGGACAACAAATGACCGGGACGGAGGGAGTACAAAAAATTATTTCATTTAACTTGATCGATCTTATAGTCTTCAATTAGGGTATTGGTTTTTGTAAAATTGATTTGTTAACACAGTGATCAAATTCTTAGGATGTGAAATTCTTGCACGGACAACGTTCGTCACGAATTTATCGCTGAAAACTTTTGTACGATGTGCGCCCAACGTACTAAGGTTTTCAGATTAACCTCCAGTTGTGGCTTCTGGTGGTTGTGGTTGCACGTGGGAGCTGTGGCAGCAGGGGATGACGGCCGCCGGCATGAGTCATTGCCGGTGCTGACGCGTGGGTGGTAGGAGGAGATATGTTGTCTATGACCATGGAGGAGGCTAACTTTGCTATTAGGGAATAAAACATAAAAGAGGAAAGATTTTCACAAAATAATAAAGTATCTTAAAAATAATATCTTAGACAATCTTAATAATTATGGTATACAATAATTTAGGAAAAGTTTCATATTTAAAAACTGATTTTTTAAATTATGACTCCTAATTTTTTGACAAAATCAAACTTAAAAATATTCTATCTCATTCCCACAATTGTCACATGTAGTAACGTTACTCGCAGTGTATAGAGGATTTTATACACTACGTGTAACCGTAGCATTTTTGAGAAATGAGTGATGAGGAAGGAGTAAGAATTTCCAAGTTTACTTCCACGGTTCTCTAATGTACTACATAATCAAACAAAATCTTCTAAAATTACCAAAATAAAAATTATTTAGACGTGTTTCCTAATTCGTATCTCATTCTGCTATGGTATCAGTATCAGTATAAGAGTTGCTTATGCGTGTCCCAACTTTTAAGCTACAACAGAATAAGGTCTTCTGTTTTTTGTGTTAAAGGAGCTCCAAGGCGAAAAAAATTCGAACCTGCAACGTATCGTCCACATACTCGAGAATATTTGATCTCTAAAAGATTGTTTTTCCGCAACAATGTATTCTGAAGACGAAGATATATACTCTGAAGATGAAGATATATATTCTGAAGACGAAGACAACTATGACACTGACACCGAATTCGAGAAAAGTTATAGAGTCTTGTCGGAGGCTGACGTCCGAGAGCTCCTAGACAATGTAGTTGGACATGTTTCCTCTGCTCTTTGTATTTCCCTAGACGAAGCAATCAAAGTGCTTTACCACTATAACTGGAAGGACTCGTTGCTGCTCGATGAGTGGTTCTCCAATGAAGAACGGGTTCGACAGAATGTCGGCTTGCCAACCAACCATGCCCTGTTTAGCTGTTCAGGACAATTGACTGCTTGTGGGATTTGCTTCGATTCGTTTCCTCTTGATAATCACCACTTTTATCCTACAGTGTGTGGGCATATCTATTGTGTAACATGTTGGAAAAATTACCTTAGTATATCGATAAAAGACGGCCCTGGATGTTTGTCATTGAGATGCCCTGATCCTGCGTGCCATGCTGCTGTTGTCGGTCAGGACATGGTCGATAAACTTGCATCAGATGACGAGAGAAAAAAACATGCGCATTATTTATTTCGGTCATATGTCGAAGAAAATAAGAAGATGAAGTGGTGTCCAGGTCCCGGATGTGAGAATGCCGTGGAATTCGAGATTGGAAGCGAGGGCGTTTATAATGTTACCTGCCTTTGTTCACATGCTTTCTGTTGGAACTGTATCGAGGAGGACCACCGGCCCGTGGATTGTGACACAGTGGCAAACTGGACCCTGAAGAACACGTCGCAATATGAAAATACAAACTGGATTGTTTCCAACTCAAAGCCTTGTCCAAAGTGCAAGCGCCCGATCCAGAAGAACCAAGGTTGTATGCATATGACATGCAGCAACCCCTGTCTCTATGAATTCTGCTGGCTATGCCTTGAAGCATGGTCGAACCACAGTCAAAAAACCGGGGGCTACTATCGATGTAATGTATACAAATGCTGCAAAACGACGTGGCAAGTATGATGAAGAAGAAGAAGAAAGAAAAATGGCGGAAAATAATTTAAAGAAATACATACATTATTATGCTATTGACGATTTGCGCAAGACGAAAACTGATTTAAATAAGCTTAGTGACAAGTTTAAAGTTATCGATATTGAACTCGTGTTTATGATAAAAGCTTGGGAACAAATTATAGAGTGCATGCGAGTTTTAAAGTGGACTTATGCATATGGCTTTTATTTACAAGAGGATTTAGTTGGCAAGAAAACATTGTTCGAGTACTTACAAGGTCAGGCCGAGGCTTGTCTTGAGAGGCTTCATCAATGTGTAGAACAGGAGCTATCGGTTTTCCAAGTTTTCCTTAAAGACGACACAGAAGTAGAAAACCAGGATGAAGAAGATTCCAAAACATTGTGTAAGGGAGATCGAAAGGAAGAGTCATACAAGAAAGAGAAGCTAGAAGCGGAACTTAGAGCATTACGACTCAAGCTGACTGATCTAACCACTGTGACGGGGTCATATTTTGACAATTTGGTTAGGGCACTGGTAAATGATTTGTCGGAAGTTAAATCAACATGTAAGAAGGAGTACTTAAAGAAGACAAACGAAAAACGACATAAGGAGAGGTACTTCAATAGAATCGTTAGATCACAAAGGTAATACTCCATCAATGAAAATGTAGCAACAAATGGTTTCGGATTACAATTCTGTCAACATATCTTTGAGCACCATCAATAAAATCAGATTTTTGAAAGCATACATCATGGAAATCAGAAAGGATGGTAAAAACGGAGATAGAAAGCGTAAATTTTACCGTTAACGACACAGGAATTTGTCATATATTTTCCCATAAAAAATAAAGCCAAGCAGTAAAAACTTCGTCCCACAACCAAGATAGTTCTCGTCAACCCTCTCATAAATCATAATAGAATACCCATTTGAGTACGACTTGAATATTTTAAAAACATCATAACTTGAACGTGTTGAAAACCTAAATTGAAAAAAACGAATAAATATCGTCAACCTAAAAAAGCGATGTTAAAATTCGAGGGGGGTGGTTTATGAGCAACAACCATAAAACGAGAAACATTAAAGCCAAACAACAAAAAGGCCGTAACAATAGATATGGAAAATATATCATATCAGCACAATTAAACAAGGATGACTTTACCTTTGTGCTGCGAACACGTCAAGACTATTGTCGAAAAACCATCATAAGAGTTAGTAGTCTCTTATTCATGCAAAAGGAGGCAGATCCTCGGCTCTATCTTCTTTGAGCAACGCCAAACTCTCTGCATAAATTTCTAATTCTACCTGAAGATCTCTTATAGATTTGTCAGTTGTCACCCTCAAGCACTTGACAACTATCAAGATTATAGGGCTTCTTCCGACACTTAAGATAGCTACCATCAACACTATTATAATAAAATACCTTTGAAAAACTGCTTTAAGTTTGACTTGAATAAATTAAATCTACAATAAGTTGAACCCGTTGAACTACAATAAGTTGAACCCGTTGAACGTCCTGAAAACCTTATACAGTCCACAACTCCACACCCCCTTTCCGTTGTCCTGTTCCAGCGTCCATATGCTGGAACTGACACAAGAAACACAGAATATAGCTAGTGATTCCCTAAGAAGGAACAAAAACCAGAAAGTTTCTCTTTCAACCGAACTCCCAAAGTACTCATGGCAGTTCCAAAAAGTTGAGTTTTTCAACATCAGTCAAGGGAATTGAGCAAGAGGAATTATAGGAACTAACATATTCACGGTTGGTTGACACAGCCAGAGGTTCTTGTCAAAACCATTGGGAAGATAAATAGAGTAGTATTCTCTTATTCATGGGGAAGTCCTCAAATCACGGGCGCCGCGATAACACCAAGCTCTCCGAATACGCTTTCAATTGAGATTAGAATCTCATAGATTTTTTCAACTCCTGCACTTGACCACTAGCTAGATTATAAGTCTGCTTCCCATAAACAAAATAGCCACCATCCCTTTCACAATAGAAAACATTTTTTATTGAGCCCACATTGAACAATTCATAACCATCCTGACTTGACTGGCCGGAGAACCATAGTCCATGGCCCCTTTTTGTTGTCCTGATCTAGCACCCATATACTGGAAGTTACCTCAGAAATACTGAAAAGCGCTAGCGAACCCCCAAGAAGAAACAGAAACAGCAACCTCAAGGAGCCTGTTTCCTCCAGACTAAATGGCAGTTCCAAAAAGGTGATATTTTCCTTATCCAAGTCAAAGGAAGCAACATGAGTTAATACTCTACTATTCTCTTTATCATTTCGTACAAGACAGTATGCTGCTCCTTGAGAGAAAAGAGCAGCTGATAGAGAATGAAATAGCCCACGCCTAGGATAACAGTTGAGAATATTAAGGGGATCATTTCTGACTATCCATTGTGGATTACCGAGTGTATAAACTGCAATATACATCTTTGCGTACTCTTCACCCCGAGTTAGGTCAAATGCAAACCCAACCACTTTATAATCCTGACTATCAGGGGCGAACCCTAACAAATACCGACAATTGACGAGTGGGCAAGTGGGAATTATCAACGATTTGCGAATACAAGGGTTCCACAACCGAAACTCATAATGGTAAGGAAAATCAGAAGTACAATAGCGTTTCACTAAAAGCAACCCATTACAGCTACCTATAATATCGTTGCTGTACGAATCATATATTCTAAAAATACTACCGGCATATCGAAGATTTTCAGCATTACGAACAGTCAACAAACATCCTTCATATCCCAACTTTCCCAACTCCTGGAGGGCTACCAATAATTTCTTCTTATTATGCCCAGAATTAAATTTACAAAGTTTGAAATGCATGTTAACAAAATGAGGGTTATCGATAATGGAGCACCAAGATTTACAAACGCATCTGAATCTTAATAGGGTTTTGGCCGGCAATGATAACAAAATCTGAGTCCAAACTTCGGGTGGTAAGTAGTTGAATTCTGAGTGTTTGTTACTGTTTGATTTCACCTTCTTTCTTCTTCTGCTCTTCATTTTCTTCGGTATTTAAGGATAGCTGCAATGGAAAGAGGGGTTCTCCAATTCAATTGATTTCCCCTCTTTTTTCTAAATTGCAAATGATTCGTTTACTTTTTGCGGAACAATAAAAATGTGGGTAGGTGGGTGGTGGTACTGCCGCCTAAGTAGACCTTGCAAAACGGACCTGATCCAAATGACCTGATCGGATAAGTATGATCCAAGACCCGAAAATAACCGAACATGATCCAAAATGACCCAATGTGACCTAGACCCGACCCGTGCCTTGATTGACCCAATGTTAACCCGACCCGAGAAGACTGATCCATAATTAACCCGATTCAAAATGAGTTAAAGTGATCCAAAATCCGGAAACAACAAATATTAAGTCATATTAAATATATGCATAAAAATAGAGTTCCATTAGTGACGAACCATTCTTGGTCTTACTCGTGACGGGTATCACAAACTAAGACGGATAGTGCCTCTCTTACAATAAGGCAACTGGGAGGGCAAGTGGGGGAAAATGGAGAACCCAATGGATAGTGCAACTTGCATATTGTGAGAGGGGCACTATGGCTTGTGACGGATAGTGCCCGTTTTTAATGAGACTTTGTATCTTAATAAATCGTTTAATTTGCAAAATAGTACTCCCTCCAATTCACAATAAAACTCCCTATTTCCATTTCCGTTTATTCACAATAACTTCCTTATTTTCTTTTTTGGTAAGTGTTTGTGTGGTCCAAATTTAATTGTATGGTTGGGTAATGTATTTGTGTGGTTCAAATTTATTTATATGGTGAATTTTTGTGTTAAAATGAAATGAGGGGTTTATTCTGAATTGGAGGGAGTATTTCTTAATCAAAATAGTAAAGTGTTTTAGCTATTAACCCGAAAACGACCCGACCCAAATGCCCCATACCCGATAGTGACCCGACCCAAAGTGAACCGACAACAAATCACCCGAAATGACCTGACCCAATCCAAAATGTATGACAGACCTGAGATGACCAAAACCAAACTGACCCGACTTATACCCGACCCGATTGACCCATTTGTCACCTCTGCCAAGTGCCAAGTGTATTGATGTATCTCAATTCTCACCTAAACTTAGCAAAATTTAACCGACTCGAATAGCAGGATATGTACCTGATCAAACACTCGAATTTAAGATTTGAGCTTGACCCGAATTTAAATTGACTCGACCTAATATAACCCGACTCGAATGTTTATTGTTGTACACTGCTTATTATCCATAAAAAAAATTGATAATAGTTAACTTAAAATATGATCCGACCCGATCTGAACTCTTGCGACTCAACATAAACCCAACCGAGCTGCTTCGAACCGAACTGACTCAGTTGACCATTTGCCAGGTTTCATCTCACATTCTCACCTAATAAACTAGGCACAAATTTTCAATTTAGACAAAAACTATTCGTCTAAAGCTGTAGACGGATAGTGTCCCTCTCACAAAACGCGAGTGGATAGTGTAAGTGGGTGGAAAATGGATACCACACTTGCCCTCCCACTTACATTTTGTGAGATGGCCACTACCCGTCTACATCGTTAGACAGATAGTTTCCATCTACACTTAGACGGATTGTAAACTAGGGTGATTTTACTAATTAGGGATACTCAACGAAAATGGACAATTATAATAAATTATTACTAGTCAAAAACCGGATGCAGAGAGTTTGAAGGACGGTGTTTCAATAAGTTATTATAAGATCATTTTCTTCACACTTCATTCGGTTACAAGATATGAAACTCATAATCATCATACAACAGACCTGCAGAAAATGTTCCACATACCTGATCAGTTAAAATTCACCAAACTCTCATTTTGTATTACTCTTTGCTCCATGTTATAAAAACGCACGATCACCCAAAAGTCAGAACAAAGCAAAAGCCCCTTGCATATGAATCACTCAGTTACAAGATATGAAAGTCATAATCATCATAAACCAGCTTCAATTCAAAAACAACAATCACATATTTATGGAATTTCAGTGAGTTTCCTGCTAGCACGTCAAATGAGTAACCAGAACAGATCAATCGACAAAGTCAGATCATTCGTACCAATACAGATTAGACTCGGAATGCAAGCTCATTCATTCATATAAGATAGATTTCACAGATGTATCGCAAGTTATCTGACTTCAGTGTAAATCTCAAGAATAACACTCACATTTATTACAGAGGTGCCGGCAGCAACATATGTAATAAACAAACGTATAGTATAAAACTTAAAAATCATATCTGCAGAATTTTAGGCGTACAGAGGCAAGGGAATGCCAAGAAAAAAAATACCCTACAACAAACATCATGAGGAAAGAGCAGCAATAGCCGTAACTGCTGTTGGTTGAATAACAGCCGGAGGTTCTTCCGAACACAATTGGTAAGACAAACATAGTTGTATTCTCTTATTCATGGGGAAAACCTTAAATCGCGGGCTTCATATTCTTTGGACAACACCAAGCTCATAAATCCTTTAAAAACCTGCACTTGGCAACTAGCTATATTGTACGTCTTCCCCCCACAGACAAAATAGTTGCCATCATTCTCACAATAGAACACCTTTTTAAGATTACCATAGCGCACAACTTGAATACATCATAACTTGCTGACTTGATTCCCTGAAAACCAGAGTCCATGGTCCCTTTTTATTGTCCTTTTCTAGCACCCAGATGCTGGACGTTACCAAAGAAATACTGAATATTGCTAGCGACCTCCCAAGAAGAAACAGAAACCTCAAAGTGTCTGTTTTGTCGAAACTAATTGGCGGATCTGAAAAGGTGATTATTTCCTTATCGTAGTCAAAGGAACCAAGATGAGTTATTCCACTACTTACTACTACATTATTAATTCTAAGCCAGTATGCTGCCCCTCGAAAGAAACAGCAGTTGACAGAGAATGTTCAAGTATACTAATAGTAGTAGTGTTGACAGAGCATAGTTGTATCTTTCTAGGCCCTATACCCTGAGTATTTTCAAATGCGATCACAACCCCTTTATAATCCTTACTATCAGGAGAGAAACCTAGCAAATACCTAGTATCGAATAGATAGCAGGGAAGTGGACAAGTAGGAAGTAGCAAAGATTTGCGAATACAAGGATTCCACAACCTCAATTGGGAACCATGAGGACCATTTTGTAGCACTAAAAGCAACCCATTACAGCTACTTTTAATGCAGTACGAGTAGATATCAGATATCCAAAAAATACGACTGATATTTTGAAGAGTTTGAGACTCATGAAGAGGCAACAACCAAATTTCATCTACAATGTTACCTGCATTCTCAAGGGCTAGCAATAATTGATTATTCCCTTCCAGAATTGATTTCACAAAGTTGAAAATGCATGCCAATGAAATCCGGGTTATCAATAATGGAGCACCAAGATTTACAGACGCACCTGAATCTCAACAGGCACTTAGCGGGTAATGTTGCAAAAATCTGAGTCCAGATTTCGGTTGGCAGGTACTTAAATTGTGAAATCTGAGGCATTGTTTCCACGGGGATGGATGATTAGGGGGATTGCAATTCTGAGACTGAGAGAAGTAAAAAGATTATTTTGATCAAGTATCAAAGTTTTCAGAAAAAAAAAATACTGATATTGGCTGAAAGTTCAAACTAAGACCTGTCAAACTTAAAATCATACAGAGTTATGTAGCATTGCTTACATAACTTCGTCAATCTCAGCACCAACAGCACGCACTCTCAGTTAATGACCAGTCTTCAACTCTTTATAGTTGCTTGTCCAAAAAAGACGGGCGAAGTCAACTCTTATTAGATGGTTGGCCTGTCCTTGGTAAATGAAGGTCAATCCTCTTCCCAAAAGCAGGAATGCGTCCTTCGTTCTACACAGAGACGACGGAGGAATAAGTACGGTAGACGCCATGATTTTACCAGCCCGAGTGATCAACTCACAAAATTTTCCATCTGCATGTGGTTGAGGACCTGAGGTCAAGGCCGGAACACTTTTCCTTTCGACCTTCCGGCACATGGTGGGTGTTAGACTCCACAAATTTATCACAGTGATAAAATTACTAATATTTTATTGTTATGCCAATTTACAACACAGATAACATGTAAATAGTATGTTACTCATTCCGCCTTATTCATTTGTTTACCTTATTTTTATTCTTTATGAGGAATATTATAATCAAAGTAAACAAATGATTGAGACGGAAGGAGTACAAATATATTATTAAGTATGTTACTAATATCAAAGCATAGTTAATCAAAACATCCCATTTATACAACAATGTTACACCCAAGGATTACTGACATGGGTACGTCTAATTACATTAGTGGTTCGATTTACACCAACAAGTTAGTAAACCATTTTGTCTGCCAGATCTTATGTTCTCTGGCAATTATGATCAACAACATAAAACGAAGAACATTAAAGCCTAACAAGAAGAAGATTGTAACAATAAAAGTGCAAAATGTATTTTGTAAATTCAACAGTCTCAATTTAACAAAAAAAAAGGACAAAATTGATTAATATAGCGAAAAAGCCATAGAGAAAATGCCATCAACGAAAAAAAACAGAACATGACTTTCTAGCATCTTAAATTCACTGAAAGCTGAAATAGGGGGCATGAAATGAATAGCTTCGGCTTTGTACACTTAAAAGACTGATAATAAATAAAGCCAAGCAGTAACATGTAACAACTTCGTCCAACAACCAAGATAGTTCTCGTTAACCCTCTCATAAATCGTAATAAAATACCTTTGAATACCTGTTTGAGTACAGCTTGAAATATATTAAAACCATCATTACTTAAACATCCTGAAAACTGTAGATTCCAAACCCCTTTCTGCTGTCCTGTACGAGCATCTTATGCTGGACGTATGTAATTTATACAAGAAATATGAAAAAAAGTAGGAGTTCCTTAAGAAGAAACAAAAAGCGGGAAGTTTCTCCATCACCCGAAGTATATGGCAATTCCAGAAAGATGAAAGTCTCCAACTAAAATAAAGGAAACCCATACGCACATATAGTGTCACGACTCAAAGGGAAAGGACACGGGTACGGGAGAAGCAGCCATGATTTTCTAACACTAGGGTTTCATATTCTCAAATCGGCTCAAATGTGTAAATGTGTAATGTGTAAAGATTAGATTAAACTTAACCAGCAGCTCAAATTGAAAAATAACAATCACATGTTTATGGATTCTCAGTTAGTTTCCTGCTGGCGTGTCAAAATGTGTAGTCAGATCACCCTTACCAATATTATCCTCGCACTAGACAGCATGCCAGCTCATTTATTCATATAATAGAGATTTCAAAGATGTACTGCAAATTATCTGACATTAGTCTAACTCTCAAGAATGAAAGTGATTATTGTATTTATTGCAGAGGTGCAGCAATATGTAATAGAGAAACGAATACCATATAACTTAAAACTCATATCTGCAAAATTCAAGGCACGCCAACTACAAAGGAAAGGCCTGCTAAAGAAAAAGAAAACTATGGCAATATGCTAGGAATAGTACAAATTCTCGCAAAGCAAACATCAAAAAGGAAAGAGTAGCAATTGCAGTAACTACGGTTGGCTAAATAAGAGCTGGAGGATCTTTCCAACATCATTGCTAAGAGCCTAGGACAAACGGTGTAATATTCTCTTACTCATTGGAAAACCCTCAAATCACGGGCTCCGTATCCTTTGAACAACACCAAGCTCTCCGAATATCTTTCCAGTTGTGAAAATACGTTCATAGATCTATAGAACTTTTGTACTTGGCAACTAACTATATTATAAATGTACCCCCCACAGACGAAATAGCCGCCATCACTCTTACAATAGTACACCTTTTCATATGACTCGCATGACTTGAATAATTCGTAACCTTCCGGACTTGATTTCCCCGAAAACCAGAGTCTCCAAGAAAGCTTTATGCTGTCCTTCTCTAGCACCCATATACTGGACGTTACCTTAGAAATAGTGAAAATCGCTAGTGAGTCCCCAAGAAGAAACAAAAACCTCAAGAAGCTTGTTTTTTTCAAATTAATTGGCAGTTCCAAAAAGGTGATTCTTTCCTTATCGAAGTCAAAGGAACAAAGATGAGTTAATAATCCACTCCTTCGTGTATCATTATTAACAAGCCAGTATGCCGCCCCACGAAGGATAACAGCAAGTGACAAAAAATCAAGGCTCATCATACTAGTAGGGTTGACAGTCCATAGTTGATCGCGAAGTGTATAAACCGCAAACTGTATCTTTCTAGGCCCTATACCTCGAGTTCTTTCAGGTTCGAACGCAACCACTTTATAATCCTTACTATCAGGGGCGAACCCTAACAAATAATCAATATTGGAGCTACCGAATTGCTTAGTAAGTGGGCAAGTTGGAAGTAGCAACGATTTGCGAATACAAGGGTTCCACAATCTTAATTCATCATCGTAACAAAAACGACGGTGTCCTACAACTAAAAGCAACCCATTACAGCTACCTACAATGCAGTGCGTGTAGATATTAGATTTCCAAAAAAAATACAACCGATATCTCGAGGAGTTTGAGAATCACGAAGAGTCAACGACCATTCATCGAGGACTACGAATAACTGACTATTTGCAGAATTGATTTGGGAAAGTTGAAGATGCAAGTGAATGAAATCAGGGTTATCGATAATTGAGCACCAAGATTTACATACGCACCTGATTCTTATTAGGGTTCTGGCAGGCAATTTTGCGAAAATCTGAGTCCAAATTTCCGGAGGTAAGTACTTGGATGATTTCATCTTCTTCCTTCGGCAGAATCCGTCGACTGGAAACAGGGTTTCTCTAATTCAATCGGTTCCTCTTTGTCTCTCTCTCTCTTTGCAATCGCCTATTGTTGTGGTATTAGGTCACGTTCTTTTCGGCTTAATTTCAATTCACCTTCGGTTTCAACTTCCAAGTAAACCTACTAAATGAGTCAATTAAATCGGGATAATTGGGTTAGTTTAGCTCGGTTTTGCATGAATTTGATTCCGGTTGGATCGGATTATTCTGGATTTATTTTTATCAAGTTATGTAACGTAATTGTTTGTTATAATTATATAGGATCGGGTTTATTATATTCGATTTTTCAATTTGGGTGTCAGGTTGGATACAGATTATGTTAGCGGGTTAGGTCAATATAGTCGAGTCTACCTCCAAACGCTCCAACTCACTTCGGTTTCATACAGTTCAATAGAGCTACTTAAATTCAATTTAGGGGGTGTTTGGTTGGAGCTTTTGGAATGGATTGGAATGGATTCAGGCCATTCCAATGTTTGGTTGGGGCATTTTGGAATGGAGTTAGATACCTGATGGATTCTAACTTCATTCCAACCCCTTGAAATCCCATACCCATCTATCTCCCCAAGTTTCCAACTCCATTCCACCCAACACATTATTATTCTCATACCCGGATTGAACCAAACAACTTTAAACATGTATGGGGTTCTAACTCCATGCCCCATTGGAGTTAGAATCCATTCCATTCCATACCTAATGTTTGAACCAAACGCCCCCTTAGCTCCTTTCTATTTAACTCAAAGTTAAGTTTCGGTTAACGTTGTTGTTGTTATTATTGGTATTGTTGGGCCCTATTCTCCTGGACTTAATTTTGATAAACTGAAATGAACTAATAGAATCTGAACTAAATTTATTATAAGATTTGAATTTATAGGATCTAAACTAAACTTAGGCTCTGTTTGGCAAAACTACCTGAAAAGGTAGCTGAAACCTGAAAAGGTAGCTAAAAACTGAAAAGCTAACTGAAACCTGAAAAGGTAACTGATAAGGTAGCTGAAAATTATGAGCTGATAAGGTAACTGATTATATAAAAATGTGTTTGGTAAACTAGCTGAAAAGATAGCTGATTTTGGTAAAATGACGTAAAAGTATATGAAAATTGTTTAATATTATAGAATACAACAACAACAACAACAACAACAACAACAACAACAACAACAACAACAACAACATCAGAGCCTTAATCCCAAAATTTAATATTATAGAATAAAGGGGTAAAAAATGGAAAATAAGTCATTTCAGGTACCTAATTTCTCAAATGCTACCCGATGTAACATTTCATTTCAGGTACCTTATTTGACCAAATAAGTTATTTGCCAAACACTTGCAAAAAAATTAAGTAGCTGAAATTTTGGTCAAATAAGCTACCTGAAGTGTCGTGCCAAACGGAGCCTTAGTAAAAGACCAGGACCTTTTTTTTTCCCCAATTAATTAAGTTCTCGGTTCAATTACTCCCGTTTAGTTTAGATTCCTTCAGTTAGTTCTATAAAACTTATTTCAATTCGTCTCAGCTTCATTTATTTCTATCCGCGAATCTGCACTTTCTTACTCTCTCCTGCAAAAAACCAAGGTTTACAGAAAGTTTACGGAAATTGAGTCAAGATCATCAAATTATCCGAGAGATTGTTGATTACTCCTTCATTTTCACGGCTCCCTATTGCACAAATTGATGAATTGTAAGAATTATAATTGTTTCACTAAAACTTGGAAGAGACGGGTTTTCAATAAATTATTGAGAGACTAGTCTTCCCTACCTTTTTTTTGTATTTCGTGACCCTTTTGTCATGTTGTTGATCGTGACATAGTAATTTCGTACTTATTTATATAATAAATTGTGAAAATATAAGAGCACATTGTACAAAAAATTGTTCACTACAAATACGGAAACACTAAACTCGAATATAGGAGTACATTTCCAATCGCACACAAAAGTTTTAGTGCACTAAATGACGAGTTTAGTCTTCAAACAAGAGGAGGAAATTAGGCAAACAACAACAGGTTTCATATTCTCGAATCGGATCAAAGGTGTAAATGTTTAATGTGTTCAAAGATTAGATGACTAGTTTGATGCACATGTTTTGCATAACAACAAACCTCTGTCTCAATGACTAGTTTGATGCACCGCAAATTCTTGTTTCAGACGGTCGTAAGTTAAGACATACTCACAATCAATTTAAATAATGTTAAAATGACAAGGGAATTGTGAAAGGTCTTAACTTGAGATCGTCTTAAGCAAGACCTACTAGGCCGATGCACATGTTTCCGAACTTTAGACGTGGTTAAAACTCCAAATAACCTTACCAGTTGGCATGTTAATATGACAGCTAAATGCTCTGCATATAAAACAGATTCCAAAACAACAATCACATGTAATAGATAAATGCATACGACTGTCTGCAGAATTCTAGGGACTGTCGGACAAATATTAATCAGCTACGACAATATGCTAGGAACAATACGTATCCTCGCTGAAGCCAAGGGACTGACAGGAAATAAATAAATAACCTACGACGAAATACTAGGAATAATATGCATCCTCACTAATTCAAAAACAAGAGCGATGATTAGCCATTGACATATCTATATCTATGGTTGGTTAAGTAACAGCCGGAGGTTCTTCCCAAAACCATTGGTACGACATACAAACAGAGTCATATTCCCGATCTTATTCATGAGATATCCCTCAAATCATAAGATTTGTATCCTTTGAACAACACCAAGCTTTCTGAATACGTTTCCAATTTTACATAGGAGCTCAGAGATTTTTTGAGCTCATGGACGTGGCAACTAGCTATATTATAAGTGTGCTTCCCATAAACAAAATAGCCACCATTCCTCTCACAATAGAAAATCTTTTGTACTGAATCCTTGAACAATTGATACCCATCCGGACTTGATTGCCCGGAGAACCATAGAGTCCATGGCACCTTTTTGTTGTCCTGTTCTAGCACCCATATGCTGGAAGTTACCTCAGAAATACTAAAAACGGCTAGCGATCCCCCAAGAAGAAACACGAACCTCAAGGAGCCTTCTTCGTTCAAACTAAAGGGCAGTTCCAAAAAGTTGACATTTTCCGTATCAAAGTTAAAGGAACCAAGATGCGTTAATTCATACCTTTGGTTATTGTGTTGTCCAAAATCATTTTGTCCAAGCCAGTATGCTGTTCCTCGAAAGAAAACTGCAGTTGGTAGAGAATAAAATGCCATAATTGCATTACTGTTGTATAGATTGGTGACATTGAGAGGATCTTTTCTAACGGTCCATTGTTGATCACGGAGTGTATAAACTGCATAATACATCTTACTTGGCTCTATACCCTCACTTCTGTCAAATGTGATCGAAACCACTTTATAATCCTGACTATTAGGGGCGAACCCAAACAAATACCTACGACCGAAAAAACCATGGGGAAGTGGGCTCCAGGGAAGAACCAATGATTTGCGAATACAAGGATTCCACAATCTTAATCGCGAAGAACGGCCTTTTTCCACTAAAAGCAACCCATTACAGCTACCGAAAATAAGGCACGAGTGATAATCATATTTTGTAATAATACAAGTTTTCCGAAGAGTTTCAGCCTTACGAAGTGTCAACAACCACCCGTTATTTCCATTGGATCCCAAACCCTCGAGCGCTACGAATAATTTTTTATCATTATTCCATTGTGTTTGGTTGCAAAGCTGGAAATGCAAGTGAACGAAATTAGGGTGATCGATAATGGAGCGCCAAAATTTACATACGCACCTGATTTTTAATACGGTTTTAGCCGGCAACGTTGCCAAAATATGAATCCATATATCTAGTGGTAAGTACTTGAATTTGGAAGAAGATGATGATGATGATGATGATGATGATGATGATTTGGCTTTGTTTATTCCGTTCTTCTTCTCCGGCATCGTACGTTGGTGGACTACTCCCTGGACTGAATAGGGTTTTCTTGGCCAATCAAGTATGGAGTAATTGCTAAAAGTATCTTCGTTTAGGTTATCGGGTCGGTCTCTCATAAGACGGAGATGGCCGTAAAATTAAAACGGGTCAAATAGATTTCCAGGATATATGAGACTTAACTTTTTGATAGCATTTAGACAATTAGAATATTTGTTACACAGATATACTATTAGGCCCATTTTAAGTTTTAAGACGACTATTATGTTCGGTTATTTGTTTAATTTTATTTTATGGGATAAAGCCATGTTGTGCTAACCGGTCAATCGACATGTTAGAAAAACCCATACTCTAAATATCCAGAATAAAATAGGTAAATGAGCAATCGGGATGAAGAGAGTATATATTGTTTTTTTTTACTTTTTTGTATTTAATTATTTAAGAAGTACTATTTCTGGGTTTTAAATTTATCTCGGAAAATAACAAAAGAATTTAGACGATGTGAAGGTTCAATGGGCTCGTTTGCAGCCTAAGACTTCAGCCTATTTTATGGATTGAACAGGCTCAATGGGCTCGTTTGCAGACTGACATTCAACCCATCATTTCTAACACTCCATTGTTTATCACGGAGAGTATAAATATTAATTTGATGAAAAGATTTGTTTAATGAAATTTCCATATTTGAGTCGGTGTACTTTGGCGGGAAATTTTTTATTAAATTTTGAGAAATTGTGTTGTTGGTACTACTTCCATGAAAGTCCACAAGAAAGGCCAAAGAGGGTTCAACCCTAAAACCAATTGACGATACAAAGAGTAGCCCCTTGCCTTATAAAGTGATAAATCTTCTCCTCTTTTATCAATGTGGGACAATCTTCACATGTGGAACTTTTGGGTTTCTTCACATTCCATCTCCATGATCATTGTAAACCAATATTTCCTTGGTTACCATTATACCCCAAGCATTCCATGACGAGAATTCGATTCTTTTCGCAATTGTTCTTATACAGTAGTAACTTGTAAATGAATATAAATGAAATAAGGGTCATCAATAGAGCACCAGTATTTAGAAACGCACCTGAAACTCAGCAGAAGTTTGACGGACAGCCTTGGGATTAATGGAGGCTCCCTATTACCATACAATACTTAACTGCTCAGCAAGACATTAAGATACAACTTAATACAAAGTACTAAAGAATAGATTACACGTCCGAATTCTCTTACTCTCGCTTTTTACGGAGTACTAACCTTTGTGCTTCTAAGTGTGAACACATATCCATTGTCGAGAAATCCCGTAATGAATAAAGCTAAGCCAAGCAGGAACAAGCTAACAGCATTATGATAGAAGTAACAGTAATTTAAGCTAATGGAACAGCAAGAAGACGACTAGTGACTGCTATATCCATCGTTTCCAACAGATGGTTTTCTGACTTCACATTAATTCTTAAGAATGACAGAGAGTTTCATATATATCGCAGAGCTGCAGCATATGCAGCAAATATTCAGTAATGGTTTTAACATCAGTAGTTGTTTAATTTTGAAAATGGGTGAAGAATTCTATTAGAAATCAATAATCAGGGAGGGTGTAGAAATAATTGGAGAAAGAAAGATAAGAGTACTACTATTCTCCTATTCACGGGAACGACCTCAAATCACGAGCTCCATATCCTTTGAACAAAACCAAGGTCTCCAAATACGTTTCCAGTTTTAAATGAGAGCTCATATATCTTTTAAACGGATGCACTTGGCCACTACCTATATTATAAACCTTGTTCCCGCAAACTAAATAGCCGTCATCATTCTCAAAATAGAACACCTTTTCAAGATTACCATAGCACAACTTGAATACTTCATAACCATCCTCACTTGATTTCCCTGAAAACAATAGAGTCCATGGCTTCTTTTGGTTGTCCTGCTCTAGCACCCATATGCTCGAACTTACCTCAGAAATACTGAAAACGGCTAGCGACCCTCCAAGAAGAAAAAGAAACCTTAAGGAGCCTCTTTCTTCCCAAGTAAATGGCAGATCCAAAAGGGTTAATTTTTCCTGATCAAAGTCGAATGAACCAAGATGAGTAAATGCAATCCTTTGGTTATCATTATTTCCAAGCCAGTGTGCTGCGCCTCGAAAGAAAACAGCAGTTGATACAGAATTAAACATCCAAAACATACTAACATTATTGTCCAGAGTACCGACATTGAGGGGGTCATTTCTAACGGTCCATTGTTGATTAGTGAGAGTATAAACTGCGAAATAAATTTTTTCATCCTTTACCCCCTGACTATTATCAAATCCAAACGCAACCACTTTATAATCCTTGCTATCACGGGCAAACCCGAACAAATACCAACTATTGTATAGCAAAGGAGAGGAAAGCGGGCAAGGTGGAAGTATCATTGATTTGCGAATACATGGGTTCCATAATCTCAATTCCTTAAGGCAACCCTGAGGAGCAGATCGTTCGACTAAAAGCAAGCCATTACAGCTAGCTATAAGACGGTACCTGTACGAATGTATTCTAAAAATGTGATCGATTTTACAAAGATTTTGAGCATAACGAACTGTCAACACACACCCTTGACCTCCAGTGTATCCCATACCCTCGAGGGCTACCAATAATCTATTACTCGTATTATTTTCAGAATTGAATTGGGCATGCACGTGGCCGAAACCAGGGTTATTAATAATGGAGCACCAAGATTTACATACGCACCTGAATTTTAATAGGGTTTTAGCGGGTAATGTTGACAAAATACGAGTCCAAACTTCTGGTGGCAAGTACTTGGATCTGAAATATAGGTCAATTCTGAAGTATAGGGCAATTTCGATGAGGTTGTTGAATTCTTACTGTTTTTCATTGTAAGAGTTTGATAAGAGTACCAAATGAAAGGGATATGGGATTGCAGTTCAATTGATTTCCAGGTGGAAAAATACACTTATTTATACTAGTTTTATACTCCCTCTGTCTCGGTTAATGGTTGTCCTTTTGATTTTGGAACAAAGATTAAGGAAAGAGAAGGGGATCAATTACGAAATGACAAGTTGACCAAATTGAGTGTGAGTGATCAAATTGCTCATCAAGTTCATTCTCAAAATAGAAAGGACGACAATTGATCAAGATACCAAAAAATAAAAAAGGACAACAATTGATCGGGACAGAGGGATAGTTAACACAAAAAATATTGGGGGATATGGGCTCGCCTAGACCTGGTAAACGGGCAACCAGATGGGGTTTGGGTCGGATAAATTCGGATTCGAGTTGTTCAGGTTTACTCATTTTGGGTTCGAGTTATTTTCACGCGGGTTGTTTTCAAGTTATTTGGGGATAATAATCAGTTTTCAATAATAAACATTCGGGTCAGCTTGAATAAGTTTGGGCCAAATTCTCTCAATTCAGGTTCGAGTGGAGTCATTCGGGTGCTAGGCCCGCGCGCTCGGCGCTCGCCCTAAGTTTTTGAGAAACTTCCTTACCTTTTTTAGTGTTTTCCCTGACCAATTTTTTTTTTCGAGTTAGTCTCCCTTAAGATGAAGGTATCCATCTTAACATTAAAACGAGTTAAGTAACCCACTTGAGCAAATAAGACAAAGTTTTTGTTTTTTCTCCACGTAATTACTTTTCTCTCATTTTATTAATTGACCCGTCTTAATCTTAAGACAGATACAACTTGTTTTTCTCCACGCATTTGCCTTTTCTCTCATTTTATTAATTGACCCATCTTAAATAAAAATGTGTGTTTTTCTGCAAGAAAAGGCGGTTTATTAATTACGTTAAATTTGACTTAAAGTCGAAAGAAACTACATCACCTAGCACAATACGCAACCACCCAAACTTCGGGTTGAACAATCTAACGGAGAGCGGCCATTTTGTTCATGGCCCAAAATGACTAATATAAATCACTTTTATAAAGCAATTACAGTTCACCAAAGTTGGCTGGTGTGAATGATAAGGGTTCTCATCTCTTAAACAAGTGGTCGTGATTCGATTCCTGATTCTTGCGAATGAAAAAACCAAATATAAAAGGAGTCAATCCATTAAATTACCTTCAACATCCCGAAAACAATCATAATTCAGACGGACTATTTTATAAAGAGGTTCTAAAATCTAATGTTTCAAATGTCCCCCTTGATATAACCTTTATCCTTTCACAAGTTTATAACCTTAATTTTTATCCAACTAACTTCTCACCGCATAGGACTTTCAAGTCCCTAAGCAATTAGTTTTAGAGGGGTGATATTTATTTGACTCGTTTTTTATTTACAGAAATTACTTTCTTATGAAATCACTTTTATAAAGTAATCACAATTTAAAACGTTGAGTTCATAAAGAGATTTTAAAGCACCAAATGCCACTCAATATACTTTTTTTTTTCTTTCTTTCTTATGTGTAGTAGGCTAGTAGCTTGCCCATTTTCTTAGTACAAGTCGATTTCTTATGTGTGATGGCCTGTCCATTTCATAGGTTCCACCTATGAAATCACTTTCATTAAGCTATCACAATTTAGACGGTCGATTTCACAAACAGTTTCTAAAGCTCCAAATGGATCACTTTTTATAAAGTAATCACAAAAGAATTTAGACGATTTGAAGCTTTACAATCTAAGACTAACATATTTTATGGGTTGATGTCGAATGAGTAAGCCTGAAATTGTTAACCTCTTACATTAAAATTGTATTGTTTCCTGAATTAAGAAGACCACCATCTTTCAAAATAAGCGATCAAAATATTGAAAAATTGGGCAATTACAAATAGTGGGATTGCGACCTATAA
Source organism: Silene latifolia (assembly GCF_048544455.1). Lineage (NCBI taxonomy): Eukaryota > Viridiplantae > Streptophyta > Magnoliopsida > Caryophyllales > Caryophyllaceae > Silene > Silene latifolia. The sequence goes on from NC_133531.1 coordinate 16,271,785, forward strand.
AACATTTGGCAAATCCCACATACGGAGTACTTGACAATCGACATGGTCGAACATTTTTTCCTAATTCAATGAACTTGTTGGATTACAAAGAATAGAATTTTGTTATGTGAATCAAACACATAAATGCCATTTCTAACACGGTTGTATCATTGTAATCATCACTTGGGCAAGAAGCGCATTTGAATCGTTGATTGATATTAGCAGAAGCGATTATTGTGCCAGATTATAAATAATGATTGAATTAACGAGGTTTGACTAGTATATTTCAATTAGCAGATTTAATAGAAGTGTTTGGTAATTAGCAGATTTTGGTTAATAGATTATTGTATCTATGCGTAGATTGTTGACGGATTCATATTTCACAATCTACTAATGTGAATATCTTTGAGTAGAAAAGATATTGGAAAACGATGAGATTGAGCTCTAATCTACTCTTTCAATAAGCCATTTACCAAACACTCAAAATAGTAGATTGGTGAGTCAAACATGCTAAAAGTCTTGAATATGCTGAAAATTTCCCAATCCGCCGTTTACCAAACACCCCCTAAGTGACATGACCCGATAATCTGTGACCCGAACCCGAAAAACCATATCTGACCCAATTTTGACCCGATCCGGTAGTAACCCGATTTAGATTGATACGTTTGTCTTAATAGTGCAGCAACTGAACCAAATAATGGTTAAAAACTAAGAGTAAATTAGAAATTAGTCGCTCTTAAATCCAACTTAAGTGACTTATGCTTTCTTTTTTTGAACTTATTTCGTTTGTGACTTAGTCAAGTTATACTTTAAAAGTTATAACTATGTACACCAATGGAGGGAGAGTTCAATAACAAACGGAATAAGTCACTTAAGTTAAAATTTTGAAGCAATTTTTAATCAAAGTGCATTTAAGGAAATAATTTTATGAATTTTTTTATAAAAGATTATTTTTGAAAAACTGGATTGTAAAATGGAGTAACTTCTAATTTACTCTTATTATGTAATCTATATGTAGCAAGTTCTTGTATAGTGGTATGGTTTTGTCATGTTAAAACCTTGGGGGTGTTTGGAGGTATATGTGTTTTGAAGGAGGTAAACTCATACTCCCTCCCATCTACTCTAAAGATAATATGGACTTATTTTTTGTGAGGGAAAAAGTGGGTCCATGTTACCTTTGGAGTGGATGGGAGGGAGTACGTTGTTATTATTCACCTTTCTTTGTATTTTTATACCTCATGAGTTTGGGGTATGGAATTCTCATACCTATGGGTAGGGGTGTTAACACAAACTTGAGATACTTAATCATTTTAAGTTCACAAGATTGAATCAATCAGCAGGTCTGAGACACAGTAGTGAATACTGTGACACAAAAAGATTGTGAGATAAACAATATATAAGTAAGGAGAACAAACGTAAAAGTAAATGAACAAACAAGACGATCTTTAAAAAATTTGGTTCAGCCTCTACTCCGAGACCTACGTCCAACCATTATTTTATTGCTTTTTTAGAAATTTACTCAAACAACTAAACCCTTTACAATGAAAATTACTCGCCAACCTACTCCGGTTGCACTTGCTTGAAGTTACTCCGCTTCAAGACTTTCACTTGCTCAAAGCTACTCTGCTTCAAGACTTAAGTTCTATCTCACAGGTTTACAGAGTCCTTGAATCTCAATCGTTCACTTAATGAACATGGAGATCACAATTAAGACCTAAACACGAGAATCATGGAACAAGCTCAGATGTCACAGTGCAGCGAACTGATACATGGAGATTTACAACTCTTTTGAAAAACGATTGAAGACTTTTAAAATAGAAAACAGTTTTGCAAATAAGTTGAAGAACAAGAGCTGAAATTTTGCAAAGTGTTTTAACAATTAATGCTCAAAAAAGTCTTGGGTAATAAATGATACTAAGGCACACTATTTATAATGGATTTGATCATCTAAGAAGTACAACTTTGGCTAATTAAATCCAATATAAAATAGGTTGCCTTTGAGTGATGATAAGTGTTAAGCTTTAGGCTTTGGGCACAAGTGTTTGATAGGAAACAGAAAACTCTTCCCAAAACACTCAACATGTGACACTTTACCAAATTAGCAAAAAACGTTTCTAGCTTTAAAACTTTGACAAGTTCAACTTACCATTTTGGGAAAAGGTAAATGCACAAATCTAGAGGCTTTATCAATGTAGATTAGTGACTCAAAATTTCAGATTTGTTTTCAAACTTTGAAGATTCAAATGTTAAAGTTTTGAGAATATGAAATTTGTAAAGATTTTTACACTTAAACTTTTCGTATAAACATTCGTCCATACAGTAGTATCAGAAACCACAGTGCAGTATCAGAAACCACATAGTGCAGTGCACTGTTGTATGGTTTTGCAGCCACTTGACGAAAATGAGAATGTTACACTTACTCTTATAATTTTCGAATAAGGCTAGGATTATATCATTGTCTTGACTTCTTGTTGACTTCATCTTGATCATGTTAAGACTTCTTGAGAGTCTATTTGATTGCTTTAATCACTAAGCATTTGTAATCGTTTACAACATTTGATTGAGGCTACGGGATTTCTTGTCATAACTTCATCTTGATCATTCTTGAACCATCTTTGGAAATTCATTGAGTGCTTCAAATGCTAAACATTATAACTAAGAAGCAAACAATTAAATAACAATGAAACTTGGCATCATCAACCAAGTGTGTTCTAACAAATACGAACATAAAACATCTGGTCTATTTGTCACGTCTATTCCATATATTCCATATGAATATAAATATATGATGATCCTTAGTCTTTACCTTAGTCTTCATGATTCACTTATATAAATGATAAAACAGTTTAGGAATTGGTAAATAAAAAAAAACATAAAGACGATTTTTGCAAAAAAAAACACCTAAATTAAGCAGGTTTTACAAAGAAAAACAAAATAAATGTTTTTCTCGTTTGTTCCTCTTTGTTTTTTTCGTTTTCTCAGTTGTACCTAGACTTGCAAAAGCAACACGAGCGGAAAAGGACTGACTTGAGACCTGAAATTAACTCGAACTACATCACCCGAAACCCGACCCAACCCGGCCCGACCCGAACCGAACATTATCCGAGCTTACTTGGCCCATAACTGGCCCGATCAAAAACCATCCAACCCGAAAATAACCCCACAATACATAACGAACCGAAAAAACTCGAATGTTTTTTTTCTCTTATTCATTGACTCGAAAATAACCCGACCTGACCCGATATAAATGAAAGATCCAAACTTATCCGACCTGACCCGAATTAGCTCGAAATAAATGGAGGACCCGAATTGACCCGACCCGAATTGCCCCGTTTGCCAGGTCTACTTTGTACCCCTACCTTGGTGTCGAAAGGTGTAAATGTGTACACCCAAACTCAAGATTCGAGTTTGACCCGAACCTGAATTGACCTATCGTGAATATTTATTATTGCACACGGATTATTAACCATAAATAACTTGATAATAGGTGACCTAAAAATGATCCAACCTGGAAGTTTGCAAACCTAAGATTGATCCGAGCCAAAACCAATATCGACCCGATTAACCCGTTTGTCAAGTCTGCCGACGACAACTCCACGAGAGAAAATTGATTGGGAATTGCTTTGGATAAGATAAAAATTGAAAGGCAATTTCAGGAAAACGCCTAAATTGACAGATAAAACAAATTAAAAATATAAAAGTAACATTTTGCCATCCCCTGCCATGTTTTTACCTCTCCAGTTCTCCTTTGCAAATTAATCAACATTTGGTATTCTTTGTTTTTTCTCCGTTACAAATTAATTGTTCTTGAAATCACGGAGTTTTCTCAAAACCCTTAAACACCCTTTTTTTTGGTTTATTTGGCGTTGCGATTGTTTATATTGTTCATCTTTTAATAATTTCAGTGTGAATAATCAAGAACCCATCATTTCTCTCTGTTTTGATCGATTCTCCAAGAAATGCGAGAAAATGAAGAGCGAGAGAAGAAGACGAAATCTTCATCAAATTCCACCCTTATTTCCGAATTGTGTACATACCACCACGATCTTTATACCCAAATTCTCGCAAATTTACCCCAAAACCGTGTTAAGATTCAGGTGCGTATGTAAATCTTGGTGCTCCATTATTGATAATCCTGATTTCGTTACCCAGCATCATAATCTTTGCAAAATCAATTCCGTTAGTAGTAAATTACTAGTAGCCCTCGAGGGGTCGGGTCGGAATGGGATGCACGGATGCTTGTTGACAGTTCGTCGTGCTGATACTTTTCGAAAAACTGATCACATCTTTAAGAGTTCGCAAAGGTATCGTATATTAGGGGAGTTTGTAATGAGTTCTTTGTTAATTCACCCCTTAATTAGTTCTGGTCGTCAAGAACCGTTGATGTTATGGAACCCTTGTATTAGAAAGTCGTTGCGAATTCCCCTTTCTCCATTGTCCTCCTTTGGGTCGCTCAGTTATACATTTGGGTTTGCGCCTTGCTGTAACGATTATAAAGTCGTTGTTATGACAATTCGACGGAGTCAGGGACCTCAGGGTACAGATGTCATGAATATGTGTGTTGCAGTTTATACGCTCAGTGATCAACAATGGTCTCTTAGAAACGATGGCCTCAATATGTCTATTTCTTACTTTTTGCGTTTGTTATGGGGATATCCCAAACCGGGTTTTTTCTTCCAAGGAGCAGCACATTGGATTGGTGATGACCCAAATGGAGATGGTAACTCTGCTGATTGTTCAACTCATTTAGTTTCTCTTGACTTTGATTTGGAAAAATTCAATTACTTGGAACTGCCATTTGCTAAGAGGGGGAGGGGGTGAATTAGGTACTATTTAAAAATTTAACTACAACTTTATTAATTAAAGTGAGTTAAGAGAACACAAGAGAAGAGAGAATACTTCGAGTAATATTGAGAGATTACACGAGTACTAAAATGAGTGCCTGCTGAAGTATGAATGTAACAACCGTTCGGATTGTATCTATTTGTCTCGATTTATGGAATACAGATTTGCAGACCAAATGTGACAGTATGATGAACTGTTACTTCGAAATGTAAGCAAAGCAAGACAAACAAAAATAAAAGAGCAGCGGAAATAAAGTAAGGTAAATGAACACGAGATTTTTGAATTGGTTCGGCAAGAAACTCAAGTGCCTACGTCCAATCTACTTTTTATTGATTTCTTTTAGTGATCTACTCCGACAACTAAAAGACCCATACAATAAAAACACCAACCTACTCCGGTTGTAAAGCTAGTCCAAGAACTACTCCGTTCTTGTGACAAGCCAACTCGCAACCTACTCCGGTTGCCAAGAGTTAAAGACTACTCCGTCCTAAACTCTACTAACACACTTAGAATGTTATGGGATCAAGTTTCCACTAACATATTCTTAGCAAAGAATAGAGATGGACAACTTTTACAAGATCAACAATTCATAAGCAAGAGAGTTTAGTATGTTAAAAATGTGCCACGACTGTAACAACTTGAAGACTCTTAGAAGATTTGCAAAGGACACTCGGTTTTAAAGCTTTGAAAAAACAATTTTGCAAACTTGAAATTAATTTCAGAAAGAAGTCTTGGTATTTTATGAAGGAGATGGCTCGCCTTTTATAGAGAGAAAAGGTGAGGAGGTTGCTAGGGTTTTGAAGGGTCAAAGACCACACATGTGAAGAGCCTTAGCAACCACTCAAAACTTTCACCAAAGAAGGTCCTTTTGCAAAGGCAAGAATAGAGAAAGAGTGTTTGAAAGATATCCTTAAAAGCTCATGCAAATTCAGAAAACAAAGAGAGAAAAGACAAGTCACATGATGACAAGTTTACACAAATATGGCAAAAAGCATTTCTTGTTTTCTTAAAGGACCAAAGGGTCAAATTTGCATAAAAAGGAAATATTTTGAAATTAATAATTATTCAAACCACTCTTTATTGAAGGCCAACTCCTAATAAAAATCTGAAGTTTATCTTTGAAAACTAAGAGACACGTGAAAGATTTTCGAAAGATAAAAAGGCTTCAAGTGTTACGAATTGTGGCAACAATCCAAGCAGCTGTTTACTAATGAAAGTAACAGTCGTCTTGACTGTTTCTATTACTCTAAGATACTCTACTTTCTCACTTGTACATTAGATGACACTAAGACTCAATACAATGGGATGATTAACAACTTCAACACTTCTTAATCCATGCTTGATTAAATCATTAATCCTGAAAAGGTACACTAAGATAACACAAATTAAATGGGCATGTTATCATCAATATAAGGAACCCAACAAATTCCCCCTTTGATGATGACAAGCCCCAAACGAATGTATAAGCAATGTAAACACCTTAATTCAAGATTTTAAACAAGCAAGATCAAATGAGAGAAGGGACAATATTACCTTACCTAAGGCAAGAGCTAAAATCAAACTAGCCATGACAATTTTACATTGCCCCAAAACAAGATTTAAAGTTAAGAAGGTTAGGCAAGACATTAGTTAATCAAAATGCAAAGAGATTAAGAGCATGAGTTTACCTTTTCCCCCTCTTGACATCATCAAACGGATAGGGATGTCAAAGGCATTAGAGTGCAAATAACCACAAGAAAACACAAAAAGACACATATAACCGTGACAAGGTAACAAAGTCAACATAAACATACTGATTAAACATAAGTTCACCATAGTTCACCACGGCTAAAGAAAGTTTAAGATACACCACCAAGCATCAAAATAACGAGTAAAGAAAAATAGTCTTAGAAGGGCACAACACGGTGGGACAAAATGAAAAAAGGTAAGGGCAAGGTCAAGGGGGCCGAGAATAGAAGGGATAGGCTAAGGGGAGGAAGCTTGTTCACCATCCGAGCCACTACCCATGGGATCATCATCCAATGGAGCATCATCACCATGTTCCTTTGTTGAGACAAGAGTGGATATAATGTCCACTTCTCCACGAATGAGGTCCACGGTGGAGGCAAGGGCCGAGATCGCCAAATCCTTTTGATGAGCATCGTGCTTAATCCAAGCACTCAATTCAGGCACGGCTTGAAGAACTTCCCGCATACTACCCGTATTCACTTGACTAGACGACCCACCCTCCGGATCCGTCTTAATTGTCACAGAAATCAATTCATCATTTTCCACTTTGATAAGCATTTTCCCCATTTGACCATTACTCATAATGTCACACATGTCTAATGACCCCAAGCTAGTACTCACTAATACCCCATGTGCTTTGAGCACAACCGACAACCACATTCCATAGGGTAAGTGTAGCATGCTAGAAGAGGGTCTACGGAGTTTGGTCGAAATAAGATGAAATCGCTTAAACATTAGCCCAACTAAGTTCACCTTCTTGTGAGTTGCAATGTGATAGATTAAATATTGTTGGGCTATGGAAAGTTTTCCCCGGTCACCCGAAGGGTAAATGGAAAGACACAACATATTAAAGACAATTCGAAGAGGAGGGGGTATTTGGGTGTTACTAACTGGACCACAAGAGACTGCTTTAGGACACACGACTTGAGCAACGCCGAGGGGTGAGGCGTAAGGTAAAGCAACCCAGGTTTCGGAGGGGAGTTTGTCATAACCTCCGGTTGGGATACCAAGGGCGGTAGCAAAATCAGATTGAGTAAGTTTCAGAGGCTTACCATTCACCTTAGCCGTGAGGAATTCACCCGATTTGTCAACTCGGACGGATGCAAAGAATTGAATCACCTCACTCACAAAGACCGGTTCACGCATTTCCAACAATTTTTCCCAACCTTGAGCCAAAATCATGTCACGGACAGTGTGAAAGGCGGGAGGCTCGAACCAAGTTTGGTTGTAAACCCGAGGAGAATGGATGGCTTTGGGATTCATCAACCTCTCACAGTTTTTGTAGATAGAGGTAGGAAGATCTAGACTTTCAAGGTGATCCCAAACAAGAGCCAAGTCCCATTTAGAGGTTAGGGAAACCGAATCTGTGGGAGAAAGGTACACTAATTTCTTCTTTGAAGGTTTCGATTTTTTTAATGGTGGTTCACTGGGTGTTTCAACAGGAGGATTGATAGTGGGGTTTTCAATGTTGCTTTGCTCGACACTTTCAGAAATGGGGGGTAATTGGGATGAAGAAGCTTTATCTTTTCTTTTGTTGTTTTTCTTTACCGGAATCGGATCAGATTCGGCAGACTTGGTTGGATTCTCATTCAAATCGAACTCAGTTTCTTCAATATCATCAACATTCACCGTAACCGGTTCAGAGGAAGAGCTTGGGACAACGGTACTCTTCTTCCGACCTCCTCGAGTACGACGCCCTACCATGGTGGAGATGGGGATGTCGTCGGATGATGGTGGAACAGTGGAGAGAGGGGTTGGAAGAGGGTTTGGTAGATCTGGGTTCGGTGATGGGGTTGGAGTCGTGTTTGAGGTTTGTGGAGGAAAGGCATGGGAGATTTTAGGTGAAGTCATGTTTGGAGTTGTTGTTGTTGGTGGGTCAGATGTGACGGGTGGTGAGGTCATTTTTGTGGGTTTGACGGGTATAGGTGTGTTGAAGGATGTTTTTACCATGGTGGGTTAAGGGTAGGTTAGTGGGTAGGTGAGATGGTAGGATTTGGGAGATGAAGAGATGGATGTTGTGGGTTAGTAAGTTTGGACGGGTGGTTGAGGATAGAAGGTGGGTTGAAGGGAGTGAATGGCCCAATAAATGAGGGAGGTGAGGTAGTTGGCCCAACTAAACACATTTAATCACTCGAGGTAAAACGCAAGGTAACATATTATAAACGTAAATTTAGATATGAGGTTGAGTGATTACCGACTCACGAATACGGTGTCAATTTTTGGTCTAAAAATGATGTCAATGCACTTAGAATACTTAATAACATATATCCAATTTTAATTTAATCAATTAAGGAAATTTTTAAAACTCATACTAAAAATCACAAGCAATTAATTAACCCAATTTCTAGTCTAAATTTCTCAAAATGTTCTCTTGCAAGTGGGTTAGTGAAAATATCGGCAATTTGATTCTCGGTTTTGCAAAAGATAAGTTTAATATGTCCTTTTTCCACATGATCACGAATAAAATGGTGATGAATATCAATATGTTTGGTTTTAGAGTGTTGAATAGGATTTTTGGAAATATTTATTGCACTCGTATTATCACACATTAAGGGAATGGAGTCCAAAATAATACCAAAATCCAAGAGTTGTTGTTTTACCCAAAGGAGTTGAGAACAACAATGTGCCGCACTAACATACTCACTTTCGGCCGTAGAAAGAGCTACCGTGTTTTGTTTCTTTGAGCCCCAAGAAGTCAAGCAAGGACCCAAGAACGTTGCAATTCCGGAGGTACTCTTTCTATCCTCCGTGCACCCCGCATAGTCCGCATCCGAAAAGCCTATGAGATCAAAAGGACAATTTAAGGGGTACCATAAGTAAAGATTTTGTGTTCCAATCAAATACCGAAGAATTCGTTTAACGGCTTTAAAATGTGATTCTTTCGGATTTGCTTGAAACCTAGCACATAAACAAACACTAAAGAGAATGTCGGGACGACTTGCGGTCAAGTAGAGAAGTGAGCCTATCATACCTCTATACACCTTATCACTAACATTCTTACCGAGTTCATCTTTGTCCAATTTGGACCCGGCTACCATAGGTGTATCATGAGGCTTACCATTAGTCATCCCAAATTTATTAAGCATTTCCTTAATATACTTTTGTTGATGGATCATGATTCCATCCTTTGATTGCTTAATTTGGAGCCCAAGGAAAAATCCTAGCTCACCCATCATGCTCATTTCAAACTCCGATTTCATTAGTTCCGAAAAATATAAGTAAAGGAGTTCATTTGTTGCACCAAATGTAATGTCATCAACATATACTTGTACAACCAACAGTTCGTCTGACTGTGACTTTAAGAACAATGTTTTGTCAACGGAGCCTCTTTTAAAACCATTTTCAATAAGAAACTTAGACAATCTATCATACCAACACCTTGGTGCTTGTTTTAAACCATAAAGAGCTTTGTCTAATTTGAAAACATGGGTAGGCAAGTCATTGTTCTCAAAACCCGGTGGTTGCTCTACAAAGACATCTTCTTCCAAATATCCATTTAAGAAAGCGGTTTTAACATCCATTTGGAAGAGTTTAATGCCTTTGTGAGCCGCAAAACTATAAGCAATCGTATGGCCTCAAGTCTAGCTACCGGTGCATAGGTTTCATCGTAATCAATACCCTCTTGTTGGTTATAACCTTGCACCACTAGTCTAGCCTTGTTCCTTACAATTTCTCCCGAGTCATCAAGCTTATTGCGAAAGACCCACCTAGTACCAATGACGGTACGATTAGGCGGTCTAGGGACTAAGTGTCATACCTCGTTTCTTTTGAATTGATTGAGTTCTTCTTGCATAGCAAGCAACTTGATCTGCATCGGTCAAGGCGATTGTTACATTTGAAGGTTCAATTTGAGAAAGGAAGGCATTGTGGGCACAATACTCATTGAGATGAGCGAGATTGTTGAGGGATGATCTTGTTCGAATTCCCGAGTTGAGATCACTTGTGAGATTAGTGAGTGGATGAGAGCTTTGATGTTTCCACTTCTTTGGAACAATGGTTTCTTGTTCCCCCTCAGCAGCATCAGTCATAGTGACTGTTTCTTTTGGCCTGGAGTGATCTTCATCATTACTATTTTGGGTTGCTTCAGTTCTGGAGGTGGAGGCAACGGTTGGGACTGTTGCTTCCAGAGAAGAAACAGTAGCAGATGTGCTACGTGTTCCCCCTGAGTTGCTGATATCCTTTGAAGGTGACAGTCCCTGTGTCTGTTGCAATTCAGCGTTGGGAGTTTCTTCATCCTCGAACACGAAGTCCTTTCGAACAAGACCAATCTCAAACTCACCGTCATCACTATCATTATCATCATTCACGTTTTGTACCTGTCCAAGCACACTAGATTCATAAAAAATGACATGAATGCTTTCTTCAATTAACAAGGTTCGTTTATTGTAGACTTTATAGGCCTTGCTATGATCGGAGTAACCAATAAATACTCCTTCATCACTACGTGGATCGAACTTACCCAAGTTGTTTTTACCATTGTTATGAACAAACATTTGCTTCCAAAACATCTAAAATATGAAATGTTGGGTTTTCTTCCACGTAGCGATTCATAGGGAGTTTTATTCAATATACTCCTTATCATGACACGATTATGAATGTAGCAAGCGGTATTTACCGCTTCGGCCCAAAAGTTCTTAGGCAACTTACTAGATAATAGCATTGTTCTAGCCATTCCTTCAAGGGTTCTATTCATCCTTTCAACCACACCATTTTGTTGTGGTGTTCTAGGAGCCGAGAAGTTATGGTCTACATCATTGTCATCACAATAAGCACCAAATGATGAGTTTTCGAATTCGGTTCCGTGATCGGTTCTCATTGAAACAAGTTTTAAGCCAAGTTTATTTTGAATCTTTCTTAACCAAATTAGAAACTCATCAAATGTCTTCTCCTTAGAGCTTAGGAAGAGTGCCCAAACGAACCTAGAGTAATCATCAACAATGACACACACATAATGACTACCACCTCTACTTCTAGTTCTCATTGGTCCACACAAGTCGATATGTAAAAGTTGCAAAGGTTGAGATGTACTCATAATTCTTTTGGATTTAAAGGAACTTCTAACATGTTTACCTCTAGCACATTCATCACATACTTTATCAAAATCAAACTTCATATTAGGAATGCCTTCAACTAAGTCAAGTCTTTTAAGGGTATTAAGAGTTTTTGTACTAACATGACCAAACCTTTTATGCCATAACCAAGGATCATTGTTCATTACACTCATGCAAGACATGGTGTGACCGGATAGAGAGTTCAAGTTAATTAAGTAAACATCTTTGACACGTCTTCCTTCGAGTATTAGTTCATTAGTAGTGGCATCAAATATTCGACACATATTAGCACTAAATTCTACAAAATTACCCTTATCACAAAGTTGAGAAATGCTAAGGAGATTATGTTTCAAACATTTGACAAGCCGCACATTGTCGACACAAAGTAATGGTGACTTACCAACCTTTCCAATGCCAATTACTTCACCTTTCTTGTTGTCACCAAACCTTACCGTGCCACCATTGTATGCTTTATGTGAGAGGAATTGGCTTCTATCACCCGTCATGTGATGAGAGCATCCACTATCCAAGTACCAATTGCGGCCGCCTCTCACCAAGCCCTACACAAGATTAGATTTTGAGTTTAGGAACCCAAACAAACTTGGGTCCCCTTTTGTGATCCACATATCTTATGGTATCTTTCCTAATCCATATTTTCTTTATTGTTTTGATGTTTTTGTTAATGTAATCAAATCGTTTTGTACACCCATTGAAAACATGACCATTGTTACCACAATAATTGCAAATGATGTATTCGGGAAGACCCACGTATTTTCTCCTTCTAAAATCAGTTTTAGGCTTCTGGATGCAACGATCGGCCCGACTGTTCCATTTGAACCCCAAACCAGCAGTTTTGTTACATCTCTCGGTTTGATTCGTGAGGAAGTTTAACACGGTTTGACTTCCTTCCCATTTTTCAGTGATGTTGTTAGCATTAACAAGTTCATTGGTCAAGTCTTTAACCCTAGAGAGGAGATGCAAATTCTTTTCTTTTTCTCTCTTGAGTTCATCATTGTTAACACTTTCTATGGACAATCTTTTCTCAAATGTTGAAGTTATGGGTGTGGTTGTTGAGTTTAGACACGAGGTATATGAGTCTTTCTTTGGACTCTTCATAATTAGATGTCATCTCGTCAAGTCTTTTGTTTAGATCAACGATTTCATCGGATCTATGATGAGGAGAAGACCTAGAAGTGCTACATTCGGGCATACCTTTTTGAAAGAAAGTAAGCCTATCATGGAGAACTTCTATTTCATTCTTGAGACAAACAACCTCACCCTTAAGACACTTGTTTTCATTTTCCAAACATTTAATCTTTTCTTTAGACTTGTCTAAATCCTTGTCAGAAGCAACAGTCTTAGACACTGTTTCTCTTAAGTCTACAACTTCAACTACAAAGTCATAGATCTCATTCTCAAGAGTATCTTTGTCCTTCAAAAGATCATCCCGTTCCTTGGTTAGTGAAGAAACTTGCATCACCAAGGTAGTGTTGACATTTTCAAGGTCAGAGACGTCCGTTGGGGTCAACCTAAGACGCTCTAGTTCTTTAGTCAAATGTTTGTTTAACTTGTTGACTCTTTTAACTTCATCATAGGCCTCAGAGGTGACAGTGACGCTGTCTGTTGCTTTTAGTTCATTTTTAAGATTAAAGTTCTCTTGAGCAATTTCCTCAATTTCATTTTGCATTACCTCAAGCTTATCATTTTGAAACCGACACTTATCAAGAAGTTGATCAAGAAGCTTACATACTTTCTCTTTGGAGTAAGTTCTAGCCTTGGCCTTTAGATGATTTACCTCGTTGTCGGAATCGGAGTCGGAATCGTCGGGATTAGCCATGAGGCATCTTAAGTGTTCAAGTTTTGAGGTTTTTGAGACTTTTTCTTTACCATGATTTGTAAGACACATTTTAGCCTCTAGTTCCTCATCTTCCTCGGAGTCGGACATTCCCCAAATAGCACTCATGACTCTATGTTTATAGTCCTTTTTAACCTTTTCTCTTCTTTCCTTTGATTTGATTTCTTCCCACTTGGGACATTGTTTAATTTGGTGAGTTTTATCACCACATTTAAAGCATCCCACGGTGGAGTTAGGTCGTTTCTTAGGAAAGCGTTTTTTCGAGTAATTATTAGTGAACCTTTTGCTTCCTTGTCCATTGACCAACCCGGCTAGATTCCTTGTGAACATAGCAAACTCGTCTTCCTCCTCATCTTCTCCATCACTTGGAGAGGATGTGAGGGCGAGACTCTTTCCCTCTGAGGACTCACTAGAATGCTTATCGAGGTTAAACTCGTGAGCCATTAGTGATCCCATTAGTTCATGAAGAGATAGGGTTGACAAGTCTTTAGCTTCCTCTATGGCGGTGACTTTAGGTTGCCATTTAGGGGTTAGACTACGAAGGATTTTTCGAATGATGTCCTCGGACTCGAAATTCCTTCCTAGACTTTTAATCTCATTAATAATACAAGAAAAACGTGAAGAGAAACTATTTAAGGACTCGTCTTTTGACATTCTAAACATCTCGTATTGTTGCATGAGAAGGTCAATACGGTGTTTTCTTACTTGGGACGTCCCTTCATAGGCAAGTACAAGAGAATCCTAAATAGATTTTGCCGTAGGACATCCGGAAATACGACTAACTTCCCCCTCACCAACACAACGTTGAAGAATCGACATTGCTTTGGAATTCTTTTCGGCAAGTTTGAAGTCGTTTTCATTGTAATTTCTTTCCTCTTTTGTCTTGGTGAAACCGTTTAAGATATCGGTTTCCTCGATGGCAAGAGGTCCATTTTGGATGATGTTCCAACATTGATAATCAATACTTTTGATGTAATGTTCCATTTTGAGTTTCCACCATCCAAAATTGAACCGGTAAAAGACCAGGGATCTTGGAGTGTTTCTCGGAATCCATTACCCACGAATCAAACTCTAAGACGATTAGCCTCGATCAAGAGCACGAGGCTCTGATACCAATTGTTGAGTTTATGGATTCAAGTACCTAAGAGGGGGAGGGGGTGAATTAGGTACTATTTAAAAATTTAACTACAACTTTATTAATTAAAGTGAGTTAAGAGAACACAAGAGAAGAGAGAATACTTCGAGTAATATTGAGAGATTACACGAGTACTAAAATGAGTGCCTGCTGAAGTATGAATGTAACAACCGTTCGGACTGTATCTATTTGTCTCAGTTTATGGAATACAGACTGCAGACCAAATGTGACAGTATGATGAACTGTTACTTCGAAATGTAAGCAAAGCAAGACAAACAAAAATAAAAGAGCAGCGGAAATAAAGTAAGGTAAATGAACACGAGATTTTTGAATTGGTTCGGCAAGAAACTCAAGTGCCTACGTCCAATCTACTTTTTATTGATTTCTTTTAGTGATCTACTCCGACAACTAAAAGACCCATACAATAAAAACACCAACCTACTCCGGTTGTAAAGCTAGTCCAAGAACTACTCCGTTCTTGTGACAAGCCAACTCGCAACCTACTCCGGTTGCCAAGAGTTAAAGACTACTCCGTCCTAAACTCTACTAACACACTTAGAATGTTATGGGATCAAGTTTCCACTAACATATTCTTAGCAAAGAATAGAGATGGACAACTTTTACAAGATCAACAATTCATAAGCAAGAGAGTTTAGTATGTTAAAGTAACAGTAGCCACGACTGTAACAACTTGAAGACTCTTAGAAGATTTGCAAAGGACACTCGGTTTTAAAGCTTTGAAAAAACAATTTTGCAAACTTGAAATTAATTTCAGAAAGAAGTCTTGGTATTTTATGAAGGAGATGGCTCGCCTTTTATAGAGAGAAAAGGTGAGGAGGTTGCTAGGGTTTTGAAGGGTCAAAGACCACACATGTGAAGAGCCTTAGCAACCACTCAAAACTTTCACCAAAGAAGGTCCTTTTGCAAAGGCAAGAATAGAGAAAGAGTGTTTGAAAGATATCCTTAAAAGCTCATGCAAATTCAGAAAACAAAGAGAGAAAAGACAAGTCACATGATGACAAGTTTACACAAATATGGCAAAAAGCATTTCTTGTTTTCTTAAAGGACCAAAGGGTCAAATTTGCATAAAAAGGAAACATTTTGAAATTAATAATTATTCAAACCACTCTTTATTGAAGGCCAACTCCTAATAAAAATCTGAAGTTTATCTTTGAAAAATAAGAGACACGTGAAAGATTTTCGAAAGATAAAAAGGCTTCAAGTGTTACGAATTGTGGCAACAATCCAAGCAGCTGTTTACTAATGAAAGTGTGATCGTCTTGACTGTTTCTATTACTCTAAGATACTCTACTTTCTCACTTGTACATTAGATGACACTAAGACTCAATACAATGGGATGATTAACAACTTCAACACTTCTTAATACATGCTTGATTAAATCATTAATCCTGAAAAGGTAAACTAAGATAACACAAATCAAATGGGCATGTTATCATCAATATAAGGAACCCATCACGTTGTAACTTGTAAGCCTCAAACAATGAATCGCTCCTACAAAATAAGGTTCTCGATCTTCTTTATACTTGAAAAATAATGTTCTGCAGTTTATATGATTGACAGGGAAACTATAGAATGCGCTAGCTGGCGGCTAGTAAATGATGAACCAATATGAATGCTTTATTTTCAATGGAGCCAACTTTTCGTTGGTTAGTTTTCGTCATGATTCAATCAAATTGAATGATTGACGAAATTGTTTGTCTGTCTTATAATGTGAATTAGCAACCAGAGCAATGCAATTCTAGAAGGCAGAGGGTTAATCTTCTGATTACTGTTTATTTCTACCACCTCCGGAACCAAGCAATGTCGCATCTGTGCCATTGCCCGTCATGCAACGCCCACCTCATCATGGAGCACCATCAACATCCCACTTGCCTTACTACCTCTAAACACTGACCAATCTTTTGATTACTGTTATGTTTCTACCATCATGGAGCACCATAAACAGCGTCAGTCCGTAGAGACGACAGCCAGAAGGTGGGAGCCACCATAGTCCAGGTATCATTCCAAAAATAAATTCTTCTGTTTTGATTACTGTTATGTTTCTAATTAACATTGTACTCCGTAAGTAGTATTCCTTCATTACAATTAAAAACAGTAAGAACTAATTAACAGAGTTCAAACTTCAAACAATGTTTGCTACGACAAACTACTGAATCGTGATTACAACAACTTCAAAATTATAATTACATATTTAATACGGAGGAAGTAACCACATACGGATCAGAGGACGATGGTTGTTTCTAGCAAACAAATTGAACCGATTTAAAGAACAAACCAAGCTTCTCCATTCGTCTTCTGCCAACATAACCTAAACGAGACATAGAGCATCCCGTTAATACCTCCAACTCCTTTGTAATTCCATAGCTGTCGTCAAATTGAACCGATTTCTCCAACTTGTCTAAGGCACGGCGAGCCGCCTGCCTCTCTTCTTGTCGCCACCTTTGGTTCTCTAATAATTCCTTAGTTCTTGCTTTCTCGTCACGCTTTTTTATCACTTCATATGACTTAGCGATGATGTTTGCATATCGAGCTCTCAACATTGAGGCGCGTAATTCCTTTGCATCTTCTTCGACAATCTTCAACTTCTTCGTCATCTGTTGGTTTTCATGGTCTTCAACTCCACGGCTCCTCTTAATTCCTGCCATTATTGTGATTCACTTCCTTATGTTGTAATTTGTAAAACTAGAGAGTTTTTTTGTAAGATTGAAATTTGTTGTAAGAGAATAAATTAATGGAGGAGAATTGTGTTGGAGTAAATAAAGTGATGACGGTAATTAGAAGAAGTTATGTGGGTAATTGTGTGAGTGTGTCGGTGTAAAAGTTTCCTAAAACTCGAAAACGTGTCTAGTTAAGTTGGCATTCTATTTACTTGTCGTTTTACCGACTTAACTATTTGAATTTCAATTTCAATTAGATTATAACTTTTTATTTTTGATATTTCGAACTAGTATAATTCCCGTGTTAAAGTACAACATTTTTTAGATTTATTTTATAAGGAGACTTTTCAATTAAATTATTTGCATAAAAAACTATTCTTTTAATTTTATGTTATAATCTACTAAATTAATACGGAGTAATATTAATAAGAGGTAGAAATTTTTTTTTTACTAAAGGTTACTTTTAAGCAAGTTATTTTATACTGATAAAAATAATGGTATAGCATTACATGCAACTAATTTATGACATTAATAATACAAGTAAATTAGTTGTATAATCTAATTAAAACGCGTATTGACCTTAAAACGAAAATCGGTAAAATAGTAGGCTAATTCAAAATGGGCTATTGATAGTAATAGAATCTTCTACCTAAGGCAACAAAGTGCCGTTGACAAGAAGAGCCAAATCAAAGCTCCAGGAGCCGTTGCACAAATATATGAATCATAGCCAAATGATTCTTTTCCTTATTTAGCTTATAGACAAACTTATCATTATATTGTATAAATAGGAGAAAGATGGAAAAGCTGTACACAATATTGAAAGAATAATAATATCCTAAAATCATACGGTTATCAATTCTAATATGGTATCAGAGCCACAAGGCTCTGGTCATAATGAGGCCAATCCCCTCTTCAAACAGACCAGAACCCACAAAACAAAAACATGGCCTCATTTACTCCTCCAGACCCAACTCCAAGCTCCACAAGCCCTGCTATCAATGAAATCCACAAACAAGGGGCAAAGAAGCAGCCAAATAAAGGCCTTGCCGAGACCACTAGTGACCCAACACCTTCACAAACCGAATTGGGCCGTGGTCACCGTTTAAAAATCCCAAATTCTAATTTAAAAGACTTTGTTCGGCCACCCGTCCACCCATCAACTCACTTGTTCTCCGCATCATCATCATCCTCAGGTACTAAATTTCCGATTTCTCATTATATTAGCAACGGTAAATTTTCTCCTAATCATCAAATTTTCTTGTCCGCCGTGACCAACAATTACGAGCCTAGTTCTTTTAAAGAAGCCGTGCAGGTACCCGAATGGCAAGCCGCCATGCAACTTGAACTCGACGCACTCCAGAAAAATAACACTTGGACCGTGGAAGATCTTCCCCCCAACAAAAAGGCGATAGGGTGCAAATGGGTGTATAAAATAAAATACAACGCCAACGGGACTATCGAACGATACAAAGCTCGACTAGTTGTCATGGGGAATTGTGGACAGCGGGGGGCCACAGGGGCGCTTGGGAAACAAGCGTTTGCATTTGTATGGAGTCGCCACCAATTTTTATGGGAAATTGGAACCGTTCGAATACCTCGTGTCATGTCAAGACACAAAGTAGAGACATGAACACTAAGCAATCGTTACCCTTAGCATTCTATGTCTAGAATGACTCTCGTGGATGCCAATGAACACGGGTGTTCACAGATATCTGGAGTAAGGGGTGAGGGTACGTATTAGGAAGCTCTTTTGATCGAACACCTAATCCCGCCCGCCTCGATAGCGGCCTCTACTAATGATTAGGGAAGTTATTCGTACTTGATATATCGTCGGCTATATGCATGCAATGCAACATCCAAGTTTTAATCCTAACATGTGAATTTAACTAAGTGGGTTGACAGTTAATTAGCAAACAATTGGGTCGAAGTAGGATTTAATGCTTATTTACATGTGAAAACATACAAGCAATAAAAGAAATACAATAATTATAAATTACAATAATGAAAATTACATTAATTACAAAGGATAGGCGATTTATGTCGAAAATACCTTTAAAACGGATAATTTGAGAAAAGAAAGAAATAAATTATCGAACAGATCAGAAGGTGATAATACGAATAATAGTTAGTTAATACGTAAACTAATTAAACTAAGTCAAAGCAGAAACGGAGTTCGGGACGAACGGCCGAGAACAAAGCAGCGCAGAGCTGCGTCTTTTAGAATAAGCGCGAATGACAGACTGCGTCATTCCTTGGCTTTCGGTCGTTTGTGAAGCCGTAATTGCAAGCCGTTAATGTTAATTGGTGAATTTAATGATTGATTAATGATATTTACTCGGATGAAAGTGATTAATGGGTTATTTAACATGCGAATAAGTCGTGAAAACAGCAAAACATGAATAAGACGGATTTGAATGAATTAACATAAGATGGAATAATGACAGAAGTGAAAAATATTAATGAGTCAAACAAATTAATTCAATTGATTAGGTTAGATATGATAGATTAATGATGAATATGCAATGAACATTTGAATAAACAGATGTAAACTATATCAAAGACGAATTCCAGAAACCCAATATTGACGAATTGAATCTCTACAACCCGGAATTGAATTTAATGACGAAAACCCGCGAATATTGGATTATAAGGGATTTAAGTCGGATTTAACAATGATTAAAACATATTAATGATGATGATTATAATATACATGTGAATTATATGCTATTATGATGAAGAATTGACAAATAAACGAAACAAACAAAAAGATTTTGACGAATAATGAGAGGCGAGCGAAGAAGAAAGGAAGCGGGAAGCTGCGGCGGCCCCTCACGAAGAGGCGCGGCAGAGGCTGCGCTCTTCAAGAGGCGCGGCGATTCTTGCGTCCTTTCTCGACGGTTATCTCTCGGAAATCAGTAAAAAAGAGGTTTTAAAACATGGTTTCAGAAATCGGTTTTAATGGTATTTTTGACATAAACCTTACAATTGATTATACAATAAATAAATACAATAAATAAAAGGAGAGATTTACACCCTCAGACTTACATGTTGACGAAACGAGAAGGACTAAGATATCGATTAGTGATGCTCGACGCGAATGCAAAGAAAGTGCCCTCGTAAGAGGAAAACGATTAATTAATTAAGTTGATTATTGGTGTAGTTGGTCAAATTGGTCGGTCATGCAAACGGGGAATTTGGTACTCGGAAGGATCCGAGCTTACGTGGTCGAAAGTTCAAGCACGTTGACGCCAAAAAGTAAGAACAAAGTCTAGAATGCAAAGGGAGAAGAGAAGGGCGGACACTCGCGTGAGAAATATGAGGAGCGAAGGCTCCTATTTATACTAATCACGTGAAGTAATTAGGGTTTCGGAGACTCTTTGGAAGTGAATCTCGGAAAGATATGAAAAAGATACGAGAAACATGCAGAAAAGGGCACTGGGAAGAGGCGCGGCGTACCACTACGTCTCTTGGAAGAGGCGCGGACCTTTGCGTGCGTTCCCCAGTGGTTTCCTCTGAGAAGAAAGATTTCCGTGTTTGAGTTATGGTAGGACGGAAATAATTCGGTTTTCCTTAATATCTTATGTGAATATTATGGGAAATTACTTACTAAAAGATGAAATTTATGAAATATGGAATAGAAATATCCGGAACATTCCAGAACATTCTGACTCGGGATTTAGCGGGTATCAGAAAATGGAGACGGTTTTAGGCCCGGACTCCGAATGTACTCTAATTACTGTCAAAACGACCGTATCGGGACGTAGATGACAACTAAGAGGTAGACACAAGTATTTGAGCAATCACTTGACGATAATCTTATTTAATTGTCCCAAATCGTTCGCGTATCAAACATGCGGCCCAATCATCACCGGGTGGTTTTGCGGGAGGTGCAGAAATGAGGTATCTCTGAGCCCCCACTTTGACTGAGGCTTGGACAAGGCGAAAGTCAAAGTATAGCCATCAGGTCAATCGAAGATTACAACCTGACGACTATGGCGACGCGAGGCGGCTCAAGGGGTCTGAACCAAGGACTTGTTGTCGGGAACATTTTAGAGTCTGTCGACTATCGGGGAGGGTCGTTTAAAGTCCATTAGACTATGTAAGGAGGCTCGCTTGACCATAAGGAGAGACCATACACGAGACTTCTTCTCGAGATGCTTCCAGAGGTGCGTAGGAGCTAAGGTTGGGCATGGGAGCTAAGGGTAAGACCTAAAGGATACATAAGGATTGGTGCTAGGGTGTGGGACCCTAAAGGAAAGCATCGGCGCGAAGGAGGCCTAAAGTAAGTTCAACTTAAGGGTAACTAAAGCTTGGGTATAGGAACTCTATTGGTTTGGGAACTTGAAGGCTTATGAACCTAAAAGGATTGGGATCCTATAGTCAAAAAATCCTATTTTCGGGTCTACGAACCTAAGAAAGAAGGCTTTGGTTTGGGAACTTCTGGAGAACGACACCTTTGTCGCACTCTGCGGGGGAACAAGAAATATTGTGAGTAGCGAGGACACAAAGCGGAGGCTGCTGAGAGAAAATTGCCTTGGGTAGTCTTGAGAAACAATTGCGAATAGCGAGGACACAAAGCGGGGAAGCGCGAGGGGAAATCTGCTTAGGTAGATCGTCAATCCTTACGTCTTGAGAGAGACAGTACGTCCGCTTACTCTCGCTAGAGACACGATTGGGAATTATTTTTCTTGTCATGAGAGGGAAAGTATATCCGCTTACTCTCGCTGGAGACATAACGAAGGTGTGTCGAATCCTATGAAGGAATGAGTGCTCGTTGCGACAAGCAAAAGGTCTTGGACGGAATAAATAATACGCAACAGTCTGCTGCGGGCTTGGAAATGCGGGCCGGAACGAAAGAAAAATCGCCAAACGGACCAAAAGAATGAAAATAACGCCGGGGAAGAGGCGCACCAAAGATGGGCCTTCAAATAACGAACTCATAACGAATTTTTGAAAATTCGTATGAAGGGAACAAAAGGAAGAGGCGCAGCGCCTGCTGCGTCTATTCCCCAATTTGGTTTTCCTGCGTAAAAACGCGAAAATCAGGAGGTTTTGTTCATTTTTATTCGAAACACAAATCACTCATTTCTCTCTCAAATCTTCACCATTTCCGCCAAGGTTTGATTCAAAAGCTTGCATTAATCATGACTAATCGAGGTATGTGTCTCAATCTTGCATTAATCTTCTACATTTGTCCAATTTTGAGCCGAAAAACCTAGGGTTTATGACCCTTTCGATCGAAAATTTGGGGCTTTTCCCCCAAATGAATTTGCTTTGTCAAATTGACACTAGAAATGGATAGTAGGTAATATTAGGAACATAACCATGTATTTGTTTCGAATTTTCATCAAGTTTTGAGCCTTTGAGTGAAATTTGAGACGGTTTCTGGTGAGCAAGTAAATTGCTTCGAAAATAGCCTTAGGATTGCCCATTTGCGATGAAACTTGATATTTGGGATCCTTGAATGATGGGTAAACTTTCTACCATCTGGTAATTTTGGTTTGTGACAGCTTTTTCAGGACACTTTTCTAGGGCATAATCGCCATTATAGCGAAATGCTGTCGGAATTTCGACTCGAACCCGGAACTAGGCTTCGAATTAGGCTTGACTTGACCCTAATTTACCACATGAGTGATTGGGTTGGTGGAAATATGGCCAAGGATGGCGAGAAAAGGGCGGTTTCAGGGCTTCCGAAGGCTCGAAAATCCTTTAACCAAGGCTTGTCGTCATGTGACGCGGCCTGAATTTGCTTTAATGTTGCAGGTGATGAGGCTTCTACTTCTGGGAGAGCACCCATGGAGATCGACGCTGCTACTGTCGAGGAGGCTTTGGAGCAGGCTTTCACCGCTGCGGTGATGGCTGCTGGGGACGAGGCTCACGAGGAGGAGGCCGTTGAGGAGGAGGAGGCCCCGAGACGGGCCAACGTCGGACGAGGAGGTCGTCGGTGAGAGGGCTCCGCGTGGCCTGAGACTTGGGAGAGCGGGCACCTGGTGTGGGCTGCGGAGAGGTCACCCTGTCCTACGGGACGGTGAAGAGTCCAGTAAATAGGAATTCACTACTCACTACTCATCCCTATTCATTTTTATCCAAATTTCTTTCAAATTTCCTTCAAAACTAAAGATAGCTTTGTTTCAAATCACAATAGGAGGCCGGGAACATCAGGCCGTTCTCGGGTTACACGACGGCGATGGAGCACTACGGCGGGCGTCGGCGGAGGAGGAGGGCCATGATCGAGCGTGGAGCGTTCGGTCCTTTGGTTCAGTTCTGGAGGGATATCGCGAAGAGGAAGTTGCGGGCTAACCTTAGCCTGGTCCGTGCTTTCTTGGACCGATTCTGGGATACGACTTCCACATTTCACATGGCTTTTGGTGAGGTGGGAGTCACTCTGGAGGACTACGACATGATTTACAGTCTGCCGTGCGGGGCCAGGAGGTGGTGTGGCGGAGGCGCCATGAGGGCGGACTCGGCCGAGGCGAGAGATTGATCGGCTGGAACTTGTCGCCAAAAAGGTCTATTCTGATGCGGGTTTGATACCCAGATTCTTACGTTCGAGACTACTTTGCGAGGAAGACCCGGCGGCGGTGACGATTGATGGGAGGAGACGGCTCCTCCTCCCTCGTACATCCCGAGCGAGAGGGCTCGTACGTAGCTCTGGTGGTTTCGTCTTCGATTTACCTCGGAGACAAGGGCGAGAGGCTGTCGACGAAGCTTCTTCCCTTCCTTTCGACGACTGAGTTCCCTAGGACGTTGGGGCCCCGGGTCCTTCTTGGTTTTGCGGTCCTCATCCGTTTCATGAGGGCCATGGTTCGTCCGGAGTTGATGGAGAAGGGGACTTCTCCTGGTCTTTGTCGGACTGGACTGTATTTGGAGGTATGAACCTACCTTTAGACCAAAGTAAATTCCTTTCTTTATCAAATTACGAAGGATCGTCATTGATTATTTTGTTTTTGCAGGCGTGGGTGTACTCCTACTTTCCGAGTCTCGCGCCCAAGAGGACGGAGCCGTTGGAGAGGGCCTATCCCGTGGTGAGGGATTGGGTGATGTGTCGGACGAAGAGCAAGCGTTCTTCTCACAACGTCTACCGGCGGGACGTGAACGCTCTTCAGCTGAGCAGCGTGAGCATCACACTTATATTTGCTCATGCTTCTTATATTTGCTTTTAAGTTGATCGTAGGAATGATCCTTTTTATCTTGTCTCAGTGGGTGCCCAGGCCTTGGGCGGAGTACGCCTGGGGCGCCTCCTTTGTGGGCGTGTCCTTCGACCTAGGAGCTCGGGCGGCTAACATTGAGGACATCGATGGGTCTGTGTGGTACTTGGCGCGCTTGGCTCGTCGGTGCTTGCGGGGCGTGTTGACGGTTCCGTCGATCCTCCCAGACGATGTTTAGGGAGCCTTACGAGGCGAGAGGGAGGCGGACTTGGCTGGTGCCAGTGGTGACGCCCTTCTTCTTCCTGGCGAGGACTACTCGGCGTTCCTTTACGGGAGGTTGGCGTACTGGCCGGTAGTGGTGAGTATTTTTTATTTTTCCTTTTGATTTGATTTTTGAGAAACATGATGAAAGATCATCGAATGATGAGAACCATTTGTCTTTGCAGGAGGTCGAGGCGGCGGGCATCGAGCCCCCAGAGTACCACGAGACCCTCGAGTACACTGATGCGATCGGGAGGACGACGATCTCCGAGCTGCGTGACTTTGACGTAGCTGTGACGGATGCTGGCCTGGACGACTGGCAGCATCTGATTCGAAGGGTGCCTCTAACTTGTATGACCTTTGTGTAAGAACACATTCGATTGAGTTTGTTCGATTGTTTGAGAATTTCTTTTTGAAAATGCAGGTTGCGCCGTCTCGGTTTGTGGCGTTGTGGAGGGTGGCCAACCGGCTGCGAGATACTGCCGTCGAGGCACTTGTCGGCGGTCGAGGTCGTCAGGTATGAACCTTACACCTGTTTCCATTTTTGATTTTTAATTTTCTAATTTTGCTTGAATTGATTGACATGAGCCAATTTATCGTTTAGGGTGACCGCGAGCTGGAGCGAGAGTTGGCCCAGTCTCGGGAGGAGACAGCTCGCGTGTTGAGGGAGCTCGAGGTTCGGGATGCCGAGATCGCCGCTCTTGTGGCGAGAGTTGCAGAGTCGGAGGGCGCCCAGCAGTAGTTTTGTGTAGCTTTTTTGTTTGTTGGCTGTGTCTTGTACATTTGTACATTGATTTTGAACATTTTTGGACTTTGGTTTGGGGCTCGAGCCCCCAGTTTGTACATTTCCTCCGTTTGGTATATATACGATGGCCTGAGTGCCTTTGCTGCTGGGTTGTGTTGCTTGTATCTGCAGGTTAGTTTCGAACAGGTTTGGTAGATGACGGTTTACGCCGTCATGCTGCCGAAATTTACATAGAGAAAACATGCAAAGCATACATTTTTATATACATATGGCCTTAATTAGCGCAAAATGAGAGACTCAAAAGAACGCGGAAAATGCAAAAAATGCAAAAATTTTGCCGGAAATGACCGGACGGTAGGGAGGGTTACCCCCTAAAAAAAGAAAAAATATAAATCTATAAGTTTAGAAATGAAATTAAAGAATAGAAATCAATATATACAAGTTGAAATTAAAATGAAAATTATTTCCTAAAATGAAAATATATAAGTGTGATATAATGGCAGAAATGTCGATGTCGCCTCGAAATGCGTGCCCGCGGAATTTAGGAAACCTGAAACATGGTAATCTTCCCGTATTTACCAAAATAATAACCTGTAGGAATAGGAAATTATTTTTTATGGAATTAGGAAAGATCCAATGCGGAAAATATCAGAAGTGAAGCTCGGGAAGAGGCGCAGCATGAGTTGCGTCCTTTTGAAGAGCGCGGCAGTCTGCGCTGTTCCCAAGTTGTTCGTTACGACGGATTTTTGGAAACAGCAATTAGTATAAATAGAAACGTTGATGGAGCGTTTATTCACACAAATCTTCCGTCTCATCTTCGTCTAAATACACAAAATTCTTCAAAATAAATTTTCTCATCATGAATACTTTGGAGATCCGCTTGAAGGAATGGACCAACGAGTTTTCAAATATGGAGAAGCATGATATGGGCTCTTATAACTTTGGATCGTTGTTGAGTTTGAAACTCATCAAGGTTGTGAAACCGTTCTTGGATGCTTGCCTTGACTATTGGGACCCAAATTACCATGTTTTTGCGTTCCTTGGAGGTGATATTTGCCCCTTTCTGAAGAGATTCTTGCTATTGGTGGATGGGACCCCGAACATTTGCCTGCCATTCCTTTCACTTCTCAAGGTTACAAAAGCAAATTTAGAGATTTGCTCGGATTGACTAGACTTGAGGTGGACCGTCTAGTTACCTCAAAAGGTGTGAGAATGTTGGACTTCATAGATCGATTTATCAATAGGGCCGACCCCACCGTTTATCATGGTGCTAGGCGGAGGGCATTTGGCTTTTGCTTGTTGCATGTGTATGTCTTCCAAGGGCATGTTGATGAAGACTTGAGAGGTGATCCCCGTCTTTTAGGCCTTGTTGAGCAGATGGAGCTGCGCAGGAGCCCAGCTTGCTTATGCTTAGGAGAGGTTATATTGGGTTTGGATAATAGGAAATCTAACCGTGACCTGCCGTTCTTGGGGAGTCCCGTCATTTTGCAGGTAAAAGACACTTTTTTTTTTTTTTTTTTTTGATGTCTAATACCTATTTTTGGTAGGTTTGGCTTATGGAGCGGCTCCGATTGATCGAGCCCCCAGTTCATGCACTTTCCTATCATGCCCGTTCGATTGCGATGAGGACGAGGTTGTACATGGTGGACTTCACCCGGGTCTGTGATTATTGGAAGAACAAGCTAAGGAGCGATGATGGTCCCTTGATTAGGTGGGTCGTACCATGGTGGCACCTCAAGTCCGTCACTGGAGTGTATTCTTTGGATCCCACTAGGTCGGTGCGCATTCCTGGATTGGAGTTTATGGTGTGCATTTTCCCGGAAAGGCTGATGAGACAAGTTGGGTTGAAACAGACGATCCCGAGGCTTGATACCGTCCCGCAGACTGCTATGGCGCTTACTACAGAGAGCCGAAGAGAGTGGGCTATCAAATGGGCCCAAAGAAACATGTGGTTCTTGAATTTCTCCGCCAATGCTTTATGGGTGTCGGATTCTTATCTGCGGTGGAGAAAGGCTACAACTCCGGAAGAGCGGGAGAAATTTAGGAAGCGCGAGCCTATCGACTACAAGGTGCGCGAGGGAGAGAAAGAGAAGGAGAAGCATCTGACAGAGGGAGAAGAAGAAGCCGGGTTTCAAGTTGTTCATCCTTCGAAGAAACCGAAGACTACTCTGTCGCAGAGATGGTGATTGGCAAGAATGGAAAAGCTAGACCTCGAGAAAGGCCGTTGGTGATTAGGTCTGAAGTGGCGCAAGAGCGTCCGGCTCGAGGTCGTGACAAGAAATATGACAAGAATGACAAGGGCAAGGGGAAGATGGAGGAATAGCCCAAGTCTCTTTATTATTATTTGATTATTATTATTATTGTTGTTGTAATAAAAAGGAGGGATTTTTAGAATCCTAGCCTATTCTATTTTTTTATTATGTAGCGTATTATTATTAGAAGATGAATGGAATAAAAAGGTTAAGTGGTTATGAAACCGTGGTGATTTTCTATCTATTATTCTTGTCGAATTTCAAATGCAATGCAAATGTCCTTCTATTTACATTTAGATATAATGGGTTGAATCCCGTGAAGGACTGCCTACGTATTCACTTAAAAAGCGAAATCAAACCCTTGCGCGTAGTTCGAATAAATGTAAAAGAATAATTGTTCAAAGCAAGAGCCTGTAATGAACGTAGAAAATAAGCATGAGCTTTTGCTTACTCTGAAGGTGCGAATTTAGTTTGTTTGATGATACGAGGATGACAAATTTGTCAAAATGCAAGAGCACAGTGACATTTAGCTTATTTCAGCTTGGCCAGGGGCCGTTTATTTAGTGCCACAAGAGCGACACGTGGGGTTACGCGAGGCGCGTTTTCATTCCTATTCTAGGCATAGTATCGTTTCAGTTGGTCAAGGTTTGTTGGGTTTGAAAACTCATTCCCATCTAGGTTTGTGATCCTAACCGCACCCCCTGGGAGTATGGACTTGACTAGAAATGGTCCGGCCCAATTAGGTTTGAATTTTCCCCGTGGGTCAACAGGTAAGAGAGCTCTAACCGATTTAAGCACCAAGTCTCCTTCTTTGATATTCCTTGGCCTAACCCTTTTGTTGAAAGCCCGTTTGATACATGCTTGATATGTTTGGACATTATGCAAGGCGCGCAGCCTACGTTCATCCAGGAGGATGAGCTCTTCATATCTATCCCTCTTCCAATCGGCTTCCGGGATTTGACTTTCTAGTAAAATACGCAAGGATGGTATTTCTAGCTCGATTTGGTTGTGCGGCTTCCATGCCGTAGGTCAAATAGAAAGGAGTAGCCCCAGTGGGCGTCCTGACAGATGTACGATACCCCCATAAAGCAAAGGGTATCTTGCTTGGCCAATCTCTATAGTTGTCAATCATTTTCTTGAGAATCGTGACAACATTCTTGTTTGCCGCCTCTACCGCGCCGTTAGTCTGTGGTCTATAGGGCGAAGAGTGGTGATGCTTAATCTTGTATTTGGCTAGCAATTGCTCGGTTTCAGCTTGGAAATGTGATCCGTTATCGCTAATGATCTCATGTGGGCAACCATATCGACAGATGATGTTGTTTTGTATGAATTTTGCCACATTTTTAGCTGTAAGACCAGTGTAGGAAGCCGCTTCTACCCATTTGGTGAAATAGTCGATTGCTACTAGAATGAAACAGTGACCTCTGTTTAAGCGGGGTTATCTTCCGATTATGTCAATTCCCCATGCGAGAAAATGGTCAAGGAGATGTCATTGTATAGAGTAATGAAGGAGGGACATGTTGTACATTCCGAAGATTTGCGATTGTGGCAATGTCTTACGTATTTGATTCAATCGGATTCCATTGTGGTCCAATAATATCCCAAACGTGTGATTTTCTTTGCCATCATGGGCCCACTCATGTGAGGACCGCATTCTCCGTCGTGGACTTCTTCCATCACCTTTCGTGCCTGTGAATGATCAAGGCAACGTAGGACTACACCAAGAGGTGTTCATTTGTATAATTCTCCCTGCATGAGAATGTATTGGGAAGCTAGTAGGCGTATAGCGCGTTGTCCCCTCTTGTCCATATCTGGTGGATATGTACCATTAAGCTTAAAATTCAGGATTGCTTGAAACCAGGGTTCCTGCGCGATTTCCTCTTCATCGGTGATTTGGTGGACATAAGCCGGCTCTGACCGTCGTTCGATGCATAAAGGCATTTCCATTATGTGATCTGGCATATTAATCAATGATGCAAGTTTCGCAAGAGCGTCTGCAAATTGATTTTCCTCCCGAGGTAGGTGTAGGTAGGTTACGTGATCAAAGAATTGAGCGACTTGGTCTATCCTAGCCTGATAAGGTGCGAGGCTTTCGCTTCGGATTTTCCAAGATCCTGTAACTTGGTTGATGATCAGTGATGAATCCCCATGTACTCGGAGGTTTTTAATGCCTAAGCTCACAGCCGCTTGTAGTCCAATGAGACAAGCTTCGTATTCTGCAGCGTTGTTTGTCACCTCGAAGTCGAGTTTGACAGCAATTGGTGTATGCTCACCTTCAGGAGAAATGAGCAACACTCCTATTCCGAATCCTCTTAAGTTTGATGCTCCATCAAAGTACAGGTCCCAGGAGTCTACAACAGTTTGGAGTATATCCTCGTCTGGAAATGACCAAGTATCTATTGTTTGTGCGTCATTGATAGGATTTTCTGCGAAGAATTCGGCGACGGCGCGACCTTTTATAACTTTCAGTGGCACGTATTTGAGGTCGAATTCTGAGAGCATCAAGGTCCATCTTGCTAGACGTCCGTTGAGGACGGGTTTCTCGAAGAGGTATTTGACTGGATCCATTTTGGAGTATATTTTGACAGAGTAGCTAAGCATGTAATGGCGTAGCTTCTTCGTTGCCCACACAAGAGCGAGGCATGTCTTTTCGAGTTGTGAGTATTTGCACTCGTATTCCAAGAACTTCTTACTAAGGTAGTAGATAGCTCTTTCTTCACTTCCTACAGTTTGTGCCAGCATGGCACCCATGGCCGTTTGATTCTTGTGAGATATAAACCAAGAGGTTGATCTCGTTGTGGTGGCATGAGCACTGGTGGTTTAGCCAATATCTGCTTGATCCGGTCGAATGCCTTTTGACAATCGTCATCCCACATGGTGTGGTCTGTTTTCTTGAGTTTCTTGAAGATAGGCTCACAAATCATCGTAAGTTTCGATATGAATCGACTTATATACTGCACTTTTCCCAGGAATCCTCTGACTTCTTTTTCTGTTTGAGGTTGTGGCATTTCAATCAGAGCTTTGATTTTGGAAAGATCTATTTCTATACCTCGTTGGCTAACGACGTATCCCAAGAGTTTGCCAGATGTTACCCCGAATGTGCATTTCTGAGGATTAAGTCTCATGTTGTACTTTCGTAGCCTTGCAAAGAACTTGCGAAGGTTCGCAATATGCCCTTCTTTTTCCTTGGATTTGACAATCATGTCATCTACGTATACCTCAACTTCTTTGTGCATCATGTCATGTAGGAGCGTAGTTGCGGTGCGTTGGTATGTAGCTCCGGCGTTGATCAACCCGAACGGCATTACCGTATAGCAGTAGGTTCCCCATTGGGTGACGAATGCGGTCTTATGCATATCTTCCATGGCCATCTTGATTTGGTTATAACCCGCATACCCATCCATGAAGGATAGTAATGCGTGGTCCACAGTATTGTCTACCAATATGTCGATGTGAGGTAGAGGGAAGTCATCTTTTGGACTTGCTTTGTTTAAGTCCCTAAAGTCAACACAAACGCGGATTCTCCCATCCTTATTGGGTACGGGTACTATATTAGCTACCCAGTCAAAATACTCGGAAACTTTGATGAACCCGGCTTTGAATTGTTTGTCAACTTCTTCCTTAATCTTTAGAGCCCATTCCGTTCTCATTCGTGAAGCTTCATTTCACGGGTTTGAAACCTGGCTTAATCGGAATCCTATGTTCAGCGATATCCCTGTCGATCCCTGGCATATCCTTGTAGGACCAAGCGAAAACGTCTTTGAATTCATTTAGGAGATCTATGAAATCGGCCCTTTCGGTAGAGCTCAAGGTAGTCCCTATCCTAAGTTCTTGGGGTTCTAGTTCGGTTCCTACGTTGATGGGTTCGGTGTCCTCTATTACTGGTCCCCTTTCCCCTTCCTGTATTATTTATTTGGCTACGTAGGGAGGTATTTTGATTGAGTCTAAGTCTTGGTCATCCTCAGTATCATCGTAAACAGAATTGCACTCAAGATAACACAAAGAGTAAGCAGAACCTGATTTATTCATATTAAAATTTGAGTAAAGTTGAAACAAAGAAGTCAACTGATCCATGGTCAGTGGCGGCAAAGGGACAGTGGTTGGGGCATTTCCCGAACTACTGTGACTACTCGAGACTAAGCTAGGAGAAACGAAGGGAGTGGGGATGACGACAGGAGTAGACTCTCTAATGACTTCTCTAGACTCCGCCTCTGACTCCGACTCCGACTCGAACTCATCGTCTTCTGGTTCTCCTTTGAACATCTCTCCTTCTCCAGTGGTGAGCTTGAAGAGTCTTCCTTGATTGTTGGTCCATTTGATAGATTTTCTCCATCCTTTCTACTGTTTCGAGTCGGTTTCTGTGATCAACGCGGTGGGGTTGAAGCGATCGTCTTGAAGTATCATAGTAATGATCTCATCCTGCGCGGCCCTAACGAATCGATCTTCTCCAAACAATAGGCTAACAGCTTGTTCGTCTAAGCAAGGTGCTTGACGGGTTTTGACGGTAGGAACCGTTTCTGGAGGGATGAAATAGCAATCGTGAAAGATCTCGATTCCGTCTAACTTCCTCTCGAGATAATGCCAAGGTTCGGAAAATCCGTGAAAGAGTTCTAGACTTCCTTCTTGAACAAAGTACCCATTTAAGGTAGGGAGATAGGGCCTCATTTGGACTCCCACGTGCTTGCGGTTTTGGACTTGGGCGAGCATTTCGAGAACCTCCTCTTTTGTAGGTTTGTACCCTAGTCCAAGTGGTATCCTTGTTGAGTTGCCTTCCTTGTATGGTGCGAAGGTATTCTTCCGAAGAGGGTTCAAAGGCATTCCAGGGAAGTATCCCTGGGATTTGAGTATGTGGTTGACCACCAAGTTAGAGTAGGGATTATAGTATAAGGGTGCCAACTCACTTTCTATGACACTTACACTTTGGAAGCCCCAAGTTCGTATATAGGATCCGCAAGGACTTGATTGTTCGACTGTTTTTCGATTATTGCCTTGATGGGTGACGAAGTGATCGTCACTACTTTGCCGTTTAGTGGGATCTTGATCTTTTGATGAAGGGTGGATGTTACCGCTTTGGAAGCATGAATCCAAGGCCTTCCCAGAAGTATGTTGAAGGAAGCCTCGATTTCCACTATTTGGAAATTAACCTTTCGCTCAATTGGCCCTGTGGCTATGGTTAAGTTAGCAAGTCCTACTACTTTTCGTCGTGTACCGTCATATGCACGCACACCTTGATTGGTAGGGGTCCAATCCGACTCTTTCATGCCCAGCTTGTATGCCGTTTTGAGGGGTATGACGTTGACCGCGGAGCCATCATCCACCAAGGTCATTGGCACATTCTTCTTTAGACAAATGACAATGATGTATAGAGCAAGGTTGTGACTAGCGCCAAAAGGTGGCAAATCTTTGTCTGAGAAAGTAATAGGATTACTTAGCTTAGGTGATTCTTGGAAGACCAAGTTGACTACATCTTCAGGAGTAGAGTTGTGTGCTACGTTTAGCTTGGCCAAAGCTTGCAGTAAAGCTTGGCGATGTGGGAATGAGCTTGCTACTAGTTGCGGTGAAAGATCAGCCTTTGTTTTCTGTAATTGCTTGAGCAAATGATCAGTGGAGTCATCCTCGTTGTCATTTGGTGTAACAACGTTGGTTGGACTGTTTTGAGTAGCGTTTTGATATGGACGAACCGAACGAGTTAGGTGGTCCACATCTTGGTCTTCACCATTTTGGACTATTTCTTTGACTAGGGAGTTTTCAATGAGATACTCGTCCTCTTCATCATCGGCCCAAACCCCATTGATTGCAGCTAGTTCCCTCATTCTCACGATATCATCTTCTAGTCGTATGATTTGATCGACTAGTTTATCAACCACGGTGATTATTTCTTGCATAGTGTCATCTTGAGAGAAGATTAGTGGCACACGCTCTTCGGGTATTGCGTTACGATCTCGTAAGGTTGTTACCATGTTTTCTAGTTCCCAAACTTGCCTATCTACACTCCTTGCCCATGTGATGAAGTCGGAAATGGTAGGGGAGATAGTAGAGTAGAGCCCTTCATTCTCGATTGCATGAATTTCATTTTCGATGGGAGAAATGAGGTGTGAGCAATCTAAGGTAGATTCATCACTTATGATCACTAGAACTCCAAGAGGATTCTGAGTGTTGTTGGGCTTACCTGCCGGTGGTATTGGGAGTCGACCATCTTCAATCATGTCTTGAAGCACGTTTTTCAACTTATAGCATTTTTCTGTGTCGTGCCCCTTGCCCCTATGGTATTCACAGTATGAGTTCTCGTCCTAAAACTTGGACTTCTTTTCGGGTTCGGGAGTAGGTCCAATGGGTTGGAGTTTACCTTGCTTCATTAACCTTTTTAGAGCGTTGGAGTAAGTGTCCCCAAGGTTTGTGAATTTCCTTGGTGGGGTAGTCTTCTTGGATGGCTCGAGAAGGTTAACTTCATCGGTCTTACTAGTAGAGCCGTATGAACGGCTTGTGGACCCCTGATATCCTCGACCTACCGTTTTGGACAAGAGTCCTTTACGGATGTCATCTTCAATCCTTGTCCCTAGTACGGTCAAGTCTTTGAAAGTCTTGATGTTTTGGTATCTCAAATGATTGGCATAGATGGGCTTGAGATTATCCACAAACTTCTCCACAAGAGTAGCCTCGTCCGGGCGTTCTACTAGTTGAGTGCTAGTCTTCCTCCACCTACTTAGGAAGTCGGTGAATCCTTCTTTGTCATTTTGGGTAAGAACCTCTAGAGTACGCATGTTGACTTGGATCTCGGCATTCTCCGCATATTGCTTGGAGAACTCGATTGCGGCATCTTCCCAAGTAGCGACCTTCTTGTGATCTAAAGAGTAAAACCATTGCCTTGGGATGGTATCGAGAGATGAAGGAAAGATCCTTAAGAACATCTCGGGTTTGATGCCTTTGATAGACATGTAATCCTTGAAGGCACGAATGTGGTTCAAAGGGTTCTCGTGTCCCTTGAACTTAGGGATATCCGTCATTGTGGACAAGGCCCTCGGGAACTGCGTCCGCGGGATCCACACTAGGCATAATCGACTCGATGTTCTTTCGAATCGAATTAAGACATATTAGAGTCGCCACCAAGTTTTTTGGGAACTTGGAACCGTTCAAGTCAACTTTACACCTTTCATCGAAAAGCATAAAGCCAATCGACTACGAGTGATTAAAGATAAAGACTTGTACCCTATATCACTCGATTTGAATGACTCTCGTAATCCAATGGTATTTAGACGGATCCACAAACCATAGATCTTGAGTAAGGGGTGAGGGTACGTGTTGGGAAGCCCATAAGGACACCCAACCCCGCCCGTCAATAACGGCTTCTACTAAGTCAAGTATGGATTTCAAACAAGGTCATAGCTACTACGATATATGAAATGCAAACATCGTTTTAACCCTAACATGTGAAGTTTCTATGTCGATTTAGATGCAACTAAACTAACTTTGTCAAAGTTGTAATTTAGCATGTGGGTTGATTGATCTAAGCAACATATAAACGAAAGCAAACAAGGCTTAGGGGGAATGGGGGAGCCGTTGGGATCTACCTATTACAAACCAGGCATTTCATGCCGACACAACAA
The DNA here is from genome assembly GCF_048544455.1 of Silene latifolia. Classification (NCBI taxonomy): domain Eukaryota; kingdom Viridiplantae; phylum Streptophyta; class Magnoliopsida; order Caryophyllales; family Caryophyllaceae; genus Silene; species Silene latifolia. The sequence continues at coordinate 16,307,066 of NC_133531.1, forward strand.
TAAATTAAAGATACAACTCGATCTAAATACAATTGCTACATACAGAACCGTACACGACACATTACACGACCAATCGGCCTAGGAAACCGCACACAAGAGGGGTGGCCCACGGCTTACATGACTCATGGCCTTGGGTCACTCCTCGTGATGCGTGCTTTCACTTAATCTCATCGAATTAGACATAGGACTACGCACCAAAGCATGCATTAGCATAAACCGGGCCATGTTGCTTTAAACAACATGCGATTTACTACGCTCTTACATGCATTGGGACACAACCATCTAACCAAACGAAACTAAGGTTTTTGAAAGAGGTTTTGACTCGATAAAGGGAAACTAACTTGAAAATTACAACTCGATGAACAAACGATAAATTACAAGTTATAAAGCGATAAAGAACAAGCGATTCATAAAACGGACGAAACCAAAAGGACCAAAAGACACGGCCAAATCACGGCCAAACCAAACACGGCTACCCTAGGTCCTAGGTCAGGTTCATTAGTTAGATCAAATGATTGCGAAACGAACTCGAAACAAATTAGAAAACAAGTTGAAAACGACGTTGATCGGTTGAGATGATGTCGCGCAAAGGTGCATTCTACACGGCCTAAAGGGGGTCAAGTTAGGTCAAATTCGCTAATTAATTTAACTCATCGAGTGTTAATAAGAAGGTGCTAATCACGCACTCTTATACTAGCGAGAAACTAGGTGAAAGAGAGAGATGCGTTCATTAAGTTACAGAATTGTCAGTTGATTTTTAAAGCTATGTCGATGTACCCTAAAGTGTCTAATTAGGTTATTAAATTAATCTAATGTCATCTAAACGAGTTATATGTTAACAATCAGAGGTCATACTAACATACAACGGGTCCTAAGGTGGGTCGAATTGGCCGAGACAAACAAAGGGTCAAAAGCGAGGAACGGAAGTTAGAAATTCGTTTTATTTATGCCCTACCTTGAACACGAGGATATGTAAATGAGACGGGGGTGTACGACCGACTGATGTAGCGGTTTCTTTTCCCATCTCAAGTCAACGCGGGTGTTCATGGTGGTACTTTAACTCATACTCGGACTAAACTAGTTTCATAGTTAATTCAAACGATAAATAAAAAGCGATAAACAAACAAAACAAACTATAAGAAAAACAAACATAAAAACGAAATAAAAAAGGAGAAAGAGGAGGATTTGATGCACCCTCAACCTACATGTATCGTTGACACCATCTTGGGTCGTAATCGATGGTAGATTTTATCTCGAGAGGCCGTCGTCGACGAAGAAACAAAGCAAACACGCGTTTTTAGCAAATCTGGACAGCAACTTTCAAACGATGATTTCTCCCTCGTTTCACGATGAAAATTCGATTTAAAAGATGTTTTGAAAACTAGAAAGAGAATAGAACAGAGATATTAAAGCAACCCCTGCTCGTTTTGAGTTATAGGGCACGAAAAACGAGCACAAACAGAACTGGACAGACAGGAACAAACCGCGAAAACAGAGTGTATAACACTCTGTTTTTCGAGGGAATTCGTGTACTCTCAAGGGCAATTTGGCTCGTAAATCTTTGTCTAATGTGTAGATGGATGTTATGTGGTTAATTAGGAACAAGAAAATCGAGTTTTTATGGAGGTTTGACGGAGGAACGAATTGTTTTTCGAGGAGGACACACAAACAGTTTCAGTTTGTATGTCGGTTTTGTGGAGGGATTTTGAGAGGCAATTAGAGTTCGTTTCTGAGGTTAAAAGCTTGTGAGTGATGGTAGGATGTGGGGAGAACCTAGAGGAATGAATGTATGGTGAAGGGTGGGTTTTTATAAGGAGTTAAAGTAGGGTAAAAGAGAGGAGAGGCAGACGGGCTCGGCTGAGCATAGCTGCTGTCCAGCAGCTTTTGGGGGGTTTTCTAGGGTTCGTTTGGGGGTTTTTCTTGGTGATTAAGGTAAGGTAATATGGGTAGGATATTAGGGTATGGGTTAGGGTTAATGGGCACGGGTTTTGATGGTATTTGGAGCAGGTTTTGGGCTCGGGATTGAGCTGCAAAACAGGGAGGGCTGCTCGTGTATTATGCGGGCTGTTTGGGGGGTGTTTGGGACGGGATTTGGGCCGTGGTTATGGGGTTCGAACTGGGTTGGATGGGTAGAGGCTTAGGTTGGTTAGTGTACTCGAGATTCGTGCCAATTCGTAAAGAAAACGGGCTCAAAAACCGAGCTAAAATCGAGCTCAAAAACACATGTTCAAAACGAGTTCTTTTCGATTTTCAAATCGATTTTTCAAATCAATTAACACATTAAAATAAATGATTTTTCAAACCAAATATACTCATAAAATGATTTTTCAAATCAAATATTTATTTTATTTTCAATAAAATAAACTTAAGAAAATAAATTCAAAATAAAATAAAATAAATTGAAATCACCTTAAAAAAGACCTTAATTTAAATATCATTTAAATTAAAATACTCCGTCGATAACGCTCATTCTACATCGTAAAACGAACCCAAATAATGACAATGACAACTAAATAAATACATGTGTCCTATCATCATCGGGTGTTTGTCGGGTTCTCTATAAATTCTAATATCGATGGATACGGGTATCTACAGTCATACTAAAGTTAGTTGGCAATTTGGAATTGACGGCCTCATACTTGCGATTGTTCTCCCTATAAATATCATCACCCTTAAGGTACATCAATTGCTCCTCTAGGTATTGGAGTCTTTTCTCACTCTGATCATCCCCATGAGAGGATTTTCGTCCTTGGATTCGTTGTCAGAGTCACGTAGTACTTCACTTTCATGAGGAGGCAACCTTCCCTCCACGGCAAAGATACGACCTTCGATGAGCTCAAGGCGGTCATAGGTTTTTTCTTGAGTAGATTGCATTTGGGCTGGCGCGGCTAGGATTCGATCATTACTATTTTGAAGTTGGTTGAAGTTTGCTTCATCACTTGATCCGGGCATCTTGGAAACTGGATAAGATATCGGCGACGAATCAAAACACGATCGACCATTCTAACACACTTGCTAAAAGAGGAAAAGTTTTGACTCGTGAAGTGGGTGTGTGTCACTTGTGTTGAGTGAGTTTTGAAGAAAGACAAGGTCTTTGAAAATGTGTGTCCTAATCAACTATAGTGTAGTTGTAGGAGTGGACTCGAAGTGAGGTTTTGAAATGGGCTTGTGGCCCGAATTTTGACACGACAAATGGACAGAGTTTTGACCGGATTTTTGCGCTAATTAAAAGCCCATTTCGAAATTTTGTTTGAAAACGGGTTTTGATTTTTGAAAAATCGTCATGGTTTCGTTTAGAAATGGTGATCACGTAAGGTATACACATTTATACAAGCATTATAACGGGATGCTGAGTGCATTTAGAAGGGTTTTGGTTTAAAGGGTGGGTTGTCATACCGAACCATCAAACCCAAAGTCTGTGGAGAGGTTCGTACCAAACAAGAGTAAGGCCGATTCCTAGTCCATTTCCTCAAGTAGTGAAGGCCCTTGATACAAACAAGAGTAAGCACCATGGTATGGATGACGTCAATCGTTATCCATCCTTAGGCCCAAATAAGAATTAGGACCGTTTAGACGGGACGATTGGTCGAATGGGTTGGGTTGGGCCTAGGAAGGCCGAATAAAACGGTCTAGGAAGACCGAGTTATGAAAACCGACAATTGTCTTGTACAAACTATTCCCTAGCCTTGTTCAAGTTTCACCCTTGGCTACACGTAAGTGTATTATCCCCAGCGGAGCCAAACTGTGGACAGCGAGGGGGCCACGGGGGCGCTTGGGAAACAAGCGTTTGCATTTGTATGGAGTCGCCACCAATTTTTATGGGAAATTGGAACCGTTCGAATACCTCGTGTCATGTCAAGACACAAAGTAGAGACATGAACACTAAGCAATCGTTACCCTTAGCATTCTATGTCTAGAATGACTCTCGTGGATGCCAATGAACACGGGTGTTCACAGATATCTGGAGTAAGGGGTGAGGGTACGTATTAGGAAGCTCTTTTGATCGAACACCTAATCCCGCCCGCCTCGATAGCGGCCTCTACTAATGATTAGGGAAGTTATTCGTACTTGATATATCGTCGGCTATATGCATGCAATGCAACATCCAAGTTTTAATCCTAACATGTGAATTTAACTAAGTCGGTTGACAGTTAATTAGCAAACAATTGGGTCGAAGTAGGATTTAATGCTTATTTACATGTGAAAACATACAAGCAATAAAAGAAATACAATAATTATAAATTACAATAATGAAAATTACATTAATTACAAAGGATAGGCGATTTATGTCGAAAATACCTTTAAAACGGATAATTTGAGAAAAGAAAGAAATAAATTATCGAACAGATCAGAAGGTGATAATACGAATAATAGTTAGTTAATACGTAAACTAATTAAACTAAGTCAAGGCAGAAACGGAGTTCAGGAACAGAACGCAGCCAGGAACAGGCGCAGCAGACTCTGCGTCTGTTCCTTGGCCCAGTTCTGGCTGTGAAGCCGTAATTGCAAGCCGTTAATGTTAATTGGTGAATTTAATGATTGATTAATGATATTTACTCGGATGAAAGTGATTAATGGGTTATTTAACATGCGAATGAGTCGTGAAAACAGCAAAACATGAATAAGACGGATTTGAATGAATTAATATAAGATGGAATAATGACAGAAGTGAAAAATATTAATGAGTCAAACAAATTAATTCAATTGATTAGGTTAGATATGATAGATTAATGATGAATATGCAATGAACATGTGAATAAACAGATCTAAACTATATCAAAGACGAATTCCAGAAACCCAATATTGACGAATTGAATCTCTACAACCCGGAATTGAATTTAATGACGAAAACCCACGAATATTGGATTATAAGGGATTTAAGTCGGATTTAACAATGATTAAAACATATTAATGATGATGATTATAATATACATGTGAATTATATGCTATTATGATGAAGAATTGACAAATAAACGAAACAAACAAAAGGATTTTGACGAATAACAGAGGACGAACGAAGAAGAAAGGAAGCAGGAACTGCGGCAGCCTCACGAAGAGGCGCAGTAGGAACTGCGCTCCTTCGAAGAGGCGCAGCAGTTGCTGCGTCCTTTCTCGACGGTTATCTACTGGAAATCCGTAAAAAAAGAGGTTTTAAAACATGGTTTCAGAAATCGGTTTTAATGGTATTTTCGACATAAACCTTACAATTGATTATACAATAAATAAATACAATAAATAAAAGGAGAGATTTACACCCTCAGACTTACATGTTGACGAAACGAGAAGGACTAAGATATCGATTAGTGATGCTCGACGCGAATGCAAAGAAAGTGCCCTCGTAAGAGAAAAACGATTAATTAATTAAGTTGATTATTGGTGTAGTTGGTCAAATTGGTCGGTCATGCAAACGGGGAGGCTGGTACTCAGAAGGATCCGAGCTTACGTGGTCGAAAGTTCAAGCACGTAGACGCCAAAAAGTAAGAACAAAGTCTAGAATGCAAAGGGAGAAGAGAAGGGCGGACACTCGTGTGAGAAATATGAGGAGCGAAGGCTCCTATTTATACTAATCACGTGAAGGAATTAGGGTTTCGGAGACTCTTTGGAAGTGAATCTCGGAAAGATATGAAAAAGATACGAGAAACATGCAGAAAAGGGCCTGGGAAGAGGCGCAGCAGCCACTGCGTCTCTTGGAAGAGGCGCAGCACCTGCTGCGTCTGTTCCCAAGTGGTTTCCTCCTGCAGAAGAAAGATTTCCGTGTTTGAGTTATGGTAGGACGGAAATAATTCGGTTTTCCTTAATATCTTATGTGAATATTACGGGAAATTACTTACTAAAAGATGAAATTTATGAAATATGGAATAGAAATATCCGGAACATTCCAGAACATTCTGACTCGGGATTTAACGGGTATCAGAAAATGGAGACGGTTTTAGGCTCGGACTCCGAATGTACTCTAATTACTGTCAAAACGACCGTATCGGGACGTAGATGACAACTAAGAGGTAGACACAAGTATTTGAGCAATCACTTGACGATAATCTTACGAATTGTCACAAATCGTTCCGCGTATCAAACATGCGGCCCAATCATCATCGGGTGGTTTGCGGGAGGTGCAGAAATGAGGTATCTACAGGAATCGTTAAGTCGAAGGTGTCGATTACAATGAAACATTCGCTCCCACAGTGAAACTCGTGACCGTTCGGACTCTCCTTGCCATAGCCTTTGCAAAGAATTGGTCTCTCCATCAAATGGATGTTCACAATGCATTCTTACTTGGTGACCTTAACGAGGAAATATACATGAGACCTCCACCGGGATTTCATAATATTCAAGACGGGAAGGTTTGCAAACTTCAAAAGTCTCTTTATGGACTCCGCCAAGCCCATAGATGCTGGTATGCCAACCTCGCTTCCGCCTTACTTACATATGGATTCAAGCAAAACCCCTATGATCACTCTCTGTTCTCCTACACAACCCAAGAAGCCGAAATTCATGCTCTTGTCTACGTCGACGACTTGGTTATTTGTGGGAACATGGACACAAAAATTGCCGAATTCAAGCATTACTTAACCAAGTGTTTCCACATGAAGGACCTCGGGACACTCAAATACTTTCTCGGGCTAGAAATAGCTCGCAACAAAACCGGCATATTTGTCTCCCAAAGGAAATATGCCCTCGACATTTTAACCGAAGCCGGCCTTCTTGGCGCCAAACCCGCAAACATTCCCATGGAACCCAATCATCAACTTGCTTTATCAATAACTCCGCTTTTACATGACCCTCAACCCTAACGAAGGCTTGTTGGACGATTAGTTTATCTCTCCATTACACGCCCGGAACTCATCTACTCGGTACACATCTTGGCTCAATTTATGAATACACCTCGGAAAGCTTATTGGGATGCGGCTTTACAGGTTGTACGATACTTAAAGAAATCACCAGGACAAGGTATTCTTCTATGGTCCGAGAACAACCTCCGGCTACAGGCTTACTGTGATTCTGATTACGACAGCTGCCCCATAAGCCGGCGATCCGTTTCGGCCTACATCGTCTACCTCGGGTCCTCTCCAATTTCATGGAAGACAAAGAAACAAAACATCGTCTCTCGCTCATCCTCCGAGGCCGAATATCGTGCCATGGCACAGGCCACATGCGAGATAAAATGGTTAAAAGGACTTCTTGAATCCCTCGGCATACCTCACACGACACCTATGCCATTACATTGCGATAATCAATCCGCGATACATATTGCCAAGAATCCTGTCTTTCATGAACGGACCAAACACATCGAGATCGACTGTCATTTCATTCGTGACAAAATTTTAAAAGGAGTTATTGCTACTCCCTATGTTCATACAAGAAGTCAGCTCGCTGACATTTTTACCAAAGCACTTGGACGACCATCTTTCGACGAGTTGCTTTCCAAGTTGGGCGTTTCAAATTTACACGCTCCAACTTGAGAGGGGGGGGGGGGGGTAATAAAATCTTCTACCTAAGGCAACAAAGTGCCGTTGACAAGAAGAGCCAAATCAAAGCTCCAGGAGCCGTTGCACAAATATATGAATCATAGCCAAATGATTCTTTTCTTTATTTAGCTTATAGACAAACTTATCATTATATTGTATAAATAGGAGAAAGATGGAAAAGCTGTACACAATATTGAAAGAATAATAATATCCTAAAATCATACGGTTATCAATTCTAATAGATAGTTTTTACTTTTACGGTAGGATAGAAAAAGGTGGGTTACTTATATTGGCTACACAATTTACAATTCATCCAATCTTGTGGTTTGAGTATCCAGAAAAACAGGTCTAACTGAGTAAAAGTTCTTTAGAGCAGATACTAATATCCGGCTGATTATTAGTATTATTCGTTGCATTCATATAAGTATGACATTTGCATTAGTTATCAGATTTATTCTGGCAGACATTACTTATAGTAATGTATAGTGGTTATCAGATTTATTCTGCCAGACGATTATAATCGTGAATTCTCGAGGCAGGCCCCAGGCTGGTTCTGCAAACCGTCTAGTGGATATTTATCATCTGTGTGTTGAGGCAGACATTACTTTATAGTAATGTAGTGTGTTTTCTCCCCTTCGGTTTGAGGCTGCCCCGACCAGGGATTGGCGGGATGAATAGTGTTGCGAGTGATGAACTCGGTTGAATGGTTCTATTAAGTCATATCATGCATATTCATATTGTTATTGTCATCTACTGTTGTTAGTTATTCCTACTCAACCTCGTGGTTGACAGTGTATTCGTGAACACCTGTGATGAACCATAATGGGGAGCAGATTTGACAGATACTAAAGATTAGCTGACTTGGAAGCTATGGGATGCGTGAGGACTTGGCCAGTCTACCTAGAAGTCTAGACCACATAGATTATTTAATCACTTTATTTATTTCCGCTGCGAGTTGTATATTATTTTATATTACGTTTTAATTGGTTAATTTTTAATAAGCATGTAATCGCTAAAGTTTTAATTAAAGTACTTTAGTTTGTTGTACTTTATTATTCACTGCCTCGGGAAACCGAGATAGTAACAGTGCTATTTATTTGGGAAAGTCTAGCTAAAGGCTCCTGAATAAATGAGGGTGTTACAAAGTGATATCAGAGCAAAACGATCCTCAGGCCCAACCAATGAATAATAATGAACGTAGGATGTGTCTAATAAAATGAACCACGGGCAGAAACGGTTAGGATCTCTCAGTGCGGTTAAGAAGCTAGCCTTAATTCGTACTCCTTAGCCCTTTCTATTTTGAACCGGAATTCTTATGAGAGAATTTGGAGAGTGGGGTAGATAAGAAAAGGAATGGATAAAATTAATATGATATTGTACTAACTTTTGTGCTGGAGAAGAATGAGGTAAGTAATGTGTGTGGTTTAGGCGTTGGGCAAATGCGTTGGATTGAAAATGATTATATTGTTGGATGTAAATGAAATATGGAGTGGATTTTGAAATTATTGAGTTTATGAGCATGTTATATAATGTGAATTGTGTGATGGTTGTATGATCATGTGTAGTAGTGTAATACTCCGTATTTTAATTGGAGTACTCGGTCGAGTACTTGGTTGGTACTCGGTCGAGTGTGTGTTACTCGGCCGAGTGCACTTGACCGAGTAAATCGGTTCAGCAAGTTGACGGTTTCTTTTATGTTTTGACCAAGGATATCGTTATAATGCTTATATCATTTCTAATTCATTTTAACATCTATAAAAACCATTTTCTAAACCTAGAGAGAGGGAGAGGAAGAAGAGTGTTGAGCCTTTCATTGGATTGGAGGTTTCTCATCTTTTTCAACCTAATTCGATTTTCCTGTTTGTAAGTCGATTTCATTCAATTGTTTACACTATTTTAAATTTGTCGTCTTCAAAACGTTTGAAAAGAGAGTCTTGTTTATTTGAAGTCTAGTTTATGCATATCAAATTGTGTGGTCAAATTCCTTATGCTTTGTCCTAGGTGATTTATTTATGAACATGTCGCTGAAAAGTCCGCGAATCTGATTTGGTTGTGGAAGACGATTTAAAACCCTAATTTATATATCGATTCAGTTATGAGGCTTTTTAATACATCATATTTGTAGAGTCTAGATGACAATAGAATTTTGAATTACTGAGAAATAATATTTTAAACTCGTTTTATGAATCAATACAGTTTATGCGACGGTTTCTGTCAGTGTTTGGAAATCAGTCTGAAAACCTTTGATACGTTTGGAATTTGAGAAAAATAAGTTAGATATAATTTGTAGCTAAGACTCATGGGGTTCCAATTCAATTGGCCTTGCATCAATTAGATTGTTCTGGAATTAGTTATGCATTTTATACCGAGTCTGTCATGTGCTGGAAAATCAGGAAAAGTCGTGTTTATTCTTTAAGTTGATTTTCCTATTAAGTTATGATGAGTCTAGGTTATGTGCATGATTAATTGATTGATTAGGTGGTAATTATACATAATTATGTTATGTAGGTGATGGATATGTGAAGGATTATAATTGATTGCTTGTGTGTGCTTGGATTGCGAAAAGGTAGGGTTTCTCCTACTCAGTACTGTTAATTGATTGAGATTGCATATGTTTTATAATTGTTGCTATCTACTGATCATCGAAGGTTGGGTGTTGTGGTGACGATGTTGGTGTGGTTGTGTTGTGACGGTTGTGGGTTCATTAAGTTTTAGGGCTTTTTCATACTCAGTACTCCCTAAGTTCATTGGGTTCATTCAGTTTAAGGGCTTTTTCATACATCATATTTGTAGAGTCTATATGACAATAGAATTTGGAATTTCTGAACAATGATCCTTTAAACTCGTTTTATGAATCAATACAGTTTATGCGACGGTTTCTGTCAGTGTTTGGAAATCAGTCTGAAAACCCTTGATACGTTTGGAATTTGAGAAAAATACGTTAGTTATAATTTGTAGCTAAGACTCATGGGGTTCCAATTCAATTGGCCTTGAATCAATTAGATTGTTCTGGAATTAGTTATGCATTTTATACCGAGTCTGTCATGTGCTGGAAAATCAGGAAAAGTCGTGTTTGTTCTTTAAGTTGATTTTCCTATTAAGTTATGATGAGTCTAGGTTATGTGCATGATTAATTGATTTAGTAGGTGGTAATTATACATAATTATGTTATGTAGGTGATGGATATGTCAAGGATCATAATTGATTGCTTGAGTGTGCTTGGATTGCGAAAAGATAGGGTTTTCCTACTCAGTTCTGTCTAATTGATTTAAGATGTTTGTGTATTGTGTATGATTGTTGTCTGCTGATCATTGGAGTGTTGGTGTAGTGGTGGTTGTGACGATGTTGCGATGGTTGTGGTGGAGTCACTTGCGGGAGTGGCTTCACGCCCCAGTTCGCCCTCCGTGGAACCCGTCACGAGAGGGGATGTGCACATAAAGGGACAGGGTTATCGCTCGTTGATGAGCGGGATTTTGGTGAGATCGGGAGACTGTGGGCGGAGGATGATCAGCTGGTTGCTTTATGCACTTGTCTTACATTAATTATTCAGTAACTGACCCCGTTGTTGTTTTGTAAAATCTGTGGTGATCCATTCGAGGATGGTGAGCAGATTGTGGCAGGTGATGCAGATGTTTAGCTATGGGGCAGTCATGGGGATTCATCACTTCGAGTCTAGCTTCCGCTGTTACGAGTTTTGTTGTCTTTGATTTCAGTTGTATTGAGATCCTTAAACTGTTAGTTTGAGTTGGTCTGAGATAATGTAACGCTAACTCTTTATATTTTAATAAATGTTGTTTGGAATTTGTACCTTTTTTATACTAACCTCGGAAAACCGAGATGGTAACAGCCTTTCATGCTAGGTAGTCCTTGGTAAGGTACCTTGGTATGAGGGGGTGTTACAAAGTGGTATCAGAGCCGACGATTCCGGCACCTAAAACTAATGAACCCAATGAACTTAGGGAGTCTAAATAAAATGAACCCGGGGAGAGTTGTTTGGAGCTACCGCACAGACTTGGGAGACGTCCCGAAGTCGCATTAAGGCCCTTACGATCTCAAGCCGGTCACATGGGGGGGACTATTGTGTGTCGAGTCATATATGTATATGGTACTTGGAACTTCAATGGTTAGATAATGCGGTATGAGAAGTGGTATGTGGAAACATGTGAAAAGCATGGCGAGATTTACTGATTTGAATTTTAGTATGGAATATGTTGGCATGTTAAGTGTTTATTATGTGGCTTTCAAAAGGGTAGTGGTACATGCGTATATGATCATGATGATGTTAATGTTTAGTTGTTTGTAGTAGCATGTGATTAAGGTCATGCGTCTATATATAGGAATGTCGTGTTTAATTTTCATGTGGGTATGATAAAAGTTCACTTATGTACTGGTTTTTAGAAGTATCGAGTTGTTAATGTTTGCTTTATTCATGTTCAAGTTGTTTTGTTTAGAAAATTTGATTTGTATGAAGATCGATTACGGAAAGGTTGTCTTAAAACTGTCATAAGTCAAGTTCTAGAAACGATATTGCTGTGATTCCAAGTTGAGGTGATATCTTGTCTTCTTACGATTCTAACGATAGGTGACACGCCCAGAATGACCAAGTAACGAGTGAGATATGACTGTTTTACGAAAACTGGACGGTGCTGAGAACTGCGCCGATACTCGACCGAGTAGGCCCTACTCGACCGAGTATCTTTCATACTCGACCGAGTATTCCATATTCGGCCGAGTAATCTATCTATGATAAGTCTGTTCAGCTTCTGGAGTCGCGAACTGAGCCGAGTAGTCTCATTAATCGACCGAGTATCCTATACTCGACCGAGTACGCCATGTACTCGACCGAGTACCTCAGTGGACAGTCATTTTGAGTCGGTGGCTATGTTTTTACAATTGTTGTGAGTCATAGGGTACGTGCACATGTTTATTATGGGTCCTAAAGCATTCTTTTATATATTTGACGGTCTTGATACGTAAGTTACCAAATGCTATGATAGAGAGAATGCCGGCTTATGAGGGATATGTGTTGGATAGGAAGGACATGAGTTATATGTGGTTGTGAGGGATAATGGAAAAAAAGAAAGGGAAGATTGATGAGTTAATCGAGGCAAAGAGCATGTTTTGTGAGGTATGATGAGTTATATAGTCGTGTGTTGAGTAATATAAAAGTAAGTGTATATGGGCAAGGGTGATGTAAGTGTAAAGAAACGTGAGAATGAATGATTGAGATGAGGGATACGAATAGTGGCATATTGGGACGTGTAAGGATTTATGAAGGGAGACGGTTAGGATTGAGTTGCTTAAGGATATATGTAATGAAAGGTTGTTGTAGAGGGATAGAGAAGAGGGGTATGTAGTGAACTTATATGGAGTTATGTCGCGACGTCGATTTGTAGATAGTGACTGGGTTTGGTAGTTTGGATTATCAGGAGGTGAGCCTAGTGTATGATTCTTTGGACAATTAACGGTTTGGGGTGAATGGTTGGTTTTCTAGGGATACGAAAGAGAGATACAACTAATTAAAGGATAACCGTTAGTTGTGGGGACTTGAGGGTGACAAGTGTGAGTGAGTAGTATGATGAGAGGGGATCAGTGATAAAGAAGAATAGGAAGATATTTATATGAATTAATGGAAATTGAGTTGTAGAGCAACAAGAAGGTCATCGGAGTACTAAAGAGTTAGGTAGAAGAAGAAAGGAGATGAATTATTAGTTGGTATTATTGGATGGAAGTAAGTTGGGAGAACGTTGATCAAGGTTATGGGACATGAAAATAAGGAATCATGGAAAGTCACGATAACATCATGAGAGGCGGTGAGCTAATAGTTAGATAGGAGTTTAGGACGACATGTTAGCCGTGAGTTTCAAGGTATTAACGGAGTAAGAAGCTAATATGGCAGAGTGTTTGCACGATATGAGGTTTTGGTGGAGAGTTAGGTGACGATACAATAAAGGATAGAATTGGAAATAATGATGAGGTAGATTTTGTTGATGGATTTGATGTTCGTTATTTGGGATGATAACCAAAGCGAGGAAACGGATTGTTATATTAAGAAGTGATAGTAAGAGAGTAGTCGCATTAAGGATGTTAGTTGTTCTAATGGAATTGATTTTGTGGAGACTGATCAGTATGTATGGTGGATATATGAGGTGTTCGCTATAAGTTGGGTACTGATGATATGGCTACGTTCGTCGGGTGGTGATAATTGAGTGTATGAGAGGATATGTTATGAAGAGCACCTGAGTTAAGTCCGGATGAGAGGTATTCATTATCAAGTGGTAACTTACGAAATCAGGATTGGCTAGTTACATTCGATTATGGGTCAATGATATGCATAAATGTTTGTGTGAGGTTCTGACCTCATGAGTCATGGTCTGGATAATATTCATAAGGTTGGTATCTGTGATTCCGTTTATTATGTGCGTCGTGATCTAATAGAGCGGTTTTAAGAAAGTCTTCTGGTCAAGGAAGTGGTACTCACTCAGTGTTATGAGGTTGTAAAAGTTGTGATGGCTATTGATATGGTTGTTGTGCCTCGAATGGCGATCTAGGTACGGTATTTTCGTGTTGTAATACATTGTTGTTTGTTTACTATTATTTTCTGTCAGTGTCGGTCAGGACATATAGAGCGTTGTTTTGTTTCCCGATGTTTCTTACCAGTGTCGGTATGGGAGTGAGAATAGAGTATGATATGAAAGAGAGTTGGGTATGGTTCTGTTGTTGTCATGGTATAGTAATATTCTGTTAGTGGGACACAGTTGTGAGAGGTTGTTGGAGTACTCTTGATCTTGTTTTAGATGAGGCATTGGTGGACGTAGTTGTGGCAAGAAAATTGTGGAGCATGTGTGGTATTGAACGGGAACTACATGTGGTTTAGCACCTTTTATTGGGACAGTGAGTATAGAGTTTTGGGACTTAGTATCATGTCAAGTAAAGGGTGAGTTTTGTGGTAATAAAAGAAGTGAACTTGAGAAGCTAATGTGAGTGTGTGTAATAATCGTGGATCGTGAGTTAGGATTATGGAGATAAGTGCATGTATAAAGAAGTATGTTGTTTGTGGTATAGGTTATGTGGTGTGCCGAATGAATTGAGATATGAGAACAACTAGAGTAAGAGAGTCCTGGATATAGGAATAGATGTAGTAGGTGTCGAGGCTATAAGAGGATATCGTTGACGTGCGATAGTGATGAGGATAATGAGAATATATAGTTAAGGATCTAGTATTAGTGAGTTACGAGGACGTAACATTTATCTTAAGAGGAGTAGGATGCGACAAAGAGAGTTTGATGGTTGTACATGTTATAGTATAATTGGAAGTTTGAGTGTTGGTGTAGAGTAAAGGATGGATTTGTATTGGGGTTGATTTTATTACAGGTAATGGCAGTGCTTGTAGTAGTATGATGTTTACGAGTGTGAGTAAACTTCAAGGACGAAGTTCGTTTTAAGGGTGGTAGTGTAATACTAGGGATTTATTAAGCTACGTACTCGACCGAGTAGAACCTACTCGGCCGAGTAGTGCTAAATGTGCTTTCTGTTTGGGTTC
The DNA here is from genome assembly GCF_048544455.1 of Silene latifolia. Taxonomy (NCBI): domain Eukaryota; kingdom Viridiplantae; phylum Streptophyta; class Magnoliopsida; order Caryophyllales; family Caryophyllaceae; genus Silene; species Silene latifolia. The sequence continues at coordinate 16,322,075 of NC_133531.1, forward strand.
TGTCGAGGCATACTCGGCCGAGTATGATGAATACTCGACCGAGTAGAGGATACTCGGCCGAGTATACTCTATTCTCGACCGAGTATCCGGTCTGACGGGTAATATTTTCCGTGGTTGATTTAGAAAGGATTAGAGTTATTTATAAACGCAAAACAGTTTCCAATTACATTTCATAAAACCTAATCACTCAAACGACGCTCTAATCCTCTCCAAATCTCCCATTGTGTGTGTATGATCATAACAAGTGCATTCATCCTTTGTTTCTTTCGCCGGTAAGTCTTTATCCCTATGTTGTTGATGATTAATTCTAGGGTTTGTCTTTATTCATGAATTGAGGGATATGGGGTTTTGCAGTTAGTGATTGGAATTATATGATTGTTGTTGTAGGTGATGATGTGGTAATTGTTATGCATTTGTATGGTTGATTGCAGCGTAAGCGGATTGCGAAAAAGGTAGAGTTTCTCCTACTCAGTACTGTTAATTGATTGAGATTGCATATGTTTCATAATTGTTGTTATCTGCTGATCATCGGAGGTTGGGTGTTGTGGTGACGGTGTTGGTGTGGTTGTGTTGTGATGGTTGTGGTGTTGTGACAGCTGTGATGCTGTGTGTGTGTGTGTGTGATTGTGGTGGAGTCACTTGCGGGAGTGGCTTCACACCCTAGTTCGCCCTCCGTGGAACCCGTCACGGGAGGGGATGTGCACATTAAGGGACAGGGATTGTTAGTCGCTCGTTGATGAGCTGGACTAGGTGAGGATGTGCTGCGGTCACCCACTGGCGGCGAGGATTACTTGTTGCGATGGGTAATCTGGCAGGGCTACACATTTCGGTGTGTAGTCGGTTACTGTGTAAGATCGGGAGACCTGGGATGGAGGATGATCAGCCAGTTACATTGTTTGTTTATCTTATATTGATTGAATGGTACTGACCCCGTGTTGTTGTTTTGTAAAACCTGCGGTGATCCATTCGGGGATGGTGAGCAGATTATGACAGGTAATGCAGATGTTTAGCTATGGAACAGTCATGGGGAGTCATCACTTCAAGTCTAGCTTCCGCTGTTACGAGTTTAGCTGTCTTTGATTTCAGTTGTATTTAGCCTTTATACTTTTACTTTGGTTTGGTGTTGTAAACATGTAATCGCTAACTCTTTATACGTCAATAAAGGTTGTTTGGAATTGGTAACTTTGATAAACTAATCTCGGGAAACCAAGATGATAACAGCCTTTCATGCTAGGGTAGTCCTTGGTAAGGTACCTTGGTATGAGGGGGTGTTACAAAGTGGTATCAGAGCCGAAGATTCCAGCACCTAAACAAATGAACCTAATGAACTTAGAGAGTCTAAGTAAAATGAACCCGGGGAGAGTTGTTTGGAGCTACCGCAAAGACTTGGGAGACGTCCCGGAATCGCACTAAGGCCCTTACTATCTCAAGCCGGTCACATGGGGGGAAATTTTGTATGTTTGAGTCATGTGTGTGTAATACTTGTAACTTGAGCCTTGTATAGTTGTTGGATGAAATGAAAGGATCTGACCATGGTGGTATATGATAAAGGAATTGCGTAGTTGTGTGTGTGAACCTGAAGCATGTTATGTGGTTCTTTGCTTGGCTTTTGAAATGGGGTGTGGAGTGTCATATATAGATGGAAAATCTTGTTTAATTGTGTTAACGAAATGTGAAATTGGAGTATATGTAATGTGAGGTAGGATGCGTCTATATGATCATGATGATGTTAATGTTTGGTTTGTTGGTAGTAGCATGTGATTAAGGGCATGTGTCTATATATATATATATATATATATATATATATATATATATATATATATATATATATATATATATATATATATATATATATATATATATATATATATATATATATATATATATATGAATGTTGTGTTTAAATTTGCATGTGGGTATGATAAGAGTTCAATTATGTACTTGTTTCTTGAAATATTTTGTTGTTGTCATTGCCTTATGCATGTTCAAATTGTTTTGGTTTAGGAAATTTGATTTGTATGATGATCGATTATGGAAGGGTTGTCTTAAAACTGTCATAAGTTTAGTTTTAGAAATGATATTGTTTTAACTACAATTGGAGGTGATAGCATGTATTCTTACGATTCTAACGATAGGTCACACGCCCAAAACGACCAAGTAACAAGTGAGATATGACTGTTTTACGAAAACTGGACGATGCTGAGAATTGTGTTGGTACTCGACCGAGTAAAGTAATACTCGACCGAGTAAGGGCTACTCGGCCGAGTATTCCCAATACTCGACCGAGTAATCCTCTGTGATAATTACGTTCGCTTCTGGAGTCGAAAACTCGGCCGAGTAATATAGTTACTCGACCGAGTATCCTGTACTCGACCTAGTATGCTATGTTCTCGACCGAGTACCTCAATGGCGGCTATTTTGAGTCGGTGGCTATATTTTCACCTTAATTTTTGAGTCGGTAACTATGCTCTTACATGGTTTTGAGTTCCAGGGTATGTACACATGTACTTTTTGAGTCTTAACGCATTCTTTTGTATATGTGACGGTCTTAATACGTAAGTTACCCAATGTTATGATAGGGAGAATGCCGGCTTATGAGGGATAGGTGTTGGATACAAAGGACATGAGTTATATGTGGTTGTGAGGGATAGTGGAACAAGAAAAGAGTAGATTGAAGAGCTAAATGAGGCTAGGAACATGTTTTGTGAAATATGGTGAGAGTTATAGCCGTGTGTTGAGTAATATAAAAGCAAGGGTATATGGGCAGGGTGATGTAAGTGTAAAGAAACGTGAGAGTTAAAGATTGAGACGAGGGATACGAATAGTGGCATATTGGGATGTGTAAGGATTTATGGAGGGAAACGGTTAGGATTTGTTAGTTAGGGATATATGTGACGAAAGGTCGTTATTGAGGGATGGAAACGAATGATGCGTAATGAGATCGAGTTATGCCGCGATGGGTAGATAATGGTCAAATTTGGGAATTTGGAATATCTAGAGGTGAGCCTAGTGTGTAATTCTTTAGACAATTAACGGTATGAGGTGAACTTTGGCTTCTAGAGATACGAAAGGGTGATACGATCAATTGAAGAGTAACCGTTGGTGTGTGGACTTGTTAGTGACAAGGGAGTGTGAGAAGCGAGATGAAAGGGGATAAGTGATAAGAAAGAATGAGAAGAAATTGATATGAATTAATGGAATGTGAGTCGTGGAGTAACAAGAAGGTAATCATATTACTAAAAGGTTAGGTAGGAGAAGGAATGAGATGAATTATTAATCGTTATTATTGGACGGAAGTAAGTGAGGGAACGTTGACCAAAGTTATGGGACATGAAAGTAAGGAATCATGGAAATGCACGATAACACTATGAGGAGACGTGAGTTAATAGTTATATAGGAGTTCAGGACGACATGCCAGCCGTCTGTTTTGAGGTATTAAGGGAGTAAGAAACTGGCAGAGTGTTTACAAGATCTGAGATTTTGATGGAGAGTTAGGTGACGACGCAATAAAAGGTAGAATTGGAAATAATGTTGAGGTAAAATTTTGTTGATGGATTTGATGTTCGTTATTTAGGATGATAACCAAAGAGAGGAAACGCATAGTTATATTAAGAAGTGATAGTGAGAGAGTAGTTGCATGGGAGATGATGGTGTTATAATGTTGTCTAATGATTAAGGATGAGGTTAAATAGGGAAGTTAGCCGTTCTAAAAACGTTGTTTTGTGGATACTGATTAGTATGTATGGGTGTGACGGAGTATAAGATGTGGATATATGAGGTGTTCACTTGTAGTTGGGTACTGATGATATGTTACGTTCCCCGGTGGTGATAGCTGGGTGTAGGAGAGGATATGTTATGAAGGGCACCTGAGTTAAGTCCGGATGAGACATAGTCACTGTCAAGTGGTAACTTACGTGGTCAGGATTGGTTAGTTAGATTCTATTATGGGTCATGAAGTGTGTAAAACTTTGTGTGAGGTCTTGGCCTCACGAGTAATGGTGTGGCGTGATAGTTACGAGTTGTTATATGTGTGCCCCGCGTCATATGTTATATTTATATATGTATGTATGATATTTGTAAGTAATGGTGTGAGGTTCCGGCCTCAAGAGTCATGGTATGGATAATATTCATAAGGTTGGTATTTGTGATCCTGTCTAATATGCTGCGTCGTGATCTGGTAGAGCAGTTTTAATAAAGTCTTGTGGTCAAGGAAACTGTGCTGAGTCAGTGTTATGAGATTGTAAAAGTTGTGATGGCTATCGATATGGTTTTGTGCACTGTGCACGGTAATCCGTGTGGTGATACGGGTATTTTCAAGTTGTCACATAATGTTGTTTGTTTACTGTTGTTTGCTGTTAGTGTCGGTGTTGACATATCGAGTGTTGTTTTGTCTGTTGATGTTTCTTAGCAGTTTCGGCTTCGGATTAGAGGTAGAGTGGGATATGAAAGAGAGTTGGGTATGGTTTTGTGGTTGTCATGATACAGTAATATTATGTTAATAGGACTCAGTAGTGAGAGGTTGTTAGAGTACTTTAGATCTTGTTTTAGATGAGGCATTGGTGGATATAGTTGTGGCAAGAGAATTGTGGAGCATGTGTGATATTGAACTGAAACTACATGTGGTTTAACACCTTTTCTTGGGACAGTGAGTACGGAGTTTTGGGACTTAGTATCCTTTTAAGCTAAGGGTGAGTTTTGTGGTAATAAAAGAGATGAACTTGAGAAGTTAAGGGTGAATATGTGTAACAATGGTGGATTGTGAGCTAAGATCGTGGAGATGAGTGTATAAGTATATAGAAGTATGTTGTTTTACGGTAATGTGGAAGAGTTGGAGTAGTGGTTATACTGAGGATTTTATGAAATATGTTATGTGAGTACAGAATAATTGGAGACACGAGAACTGTTAAAGGAAGAGAGTCCTGGTTATAGGAATGGTTGTAAGTGTTGAGGTTATAGTGGGTTATCGTTGTCAAGCTGTAGTAATGAGGATTATGGGAGGTATGGCAATGGACCTAGTATTAGTTTGTTACGAGGACGTAACTTTCATCTTAAGAGGAGTAGGATCGACAAAGAGAGTTTGATGGTTGTACATGTTATAGTACAATTGGAAGTTCGGGTGTTGATGTAGAGTAAAGGATGGACTTTTTGTGTTGTGGTCGATTTATTACAGGTAATGGCAGTGCTCGTAGTAGTATGATGTTATGAAAGTGAGACGAATTGAGGATGTTTATGTGTGTGAGTAAACTTCGAGAACGAAATTCGTTTTAAGGATGGTAGAATGTAACATTCAGGTTTTGATGGTTGATCTTATTTTGTGGATTGTCTTGGTATTGAGTTGCTAGTGAGTGTTATGAAAGTTAGATGAGGTTGGCAACATTATATTGTGGTTATTCGATAATATTTTGGAGTCAATATCGAAAGGATATGTTATCTAGTAAGCGTGGTTGGTGGAGTTAGTGTTAGGTGTCCATGTTTTATAGGTTGGGTTGGAACTTCGGAGACGAAGTTCTTTTTAAGGGGGGAAGACTGTAATACTAGGGATTTATTAAGCTAAGTACTCGACCGAGTAGTGCTAAATGTGCTTTCTGTTTGGGTTCTGTCGAGGCATACTCGGCCGAGTATGATGAATACTCGACCGAGTAGAGGATACTCGACCGAGTATACTCTATACTCGACCGAGTATCCGGTCTGACGGGTAATATTTTCCGCGGTTGATGTAGAAAGGATTAGAGTTTTTTATAAAGGCAAAACAGTTTCCAATTACATTTCATAAAATCTAATCACTCAAACGACGCTCTAATCCTCTCCAAATCTCCCATTGTGTGTGTGTGATCATAACAAGTGCATTCATCCTTTGTTTCTTTCACCGGTAAGTCTTTACCCATATGTTGTTGATGATTAATTCTAGGGTTTGTCTTTATTCATGAATTGAGGGATATGGGGTTTTGTAGTTAGTGATTTGAATTATATGATTGTTGTTGTAGGTGATGATGTGGTAATTGTTATTCATTTGTATGGTTGATTGCAGCGTAAGCGGATTGCGAAAAGGTAGGGTTTCTCCTACTCAGTACTGTTAATTGACTGAGATTGCATATGTTTCATTATTGTTGTTATCTGTTGATCATCGGAGGTTGGGTGTTGTGGTGACGGTGTTGGTGTGGTTGTGTTGTGACGGTTGTGGTGTTGTGACAGCTGTGATGCTGTGTGTGTGTGATTGTGGTGGAGTCACTTGCGGGAGTGGCTTCACACCCTAGTTCGCCCTCCGTGGAACCCGTCACGGGAGGGGATGTGCACATTAAGGGACAGGGATTGTTAGTCGCTCGTTGATGAGCTGGACTAGGTGGGGATGGGCTGCGGTCACCCACTGGCGGCGAGGATTACCTATTGCGATGGGTAATCTGGCAGGGCTACACATTTCGGTGTGTAGTCGGTTACTGTGTGAGATCGGGAGACCGGGGATGGAGGATGATCAGCCAGTTATATTGTTTGTTTGTCTTATATTGATTGAATGGTACTGACCCCGTGTTGTTGTTTTGTAAAACCTACGGTGATCCATTCGGGGATGGTGAGCAGATTATGACAGGTAATGCAGATGTTTAGCTATGGAACAGTCAAGGGGAGTCATCACTTCGAGTCTAGCTTCTGCTGTTACGAGTTTAGCTGTCTTTGATTTCAGTTGTATTGAGCCTTTATACTTTTACTTTGGTTTGGTGTTGTAAACATGTAATCGCTAACTCTTTATACGTCAATAAAGGTTGTTTGGAATTGGTAACTTTGATATACTAATCTCGGGAAACCAAGATGATAACAGCCTTTCATGCTAGGGTAGTCCTTGGTAAGGTACCTTAGTATGAGGGAGTGTTACAGGTAGAATGTAACATTCCATTTTGACGGTTGATCTTGTTTGGTGGATTGTCTTGGTATTGAGGGTGCTAGTGAGTGTTATGAAATTAAGACAGAGTTGGCAACACTTATGTTGTGGGTATCCGATAGTACTGTGGAGTTAGCATTGAGAGTTTATGCTGTAGTTGAGACGATATCGTGAGCCATAGTGTGGAAGTAAGCGTGGTTGGTGGAGTTAGTGTTAGGTGTCCATGTTTTATAGGTTAGGTTGGAACTTCGGGGACGAAGTTTTTTTTAAGGAGGGAAGACTGTAATACTCCATATTTTAATTGGAGTACTCGGTCGAGTACTTGGTTGGTACTCGGTCGAGTGTGTGTTACTCGGCCGAGTGCACTTAACCGAGTAAATCAGTTCAGCAAGTTGACGGTTTCTTTTATGTTTTGATTATATAATTTCTAATTCATTTTAACATCTCTAAAAACCATTTTATAAACCTAGAGAGAGGGAGAGGAAGAAGAGTGTCGAGCCTTTCATTGGATTGGACTCATATTTTTCAACCTAATTCGATTTCCCTGTTTGTAAGTCGATTTCATTCAATTTTTTACACTATTTTAAACTTGTCGTCTTCAAAAAGTTTGAAAACAGAGTCCTGTTTATTTGAAGTCTAGTTTATGCATATCAAATTTTGTGGTCAAATTCCTTATGGTTTGTCCTAGGTGATTTATTTATTAACATGTCGCTGAAAAGTCCGCGAATCTGATTTGGTTGTGGAAAATTATTTGAAAACCTAATTTATATGTCGATTAAGTTTTGGGGCTTTTTCATACATCATCTATGTAGATTCTAGATGACAATAAAATTTGGAATTTCTGAAAAATAATGTTTTAAACTCGTTTTATGAATCAATACTTTTTATGCGACGGATTCTGTCAGCGTTTGGAAATCAGTCTGAAAACCCTTGATAATTTTGGAATTTGAGAAAACTTCGTTGGATATAATTTGTAGCTAAGACTCATGGGGTTCCAATCCAATTGGCCTTGCATAGATTCGATTTTTCTGGAATTAGTTATGTATTTTATTCCGAGTCTGTCATGTGTTGAAAAATCAGGAAAAGTCGTGTTTGTTCTTTAAGTTGATATTCCTATATATTAAGTTATGACGAGTCTAGGTTATCTGCATGATTAATTGATTTAGTAGGTGGTAATTATACATAATTATGTTATGTAGGTGATGGATATGTGAAGGATCATAATTGATTGCTTGAGTGTGCTTGGATTGCGAAAAGGTAGGATTTTCCTACTCAGTTATGTCTAATTGATTTAAGATGTTTGTGTATTGTGTATGATTTTTGTCTGCTGATCATCAGAGTGTTGGTGTGGTGGTGGTTGTGATGATGTTGTGATGGTTGTGGTGGAGTCACATGCGGGAGTGGCTTCACGCCCTAGTTCGCCCTCCGTGGAACCCGTCACGAGAGGGGATGTGCACATTAAGGAACAGGTTTATCGCTCGTTGATGAGCGGGATTTTGATGGGGATTGGCAGCGGTCCCCCACTGGCGGCGTGGGCTACCTGTTGCGATGGGTAGTCTGGCAAGGCTACACACCTCGGTGTGTAGTCGGTTACCGTGTGAGATCGGGAGACTAGGGGCGGAGGATGATCAGCTGGTTGCTTTATGCACTTGTCTTACTTTAATTATTCACTAACTGACCCCGTTGTTGTTTTGTAAAATCTGTGGTGATCCATTCGGGGATGGTGAGCAGATTGTGGCAGGTGATGCAGATGTTTAGCTCTGGGGTAGTCATGGGGAGTCATCACTTCGATTCTAGCTTCCACTGTTACGAGTTTTGTTGTCTTTGATATAACACCCTTAAATCTAGCTTTAATTATATACGTAAATTCTACAGAAAAACTGGTAGGATATGTTTGTAAATGGTTCAACTAGTCCAAAACCTGCAATTTCAAAAATTTTTCTAACTAAACCATTCACAACCATTTCCAACTCAAGAAGAGTGTCATAACCCTGCAACAGCTGATAAACTAACTTACATATATAACTAAAGACGCGGAAATATAAGGATACAAACCAAAAATAGAAAGGGAGACATATGTCCCTTCAAATTATATACAAACCAAAAGTGTAAAAGGTTTACTAATAAAATAGCCAAAACTAGGTCCAAGGTTCCTTGCTCACTAGCCGTCTGTGACCCCCAACAAAGCATCAACAACCTGTCAATCGCATTTTATACAAACACGAAAGCCACAATTCAGTGGGGAGTAACTTCGAGTCCTCCCAGCCACGAATCGTCAAAATTAATGTAACATGTAATGTAACATGTAAACAATTTGATAAACCATTTACTTATCATGTATTCTAACAAATGACCCCTAAACTGACCCAACTAACTATCATGTGAATCATATAACAAATTGTAATCCAAACTCTATCAACCATAGCCGGCTTGCATCTCACCTTCTATGATTCATAGAATCATCAAACAAGAAAGGGCAATATATCAAAGACAGGCATAAGTTCTTAGTCCCGTCAATAGTCACTTTGTAACTCAAGTCTATACCACGAGGTAGGGAAGGTAATCGAACCGGTATCTTGGCTCGTGTTACTATTAAGAAAACATGGCCAAGAGACAACACAACCCTAGCCTAAAATCACATGAGACCTAGACATGCGGATACACACCACCGCACCCAAGACTCACAACTTTTTTTTAAAACAAAGTGAAGTGAGTACCCTAAGGACGCCACCGAAGGGTCGGCTAGTACTTAAGCTGACCCCATACTATCAAAATTAGTACCTGAGGTCATGCCCCAACTTGGATAAACATCCACTAGTCAGGAACACAAAGGCTATCAAGCAGTGAACATATACTCGTCAGAGACTATAAAGACCTATCTATGATGAAGGCCGAAATACTCACCTAGGACCTAGTCACAGCTAGTCCCAGCTTGAATATTTTAGCCCACACCACCCAAAACTCACCACATAAGTCAAGTAAGACACCCACTTAACCTTAAGAGGGCAAAAAGTCCTACTTACTAACATAAATTCTAACATTCTATCATGTGAAAGCTATATAAATGTCTATTTACAAAAAGATACAATCCCAACAGTTCCTCAATAAGAATTCAATACTAATTTCCAATCCTAGCAATTATAACAATATAAAAGGCTTTAGGGAAAACTAGGGCCATTACTACAAAATAAGAAGCTATTTAAATTCAACTAACTAAATAAGAAACTATTTAAATTCAACTAATTACACATGTGAAATAGAGATATAATAAATGGCCTAAAACAAGAAAAAGGCCGATTATCTAATTCATTCAACCGAATTTTTACCCGCAACCCCAGCCTGCGGCAGTGCGGGTCAAAGTGGTGACCAATCACTCAATTAACTGACATCGCATCAGTCAAAGGGACTAAGGCTCAGTTTTCGGCACAATCAACAAAACATTTCAATTATAGCTATAAAATTTATTTTGAGCCTATTAATTACCATTTCATTTTGTAAATTATCCTAACATGTGATAATTGTCAATATAACATAATTTTTCTACCATTAGCATAACTTTTAGCTACTTTTATGATTCTCTTAACAAATTTAACCATGTATACTCATTCTAACTATATCCATGATGAACTTAAAATGACGGACAAAGCATGGAAAACCGCGAAACAAGCAACGGACCGACCCGGGCCAACCCCAAGACCGGCCGGGGCTGCCGTGGGCCCTTGCCGCTCTGCTGACGGGCCGCCGCACCATTTCTTCTCTTTTTTTTTCATTTTTATACATTATAAGACCGTCTGAAAATTAATTAATCGTCCCCAATTCAACTTTGATAATTTTAAACTACCAAAAGGCACAATTTAAGCTTGCATGCAACTAAGTTTAACATGTGAAAATTACTACCCAAACAAAAATTCACCAAACATACAAGAATCAAAAACATGTGACGATCTTTCGTCGAGTAACTCGAAATATGTTACCTTAAGCTAGAAAATGAGCAATTAGTCCTCAAAACCGAAACCCTAACCACAACTAACCGCTATCCTCTACAATATACGAGTCCCCGAACTCGTCTTCCAATCCTTCACCTAAATAAACAATTAAAACACAATAATAAGCATATAAACCGAAAATTCCGAAATTTGGTCTTAAAATAACTTAATGAAAACTGAAATTAGAACATACTAAGTCGTAGATCGCGGCGAGGGGATTCCGGAAAGGTAAATTATGCGAAAAACGGACAAGAAACGAAGATTTTATGGCGATTTTAAGCTTGATTTTATGTTAATGGTGTTTTGGTGTTTTTGTAATATGTTGAGGATGATGATGAACAAAATCAGAAAAAGAAAGAATAGGGGGGAGGGGATGCCGCGCGTGAGAGAAGAAAGGAGGAAAAAGTACGTGCGGGATTTTTAGTCGGGATTTTTAACGAGTCGGTTTTGACTCGTTTCAATAATAATTAAATCTGTAAGTCAAACGCAAATTCCGTCAAGTCCAAAGTCTTTAAACACGAGATTACAATAAAATTGAGTATTCATTCGACCCATTTCCAAATTCGTTTACCCAACGTTCAAACGAATTGTCATTTTCCCCCCGATACGCCCTTATTTCGAAATAAAAGATTTTACACGGTTTAAACTATTTTTAAACATTTCAAAACTATCAAAATAAATACTTTTCTTCAAAATATAATAAAATTATATTTCTTTAAATTATTTTTACATTAAATACTTAATTATCACTTTTATTTTGATTAATAAATTATTTCGAAATATATTAACTGATTCGAAATTTACGGGCGTTACAATCACCCTCCTTTTAAAAAAGTTTCGTCCTCGAAACTTAGAAGGAGATATTATAGTTATAAGAAAATATAGGTATCTTTTCAATGAAACGGTGATACTCTTGTTGATCAGACAAGAACATCCATATTCATATCAAGATATAAAAATATTTCTACACCAATAAATGAGAAAATCCATTATTGGGGACGTCACCAACAACGAGATTTAACATTCACTAATGTTAAAACCATTGAAAATCATAAAAGCCTTTTCAACCTTTTAGTTTAAAATTCTATAGTAAGAATACTATCTTTACTAAATATGATTATACAAGGGTTAGAAACTCGGAACAAAAGTAAGAAAAAGGAATACCTTACGGAAATAAATCAAAATTTCATTTTCAAATCCTTAAAAATAGGTTAGGTTTGCAGAAGTGACATAAACTTTCAAGAATGAAACGAAACTGGTAGCTTGAAATATTTAGAAATTCCCCGAAGTGAAAAGTAACTTAGACCTCATAGGAGCAGGTATGCTAAAAGGATTCAAGCTTAACTAATAAAAAAAAACTATGATGAATTTTATGGGGTAAGAATTGAAGTCATAATTACAAGGATGTCAAAGATAGAGTTTCATAGGTTACCAACATCAAACTTACGAGAGGAGTATGATGATGTAAGGAAGAGAGATATGAGCGGTAACGCTCATGATCAAGGAAGAAGGGAGATTAGACACCAAGGAAACGCCAGACACTCATATCTCCAATAACAACATCACTCCCAAGAGTCTCCTCAATCGCTTATGTTACTTCTTCCTAACATATTCCCTGGAACAAGATATTTCACTATAAGTGTGATCTCAACGCTCCAAATTCTCAAACATCCCGAAACGACTTTCACAAGCCTAAGGTCAAGACTTCCAACAAAGCTGTATTTGTATCCCACTAATGTCAACTATGGGTTCCTCAAAAATTCCACAAGGTTCTCATTTCAAAACAAGGTAGTAACATACCAACCTCAAATTATGAAAAATCAATAGGATCTCAAGTTTCTCTATCCTTTTACTTATTAAGGATTCTCAAAAGCAGAACTACACCCAGCTCCAACATTATCTCATCATCTCAAGCACTCAATGCGACCTCAAGGTCTATAAAACTATAGGATTAACAAATTCTTCTCAACACTAAGTCTCTCTAAACTCAAGAACTCTCAAGAGTCAACTAGAATGCCAAATCACATCACCAAACCATTCTGGTCATCAACATCCCCAAGGAGTATTCTTTCAAATTTGATATCCTAAACTTACTTACCATCAAATTCTCAAGGTACAAGGTCATAATTGTAACAACACTTTATCACCTCAGAGTTTCTAAAACCATAAATTGAAATTAGGTTCCTTAGCCTAACAATTGGTGTCATCCATACCATTACCCTTTCTAGTTACCAAAACAAGTGCTAAGACTTCCCAACAATGTAGCTTACTCTCACTCTCATAACATACTTCAAGTAGTAATCAATATCACCCTCTAAAACCAACAAATAATCCCACATTTAACATTTCCCACATGATAACATATACACTATCAAACCCTCATATCCAAAATGATTATGGAAGCCCAACCCAAACTCGGCTACTTAGTCAAACCTATATCCTCAAATCACATCTTACAAACTCTGTAAACATGGTCAACAGGGTACCAACTATACTAAGGAGGTAAGGAGTGATAACGGAATAAGAGTAACATAAAACATTTTTGAAGGGTGCATGCATCGACAAGTTAGGAAACTAAGGAGTCGACCGTAAAGACAACGGTTGACAAAAATAAGAGGTATTCGAGTTAAGAAGATATCTCGGGAAAGAAGAAGATACGTAAAATTTAGCATAAAGACAAGGTTCAATGATCGTTAAAGAGAAGGAAAGGAGAATAGAAGCGGCACAATGAAAGGGTTACCGCTTACTAAACACTCATCAAAGCTTATGATCGATATGATAAGGTTACTTCACTAAAGTGCTCAACAAAGCCCTAAATGTCTACTACATCGTAGGACTAACAAGGATTCCACAATGGTAAGTATTCCTCAACTCAATTGATTCTAAGAGCCAAAATCAATTCACCACACAAATTCATTTGTTACCATCCATGTCCCAAAGTATCTCCTTTACAATTCTCGTCATTGAACTTCACTTACTATGTCATCTCCAAGTACCCTGGCTTGTTTACTCCATCATCTCACCCCTTAATACTTCTAGTTTCCGATACCATAAATTGGAATCACATCCTTGAACTCACGAACTATATCGAACAACATTCCACCAAAATTCCCAAATTCAGATATGTTTTATAAGGTCAACAAGGGCTACTCTATACTAGATTTGGTCAACTTAAAAGGTTTAACAAACTAACTAATTCAAAAGTACAATACCAATCCATTAAGCAACATCAATGTCCTATTGTATTCCTTTCAAGGCCCACAAGGATTAGGGCTAACTATCATACCTTTAATTCTCCACAAGAAATATCGAGACTCTCAAATGGAGTAGCTTAGGTTCATTCCATCCTATGTTCTAAGTTAGTACCCATCTTTGAATCATCTATAACAAACAAGCTCTCTATAGACATAAATCCCAAGGTATTTTCTCAACTCACTAAACTCTCACATTAAGCACAACTAACAAGATTAACCAAAGGATCCCAAGTTATATTCTCCTATACCACTCAAACCTTAACCAATCAATTTCTCAACTCGTTCACGCCCTTCAAAGTTACATTCTCTCAAAACTGGGTTCTCTTGGACAAGGGAACTATCCTGCGGTATAAAAGGAAAGTGTCCACATGGACTTTATTATAAGAAGAAGACGAACCTAAGATGAAACGGGAGAAAGAATTGAAAGGTAGTTACCTAGGCGAGATAAGAGGAATTTGAAAGACGAATGACCAACGAAAATGGAAGATTAAGGTAAGATACACTGAATACGAAAAGAAATATCAAGAAAGTGGAAGCATTCTACATTTGGCATAACCAACCTTTAGTGGCACCAAAACTAATAACTAACAATCAACAAACCTAACAATTAGCAATCACAAACAGACTACCACATAAAATCTTAATTCTACCCATCCTACCCTTCTCTCAAGTTTATTATTTTAAGGTCAAGTGATTTCTAAGTGGGGTGCACAAACGTGCATCGGGAGCAATAGGCTCTGATACCAACTATAACACCCTTAAATCTAGCCTTAATTATATACGTAAATTCTACAGAAAAACTGGTAGGATATGTTTGTAAATGGTTCAACTAGTCCAAAACCTGCAATTTCAAAAATTTTTCTAACTAAACCATTCACAACCATTTCCAACTCAAGAAGAGTGTCATAACCCCGCTTGGTGATAAACTAACTTACATATATAACTAAAGACGCGGAAATATAAGGATACAAACCAAAAATAGAAAGGGAGACATATGTCCCTTCAAATTATATACAAACCAAAAGTGTAAAAGGTTTACTAATAAAATAGCCAAAACTAGGTCCAAGGTTCCTTGCTCACTAGCCGTCTGTGACCCCCAACAAAGCATCAACAACCTGTCAATCGCATTTTATACAAACACGAAAGCCACAATTCAGTGGGGAGTAACTTCGAGTCCTCCCAGCCACGAATCGTCAAAATTAATGTAACATGTAATGTAACATGTAAACAATTTGATAAACCATTTACTTATCATGTATTCTAACAAATGACCCCTAAACTGACCCAACTAACTATCATGTGAATCATATAACAAATTGTAATCCAAACTCTATCAACCATAGCCGGCTTGCATCTCACCTTCTATGATTCATAGAATCATCAAACAAGAAAGGGCAATATATCAAAGACAGGCATAAGTTCTTAGTCCCGTCAATAGTCACTTTGTAACTCAAGTCTATACCACGAGGTAGGGAAGGTAATCGAACCGGTATCTTGGCTCAGCGGTTACTATTAAGAAAACATGGCCAAGAGACAACACAACCCTAGCCTAAAATCATGAGACCTAGACATGCGGATACACACCACCGCACCCAAGACTCACAACTTTTTTTTTAAAACAAAGTGAAGTGAGTACCCTAAGGACGCCACCGAAGGGTCGGCTAGTACTTAAGCTGACCCCATACTATCAAAATTAGTACCTGAGGTCATGCCCCAACTTGGATAAACATCCACTAGTCAGGAACACAAAGGCTATCAAGCAGTGAACATATACTCGTCAGAGACTATAAAGACCTATCTATGATGAAGGCCGAAATACTCACCTAGGACCTAGTCACAGCTAGTCCCAGCTTGAATATTTTAGCCCACACCACCCAAAACTCACCACATAAGTCAAGTAAGACACCCACTTAACCTTAAGAGGGCAAAAAGTCCTACTTACTAACATAAATTCTAACATTCTATCATGTGAAAGCTATATAAATGTCTATTTACAAAGATACAATCCCAACGGTTCCTCAATAAGAATTCAATACTAATTTCCAATCCTAGCAATTATAACAATATAAAAGGCTTTAGGGAAAACTAGGGCCATTACTACAAAATAAGAAGCTATTTAAATTCAACTAACTAAATAAGAAACTATTTAAATTCAACTAATTACACATGTGAAATAGAGATATAATAAATGGCCTAAAACAAGAAAAAGGCCGATTATCTAATTCATTCAACCGAATTTTTACCCGCAACCCCAGCCTGCGGCAGTGCGGGTCAAATTGCGGTGACCAATCACTCAATTAAGCGACATCGCATCGATCAAAGGGACTAAGGCTCGGTTTTAGCAGACAATCAACAAAACATTTCAATTATAGCTATAAAATTTATTTTGAGCCTATTAATTACCATTTCATTTTGTAAATTATCCTAACATGTGATAATTGTCAATATAACATAATTTTTCTACCATTAGCATAACTTTTAGCTACTTTTATGATTCTCTTAACAAATTTAACCATGTATACTCATTCTAACTATATCCATGATGAACTTAAAATGACGGACAAAGCATGGAAAACCGCGAAACAAGCAACGGACGACCGGGCCAACCCCAAGACCGGCCGGGCGGCTGTCTTGCCGGCTCTGCCGCCGCATTTGCGCCGCACCATTTCTTCTCTTTTTTTCATTTTTATACATTATAAGACCGTCTGAAAATTAATTAATCGTCCCCAATTCAACTTTGATAATTTTAAACTACCAAAAGGCACAATTTAAGCTTGCATGCAACTAAGTTTAACATGTGAAAATTACTACCCAAACAAAAATTCACCAAACATACAAGAATCAAAAACATGTGACGATCTTTCGTCGAGTAACTCGAAATATGTTACCTTAAGCTAGAAAATGAGCAATTAGTCCTCAAAACCGAAACCCTAACCACAACTAACCGCTATCCTCTACAATATACGAGTCCCCGAACTCGTCTTCCAATCCTTCACCTAAATAAACAATTAAAACACAATAATAAGCATATAAACCGAAAATTCCGAAATTTGGTCTTAAAATAACTTAATGAAAACTGAAATTAGAACATACTAAGTCGTAGATCGCGGCGAGGGGATTCCGGAAAGGTAAATTATGCGAAAAACGGACAAGAAACGAAGATTTTATGGCGATTTTAAGCTTGATTTTATGTTAATGGTGTTTTGGTGTTTTTGTAATATGTTGAGGATGATGATGAACAAAATCAGAAAAAGAAAGAATAGGGGGGAGGGGATGCCGCGCGTGAGAGAAGAAAGGAGGAAAAAGTACGTGCGGGATTTTTAGTCGGGATTTTTAACGAGTCGGTTTTGACTCGTTTCAATAATAATTAAATCCGTAAGTCAAATGCAAATTCCGTCAAGTCCAAAGTCTTTAAACACGAGATTACAATAAAATTGAGTATTCATTCGACCCATTTCCAAATTCGTTTACCCAACGTTCAAACGAATTGTCATTTTCCCCCCGATACGCCCTTATTTCGAAATAAAAGATTTTACACGGTTTAAACTATTTTTAAACATTTCAAAACTATCAAAATAAATACTTTTCTTCAAAATATAATAAAATTATATTTCTTTAAATTATTTTTACATTAAATACTTAATTATCACTTTTATTTTGATTAATAAATTATTTCTGAAATATATTAACGGTCCGAAATTTACGGGGCGTTACATTTGATTTCAGTTGTATTGAGATTCTTAAACTTTTAGTTTGAGTTGGTCTGAGATAATGTAATCGCTAACTCTTTATACTTTAATAAATGTTGTTTGGAATTTGTAACTTTGATATACTAACCTCGGGAAACCGAGATGGTAACAACCTTTCTTGCTAGGGTAGTCCTTGGTAAGGTATCTTGGTATGAGGGGGTGTTACAAGTAGTATCATGTTTAGCGATATGCGGTTTTGTGAATCTCATAACCATATTAATTGTAATGTAATGAGTAGGATTTGAGCTAGGCATGTTTAGGAATGGAGACTAGTTATAGGTGGAGTGTGATGACTAAGATGTAGTAGTACAAGCATAGTTGGGGATATGTAGTGACTTGTGGTTTAGTAAGTGAAAAGTAGAGCTGAACCTTGTTATGTCAGATTTTGCACCGAATTGATCTGGTTGCCATTTATTTCCTGTTTGTTGTTTTAGGCCGAAAATTTATGAGAGTTATCCCTGTGAGTTAGCTTTCTAATGTCGTTGGTTTCAAGTTTAAAAGTTTTACGGTTTGGGAGAAATAAATATTTTAGTGGACAGTGGTCAGAAAGTTCCTGTGTAGTCATGTTTTCGACCCATGTTTTTATAAAAATTCTCATTTAAAACGTACTTATAATTTTTGAATAATTCTAACTCCACTGTCTAAAAAATTCACGAATTTTTTCAAATTGATAAGTCATGTTGCTAGACCATATTTGGTTATTCAATTATGATTTTTGCAAGTTGACCCAAATTTCTGACACATTGCTGTAAAGTTTCTGTTTTGACCAATTGAGTTGTAAAAAATTTTAAAAATAGAATTTATAAGCTTTGGAGTTCATTATTTTTCTCATGATTGGTTAACTCTCTATATTTTTCAGAAAGTATAATAACTCGAGATTTAGTCCAACGGTTATTTAATGGTGATTTTTGAAATTTACATCTTGATTTTGGTTTCTGAAAATGCGAGTCTTACAAAAGTTTTGATATAAATGCTTTATTATTTTCTAAGCCATGATAGATGAGTGATAGAAATGACACTATGAGACCTCATGATAGGAGGACTTGGGAGTTTTATCATTTATAAGTATTTAAGTTATCAGTAGTTTTAATTAAGTTGTAGTCAGTGGTGGAACTAGGGGGGCTAGCAGGGGCGGTCGCCCCCTGGTGAAAACATAATTTTTTTTATACTAGCTTAAGTTTTGAAAAAAAAAATTGAAAAAAAATTAGAATTTATGAAAAAATTTATCTATTAAACTATTCTTTCCAAATAATCTTTTATCTTATATAACAATATAACAAATAAGGAAAATTTCCTAAATACTATTTATTACCCTAAACTAATACACTAATAAAAATTATAAGATTAGCAGAGCCCTAACCCACAAACTCCACTCCTTCAATTATTGTCGATTCACGTCTATATGTCTAAAGCATTGGCAGGTAAGTAACCAAAGTCCAATTTGTGAGTTTTAATGTCAAATTAGCTTGTGTTATGCCTAATTCTCTAATCCTTAGGTTTTTTGCAATTGTTTTTTTGTCAATTGCAGGTAAGTTAGCCGTAACAATTAGCAAATAGCAATAACAATTTGATTTTGTATTTGCTCAAATCTCAATACAAAGGCATGTTCTCAAATTTAATTATTTTGATTTATAATCTTCTATTTGAGTTATAAGTTATGTATTTGTATTGTGCAATTTGTTAGAGAAGTAGACATGAACTTGAAAATTTGATCAATTATAATGTATACACTAGTATTAATTGAAAATTTGAATTGTCATGCTTAATTAGATATAATTTTTATTTATAGTGTATTCTTTTTTGTGGTAGATGAGTAAGAATATGAAAATTTCTGATTTTTTCAAGAAAAGAAGTTAAGAAGAGGTTAACACTAGTAATCCAACTGTAACTTCTACGGATGCGACAGAAACTGAAAACCCAAATATAGAAGAATTTAATGATCATGAATCTAACTTGGGTACTGAAAATCCAATTTATGAAGAGCTCCCATTTAAAGTTCCCCGTGTTGAAGTGTCAGATCAGTTATATTTAGAGTGTGACCCAGGGAAAAGAAAGCCAATTTAGGAATACCAAACATCAAAAGAGCAAAATGAAATCCGTAAAACTTTTCTTCAAAAAGGTCCATACACATGGCATACAACAAAATATCCTTCTGACCGAAAGGGTAGAAACTTTTGCTTATCTTGATTCAAACAATTTCCTGATTGGTTAGATTATTCACTGACTACTGATGCTGCATATTGTCTCCCATGTTTTCTGTATACCAAACCAAGTAATCGTCAAAGGGAAAATGCTTTCACAATTGAGGGATTTCGCTCATGGAAGAAAGTAAATGGGAAAGATTGTGCCTTTTTAAGTCATATAGGGCGAGATCATAACTCAGCTCACAAAAATGCAGTAAAAAAGTGTAATGATCTCTTGAGAATGGAACAACATATTGACACTCTGATTGATAATATAACACCTGAAATTATTGAAAGGAATCGATTGAAGTTAAAAGTATCAATAGTTGCAGTCAGATGGTTGACTTTTCAGCACTGTGCATTCCGGGGGCATGATGAAAGTCTTGGCTCACTTAATAGAGATAATTTTCTTGAATTTATTCGAGATATAGCCTCTTTTAGTAAAGATGTTGAAAAAGTTGTCCTAGAAAATGCTCCAGGAAATGCATCATACATATCACATCAAATCCAGCAAGAGATATTGTCAATATATAGTGATAGAATTCGAGACGTTATACGTAATGAGATTGGTGATCAGAAGTATTGTATAATTGTTGATGAAACAAAAGACGTCTAAAAAAGGGAGCAAATGACAGTGGTATTGAGATTTGTTGACAAAAATGGTTATATCCAGGAGCGTCTTTTTGACTTGATTCATGTCAAAGAAACAAATGCATTATATCTAAAGGGTGCAATTGAAAAATGTCTCCTTGCACATAAGTTGAACATTGAAAATATTCGAGGTCAAGGATATGATGGAGCTAGTAATATGCGTGGAGAATGGTCAGGTCTAAAAGCTTTGTTTTTGAACGAATGTCCATATGCTTATTATGTTCATTGCTTTGCTCACAGACTACAACTAGCTTTACTAGCAGCATCTCGGGATGTGATATCTGTTTATTAGTTTTTCTCTAAGCTAACATTTATTGTTAATATCATCATTTCATCTGCTAAGAGGCATGATCAATTACAAGCAGCCCATTTAGCTGAGATAGAGAGATTGATAGAACTTGAGGAGTTAGAAACTGGGAAAGGACAGAATCAAATAGGCACTATTAAACGAGCAGGAGATACCCGATGGGGTTCACACTTGGGATCACTTAATAGCTTGTTAAATATGTATACCGCTTCATGTTCAGTGTTACAGACCGTAATAAAGAAAGGAAAAGGTGTAAAAAGAGGAGAAGCTGATAAGGCTTATGATGACATGACTTCCTTTGAGTTTGTTCTTGTCTTGCACACGATGATTCAGATTTTGGGGATATCAAATGAACTTTGTCAAGCATTGCAAAGAAAATCACAAGATATATTAAATTCTATGCACCTAGTGTCTAATACAAAGATCTTGATACAAAAGCTAAGAGATGATGGGTGGGAGAATTTGTTACAACAAGTGTTATTATTTTGCAACAACCATGAGATCGAAGTGCCAAACATGGAGGATCATTATATTTATGGGAGAGGAATATTCAGACAACCAAAAGATCGTGTCACTAACTTACACTATTTTCGATTTGATGTCTTCAATGCTGCGATAGACTCTTAACTACATGAGCTAGATTTTAGATTCAATGATGAAATGATTGAATTGCTTTCTCTGAGTTCGTCTCTTGACCCGAAGAGAAAATTTCAAAATTTCAAGGTTGATGACATTTACAAGCTTGTTTCAAAATTTTATTCAGCGGATTTTACCGAGCAAGAGAAGTTGAATCTTAAAAGTCAGTTAGACCTCTTCTTGCTTGATATGAAAGAGCACCCTCAATTAGATAGGTTAAAATCTATATCTGATCTTTGTCGATGGCTTGCGAAAACTAAAAAGAGGGAGATATATTATCTTATCGATCGACTAGTTCGATTAGTCTTAACTCTACCGGTGTCAACTGCAACTGCAGAGCGTGCTTTTTCAGCCATGAAATTGATAAAGACTGCACTTCGTAATCACATGGAGGATGGTTATTTAACAGATTCATTAATCGTGTACGTTGAGAAAGGTATTGCCAAGGAGTTTGACATTGATTCGATAATTGATGAATTCGCTTCTAAGAAGAATTGTCGATCATTGTTAAAGATTTCGAAAACAAACTAGTGATTTTTAGGATGTTATTTATATTTTACATGTAATTTTAGCGGATCCACTTTATTAAAATGCATTATTAAAAAAAATTGACCTTATTTGTAACCTATGTTGAAATAGGTTTTGAAATACAAACTTGTTGTTTACGTCCGATCGCGGTCCGCCCCCCGGGTTAAAATCCTGGCTCCGCCACTGGTTGTAGTAGTTCCAAAACTTTGGGACAAAGTTTATTATTAGGAGGGTAGAATGTGACACCTTGTATTTTGGAGATATTTCGTGATACATTTTGATACATTCGTATAATTGATAATGATGAGATGATTGGTTGCATGAAGTTGGTTATGAGCTGAAATAGTAACATTAAGTTACATGAAGTTTTATGGAGGTTGTTGGTAGCATTTCTAGGTGAACTTCGGGGATAAAGTTCCTTTTAAGGGGGGAAGACTGTAATACCCCGTAATTTCATGTTGTAAATATTTATTAAGTTATGTAATTCGAGTAATTGCGAATAAATAATAATGGAAGCAAAATAAAAAGATAAATAAGATACAATAACAATTTGAGAGAATGGCATCGGGCCAAATGATCCATGGGGTTGGGCCGTGTATTCGAGATTTCAATGCATGTGTCGGGATGTTATTCCCGAGTCATTAATAATTAATAACAATAGTATGGTTAGGAGTTGGGATAAAATAAGGAAATACCTTATTCTATATAAAGGGGATGCCCTAGCTTCTTATTCATAATTGCAAATTGAAAATTACAATTAAGTAGATTGGGAGATTTAGAAAGGAAAAGAGTACATTCATCTTAAGACCGTCTCAAGGTAAGTTTATATAATCTTATAACATATGCATCTTATAATTACAATAACTCGTGATTTAGACCGCCTCTAGACTAGCTACTACCGTGACCTTGACCGTGTACTACCAGGGAGTAGTTGGACTCACGTCGGACCTCCATTGACCATCGGAGAAAGGGTTTGACCGGCGTTTTATATTAGTGTTTGTTGAAGTTGAACCATGAATGTTACCCGGTTGTGACCCTGTTTCTTGTGGTGGATTGGGGCTGGTGTGGCAGCTGACGTGGTGGCATTATAATAAGTTCAAAAATAATACAAGTAACTAAAATAATACGGAGTACTTGGCTTGCATAGTGTCACGCCCGAAACTTTGAGTCGAGGCGTGATGCGCACCCTTGTCTAAACACTCGACAAGAATGCAAGCGAGAGCGTAAAGCACTAGTGTTTGTCAAGCACTAGTGAATTCGTAATCGGTCTCGGGTTGTGGGTGTCGGAATCCTAGTCTCGATCGACACAAACGGGCTTGTTAGTGAAGTGAAGGCAAGAGTCGTTCACAAGAAAGCAACAACAAGCAATAAGAAGGAAACTTGGTAGGAAGTAGATTTTTGATTGACTAGTACTCCCTAAAGAGGGAAATTTGATAGTTATATCCTGGTAGCAGAAAACATTGAAAGTGTAGAATAGCGATATATCTATTTATGAAAAGAAAAGCTATGTTAACTATGCTAAACTAGGAAAGTATTTACTAAAAATATACAAGAGGAAATGAAACTACATAGCATAAATAAACCTAAGAGTTCGAAGTGTGCGGATCGTCACACTCTCCCCCACCTAATATGTTGCCGTCCTCGGCAACGCTAGAACTCTTCAAGTCTTCAA
Source organism: Silene latifolia (assembly GCF_048544455.1). Taxonomy (NCBI): domain Eukaryota; kingdom Viridiplantae; phylum Streptophyta; class Magnoliopsida; order Caryophyllales; family Caryophyllaceae; genus Silene; species Silene latifolia. Next base: position 16,345,912 of record NC_133531.1, read on the forward strand.
GTCTTCAAGGCTGGATTATTCGGCTGATGTTGCTGGAAGTTGATTGGAACGGATTTTGGCGCGCTTGCTCTTATTGCGGGTTGGATCGTCAGGATCTGGATGGTACGGCTTCAAGCAGCTCATATGGAAGACCGGGTGACACTTCATCCAGGCAGGGCGGTCAAGCTTGTAAGCAATTTCCCCAATCCGCTTGATCACTTGGATGGGGCCTTCATACTTTCGCACTAGCCGCTTGTCTCTTCCCCTAAGAAATCTCATCTGCTCCTTATTCAATTTCACCATGACCATGTCGCCTACCTTGAACTCTCTTGGCCTCCGGTTCGCATCTGCCCACTTCTTCATGCGGCGGGATACCTTCTCCAAGTAAGCGCGAGCAATCTCAGCATTGACATTCCATTCTTTAGCAAACTCGTGAGCTTTCTTCGCCCGGCCACCATAAAAATCTACAATTGTGGGAGGCAATAACGGTTGTTGACCTGTGACAAGCTCAAACGGGCTCTTGTTAGAAGAGGAGCTCATTTGAACATTAAAACGGAACTGGGCAACATCTAGGAGGCGCACCCACTCCATCTGGGTTGCGCCCACAAAATGTCTCAAGTACTCTTCCAACATGCTATTGAATCTTTCCGTCTGGCCATATGTTTGAGGATGGTAACTTGAGGACATCCGAAGTTTAGAGCCCAGGATCTGGAATAACTCTCCCTAAAATAGTCCCGTGAAGCGAGAGTAATGATCACTTACTATACTTTGAGGTAGTCCCCAATATTTCACAACATTATTGAAGAACATCGTGGCCGTCTCTTCAACACTGCACGTCTTCGGAAGGGGAAGGAATGTGGCATACTTCGAGAAGCGATCCGCAATGACAAAGATCACACTGAGAGCCTCTACCTTTGGTAACCCATATATGAAGTCCATCGAGATACTTTCCCATGGACGAGTCGGTACCGGTAAAGGATTTAGTAGCCCCCCCGGCTTCTGTTTCTCTCCCTTGTCTTCTTTGGCGGATCGACATGTGTCTTTGTGTACTCCATCACATCATCCTTCATCTGCGGCCAGTAGTAGCTTCTCTTCAGTAGGCATAAGGTTCTCTGCCACCCCGGATGACCTGCCCACAATGTATCGTGGCACTCTTGCAAGAGAATCTTTCGCAGCCCTGCCGCTTTTGGAACAAAGATCCGATGTCCCTTCGTGAACAAGAGGCCATCCTCCATCCAAAATTTGCGAGTCTTCCCTTCGATGGCTAATTGTTTTAGATTCCTTGCCACCGGGTCCTTGTCGAGGTGCTCTTTCACCTTAGCCTGAATATCGGTAGCCACTGTGGTGGTAGACAAATGAGCAATCGTGTGCAATGTGGCCAAATCACATCTTCGGCTGAGGGCATCAGCGACTCTGTTCGCGGCTCCTGGTCTGTAAGCGAATTCCACATCGAACTCTGCCAACAATTCTTGCCATCTAGCTTGTCGGATGTTCAGCTTGGGCTGAGTCAAGAAGTGAGATGTTGCGGTATTGTCAGTCTTGACAACGAACTTCGATCCCAAGAGATAGTGCCTCCATCCCCGCAAGTAATGAACAATAGCTAGAAGTTCCTTCTCTTGTACCGCATAATGATTCTTGGCTCCATTAAAATTTCTGCTCTCGAAAGCCACTGGGTGACCCTCTTGGAGTAGCACCCCCCGAGGGCGTAATCAGATGCATCCGTCTCAACTTCAAAAGGCTTCGTGATATCCGGCAACGCCAAGACCGGCTATTATACCACCGTTTCCTTGAGCTTCTCAAAGGCCCTCTTCTTGTCGATAGACCACTCCCACTTATTATCCTTCTTCAGCAAATCAGTGAGCAGGGCAGCAATTTTCGAGTACGCTCGGATGAATCTTCGATAGTAGTTTGCGAGCCCCAAGAAAGAGCGGAGCTCAGACACACTCTTTGGGATTCCCCAGTCCTTGATAGCGGCAATTTTCTTCGGATCCATCTTCAGTTTGCCTTTGCCCACTATGTGACTAAGGAAATTCACTCCGGGTTTGGCAAATTCACATTTTTCTCTTTTCACGAATAAGTGGTTCTCTCGTAGCTTCGCGAAAACCAACTCCAAGTGTTTTACGTGTTAAGTCAATGAGCGACTATATACAACGATATCGTCCAGATATACCACCACGAATTTGTCCAGGTACTCGTGGAAAACATGGTTCATCAACGTACAAAACGTTGCAGGTGCGTTCCTCAAGCCAAAGGGCATGACCAACCATTCGAAAGACACATACCTCGTCACACAAGCAGTCTTCGGCTCATTTCCTTCGGCAATTCGAACTTGATGATAACCAGATCTCAGGTCGAGCTTGGTGAAGTATACAACGCCTTGTAATTGGGCGAAAAAATACGCCACCAATGGGATGGGGTAGCGGTTCCTCACCGTCAGCTTGTTCAGAGACCATTAGTCGATACACAATCTCAGACTACCATCCTGTTTCTTCTGGAAGAGCATAGGGGCTCCATATGGAGCTTTGGAAGGTCGTATCGATCCCGAGCGAATCAGATCGTCTAGTTGTCTTCGTAGTTCCGCAAGTTCGGGAGGCGCCATCCGATATGGCCCTCGAGCAGGAGGTCTTGTGCCCGGGATTAATTCAATTTGATGGTCTACCAAACGTCGGGGTGGAAGACTCATAGGTAACTGATCAGGCATCAAGTCCTTATTGTCTCCTATCACCTTCTCTACTTGTGGTTCCAAGCATTCAGCAAGTGTGTCTTCTTTCATGGACACGGTACACAAGTATGTAGGCTCTCCTTTTTGAAGTCCCCTCTTCAACTGCATTGCCGAGAGGAGTGGCCCCTTTTGCTTTCGGTCAGCTTTAACAACTTTCACAAGATAGGGTTTTGATCCTACCATTATTAAAGACCCATTGCGGGGAATCAGAAAGGTTGGGGTTCGCTTCAGAAAATCCATGTCGAGGACGATCTTGAAGTCATCCATCGGGATGCTGGTGAAGTCGAGCTTTCCCGTCCATTCGCCCATCTTAATCACCACTTCTCTAGCGACACCCTGAATCGGCAAGGCCTTGGAATTAACAGCTTTCATGCTTCCTCCTTCTCGGTTCAACTTCATTCCGAGTCTCTTTGCTTCGTCGGGGGTGAAGAAATTATGGGAGGCCCCTGTATCTATCATATCTCGAGTAGCCTTCCCATTGACACTTATCTTCATGTACATCAGTTCCGTGGACTTGGTCTCGGAGCGCTCAACGCCCATGCCCATTGAGCGCTCAACGCCCATGCCCATTAAGCACATCATGTGGACTGCTCCCATTCGAGCCATTTCTCCTTGCTCACTGGCCTCATCATCATCTCACCCCTCTGCATCCTGGTCTATCCCCTCGGGATTCTGTTCTACCGACATCTTGGATAAATTCTTCTTGAGGGTGTTGAACTCCCCCTGGTGAGGGCACTCGGACATTCGATGCGATCCTTTACAAAGGAAGCACGTGAACGGCTTCTTAGCAGTCGACGCTTCAGAATTACTACCCTTAGAAGAGGTTGGAGTAGAATTCGCCGGACCCCATCTCCTATTATCACCTCCGGGACGGAACCGACTATTACCCGTAGATGGAGGTCTTGCTTGTGAAGTCGTCCCTCCAAACCTTTGGTTGCTTCCGCCCGTTGCAGCGAATCCCTTCTTCTGGGAGGTTTCGCGCTCCGTGTAATAGTCAACTAGCCTTTCAGCCGCTGTCATCGCAGCCGAGAGGGACTCTGGTCGCTGTCGCATGATTTCTCGCTGAGCCCACTCCTTCAAACCATCAATAAACTGAAACACCTGATCCTTCTCGGTCATGTCCGCTATCTCCAACATACAAGCCAAATACGCTTTCACATAATCACGAATCGAGCCTGTATGTTTCAAGTTCTTTAATTTCCTTCGACCTAGGAAATCGGTGTTCTCCGGGTAGAATTGCTCCTTGAAGAGTCACTTGAAATCGTCCCATGACTCTAGCCTAATGGTCCCTGCCTCGATCACGGCATGTTTCGAGCGCCACCATTGTTTAGCGTCATCCGTTAGGTACATAATCGTCGTGCTAACCTTTAGACGTTCGTCGAGCGCGCTCACTCGGAAGTATTGTTCCATGTCGAAGATGAAGTTATCGACTTCTTTCGAATCTCTCGCCCCACTATACTTGAGGGGTGTAGGCGGCTTCACCTTAGGAGTTCCACCAAAACTCCCGTCCGCGACCATTTTCGTCAAGGTATTGCACATGTTCTCGAGTAGTTGCTCGATTTTTTAAAAAGATAACCCACATTCGAGTTATACTCTTTCGGAATTGCCTCTTCGACGGCCACAAGGCGGCTATCGTGCCTATTTATGGACTCGTCTACGGCCTCGAAGCGGGCATCATGCCCCTTTACCGTCTCATCAACTACTTGGTGAGTACTCTCCAAACTCACAATGATAGCCTCCAAGGATGGAATTTTCTCGTCCATCAATCTCTCTAAAGCCGCCACTCTGGCCTTAGTGTCACTTTTGTTCCCACTCGGATCTACCGCCTTTGATGCCATCGTATACAGCAGCCCATCAAGAAGACCGGGCTCTGATACCAAATGTCACGGTCTGAAACTTTTGAGTCGGGGCGTGACGCGCACCTTTGTCTACACTCGACAAGAATGCAAGCGAAAGCGTCAAGCACTAGTGTTTGTCAAGCACTAGTGCATTCGTAATCGGTCTCGCATTGTGGGTGTCGGAATCTTAGTCTCGATCGACACACACGGGATTGTTAGTGAAGTGAAGGCAAGAGTCGTTCACAAGAAAGCAACAACAAGCAATAAGAAGGCAACTTGGTAGGAAGTAGATTTTTGATTGACTAGTACTACCTAAAGAGGGAAATTTGATAGTTACATCCGGGTAGCAGGAAACATTGAAAGTGTAGAATAGCGATATACCTATTTATGGAAAGAAAAGCTATGCTAACTATGCTAAACTAGCAAAGTATTTACTAAAAATATACAAGAGGAAATGAAACTACATAGCATAAATAAACCTAAGGGTTCGAAGTGTGCGGATCGTCACACATAGACTATTCTCATTCCAATCACCATAAATTAGTTGGCTTGCATAAATAATTAAAGTCAAATAATTAAAGTTAAATAGTTAAAGTCAAATACGGAGTATAACATAATTACTCAGCAAGATACGATAAATTAGGACAGAATAATAAGAAGTCGGTAACATTGGGAATTAACTGTCATTTGTTTAAAAAGGGTGCAATAAAAAGTTGTGTGATGGGCGAAAGCTTGGTTAAAAAGACATCTCAGAGTCAAGACCTAACAAATAAACGCGGAGGTGCTGAATTTCATGTGGGATGCTTCAAAATCCTTGTGTCTTACTCAACTCAAATCAAGACTAAATTGAATGGTTAATACCAAATGAATGACACAGTAAATTAAATTGCACAATCATATAGTGACGGCCAGTGATTTAAGTTCAAGCACCACATCAACATCCAAATAAGAAGCAGGAATTGCATTCCTTAGCCAACATTGAAACAGAGAAAGCAAGAAAAAGGAAGAGCCATACAACAGCTAAATAACACAAATTCCCTCTCTTCTGCAGCCACAATGCAAGGTTGCAGACTATTACAATCAACAACAGAATAAAGAACATCAAAGCCAAACAACGCCAATAATATGCTAGAAGAACGAGTAGCAATGGACATATCCATTGTTTACCAGCAGAGGTTTTCTTATTCATGGGAAAGACGTTAAATCCTCGGTATTAACAATATTCACCAAATATCTCAAACAAGCAATGCAATCAATTAGCTCCTCAAATCAAGCTATTAGAATTATCTTCTATTGTAAATAGAGGAAAATATTATCTACTATCCTATTATGTAACAGGATCCTTATATTAGCCTTATTTAGCTTACTCCCTTCAACTATATATACTTTACATTCTCTACATTGTAATACACATTTAATACATACAACTTCCTCATCTTATATGGTATCGAGACGCCAAAAACGATCCCTAAAAACACCCTCTACCAGCCGCCTCTGTCCACGCTCACCCTCGTTCAAACACCCTAAAATAACCACAATCAAACCCCTTCAACCTCCCGTCACCATGACCCAAACCGAAAACAATGTTCCCAACCCTCACGATGCCACCTCTCCTCTCACCTCACTCAATTTAAACCATTGTGTGAAACTTACCTCGGCTAACTACACGTCATGGAGATTCCAAATGACTCATCTCCTATTCGGATTCAGCCTTTTGGGATTTCTTGACGGTACCAATCCACCACCATCAAAGACAATCGTCTCTGACGACAAAACAGAACGCGCAACCCCGCATATTTCACGTGGCTCAAGCAATATGGTCTCATCTTGTGTACCCTAATGGGTACCTTATCAACCACCATTCAAGCATTAATCATCCGCGCAACCACCTCAAAAGAGGCGTGGGACATTGTCGCTCAAACCTATGTAAACCCGTCCCGCACCCACATCTTACAAATAAAAGACCGCCTCGATTCAATCATAAAAACCGCTAACCAATCAATCACCGAGTATATGCACGCCATTAACGCGTGTATCGACCAGTTGGCATTAATGGGTAAGGTTTTGGATCCAGAAGATGTCGTATTCAAAGTCCTTAAAGGTCTCGATTATAACCTATTCAAACCCGTAATCGATGCTGTTCGCGCCCGAGACACTCCAATTTCGTTTGAAGCACTTCACGAGAAGTTACTTCAACACGAACTTCTCATTAAGCAAAACCCGACAACCGATCCTTTTCAAGCCACTGTCAATCTCAACTTTCGCCACAACAACCAGTACCGCAACAACCACCGTCACAACAACAATTCCACCCCTGCCTATACACCCTCTCCTGGAAATACACCCGCCTCGACCAACCCAAATCCCCGGCCCTTCAAGGGTCACTGCCAATGGTGCAGGAAAGTCGGCCATGTTATAGCCGACTGCCTTTTATTTCGCAAGTTATTTCCTACCATCGTTTTCCCTGCACCTCCTACCCGACAACACCAGTTCGTACCCCAGGCCCACACCGCCGCAACCCATAATTCAACCGCCCAAAACCCAAATTACCCCCTTGACAGCGGCGCCTCGAATCATGTCACATACGACCTTGAAACGCTCTCTCTTCACTCGCCATATCTTGGCTCGGACGACCTGCTTATTGGGGATGGCTCCGCGCTCAATATTGCCAATATAGGTTCAACCACTTTACCTTTCTCTTCAATTAAACTGTCTAATGTCTTACATGTTCCGAAAATTTCTCGAAATATTATCTCCATTTCGCAATGATGCAAAGAAAATAATGCTTATGTTGTGTTTTCCTCTTCTAATTTTTTTGTTAAGGCAATAACGACGGGAGAAACCCTTCTCTAGGGCCAAGCTAAGAATGGAATTTACGAATTGAGTCCGTCGCAACCAACTGTCTACTCTACAACGAAAGACTCAACCTCGATATTATGGCATCATAGATTATGCCAACCAACCTTTGATGTTATGAATATTATCAATAAACATTTGCATTTTAATATGTCTCGTTTTTCTTACTGTGAATCGTGCCATATTAGCAAAAGGAAGAAACTTCCGTTTGCAATCTCGTCATTCAAAACCACATCACCACTAGAATTAATTTACTCCGACTTATGGACTAGCCCTGTTATTCTCGCGAAAAATATGAATATTACGTAGTTTTTGTCGACCACTTTAGTAAATATATCTGGCTTTTTCCACTAAAACAAAAATCCGAAACAACCCAAGTATTTATTTGGTTTAAAGCATTAGTGGAAATTTTTTTTAACAAACCCATCCGTCAATTTTTCTCGGACAATGGAGGCGAATTTCAGAAATTAAACCCAACCCTACTCGACAATGGTATAAGTCATTTCTGTAACACCCCCATACTCCAAGTGCCTTACCAGGACCACTCAGGTATGAAGACATTACCATCTCGGTTACCTGAGGCAATGATAATCAAATAACAATGAAGAAACAACGTTTAAATATAAATACTTAGCGAAGAGTTACAATTCTCAAAACCAAACCAAAAGTACGATACATGTTCTCAAACTGACTGTTCTAACTAAAATGTAAATAACTAATAAGCTACAGCGGAAGACTCCTATCATCATGTCGTGGCAATCCCAGCTATCCCAGTACTCATCTCAATACCTACTCAATATCTGCTCACCATCCCCGAATGGATCACCGCAGGTTTACAAAACAACACCGGGGTCAGTACTAATCACACAATTCAATATATACTAACAATAAAATAAATGAGACAGACTTAATCACACACACACAATCACGCCAAATCCAATCATCTCTATCACCGATCGTCCCTTTGGACCACCGCCCGATGGGGGACCGCAGCCGTACCCACCAAATCCCCGCTCCACATAGTGAGCGATAACCCCTGTCCATTAATGTGCACATCCCTTTCGTGGCGGGTTCCACGTATAGGCGAAACTAGGGCGTGAAGTCACTCCCGCAAGTGACCCCACTCAGCCGAGGCCACGCCTCACGAACCATAGACAACGATCACAACCACAATCACAATACAATTACTATATCAAACAACCAAACACAACACATCAACCAATATCCCATTATGGGACTAATACTGAGTAGGAAATCCTACCTGGTAAGCACACAATCGACGGCGGTCTCATCTTTGAATCAAAAGGCTTCCTCTATGAACCCTCCTCCTATCATACAACATATAAAGGCTACCAAATCACATACTACACATAAACCCCCAAATCTCTAAATTAGGGTTTAACCAAATCAAAGAAAAGACAATAAAAAGGGTACATAGATCTTACCCTCGACGCAAGGAACTCAACGGTATAATCAACGCTAAGAACTGACCTTCCAAACTCCGGGTATTGCTAATAATGCGATTAGGATGAAGAACTTTCTTGCTTTCTCTCTTAAACAGTAATTTAGGTTTTGTAAAAGTGATTTAGAATAATGACGACAAAGGTTATATTCCTTAATCGCATAATTAACAAAACCCGAGAAAACTCCCCGTAAAACCGGCTACTCGATCGAGTACCCGAGGTACTCGATCGAGTACCCCCTTACTCGATCGAGTGCCCCAGCTACTCGATCGAGTACCCAACAGGTCAGAAACTTTTCTAAAACGCAACTTACCCTTACTCGACAGAGTAAGGCCTACTCGATAGAGTACCCCAAGACTTATAAATACGGAGTATTACGGTCTTCTCTCCTTAAAAGGAACTTCGTCCCCGAAGTTCAAACCACTACTAAACAAAGGTACTCCCATAACATTCCCGACTCAACAATCAAACAAAATTCAACATAAAACGTGTTACCAACCCAACTCATCCCGACACACATACCGACACAACATACAAAAAGGGTATGAAACTCTTAAAAACTGTTCGCGATCATCTCCTACCCTCCTAAAAGAAACAAGGTTACGTCCCCGTAACCATACATACCTGATCAAAAAGGAAAGGGTAACGCTCTTTCATAGCCTCCTCTGGCTCCCATGTAGCTTCCTCGGTCTCGTGGTTAGACCAAAGGATCTTGAGCAGAACTGTCTCACCACTCCTAGTCTTCCTAACCTTTCGGTCAAGAATCTGCTTAGGCACCTCAAGATATGATAAGGACTCATCTAGCTCTAAGCTCTCTGCCTCTAACACATGTGACGGGTCACTCACATACTTCCTCAGCTGCGATACATGAAACACATTATGCACTCTCTCTAATGCAGCTGGTAAAGCCAGACGATATGAAACTTCCCCAACTCGCTCTAAGATCTCATAAGGCCCGATAAACTTCTGACTTAACTTGCCTTTCTTCCCAAATCTCATAACCCCACGCATAGGAGACACTTTCAAAAGAACTTTGTCCCCCCATTTAAAACTCTATGTCCCGGTGATGTAGATCTGCATAACTCTTTTGCCTATCCTAAGCTGCCCTCATCCGTTCCCTGATCATCTTAATCTGTTCCACCATTTCATGCACCATCTCTGGTCCTAAAACCACTGCCTCAGCACTATCATCCCAACAGATTGGACTCCTACATCTCCTCCCGTATAAAACCTCAAACGGTGCCATACCAATACTAGTGTGATAGCTGTTATTATAAAAAAATTATATCAAGTCCAACCTCTGTTCCCAGCTACCACCAAAATCCATCACACAAGCTCGCAACATATCCTCAAGAGTCTTGATTGTTCTCTCAGTCTGCCCGTCTGTCGCAGGATGAAATGCTGTACTCATCTTCAAAGTTGTTCCCAACGATTCCTGCAACTCTTTCCAAAACCTCGATATAAACCTCGCATCTCTGAGACACTATGTCCTTAGGGACTCCATGTAACTTAAGCACGTTCTTTCGATAGGCCATAGCCAATTGTGCCTTAGTCCATGTATCTTTCATTGGAACAAAGTGAGCTGACTTGGTTAGTCGATCCACTATTACCCAAATCATGTTGTTACCTTGTTGACTCTTTGGCAAACCCACAATGAAATCCATGGAAATGGATTCCCACTTCCACTCGGTACCTCTAAAGATCGAATCTTACCTTGTGGTCGTCGTTGTTCCCCTTTAACTCTCTCGCATGTCAAACAACGGACACAAATTCATTGTCTCTTTCTTCATCCCGAGTGCCACCAAAACGTTTTCTTCAAATCCTTGTACAGTTTGTCACCACCGGATGTCGAGTATGGTGTGTACAATGCGCCTCTGTCATGATAGTCTTTTTCAACTCCTCATCATTAGGAACACACCACCTACCATCGAACCTCAAACTACCATCAGTATGAATAGAAAACCGGGACACTGTCCCTTTCTCTACTCCAGCTCTCCACTCCACCATCTTAGGGTCCAACGCCTGCTTACCTCGAATATCATCATAAAACTCAAGTGATCTTTGTCATATCACCCATGGCATCTCCTTTCGCATCATATGGATCCCAAAGCTCGCTACCTCATCTCTCAGCCTCATCAAAGATAGAATTTGTACACGAGAGAATGTACACTCTTCCTACTCAAAGCATCAGCTACAACATTGGCCTTCCCTTCATGGTAGATAATTTCTATGTCATAATCGCCAATCAGCTCCATCCACCTCCTCTGTCTCATGTTCAACTCCTTCTGAGTGAAGATGTACTTGAGACTCTTGTGATCAGAAAATACCTTAAAGATTGCTCCATAAAGGTAATGTCTCCAAATCTTGAGATCAAACACCACAGCCCCCAACTCCAGATCATGAGTAGGGTAGTTCTCCTCATAAGGCTTCAATTGCCTAGAAGCATAGGCAATCACTTTACCATTCTGCATCAACACACATCCCAACCCATTCTTCGAGGCATCTGTATAAACCTCAAAGTTCTCGGTCCCTTCAGGCAATGCTAAGACAGGAGCTGTGGTCAAATGCTCCTTTAATGTTTGGAACGCCGTCTCACAACTCTCATCCCAACGAAACCTGTTCTCTTTCCTCATCAACGCTGTCATAGGTTTAGCTATCTTGGAAAAATCTTTTACGAACCGTCTGTAGTATCCAGCTAAACCCAAGAAACTCCTAACCTCAGCAACATTCTTCGGTGCTTCCCACTTTGTCACTGCCTCAATCTTCGCCGGGTCCACAGCTACCCCATCTTTAGAGATCACATGCCCCAGAAAAGCAACTTTCTCTAACCAGAACTCACACTTGGATAGCTTAGCATACAACTTATGGTCCCTCAAAGTTTGCAACACGATCCTTAGATGCTCATCATGATCCTCCCTAGTCTTGGAGTAGATTAAGATGTCATCGATAAATACCACTACAAACTGGTCCAAGAACTGTCTGAAGATTCTATTCATCAAATCCATAAACACTGCCGGTGCATTAGACAACCCAAACGGCATCACCACATACTCATAATGGCCATACCTCGACGTGAAAGCTGTCTTTGGTATGTCCACCTCTCTAATCTTCACCTGATGGTACCCCGACCTCAAATCAATCTTAGAAAAGACTGATGCACCACTCAACTGATCAAACAGGTCATCCATCCTTGGCAAAGGATACTTGTTCTTTATCGTCACTCGGTTCAGCTCCCTGTAATCTATGCATAACCTCAAACTCCCATCTTTCTTCTTCACGAAAAGAACTGGTGCTCCCCACGGCGATACACTTGGTCTAATGTATCCCTTCTCTATCAAATCATCCAACTGCTTCCTAAGCTCCTCCATCTCCTTAGGACCCATACGGTACGGTGCCTTAGAGATTGGCCCCGTCCCTGGTTTCAACTCAACGGTGAAATCTATCTCCCTCTTTGGTGGCAACCCCGGAATCTCGTCAGGAAAAACATCGGCAAACTCCCCCACCACTGGTATCGCATCAAATGTCGGACTCTCTATCCGGTCATCTCTCACATGGCACAAGATGAAAGGACATCCCTTCCTCAGATAAGACTTCAAGGTGACAGCTGCAATCAACTTAACTTTGGGTTTGACTAGAAACCCACGATAAGACACACTAACACCCTTAGGACCCCTTAAAGACACTTTCTTTTGATGACAGTCTATCTTAGCTTTATACTTTCCTAACCAATCCATCCCGACTATCATCTCAAAACCGTCAAAAGGAAACTCTAGCAAGTCTACAGGTAGATCCACTTGCCCAACTATCATAGATACATCTCTAAACAACCTCCCACATGATACAGACTCACCCGAAGGTATAAAAACTTGCTCACTAACAAACTCATATACCCTCAAACCCAACCGCTTAACATGACTCGAAGATACAAACGACTGAGAAGCCCCCGAATCAAACAAAACAAAGGTATGAACGCCATTAACAAGAAAAGTACCGGTGATAACGTGAGCATCCTCCTCAGCTGCTTTCTTCTCCATCATGAATAACTTTCCTTTGGTCTTCGTCCACCTCCCCGGACAAGATCTGGCTGAGGTGGTCGGCTTAGCACCCGACCCTTGATTTTTGTTGTTGTTCGTCGGTGGTTTCTGATAAGAATTACCGCCGTTGCGGTTGCCTCCACTCTGGTAACTCTGACTTCCCCGGTTTGGCCATGATCCAGCCGGTCTGTTGCTCGCATAGCTCTGCGCAGGTCTCTGGAAAGATCCCGGTGCACTTGTGCACTCATGTCTCTTGTGGCCTACACCACCACAGCTATAGCAGGTCACACCCCAACTACCACTAACACTTCCACGGCCACGCCCAAAGGAAGCCCCAGCACTGAACCCTGATCCAGAAGAAAACCCCTTAGACTGATTGTGGTTGCCTTTCTTGTGATTAGATTGGCCACCACCCTCGCTCTCCGACTTCCTCTTCTCACCACCTGACCTCTCCTGAGCCATCTCCACCAACCTCTCAGCTCTCCCAGCCCTCTCATAGGCTTCCTTAACATCAGTAAGGACTCCCACGGGTAACTTATCCATAATCTTAGGGGTCAACCCTCTCTCAAACCTTAATGCCAAATTCTCCTCACTCAAACCCATGTCCTCAGCATACCTAGACTTATCATTGAACTGCATGTAGTACTCAGCCACAGACATCTCAGCGGTCATCTTAAAACTGTCAAACTCCTCTCTCAACTTACTCCTCACATGCTCCGGTACAAACTCCTTTCTCACAGCCCTACGAAACTCCTCCCAAGGTATAGCAGGTAAGCCTTGGTTTGTATATATCTCCTTAGCACTCACTTTCACTGTATCCCACCACTTGCCAGCTGCCTCCCTCAGATAGAACGCAGCCTGTTCCACTCTCATCTCATCAGGACAGTGAACCAAATCTAGTATGTTCTCCATCTCTCTAAGCCAACTATCGAGAAGGTTAGGCTCCCCAACTCCCTTATACTCTTTCGGGTTAAACCTCGCTATATAGAGGCTGATTTTAGAATGATCAACCTCCTTCTCCTTATCCTTATCCTTATCTTTTCCCATAGTCTTTAAAGCCTCAGTGAGGGCATCCTGATGCTCCAACATCTTAACGATGTCATCTATGTTCATAAGCTCAGCTCTCGCATACAAAGCAGTCTTCTTGGGCGGCATCTTGAAACTATATATAAGAAAGGGTAGAAATAAACACACGTACTAAACCTCAAAAACACGAAAACACACTGCCCAGAACCTACTCGATCGAGTTCCCACACACACTCGATCGAGTAACAAGCTACTCGATCGAGTGCCCAACATACTCGATCGAGTACCCAAACATCAGACCCCAAACAGACCTTCTGATCTCTAACATACTCGATCGAGTAACTAGGCTACTCGATCGAGTGACCCCCTACTCGATCGAGTGCCCCAGGTACTCGATTGAGTGCCCAAAAACACGATTCTGGACTCGAAATCATCAAAAACCCACCCGATCAAGTCAGTCCCACTCGATCGAGTCATGCTAACTCAGAAACGCTACCCGCATGGTATATCATATGCTAACATGCTAAAAACTTTATAAACTACATATTATATCATAACTAAGCATATAATGCTACGCATCCTTTCGTACGATCTACGAGATCACTATATCATGTGATTAAATGCCACCTTATAAACATCCAACATGTTATCACTCCAACAACAAGTCTACATATTTCATTAACCTTTCTTTCACATTCTCAACCTTCTACTTCAAACATCCAACAATTAACACATTTCATCACATTCTTACACAAGTTAACCAAACACACATACGACTCGACAAACACTCCCCCCCATGTGACCGGTTCAAAATTGTAGGGTGACTTCGCGACTTTAGGACGTCTCCCAAGCCTTTGCATTAGCTCCTACAACTTTTACCCCGGGTTCATTTTAATTGACTCCCTATGTTCATTAGGTTCATTGGTTACAGGTTTCAGGATCATTGCTCTGATACCATTTGTAACACCCCCATACTCCAAGTGCCTTACCAGGACCACTCAGGTATGAAGACAATACCATCTCGGTTACCCGAGGCAATGATAATCAAATAACAATAAAGAAACAACGTTTAAATATAAATACTTAGCGAAGAGTTACAATTCTCAAAACCAAACCAAAAGTACGATACATGTTCTCAAACTGACTGTTCTAACTGAAATGTAAATAACTAATAAGCTACAGCGGAAGACTCCTATCATCAGGTCGTGGCAATCCCAGCTATCCCAGTACTCATCTCAATACTGCCAAGATTCGCTCACCATCCCCGAATGGATCACCGCAGTTTACAAAACAACACCGGGGTCAGTACTAATCACACAATTCAATATATACTAACAATAAGATAAAAGCATGACTTAATCACACACACACAATCACGCCAAATCCAATCATCTCTATCATCGACCGTCCACTTTGGACCACGCCGATGGGGACCGCATCCGTACCCACCAAATCCCCGCTCCACATAGTGAGCGATAACCCTGTCCATTAATGTGCACATCCCTTCGGTGGCGGGTTCCACGAGTAAGGCGAAACTAGGCGTGAAGTCACTCCCCGCAAGTGACCCCACTCGGCCGAGGCCACGCCTCACGAACCATAGACAACGATCACAACCACAATCACAATACAATTACTATATCAAACAACCAAACACAACACATCAACCAATATCCCATTATGGGACTAATGCGAGTAGGAAATCCTACAGTAAGCACACAATCGACGGTCTCTCTTCTTTGAATCAAAAGGCTTCCTCTATGAACCCTCCTCCTATCATACAACATATAAAGGCTACCAAATCACATACTACACATAAACCCCCAAATCTCTAAATTAGGGTTTAACCAAATCAAAGAAAAGACAATAAAAAGGGTACATAGATCTTACCCTCGACGCAAGGAACTCAACGGTATAATCAACGCTAAGAACTGACCTTCCAAACTCCGGGTATTGCTAATAATGCGATTAGGATGAAGAACTTGCTTGCTTTCTCTCTTAAACAGTAATTTAGGTTTTGTAAAAGTGATTTAGAATAATGACGACAAAGCTTATATACCTTAATCGCATAATTAACAAAACCCGAGAAAACTCCCCGTAAAACCGGCTACTCGATCGAGTACCCGAGGTACTCGATCGAGTACCCCCTTACTCGATCGAGTGCCCCAGCTACTCGATCGAGTGCCCCAGCTACTCGATCGAGTACCCAACAGGTCAGAAACTTTTCTAAAACGCAACTTACCCTTACTCGACAGAGTAAGGCCTACTCGATAGAGTACCCCAAGACTTATAAATACGGAGTATTACAATTTCACCTCTCCACCTCATACCCCAGAACATAATGGGTATGCTGAAAAAAGACACCGTCACATTGTTGAAACGGGTCTAGCACTTCTATCTCGTGCCGGTCTCCCTACAATCCTTTGGCCGTTTGCCTTTAGTACGGCGACTTATCTTATTAATCGTCTTCCTACTGATACATCAACGGCCATACACCTTACTCAAAATTGCGTAATTTACAACCCGATTATACTAAGTAACATAATTTCGGGTGTCTTTGTTATCCATGGTTACGACCATATACAAAGCACAAACTTGAATATTGCTCCGTCCCATGTATATTTGTTGGTTATTCACTCACACAAAGTGCCTTTCACTGCCTAGAACCCAAAACCAACCAATTATATACTTCGAGACATGCTAAATTCGTTGAAGACGAATTTCCATACGCTTGCCTTCTCAAAACCACGCCTCCTTTATCACCTCACACCAATCCTGATGATTGGTACAACCTAATCATTCCTGTTCTATCATCGACTACACCGACACTACCCTCCACCATGCCACCAACTCCCTCACAGCAACCTCCAATCCAAACTCGTCATCCTATTAATAAAATTTATACTAGACGACAACCCACTTCGTCCTCCACCACGTCCCCATCCTCACAACTTGAACCTACCACTATTGACCCCACACCGAGTCCCTCCACTTCTCCTGACTCTTCTCTGCCAGACCCGTCCTCCATGCTTCATGATTATATTCCAGGCTGAGCACATCCTCCTTACCTCCCGCTCGCAACGTTGTAACTAGACTTGACAATAATATATGCAAACCAACCCGAAATATGCCAATCTCGCTCATGCTTTCGCTACTACCAATTCACTACCAACTACGGTGAAAAAAGCTTTAATTTTAACTCAATGGAGAACCACTATGCAAGATGAATTCCAAGCCTTAGAACGAAATCAAACATGGACATTAGTCCCTAAACAATCGTCTCAAAATATAATAGTATGTAAGTGGGTATATCGGATTAAATACAATCCCGATGGTTCCCTCAAACAACACAAAGCACGACTAGTAGCAAAAGGATTTCACCAACGTCCCGGAATTGATTACACCGAAACTTTCAGTCCAGTTGTAAAACAAACAACGGTAAGCTTAATCCTTTCACTAGCATTCACCAAATCTTGGTCTTTACGTTAATTAGATGTCAATAATGCCTTTTTACAAGGGACCTTGACTGATAATGTATATATGGTTCAACCTCAAGGATTCGTCGACGAATCAAAACCTCACCACGTTTGCAAATTAAACAAAGTCATTTACGGCCAAAAACAAGCTCCTCGAGCCTGGTATACTGAACTCACAACATATCTTGTCACCTATGGCTTCCGACAATCTATTTTGGACTCATCATTGTTTATTCTTAACACCAAAACTACGTGTATCTTTATGCTCGTATATGTTGACGACCTTATTATTACTGGTCCTAACCAAAACCATCTACAACACTTTGTCACCACCTGATCTAAACGATTTTCATTGAAAGACCTTGGGTCGCTATCATATTTTCTTGGGATCGAGGTCACCCATAATGCTTATGGACTCTACCTTAATCAATCAAAATATGTCCATGATCTACTTGTTAAATACAAGATGTCAGATGTTAAATCAAATACAACACCTATGGCCACCGAAACACACCTTATATGTGAGGACAACAACCTTATCCAAGACCAATCCGACTATCGAGCAATAGTAGGGAACTTACAATACCTCTCCCTCACAAGACCGGACATAGCCTTCACTGTCAACCGCTTAGCTCAATTTCTACATCATCCTACTTCCACACACTGGCTAGCTCTAAAGCGCCTCCTCTGCTATCTCCAAGGGACTCAAAAATACGGGATTAAACTCTACGTTCACTACTCCACTTTGCCTATATGCGTTCTGTGACGCTGACTTTGCCGGCGACAAAGACAACTACGTATCAACCACCGGCTACATTATTTACCTCGGACGTAATCCCATCTTATGGTCCTCTAAGAAGCAACGCAGCCTTGCTCTTTCCACAACTGAAGCTGAATTTCGTGCTCTTGCTGCAGTCACTACCGAGACTCTATGGCTTCGTAACCTACTCACTGAACTCAACATAGCCATCACCAAACCACCGGCTCTATACTGTGATAACATGTCTGCTACACTCTATGCCAATAACCCGATGTTTCACTCGAGAATGAAGCATATGGCGCTTTCCTTCCACTTCGTTCGGGGGCATCTTCCCCTAGGCCACATACGTGTTCAACATATTGCAAGCAAAGATCAACTGGCCGATGCTCTCACCAAGCCGTTACATAAAATCCGCTTTCATGAACTACGAGACAAGATTGGACTCCTTGCTCCATCTTGCGGGGGCGTATTAACAATATTCACCAAATATCTCAAACAAGCAATGCAAACAATTAGCTCCTCAAATCAAGCTATTACAATTATCTTCTACTGTAAATAGAGGAACATATTATCTACTATCCTATTATGTAAAAGGCTCCTTATATTAGACTTATTTAGCTTCCTCCCTTCAACTATATATACTGTACATTCTCTACATTGTAATACACATTCAATACATACAACTTCCTCATCTTATACTCGCTTCCATATCCTCTGCAGTCTGCACATCAACAAGCTTTCTGAATACCTTTCAATCCTACATTATGGCTCAGAGATTTTCCAAGTTCCTGTATTTGGCAAGAAGCGATATTATAGGACTTCGTCCCACATATAAACCATCTATCATCATCATCATTCTCATAATAGAATGTCGATGCATACCTCCAGGATCCAAATAATTTTTAAACCGTCACAATTTGGATGTCTAGAAAACCTTGAAGTCAACACCTTCTTTTAACATTCAAAAGAAATACTGAAAATCGCTACCGAGTTCCCAAGAAGGGACAAAAACCTTGAGGCTCTTACTTTAACCGACGCCTGGCAGTTCCAAGTAGGTGAACGTCTCAGTATCAAAGTCAAAAGGAAACAAATTGAGTTGATTCATATAAAAAACGGGAATAAGTACCACCCCCATATCACCATATGGACCTTTTCCAAACCAATGAGCTGCCCCTTGACAGAGATCGTAATTGATTGAACATAATAAAACTGATGAAACATACTCTCAAAGTACCATTTTCTTAATAAAACTGATTGAACACTTCCTTGCCAAACACAATGTCTTTTTGGTTTCCAGGGGATAATACTTCCATGTCTACCTCAACAACAAGACCTACACCTTCCGGAACTGCGCTTGCTGACTTCGACAATGGAACAACCATATCATTGTCTAGTTCTACAAATTCCGACTGCGGCTTATATAAAAGCATACTTCGGCAATATTTCTTCTCATACGTCGTGGTGTAGGTGTGATTGTTATAAGTAGCAACGACTAATCCACACAATCTAACAGGAAGAAATAAAGAATAATGGTTCTGGTGGTTCGAGAATAACGTGATTTCCACTTTCGCTTGGCATGCACTCTCGAAGATAATGTAATGTAACAAAGCATAACCATGAGCTCCCTGGATATATGAGCAGACTCTTTTACCCAATGGAAAGAGACGACAGGGCTTCAGCACGAGTGACGTGTACCTGAACCAGATTGAATCGCTACTGCACAATTCCTTGACATTCAATGGATCTGTGAAAGAGATATATAAATGGAAATGATAATCGGTATCAATCGCACTATGCTGTTCTATTTAAACAAAACCCTTCCTCTCCTGTGAGAAAGACATTGGATTGTCAAAGCCTCGTTCAAATATAGTCCACTCAGGATGATAAATACAATCGTTAATTCTTATACTCCCACAGACGGCCGAAACCTCATGATTAGTCCCACCAACATATACAGATAACAACTCGGTCAATACAGCTCCGCAAAATTGCTCACTGTCCGCGACTTGGTCGTTTCCCCTAACGTCTTTTCCTCTAATATCAACTTCTGGAATAATTATAATTTATATCACCATATGGACCTTTTCCAAACCAAATATTCAGACCGAAACTGAACGGGAAACCAATTCGTCACCAACATATAACGTTTAATATACGGATACCAATTAACAAAATGTTATGGAGTACCAATTATATCAAAGGTAAATGGGACTGGACTCTGGAGTACAATTTACGATTTCTCGCATACAATAAGTATCCATCGTAAAGAATATCAAAGGTAAATAAATAAGTGAGATAAAGGGAGTACTTCCGTCGCAGTCAATGAGGCATAAAGAATGATAATTAACAAGTAGTTCACACAGATGGATTAATTAGGTAGGCAAAGTAGGTAACTGCAGAAAATGCTTTGCATAAATGATCATTTTTTATGCCACAAGTAATGACTAGTTTGATGCACACATCTCGAACGCAAGCCATGAGTACCACTGTAAACAACCGTATCAGCTGGCATGCTATATTGCTACCTAATATGGTGATACATGCTCTGGCGCTCTGCATCTGATCCGTCCAAACTGTCAGTGCGGTAATAGAGCCGTCAACTTTAACAGTTAACATCAAAAAACCAATGTGTACAGGACTACAGGAAGCTGAGGATCCAAATTCTATCAACTCTCAAGAGAGACAGAACATCTCAAAAGTTCGATGCTAGAATAATAGAATGTCAAAATAAGTAGCTCCAACATTATGCTACGAATACGAATTCAAGGTAAGTCGCTAATTAAACAGAAAGTGGGATGAGTAGCAATTGACGATATGGTAACTCACATTTTCATGGATCACATTTTGGTTTAGTTTGGTTTATTACTTTATTACACATACGAGTAGATATAAGAGTAGAGAAGTGTTAACACAATGACACCCAATGGCTAAAAGACGCCTTCTGTTTTGTATTAAAACCAAAAGAGCAACAACAATATGTTCAAAAATCAAAATAATCAAACAACAAAGGAAAGAGTAGAAATTGCCATATTCATTCTCTTATTCAAGGGAACGACATCAGATCCTTGGCTCCGTATCCCTTGTATAACAGCAAGCTCTCTGAATACGCTTCCAATTCTAAATACGAGCTCCTCAATTCTACTGGCTGTGGGACTTGACAAGTAGCAATGTTGTAGGAACCTTCCCCACAAATAAGACGGCCACCATCACTCTCACAATACAACACTTTTTCCTTCGAGTACTTAAAGGTGAACGGGCTGAATAAGTTATAACCATTGTTACTTGAAGATCCTGAGAACTGCAGAGTCCACACACCGTTTTCCAGCACCCTTATGCTGGAACTTACCGAAGAAATACTGAAAATCGCTAGTGACTCCCCTCGAAGAAACAAAACCCTCAATGAGTCTTCTTCGTACAAAGCAAAGGGCAGTTCAGAAAAGGTGAATCTTTCTGTATCAAAGTCGAAGGAAACAAAATGAGTTAATTGATTACTCTGCTGCCAAATATCCCCGTGTGGGTTATTTCCGAGCCAGTGTGCGGCTCCTTGAAAGTAAATCGTATTTGATTTACTACTGAAGCCATTATTACCCTTAAACAAACTCTGAAGATAGGAATGGTTAATATTCAGTCCATCATTTCTAACAGTCCATTGTTGATCACTAAGTGTATAAACGGCAACATACATCTTCATAGTCCTATCCCTTGATTTAAATGAGACTGCAACCACTTTATAATCGTTACTTTCAGGGGAGAATCCAAAAATATACATATCCTTACCGATCAAACTGGGGGGAAGTGGATTCGTGGGAAGAATTAGTGATTTGCGAATACAAGGGTTCCACAATCTTAATTCTTCCTTGTAAGAACTGTATCGTTGCACTAGGAGTAATCCATCACAAGCCCCTAAAATGTCGTATTCAAATTCATCCGATATCCTAAAAATGTGATTGGGATTTTTAAGGGTGTCGGTCTGAAGAACTGTCAATGAGCACCCACTCTCTCCCAAGAACCCCAACCTCTCAAGGACAAATAATAATTTATCCTTGTCGCGACGAACACTGCTGTATTTAAGATGCATTGAGACAAAATTAGGGTGGTCGATGATGGAGCACCAAGATTTACATACACGTCTAAATCTCAAAAGGGTTTTCACAGGCAAATTTTGGAGAATTTGAGTCACCACTTCCGGTGGAATATAACTGATTTCAGACATCAGGGGTGAACTTTTGTCTGCTGTTGCGCTGATCGTTTGCAAAGTTTTTGCAATCTAATGGAACAAAGTTTTGTCTTTTTTTTTTTTTTTTTTTTTTTTTTTTTTTTTTTTTTTATCAATTATTCATATGAATTACGTGCATGGATACAAATTGATCAAAGAAGTAATGGTAGATTAGGTGGATTGGAAGTAGGGTTTTATTCAGATGGAAGATGGGCTTACCCAAAACGATACGAAACTGGGTTGTTTGCGTAAACCGGATTTATATTTTCATAACCAGCAACTCAACTCTTTTGTAAAACGTCTTATTCAAATAAGAGATTATATTAAAATAGGAAAGTAAATAAAAGATTTTATCAAAATAGGAAATGTGTTTTAGGCGGTAAACCCTCGTTCTTGCTCACCATTTCATTAGAGACTCTAGTACTTTATTGGGTTGTTTTGAGTGGGATCTTCCCCCTTCCCCCCGTGATGTACCCGTAACTTTCCTTTGTTTATTTATATAATGCTCCTTTCTTCCAAAAAAAAAAAATATGAAAAAAGGCTCAAAAATAAATCTATAGTACGAATTATTACAAAAATCCCCAATATACTAAAAGAATAGGAAAACGTCAAGTTTTACCGCCTAAAACACATTTCCTATTTTGATAAAATCTTTTATTTACTTTCCTATTTTAATATAATCTCTTATTTAAAATTTGTCTCCAAGATTTTCGTAATAAAAATTTCGTTACTTATATGCTAAATCGTAACTAAAAGATATACTAATGAAAATTTATAAATAATTTCATTAATTTTGTTTAAAAATATATACATCTCATGATAATACTCAATCCCCTATTTACTAAATGATTAGGCATTCTCAAAAAATTTCCTTCCAAAAAGCATCTTTCTAAATAGGGTAGCTAATAACAATTATGTATACATTAACTATGTAAGGTAACTAATCATTATAATAATTTATTTCATTAACTTATTATCTTTTCATTTAAATTAATCTCTTCATCAAATTATATTTTTTTGACTAAACTCTAATCTATAATCTTTCAATTAAAATATTTTAATAAAAAAATTGTATCAAACTATGATTTACTAAATATTTTCCTGATTCTATTATTTGAGAATGACTTGATTCATACTATGTATAAAATAAAATTATAAGCCGTTTTCAATCAATTTCGAGACAAAAAAAATGAGAAAATTTATAAATTGGAATCATTAGTTTTGCGGTATAGAAAAATATTATTTACAAAAATACATTTCAACATGCTACCCAATTCTTTTAATTAATTTTCAGTTTCAACTTTTTATTTTTCAAAACAAAATGCAGTTAATAGATCCTACAACCAGTTGTACCAAGTTGTATGCTCTAGAACCCGAGTTATATAATAAAGTTTTCGAGTTTTGTTTTAAAGAAGTCGAGCTATACCATAAAATTTCTGAACTAACTCACTTAAACATAAAAGAAATTAAGTTTAAGAAAGCTCAAAACAATTACACATAAGCTCGATAAGTTATAACTTGGTTGTATGATACTATTGTACCACTGGAGGTATAATGTTATTTGTAAACAAAATGCAATGATGAGAAAAATGAACAACAAATGAGATACCACTTAGTAGAAAAAAAAACAAAAAAAGATTTATAAGCTGTGCATTTAATGCACTGGGTCTAACCTAATTGTTTTGATTAATTTTATAGGTCAATTTTTTCTAAAAATAAAGACTTTATAAATACCGCGCATTTCATTGACGGGATCTAAACTAGTTGTTGAATAAGGCGCTCTCTTAGTATAAGATCAGACCAGCCCATTAAAGATGGGTTGGCCCAAGAAAATACGTTATGTAAATTGCTGGGTATAGTACTTGGTTTTGTTGATTTGTTTTGTATTAACGACCCGTTCATTTTAACTCCGTATCGGTGTAAATTTTCCTAAAACTCGAAAACGTGTCTACTGATTCAATTAGATTTGAATTTTTCATCTTTGATATTTCGAATTAGTTACGTCAATCTTGCTGAGTACTCCAGTGCCTTAAATACCTTCCAAATTAGAGCCGGTAAACTATGATACAACTTGAGAAAACATCAGTTACAATAATGGCACAACATTAAGGGGTCTAGATTGACGTTTATCTATGAATGCATTGATGTAAATGAATCGGCACGAACACTATATGAGATTTAATTGGAACGGGTTTGGGTCAAGCACTCTAAACACGAAACCGCTAAGAATCACTTTTTATTAAAATTATTCTTCAATTATTTTAATTTTCCGTCACATAAGTATATTTACACTCCCAAACATTAATATGACAAGAAAACACGATATAAACCCGAAACAAAATTAACGGGAATGGGATGAGGCTTAAATGACCGACCTATTTATGTATGCAATAGAGTTAACACTAACACAATACTGACACAACAAGGCGAGCGGCATAATGCTCGTACTTTGAGACGGAAACACCAATAACACCAAAAACAACCGAAAAAGATGGAAACTTTGTGACGGAAACACCAATAAAACAGAATGTAAACTCTGAGACGAGGGTTGGCATCCTGTCATGGTCAATAAATTGCCCGGTAAGTCGTGTAGTCGGTACTGTAGCTGTTAATATCGAGCTGAAAGCGACATAGAAATAATCTCACCCGAATTCTACTCGCACAGAGTACTGGCATAACATGAGCGAAAGCAAACGCCACACCTATCCGTCGTTCCCTCCCCTCTCCATTATAAAAACTCAAAACTATGAAAACAAGCTGCTAAGCTCATAAATTCGTAATAGTTCAACCCAAATTACCAAAGTAGTTTGCAGGAAACGAAGCTAACTATATAGCTAGCATAGTAACCAAGTTCAAGGTGTCCGACATAGAAATAGTCGGGGAAAACGCGATATAATCTTTTGTCTAATCATTTGTTTACCTTTGATTATAATACCTCATATTAAACAAATGATGAGATGGAAAGTGTACAATATATTGCAGTCAATTCTCAAGAGTTATTTCATCAAACACCTCATATGCCTTCTCTTTTGCAGCAACTAATCGAAGTTGAAAGAATCGAAACAGTTACAACTTACAACAATATGCAAGTGGAAAGAATCGAAATTGCCATATTCATTATCCATGGGCAGGACTTCCATAAATCATTCATAGGAAGGACACCAGATCCTTGGCTCCGTATCCCTTGTATAACACCAAGCTCTCTGAATACGTTTCCAATTCTATATACTTGCTCTTCGATTTTACTGACTGTCGGACTTGACAAGTAGCAATGTTGTAGGAATTCTTCCCACAAATAAGACGGCCACCATCACTCTCACAGTAGAACACTTTTTCCTTCGAGTACTTAAAGGAGCTGAATACTTCATAACCATCGTCACTCGAAGATCCTGAAAACCGCAGAGTCCACACACCATTTTCCAGCACCCTTATGCTGGAACTTACAGAAGAAATACTGAAAATCGCTAGTGACTCCCCTCGAAGAAACAGAACCCTCGACGAGTCTTCTTCGTATGAAGCAAAGGGCAGTTTCGAAAAGGTGAATTTTTCCGTATCAAAGTCAAAGGAAACAAGATGAGTTGATTGATTACTCCGCTTGTTAATATCCCCATATAAATTATTTCCGATCCAATATGCCGCTCCTTGAAAGTAAATTGTATTTGATTTTCTATTGATATTATTGCCGTTAATCAAACTCTTAAGATACGAACCATCAATATTCAAACCATCATCTCTAAAAGTCCATTGTTGATCACTAAGTGTATAAACTGCGACATTCATCTTCTTAGCTTCGTCACTATCTCCAAATGTGATCGCAACCACTTTATAATCTTTACTAGCACGGGCGAATCCAAAAATATACTTGCCCCTACCGATCAAACCATGGGGAAGTGGGTTCATGGGGAGAATTAATGATTTGCGAATACAAGGGTTAAACAATCTTAATTCTTTCTTGAAACTAGGAGGACCGTATCGTTGAACTAGGAGTAATCCATCACAAGCCCCTAAAATGGAGTAACCAAATACATCTTTTATCCTAAAAATGCGACTTGTTTTTTTAAGGGTGTCGGTTTGAAGAACTGCCAATGAGCACCCTCTATCTCCGAAGTGTCCATACCTCTCAAGGGCGACCAATAATTTATCCTTGTCCCGACGAACATGCGTGTATTTAAGATGCATGGAAACAAAATTAGGGTGGTCAATGATGGAGCACCATGATTTACAGACGCATTTGAATCTTATCAGGGTTTCCACAGGCAAATTTGCGAGAATTTGAGTCACCAATTCCGGTGGAATATAACTGAATTCTGACATCATGTGTCTCCTGGGAATTACGTATATAGATAAATTTTATTTTTATTTTTTTTGGTAGAGATATAGATACAAATTAATCAAAGCTAAGCCAAATTAAAGGAAGATGATGATGATGATGGAGAAAAAAAAAGGGAGATTAGGTCGATTGAAATTAGGGTTTTATTTAAATGGATGCTGGGCTTGCCCAAAACGTTACAAATTGGGTTGTTTGTGTAAACCAGGTTTTTATTTACATAACTAGCAACATTCTTGAAAAAAAACGTCTTATATCATAGGACGGTCCAGTAGAATAAGTTATAGTCACCCTAACTATTAGAATTTTTGTTGTAAGATGAAATTTGTTGCAAGAGTAATTTGTTGGAGTAATGATTCGAGTATGGTGTATATGCGAAAAAGCTACGGTTACACTCAGTGTATAGAATCTTCTATACACTGCGAGTAATATCATAACACGTGGCAATAGAGGGGGAGATGAGATAGAATCTTTTTCAAATTTCATTTGTTATATTTTAGGAACCAAAATATATATAGAAAGAAAATTAAAAATTTGATTTTTTTTCTCAAATTATTATTTTATTTTTATACCATAATTTTCTATTTTGGTAAGGTAATATTCTCAAATTTTCCCCTTTTTTTCGTTAACAACCGGGTGGTACAACCAATTAACACCGCCACTCCCTCCTCCCCGCCAGCCACCCGCATACCGGCGCCGGGTACCTCTCACGCCGACGAACGACCCTGGCAACCATCAGTGCCGAAGACCTCCTCCCTGCCACGCAACCTCCACCGGCGCACCAGTTTCATCGACCCCGCCATGTAGCAGACCCGAGATTCTCAGACCTCCACCTGTACACCACCACTTTACGCCGCTGACCACCTCTTCGTCCTCCCCATGCGCTGCAATGGTCTTGCTAACCCATATCGTCATCCCTGGCGTCTACCACCCATGTCGCCATCCCGCCAACAACTAAATCGAATCATTAGATCATTGATGCTATTAGAGCAAAGCAAATGCAATCAATTATTAATATCTTCGACGTTATTAGTTCGCATGTAATCAAATGAAATCGATTCATTAACGTTATTATCCATTTAAAATAATAAAACGTATGAAAGTTTTTTTGTTATTATTTTTTTAACCAAAGTATGTATAACTTTTTGATAATAAATTGTTAGGCTAAAAAATTTAGAAGATATGAATAAAGATTATGTAAATTATATTGAACTATGGTAAATACGTGATTATTAAACAAAATACCAAAATTAAGAAGCTCTAAATCTCTCTCAAATCCCTGCCATGATTAAATAAATAGATTCCTCCATATGTCGAAATTCAATTGGTGGTGTATGAAAGATTCATACATCGAGTGTAACCGTAGCATCTTCCGTGTATATGTGGGTAATTTATTGAGTGACTGTGTCGGTGTAAAGATTTCCTAAAACTTGAAAACGTGTCTACTTAGCTGGCATTCTATTCACTTGTTGTTTTACCGACTTAACTATTTGAATTTGAATTTGAATTTCAAATAGATTGCTTAGTACTCTCGTGCCTTAAATACATTTCAAATTAGAGCCGGCAAACAATCATACAACTCGAGAAAACATCACAATCCTAACATAAAATTAATGGTCTAGATTGAAGTTTAATGATGTATGCATTGATGTAAATGGGTCGCTACAGACACTATATAAGATTTAATTGAGACGGATTTGGATCGAACTCTCTAAACACGAAACCGACAAGTATAATTTCTTTATTAAAATTATCCTTCAATTATTTTAATTTTCCCTCATATAAGTACGTATATTATGAAAACACGACATGAACCCGAAATAAAATTAACGGGAATGAGATGAGACTTAGATGACTAACCTATTTATGTAGTTAAATCAACACAAACACGATACATAATTTATTTGAGTGAGTTTGGCTTGAAGGAATCGTGACCCATTTACAAATGAGAAAAATACGAACCTAAAATAATCTGGTCTATTTGTCATGTCTATCCCATATATTACATATTGAATATAAATATATGATGATCCTTAGTCTTCATGATTCACTTATATAAATGATAAAATAGTTTAGGAATTGGTAAATAATATAAGAAAACATAAAGGTGATTTTTGAAAAAAAAAAACGCCTAAATTATTCAGCTTATAAAGGAAAAACAAAATAAATGTTTTTCTCGTTTGTTTCTGTATGTCTTTCGTTTTCTCACTTGTAAAATCAACCCGACCTAAAAAAGGCTGATCCGAGACCTGAAATTAACTCGAACTATATCACCCGAAACCCGAACTGGCCTGACCCGACCCGACCCAAACCGAACATGATCCGAGGTTTCTTGGGCCGTAACCAGTTACACAACCACCCAACCCGAAAATAACCCCACAAAACCTAACTCTAATTGAACCAGAAAAACTTGAAATGCTTTTTTCTATCTTATTCATTGATCCGAAAATGACCCGACCTGATCCGAATTAACCCGAAATAAATGAAAGATCCCAACTGATCCGACCTGACCCGAATTAGCTCGAAATAAATGAAAGACTCGAATTGACCGTTTGCTAGGTCTACTTTGTACCCCCTTGGTGTCGAAATGTGTAAATGTGTACCCCTAAACTCAAGACCCGAACCTTAATTGACCCATCATGAATATTTTATTATTTCACACCGATTATTACTGATAAGTAACTTGATAATAGGTGACCTAAAATAATCCAATCTGAAAATTTGCAAACCTGAGATTGATCCGAGCCAAACTCAATCTCGACCCGGTTGACCCGTTAACTCCACGAGAGAAAATTGATCGGGAATTGCTGGATAAGATAAAAATTGAAAGGCAATTTCTGGAAAACGCCTAAATTGACAGAAAAAACAAATTAAAAAATAAAAGTAACATTTAATTGCCATCCTCTGCCATGTTTTTACTTCTCCGCTTCTCTGTTGCAAATTAATCAGCATTTGGTATTACTGTTCTTTCTCCGTTACAAATTAATTGTTCTTCAAAAATCACAGGTTTTCTCAAAACCCTTAAACACCTTTTTTTTTTTTGGTTTATTTGGCGTTGCAGTTGTTTATTTAGTTCATCTTTTAATAATTTCCAGTGTGAATAATCAAGAACCCACCATTTCTATCCTGTTTTGATCGATTCTCCAAGAAATGCAGAAAATGAAAAGCAAAAAGAAGACCAAATCTTCGTTAGATTCGACCTGTATTTCCGAATTCATGTACATACCACCTGAAGTTTGCACCCAAATTCTCGCTAATTTACCAGCCAAAACCTTGGTAAAATTCCGGTGTGTATGTAAATCTTGGCGCGATATCATTGATCGCCCTGATTTCGTAATCCTGCATCGTAAACTTTGCAAAATCAATTCCGTTAGTAGTAAATTACTATTAGCCCTCGAGGGGTCGGGTCGGTATGGGATGCACGGATGCTTGTTGACAGTTCGTCGCGCTGATACTCTTCGAAAAACTGATCTCATCTTTAAGTGTTCGCAAAGGTATCATCTAGATGGGAGCTGTAATGAGTTGCTGTTAATTCGCGCCTTAATGAGTCACGGTAAAAAAGAACCGTTGATGCTGTGGAACCCTTGTATCAGAAAGTCGTTGCAAATTCCCCTTTCTCCATTGTCCTCCTTTGGGTCGCTCAGTTATACATTTGGGTTTGTGCCTCGCTGTAACGATTATAAAGTCGTTGTTATGACAATTCGACGGAGTCAGGATACAGATGACAGGAATATGTGTGTTGCAGTTTATACGCTCAGTGATCAACAATGGTCTCTCAGAAACGATGGCCTCAATATGTCTTTATCTTACTTTATGCGATTTTTTTGGCGATATGATTATCCCAAACTGGGTTTTTTCTTTCAAGGAGCAGCACATTGGATTGGTGATAACCCAAATGAGGATAATTCACAAAGCTACTTGATACTGCCTTCTGCTTCTGATAGTTCTACTCATTTAGTTTCTCTTGACTTTGATTCTGAAAAATTTACCTACTTGGAACTGCCTTTTGCTTCAGGCGATAGGGGAGCCGTAAGATTTCCGTTTCTTCTTAGGGAGTCTCTAGCGGTCTTCAGTATTTCTTCTGTGAAATCCAGCATATGGTCGCTGGAAGGGGAGAGCGGGAAAGGGGAGTGGACCCAACGTTTTTCAGGACTTTCAAGTTCTGACGGTTTTATGTTGTTCCGTTCTGGCCCGCGCTTGCCGCTATTCTACTGTGAGAGTGATGATGGTAGCTGTTTTGTTTACGGGAAGAAGTCATACAACATTGGTAGCAGTCAAGTGCAGGAGCTTGGAAAATGTATGTCTCGTTATGTGGATATGGAAATGTATATGGAGGGGTTGGTGTTGTGCAATGGTTACGGAGCTGAAGATCTACAGTCACTTGCTCAACAACAAGAAGAAAGGTGATGTTCTGTTGTACATTGAATGTGGATATGTCAGTTGCTCCTCTCCTGATCCCTGCCTAATGCCTGCCTAGTTAGTACTTTAAATAGCGTTCTCGATATTGTTTATATTTCAAATATAATAGTAGTGATGTTCTCAATCTTGTTGATATTGATCTTAATTGCTCTGAATCTCTGATATAGACTATAGTATTCATGTTCGAGGCCGTGGGTTCTGCGGCTTGTAATGCCTAGTAGTACTTAAGTAGTATAAATGTGATTGACAGGGAAACTACAGAATGCGCTAGCTGGCCGCTAGTAAATGATCAACCAATATGAATACTTTATTTTCAATGGAGTCAACTTTTGGTTGCTTAGTTTTTGTCATGATTCAATAAAATTAAAATGATTCAAGAAATTGTTGTTTGTCTTATAATGTGAATTAGCAACCAGAGAAATGCAATTGTTGTTTCATGCTCAATCTTTTAATTACTGTTTTGTTTCTACCACCTCTGGTGCCAAGCAATGTCGCATCTGTGCCATTGCCCGTCATACAACACCCGCCTCATCATGGAGCACCATCAACAGCCCACTTGCCTTACCTCCAAACACTGCCCCCATCAACATTTACCTTCCAAAACCCTTCCAGAAGGTAAATGTTGATTACTGTTTTGTTTCTACCATCATGGAGCACCATCAACAACGTCAGTCTGTGGAGACGACAGCTAGAAGGTGGGAGCTACCATAGTACATCATCTGTTGGCTTGTTTTATGGTAGTCCTGGCAAACTAAAAAAGTTGAAATTTAATGTACAAGCTGTACTAACATTGTAAGTAAGTATTCCTTCATTACAATTAAAAACAGTAATAACTAATTAACGGAGTTCAAACAATGTTTGCTACGACAAATTACTGAATCGTGTTTACAACAACTTCAAAATTACTGCAATATTCAATTACAATTACATATTTAATACGGACGAAGTAACCACATACGGATCAGATGATGATGGTTGTTTCTAGCAAACAAATTGAGGTAAATCATCCTTAAAGAACAAACCAAGCTTCTCCATTCGTCTTCTGCCCACATAACCTAAACGAGACAAAGAGCATTCCGCTAAAACCTCCAACTCCTTTATAATTCCATAGTTGTCGTCAAATTGAACCGATTTCTCCAACTTGTCTAAGGCAAGGCGAGCCGCCTGTCTCTCTTCTTGTCGCCGCCTTTGGTTCTCTAATAATTCCCTAGTTCTTTCTTTCTCTTCACTCTTTTTCATCACTTCATATGACTTAGCGATGATGTTTGCATATCGAGCTCTCAACATTGAGGCGCGTAATTCCTTTGCATCTTCTTCGACAATCTTCAACTTCTTCGTCATCTGTTGGTTTTCATGGTCTTCAACTCCACGGCTCCTCTTAATTCCTGCCATTATTGTGATTCACTTCCTTATGTTGTAATTTGTAAAACTAGAGAGTTTTTTTCGTAAGATTGAAATTTGTTGTAAGAGAATTAATTAATGGAGGAGAATTGTGTTGGAGTAAATAAAGTGATAACGGTAATTAGAAGAAGTTATGTGGGTAATTGTTTTTTTTTTTTTGGTGAGGAGAAGAAGGTAGTACACCCTATCAAAAGCAAACTAAACAAAACGAAAACAAAGAAAGAAAAGCAACTACACTACTTGATGTATCGCTTTCATATATACTTTTACAGCTCCCTTTATACCGTTTTACATACCGTTTCGTGCCTATTATATCATTTATAAGCTTTATTTCAATGAATTGTCGATACTGCCGCTATTTTGTGTTTTGATGCAGAAATGACTCTTTGCGAGTATGATCAAGCTAAGATTAGCATGGCGGAGACGGCATAGAAGAATACACGAAGCATGGCACGGGAAACGAGGAATCATGAAGGCTAGAAGTGAAAGAAGAGAAGAAAGAACCTGTGAAGCTAGTTCCTCGATCGAGTCATCACGACTCGATCGAAGTATCCTCGATCGAGTCACTTGCGACTCGATCGAGGATCCTCTCTGGCGGGTTTATTTCCGGAATTTCCTAAAACGTTAATCTTTTATTATAAATTAAAGACTCGTGTTTTATTGTAAAGCTACGTTATATTTTTGCTTGGTATTGCTGGAAAAACTCTCTTAGAACCCTAATCTTCCTTTTGTATGGTACTAATCTTTCCTCGTTAATTAATCATTATTGTTTTATGTTCTTCAATTATTGTCTTATGCTTGCAATTATGTTTTCATCTTTAATCATATTTGTTATTGTTGTTATAGTTATGAGTAGCTAATCCCCTCATCTAGGATGGAGGGGATCTAGGTTAATTAAAAAGGGAAAATCAATTAGTTGCTATTGATATCGTTAAAGTTGTTGTTTGATTATTGTAATTCTTCTAGTTAATCAACTTGAGGCCTGAGTTATTAATTAGTGTAGCGAATCGATCCTATCACCGACCGGGTTAGAATTGATATAGGCTGCGATAATCAAATAGAGAGTATCTAATCATAGCGACCGCATATTAGAATCAATCTAAAGGGCATAATGGAGTCGACCGATCTTATGACCTTAAACAACTTGATAGATTTAGTAATTGATTGATAATCCCCGACTGATTGACCTGGTGAACCTAATTCCTAGACTTTTAATAATATTGTTATTCATCCTTTATTTACATTGCAATTAGTCTGTCAGAATCAACTCAAAACAAAAACCTCCCGAAATTGGTTACCTTAGACAGCTTAAATATTTACAGACTTAACTTTCACCGCCTCCCTGTGGATTCGATACCTGTCTTGCTGCTAGCTATTCTTGTTAGTCCTGAGATAGATTTATTTTGGTTTGGTGATACGACTTCAGCCACATCACTACTACATAAATTAAGAGGAATAGAAAGGCACAACGCGGGGCCACGAGACCCATCCCATGTCTTGCTCCGACAGACAAAACAGTTGATCCGGCACACTTGAAAGATCATACGAAATCAGTTGGGCATCCTGGTAAACCCCCCGATTTGCTAACCAATCCGCGCATGAATTAGCCTCACGATATACATGTTGAATTTTAACTCTCCACGGATTATCCCGGACAAAAGCTTGGCAGATTTGTATCATATGCGAGTGGGCTGTTGGGACATCGAAAGTCGAGTCCATAAGAGATTTGACCACCTTCGAATCCGTTTGAACAATTACATGAGTAAGCTGAAGTTCTAATGCCATCATTAGACCCCGACGAAGGGCCATAATCTCAGCTCGTGTCACTGTTGCCAAGCCAAGCCTTTCCGAAAAAGCTTTAATGATCCGGCCAGTCGCATCTCGAAACACACCACCAGCTCCTGACAAGCCCGGATTTCCTTTGGACGCCCCATCAATGTTTAGGGCCACCCATCCCGCAGGGGGTGCTATCCATCGAACAAGAATTTCCTGTCTGCGATTTTCTTTACCCCTCACACATACATCCGTTGATTCCTTAGCATTTATCACCTCCCATATACGTTCTCAAAGAAAAGCAGCCGGATTCTGTGCAATGTCTTCCCCACGATTGAACACCCTGCAGTTCCGCCAACGCCACAACCACCAGACTATAACCGAGAACGTGGATGGCCACCCATCAAGACCATCTCTCGTTCCTCTCAATAGATTTTCAGAAACCCAATTTCGCACCAAGACCGAGGCAAAAAAACGACGGAGAATTAGCAACAGGAAAAAAAGTCCATACCTTCTTAGCTTCCGAACAATCCCGCAACAGGTGTAGCGTTGTTTCTTCCACCCCATTACACACCCCGCAACATGGATCTTCCGCCAGCCTTCTCTTGACTCTATTAGAGTTGGACAAAATCCTGTCATGGAGTAATAGCCATAGGAAGATTCGGATTCGTTGAGGTGCCCAAGTCTTTCACGGTAACTTCCAAATTGGTTCTACTTCCTCCACCGTGTCATTCCTTAGGATTTTGATAGCCGACTTGATAGAAAACTGTCCGGACGAGGTCGCTGCCCAAAATATAGTATCCTCATTATCATCCTCGCCAACTACCTCATAAGAAGCGATGGTTTAAAGAATCTCCGAGGACAAATAGTCCGCAAATAATTCCCACCGCCAGCCTATCACGGGATCCCACATTTCTTCCACTGCACAGCCTATAATGGAATCATCAATCGGAATGGGAGTGAGAGTCTCAAGGGGCACATTCAAAGCCCAAGCATGCTTCCAGAAAAGAGTTTTCTTTCCATTGCCAATCGACGCACTAAAACCCGATTTCAACGCATTAAATCCTTCGACCATACCTTTCCAAACATTAGAACATAAAGGTTTAGGTTTGAACATGTCCACGTCACATCTCCCTTTGCAATACTTATGGCGTAAAATTCTCGCCCAAAGGGCATTGGGTTCTGATAGGAGGCGCCATCCTAGCTTGGCCATGAATGCTGTGTTAACTTGACGCATCGAGCGCAAACCAAGACCACCACTTTCCTTCTCCTTAGTAACCATGTCCCACGACACTAGACTTAGAGCTCGGTTTTCTTGATTTCCACCCCACAAAAAACGCCTGGATTTTTTATCAAGATCGTCACAGACAGACCGAGGCAGCCTAGCTGTCTGCATGGCGTAAGATGGAATCGATGATAGGGTCGATTGAACCAATGTCGCCCGTCCTGCCAACGAAAGGTTTTTGGACTTCCATCCCGATAACCTTTTGTCGACTTTTTGAGCAATGAACACGAAAGTTTCTCTTGTTACCCGGCCATTGAGGGTAGGCACGCCTAAATACATGCCGAAGTCGTCAGTACTCGCTATTTGCAGTTCGTTAATGATAAACGAAACATCCTCTCCATCGACATTGGGTGAGAAATAGACCTTAGATTTTGCTCTATTTACCCGCTGACCTGATGCTTGGCAAAAGGCATTCAAAACACGATTAATCAATTGGGCCTGTTGAACTGTTGCTTCTCCAAATAGGATAATGTCGTCAGCGAAAAATAAGTGCGTTAAAGTAGGGCCTCCTCGACAAATTTGAAACCCTTTCCATTGGCTTCCTCCACTGTATTCTTCAATCAATTGGCTCAATTTTTCCATACATATCGTAAAAATGTATGGTGAAAGAGGATCGCCTTGACGGATGCCTCGTGTGGGCGCAAACGGTTCCGTCCTTTCTCCATTCCACAATACATTCAACGTCGAAGATTTGATGCACTGCATAATAGTTTGAACCATCCGAGGTGGGAGTCCCATATCTCGAAGAGTGAAATGGATGAACGGCCATTCGAGTCTGTCATACGCCTTCTCAAGATCAAGTTTGAGAGCCATAAAACCCGTGCCCCTTTTCCTGCCCCGCATGGAGTGTAATGCTTCCTGGACAATGATGATGTTGTCCGTAATTTGACGCTTGGGAACAAAACTACACTGCATGGGGTTAATAAGAATGGGAAGTACTGGCTTTAAACGGTTCACAATCATCTTCGTGATAATCTTGTACGCGACGTTACATAATCCAATAGGCCGGAACTGTGAAACAGTATGTGGGTGATCGACCTTTGGAATAAGCGAGATAAATGTTTTACCCAATCCGTCCGGGAAGTTGCCATTGTGCAGCACATCAAAAGCCAAATTGCATAGGATCGGAGAAACCGTTTCCCACTGAGATTGGTAAAACAGTGCTTGGAAACCATTCGGTCCGAGAGCCTTAAAAGGGGACATCTGGTTGAGAGCATATTGGACATCAGCTACCACATATTGACGGTTTAACTTCTCGGTTTCCTAACTTGTGAGAGCCGGGAAACGACCAATCGTTAATCCCTCAAGATTTATGGGTGAATTTGGCCCTGCAAATAGGTCTCGAAAAAAATCAATCACCATCCTCTTAATGGTATCAGCATCCCAAACCCAGCTTCATGATGCGTCTTGCAATCCTTCAATTCGGTTATGCTTTCGCCGGATAATCGTGCTCAAATGGAAAAAGCGTGTGTTTCTATCCCCATTGCATATAGCTTCCATACGAGATTTTTGAAACCACAAAAGCTCCTCTTCCCTTAGGACTTCATCCAACTGTTTTTTTAGTTTAAGCTCCAATTTAAATAAATAATTGGGCCCTCTATTAGAAAGACGTTTTTGAATGCCAAGTAGCCTCCTTTCAAGACTTCTCTTTCTTGCGAAGATATTATGAAACATATTCTTATTCCAGTCTTGTATAAGGTTTGCAAAATCGTGGATAAAGGGGAATAAAGGCCGTTCATTAGACCAATTCGAGTCCACAAATTCCAAAAAATGAGCATGACACATCCACGCAGCCTGAAAACGAAATGGTCTAAGGACTTTGGGGATGGGCGCAAAACCAGTAGTACTTACAATTATAGGGCAGTGGTCCGACTGATTTTGCATAAGATGTCGTAAAGATCCTTCCGCAAACATTGTACGCCATTCCGAATTACACATGGCCCGATCTAACCTAGCCCATTGACGAGTAGAAGCAGTAAGCCCTCGAGACCATGTATGATCCGGTCCAGAATAGTCGAGGTCAATCCAGTTATTATTCTCGCACCAAGCATTAAATTTGTTACATCTCCGCCGCATTCCATCACTAAGCCCATTACGTTCATGGATGTAACGAGTATCATTGAAATCCCCCATGGCCAACCACGGCCTATCATGGGTTCGGGCAAACGACTCTAGCTCCCGCCATAGTTCTTCTTTTTTAGTAACATTCGGGCTTGCATACACTGTCGAATAATACCAAGGTACTTCACCTACACGGGTAATCTCAACCGTAACGTGTTGGGGATGATGGATAATAGGGGTGACGGTGACTTCCTCAGGATGCCAGAACAGCCATATCCCACCACTAAACCCCGTTGCTTCCACTCTAGTTTTCCCTTGAAAATTGATTTTGTCGCATACTCGTTGCGCGACAGCATCACTGATATGAGTTTCGACTAGAGCTACGACATGAGGTGTGTTGATTCTAATTAATTCTTTGAGCATAGAAAGAAAGGCATTACTACCTGCTCCTTGAACGTTCCAGGTCATCAACCTCAAGGCTGATCGACGAGTTAAATGATTAGGTAAACGATCCATAAAACTTGCTGGGTAATGAGAGAGCGAGGACAAAAATGCCTCAGATATTAACACGAGAATCCTCATGTCCTGCATTGGGATTTTCACTTCCAGAAGCGGCTCCGGAACTGACGAGTACAGAGGGAGTGCAGACTTCATTACTACCTCCATTGAATGAGTTAGGGGTGTTGTCGACATCAGAACAGGGGCGTCCATTAGTGACATTAAGGAGAGGCAATGAGATGGGAGGATGGTGATGGGTTTGGTAATTGGTATCAGATTCGGGAAGGTGATTGAGGTTATAATGGTGATGTGGCGGGAGGATAGATGGACGTCCAGATTTTTTGTGGGTGCTACGATCAATTTTGCAGGACAAAGAGGCTTTTCGTAAATTTTCCTTATTAGAAATAGGGTTATGTGTAAATTTCGAGCTTCTTTGGTGCACAAGTTTTGGAATATTATTAATTGGGGACAAGATCATGGGAGATGGACTGACATGTTGAATTGTGAGGGGAGTAATCAAGGGAGGAGAAATCCTAGAGGATGGAATATTAAATTGATTGGTAATATTTCCATTTGAGGAGGGAATTGGAATATTCGATGCTTTTGTGATCTTTTCCTTAACGACAGGAGAAATATTAGCAGATCCTTCCTTGATTATGGCTTGATTTTTAATAAGACTTTCCTTAGAGACTGGACTCACCTCCTCACACATAAGTTCCTCATTATCAATTGGATTATCTTTTCCCTGATTTCCCATAATTTACATATTTGCCTCCCCCAAATCTCGTACACCAATATTCTCAGGCCCATTGACGAAAAACGCCTCCTTAGATTTTGCATTGTTGTTGCTTGCCTCTTGTTGACCTATCAGAACAGTATTGCTATGGATATGCAAATCTTCAAGGCCATTGACATCAGTCGAAACCATATCAAGGGCTTCAAATCTCGACCCAGAGCCTCTGTCAATTTTCACTCTAAACCCAGTGGATTTATGTTGTACTTCATTACTAGTAATCACGGGCTTATCTGCTCGAACATTCTTGCGTCTGACTGGCTTTTTGACATGCATCCAAGACCCATATGCCTCACTAGGAGCTTGAATGACACCCTTACCATTACCATTGTTAATGTTAGAGTCTGGGACTTCATTAACAACCAATTGACTAGTAGTCTCCGCATTCGCCTCAAACATCGTACAATTTGACTCATTATGGCCTAATTTTCCGCATTTATAGCATATCATACGGAGTCCCT
Organism: Silene latifolia; assembly: GCF_048544455.1. Lineage (NCBI taxonomy): Eukaryota > Viridiplantae > Streptophyta > Magnoliopsida > Caryophyllales > Caryophyllaceae > Silene > Silene latifolia. The sequence continues at coordinate 16,385,297 of NC_133531.1, forward strand.
CATATTGGATAATCCAAACTCTGCCATTCATTCGAAACTTCTAAAGCAAAGGTTTTGTTAAATCCACTTCGACGCTCATGCGAATGAACTGGCCTCTTTCCGCTAGGGCAGTTGGTTTATCAATACGGATTACTTTTCCCACTTTGCTCCCAATCTTCCTCAAGATATCCTCATGATAATATTCAACAGATAAACAAGGAATTCGTATCCATGTAGTCAGATGACGAATAGGTTCATCCGTAGCAACAAAGTTAGGAACCCATTTCCGAATGGTGAGGTAATGATCCCCAATCATCCAAGGGCCTTGAGATATCACGTGTTCATAATCCTCCTTGTTAGTGAACCTCGCCACATAGAAAGAAAACCCGACATCCATGAGTGATAGACCGCCTTTGAGAGCCCATTTCTTCTTTATCTGCCGTAGTAATGTAAAATATCCGATGTTTTTGTCAAACATCTTAGTGATGAGTGTATCCTTCCAATGCCTTCGGATCTTGATTTTTTCTGCCTTCGTAAGAAGAATAGTAGGACACATTGGGTCATTAGCGATATCATTGTCTTCAATGTCAACGTCAGACTCCTCTTCATAAGCCTCATTATTTGTGATATTGAAACTCATGCCTCGGTTGATAGCGAAAGATGGCGATCCTCCATTACTTAAAGACTCCATGTATGATAAACGAGGAGTCGGTCCTTGGTGGGCAGATTATGTGTTTTGATTCACAAAATTTGTTCCAGGGTTCTGATTCATTTTAAATTTCTTTGTAGAGCGGTTGTTTTGGTCATCTTCTGAATCGGGGGAAGAGGACGCACTTTTTTGAGAGAGCATAATCTTAGAGATGGAAGGAGTGTAAATCTTGCTTAATAACTAACTAATGAATTTAATGAGACACAGTTATGTGGGTAATTGTGTGAGTGTGTCGGTGTAAAAGTTTCCTAAAACTCGAAAACGTGTCTAGTTATCAGTATTTACTTGTCGTTTTACCGACTTAATTATTTGAATTTCAATTCCAATTTCAATTAGATTATAACTTTTCATCTTTGATATTTCAAATTAGTATAACTAGTTTTAAACCCGTGCAAAATTGCACGGGTATGTATTTGGGCCAGTATTAATGTTTTTGGATGTATATTTGTTTTTGCATTTCTAGTGTACTTATCTAGTTGGTCTAAATCTACGATCTACATAATTTATGTTTAAATTTGTTACAAACACGTGTTCACATACACTGGTTTATAAGGAAATAATGTAATCTACTATTGTAAATAAAAATTGCATACATAAAAAACTTTACATCCAGATAAAAGAAATAAAATCTAATATAATCAACTTTAACGTATGTATGTAATTCATTTGCGTTTTATGTTTGATCCCGTTTATAAATGTTATTCCTTCTTGAAATTATGTAATTTTATTATTATGTAATTTTGTTTTAAAAATTATGTAATTCAATTTCATTTACTCGCATTTGTAATTCATTCTGCGTATATGTTATTAATTTTATTTACACGGAATGTATAATATTATTTCATAATATTAATTCATAGAATTTTTTCATAATATTATTTCATAGAATTTGTTGTAAGACGGAATTTATTGCATGTTTGAAAAGGCGGAAACCCGAAGAAATAAATACATTGCACACTCACGGGTCCCACCATAACATGAATTTCCGAAAAAAAAAACTGCATTAATTACGTGGCGTGCCGAGGATTGAGTATTGTCTTTTGTATTAATATAGATAAGATTCCCGTGCTAAAGTGCATTTTTTAGATTTATTTTTTAAGGAAACTTTTCAATTAAATTATTTGCATAAAGAACTATACTTTTAATTTAATGTTATAATCTACTAAATACAATAATATTAATAAGAGGTAGAAAAAAAAGTTTACTACAGGTTACTTTTAAGTAAGTTATTTTATACTAATAAAAATAATGCTATATCATTACATCCAACTAATTTATGACATTAATAATACAAGTGAATTAGTTGTATAATCTAATTAAAATGCGTATTGACCTTAAAACTAAAATCGGTAAAATAGTAGGCTAATTCAAAATGGGCTATTAATAGCTTTTACTTTTACGTTAGGATAGAAAAAGGTGGGCTACTTATATTGGATACACAATTTACAATTCATCCAATCTTGTGGTTTGAGTATTCAGGTCTAACTAAGTAAAAGTTCTTTAGGCAGAAAAAGTAAGAGAATTTTTATTCTCTTAGTAGTAATAAAGAAGATTAGTTAGGTCAACCTTGCTCAGTACTCATGTGCCTTAAATACCTTCCAAATTAGAGCCGACAAACTATAATCATCTCGAGAAAATATCACATCACAATACTGACACAAAATTAACGGGTCTAGATTGAGGTTTAACGATGCATGCATTGATGTAAATGAGTCAACACGAACACTATATGAGATTTGATTGGGACGTGTTTATGTTGAGATCTCTAAACACGAAAAATTGCTAAGAATAACTTATTTATTTTAATTTTCCTTCACATAATTATATTCACACTCCCAAACGTTGATATGACATGATAACACGACATAAACTCGAAACAAAATTAATCGGAATGAGATGGGGATTAGATGACCGACCTATTTATGTAATTGAGTCAATACAAACACGATACAAAATTTTGTAAATCCGTTAAAATATTAAAGACACACGTTAGAAAAGTCGTTTATAAGAAAAAAATGTTACTCCATATACAAAAGACAATGGTTCCGAATGTTTTAAAATCACACACATTCTCAATGTTCATTCAGCTATCGAGTGCACTATAAAAACTCAACTTCCCCCAACTAGAACTGGCCATTAGCATAAGTTGACCCGGCCCGTCATTTTTTTTTGGGTAAAGGTAAACTTCTCATTATAATCAAAGGTTTCCCATACAATTACATATTCTCATGTCATACATAATCAGAAAATTTAATACTGTCTAATCTAATCAATCAAAGTTAATGCAGTAGCATTTCTACTTTTGATCTGTAGTTGCCCTACTCTCATTTTCATCTGGTTTTTGACCCTCTGCGGTATGCATTCAGGCCTAATGACAAGTCCATCCACCCTGCTAACATTGCGTGCATTCCAAATATTGTACATTAAGCTGGCTAAAATCACTGCTATGATCTTCTTCCTGCAGGCACTATAATCTCTTAAATGTACCCACCACTGAATCACCTCTGAATGTGGTAGCTCAAGCAAACACACATTAGAGACCAATCCTCTACATCTTTGACTGAACTCACAGGAAAAGAAAAGATGTTCATGAGTCTCTTCCTGTAAACCACATAGAAAGCAATTGTTACTCTGAATGATGTGCATCCTAACCAATCTATCCTGAGTTGTTAATCTTTGTTGAGCAATCAACCAACACAAAAAAGACTGTTTAGGTATGATCCACTGGTTTAGCATCCAGGGATACCAGGTCACCTTGCCCACATCTGGTTTCAGCCACTAGTACCCTGTCTGAATATTATAATGCTCTACATCTGCTCTGAAAATGTGATCTTTAAGTAATTGTTTAACCTTGCAAATTTTTCGCCAAGCCCAGCTACTTCCAACTCCTGGCTCATACTCTTTCCAATTAGCATTCTTGATGTAGATGGCATGCACCCATTTGACCCAAAGATGGCCAGTCTTTTTGGCCACCCACCAAGCATATTTTCCTATGGCAGCAAGGTTCTAAGCATGGAAATCTCTTATCCCTAGGCCCCCCTGATTTCTTGCTCTACAAACTGTCTCCCAAGAAACCAGCATTGGACTTTCCTTGGTGTCATTGCCATACCACAGGAAAGATCTACAAATAGCCTCCAGTTTTCCAATGACAGTTTTGGGGAGGATAAAAATTCTAGACCAATAACTGTGCAAGGAACTGAGAACTGCTTTTATCAAAACAAGACGTCCAACATAAAAAAGCTTCCCAGAACCCAGACCCCTGATCCTATCAACAATCTTATCCACCAGAATGTTACAGTCCATTACTGATAATCTTTTTGGTGAGACATTCACCCCCAAATATTTAAATGGGACAGTTCCTCTTTTCATACCAATGGCTCTCTCAATTTCAGTCACCAAATGAGCATCAATAACATTATAATAGAAGCTTGACTTACTACAGTTCATGGATAGACCAGATGACTTAGAGAACAGCTTAACAGCTTGTAACATCAATCCTACAGAGGCTCTCTCCCCCTTGCAAAAGAGGATGAGATCATCAGCAAAACATAAATAGGACAGTTTGATTCTGTTGCAAAGTGGGTGAAATTTGAACTTGCTGTGATTCTGAGTCACTAAAAGAATTCTATTGAGATATTCTAGACAAAGAGTGAAGAGAAGGGAGGAGAGGGGATCCCCTTGTCTAAGTCCTCTTTTGCCTCTAAAATATCCAAAACTTTCTCCATTAACAGACAGAGAGAAAGTGGGAGTGGTGAAGCATTGAACCAGGAGTTGGGTAAACTGTTCAGGGAAACCAGTGGCTCTCAACATATCTTCTACAAAATTCCATTCAACTGAGTCATATGCCTTTTGTAGGTCCAATTTCATCAGTATTCTGGGAGAACAACTCTTCCTCTTGTGCAATCTAACCAGGTCCTGACAAATCAGTATGTTCCCTACAATATCCCTGCCCTTAACAAAAGCACTTTGAGAAGGATTGATAATATGAGGAAGCAACTTTTCCAATCTGGTACATATCACTTTAGAGAGATATTTATACAATGTGTTGCAACATGAAATTGGCCTGAATTGCATAACATTATCAGGTATAGGGACCTTTGGGATTAGAGTGATAATAGTGGCATTGCATTGGCTCAACACTTTCCCAGACTGAAATGCACTCTGGACAGCAGAAATGACATCGGCTCCTACAACACTCCAATTGTCCTTGAAGAACTGACTACTATACCCATCAGGTCCTGGGGCTTTTGTCCCAAGGATGCTAAACATAGCAAGCCTGACTTCTTCCCTTGTGACAGGAGCAGTCAAGAGAGAACAGTGTTCAGGAGTTAAGCAATTTCCATACTTGACAATCCTCTTGTTGAGAGGCTTTACACTTTTAGAAGAGCCTAACATAATCTTATAGTAATCCTCAAAGGCTTTCTGGATGGTCTCAGGGGTAGAACATAGTTGATTATTGATATCCTTCACCTGATACACTCGATTATTAGCCCTTCTATTTTTAATGCTAGCATGGAAATAGGCCGTATTATCATCTTCACGTTGCATCCAATCTCCCTTTGCTTTCTGTCTCAAAAATTGATCTCTGGCCTTCAGTAACTCATCTAAATTCCTTGCACAGTCTCTCTCAGAGTGACAAAGATCTTCATTTAGTAGGTCATCAACCAGCAATTGTTGAAAATGATTTAGGGACAATTCAGCTACATGGGTGAGGTTTTCTATGTCTGCAAAATGATCTTTATTCAACGTTTTTAACCCAACTTTTAACCCTTTCAATTTCTGCACCACTCTAAACATAGGAGTGCCCTGAACTGGCTGTTGCCATCCAGACCTAAGAATGTCATTGTAGGTAGAGGCTAAAGACCACATATTGTAATATTTAAACGAACTACCTTTCTTTTGTCTTTCTTCTTCAAGGTAAATGAGGCCTGGGCAGTGGTCAAACATGCCCTCAGGTAAAAAGTGAACGTAGCTTTCAGAAAAGATGTCCATCCAGTCATCATTGATGAACACCCTATCCAATCTACTATAAACCTTTGATTGATGCTCATGCTTGTTATTCCAGGTGAAAAAAGCCCCCTTAGCACTAAGATCAAACAACTAACAGTCCTGAATAGTCTGCAGCATAGGTCTAATCTCAGCATGAGAAATAGGAGCCCCACCAATCCTTTCATTAACTGCCATCACAGAGTTAAAGTCCCCAGCAACAATCCAGGGTCCATTAGTCATACTGTGATAAACTCTTAAGCTGTCCCATAAAGGAAGCCTGTCAGCAGCTTTGTTTAGTCCATACACAACAATCATCCAAAAATTTTTCCTTCTAATTTTGTCAACCACCTTAAAATGAATACTCTAAATCTGGACATCTAGAATATCAATATCATACGCAGAAGGTTCCCACAAAAGCCAAATGCGTCCCCCTCTATGTAAGCTATTATTAGTGCAAATAGCCCAATGGTCTCCTACATTATTCCTTACTTTATTCCCATTACTACTTTTAACTTTTGTTTCTAACAAGCTACATAACCCCACTTTATTTAGTAGTAAGCTTCTCTTTATTTCTTTCTGTTTTGTAGGGTTATTCATTCCTCTAACATTCCATATGGAACACCTATCCATTGTCCACATAAGACTTGCTAGAGCCACCTTTTTCAACTAACCTATTCTCAGTTATCCCCAGTCTTGTTTTTTTTGCAAAGAGTGAGATAATGATTCCATAAAAGACAATCCTCCTGGTGAAAGAACACCTGGAGTAAAAGTCCTCTTTTCACCCCTATCATTCCTCATCAACCTGGTTAAGAATCTCCTAGGGAGAAAACTCTCCACCAGTGGGATTGGGGGCACAACAACAGGAGTCATAACCACCTCAGTGGCCTTGGGAGTCCTAGGGAGAGGGTCCTGCACAGGTACCTGTACAGGTGCTTTCTATACTGGTTTAGGAGCAGGTTTTTGCTGCTTTTGTGTAGGTACTACCTTAGGTTTCCAGATTTTCCTGACCGCAGGTTTAGTCATTCCCTTTCTACAGTTCTCAGTCGGATGTCCTAAACCCTTACAAGCAGTGCACTGTAATGGGAGCCAATCATACACCACCTTAAGCTGTTTAGACACTCCATATTCATTGAGAAAGGTAATAACAATAGGGAACTCTTGCCCAATATCCACCTCAATCATTATCCTAGCAAACCCTAAGAAATTCCTATGAACGGTAGCATCATCACACTTGATGAACCCGCCTACCACTCCACTCAATTTCTTTAGGCACTCTAATCCCCAATACTTAACATCCAAACCATATAATTTCATCCAAATTGGAATACGTTTAACATCATGCTTGATTAATTCAGTATCCTGTATCCATTCCTTAACAATAACAGGCTTGTTGTCGAAAAGTAGATGACCATTATTTAAAACAAATTGTTGTTGCTCTTTTGTTTTAAATCTGACTAGGAAAAAAACCATTAGGCATAAAAGAAATTTTATCAATATCCTGAGCTTTCCATACGCGATTGATAAACCCAGTGAGCACTGAACTCGGAGGGTTCGCACCAAGCACATAACAGAAAATAGAGGATGGCCAGAATTGTATCTGTCTGGCAACATCATCCTTAGTAATTTGGATCAGTGGTTGGACGCTCGTTGTTGCTGGAGGTGGCGGGACTGGTTCAACATGATCAATTTCTTCCTCCTCTAGTATCATCTCTAAGTCATCTTCAAGTTCTTGCGAAGAAAATTGCAACTTTCTGTGATGCGATTTTCCCTTCTTATTAGATGAATTCAGACTGAAATCATCCTTTTTTTGTGAATTTTTTGTGTTTTTTTGATGTGAATTCTTAGAATTTTTGTTGTTTTTCTTAGATCTAGCCATTGCCTGAAGATTAAGCTAACTAACAGAAAAGAAAGGGAGGTTTCTCTCTCTAAGTTTTCTCTCTCATCCTCGGTAAGAAAATTGCAACTGTCTGTGATACGATTTTCCCTTCTTATTAGATGAATTCAGACTGAAATCATCCTTTTTTTGTGAATTTTTTGTGTTTTTTTTTATCTGAATTCGTAGAATTTTGAAGATTTTTGTTGTTTTTCTTAGATCTAGTCATTGCTTGAAGATTAAGCTAACTAACAGAAAAGAAAGGGAGGTTTCTCTCTCTAAGTTTTCTCTCTCATCCTCGGTTAGAAACGACCCGACCCGTCATTAGCCCGTTATTTTAGGCAATTTGGCCAGGCCTGGGTCTTAAAATTTTCAGCCCAACATGCCTTGGCCCGCCATTTTAGTAGTTAAAAAGAATATACATAGGTGTGCAACTATCAGGTTGGCTTTTTATTTTTTCTTCGGATCAAACTGTATTATGTCATTTCATCCTTAGGAGGCCATCCTACAGTGGCAATAATTTTTTTTGTCAATTTGCTGCGATATTGATCGATTTTCTCCCAATGATCTTAGTCACAATGTTAGCTAGTTTCATCTAATCACCCAGAAGTATGATGTGTTACTCCGCAAGTTTTATCAAGGGTGAAGTCTACCTGCACAAAACCAGCTCTAATTTATAAGTTCGGCTTAACACCTTGTTCTATTCTATTCTCACAACTACCTCGAAATTTCATCTCCATTATATTATTGAGTATTGCTCATAACCATCGTATGTTACAACATAGGTATAAAATATGGAAAACATTATTGTTGAAGATACCCTTAGTCATCTTTTAGGCAAATTATACCATAAAACCGTGTATAATGTGTAATCAAATAAAAAGTGACCCAGGTTAAAACTTGGGTGATATTTCCGGAGATCCAGGTTCAAGCCTCCCCAAGAGCAAAATTTTCTGGACCCGAGGGTATCACGTACTGCCGAGGGTTTACCCAGTGCACACCAAAGGTAGCGGCTGCGGGTTCCCTCGTCGCAAAAAAATAAAAATAAATAAAATAAAAAGTAACCCGTTTTTAACATAAAATAAAGTCTTTTTTTCTGGACACTATAGATACTACCTTTTCAATTTCATAAACTAACATTGTACGGAAAAAAACATTCATAAAGAAACCCTACTGTCCAAAGATAAAACTTTACACAAGTCGGTAAAACTAGGGTTTTATTTCATCAGTTTATTAATCCCGGGTGAGAAACCCCTCTCTCAATTGCTCCATCATCTATCAACCGGAGAAAAATAATGAAGAGCAAGCAATCATCTTCAAATGAATACATACCCCCTAAAGTGTTTACTCAAATCCTCGTAAATTTGCCGGTTAAAAGCCTATTAAGATTCAGGTGCGTATGCAAATCTTGGCGCACCATTCTCGATAATCCTGATTTCGTTGACATGCATATTCAATTTTACAACCACCAAAATAAGATTAATTCGGATAAAATATTATCCCTCGAGGGTTTGGGACTCTATGGACGAGGTGGATGCTTGTTGACACTTCGTAAGGCCGACACTCTTTGTAAAACCAGTCAAATTTTCGAGTGCCCTGATAGCTACTATCTTCATGGAAGTTGTAATTCTTTACTTTTAATAAGCCGCCCTCAAAACTTCTTGTATGAAGGAATGAGATTGTATAACCCTAGTATTAGAAAATCATTGCTACTTCCTCGTTGTCCACTTTTACCACGTTACGAATGCCATACAACATATGTACTTGGATTCGTACCTCGCACTAAGGATTTTAAAGTCATTGCAATCTCATTAAAGCGTCCAGGTGTAGTCATTTCAGAGATGCGTCTTGCAGTTTACACACTTAGTGATCAAAGATGGGTTGTTAGAGATAACGGCTTCAATTTTGATTGTTTGTCCAATACACATTCGTTTGGGCCCTGTTATTTCTCTGAAGGCGCAACTCACTGGCTTGGAAAAGATCCATGTGAGAATAATAGTAATCGAGATTGGAAACCGACTCATCTTGTTTCCCTTGATTTTGATACGGAAAGTTTCACCTTTTTGAAACTGCCACATGCCTCGCCTGAAGCACAAAGGCGCCTGTTTCTTCTTGGTGAGTCACTCACGTTTTTCTGCATTTCTCCTGTTAGTCTCAAAATATGGGTGTTGAAATACGAGAGTGGAATGAGAGAGTGGACTTTATGGTTTTCAGGTCCTTCGAGTAGCGATGGATTTAATATGTTCTTTCATTGGGGTTGTAGAACAAGGCTGTTGTATTATAAGGGTGATGGTGAGCATGGTGGCACTCTTGTTTATGAGAACAAATCCTATAATATTGCTACTTGCGAAGTACAGTCAATTGCAAAACCTAGCTTTTATGTAGAACTGGAAACATATTCCGAGAGCTTAATTTTGTGCAAAGGATACAAAGTCGAGGATATGCCATCTTCCCCTTTTTGCTTGGATAAATAACCAGCCTAAATACAAAATTATGCTATCGAGAAGACTGAGTGTGGGTATCGTGTAGGAATTAGTTTGGGAAGACCCTCCGCTCCTAAATAAAGAATAATAAGTCCATCTCTACTTACTGCTCTTCGCATATGAGTGAATCGTCATCGACTAAAAAATTAGGACATTACAAGGAAGATATGGTGAGTTGGTGAGGGATGCTTAGATTAACATCAATAAAAAGCTAGTTTGTTTTTAGTTTAAGTATAGACTTACTTTGATTGACAATGAAGGTGTAGAACTTTAGTTATATGATATGTCAATTGCTTCTCTTGGTATCGCTTTGCTTTTGAGTGCCATTTTGGTGCAGACTTGCAGCTTCTGTTGGCTTATTATACTCGTAATTATTTAGCGCTGCTGTCTCTCTTTTAATTTTGTTTGTTCTGACTTGCTTCTTAACCTGTTGTCAACCATATGCCAATCCTATAATTTACAAACAAATATGAAGACAGTTAAATGTTGGAAAGTAATTTAACTCAATGTACCTGATGAAAAGCTAGAGCTCATTACCATTGCAAGTTACGATGTGCGAGCGTCCATGTTTGATGACGATGATGGTTTTTTTTTTTTTTTTTGCTTCCTCTTTGCGTTCGCCTTAGAATTTCAGACACGAATTTAATCAATTAATCAATCATCAAGATTAATAAGTTCTAAAATAGGTTAGTTAAGACTCCAAGCTAAGTTAGACCTACAGTTCTAGCCCAACTTGGATTTTCTTTTGCTTATCCCATAAGTAATACTACTGTAATAGTACAAATTCCAACATTATTATAATAATGAATTACTCCCTCCCAGTCACTATATTGTTCCCATTTGATATTGGCACAACACTTAAGGAAAAGTATTAAAATAGGAGTAAAAGAGTTGTGTGGGGTTGGTGATAGGAGAGAGGGATGAATTATTAGTAGTTAAATAAAGAATTGTGGGGCCAAAACATAAAGGAAAGTAATAAAATAGGGGTAAAAGAGTTGTGTGGGGTTTGGTGATAGGAGAGAGAAATGAATAAAATAAGAGTAAAAGTTTCTAAAAATAGAAAGGGGAACATTAGTTGAATAATCCGTTTTGGGAAAGAGGGAACATTATAGTGACTGGGAGGGAGTATTTTGTTAGGCACGGCGGTTTTCATAATAACGCCCAAATTTAGCACAAATTCTTTTGTAAGGACGTTTTATATATTCGCACTATTTTTAGAAACCGCAAGTGATTTGGCTCAAAATATTGGATGATTATGTTCTTCAAAGCGAGATTCTTTGAAGTCAGATGACGTGCAAGGCAAAACCCTTGCCACTCAAGAGTTATCATTTCTTTTCTTCTTCATTTGCGATCGATTTGGATTTGGATTTTTATTTAATTTCTTCTTGTCTAGATTTGGGTAGATTGAAAATTTAACCATCAAAACGCCGCATTATGATTAATTTTTATTTCTTTGCCATTCTAGACACGACAAACAATTCACTACAGGTAGATGTGAAGCATACAAGATTCTACCGCACCACGATCCTGTCGTTGTAACAAGAGGAAACTCATCGTTTTTATTAACTGATGTCAAGCATAAAACAAATTCACTAGAAGAGGCAGCCCCTTACGTCACAATTCACGGAGCCTTTGAGGTATGTGGTCCTGTTGTTGTAAAGAACATCAAAATTCCCAAAACTAGTCATTCAATCAAAAAACAATCAAATTTCAAAAGACGAAGATAGCTCATTCAACTCTGCGTACAGAGAAATTTACTCACATCAAGACGAGTAATCAATTACGGAGATCAAAGTTATTTTGCAAATCACACCCACAATTTCTAACTAAACAAATAACAATAAAAAAACTCTGTAACTTCAAATACTTAATTGTTCTAAAATTTAAAAAATGAAAGAAGTAAATAAATTACAGCCAATTCTTGAAGAAGGTTTTGAGGGTCAGGAGTCTGAAACAATAAAGACAGTCACAAGAAGGAGGCAGGTTGATTTCCTTGACACTAGAGAGTGGACAGCAAGGATCAACACCACCAAAGAAGCCGATAGTGTTGTGTGCTGGAACTGCATTCGAAATCCATTACCATACTTTGAGCTTAGAGTCGTAATTTTAATTTTCAAGCCGATAAAAGTATCACGCATCGATTAAGAAAAAAGTAGCTCGAAGTAGCGAGAAGACCTAATACGTGTCTTCCCAAAGATCATCCATGTGATTAGTTCGCGTTTACTTTGATTAGTATTGTATTTATTGCACAATGCCAAGCTCTCAAAATACGTTGCCACATCTACATCATGATGGCTCATAGATTTTCCAATCTCCCGTACTTGGCAAGTAGCAATATTATAGGACTTCGTCTCATAAACTAGATAGCCATAGCGTCCACTCCCTCTTTCCACTCTCCTGTTTCAAAACCCATATTTTCAAACGTATAGGAGAAATACAGAAAAACGCTAGTGACTCTCCCAGAAGAAATAGAGACCCTGAAGTAATATAAATATTATCCAACACAACCGGCAATTCCAAAAAGGTGAAATTTTCGGAATCAAAATCAAGGGAAACAAGATGAGTCAGATTATCAAATTGATTACTAGAATCCCCAAATGGAGCATTTCCAAGCCGGTGAGTGACCCCTCACGAAATAATACGGCCCAAACAAATTCTCAAAAGACGAACGGTCGATATTGAGGACATTATCCCTGACAATCCATTGTTGATCACTAAGTGTGTAAACTGCAACACACAACTCTCCAACCGCTAAACTGATAATGTGTTTAATTGCGATTGTGATGATTTTATAATCCTGACTATGAAGCGCAAATCCAAGCACAAATTCCGGCAAGTACTCGTCAGGCGGAAGTAGGGGACAAGGAGGAACTCGCAATGATTTTCTAATACTCGGATTGCATAATTTCATTCCTTTAGACATGTAGTCTGGAGAGAGGTTTATTAAAATCAAAGAATGACATGTTCCATAAATATCGTACTCTTCAGAACTCTTAAAAATCAAATCGATGTTCTTAAGATTGTCAGTCTCACAAAGTGTCAACGAGCATCCTCCGTTTTGCGTGCCTCCCAATCTCTCAAGGAATAATAACTTACCCGACGATTTGTTATTGTTGCAAAATTGCAAGTAGATGAAATTAGGATGATCGATAATGGAGCACCAAGATTTGCATACGCACCTGGATTTTAATAAGGTTTTAACCGGCAATTTTGCGAGAATAAGAGACAATACATCGGAGGGTATGTATTCATTTAAAGATATCTTCGCCAAGTTGATGTTGCTGCCACTCTTTTTTTCTATGATTGATTGATGGAATTCTAGGGTTTTTTGCGAAATAAGCTGTTGCCTTTGGGATTAGAGATTATTTATATACTCCTTTTTTTTAGATATATAACAAATATTATTATACAATTAGTTGTATAATAAGCCTTGTACAACTCTATACATTAATACGAGTTTATGTGCAATTTTTTTGAGTTTGTAAGAGTTTATTTTTTTTTTAAATGTTTAAGGGTGCGAGTTCAAAAACTTTAAAGCATAAACAAAACTCGAAAATTTTAACACACTGATCGGATTCTACATCATACAATTGGTTGTATAATCTACTAATTAGTACAGTCCTACCGATTATATACTCTTTTTTTTCCATTATAAAAGGTCGTCGACGTTTTATAGCGAATTATCAATGTTTTTTTAAAAAAGACCAAGACTACCCTTTTATCCTCTCTCTTTCACCCCCAAATTCTCCCAAAGCAATTAAAAACAAAAAAAAAAAGAATACAACAGCTTGACTATCGAAATCAGATATTATAACGAAAATTTTTCATGGTACCCTCGAATTTTGGTAGATTACACATAATACCCCTAATTTTAAGTTTCTACATATAGTACCCTTGTGTTTACTCTTTTTTCATAACGCCGTTACTCCTATGAGTAAATAGATGAGTAATTAAGCATTTCATGCTATTTGTGTTTTGTTATTTAGATATTAAATGTTAGTTTATTAAATAAAAAATGAATTTGGGAATTAGATGATGAAGTGTTTGTGTAATAGACTAATAATAACAAAAGAAAAGGGCGTCACAAGTCATATGAGTAATGGCGTTATGACGGAAGTTGTCAAATGGTATTCTAGGAAAGAAAAAGGTGAACACATGTGTACCATTTGTAGAAACTTAAAATTAGGGCGTCCACATCATCAAAAATTAATTTAGGAAAGTATCATAAATAATAATTTTTGATGTAAAAAATAAAGTGGAGAATCTTTTAATTATTATATATTTCCTAAATTATATTCAAGTGATATTTCCAATTTTTATATCAAACTTTTACACTTCATTTAGCAAAAAAGTATCGTTAAAAAATATTAAAATAATATAATTAGTTTCGTGGTAAAAAAATGTTATCATTAGAGTATAGATTTCATATTATTTGCACACATTAAAACTTCTTATTATGTAAAATTGTGTAATTTTTTTAGTATGTTTTGTCCAACATTGGAAAATAGTGTAGGTGTGGTGAATATATTACATATAAATAGAAGAATTGTCCCACATCGAAAGATTCGTATAAGGTGATATGATCCTATGATTATAAATAGGAGGCATATTTGGAACTTATGTGTCCGCCCAAAACTTTTTGAGTCTCATAAATATTATTTTAAAGATCTCTTAAGATTTTGTATCATTATGTATGATATGATATAAAAAAATAAAGTGGAAATCGTTTGGAGCTACCCAAAAAAGAGTTAAGAACATGAACAAGAAAATCAAAAAATACAAAACTAAAAGTTTTACTAATGGTAGTATCCTGACACAGTACAAAACTAAAAATTTTACTAATGATTGTCTTCTGAATGCAGTAATAGAGCGTTAATGAGTCGTTATATGTATCATATAGAGATCCCTATCTAATGATCGAGACTAAGTGGTTTTACCCCAAAGAAAAATAATATGTATAAATTAGTAGTTTTTTTAAAGAAGAGACATGTCGTTTTTGGTATGTTATATTTTTCACATTGAAAAATAATATAGGCATGATGAACATACTAAGTTTTAATAATTAAATTATGTATCTCACATCGAAAGAATAGTATATGGTAGGGTGATTCTATAAATATAAATAAGAGGCATATTTGAAACTTAGGTATTAACCCAAAATATTTTGATAAAAAAGATATGTACTTTTTAGTATGTTATATGTCCCACATTAAAAAATAATGTAGGTGCACTGTGGTGAATATATTATGTAAGAACTGTCCCATATATATACATTGGTTATATTATATTAAAGTGATGTCTATAATTTTGATATAAAAATTTTATATTTCATTTGACAAAAAAAATATCGTACGAAAATTATATAATTAGATTGTGACAAAAAAATGTTATCATTAGAGTGTAGATTGTATTGTATTTTCTCATTATTAAATCGGATTGATGTCAAAGTAGGTGCGGAAAAAAATGATGTACTTAGTATGTTATTTGTCCAACATTGAAAAGTAATGTAAGTGTGGTGAATATACTATGATTAAATATTCTTATGATTATAAATAGAAGTCAAAACACAAAATCTTTTGATTCTCTTAAGTATTGTCCGAGAGAGTTCTTAAAAGAGTTTGTATTACTGTCTCTACAATAATAATTTCTAACCTAAGTTAATCTTTGGAAAATCTTTTAGTTATTATAATATATATACTATATATTTCTTATTTTATATTCAAATGATGTTTCTAATTTTTATATAAAAACTTTTACATTTCATTTGGCAAAATAATATCGGTAATAAAATTTTGAAAATAATATTATAAGATTCATGGTAAGAAATGCTATCATTAGAGTTTATATATATTTCATATGATTTTTACATATTAAAGATAGTGTATTTCATAGTATGTTATATGTCCCACATTGAAAAATAATATAGGTGTAACAAATATACTACATATAAAAAATAGAATTTTCCCACATCGAAATATAGCATAAGGTGGGTGATTATATGATTATAAATAATAAGCATCCTTGGAACTTAGGCATCAACCTAAAATCTTTTGAGTCTCTTAAATATTGTCTTGGAGAGCTCTTAAAAGTTTATATCACTATATTTTCTACCTGTAGATTTTATATGACCCACATTGAAAAATAATGTATGTGTGGTAAATATACTACGTTTAAATAATATAATTAGAATTGTGTTAAAAAAAATTCTATCATTAGAGTATATGTTTATGTCATTTGCACATATTTTAATTATGATAAAAAAAAATAGAAAACAAACGTATGAATATTAATAGATAATATAGTATTTGCTTATTATTAAATCAGGTTTGATGTCGAATTAGGTTCAAAAAATACGGTGTCCTTTTAAATATGTTATTCTTCTCATATTGAAAAATAATGTAGGTGTGATAAATATATAGTACGTATAAATAGTTGAATTGTACCACATCAGACGATTATCATAAGGTGGGGTGATCCCGTGATTATAAATATGATTTATCCTTAGAACTTAGGTATCATCCCAAATATATTGAATATCTCAAATTATACTTATTATATAATAGACTTTAAACATAATTTTGAATTTAATGTTAAATTTTAAAGTTGTAACATTTTTTTAGATGGGATAAAGAGCGATAAAATGGTCAATATTATAACGGAAATTTTTCATGGTACCCTCGAATTTTGGTAAATTACACATAATACCCCAATTTAAAGTTTCTACATGTAATACCCTGGTGTTTACTTTTTTCATAACGCGGTTACTCCTATGAGTAGCTAGATGAGTAATTGAGCATGTCATGCTATTTGTGTTTAGTTATTTAGGTATTAAATGTTAGTTTATTAAATAAAATATGGATTTAGGAATTAGATGATGAAGTGTTTGTGTAATAGATAACAAAAGAAAAAGGCGTCACAAGTCATATGAGTAATGACGTTATGACGAAAGTTGTCAAATGGTATTCTGGGGGAAGAAAACGCTGAACACAAGGGTAGCATTTGTAGAAACTTAAAATTAGGGGTACCATGTGTAATCTATCAAAGTTCAAAGTTACCATGAGAAATTTCCAATACTATAATGACATAGTTAATTAAATTTTAATTTAAAAGAGAGATATTCATACCAATAAAACAATAAAGGGGGTATTATTTTTTAATTGTTATTTTATTGCCAAACCGTCAAACTTAACGTCCATTTAACATCCTTTACATTAGAGGTACCACAGGCAAAAAAAATGGAACCTCAAGGGTACCATAGGCAGATTCTTAAAAGTAGGGGTAACATGGAAAATCTTACAAAATTAAGAGGTACCACGGGAAATTTCCGTATCTCAATTATGATTAAAAAAAATTGAACAAAAACATACAAATATTAATGGAGAGTACTTGATCATATTATTAAATTTAAATATAACTGTTAGATTTAATGAGTCCTAATTGTCCGTATTCGGTATTTGGGATTTGATTGGATGTCGAACTAAGTGCAAAAAAGATGGTGTAATGCTGAGTATGTTATTTGTCCCACGTTGAAAAACAAAGCAGGTTTGATGAATATATACTACGTATAAATAGTAGAATTGTTCCACATCAGAAAATAATCCAAGTTTGGTGAATATATTACTTATAAATAGTAGTGATAAATTAACTAACTTATAATAAAAAAACGTTATAAATATATCCATGGATTAAAACGAGATTAAAACGCTGGAAATCAGTGGCAAACAATACGACCAATCTTTTTTATTGTATCTCCCATATGCATTAACAAGATTAGAACGTAAGAAATTCTTACATTATAAAACGTTGACTATACAAAAGCAAGTTACGTCTTTTTTATTAAAAAAACATCGGCAATTCGTTAAAAAATGTCGAAGATGTTTTACAGTTCGGTTGTTTTTGTAGTAAGTATTTATTTATTAGACCGTTTTCCTCTCACGACCCCTTATAAGAGGCTACAAGCTTGTGACGTAATAATGCCGTCACAAATGAAATTTTTTGTTTATTTATTTATCGAGATCTATCTTTTGTTTTTCTAAACGTTATGTGGTAAATCGGTTTTTTTAAGAACATGTACGCTTTAAAAATTTCGAATACCGAAAAAGAAAAAAAAGCTAAAGTAAGATCATCCACATTCCAAAGTATGAGTCATCTTCATAAGGTTGACCAAGACCCTGAATTGCTTACCTCAAATATGACCAAAGTCTAGACTTGTCAAAAGTATACCGAACCCGAAAAACCGATCGAAAATATCCGAATCGACACCTGACCGTACACCCGAAAGGTATAACTGAACTTTACCCCGAAACTTGAATCGACCTCAATTGATTCGAAATCGAACCGAATTTGTAATATCCGAAATAGACCCAAGATCGAATGAACCTGAACTGTTTCAACCTGAATTGTTTTAATCTGAACCGATATATACCTGAACCGATTTCAACCCGTACATTGATGATAGAAACCCAACATTGAAACCCGAAATGACCCGAATGTACCTAGGCGTCACATTTAGGGTGTCTTTTTGCACAAATACTATTATACAACTGGTTGTACTAGAGCATTGTACAACCATAATCAATCTTGCTGGGCTTATGTGTATTTTTGTCGAGCTCTTATAATTTTTTATTTATATTTTAAATTTTTGATGTCAAAAATTAAAATTTAATTGAGCTCCTATATATTATTTTTGAGTTTCATTATAATTTTTTAAGTTCAATATTTTTATAATGAAACTCAGATTCTTTTAAACAAAGCTCATTGTAACACCCCATGTTAATTGACGAGGTCCAGTGATAGGCTTAAATGACTAGTGCTTAAAGGGATTTGAAGTACTACTCATATCAACAAAGTGCACTTTCTTTTATGGGCATCCATGCGAAAGAACACCAAAGTTAAGCGTGTTTGGCTGTGAGTAGTCTTAGGATGGGTGACCTCCTGGAAGGTTCCCGAGATGCACATGAGTGAGGACAAAATGTGCTATAAAGGACCCGTGTTGATTTGTGAGCCATGTACACAACCTGGTGAGCTATCATAAGTAACCGCTACCGACCCGGTTTGGGTCGGGGTGTTACAAGTATTGTAACACCCCTAATTTCCATAATATAATTCTATAATTTTATTTTCCCATATTTTATATTTTATTTTCCGGGAAAATATCCGTCTCTTTTCTTTTGGGCTCCTTGGGCTCGAAAACGGTGAAGACCCGCTCTTTCCTTGGGTCTCACGTGATTTTGATGTAGATGGGTAAGTTTTGGGCCTAAGCTTGATATAAACCCATGAGCTTTTCTATAAATAAGAAGAGAATCAAAACCCTTGCTCTTCTTTTTTCATAATTCTCAAAACCCTAAACCTAATTCTCTCCCCCTCTCTTCCTCCCTTGTGCCGTGTGCCTCCACCCTTCCTAGGGTTTCGTGCCGTGCCTCTTCCTCCTTCCTTCATCGTCTTTCGTGCTTAGATCGATCCTACTTCTTGGATTTATCTATCTTTTTCGTAAGTTTTTATGTTTCGCGTAGTTTTTATAGTTTTTATATATATACTTAGTATATTTATTGGATTCGTTATCTTTGGCACGTGGGTGATTCAATAAAGGCGTGGAAATTGCACCTGGAGAAGACGTTTATATCGTTGAAGACGATCTTTAAGATTATTTGCTTAATAAGGTAACTAGGTGTTTTCTTTTAATTGTGTTTATGCCAATTGATGTAATTAATATGATTTAATGATTATTTTACATGATTGGTACATGTTTGATTATTTGTTGTCATGATTAAATATGTTTCGCATGGTTGTATATGTTTTTATGCATTAATTATATATCGTATGTTGTTTATGTGTTTATTATGGATGTCATGAGCGTAATTAGGGTTTACGAATAAACCCTAATGGCGGCATGATAGACGGCCAAGAGTGCTCTCCGAAGTTATAGCTAAAGGTAGTATAACCTTGATGATGATTCAAGGATTATAGCTGAAGTTAGTACAACTTTGGGTACTTACTCTAGTTATGGCTGAAGCTACTATAACATTGAAGTACGAGGTAAGGTTATAGCTGGAACTAACGTACCCTGAGATTTATGGCTCAAGGTTATGGTTGGAACTAGTATAACTTTGAGTTTCGTGTCAAGGTTATAGTTGAGGTAAGTATAACTTCAAGTTATATATGTTGAAGTTATAGTCGAGGTTAGTATAGCCTCACATCTAAAGTTCATGTTATGGTTAAGGTTACTATAACATTGATCATTAGTAATTGCTTCATATGTAGAGTTATATCCATTTGTAGTATAACATTATGTTAACTTATGTCTTTGGTTACTCTATTCATATGATAAGTGGTACAGTCAGTTACATTATTTTACGAGTTGAGTCGTGACGTTTGTTCATGCATTGTTGGTGCTGTCATTATACTGTGTACTTGTGATTTGGGTTGGTTGTATAGATGACGATAGTATCGGTTATATACTATCGGAATTAACAAACGCTACCCTTCGGGGATTCTTATGGTCTATGGTCGGGGGGAGAGCAGAGGCAGTTCGTTATACGCTCTATTCCCCGAGTGTCGTTCGGTGTAGCAGAGGCAATTCGTTAATCGCTCTGTGTTTCACCGAGAGGTCTGGCCAGGTCTTAGGCATGTAGGCAGTGGTTATACGCTACACATAGTATGGATGCAGTTCGTTATACGGCCCACAGTAGATGCAGTTCGTTATACGGTCCATACCGACTATGGAGGCAGTTCGTTATAAGCTCCATATCTAGAGGCAGTGCGTTATACGCTCTAGTGGTTAGAGGCAATTCGTTATACGCTCTAACGGTGTTCATTCTATACACTGTGTTTGTAGCTAGGGGCAGTTCGTTATACGCTCTAGTGGTTGGAGGCAGTTCGTTATATGCTCCATTAGTCAGAGGCAGTTCGTTATACGCTCTGAGGGTTGTTTGGTTTGGTCGTGGTTACATCGAGTTTGATTGTCCTAAGTTTCTACATGGTGTCTAACATGGATTGTTGTCATATGTCGTCTCATTTGGTTTAACTTTGGAATTTTTAATTAGGTGGTTATCCTAATATGATCTTGTTTGATGGTAAGTTGGTGATGAGTCTTCATGAGTATAGATGGTCTCATATGTTTACTAGTTTTGCATTACAATTGTTATTTATTGTTAGTTATATTCAATTGTTGTAAACATGACTGGGAGAGCATCTAGTTACTCCCGACTGATTGTCGACCCCCATTCTCAGGTTGTTCAGATGTTGCTGTTTGGTTGATGCTTGCTTGGGGAATGTGCGAAGCGAGCTTAATAATAATTAGGAGTTGCTTTATGTTTTAAGAACCTATGAATAATGTATTAGTTGTTTTGGTTTTAGTAGTGATCCAGATTGGTCAGGTGTTTCCGCCACCTTGACCCTTTTATCAGTATCGTACTCTGATATTTATTTTATATAAGTTTTTCCTTTGTTTTATAATCCGGGTTGTTACAGTTGGTATCAGAGCGAACACGCTCCCAACTCTTGCTTAGTTGACGACTAAAATAAATGACTTAGTTAATGAGTGAGAGTAAATGGGGTAGAAACCAATAGGATTTGTTGGTTTTCTTATGTTTGAAAAGTGTATGAGTAGTTGTTTGGAATGATACTTAGGTTCTACCACTTATAACGAGATTTCGTTCTTGCAGATGGTGCGCAACAGAAATGGTGAGTCTGATGCAGATCGCATCAGGAGACTTGAGGCCGCTTTGGCATCTATGGCCGAAAGTTTCACTAATCACCTCAACAACAACAACAATAACAACAACAACAACCATCCGCAACCGACCGTGTTTGATCGCTTTGCTCGTCACCGTCCTCCGACTTATGATGGTGCGAATGATCCTACTGCTTTGGAGGCTTGGATTCGAGAGATCGAGAAGTTGTTCCTCGCCATCTACTGGATGTCCCGAGGATCAGAAGGTGGATATCGCCACCTATTATCTGAAGGACGAGGCCGACAACTGGTGGGCTCTTGCTAGAGCTGGTCTGGAAGTTCAACCAGGATATGGTTGGGCTGTCTTCTCGGAAGCTCTGAAGAAAAGGTTTTATCCCGAGGAAATGCGCTGGCAGAAGGAGCAGGAGTTCCTTCGTCTACAGCAAGGTTCCATGACCGTTGAGGAGTACACCAACAAGTTCGTAAAGCTGTCACGTTTCGTTACTTCTGTAGCTATGGACGAGGTTTCGAGGACTCGTTGCTATGAGAAGAATCTAGCTCCTAAGGTCCGGACTGCTATGTCTGGCATTCTTTCAAATTCTTTCCAACAGGCTTATGATCGTGCTCTTAGTATCTATGATTCAGTTCTTGCTACCGAGGCTGAGGAGAGTGCAAAGAATAAGTTCGTGAAGAGGCCCTATGTTGCTCCCAGTGCTTCCCAGAAGAAACCGAAGTATGAGGCTCGTTCGTATGCTACGCGTGATCAAGGTCAAGCGAAGAGGGACCTTACTTGCAACAAGTGTGGGAAGGCATATCACCCGGGTACGACCTGTGCTACTGGTGCCCCGATCACTTGCTTTACTTGCAAGATACCGGGACACAAGTCTGTTGATTGTCCCCAGAAGCCCAAGGTTGATGCTTCTAAGGCTGATGCTGCAAAGACTGGACGAGTGTTCGTTATGAGTCGTGCTGAGGCAGATGCTAATCCAGATGTGGTTACTGGTACCTTTCTCGTTCATTCTTTATCTGCTTTTGTTGTTTTTTGATACGGGTGCATCGATGTCTTTCGTATCCGAATCCTTTTCCGTCCGTGCTGGACTCTCTTCCTCTTCATCCGTTTATACCTCTATATCCCTTCCTACGGGTGAGATTGTTTCTTGCTCCGTTCTTTTCAAGGACGTACCTGCCAGTATTGCAGGGGCGATCCTTCCTGCCAATGTCGTCCAATTCAAACTCGGAGAGTTTGATGTGATTTTGGATATGGATTGGTTATCTCGCTATGACGCTAGGTTCCTGTGTCGTGATCAGAAGATCGTGCTTAAGAGTCCCACAGGTTCGAGAGTTTCTTATCAGGGTGTTAGGGTTACACCTACTGTCAAGTGGGTTTCTGCTTTGAAAATGGTTAGCATGGGTAGAAAGGGTCATCAGATCTATCTGTGCAGTGTTCATGGTGTTTCAGTTGAGCCTAAGTTAGAGGATATCCCTGTGGTTAGGGAGTTTCCCGATGTCTTTCCTGAGGATCTACCTGGTATTCCTCCTGAGCGAGATGTAGAGTTCTCGATTGAGTTGCTACCTGGAAATGGTCCCATTTCAAAAGGTCCTTATCGTATGGCACCTGCTGAGTTATAAGAACTCAAGAAGCAACTTGAGGAGATGATCGATAAGGGTTTTATCCGACCGAGTGCTTCGCCGTGGGGTGCTCCTGTGTTGTTCGTCAAGAAGAAAGATGGTAGTATGCGGTTGTGCATTGAGTACCGTGAGCTGAATAAGGTTACTATCAAGAATAAGTATCCTTTGCCGAGGATCGAGGATTTGTTTGATCAGCTCCGTGGTTCTAGTGTGTTCTCGAAGATCGATCTGAGGTCAGGTTACCATTAGATTCCAGTTAGGAATGAATATATTCCTAAGACTGCTTTTCGTTCAAGGTATGGACACTATGAGTTCGTGGTGATGCCGTTTGGGTTGACGAATGCACCTGCTGTTTTCATGGATAAGATGAACCGCACTTTCAGCGAGTATTTGGATAAGTGTGTCGTGGTGTTCATAGACGACATACTGATTTACTCGAGACACGAGGCTGAGCACGAGCATCATCTTCATGTTATATTGGAGATTCTACGATAGCAGAAGTGGTATGCCAAGTTCTCAAAGTGCGAGTTTTGGTTAAAGGAAGTTACCTTCTTGGGTCATGTGATATGAGGCGATGGAGTTATGGTTGATCCGTCGAAGATCCGAGCCGTGGTCGATTGGAAGAGTCCAAAGAATGTGAACGAGGTTCGAAATTTCCTTGGACTAGCTGGGTACTATCGTTGGTTTGTACATGATTTCTCTAAGATTGCAAGACCGATGACTCAGTTAATGAAGAAGGAATCCAAGATCATTTGTACAGAGGCTTGTGAAGCTGCCTTTCAGGAGTTGAAGAAGAGGTTGACTACCGCTTCGTTGTTGACTCTACCAGAAGAGGGCGTTGAGTTCGATGTCTTCTGCGCTGCGTCAAAGTTTGGGTTGGGTTGTGTCTTGATGCAGAAGGGTAAAGTTGTGGCTTATGCTTCCCGTCAGTTGAAAGTTCACGAGATGAAATATCCGACTCACGATCTTGAGTTAGCAGCAGTGGTGTTTGCACTTAAGCTGTGGCGACACTACTTGTATGGAGTCTCTTGCAACTTTTATACGGATCATAAGAGCTTGAAGTATATCTTCACTCAGAGAGATCTTAACATGAGGCATAGACGCTGGTTGAAGCTGTTTAACGTCTATAAGTTTGAGCTGCAGTATCATGAGGGTAAGGCAAACGTGGTTGCCGATGCTTTGAGTCGCAATGTAACACCCCCATATACTGAGGAGCCTTAACCAGGCCTTCCCTAGAATATAAAAGCATTACCATCTCGGTTGCCCGAGGTAAGTAATCATCAAAAGTCGATAAAAGAACAATTATAATTATAGTTATATTTACAAGTGTTACAACCAACTAATAAAATAAAGATACAACTTGTCTGCTACACACTATCTCTATCCGAACTAGTGACGACACACCCCTGCCAGGACTCCAGCTATCAACCACATCAACACCTGCTAAGACTGACTGCTCACCATAAGGGATCACGGCAGACACATAAACAAACAAGACAACCACACAAGGTCAGTAACTGAGGTAAGATACAACATAAACCTAACAACAACCGTCAACACAATACCAACACAATCAGTCACACACAATCATACCCACTCCAATCAATCTCCGTCACTGACTGTCCACTGGACCAGCCCTGCCAGTGGGGGACCGCAGCCGTTCCCACCTAAGCCCCGCTCATCATCTCGAGCGATAACCCTATCCCATTAATGTGCACATCCCCTCCCGTGGTGGGTTCCACGGAGGGCAAAACTAGTGCGTGAAGCCACTCCCGCAAGTGACTCCACTCAGCCGAGGACGCACCTCGAGAACCACAGACATTCAGTCACAAACAGTTGTATACAACAACAACCACAACGACGAAAACAACAACCGCAGCAACGACAACATCAATCAACAACAACAACCGACACTCTAATAACCAACAGAAACTGCGTAGGCGAACCTACCTTTAGGCAACTGCGACGATTCCATGCTCATACACGCAACACCCAGCAAAGAAGCAACACCTAAACACACCATACAAACATCTATCACCACCAATCTAACCCTAACTGAAAAGACAAAAATACGGATGATGATGACGACATACCTACATGAGGAAACCTAGCAAAGGACCGCTACCCGACTCAAGCTTTGCACTCCTAAGGCACAAGGACCTTCAAAGGCTCCCATGGAAGGTATTTGGTGAAGGGAAAAGGAAGGGACGACATCTAGGTTTAGAAGAAGGAGGCGGAAATGATTTGCGAATATAGGAAAACACGATTATAAACCCTCGCTGAAAAGACGCTACTCGATCGAGTAACTAACATACTCGATCGAGTGGCCCCTACTCGATCGAGTATCCAAGCTACTCGATCGAGTAGCCTCTACTCTATCGAAGACCACCCACAACTCCAGACACAAAGTACTATGGCACGCAATCCTAAGCTCCATTACCGCTCCCAAGGTCGGTCAACGCTGGTCAACGGGTCCCTAAAAGGGCGGGTATTACGATCTCCCCCCTTAAAAAGAACTTCGTCCCCGAAGTTCAACACACCCTTCCCCAAAACACCAAATATAGAAACAAGATCAACGTCACCTCTCTACCGACACGGGTCACTACTTCCTATAAATACTATACGTCATGTCATCATCATCGACTGTCCAACACACCATGTCTAACACACCACATACATCGACTTCTACAACCTACCACTTGAAGTACCAACCTCACAACATGAATCAGCACAACCCACGACTACACTGCTGCTTACAACTCTTTACCTCGCACGAAGAGACGCTACCTTTACTAGTACGCAACTATCAAAACGAAACATGCCACATAACACAACTATGTCACCCAACGGTTCTATGACATCATAACCATCTCTCTATGACCGTCTTTTCATAGCATATTCAACTTTTACTTCAACATACAAATTACTCAACAAACAATGAAAATAATTATAGCTTCATACAAGGAATGTAACAGAAATAATAGAAAACATTATAAACAAACAACAAAATAACTGTAATATCAACCTTTTTGTTTTGCGACATTACTCTTCCTCTCTAAAAGGAACTTCGTCCCCGAAGTTCACCACCGAATTATTACTCACATTACATAAAGCTTACCTCTTGTCATATAACCAACACATACAATGCCTTACGGACATTACTCATTACTCACACAAACATTAATTCATAAAATCATTTGCTACTTTATTCGAATAATTATCCATAGTTCGAATGCATGTATATATCCATTGTATATGTATATAGGAAATGCACAACTCCGGTGAAATATAATTATTAGACATTACGGATGTAAAATGAATGCAATAAGAACCAACTACTACTTGCACTATTCGTTACGAATACGCATCCAAAACTCAAACACGGCTTCCAACATATGAAATTAACGGTCCAACCATATTACTAATCATAAACAACCATATTAAACATCAAATATGCAATGACATAAACATTAAAACAAATTTAATTAACGAAAAGTTCTTGTAACAGTGCCACTCGATCGAGTACATAGGGTACTCGATCGAGCTGGACCTACTCGATCGAGTGTCTTGGCTACTCGATCGAGTAGCCTCAAATCAGAATGCTTCATCCCCGTCACTCCTGCAGCTACTCGACCGAGTGAGGGGCACTCTGTCGAGTGGCCACAGGTCAAAACCTCGAAATCTTCCTGTCATAACATACAATATATATATATAGAAGGTCACACAAACTCGAGTCGGGATGACAACCCGACCCCCAAAATCCTGCAAACAAGTTTAATCCTAACAAATACGGCCTTATGGCCATCCATACAAACCAAATGTAAGAAGTACTAACTAAAACGACTACTACCATCCAACACAACCAAACCATAAACAAAGAGAAAGAAAAGGAGTATCACTCCTCCTGCTGCTGCTCATCCATCATCTCATCTCCACCACCACCAGAGGTACCTGCTCCTGATGACCCAAGACCCGCGTCGACCCCTGCTCCAGCTCCTTAACTCTCATACCATGGGGTCAAACCGCCAAAAGCAAAGGACTGTGGTGTCCCTCATGCTGTCTGGTCCACCCCATAAGAGTGGAAAACCCCACTGTAGTCCCCAACTCCGCTCCACCACACTGGATGTGGTCCCTCGGTCCCAATACCCTGAGCATATACCATATCATGCATGTTCCATAGTGTCAAGGTAGAGGACACTCTCTCTGCCAAGTAGATCGAACGTGTCTCGGAGGTATCAAGGTAGGGGTAACAAGGAAATGGGTACTGAGGCGGTGCTGCTGGCTATGGCTGAGTCTCAGCCGTCCTCTCCGTCACACGACGTGGTCCCCTCCCTAGCCTGGGTCTATCCTCCGCTGCTCTCACGTTCTCCCTCTTCCTCGGCTCGGGCATCACTTGAAGGATCGTGTCGTCAATGAGGTATGTCTGTGTCGGCCGGTGTACATCCTCATCCTCCTCATCAGAATCACCGCATCTAAAGGCTCAATCAGTGGAAGGTGCTCAGGAGCCGGTATCCTCATCCAGCTCATACCCCACACCCTCCATGCTAGGCTACCATCCTCCAAGGTTCTCAACCATTTCAGGTCGAGGTAGTAATCTCTGTCCATGGTAGGCACCGGGGTGGCCAAGGGAACGTACTCAGAGGAAGCCTCAAAGGAGGCTAGCTTTTCAGCTAGCCGAGTGGCAAAAGCACCACAACTCAAGTGCTGAGTGGTAGAAGTAGCCATCAAAGCAAGGCTAGCACACACCATGGCAGGAGCATTGAAGACCACCTTCTCGGTCCGCTCCGGGTTAAGATAAGCCATCAAAAGCAAAAACTCGTGAGAGTTCAACTTACTCATGTCGGGCCTCTCGTAAAGAAGGTTCGAGATGGAACGAAGGAAGATCCTCAAAGTGACATGCTGGACATCATTAATCAACATGTTCCTGGCAGTGGGAGCTGACTTCCCAGAAAGGCAAGGCATAAGGCAGCAAACCCCGCACTCAGCCGGAATGTCACGGATGGATCCCTTGAGAGGCTTAGCCAACCCAAGGTGAGAAGCAAAGAGGTCCATGGTTAACACAAAACTCGTGTTCATAAGACGGAATTGGACAGTCTGTTCATTCGGCTCGTATTTAAACGAGCTCATGAACTCCAAAGTTAGAAAAGGATAGGTATGCTTCCGCAAACGGTACAGCCCTGTGAATCCCATGGTCTCAAAGATATGACGGACATCCGTCTCAATCCCCAGGTCATCTAGAAGTGTGGTGTCCACACATCGAGTAGGTCTCATCTTCCGTTTCTGTAAAGCTACAAACCTCTCCCACTGCTTGTAGTCCACAAAGACTACTGAAAGGTATTCCGGTACAGATGGTACTATGGGTGAGCTCCCCTCCCCTATTTCGGGCTGAGAAGCCCTTCCCCTCTTACTTTGACGAGTCCCCAGGTTTAGTCTCGGCATCTGTTTCAGCACACAATTTGAACTTACTTACACAGGCACTTAAAACATGTAATTTACACAAATTAAGCATTGAATAATCATCTATGTACACACTTTCATCAACCAATTCCTAATTTTGATATATATAACCTCAGTTTATAGCATCGCATATGGTCTCTATAGCTGTGAAAATTCTAGCATAGATAACATGAATTACGCCGCTACTACGACTGTCAACACATGGCTTAAACACGACTCCATATATGCTTGAGAACATGTGAAACATTCATGTATGCTCATAGAAAAGGGCAACTAAGTACACCATCATAGACAAACAACATTATGAATAAACTTCTCAATTCCCATAATCAGACGGTCTCTACAGCTGTAACAATTTTGACATATTTAGCATGAACTAGCATCGCTACTACTACTTCAAAAGTTTCATATTCAACACCAATTTCCAATCATAGAAAACGAATTTCAATTTGGAGCACTTTTAAGACGGAATGTTTTTTTAAGGCAATTTTGAGGTGAAAATTACAAAAACCAACTTCCTACATCATACATACAACATACATTACTCAAATTTCATCCTATAATATGTAAGGGACAAGCAAAAATTCAACTTAATTTTTCAAACCCTAGAAAATTCGGCCCAAATTTATGCAATTTCCATTCAATTTTCTTAGCATAATTAGCAACAACAATCATAAAAGAAAAGCATGTGGATCACATCATAACAACTACAAACAACTTTTCTTTCATATAGATCGAATTTTTGGACTTTCTATCATTCTAATTGCTCCTAGTTAATGGGAAAACATCAATATATAAAAGAAATTCATACCTTAAGCAATTAGCTAGGAAGTGAAAGAACAAGTAAAAGCAATGAAAAATCACCCAACTAAGTCACCACAAACACAATAATTGAAGAGCTTGAGTGAGATATGGAGATAGGGTTTGCGAGATATGAAGAAGAAATAAGAAGAATAAGAAAGAAAAGGGGTTTATGAACCCGTATAATTTCCGGTACTGTAGATTACTCGATCGAGTGTCTAGGGTACTCGATCGAGTGCCATCTGCTCGATCGAGTAGGCGCTATTTGATCGGGTATTCGTAGGAAATCCCTACATTCCCGACGTCATAGCTTCCTAACTAGATCGAGTGAGGTCTACTCGGTCTAGTAGGCACTCACACTCGGTCAAGTAAGGTTGGGTACTGGTCGGAACTTACGAGTTTAACTGAAGATTCCTGCAAAACAACATTACATGTAGATTCCAAACCGAGTTCGGAAATCGTCACTTGTTATAATATTCATACACATTATACCATTACTACTCAATTATATCATACAGTCTTACCAAATAAAATGCACATCACATTATTCTATCATGAACTTCACTCAACATGATTTACCTGTTACCGAATCCTCCACGTATGCAATTATCTCATTATAACATGTCTAACTCGTTTTACTACATTATTAACAACCTTATATTCACGCTACTTGAAACACATAATTAACGATAAAATTACATGTATTGTCCAAGTGTATTAGCAACATATTCATGCTTCAACATAAACGAATTATTCTACACAAATTAATCACCACCCAAGCGAAAACTTTCGACCACTAAACAATAAACATTGCATATACTCATTACTATTTCGACGATTCTCATACTAGTTTGACAATTTATTAACTATCACTATTATGGGTACTGTAAGATGTATCAACCCGTATAAAATCATCATTACTAATTGCCTGAAGCAAACACAAACATTACCACATTCCATACCACAGCACACACTTCTACACTTTTCACATACTTTTGTCGTATAAAACCTTCCACGTTCCCCATTATCATCACATACACGCACTAACACTACCAAAACTTCACCATACATGATTCCGACGCAACTATTATGCCTACGTTAGGTCCAACAAAGACTCAACCACATTCACTATTTACATAACCACCACACACATTAAGCACGTATTTACCAACTCCACATTTCCCATACCCAGTGACTGGCTTAAGCACAATGGGGTCAAGATTTTGAAATGAGGGCGCCTACTCACCCAAAATCTAGCATCAGCTGGGGCTCCCATTACACATATACCAGGTTCAATTTTATTAGACACTACGTTCATTAGGTTCATTGGTTACAGGTTCCAAAATCGTCGCTCTGATACCACTTTGTAACACCCCCATATACTGAGGAGCCTTAACCAGGCCTTCCCTAGCATATACAGGTATTACTATCTCGGTTGCCCGAGGTAAGTAATCATCAAAAGTCGATAAAAGAACAATTATAGTTATATTTACAAGTGTTACAACCAACTAATAAAATAAAGATACAACTTGTCTGCTACAAACTATCTCTATCCGAACTCGTGACGACACACCCCTGCCAGGACTCCAGCTATCAACCACATCAACACCTGCTAAGACTGACTGCTCACCATAAGGGATCACGGCAGACAAATAAATAAATAAGACAACCACACAAGGTCAGTAACTGAGGTAAGACACACCATAAACCTAACAACAACCGTCAACACAATACCAACACAATCAGTCACACACAATCATACCCACTCCAATCAATCTCCGTCGACTGTCCACTGGACCAGCCCTGCCATTGGGGGACCGCAGTCGTTCCCACCTAAGCCCCGCTCATCATCTCGAGCGATAACCCTATCCCATTAATGTGCACATCCCCTCCCGTGGCGGGTTCCACGGAGGGCAAAACTAGGGCGTGAAGCCACTCCCGCAAGTGACTCCACTCAGCCGAGGACACACCTCGAGAACCACAGACATTCAGTCACAAACAGCTGTATACAACAACAACAACCACAACGACGAAAACAACAACCGCGGGAATGACAACATTAATCAACAACAACAACCGACACTCTAATAACCAACAGAAACTGAGTAGGCGAATCTACCTTTAGCCAACTGTGACGATTCCATGCTCATACACGCAACACCCAGGAACAAGCAACACCTAAACACACCATATAAACATCTATCACCACCAATCTAACCCTAACTGAAAAGACAAAGATACGGAAGATGATGACGACATACCTACATGAGAAAACCTGGCAAAGGACCGCTACCCGATTCAAGCTTTGCACTCCTAAGTCACAAGGACCTTCAAAGGCTCCCATGGAAGGTATTTGGTGAAGGGAAAAGGAAGGGACGACATCTAGGTTTAGAAGAAGGAGGCGGAAATGATTTGCGGATATAGGAAAACACGATTATAAACCCTCGCTGAAAAGACGCTACTCGATCGAGTAACTAACATACTCGATCGAGTGGCCCCTACTCGATCGAACATCCAAGCTACTCGATCGATTAGCCTCTACTCTATCGAGTACCACCCACAACTCCAGACACAATGTAATATGGCACGCAATCCTAAGCTCCATTACCGCTCCCAAGGTCGGTCAACGCTGGTCAACGGGTCCCTAAAAGGGCGGGTATTACACGCAAGGTGTGTCATGCTATGAGATATGTGTTGGTGTTACCTGATGACTTGAGTCGAGAGTTCCAGAAGATGAGCCTTGAGGTAGTTCTTCCTGGTACTTTATATTTGAGTGCGATGGTTGCTGAACCCGAGATCCTTCATGAGATCCGAGTTAAGAAGAGAGAGGATGAATACTTAGAAGGAGTTCGAGTCGCTATAAGCGAAGGACGTGCCAAAGAGTTCGACGTTGGACCTGATGATGGTCTACGATTCCAAGGTCGTTGGTGTGTGCCTAGCTGTGAGGTCTTAAAATGTAAGATTCTCAAGGAGGCTCATAGTACTCCCTATTCGGTTCATCTCGGTGGTGATAAGATGAACAAGGATCTGAAGCTAAAGTTTTGGTGGCCGGGTATGAAGAAAAAGATCGCCGAGTTTGTGAGTAGTTGCTTGGTTTGTCAGAAGGTCAAGTTCGAACATCAGAGACCTGGTGGTCTACTGCAACCTTTGGAGATTCCCACCTGGAAATGGGATTCGATTTCGATGGACTTCGTCTTGGGTTTACCGAGGTCGCCGATAGGAATGAATGCGATTTGGGTCGTGGTTGATCGTTTGACTAAGGTCGCGCATTTCATTCCGATGAAGGAGACTTGGAGTCTCGAGGAACTAGCGAATGCTTATCAGCGTGAGATCATTCGTCTTCATGGGGTTCCTAAAGATATCATCTCCGACTGTGATCGGAGGTTTTGTTCGCAGTTTTGGAAGAAGCTCCAGTTGGCTTTGGGCAGTGAGCTCAAGATGAGTACAACTTTTCACGCTGCAACTGATGGTCAGACTGAGCGTACGATTTAGACGATTGAGGATATGTTGCGAGTTTGTGCTTTAGAATTTCAGGTTAGTTGGGAGAAGAGTTTACCGCTTGTAGAGTTCTCCTACAACAACAGTTACCAAGCTAGTATTCAGATGGCTCCGTTTGAGGCACGTTATGGAAGGAAGTGTCGTAGCCCTTTGTGTTGGAACGATTCTAGTAAGGCTGTCATTCTTGGTCCAGAGTTGGTCCAGGAATCAATTGAGCAAGTGAGGTTGATACGTGAGAAGCTTAAGGCAGCCCAGGATCGACAGAAGACGTATGCAGACTTGCGGCGTAGGCCGATTGAGTTTGAGGTTGGCGATAAGGTTTTTCTTAAGGTTTCGCCGATGAAAGGTGTTAAGAGATTTGGGCTTAAGGGCAAGCTTAGTCCTAAGTACATTGGACCGTATGAGGAGCTCAAGAGAGTTGGCGAGGTAGCCTATAGGTTGGTTTTACCTCCGAGTCTGTCGAAGGTTCACGACGTGTTCTATGTGTTGCAGTTGCGTCGTTACCGCAGTGATCCTTCCCATGTTCTACCGGCTGATGTTATCGAGGTTGAGCCTAACCTGACTTATGAGGAACGTCTTGTTCGCATTTTGGAACGTCAGGAGAAGAGGTTAAGGAATAAGGTGGTACCTTTTGGTTCGGGTTCTGTGGAGAAGTCAGAAATTTGAGCAAGAGACTTGGGAAACCGAAGCGTCTATGCGAGAGAAGCATCCATATCTTTTCGAGTGAGGTAGTTCTCTTATCAAGTTTCGAGAACGAAACTTCTTTTTAGGGAGTTGGATTGTAACACCCCTAATTTCCATAATATAATTCTATAATTTTATTTTCCCATATTTTATATTTTATTTTCCGGGAAAATATCCGTCTCTTTTCTTTTGCGCTCGTTGGGCTCGAAAACGGTGAAGACCCGCTCTTTCCTTGGGTCTCACGTGATTTTGATGTAGATGGGTAAGTTTTGGGTCTAAGTTTGAAATAAACCCATGAGCTTCTCTATAAATAAGAAGAGAATCCAAACCCTTGCTTTTCTTTTCTCATAATTCTGAAAATCCTAAACCTAATTCTCTCCTCCTCTCTTCCTCCCTTGTGCCGTATGCCTCCACCCTTCCTAGGGTTTCGTGCCGCGCTTCTTCCTTCTTCCTTCATCGTCTTTCGTGCTTAGATCGTTCCTACTTCTTGAATTTATCTATCTTCTTCGTAAGTTTTTATGTTTCGCGTAGTTTTTATAGTTTTTATATATATAGTTAGTATATTTATTGGATTCGTTATATTTGGCACGTGGGTGATTCAATAAAGGCGTGGAGATTGCACCTGGAGAAGACTTTTATATCGTTGAAGACGATCTTTAGGATTACTTGTTTAATAAGGTAACTAGATGTTTTCTTTTAATTGTGTTTATGCCAATTGATGTAATTGATATGATTTAATGATTGTTTTACATGATTGGTACATGTTTGATTATTTGTTGTCATGATTAAATATGTTTCGCATGGTTGTATATGTTTTTATGCATTAATTATATATCGTATGTTGTTTATGTGTTTATTATGGGTGTCATGAGCGTAATTAGGGTTTACGAATAAACCCTAATGGCGGCATGATAGGCGGCCAAGAGTGCTCTCCGAAGTTATAGCTAAAGCTAGTATAACCTTGATGATGATTCAAGGATTATAGCTGAAGTTAGTACAACTTTGGGTACTTACTCTAGTTATGGCTGAAGCTACTATAACATTGAAGTATGAGGTAAGATTATAGCTGGAACTAACGTACCCTGAGATTTATGGCTCACGGTTATGGTTGGAACTAGTATAACTTTGAGTTTCGTGTCAAGGTTATAGTTGAGGTAAGTATAACTTCAAGTTATATATGTTGAAGTTATAGTCGAGGTTAGTATAGCCTCACATCTAAAGTTCATGTTATGGTTAAGGTTACTATAACATTGATATCCATTTGTAGTATAACATTATGTTAACTTATGTCTTTGGTTACTCTATTCATATGATAAGTGGTACAGTCAGTTACATTATTTTACGAGTTGAGTCGTGATGTTTGTTCATGCATTGTTGGTGCTGTCATTATACTGTGTACTTGTGATTTGGGTTGGTTGTATAGATGACGATAGTATCGGTTATATACTATCGGAATGAACAAACGCTACCCTTCGGGGATTCTTATGGTCTATGGTCGGGGGGATAGCAGAGGCAGTTCGTTATACGCTCTGTTCCCCGAGTGTCGTTCGGTGTAGCAGAGGCAGTTCGTTAATCGCTCTATGTTTCACCGAGAGGTTTGGCCAGGTCTTAGGCATGTAGGAAGTGGTTATACGCTACACATAGTGTGGATGCAGTTCGTTATACGGTCCACAGTGGATGCAGTTCGTTATACGGTTCATACCGACTATGGAGGCAGTTCGTTATACGCTCCATATCTAGAGGCAGTTCGTTATACGCTCTAGTGGTTAGAGGCAATTCGTTATACGCTCAAACGGCATTCATTCTATACACTGTTTTTGTAGCTAGGGGCAGTTCGTTATACGCTCTAGTGGTTGGAGGCAGTTCGTTATACGCTTCATTAGTCAGAGGCAGTTCGTTATATGCTCTGATGGTTGTTTGATTTGGTCGTGGTTACATCGAGTTTGATTGTCCTAAGTTTCTACATGGTGTCTAACATGGATTGTTGTCATATGTCGTCTCATGTGGTTTAATTTAACTTTGGAATTTTTAATTAGGTGGTTATCCTAATATGATCTTGTTTGATGGTAAGTTGGTGATGAGTCTTCATGAGTATAGATGGTCTCATATGTTTACTAGTTTTGCATTACAATTGTTATTGATTGTTAGTTATATTCAGTTGTTGTAAACATGACTGGGAGAGCATCTAGTTACTCCCGACTGATTGTCGACCCCCATTCTCAGGTTGTTCAGATGTTGCTGTTTGGTTGATGCTTGCTTGGGGAATGTTCGAAGCGAGCTTAATAATAATTAGGAGTTGCTTTATGTTTTAAGAACCTTTGAATAATGTATTAGTTGTTTTGGTTTTAGTAGCGATCCGGATTGGTCAGGTGTTTCCGCCACCTTGACCCTTTTATCAGTATCGTACTCTGATATTTATTTTATATATGTTTTTCCTTTGTTTTATAATCCGGGTGGTTACACTCATAATCTATAGGTCTAAGCTCAACTAAATAAGTCTAAAACTCGGATTTGGTTGTATAGTCTATTTACTGGTATTTTTGTACATGAGTGTCACCCCTTTGACGTCAATGAATTCATATTATATCGTATTTATGCAAAAAAAACATTATTTACTACTTTTTAAAAAAAAGAAATTATTCGTATTATATCCAATTTTTTGAATAAAGACCTAATCCCTTGACATCCGATCTGATTATGACCTGACTCGAATCTCATCTGCTCTGATATTGACCCGACTCAAACTTTATTTGCATTAATATTGACCCAACTCGAACCTGAACCTACCCGAAATAGCTACAACTGATTAAAAGTGAAAACTGAATCCAACCTGAATTGAACCGAACTGAAATCGAAAAAAAGATAAACCGAAATAACCCGATCCGAAAGAACCCGAACCGAAAATGATCCGATTGACCCGTTTGCCACCTCTACCAAAGTCCCAACCCACACCCGATTTGTACCTTAACTTTGAAATGGACCATATTCGAAATCACCCTAACTTGTTGTTAACCCGACTTGAAGTGGACCATATTCGAAATTACCTGAAGTGAGCCAATATATCAGCAAAATGAACCGACAAAAATTAGTATTTATTAAAGAGTTTTAACCATTCACCCGAAAATAAACTGACCCCAAAACAAATCTGGCACAAAATAAGCCGATATCTTGACATCCGAATATTGACTCAAACTCGAATGACTCCACCCAACCCAATTCAAAACAAAATATGTGGCATACCTGAAATAACCCTTCTTAAATTCACTCAACCTAAACTCGCCTATGTGCCACCTCCACGGCCAATTCATACTCAATTATTATGATTTTCCAAAAAATTGTTTTCATAGGCTTTAGAGCATCAACAATGTTCTTTGTGTGCGTTCTTAATGAATAACGAACTAGGAGCCATTGTTAGAAGTCGTTTGAGAATCGTTCGTCCGTGAAGGTTTGTGCAGACGAACCCGTTCGCTATGAAGAAAGGGAACAGTAAAATCTTGGTTGGAACATATAAGAGAGGAGAGAGTGATGGGCACGCACTCCCCGCTACCTACATACCAAATTTCAGACGAAACAAAGCATCATAACCTCTTTAAAAGACCCACTAAAAATCCCCGACCACCCGCTAATCTCTCCGGCCAGCCATACTTTACACAACAATAGACCTCACATAAGGCCACTTTTTACCATCGTGTTGATAACCCTTGGAAAGCTTGTATTTCCAGCTTTCCAACGAGTCCAAGAACACCTCAAACTGACATCGTTTGCTATCCCAAACATCGATTGAAAGTTACCCCAACGCAAAATGCTAAGTCCTTCAGCCAAAAAGTCGTGTTTGACAACAAAAAATTTATTAAAGGTTGTGTTTTACAAACTTTTTTTTTAAAGGTGATGTTTGGAAGAATTGTTTTTTAAAGGTTGTGTTTGACAAAAAACCGTATTAAAAAGAACGGGTTTACCATTGTTAATATACGTTCTTAAATACCGATTTTCGTTAAAAAGTCAGGTGGCGACGATGTGGCTAAGGCAGCTATGCAACTAGTAGAATGTTCGTTAGCTTAGTTGTTAACGTCACCAAGAGTAGTGTTCATCATCTGGTTTCAAAACGTGACTCACTCCACACAACATAAGAAAAGTAGACAATTAAAAGTTGAAACCAAACAGCTACTCTATAGAGTCTGAGTAATAGTAATTCTTGCAAATCAACCACCAAGAGGGAGTCGCATTTGTTATTCACGTTAATGATGTCAAATCCTTGGCTCCAAATAAGTTTTCAAATCCAAGTTTCTGCCTCGTTAATCTACCAAGCATCCAAACTTGGCAACTATCAATATTAATGGAATAATTTTCAATGATAAAAGACCTACATGCGAACACTCTCGTCAGAGAATACTGGTGTATTCGTGTGCAAGTGAAAAAACCACCCCTTTCGTCATTTTCAGAAAAACAGATCGAGAAAGTAAAGTGAGTCCCTTCTCCCTTAGATGAAACACAAACGTAGATGCCCGTCTTTCTGCCGAAGGAAATGCAAAATCCAAGTAGGTGAATTTTTCCAATCAAGAAAAGAGATAAGTCGATTCATAGCTATCAGGATTATATGGGTTCTTTTCTATCCAGTATGCCGCCCCTTGAAAGATTAAAGCTTTAAATACCCTTATTTTATAATAGCTTCTCAGAAACACATCAAGTGAAGTACCAATAGGCAATAACACACATAGTTCTAACAGGCTCCTAAGTCCAAAGTTCATCTATGTCGAATGATTGCAATGGTTTTGTAAACCTTACTGCAATTCGCTAAATAACTACGGACAGCCAACATATGATATATTAAAAACTCAAGACAATTACAATCAACAGGTACAAGATGGAGGACATTCAAGGCAAAAGGCTAAAAAACCACATGCATTATTTTACACGTCTATTCGGTTCCAGTGACATCCAAATTTTACACAAAACAACAAAAGCAGACTGATCTTTTTAGTCTTTTACTAATGTTCCTAGCAATGAACAGAAGGGAATGCTGGAAACTGTCTCATAAGAGTTACTTTACGTTTACAATTTGATCAATTATACCATATCCTCAGTTCCGTCTCTATTGCACAATACCAAGCTCTCAGAATACTTTACTAGTTCTACATAACGGCTCATAGGTTTTCCATGTAACTGCACTTGGCAAGTAGTAATATTATAGGAGTACTCCTTATAAACAAGACGGCCACCATCACTTTCACAATATAATACCCTTTTTGTTTTTGATCCCATATAATAGAACAAGTTAAAACCATCACGGCTTGAAGGACCTGAAAACCATAGAGTCCACACCCTCTTTCCGCTCTGCTGTTTCAACACCCATATTTTGAAACTAACGGAAGAAATGCAGAAAGTCGCTAGTGATTCCCCAAGAAGAAACAAAGACCTTGAAATAACAGTATCTACTTCATCCAACGCATGTGGCAGTTTCAGAAAGGCGAAACTTTCCGTATCAAAATCCAGGGAAACAAGATGAGTTGGTTTATCACCTAGTTTACTAGTATCTCCGTATGGATCCTTTCCAAGCCAATGAGCTCCCCCCTCACAGAAATAATAGGGCCCAAACAAATGCGTATAGCGCAAACAGTCAATGTTGTTGAGGCCAGTATCCCTAGCAGCCCACTGCTGATCACTAAGTGTATAAACCATAACACGCTTCTTTGGAATCTCTACACCCAAGCTGCTTTCAAATGAGATTGCAATGACTTTATAATCCCCAGTATTAGCCGCAAATCCAAGTACAAAGGTATAAGAATGGTAGCCGGAACAGGAAAGAAGGGGACAAGGGGGAAGTTGCAATGATTTTCTAATACTCGGGTTACATAATCTCAACCAACCATAGTCTAAAGCTTTAGAAGGGGACACAAAAAGCAGAGAATGACATGTTCCATGAAGATAATATCTTTCATTGCTTTTGTAAATCTGGCCAATTTTTCGAAGGTTGTCAGACTTACGAAGTGTCAACAAACATCCACTATATCCACGTGGTGGTACCAAACACTCTAGATCTAATAATTTAATCAAATTAGAGTTGTTATTCTTACAAAATTGATGGTGGATTGAAACAAAATCAGGGTTATCGATTATAGAGCACCAAGTTTTGCACACACCTGAATTTCAGTAGGCTTTTGGCTGGCAAATTTACGAGAATTTGGGTCAATATTTCTGGGGGTATGTATTTATTTGAAGATGCTTTACGCATCTTCATCTTCTTGCGATTCATTTTCTGCAATTGATAGATGGTGAAGCAAAGAGGGATTTTTCAGATGAAACCCTAGGTTTTTATTAATCGGGGAAAGTTAGATGTTTGGGGTTAAACTGAGAGATGCGTTGGATGTACTTGGATGAATAGATCGGGCAAAAACGTCCGGTCCGTCAATCCCCTATTTACTAAATGGATCGGCGAAACTCCAACTTTTTCCGCCTAAAACGTATTTTTTAGAATAGTGCTTATTATTTTTATCATATACTAGTATAGAGCCCGTGCTAAAGCACGGTATTTTAGAATGTCATGTGTAGAGAAATTAACAATTAGAGCTAATAATAATAATAATAATAATATATAAATAAAATTTGAATTTTATTTGTAATTATCTACAATTGTTAGTGTGTAAAAAATACTAAGAATTAAAATAGAACGAATTTTACATTTTTACTCTGAATAAGTTTATGATTAAAAAAAGAAGATTGTTAGTTTAATTACAAAAACTTATGCTTATTTTTACGCATTTGAAGCATATAACTATTTTTGTAATTTTTGTTACAATATACGGAGTAACAATTTAAACGGAGTAAAAAATTTAAAGAATAAAAAAGTGAAAAGCACACACACTGATTTTATATGAGTAAAATATGGTTATGTTTTAAATAGAAAATTTATGACATTTAAAATACATATAATTGACTAATGAGATAATAATGAATGAAATAAATTTGGCCCAACTATAGAAGTTGCGGTGTTTGATAAGATACTTTGACACATAAAGACCATATATTAGGTCCAATACATTTCTAGATAAAGTTAGGCCCAATTTCTAATTAAAAGCATTTAGGCGGGAAAATTTTCAGTTTTCTTATTCTTTTAGTTTAAGGGGGATTATAAGTGTGGACATGATAAGTTATAAATGAATATAATCTTTTGTATTTAAATATTTATAACATTTAATATTTCACATTCTGTACAAATTTATCTCCGATTTTTTTAGGACTAGTATTGGTGCTCGGCTTCGTCCGGGCTATACCTTTACTTACAATTATTATTATTTTTCATTAAAAAAAATTATATAAAGTTGAATAACTCATAAATTTATCATTAATATATTTTTCTATAATATATCCTAAAATTACGATGAAATAAATTTTGAGACAAATTCACTACTCTCGTAATTAATATTTTACTCTTATTAATGAAACAATAGTAATAACATTTCACTACTTGCCCGTAATCATTGTTACTTTCACTACTCCCGCCGTAATTATTATTATTGTCACTACTGCCGCATTAAT
Source organism: Silene latifolia (assembly GCF_048544455.1). NCBI lineage: Eukaryota > Viridiplantae > Streptophyta > Magnoliopsida > Caryophyllales > Caryophyllaceae > Silene > Silene latifolia. The sequence continues at coordinate 16,426,603 of NC_133531.1, forward strand.
ATTGATAATTTCACTACTCCCGCCGTAATTATTGTTATTTTCACTATTGCCGCATTAATATTGATTATTTCAACACTCCCGTTGTTGTTTCTACCACTTTCACTAATCTCGCTGATAATATTGTTACTTCTACTTTACTGACGATATTACTTTTACTACTTAGGCATGCAATTTTTCTTTTCTTTACTGACGATATTACTTTTACTACTTAGGCATGCAATTTTTCTTTTCTTTACTGACGATATTACTTTTACTACTTAGGCATGCAATTTTAAGAGGATTATATATTTATATAAATATATTACATATATGCATTAAATCAAATTGAAAGAAATATGCAATATTATATATTATGGAATCTAACTTGAAATATTTATAACCTACTTATATTATATTTTTGTATGTTAAATAATTAACATCTCTATACATCTAATAAACAATAAAGTTTAATAAAATTGCATAGATTTTAAATTTAATATATACTTTTATGATGATAATAATTAATAGCATAAGTGCGCGTGTTTATACTAATTAATTATTTTATTTTAAGGAAATTGACCATCTTTTAGACTTCTATAAATATTTAGGAAAATTACCAAGCATCTTCTTTCTTTTAGTCTCCTTGAAATTGACTATCTTAATTAATTATTTTATTTTAAGGAAATTGACCATCTTAATTAATTATTTTATGTTAAGGAAATTGACCATGTTTTAGTCTCTTATAAATGTTTAGGAAAATTACCAAACTTCTATATAATTTAATTTTAACCCAAACTATATAATATTTGCATTGAGATCCCTTAATCGGGTCCATCACACGATGCTAGTGATTTAAAACTATATAGTAAAATTAATTTGTATAACTTTCTTTAATTACATTGAAGTCCCTTGGTTTCTGGATTTAATATATAGTATTGATTATTGATAAGGAAATTATTTTTTTAAAGAACTTATTGATAAAAAGTTATTTGACTTTTTTATGATAAGAAGTTGCGGCTAAAACATATGGTATTAGTAAACATTTGTTAAAACTCATCGATTTTTGTGATAAAAACTTGGAGCTAAAAAATATGTTATTAGTAAATATTTGTAAATTAATATCATTAATTTCTCTGTAAAAAAAAAATTCAAAAAAACACTCATTTTATTATACTTTTACGGTTTAATTTTTTATTTATTTTTCTATTCAAAATACATTAAGGAGAAACGTGAAAAATAAGTGAACTATCAATTTAAATTCTATAAATATACCCTAAAAAGTAAAACTTTATAAATACCGTGCATAATTACACGAGGTCTATATTGGTAACTCTATAAATACCACGCATTCATTGCACGAAATCTAAACTAGTTATTATCAAGTTATTTGTGAATGGTGGAGTGTAGTGGTTAAAATTTGTGTAAAATTTATAAGAAACTCAGGTTCAAGCCTCCGTAAGAGCGATTTTATAGAGATTTATGGCCTGATTCCATGCCTTCTAAACTTAGAGTTTGTCACCCTCGGTGGCTTACCTGATATACGTGGTTTGCGGCTGCAGGTTTCCTATTTTTTTTAAAAAGAAAAAAGAAAAAGAAGAAGAAGTCAGTTTCTAGCAATAAACATTCAGGTCGGGTTATACTGGGTTCCGTAGTCACTTTAGGTGTCGGGAGGGTTCGGGTCGGATTATTCGCATCTTGTCAATTTTGCCAGGTCTAAGTATATACGTCTTAAAATTAAACATGTTAAATATCATTGCATTTGTACAAATAGAACAATTATTTTGATAGTCGCTAATTTTATGTTATTGTCCATGTATTATACTCGTAGTTAACTAATTTTAAGTTTAAGGCGAATTTGTCAATATAATAGGGATGAAATTAAATAGCTTAAGTAAGTTAGATTCATAGATTGACATGTCGGATAGGTTGAGCGGGCCAGGTTTTTGGTCAAGTTATGCAGGGCGGGTCCTACAGGTTACGGCTTAATTAGGCTAAAAAAATGAGTAAAAAAATAGTTACTAACACCTTTTTTTACCATATTTTAAATGTAATTAAAAACATAAAGCATATTTATTTAATCAAATTCAATAGTTTTTTTTATCAATAAAAGGGATGAACCCAGAGACTTATAGCGAGCAGGGTCTCACACAAGTTTATAAAAAAAAAGAACGGAAAAGAAAAACAAACAATCCGTAACCGTAACAAACCACTAACAAACACTAGGTTTCGTTTTGTCCCCTCATGATAGCTATGTTGACCGCTTATTTATCCACTCTTTGAAGGTGTTAAGTGAATTATCCTTCTGCGCTTTGTAAGTACCTTGTTCTCAAATGTAGCTTCATTACTCAATTCAAAATAATAACACTAATCGTAATGAAAAGTGTTACCCATATATGTCTCTCAAGATCAGCAAAGAGAGTGCCATATATGTTCTGAAATGCATTCCACACTAAAACAAAGAGAGTGCCATATAATCGTAATGAAAAGTGTTACCCATATTAAGCCTAATAGAGTCTTTATGTTATGGGATAAGTCATTACCTAACGCCTAAAACTGAGTTTAATTGATGGAAAATAAAGTTTAGGAGGGGTACACTTAGTGATAATGACAACAATTAGGGGTACCATGTATGTTTTAAAAAGTGTAGGAGTACCATGTAGAAAGTCGAAAAATTGAGTGGTACCATGTAGAATATCCAAAAATATTTTATTGGAAGAATGCAATGAAAAATTAGAAGAATAAATCACCTTAACAATATACTCCGAATTTCATAAGAGAATTTTCTTTATTATTTTCATGTTTTGATCAGTCACTAGCAATTACACCTGGTAAATTTGAACCAATTCAAATCTGACCTGACATCTGAACTAGACCCGAACCCAAATGGCTGAGTATAACCCGACCCGAATGTTTATTGTTACAAACTGATTATTATCCATAAGTAACTTCATAATAGCTTACCCGAACTCGAAATGCCCGACTCGACCCGATCCAACCCAAAATCTATAAACCCGAAATAAACCGATCCGAAATTGACCCGTTTTCCAGGTCTACTAACAGTGACATTCATAAGAGGAAATGACATAATTAAAATGATTAATTATTGTCATGATGGTTCAAAAAGTAAATTGTGAAATTTTAAAGATTTTTCATTCAATTATTTGTACTTATTTATTTACCATTAATAATGAGAGTTTGTTTTGTTTTTTTTTTAGGAAATTATGAGAGTAAGTTTTATGTATTATTTCTATTTTGACAAAAAAAAACACATAAACTTAAAAACATACGAAGTAGAATTTAGAAATCATACTATTTAGTATTTACCGAAGCTTCACTTTCGCTTCCTTTTATTACATGCCTTGATAATAGTACATATAAAATGAAAAAGAAAAATATATGTTAGAGATGATTATAGTCGCGAATACAAAAATACAAATTCAATTAGGTTGATCAGGAAAGTATAATAATAAAAATACACCACAATATACGTTTAATAACAAATTATAAGAAATATTATAAGACACCTATTTTGAGATCAACAATCATCCATTACTTGTCAGTTTCCATCTTACATTTTTTTACCTTTAATTTTATCTCAGTTTCGTACCTTTTGTATTTCTTCCATATTCAGATTACCCACGTGATGGTTTGCTTTATCTTCATTCATATACGTTTCATGGTGTTTTAAAGTTATACAAAAAATACGTTGGCCAAAAGATAAAATATCAACCTGCAAAAACTTGACAAACGAATCAAAACATTGTCACATGTAAGTCACTTTAATAAAACCAATTGGAAAACATGAATTCAAATATAAATCAAACGATTCATAAAACCAACAATATAACAAATTAAAATATAATTTATTGACAAAATAAAGAAGACAATGAAAAAAAAAGAACAACAACAGCAACAACAACAACAACAACAACAACAACAACAACAACAACAACAACAACAACAACAACAACAACAACAACAACAACAACGACAATACTCAACAATAATACTCGACAATAATAATCAATATACTCAATATAATAAATATAATCAAATAAATAAATTAAACCATAAAATACAATTCACAACTTAGAAACTCATGACAAATGAGCATATTTTAAATAAATAAAGTGAATAGAAACTATTATAGGTATTATAGGTTATAAAGTCATTACACAACCATAAATTCCCATATTTTAATTTAATTTTTAATTTATTTTGTGGTATTATTAAATTAGATAATTGATTGCCGATGACCTCAAGAGATGAATTAAATAGGACAAAATGTTAATGAAAATTATGGGTGTTGAGTAATATAAGGAGTTTTAGTAAAATTATTAACATATTATATTACAAAAATTAATTAAATAGGAACAACTTTTTGTTATTTGGTGTGTGTTAAGTATTATGAAAAGTTTTAATCAATTTATTACCATGTTTAATTAAAAAAAATTAAATAGAAAAATGTTAATAATGGTAGGTGTTCAGTAATATGAAGAGGTTTAATTAACTTATTAACAGGTTTTATTACAAAAAATTTAAAAACAATGAATTAAATAGAAAAATGTTAATAATGGTGAGTGTTTACTAATATGAAGAGATTTAATTAATCCTTAACATGTTTTATTACAAAAATTTCAATTTTAATTATAAATTATGAAATTTATTAATATGTTTTATTACAAAAATTTCAATTAAAATGTCAATATTAATATAAATTATGAACTTTGATGTAAATTTGTAAGGATTATATAAATTTTGGAAAACAATATATTTAATATACAAAATTAATTTAAGAATAATGATAATATCCTTTCATATTATAGATATAAGTGAATTAAATTATTTTATAGATAAATGATTTAAATTAATGTCATGTAATAATAAATTGATAATCCATATCACATTAATTCGCCATATCACATTAAAAATATGTAACATCACATTTAAATATGCCACATCACATTAAATTTTAATCTAGGTGGCTTTTTGGATCCTAGGTGGCTTTGTCTAGGTGGCTTTTATTTGTCATTTTAGGGTAGCCTTTTAATTATATTTTATAGATTTGACGTGTCTTTCGGATTACATTATTGTCATCTAATCATTCGCCTCAATGGCCCCTAAGATGTACTTTAATAGTTGCTTAATTCATCCTTTAACTATCAGATCGAAGGTTCCAAGCTAATGCCTACATGGCTACATAGATGGAGCAAAACTTGGAGAAAATATATTTACCGAAACGCATAAAGTAATTGAGAATGGGAGGGAAAGAAGATGGACCAAAGTGGTTATAAGGAAAATGAACGGATTCATCCCCATCACCAAGCTTAATCAAATCTCTCTTATGTAAATACAGAATAAAGAATCAAAAATATATTTACACAAATTCTCATTTGTGAATTGTGAGGGCAAGTGGGGAGGGCTGTGAGAGCCTAAAGGTCTCTTTAAAGAGACCGTGACAAGCAAGAAGGACTAAACTGATATATTTATTTCATTTCATCTCATTCCTTTCCTTTTATTTTCCCTTCCTATTTTACATTCCAGCAACCACCCAAAGGGGAATTAGGAAGTGCCGCAAGGTGGAGACAAACATCAGTCCACAACCTCGTTCCGTTCTCTTGTACCATCATCACCCATATGCTCCCATTTTCATAAAAAGCATTGAAAATCGCGAGTGACTCCCCAAGACGAAACACAAACCTTGATGCCCCTCTTTCCTCTAGAGCAAATGGGAGTTCCAAGTAGGTGAATTTTTCCAAGTCGAAGTCAAGAGAAACGAGATGAGTCGATTTAAAGCTAACACTCTTGTTCTTATTTTTCTAACAAATATGAAGATCTGATAAAAATAATGGAAACTAATTGAATTCAATGTACCTGATAAAAGGAACTCAAAGCTAATCACTCACTAATACTCCTGGAATGACTATCCTAATTATCTAGTCTAGTAACTAAAAATTCACAAAACAGTTCAACATCTAATCAGAATTCAGAATATAAGCAATCATATGAGCAGCTAAATAATTAAAGACTGAAGAGTTAAGAACGATTAACACCTAAGAGGGGGAGGGGGTGAATTAGGTGTACCCTTTTTTTAAAATTTATCCTTAACTTGGTTAATTAATTAACTTAAGTAAAGAATAAGTGAAGTACAAGATTTGAGAAACTTAATTAGATGTAAGTTCACAAGAAGGTACAGCAGTTCTATGTCACGGTATAGGTGACTGTGACACAGAACTTGATTAGGTACATGCGAGAAATAGCAAAGTGGAAGAACGTAAAAGTAAATGAACAAACAAACGACATTTAAAAATTGGTTCAGCCTCTACTCCGAGGCCTACGTCCAACCGTTATTTTATTGCTTGTTTAGAAATTTACTCAAACTTACTAAACCCCTTACAATGAAAATAACTCGCCAACCTACTCCGGTTACACTCAAACTTAAAGCTACTCCGCTTCAAGAGTTTATGGGTTCTATCTCAAGGTGTTACAGAATCTTGAATCTCAAGAGTTCGCTAAATGAACAAGGAGATTACAATGAAGATCTAACACGAGAATCATGGAACAAACTCATCATGTCACAGTACAGCGAACTGATACTTGGAGGTTTTACAGCTTTTTTCGAAAACAATTTTGAAGACTTAAAATCAGAAAAACGTTTTGCAAATACTTGAAGAACAAAGCTTTCAATGCACAAATGATTTGCAAGGTTTTTACAATAAATGCTTTGGAAGTCTTAAGAAATAAATGTGACTAAGACACTCTATTTATAGTGGATTTAGTCTTAGGTAAGTACACTTTTGAAAAATTAAATCCAATATACAAATGATAGCTTTGAGTGATGGTAAGTGTTAGACTTGTAGGCTTGGGGCTTAAGAAATCAGAAAACTTAAGCTTCTACACTCAACATGTGACAATTTACCGAAATGACAAAAAGCCTTTCTTACTTTAGAAGTTTGACAAGTCTTCTTTGCCATTTTGGTAAAAGGTGTTTGAACAAATCTAGAGGCTTAGTCAAGTGGGCTTGTGACTCCAAAATTTCAGATTATTTTCAAGCTTTTGAAAATTCAAATGTTTAAGGTTTAAAGTTTGCAAAGTTTTGACACTTAAAAACATTTGGTCGAAATTCCTCCTCCGTATGATAGTATCAGAAACCACAGACAACAGATCTTTGTTGCATGGTTTTGCCATTACTTGACAAAATGAGAATGTTACACTTACTCTTACATATATCGACTAGGGCTTTGGAAAGTATCATTGTCTTGACTTCCTTGATTGGCTTGATCATCTTGAATCATTGTTGAAAGTCCATTTGATTGCTTCATTCACTAATTATTTCAACTAAAAGCAAACAATCAAATAACAAGGGGACTTGGCATCATCAATCCAATGTGTTCTAACAAATTCCCCCTTTGATGATGACAAGTCCAAACATGTGTGATATTCCCCCTTAGCCCATGGTTAGTCGGTCTTTGGTCAATTTCAACATAAACATAATGAATAAACATGATCAAGGTAGTCGAAAGGTGCAACATGTTTGGCCAAAGTAAAACATCTAATCATGGAAGCTAAGACATAATTAAGGTGGACGTTAGCCTAAGAGTTAGAAGATCACACATAGCATAATTAAACTACTTCCCCCTCTTGACATCGTCAAAGGAGGATAAAACATGTCCAAAAGGCAAGCAACACGATTAAAACACACGCAAATAGTTCAAGCAAGATAAAAACAAACAACCGAAGGTGCAAGAGAGTGTCTTTAAAAAAAAAACAACAAGGAGCCAAAGTTTATAAGGAGAGACGGGTTAAAGAGACAAGAGTTTAGGAGGCATTCTGAAGACGTTCAAGGAGATCTTCATTCATGGTGCGAAGATCACCGACTTCATCCCTTAACTTGGCTTGTTCTTTGACCAACCGGTTCATAATTCCAAGGAGTTCATCCAACTTTGCTAACACCACACCCATTTCAACAGTAGAACCTGCTGTAGAACCGGACCGATTCTTCCTTTCCAATTTTCCATTTTTAATCTCCAAGCTCATCCGAGAAAGAAGGCCCGGTGTCATTTCATCACTCAATTTCTCAATCGCATGGCTTCCCTTCAACACTAACCCCTCCCTCATAAAAATGATCGAGAGCCACATACCATAAGGAACCACGGCATTTTTGTCAAAGTTGCCACTTTGGAACTCAGTGGACATTTCAAGAATTCGGTGAAACATAAGACGAGGAAGGTTAATGGGTTTGTGCTTGACAATGTGATGAATCAGGAGCATGTCAAGGAGAGAACATCTCCCACGGCTATTGTTGGAAGGGACAAGGTTACGAAAAACCAGGTTAAAGATGAACCGGATGGGTGCGGTTAATTCAAAGGCATATATGTTGGTAGGGCCATCGTCATCATGAGGTCGAAGAACCTTCATGACCTGGGTAGAGGTAACCTCATCAACTTCACCCCAATCACGTTTGGGGAAGGAAGTAAGCCCGACATCACAAATATCCAGATGGGCAGCAAGTTGGTTGATTGTTAGGACAAAGGGTTTCTGATTTATAAAGGCTGAGAGATTTCCAGATTCAACATCGACCTTGACTGTTGCATAGAATTGGATGATTTCGGACAAGTACATGGGACTATATTTGTCCAACAAATTCACCCAACCCTGTGCATACATGGCTTCTTTGAAGTATTTGAAAGCAAGAGATGTGTCATACCAGGATTTCTTATAGCGCCTTCCACTGTGGAAGCAACAAATCAGCATACCGTGACATATCTTGAAGATCTCCTCAGGGAGATCGAGAGAATTGAGATGGTTGAGGATATCATTCTTGAATGATTCGGCATAAGGAGCAATAACAAGGTCCATGCATGTGTTGAGAGGCACCTTCTCCTTAATGATTTCATTCTCATCTATGCTCGGTAAATCCCGCTGATAACGAGCCCTTTTGGGTGCTTTGGATTTTGATCCGGATCCCCTTTTTCTTTGAGTAACCTTGGGTTTTGGAGGGGATGCCTCCGGGGTCACATCCTCATCATCATCACCAAATATTTCAAGCATCTTCCTCTTGGACCGGGTTCGTGATGCAGGTTTTGAAAATAATGGGTCAAGCCCATCATCAAACACCACTGTGGCATCATCACGATCCTCAACATCAACAACTTCATAATCGATTTTTTCAGCATTGGAACCGATTTCCCTTTCAACAGTGGAGGCCTCCGTTGCATCAATCTCACTCCTCTTATCCTTCTCTAAAGTGTTACTCACTAAATCTTTTAAGAGCACACCATCATCATCATTCTTTTCAACTGCAACATCACTATTCTCCTCCTTTTCCTTTTCGTTTGAATCCCCTTCATTCTCATTTGATTTTTCTTTTTCTCCCTCTGATTTTTCTTCACTTTCTTTTTCTTTGTTTCCCTCTAATTTTTCCTCACTTTCTTTTGATTTTTCTTTATCTCCCTCTGATTTTTCTTCACTTTCTTTTGATTTTCATTGTCTCCTTCTGATTTTTCTTTGCTTTCTTTACCCTCTTTTGATTTCTCACCTTCAAGTTCCCCCTCTTTCATCTCACCTGAGTGATCTCCTTTTTCATTTGTTTCGACAACATCACTTGATTTTCGAGAGTCTTCATCCTTTTTGGTTCCCTTAGAACCGGAGTCTTCTTCATCGGTGTCAATGTCCACCTCAGCATCTAATTGGAGAGAAATAGGAGGATTCCTACTTCTTCCTCCTCTGCCACGACCACCGCCCCTTTTGGCGGTTGTCTTCTTTCGTGCAACGGTTGGTTTGGCAGTGGCAGAGGTGATCTCATTTGGTTTGGCAGCGGTTTTGGGAGCCATCTTTTTGGCAATGTATTTTGGGTTAAATGTATCTCTGAGTTGAAGAACTTCTTTTGAAAACTTTGGAGGCATTTTAAGAGAGTGGAAGGGGAAATGGTTTTGACGGTTTTGGGAATCCGAAAAAGGTGAGGGTTGGTTGTTTATTTAGTGGGTAATAGGGTGTGTTTAGTGGAAACATGGAAGTAAATGAGGGGATGGTGTAATTATTCTAGGTGAAGGACGGTTGAGTGTTGATAGTGTGAGGCTAGGGTGTAGGCTTTTAAGTATGATGGGACATAAAGTAATTTGGGAAGCTCAATGTAAAAATAACTCAAGTGCACTCATACGGTTGTCAGTTTCATTTGTTCGACATTTGCATGCATTCTACCATATTAACTAAAATTTAATTACATGTAAATCCTCCCTCTAATCAATCATTGGAAGACGTAATTTAATTTAGCGGTATGTCACCTAATAAACCAATTTCCGACCGAAGTCTTTCGAATTGTTCTCTTTCTAACGGTTTTGTAAGAATGTCCGCAATTTGATTTTCCGTTTTACAAAAGCTTAGACAAATATGACCTTTCTCAACTTGATCACGTAGAAAATGATGTCGTATGTCGATGTGTTTAGTTCGTGAGTGTTGTATATGATTCTTTGATATATTAATTGCACTAGTGTTGTCACAAAAAATAGGGGTAGTCTCGAAAGTAAGGCCATAATCATGCAATTGTTGACGTACCCAAAGAATTTGTGCACAACATAGAGCGGCACTCACATATTCGCTTTCGGCCGTGGACAATGCAACGGTGTTTTGCTTCTTCGAAGCCCATGAAATGAGACACGGTCCTAGGAAAGTAGCAATGCCCGAGGTGCTTTTCCTATCTAATGTATCACCGGCATAGTCCGCATCCGAAAAACCTACAAGATCAAGTTCGTAGTGAGTTGGGTACCAAAGATATAGCCCTTGTGTTCCAATCAAATACCTAAAAATCCGTTTGACGGCTTTGAAATGAGATTCTTTAGGATTTGCTTGGAAACGGGCACAAGCACACACACTAAATTGTATGTCGGGTCGACTAGCGGTTAAGTAAAGTAAGGAATCGATCATACCTCGATAAATCTTTTCACTAATGCTCTTACCATTTTCGTCCTTATCAAGCTTGATTTTAGGCACCATTGGTGTAGGCATAGGATTAGAATCAGTCAACCCAAACTTACTTAACATTTCTTTTAAGTACTTTTGTTGGTGAATCATCGTTCCATTTTCACATTATTTGATTTGAAGACCAAGAAAGAATCCAAGTTCTCCCATCATACTCATTTCAAATTCCGAAGTCATCAAATCAGAAAAGTACTTATAAAGAACATTGTTAGTTGCTCCAAAGATAATGTCATCGACATATACTTGCACAAGCAACAGTTCATCTCCTTGTGACTTGATAAACAACGTTTTATCCACGGACCCACGTATAAAACCATTTTCCAATAGAAACTTTGAAAGCCTATCATACCAAGCCCTAGGAGCATGTTTTAAACCATAAAGAGACAAAAGAGACAATACAGATGGATTCTTTAATCATGAACATGATGTGAAAATGGATTCTACAACTAATCATGCAATTACCCAACAAATCTAATAGGAAATGCTAATTTAACTAAGAAGAGCAAGGATTAAGACAAAAAGACTCAAACTTTAACAAAATCACCCAAAGGTTCAACCTTTAGATGAGAAACAACAATGGTGAACATGAATAAGATGAACAAGATAGAGACAATAACAATCTAACAACAAAAGAGAGGAATTCAAGCATAAACAATTAACAAAACTTGAATGAAAGTAAATGTAAACACATGAAATTAAGGGAGAGAATTATACCAACAACATGGAAACTTTGAATTGATGGAAGAACTTGGATAAACAAGAGAACAATTGTATTAATTTTTGAGTAAAGATTACAACTTGGGTAAGAGGAAAATTGAAAGAGGAGAAATATTCTAACTAGGGTTCTAAAATATTTGAGAGAAAGATGAACTAATTTTTTTAGTCTAATTTCTAAGGTAGTCTAATTGATGGTGTGTGTAATGTGTAATGTAATGTAGTCTTTTATACTACTCTTCAATAATAATAATAATAATCCTAACAGTAATACACCCCCTAAATCCTCTACACAAACACACGATTGATAAAAAAAAAAAAAAAAAGCAAAATGGGGAAGGGGGTTACTAATCGTGCTCAACAGCAAAGACATGGGAAACAAAGGCTGAAAACGCATAAAGTAATTAAAATCTTGTTTAAATAACCGAATTCAATGCGAATGGGAGGGTTTTTTCAAAAAAAAAAAAGTTGCAACAAGAACTTCTCTCTAGTTTTCTCCCCCTTCTCTCTATAAACAAAAACCCTAATTTATTACCTTGATCCGCCGCCTCCTCTTTCCACACACTACCTCCCTTTTCCTCCCTAACCTTTCGCCGGAGATGGGCTCATCCCTGGGCTTATCTCTGGCGAATCGACACTTCTCATTCCTCTTCCTTCCTTCTGTCTTTCCGTGTTTTCTTTCCGTCGATTTTCTGATGTTGGCTACTCGTCTGACCGTTTGGTTGTGATGGTTTCGGCCTAGTTGATCCACATGACTTCTCATTCCTCCGATTTGTCGCCTTGTCTGCGCCGGTCTTGCATGCATCCTTGGTCAGGGAGTGTTCCCCCTTCCCCTCGCCCCTTTCCCCACTCCCTGGTAAGGCTTCTTTGTCCTTGGTTTAATCTGTCCTTGTGGTTGTGTTTCCGACGTCTTTGGTAAAGATCGGGGTTGGTCTTTTTGTTGTCGGAACTTTTCTTGTTGTGTTCATCAATGAGTTGTGCTCTATGGGTCAGTTTTGGGACCGATTGGTGATCCCCCCATTTCCCCCACCTATCGGTCCTTTGTCTGGTGAGCCCCCTTGTGTCAGTTGCAGTTTGGGACCGATTGGTGATCCCCCCATTTCCCCCACTTATCGGTTCTCTGCCTTGTCTGTCACTTGTTTCGGTGTCGGCTTTATGTGGTTGTTTTTTCGTGTGTCTGGTCAGATTACTTGTTGGGCTTTGTTGGTCTAGTTGCATGTCAGGTTGTGGTCTCGGGAGGTTGATGGTGAGAATCGTGGTTGGTTTGGGTTTTCTTGTTGTCACTTTGTCTGACCGTTTTGTTTTGTTGGTCTTGTATGTGGTCGTTGGGTCCGTCTTACGTCTGGAATGTGCTTACGGATGGAAGGTTTTTCGGTATGTGAAGTGTCACGGTTGGGGTGATTTGGGGTCCGGTAGTTGTGTTGGTTTGGGTTGGATGCGGTGGTCTCTTTTGTAAACTTATGCTGTTTAAATTTTCCTTGAGTTGTTTTATGTTAATCCAAATAATTTTAGCCGTCTCTTCAAGGATGTGTTGGGTGTCCTGTCCCCGTATCCTTGGGGCTTTGGCTATCGCCGTCTCTCCACGGATGTTTAGGGTGTCCTGTCCCTTTATCCTTGGGGTTTTGGTTATAGTTAAGGAAGATTGTTGTCTGGTTTGGGTTGGATCCGTCGGTAGACGATGCTTAAAAGCAACTATGGACAGAAGATTGGAAGAGAGAAGTCCTTTGATGTGGTTTGTGTGCATGCTGGGTTTGTTGATCCGTCGTTCATGTGACTGTCGAGTTCGTTTGTCATGGTGTAGGAGTCCATGCTCCATTGGAAGCAGCCTTTTGTCTGTTATCCATCATTCATTTCTACGCTCTTGTGGCGTAAGTACACCACGCAATCGCCACTCCGCAACTCACTTGCCTCTGGGGTTTTCAAGAGATGTTAGCAGCTTGCAAGACGTGTATAAGGAGATTCGCCTCCATTTTTTCGTACTCCACCAACCCGAGTTTGCTACCCGACATTGTCTTTTGCTAGTGTTTAATATTTGTATCGTAGTGTTGTTTACTTACGAGTGTAATAAGGGCATAGTATGCCCGAACATTATGTAGGTTTACCTTTCTTCACTGTTGCCAAAAAAAAAAAAAAAAAAAAAAAAATGCGAATGGGAGGGAAAGAAGATGGACGAAATCGGTTAGAAGGAAAATTGAACGGATTCATCCCTTCACCAAGCTTAATCAAATCTCTCTTATGTAAACAAAGAATGGAAAATATATTTACACAAATTCTCATTTGTGAGGGCAAGTGGAGAGGGGCTGTGAGAGCCGCGAGGTCTCTTTGAAGAGACCGTCACAAGTAAGAAAGGAAATTAGGAAGTGCTGCAAGGTGGAGACTAACATCCGTCCGGAAATGGATCCTCTCCATTTCCTTTCTCTCCATTTCCTCTCACAATCTATTTAAATAATAATTACCCCTTCACTCTCATTTCCCCTTTATTTTTATGCGTAAATTTAGAACCGTTAGATGTTGCCAAAATGCGATCCGGACCATTCATAGGAACTTGCCTCTCCATTTCTTTTTAGGAAATGGAGAGAAATTGGGCTCCATCCGTCCACAACCTTGTTCCGTTCTCTTGTATCATCATCACCCATATGCTCGCATTTTCATAAAAAGCATTGAAAATCGTGAGTAACTCCCCAAGACGAAACACAAAGCTTGATGGCCCTCTTTCCTCTAGAGCAAATGGGAGTTCAAAGTAGGTGAAGTTTTCCAAGTCGAAGTCAAGAGAAACGAGATGAGTGGATTGAAAGCTAACACTCTTGTTCTTATTTTTCTAACAAATATGAAGACCGGATAAAAATAATGGAAAGCATTGAATTCAATGTACCTGATAAAAGGAACTCAAAGCTAATCACTCACTGATACTCCTGGAATGACTATCCTAATTATCTAGTAACTAAAAATTCACAACAGAGTTCAACATCTAATCAGAATTCCAGAATAAAACCAATCATATGAGCAGCTAAACAATGAAGGACATTAATTAATACTAAACATAAAAATTACTCTAGGAATAAACAGTGTTTTATTTAGTTTAGCTAATCGAACAGCAAACAGAACAAACTGACTAGCGACTCACATATCCTTCATTTACCAGCACACGGCCTTTCCAAAATAATCCGTAAATGATGGTAGTATTGTTCTCTTATTTATGGTAAAGACGTCATATTCTCAGCTCCGTATCCTTTCCATAACACCAAGCTCTCCGTATACACTCCCAAATTCACACAGCTGATCATTGAGTCAAGTTTCCTTATTTCGCCAGTAGAAATATTATACGATTTATCCCCAAAAATGAAAAATCTTCCATCATCACTCTCATGATAGAGTACAATTGATGTTTTCCCGTCGTTAAAGAATAAATCATAAACATCACAATCCGAAGAATACCATTTAGTCCATACCCCCTTTCCGCTCCCCTGCTCCATCACCCATATTCTGAAACTTACACGAGAAATGCTGAGAAGCGCTAATGACTCCTCTAGAAGAAACAAAAACCTTATTGTTTTTGGTTCGTCCGAAGCAGCTGGGATTTCCATAAAAGTGAATTTTTCCGAATCAAAGTTAAACGAAACAAGATGAGGTGATTGATAACCAGGTTTACGTCCAATCCAATGTGCAGCCCCTTCAAAGTAGAAATCATCTGGTATATCCCATGAGCCCAACGTAATACTCTTAATGTCGCTAATGCTGATATCCAGGCTATCATTTCTAACAGTCCATTGTTGATCACTGAGTGTATAAACTGCAACACTCATCTTTGTAGGCTTTATAATCTCAGATTGTCCGTATGAAATTGCAATAACTTTATAGTCCTTACTACGAGGCGCGAATCCAAATAAATCTGTATGACTGTTCAATGGACAAGGAGGCAATAACAACGATTTTCTAATAGAAGGGTTCCACAGACTCATTTGTTTTCGAAAAAAAACTGTCTTTATTGCCGTCAATAACAAAGCACCGCATTAAAAACAACTCATTACACTTCCCTAATATAAAGTAACAATCGCAACTGTCGAAAATATGAACAGTTTTATTAAGAGTGTAACCCTTATTATCTTTCAAGAAGCATGCTACTCCAAGATGATGTTCCAAGTCTAACAGCTCAAGGGCAAAAATGTTACACGTATTCGAATTTATTTTGGGTCGTTTAAGCTCATAAACGAAGTCAGGGTGATCAATAATGGAGCACCAAGATTTACAGACGCACCTGAATCTTATTAGGGTTTTCACCGGTAAGTTTGAGAGAATATGTCTCCAAATTTCCGGAGGCAAGTACTTGAAGTCGAAACTATGAACCATGGTCGATGACGATGAAGATTCTTTGCTTTTTCCAGCTCTTTGCATTCGCCTTAGAAGTTCAGTTAACACATATGAAATTGATGAGTAGAGCCGCACAAGGGTTTTCATTTGGACTTTGGAGGAACGAATTTAATGAATTATCAAGAAAAATCAATATCAATAACAATCAAATCATCATCCATATAAATAAAAGCTTTGTTCCCTCAAAAAAAAAAAAAAAAAAAAAAGCTTTGTTTTGGAGAGACTTGATAGTCTCCAACGGTTGCAAAACACTATTATTTATAGATGATTATTTAATTTTCCTATTAGAATAAGGAAATAATTAATTATTTACAAATTTTCTCCTAGAATAAGGAAATAGTTAATTATTTACAATGTTCTATTAGAACTCGGAAAGTACATCTTGGCGCTTCATAACCTTTGTAAGATTTCTGGAGACTGAAATCAAATTGCTATAACAAATTGGAGAAATTGATCCTATTAATAAGTTAACAGCATCAGATATGAACTCAACAAACTAACCTCATTAAGCACTGTTCCATTTGAATTGCTGCATCATTGACCTGCAACAAACAAATCACTCCCTATAAATAAAGCAAAATGACTCACTAAAATGATTGCCCTTCTTTTTATTGTGAAATATCTGACATTCGATGCAATTCTTCACGGACAACAACAGCAACATCACTGAACAAGTCTTAGCTAACGGTAAAGACAGGGAACCTAGGTACGATAGGCTGCAGGTTGGAAATCTCACCTCAATAGTATTATATGGCATGTACCTCCTCTCGAACCAGAAAAATAGAATCAATCAATCGACAACAAAATGGACAATAAAACTAAAGAAGAGCAACAATATGCAACAAATAGTAGTACATCTGGCAAATCTAACAGCACCAGGAAGAAGGAGCGATTCATTACATATCAGCGTATCACTAAGACAGGATCTCGTACTCATGGCAATTCAAAGACTCTCTATCCTTTGCCGAATAATATCCTAATTTTATAATAGGATACAACAAGGAAAAACACTTTCCAAGCCAAAACAGAAATAATTATAACAAAGCAAAACACTGCTACACTCATGTTATAACATACAAATAACAAAAGTAGATTCATCTGTCACTAATGTTCAGTGAATTTCCTTGTCAATCATAGTTGATAACAATAGACAGTAGAAGGAACATGGGAGTCTTTGGAAACAAAGACATTCAAAATCCACCATCATACTTTAAACCTAAAGAGTCCTAATTTTGAAGACGATAAGTATCACGCATCAGTCAAGCAAAATCAGGTCGGAACCAGTGAGGGTCTTCTCAGAATCATCCACAACACTTAGCTCACATTTACTTTGATTGACTCCATATCCATTGCACAATACCAAGCTCTCAAAATATGTCGTCATGTCTACATCATGGCTCATAGATTGTCCAAGCTCCCGTACTTGGCAAGTACGAATATTATATGACTTCTTCCAATAAATGAGATAGCCACCATCACCCTCACAATACAATACCTTTTGTGTTGTTGATCCAACACAGTCGAACAAATCAAAACCCTCACTACTCGAACCACCTGAAAACCATAGAGACCACTCTCTGCTTCCACTCTCCTGTTTCAACACCCATATTCTTAAACTAACCGCAGAAATGCAGAAAAATGCTAGCGAATCCCCAAGAAGAAACAAAGACCCTGAATTAGTATCTATATCATACAACGAAGTGGGCAATTCCAAAAAGGTGAAATTTTCCGAATCAAAATCAAGGGAAACAAGATGAGTCGGATAATCAAATTGACTACTAGTATCTCCATATAGAGCATTTCCAAGCCAGTGAGCTGCCCCCTCACAGAAATAATACGGCCCAAACAAATGCTTGAAGGACGAATAGTCGATATTGAGGCCATTATCCCTGTGACCCATTGTGGATCACTAAGTGTGAAAACTACAACACGCATTTCTGGAACCTCATTAACTTGAGGTTGTTTAAATGCAATTGCGAAGATTTTATAATCCTCACTACGAGTCGCAAAACCAAGAGCAAAGGTAGGCGTGTAGCCTGTTGTGAATTTTGTGAGTTTTATGTGACAAAACAAATATGAGGAAGGAAGAAATTACTTGCTTTGATTCTAATGAAATTACAAGGCTTATATAGCAACAAACTAGTGCAACAAACATCATATTGTAGTCTAAGAAAATGCCCACTAAGACCATTTCCTAAGGCCACTAACAAGTGGTAAACCCACTAAGACCATTTCCTAAGGCCACTAACAAGTGGTAAACCCACTAAGACCATTGTGGTAAACCCACTAAGACCATTTCCTAAGGCCACTAACAAGTGGTAAACCCACTAAGACCATTGTGGTAAACCCACTAAGACCACTAATTGAATTAATATTTCCAATACCTCCCCTTAATTCAAATACTGCAAACTCCAATTTTCTCCATGAAATTCTGATGCTTGGCTTGGAATAAACTTTTGGTAAACAAATCTGCATTCTGTTCATTGGTACCACAGAACTTTAACTCAATTTTTCCTTCACCGACTAAGCCTCCGATAAAATGATCTTTGAACCTCAATGTGTTTGGTCCTGGCATGATATGCAGGATTCTTAGTCATAGCAATAGCAGACTTGTTATCACACCATATCACAGTAGCCTTACTTTGTTCATTCTCCAAATCTGACAGTAACTTTCTCAGCCAGATTGCTTGCCTCCCACTGCACCTTGCCACATACTCGCCTCACTAGATGACAATGCTCTCGTGTCCCGCTTCTTTGAACTCCATGTAATAGCACCAGACCCTAACATGAACACAGACCCTGATGTACTCTTTCTGTCATCAAGACTTCTGCCCAGATCACTATCTGTGAATCCAACCAGACTGAAATCTTGAGGTTTCATACCCGATTCCCTTCTCTACTGTTCTGCAATGTACCTTAAAATCCTCTTTGCAGCTCCTAGATGCTGCTTTGTTGGACTGTGCAGAAACCTAGAGACCACACTAACACTGTATGCAATGTCTGGCCTGGTGTGAGTGAGGTAGTTCAGACCACCCACAATGCTCCTGAACTGTTTCTCATCTGCGCTACCAGTGCCATCTTCCCTCTGCAGCTTCTCATTTGCATTCATTGGTGTGATTGCAATTTCAGAATCCTCCATTCTGAATTTCTTGATAAATCTTTTGCATACTTCCTCTGAGACACAGAGATACCTTCTTCAGTCTGATTCACCTCTAATCCAAGAAAATATTGCAGCTTTCCTAGATCTGTCATCTCAAACTCTTTCATCATAGCCTTTCTGAATTCATTCAGCATTTCTTGAGATGAACTGACATAAATTATGTCATCTACATACACACATACCACCAAAAACCCAGCATTAGATGTTCTTTTGGTATACAAAGTTGGCTCATTTTCACTTCTGTCAAAGCCACTCTTTGCAAAGAATGCATCTAATCTGCTGTACCAGGCTCTAGGAGCTTGCTTCAGTCCATATAGAGCCTTCTGCAGCCTGTAAACCTTTCCCTCTTCTTTCCTTTTGACAAAACCCAGTGGCTGTTCCACATAGACCTCTTCCTGCAATTCTCCATTCAGAAAGGCTGATTTAACATCAAACTGATAGACTGTCAGTTTGAGTTGAGCAGCCAGAGCTAAAATGACTCTAACTGTCTCAAATCTTGCCACTGGTGAGAAAGTCTCCTCAAAATCAATCCCCTCCAATTGAGCATACCCTTTGGCCACTAGTCTGGCTTTATGCTTCTGTATACTCCCATCTGTGTTGAATTTGGTCCTGAAAACCCATTTCAACCCAATAACATTTTTGCCAACTGGTAGGTCAACCAGTTCCCAAGTCTTATTCTTTTGAATAGACTTTATTTCTTCTTCCATAGCAAGCTGCCACTCAACTTGTTTTGCAGCATCAACAAAGTGGATTGGCTCTGCAGTGACTAGAGCAAACCCACATGTTTCATAAATTTCTTCCATGGATCTCATCTTCCTTGGAGGTGACTCATCAGAAGAAGATGAGTCTTCTGATGTTTCATTTGTTTCTGGTGGTGTAGCTGGTATTGCATCCAACTCCTGATTCACATTTTGATTTTCTTCCTGCTGTGGTTTAGACTCACACTCAAATGTAAATACTCTTTGATTATCAGCCTGCTGTGACCAATCCCAGACTTCATTTTCAGCAAAAATAACATTTCTGCTGATTATTACATTTCCATTTACAGGATTATATAACCTGTATGCCTTTGACTGAGTAGCATAGCCAATAAATATGCATTTTACTGACTTTTCATCAAGCTTTGACCTTAAATTCACTAGGGAATATGCTATGCACCCAAACACTCTGAGATGTTCCACATTTGGCCTCCTTCCCTTCCAAATCTCATAAGGTATTCTATCTTGAACAGCCCTAGATGGTGAGATGTTCAAGATATATACTGCAGTTGACACTGCTTCACCCCATAAATCATTTGGTAAACTTCTTCCCCTTAGCATACTTCTTGCCATCTCAACCACAGTTCTATTCTTCCTCTCTGCAACACCATTTTGCTCAGGAGTATATGGAGCAGTCAATTCTCTATTTACACCCTGATTTTCACAAAAAATTGTGAAATCTTTGGAAGTAAACTCACCTCCCCTGTCAGTCCTCAGACACTTCAATTTTCTACCACTCTGAGTTTCTACCATAACCTTGAATTTTTTGAAATATTCAAATGACTCAGACTTGGACTGCAGAAAGTATACCCAACTCATCCTACTGCAGTCATCAGTAAATAATAAAAAATATTTACTTCCTCCTAATGACTCTGTCTGCATAGGGCCACAAAGATCAGCATGCACCAATTCTAAACATTCACTAGCCCTCCATGCCTTCCCAGTTGGAAATGAGTCTCTAGACTGTTTTCCATAAATGCATCCCTCACAAATTCCAAGTTCACCAATCCCAGGCAAACCATCCACTAATCCTTTCCTACTCAAAAGTTTCAAACTTTGAACATTAAGGTGGCCATACCTAAGATGCCACAGTCTGGCCTTATCATCCTCCTTTACTGTCAATGCTCTACCCACTGACTTGACTAAATCAAGGGAAAACATTTTATTCCTTCCCATTGATGTCATGGCCACTATCTCATTTGATTTTTTATCCTTAATTTCACAAGAATTATTATCAAATGATAGTGAAAAACCAGACTCAAGCAATTGACCAACACTTAACAAATTATAGGCCAATTGAGGTACATACTGCACATGATGAAGTAATTTAATATTACCTTGCTCAGTTTTGACTGCAACAGTCCCAACACCTTCCACACTTAATTGCTTATCATCCCCAAGTCTTACTTTGCTTATCCTGGATTCATCCAAGTCTTTGAACAAAGACTTGGTACTTGACATGTGATTAGAGCAACCACTGTCAATATACCAGACATTCCCTGATCTCTTGTGCCCCATTGCTTGTCAGAAAAAGCCTTTCTTCTGTTTCAGCAATATTCACTTTTTGATCAGTGTTCTGATCCTTCTCCTTCTGCCAGCAGTTCACCTCCTTATGACCTGGCTTGTTACAGTAGTAACACTTCATAGGACCCTTTGGAGTGTCATTAGCTTGAGTTTGGATGACTGGCCGGATGTCCCGCCACGTCCTCTTCCTCTCGAAACCTCCCCTTCCTCTACCTCTTCCAGACTGTTTGATCTGTCCTTGGAAGACTCACCCTTGGAGACAAATGCCTGCTCCTCCTTCTTCTCGAAGATCCGTTGACTCTTTCTTCATGAGCTAACGGTGAGCCCATCAAGTCATCAAATGAATATTTCTCTAAATCATTTGATTCCTCAATGGCGATCACAATGTAGTCATATTTCTTTGTCGGACTCCTTAACACCTTCCCAACAACTTTGCTCATCGATATTTTCTCTCCATATGCCCTCATCTGCTGCACTACTCTTGATACCCTGGACAAATAGTCTTGTGCAGACTCTTTGTCACTCATGAGAGAAGTCTCAAACTCTCTCCTTAAAGTTTGTAATCTCACCTTGATTACTTTCTTGTCACCTAGATATTCTGATTTCAGAATATCCCAGGCCTCCTTTGATGTAGTAGCAGAAGCAATCCGAGAAAAGAACTCCTCCTCCAAGGCTTGCTGAATGATAAACAAAGCCTTGGCATCTTTCTTTCTCTTCTCCTTAAGAGTTGCATCTGGTTCTGCTGGTTTGGTATCTTCAAACCCATTTTCAACCAGTTCCCAGAGCTCTTGTGATCTGAACAGAGTCTTCATCTTCAATTCCCAGAATTGATAGTTGACACCCTTAAATATTGGCAATTGAGAGTAACCATTTGAGCTTGCTCCATTGGAAGCCATGACAAGTCCTAGGATATGAAACCTAGAGCTCTGATACCAATTTGTTGTGAATTTTGTGAGTTTTATGTGACAAAACAAATATGAGGAAGGAAGAAATTACTTGCTTTGATTCTAATGAAATTACAAGGCTTATATAGCAACAAACTAGTGCAACAAACATCATATTGTAGTCTAAGAAAATGCCCACTAAGACCATTTCCTAAGGCCACTAACAAGTGGTAAACCCACTAAGACCATTTCCTAAGGCCACTAACAAGTGGTAAACCCACTAAGACCATTGTGGTAAACCCACTAAGACCATTTCCTAAGGCCACTAACAAGTGGTAAACCCACTAAGACCATTGTGGTAAACCCACTAAGACCACTAATTGAATTAATATTTCCAATATAGCCATCACTGGGACGTAGGGGACAAGGAGGAAGTAGCAATGATTTTCTAATACTCGGATTACATAATCTCATTCCTTTAGACAAGAAATTTTGAGAACGATTTAATAAAAGCAAAGAATGACATATTCCATAAAGATCATACTTTTCAGTAGTCTTAAAAATTTGATCGATATTTCGAAGAGTGTCAGCCTCACGAAGTGTCAACAAGCATCCTTCATATCGTGTGAACCCCAATCTCTCGAGGGATAATAACTTACCCGAATTCAATTTATTATT
The DNA here is from genome assembly GCF_048544455.1 of Silene latifolia. NCBI lineage: Eukaryota > Viridiplantae > Streptophyta > Magnoliopsida > Caryophyllales > Caryophyllaceae > Silene > Silene latifolia. Next base: position 16,449,645 of record NC_133531.1, read on the forward strand.
GTTGTAAACTTTACGATGCAAGTTAACAAAATCAGGGTTATCGATAAGGGAGCACCAAAATTTGCATACGCACCTGAATCTTAATAGGGATTTCACCGGGAGTATTACAAAAATTAGAGACAATATTTCTGGGGGTATGTATACTTTTGAAGACATTTTTGCCATCTTTATGTTGCTGCACTTCATTTTTTTCTTCTCCAATTGATCGTTGATGGACTTAGTGACAAGGGAAAACTGAAAACTGAAAAGGGTTTTTTGAGAGGTTAATATGTGATGAAAGAAGTCGTAGGGTTTATTATGCCATCTCTATGGTTTTGAGATGGTTATATACAGTGTATATAACTGTAACTGTGGAGACATTTTTTCCTTGAGTTTTTCAACAAGTCTTTTCAAATTAGTTCCTCATTTAACTTCACTCAACCATAATTCAAAATACACAAATATTAAGGTAACAATAAATAAGTAATTAGGGTGGAGTGTGATGTTAATTTATAGTGGAATAAGAGTGACAAAAGTTGTAAATACGAGGTTTTCATTAGGATAAATGGGTCATTTTACATAATTTTTTAGTAAAGTGTTAGAGTGTAGTTGAATGGATGAAAAATAAAAGAGTAAGTTATCAATTACACCTACGCTTAATCCACTTTTTTACACTTACTCCCAAATCAATTTTTTTAAAATTACACCCAAATTAATAGCCCAGGTTATAATTTGCACCCAAAAACGATTTCAGGCCACTTTTCCGTCAAAATTCAAAATTTTTGGGTTAAAAAATTGATTTTAGGACATTTTTGCCCTTCCTTCCTTCTTCTTACTTGTCACTTGTAAATTTGTTTTTTCTCCTCATTCTCATTCATTGTAATGATGGCCAGAAGAATCAGTCACTGTATCAAATTGTTGGAAATACATTAACTTTCTCAAAACATCATCCATGGTTTCCTCTTTGAAGATCTTCAAACTTGACTCAGCTTTCGAACTGCTAGCACCAATATTTCACCCTTATCTTACCCAATTTAACTTTTCCCTCATCTTCCCTGAATCCCCAATTTAATTTCTCCCTCATCTTCCTCCTTTATGATCTTCGAACTTGACTGAGATCGCAATGTCAACTGGTGTAGCGATTACTATCGGTAGCACCAATATTGCTCCCTCATCTTCCTCATCTTCAAGGCAAGTCTCCTTATTGTTTAATGCCTAGAAATTATAAACGTTACAAATCAATTCGGGTAATGTCAAGCAAATATAAAACCCAGAAATTAGGTTAATAATCAATTTGAAAACATTACAAATCAATTTGACAACATTAGCACTCAATTCGAAAATATAAACTACAACAAATTCGAGTATTTTAGGAGAGCAATCAGTTCGAAATAGAGAAAGTATACACAGAAGAAGATTTAAGTGAGCAATGTATGAGCGAAATATTGGACCCGAAGAAGTTAACGAGTACTTTGCGAAATTTGGGGAGATTGAGGAGACATTGGGATTGATAAGGGGACGGGGAAGTTTAAAGGGTTTTGTTTGTTTGTAGGTCGATTGAGGTTGCTCTTGTGGTAGTAATGTGGTGGTCACACGATGTTCGAAGTGGGCTCAGGTTGTAATGGTGAATTGGGCTTGTGGTGGCAAAAGATGGTGAAAGGTCGCGCTTGGTGCTGCTGGTGTTGATGGTTGTTCTGGACCGAATTAAACTCGGGTTTCATTTCGAGCTCGCTTGGTTAAGTGTAGATGGTGTGCGAGCCATGTCAGCTGCTAATTGGAGGTTTCACCATGGTGATGTAGAAGGAGCAATAAAATGATGGTGGTTATTGAGAAGATGAGAGGGAAGCATGAAGAAGAGAATAGATGCAGGGGCAAAATTGTCATTTTATTATTTTTTTCACCTGGAAATACCATTGAGTGCAAATTATAACCTGAACTATTAATTTGGTGTAATTTAAAAAAAAAATTGACGTAGGAGTAAGTGTAAAAAGGGGATTAAACGTGAGTGTAATTGATAATTTACTCAAAATAAAATATGGTAGAGTGAAGTTGAATGATGGAAGTACATATTTTCGATCAGTCTTTTGAATTTATTGTATATCTTCTCTTTTTTATCGGGCCTAGAAATAAGAAAACCAATAATAAGTATTCAATAAAGTAAGATAAATTAAATTAAATTTGCAAGTTGTCAACATTATAAGAGAGATAAAATAATAAAAAATGAATAAAAAAATACTCGTAAAAAAATTGGGATATGCTCAACATTTTCAAATTCTAAGGCATACTCCTTTTTCCTTAAAAAAAAAAATCTTTGAACGTCAATTAACTCTCAATTTTTATTGTCTTTAGGAGATTTTCGACTTGAAATAACTTTACCGTTGTCTGAACTCGTAGTCGAGATTCGAGAATTATAGTTAGTCAAAGTTTCTTCGTTAAAGAAATTTTGACCAACCATAGCTCCTGAATATGAATTCATAAAGCGGTGAATGTTGTTTTGAAACTCAAGGCCTTCATGAGATTAGTGGTTTGAAAAAAAAAATCCGTTTTCTGAATTTGTAGCTGAAATATATTGTCGGGCAATTTTGTTTTCTGAAAAACGAGGGGTACACCTTAAAAAATGAAAAAGTTAAGGATACAAATGAGAATATTCCTGTTCCATCACTCATATGCGGGACTTCCACAGGAAAAAAACCCACTGAAAACCGAACACAAAATCTCACTTTAGACCGGAATCCTTTAAAGTTATATATGGGTCAAATATGTCACCACTTTCATAATAATAAGACAAACAAGTGGGATGGTGGGGGTTGTCTTATGAAAGTGGTGAGTCTGATGACATATTTAACTCGCCTACATCTTTAGACGGATATACCCGTCTATAATGAGACTACTCCTCCGGACGATAAACAAATGTAGATACCCGTCTTTCCTCTAGAGCAAATGGAATTTCCACTAGGTAAAGATTTCCAAATCAAAGTCAAGTTAAACTAGATGAGTCGATTCATAGCTATCACGTCCAGTATGCTGCCCCTTGAAAGATTAAAGCTTTGTTTTTTTTTTTGGCGAAAGATTAAAGCTTTTTTTTTTTTTTTTTGGCGAAAGATTAAATTTTTAGATACCCTTTTCCGATAATAGCCTCTCGGAAACATACTAAAGCTTTAGGTAACCATTATTTCTCAGTCTCCATTGTTCATCATTAAGTGTATAAGCAGTAACAACGCACATATTTCTCTAATAGGCTCCTAACTCCTAAGCTCATCTGTGTCGAATGATCGCAATGGTTTTGTAATCCTTACTGCATTTCGCTAAATATCTACGATCAACCAACATAAGCTGTATTAAAAACTCAAGACAATACTATCAACAGCTACTAGTTGGATGACATTGAAAGCAAAAGGCTAAAAAACCAAGTATGCCTTATTTCACAAGTTTATTCGGTTCCAATGATACGTCCAAATTGTACCCAAAACGAACATAAGTAGACTGATCTTTTACTGTTGTTCTGTAAATATTATTGTCATTCGTAGTTCCTAACAATTTACATAAGGGAATGCTGGAAACTGCAATCAAACTAGATCTCGATTGAAATGTAAATCTAAGAATCCATCACCATACTTTAAATTAGTCTCCTAAATTTCTAGATGAGACGGAAGACAAATTGTTCTCATAAATTTTAGTTGATAAATGATTTAAACGCCAAAATCGACTGTCATAAAAAGAGCTGCACACCAAAAAAGGATTTGCATAAGCAGATAATAGAATGTTTGTTTAGCTTAGTTGATAAAAAAATCGAGGCTGGTGCTCATCATCTAGGTTCAAAACCCGTGACTCCCTTCCTCATGCTAATAAAACAGCATGAGGAAGGAGTGGCATTTGTTACTCAAGGTAAAGATGTCAAATCCTCGGCTCCGTATCCTTTGCACAACGCCAGGCTCTCCAAATACATTTCCAAATTCAAATGACTGCTCATTTGTCTATCAAGACTCCGAACTTGGCAACTATCAATATTATACGAGTACTTTCCAGAGAGAAGACACCTGCCAGCATCACTCTCGCAATAGAACACTGGTGGTTCGTTTGGGCAATTATCCCAACTTAAAGGCCCGGAAAACCACGGAGTCCACACCTCATGTTCCATCAGCCATATGCGTGCAGTTTCATTAACAGCACTGAAAACCGCAAGTGATTCCCCAAGACGAAACACAAAATTCAATGCCCATCTTTTCTCCGAAGTAAAAGGGAGTTCCAAATAGGTGAATTTTTCCAAATCAAAGTCAAGAGAAACGAGATGTGTTGATTCATAGCTATCAGGGTTATTTGGGTCCTTTTCGATCCAGTATGCTGTCCCCTGAAAGATCAAAGATTTTAATACATTTGTTTGATGATAATTACGTGGAAACATATGGCCGAAGTACCAACAACTGATATTAAGGTCATGATTATTTCTCAGTCTCCATTGTTGATCATTAAGCGTATAAACTGCAACACATATATTTCTGACTGGCCCCGTCGTCCTAATTTCATCTTCTTCGAATGATATTGCAATGATTTTGTAATCCTTACTATCATTTGCGTATCCAAATAGAAACACAACAGGGCAGAACCATGGCTGACAAAGCGGACAAGGGGGAATTGCCAATGATTTTCTGATACAAGGGTTCCACAATCTCAATTCGTTCGAGCAACGCATCAAAAGCAGCCCATTACACTTCCCTAAAAGACGGGTTATTTTAGAACTTCTGAAAAGTTGAGCAGATTTTCTAAGTGTGTTACTGTGACGAACTGTCAATAAGCATCCTTCATAACCATATATAGTCTCCGAAACCCTCAATAGCTAATAACTTTTTACTGTCAATATTAGTTTTGCAGAGTGTTAGGGCCAAAATTACCGTATTTTGCCTGGGCTACGTGACACGAGATAAGTGGGTAATTAATGAGCAATGGACCCATGACATACTTGGGGAGTCGGGTGTGGTGTGCGGGGGTGTTACATCGGGCCCATGGACCGAGCCAGGGAAGCAGGCCTGGAAGCGGGATAATCCGGGAAAGGACAACATGTAAAGAAGAGTTTAACTTGGACTAAGATATTAATAAGATCTCGGGTAAGACAAGGAAATCCTAATTATTGCCATATTCTGAATAAGGAAAGTCCAAGTTGTTACCAAACTCTACCTTGAGGAACAAGACAATTAAGTGGGAAACCCTAATAAACTGACTAGGGTTTATTCACTATAAGTACAAGGAAGACAAACAAGAGAAGGGATCCATATTCATCCATATTCATCCATATTCACATACACACAAGACGGCATAAGCTTCCTAGCTAGGCGATACCACGTACGGTACCTACAAACAATTCCATCCATGGAAACCTTAATCATCATTATGTGATGATGATCTCATCATGGTTACTTTGTTACCACAAACCCACCTTTCCTACACCCTGTTAGGGCCAAAATTACCGTATTTTTTCTAGGCTACGTGGCACGAGATAAGTGGTTAATTAATGAGCAATGGACCCATTACATACATGGGGAGTCGGGCCCATGGACCGAGCCAAGGAGGCATGTCTGGAAGCAGGATAATCCGCCAAGGACAACAGGTGAAGAAGAGTTCGGCTTGGACTAAGATATTAATAAGATCCCGGGTAAGATAAGGAAAGTCCAAGTTGTTACCAAACTCTACCTTGAGGAACAAGACAATTAAGTGGGGAACCCTAATAAACCCACTAGGGTTTATTCACTATAAATACAAGGAAGACAAACAAGAGAAGGGATCCATATTCATCCACACAAAAACATACACAACGGCGTACAAGAAAGAGAAACCAAGTAAGCAAGAAGCAGCAACTAAACCATCCACGAACCAAACTAATTCCATAAGAATTATCCCATCATCATTGTGCAATCATTATTCAATCAATGATTGCCATAATTATAATCCCACAATACAAACTAACCTACGTACTTTGTCATAAACCCACAAAAGACCGCCAATGACCAGTTTATGTACCGTCTGTCTCATATGCGCACCAGATTAGCTGTTCATCATCAGATCCGAGTTCATTGAATATTATACTTGTACTCCGATTATCATATAGTGGAATATTGGCGGGATTCTGACTCCCCCGCGGTTGTTTCCTACATCGGGTTTTCCGCGTCACCAAAATCTCTTGTGTCATTATTACCTTATTTTGTCCTTTACTTTACTTATATCGTTACTCCGTCTTAATTACATACATATTCCGTCACAAATCACATATAATTTAACCCCCCGATACGAGGCTAAAAAGGGCGGTCACTTTAACCCTAAATTGGTAGAAATTTACCAAAACAGTTTGGCGCCCACCGTGGGGCATGGTGATCGATCTCTATAGTCAAGTTGTCATAAAGTCAGTATTCGGTGCCATGTCCCATAGCGAGCAAGATCTCCTCACTATCCATGAAGTCATCCGAAAGCCATCAGTAGATCTGCTTTCTGGGATCCTTCCTAGAAGCCAGCAGCAGATCTGCTTCCTGGGATCCTCCGCCAGAAGTCAGAGCTTCCAGAGACCCTCCTCGGAAGCCAGCAGCAGATCTGCTTCCAGAGATCCTCCGCCAGAAGTCAGAGCTTCCTGGGACCCTCCTCGGAAGCCAGCAGCAGATCTGCTTCCCAGGATCCTCCGCTAGAAGTCAGCCGTAGATCTGCTTCCTGGGACCCTCCCCGGAAGCCAGCAGTAGATCTATTTCCAGAGTTCCTAAAGATGTCTCGCAGCAGATCTGGCCCCAGAGTCCGGCAGCAGATCTGGTCCTCGAAGTTCTGCATCAGATCTACTACCTGAAGTCCCACTAGAGACCTGCAGCAGATCTGGTCCCAGAGTCCGGCAGTAGATATGGTCCCCGAAGTTCCTCCAGCAGCAGATCTGGCCTCATAGTCCGGCAGCAGATCTGGTCCCCGAAGTTCCTCTAGAAGTCCGGCAGCAGATCCGCCCCAGTCCGGGCAGCAGACGGTCCCCGGTTCCTCCAGAAGTCCGACAGCAGATCTGGTCCCAGAGTCCGGCAGCAAATCTGGTCCCCGAAATACCTTCAGAAGCCTGAGTCCGACAGCAGGTCTGGTTCCCGGAATCCCTCCGGAATCCAGCAGTAGATTTGCTATCTAGAGCCGTATATCTGCTCCCCGAAGTCGAAGATCTGGTCCCTGTTGTTCCCCAGAGTCCTCCAGCAGATCTGGTCCATGGAGTTCACCAGGGTCCTCTAGCAGATCTGATCCCAGAATTCATCCAGATGCCGACAGCAGAACTGCTCCTTAGAGTTCCTCTAGAGTCCTATAGCAGATCTGGACGCCAGAGTCCCTCCAACCTCTAGCTACCAGAGCAGGAATGGTCAGTGCACCAGAAACCGCCAACAGCGTACCAGCAACATGTGTACCAGTAGGATACGAACCAGAAGCAATGCTCAGTACAGGTGCACAGATTCAGAAGTACCAGGCTGGAGGCAGATCAGGACCTCCAGAATCTTTGGACCAGAGATCCCTAGACGTCGTGATGGTGCTCCAGATGAAAATTCACAACCTGACTTAGGCTATTCAGAAGCAAGTTGCAGAGAGACAGTCTGGAGCCTGTAGTAAGCAGAGACGTCCTGTACCCTGGATGCCTAGCATCCTACTACTCTCCCATGCTGACCAGAATGGAGGCAGCATCAGGTAACACCGTATCTAGTAGTTGTTTTGGAGCTAAATTTCTCCCTGTTGCAGGAACTTCAGCCAGCATGAACCAGAATGACCAACTGAACCAGTGTCGCTACAACTCCACAAGCCAGCGACCCTGGGGGCAGACTTCTGCAGAAGTGTTGTTAGGTTGTAACATATTTGGTACTATTTCGCCTGTCCCTAACCCTCTTGCAGGATCATAAAAGCCTGGTGCAACGACCACCTGTTATCACGTGGGGGTAGGTTCAGTAAAATAAGCTTCACGAGTCAGGTTCTACCATTTACACCTCTATTTGTGTTAGAGTAATTTACGTGATAACAGGTGGATTAGAACTCTATAGCCTAAAATACTGAAAGGCGAAAAAAGGCATTTCACAGAAACAAAAGGAGATCGCCTATACTCAGAAACACCGCCTGGTTGCTCTTATCGTAACATCGTACATAGAAACTACACCGTAAGAAACATTCTAGTGGATACAATAAACTCAGTCAACATGGGTAAGCTGAACCCGGAACGAACGGTGCTAAAAATTCAGAGTACACAGGTAATCTTCATCGTCAATTGTTTGAATTTAATGAAACTAACATGGCATGTCTCGCTTTGTCCTGCGATTACATGATAGGAAGCAGACCAAATCTAGCAAGTGGAAAACCAGAATGAGCGTCCTGCAGGAACTATCAAAGCTTGCAAAGAAGCAATCGGAATATAAGAACCAACAACAGCAATCAACACGCAGTCCGCCAGGCGCTTGGATGTTGATTCCAGCAAATTGTCACCCTTGTAGGGTAACAGCTCATAAGAAGCTTCTACAACGAGTTTCATACCCAGTCTGCATCTAGGGAACAATCCCAAAACAAAGCAAAATACAAAAAGGCCAAGTCGCCAGGCACTGATAAACAAAAGTACAAACATGATAGAGGATAGGTCCTCCTAACATGATTCTCTCCTCGGCAGCAGCTACACCAGCTTTTCTACCTTTCTGTGTTTAACCTTCTCTTGCAGGAACTAGCTCTGGCTCAGGAACATCAGCAGCCTCAGCATCACTTTAGGGGAGATTACCTCTAAAGTAGCATTTTCCGGCAGCTGACCTGACCCTCAGCATTTTCGGGTGGCTAACCCAACCAGCAGCATTTTCGGGGAGCTGATCTCATCAGCACCCAGAACAAGGTGCCCAACACGCTGAGATCTTGTAGAAAAAAGAAGTCTCGACCAGCTGTATCCTCTTAGCTTCCAAGTTTTAAAGGAAGCAGGAGGAACCTGAAACGGAAATCCAGGAAGCAGGAGAAACCTGAAATGGAAATCCTGGAAGCAGGAAGTAGGAAGCAGGATGTATGAGGAAGCAGAGGCTAAACCTGAGGAGGCAGGAAACACGAAGCAGGAAGCAGTCAGCATACACCAGAACAGCAACCAGGATTAGTTGTCACAGCAACCCTTTCGCCAGCAACCCAGGTGGCCAGAATCTAGCAACAGAACAGATGGGGGGCAGCACCCAGAGTAAACCAGACTTCTGCATAGCCCATTTACAGGAGCTATCAGCTAAAGGGAGCAGAGCCAGAGGAACCCCAATACTACCTCTGCTGTCCAAGCCAGAACTAGGGGAAGCCTGGTACCACCAATGTCATCCCGCCTGGAACTAGAAGAGCCCTAGTCGCAGTACCTGGATCCCACACCCAGTCCCTGTATCTGATTCACCACGCCTGGTCCCAGCACCTGGTCCTCATACTTGTCGGTAACCAAGGCTTCAGTTAGCGTCATACTGACACCCAGAATATTATCTCAATAAGTCTCAGCATCCTGCAGAGACCAGGTACACGTCACTTGAAAAACTGTTTCTTTCACTTGTTATAACTTTCTGTAAATTGCTTTCTTATTTTAGTCTCATCATATCCATGCGGTAATTGACTATCCATGAAAGCCTATATGAGAAAACTAAAGCTATTAGGACAAATGAACAATGACCAATTGAAACATAGGCCTAAGTGCTCACACCCTGAAGTTCGAATCTTGAATGACAGTTAAGTCACAAACCATGCTAGACTTTGCACCTGACTCTAGTCCAGCACCCCAGACCTAGGTGGATGAAAACATTAGGAACCTAAAATGGAAATAGGAATTAGAGTTGTACATGACACACTAGCAGAATTTCCAATAAGAGGGGCAGGAGCAGGCCTGGTACCTAGGTCCCCACGAGGGGACCAGGAGGGAACCTGAGCATCCAAGCTTGTAGCGACCCTGAGATTATGGCACGTGAAAATATTTGAAATCAGGCAGGTCCCTAGCCGGGGGCCAGAACCCAGAACCTGGAGGCAGACGTCCTTACAACCTTGGGGTAGCATTCAAGCTAGGTTTCTTATCACTTATGCTTTTCATTCATGTGTTGAAACCATCGGTAAACAAAAACAGGAAGATTCATGTCCATATGTCGCTCTGAAAGTAATTCGTAAACTTCGTAATCTTATTACCCTGTTATATTTTGAATAACTACTACCTTGAGTATTGGAAGGTCGTTGACTATGCCAAATGCTGGCCCTATCAAAATAATTTCTTGCAGGAGATCTCCCTACCAGCAGGAGTGGTTACTTAGGCTCTAGAATCTGCCACTCCTTCCCCATATAAAATCGCTCCTCCTGCAGCATATGACGCAGAATGCAGGACGCAGGGCGTAGAACATAGAACGCAGAACGCAGGATGCAGAACGCAGGACGCAGAACGCATGATGCAGGACGTAGGACGCAGAATGCAGAGCGCTTCCTACAACACATTTTTGGCCTGCAGAAACAGCCTCCCCGCGCACAGGTCGGGCCAGCAGGACAGGTAGCTCTGCCAGCAGCTTGCAGGACATGAATCAATGGCATGGGGGCAATTCAATCAACGTATCGCTGGTACATAAAAGCTCCTAGCACCCCGAATATATGGGAGACAAGAAGCAGCCAGAATGCTGCAGAACACATCCTTGCATCAGCTTCCCAAAGTGAAAAATCACAACACATGCTGCCACCAGCCTGGTTCCCTGGACACCAGAACATGGAATAACAAATGACAAGAATAAATGACACTACTCTCAGCAAGAAAGTAAAAAGCAAGTGTGGGCCTCATACTATTTTGCATGCCATCCACAACAAAGCCGTGAAAGGCATGTAGGGGGCAGAGACTACGTCCCCCACGCGGCAGCTAGAAGTCAATAGTCCATCGAGCAATCTTGGTCAAACGACAAACTCAATGTTGAGAACCTGAAACGATAGCAAAAAGAAAGAGCCACAACAGCTGAACTAAGAAGTGCTCACATACGCATGACGTCGTGCAAGCAATCAGCAGCAAGGGCATATGATAACAACATCAGAATCATGACTCTCGCAGTAGAGGACCTAGTGCTATGAAGGATATTTGAAAATACCAAAAATCACAAGGCTGAAAAATTTGCTTACAATCGGAAAGGACAATGACAGGCTGAAAGCGCCAGATAATAGGGTGTACAGATTGATGGCCATGCAAGGTCAAATCTTGTATAATCCCCGACAGTACTTTGTCTGACAAAGTGCTGAAACCTTAGTGTACAGAGTACCTTTCAACCGTCCATGAAGCAAAAACCTTTTTACTAATATCTTTTGTCTTATCGAGTCCTTTTTTAGCTTCAAAATTTATTTTTGTGTTCTTTTTATTTATTCCTCTTTATTTAAAACAAAATATTTTCTAAAAACCCAAGTGGTACGCGCTGTGGCTTCCTGGATCCAGATGTTGCTCTGGAACACCATGAGATAGCACCAGGTATTTGTACTATTTGGTTATCTTTCACGCTTCTAGGGAGAAAGGCTTTGACACTTATGTTGGTTGCTTGTCAGATAAGGGACACTTTGAGGGTCCCCGCCATGTGAGGTCTGCGAAGACGTTTATCTTAAGTCAAGCCACATGGGGAGCATACGCCGAGGTAACGCGCAGGGTACGGCATACTAAGACCACCCATACCTTAACGTTAACTCAGTAATTCCATAGCTATGTCGTAGAGCAAAAGGTGCACGCACGGAATTTCAAACGTCTGGAACCACAAGGAACGCAACATTCCTTGTTAGTCAGAAACAATCAATGAAAGTACGCTCTAGTAAGCTAATCCTAGTGATAAGATATTTTGCGTCATGAGTAAAATATGTTATCAAATATCTGCCACCAGAGGCATAGGCTATGTACCTGGAACCAGGTCAGCCTCCTGGCAAATCAAAAGTGGGAACTAAACTCCAGGCAAAGACAAACGAAATGACAGAGACGCAGCATATAGTCATGGTTGACATTGCATTCACGACATATGATAGTCAACAGCATATCTAACCATCATATAGTCTGCATCATACATCGGAGAGTCCATCCATGCACATGCATCGCACTACTAATATTTTGCAGGTATCACCTACATAACAAGTGCATAGCAAACTTATGCCGAATGCTCCAACCACCAGATACACCCTTGGTGACCAGATAAGAGAATGGTAAGGACAGGTAGGAAGTGCTTCCCAGGATTCAGCCGTCTGGCTCCCAGCATCAACTTTCTGGTTCCCACAGCCAACGGTCCAGTTCCCAGAGCCAGTCGTCTGGATCCCAGTATCTGCCACCTGGTCCCTAGTGTCAAGCATCTGCTCCCTGGCATCCGCCATCGGGCTCCCAGCATCAACTTTCTGGTCCCCAGTGTCAGCCGTCCAGTTTCCAGACCCAGTCGTCTGGCTCCCAGCATCAGCTTTCTGGTTCCCAGAGCCAGTCGTCTGGATCCCAGCATCTGCCACCTGGTCCCTAGTGTCAAGCATTTGCTCCCAGGCGCCAACAGGATTCCAGCGCCAGCCATCTGGTCTCCAGCGTCAGTCGTCTGGTCCCTAACGCCAGCCGCCTGGTTCCCAGATTCAGCCATCAGGCTCCCAACATCAGCCGTCTGGTTCCCAAAGCCACCTGCCAGACTCCAGAACCAGCCGTCTGATTCCCTGCACCAGCCATCAGGATCCCCAACGTCAGAGATCATGATCCTAAAGTCCACCAGTTGTTCTGAGCATCCTCCAGCAGAAATCCACCTAGAGTCCGCTTGCTGAAAAGTCTGCTAACAGGAGTCCACGAGTCTACATTAGTAAAAAATCAGCTTACATCTACTTCCCGATCAGCAGAACCAAGGAGAGCCAGAAATCAGTCTACAACGACACCAGAGTATGATTCAGCAGAATCAAGCAGGCCAGGGTACTAGAATTCTGGGTACAGAGTAGGGATGCGGAATTATCTCAAGTATATCTAGCAGAAGTCAGATCCGGCAAGCAGCCAGCAGCTTGCTCCAGCAGAATTCCAGCAGACTTCTCTATCAGAGCTTCAGCAGTCTGTTCCATCGGTCTATCACAGTAGGTTGGCTGCAGCCCCTTCCAGCAGAATAACAGCATAATCCAGAAGGGTAGCAACGGTTTATCGGTAGCAGAATAGCGACAGTAGGGAGAGCTTGAAGAATCAATTTCCCTCCTCAACAAAGCTGAGAAGCGAAATTGGGGGCAACTGTTAGGGCCAAAATTACCGTATTTTTCCTAGGCTACGTGGCACGAGATAAGTGGTTAATTAATGAGCAATGGACCCATTACATACATGGGGAGTCGGGCCCATGGACCGAGCCAAGGAGGCAGGTCTGGAAGCAGGATAATCTGCCAAGGACAGCAGGTGATGAAGAGTTCGGCTTGGACTAAGATGTTAATAAGATCCCGGGTAAGATAAGGAAAGTCCAAGTTGTTACCAAACTCTACCTTGAGGAACAAGACAATTAAGTGGGGAACCCTAATAAACCCACTAGGGTTTATTCACTATAAATACAAGGAAGACAAACAAGAGAAGGGATCCATATTCATCCACACAAAAACATACACCACGGCGTACAAGAAAGAGAAAGCAAGTAAGCAAGAAGCAGCAACTAAACCATCCACGAACCAAACTAATTCCATAAGAATTATCCCACCATCATTGTGCAATCATTATTCAATCAATGATTGCCATAATTATAATCCCGCAATACAAACTAACCTACGTACTTTGTCATAAACCCACAAAAGACCGCCAATGACCAGTTTATGTACCGTCTGTCTCATATGCGTACCAGATTAGTTGTTCATCATCAGATCCGAGTTCATTGAATATTATACTTGTACTCCGATTATCATATAGTGGAATATTGGCGGGATTCCGACTCCCCCCGCGGTTGTTTCCCACATCGGGTTTCCGCGTCACCAAAATCTCTTGTGTCATTATTACCTTATTTTGTCCTTTACTTTACTTATATCGTTACTCCGTCTTAATTACATACATATTCCGTCACAAATCACATATAATTTAACCCCCCGATACGAGGCTAAAAAGGGCGGTCACTTTAACGGTAGAAATTTACCAAAACACACCCAATTATACTTCACCATATGACCAACCCCATGATTCATACGGAAAACATCCGTATAATATCTGAAAGGCCATACACCATGTTTCCCCTTGCGTCATTCAACATCATCACCCAAACCCTATTATCACTACGTACAAGATACCAATCCTAAATAAGTTACCACCATCATTGAAACAATGATTATCCAATCATTACCACCATCTTATGATTCCATATACAAACCTACGTATAAACAGTGCGAACCCACAAATAGCCATTGACGTCCGATTTGCATACCATACGCAGACGTTAGACAAGTTATTCGTCATCGGATCTAGACCGTTGTATATTGTACTTGTACTCCGATTATTACATAGTGGACTATTGGCGGGATTCCGACTCCCCCCGCGGTTGTTTCCCACATCGGGTTTTCCGCGTCACCAAAATCTCTTGTGTCATTATTCCCTTATTTCGTCCTTTACTTTACTTACATCGTTATTTCGTCTTAATTACATACATATTCCGTCACAAATCACATATAATTCAACCCCCCGATACGAGGCCAAAAAGAGCGGTCATTTTAACCCTAAATTGGTAGAAATTTACCAAAACAGTTTGGCGCCCACCGTGGGACATGGTGATCGATCTCCATAAACAAGTTGTCATCAAGTCAGTATTCGGTGCCATGTCCCCTAGCGAACAAGATCTCATCAGTATCCATGAAGTCATCTAAAAGCCATCAATAGATCTGCTTCCTGGGACCCTCCCCGAAAGTCAGCAGCAGATCTGCTTCCTGGGCTCCTCTGCCAGAAGTTAGAGCTTTCTGGGACCCTTCTCGGAAACCAGCAGCAGATCTGCTTCCTGGGATCCTCTGCCAGAAGTCAGAGCTTCCTGGGACCCTCCCCGGAAATCAGCAGTAGATCTGCTTCCTGGGACCCTCCGTTAGAAGTTAGCAGTAGATCTGCTTCCTGGGACCCTCCCCGGAAATCAGCAGTAGATCAGCTTCCAGGGTTCCTCTAGAAGACCAGCAGCAGATCTGGTCCTAGAGTCCGGTAGCAGATCTGGTCCCAGAGTCCGGCAGCAGATCTGGTCCCCGAAGTTCCTCCAGAAGTCCCGCAGCAGAACTGGTCCCAGAGTCCGGCAGCAGATCTAGTCTTCGAAGTTCCTCCAGAATCCGGCAGCAGACCTGATCCCCGAATTTCCTTTAGAAGCTTGAGTCCGACAGCAGGTCTGGTTCCCGGAATTCCTCCGGAATCCAGTAGTAGATTTGCTCTCCAGAGCCGTAGATCTGCTCCCCAAAGCCAAAGATTTGGACCCTGTCCGACAGCAGGTCTGGTTCCCCAGAATCCTCCAGCAGATCTGGTCCATGGAGTTTCCCAGGGTCCTCCAGCAGATCTGGTCCATGAAATTTCCCAGGGTCCTCCAGCAGATCTGGTCCCAGAATTCATCCAGATGATGGCAGCAGAACTGCTCTCCAGAGATCCTCTAGAGTCCTATAGCAGATTTGGAAGCCAGAATCCCTCCAGCCTCTAGCTACTAGAGCAGGAATGGTCAGTGCACCAGAAACCGCCAGCAGCGTACAAGGAACAAGTGTACCAGCAGAAAAATGGACCAGCAGGAATGTTCAGTACATGGGTACAAACTCGAAGGTACCAGGATGGGGGCAGATCAGGACCTCCAGAATCGCAGGACCAAAGATCCCTAGACGTCGTGCTGGTGCTCCAGATGGAAATTCACAACCTGACTTAGGCTATCCAGAAGCAAGTTGCAGAGAGACAATCACGGAGCTGCGCAGAAGCGAGAGGACACCAGGCTATACCGGATGCCTAGCATCCTACTACTCTCCCATGCTGACCAGAATGGAGGCAGCATCAGGTAACACCGTATCTAGTAGTTGTTTTGGAGCTAAATTCCTCCTTGTTGCAGGAACTTTCAGCCAACATGAACCAGAATGACAAACTGAACTAGTGTCACTACAACTCCACTAGCCAGCGACCCTGGGGGCAGACCTCTGCAGAAGTGTTGTTAGGTTGTAACATATTTGGTACTATTTTGCATGTCTCTAATCCTCTTGCAGGACCAGAAAACCTGGAGTAGCCACCACCCGTTATCACGTGGAGGCAGGTCCGGTAAAATAAGCTCCACGAGTCAGGTTCTACCATTTACACCTCTATTTGTGGTAGAATAATTTACGTGATAACAGGTGGATCAAAACTTTGCAACCTAAAATACTTAAAGGGGAAAAAGGCATGCCACAGAACGTGGGTAAGCTGAACCCGGAACGAACAGTGCTAAAGATTCAGAGTACACAGGTAATCTTCATCGTCAAATGTTTGAATTTCTTAAAACTAACGTGGTAGTTCTCGCTTTGTCCTACGGTTACATGATAGGAAGCAGATCGAATCTAGCAAGTGGCAAACCGGAATGAGCGTTCTGGTTGAACTATCGGAGCTCGCAAAGAAACAATTGAAATATAAGAACCGGTACACAATAATAGCAATCGACAGGCAGTCCGCCAGGAGCTTGGATGCTTATTCCAATGGTCACCCTCACAGGGTAGTATCTCATATGGAGCTTCTAAAGCGAGTTTCATACCCAGTCTACATCTCTGGAAAAAATCCCGAAACAAAGCAAAATACAAAAGGGCCAAGTCGCCAGGCAATGATAAACAAGAGTACAAACGGGCTAGAGGAGAGGTCCTCCTAACATGATTCTCTCCTCGGCAGCAGCTACACCAACTTTTCTACCTTGCTGTGTTTGATCTTCTCTTGCAGGAACTAGCTCTGGCTCAGGAACATCAGCAGCCTCAAAAGCATTTTAGGGGAGCTGACCTCACCAGCAGTATTCTCGGGTGGCTGACCTGACCAGCAGCATTCTCGAGTGGCTGACCTGACCAGCAGTATTTTCGGGTGGCTGACCCAATAAGCATCATTTTTGGGGAGCCGATCTCATCAGCACCTAGAACCAGGTCCCCAAGACGCTGAGACCTAGTAGAATAAAAGAAGTCTCGACCAACTATCTCCTCTTAACTTCTGGGAGGCAGGAAGTAGAAGGAACCAGAAATATCCTGGAAGCAGGAGGAACCTGAAACGGAAATCCTGGAAGCAGGAAGTCGGAAGCACGAAGTCGGAAGAAGGATGCAGGAGGAAGCAGATGCAAAACCTGAGGAGGCAGGAAACATGACCAGATGGAAGGCAGGACCCAGAGTGAGCCAGACTTCTGCATAGCCCATTTACAGGAGCCATCAGCCAAAGGGAGCAGAGCCAGGGGAACCCTAGTACTACCTCTACTGTCCGGGCTAGAACCAGAAGAACCCTGGTCACAGTACGCCTAGTCCCTGTATCTGATTCCCCGCGCCTGGTCCCAGCACCTGTTCCCCATACCTGTCGGTAACCAAGGCTTCAGTTAGCGTCATACTGACACCCAGAATATTATCTCAAATAAGTCTCTGCATCCTGCAGAGACCAGGTACACGTCACTTGAAAAACTGTTTCTTTCACTTGTTATAACTTTCTGTAAATTCTTTCTTATTTTAGTCTCATCATATCCATGCGGTAATTGACTATCCCTGAAAGCCTATATGAAAAAACTAGAGCTATTAGGGTAAATGAACAATGACCAATTGAACCATACGCTTAAGTGCTCACACCCTAAAGTTCGAACCTCGAATGACAGTTAAGTCACAACCATGCTAGACTAGCACCTAACTCTAGTCCAGCACCCCAGACCTAGGTAGATGAAAACATCGGGAACCTAAAAGGGAAATAGGAATCAGAGTTGTACATGACACACTAGCAGAATTTCCAATAAGAGAGACAAGAGTAGCCTGGTACCTAGGTCTCCGCGAGGGGACCAGGAGAGAGCCTGATCGTCCGAGCATGTAGCGACCCTGAGAGTCGGGCATCTGAGAATATCTGAAACCAGATAGGTCCCCAGCCAGGAGCCACAACCCAGAACCTGGAGGCAGACGTCCTTACAACTTGGGGGTAGCATTCAAGCTAGGTATCTCACCACTTATGCTTATCATTCATGTGCTAAAACCATGGTAAACGAAGAACAAGAAAAATTCATGTCCGTATGTCGCTCTTAAAGTAATTCATAAACTTCGTAATCTTGCTTCCCCTGTTATATTTTGAATAACTATTGTCTTGAGCGTTGGAAGGTCGTTGGCTATGCCATCTGCTGGCCCTATTAGAATAATTTCTTGCAGGAGATCTCCCTACCAGCAGGAGTGGTTACTCAGGCTCCAGAACCTGCCACTCCTTCCCCATATAAAATAGCTCCTCATGCAGCATATGACGCAGAATATAGAATACAGGACGCAGACCGTAGAAAATAGAACGCAAGACGCAAAATGCAGGACGCAGAACACAGAACGCGGAATGCAGGATGCAGGACGCAGGACGCAGAATGCAGAGCGCTTCCTAAAACAAATTTTCGGCCTGCAGAAACAGCCTCCCCGCGCACAGGTCGGGCCAGCAGGACCGGTAGCTCCGCCAGCAGCTTGCAGGACATGAATCAATGACATGGGGGCAATTCAATCAATGTACCGCTGGTACATAAAAGCTCCTAGCACCCTGAATATATGGGAGACAAGCAGCAGCCAGAATGCTGCAAAACACATCCTTGCATCAGTTTCCCAAAGTGAAAAATCACAACAACACTTGCTGCCACCAGCCTGGTTCCCTGGACACCAGAATGTGAAATAACAAATGACAAGAAGAAGTGACACTACTCTCAGCAAGAAAGTAAAAAGCAAGTGTGGGCCTCATAATATTTTGCATGCCATCCACAGCAAAGCCGTGAAAGGCATGCAGGGGGCAGAGACTATGTCCCCCACGCGGCAGCTGAAGTCAACAGTCCATCGAGCAAGCTTGGTCAAACAACAAACTCAATGTTGAGAACCTGAAACGATAGCAAAAAGAAAGAGCCGCAACAACTGAACTAAGAAGTGCTCACATACGCATGACATCGTACAAGCAATCAGAAGCAAGGGCATATGATAGCGACGTGAGAATCAGGACTCTCTCAATAGAGGACCTAGTGCTATGAAGGGTATTTGAAAATACCAAAAATCACAAGGCTGAAAAATTTGCTTACAATCGGAAAGGACAATGACAGGCTGAAAGCGCCAGGTAATAGGGTGTACAAATTGATGGCCATGCAAGGTCAAATCTTGTATAATCCCCGACCGTACCTTGTCTGACAAAGTGCCAAAACCTTAGTGTACAAAGTACCTTTCAACAGTCCATGAAGCAAAAACCTTTTTTCTAATATCTTTTGTTTTATCGAGTCCCTTTTTTGAGTTTCAAAATTTTGTTTTTGTTTTATTTTATTTTATTTATTCCTCTTTATTTAAAACAAAATATTTTCTAAAAACCCAAGTGGTACGCGATGTGGCTTCCTGGATCCAGATGTTGCTCTGGAACACCATGAGATAGCACCAGGTATTTGTACTATTTGGTTATCTTTCAGGCTTCTAGGAAGAAAGGCTTTAACATTAATATTGGTTGCTTGACGGATAAGGGACACTTTGAGGGTCCAGCCCATGCCATGTGAGGCTGCGAAGATATTTATCTTAAGTCAACCCACATGGAGAGCATACGCCGAGGTAGAGCGCAGGGTACGACATACTAAGACCACCCATACCTTAACGTTAACTCAGTAATTCCATAACTATGTCGTAGAACAAAAGGTGCACGCACGGATTTCAAACGTCTGGAACCACAAGGAACGCAACATTCCTTGTTAGTCAGAAACAATCAATGTAGGTACACTCTAGTCAGCTAATCCTAGTGATAAGATATTTTACGTCATGGGTAAAATATGTTATCAAGTATCTGTCACCAGGGGCAAGGGCTGTGCACCTGGAACTAGGTCAGCCTCCTCGCAAATCATAAAGTGGGAACTAAACTCCAGACAAAGGCAAACGAAATGACAGAGACACAGCATATAGTCATGGTTGACACTGCATTCACGACATATGATAGTCTACAGCATGTCTAATCATCATATAGTATGCATCATACATTAGAGAGTCCATGCATCGCACTACTAATATTTTGCAGGTATCACCTACATAGCAAATGCACAGCAAACTTGTGCCGAAAGTTCCGACCACCAGATCTACCCTTGGTGACCAGATAACCGAACGGAAAGGACATGTGAAAAGTGCTTCTCAGGATCCAGCCGTCAGGCTCCCAGCATCAGCTTTCTGGTCCCCGGTGTCAGCCGTCCAGTTCCCAGAGCCAGTCGTCTGAAATCCCAGCATCTGCCACCTGGTCCCCAGCGTCAGCCGTCTGGTTCCCAAATTCAGCCATCAGGCTCCCAGCGTCAGCCGTCTGGTTCCCAAATTCAGCCATCAGGCTCCCAGCATCAGCCGTCTGGTTCCCAAAGCCATCCGCAGACTCGAACCGGCCCTTTCGATTCCCCGCTTTTGACCATCAGGACTCCAACGTCAGCAATCAGGATCCTAGAGTCCACCAGTTATTCTGAGCATCCTCCAGCAGAAAGCCGCTTCCTGAAAAGTCTGCTAACATGAGTACACGAGTCTACGTCAGTAAAAAAAATCAGTTTACATCTACTTCCGATCCCGGCGAGAACCAAGGAGAGCAGTAAATCGTCTACTGAGGACGCAGAGTACGATTCAGCAGAATCAAGCAGGCCAGGGTACCATAATTCTAGGCACATAGTAGGGATGCTGAATTATCTCAAGTATATCTAGTAGGAGTCATATCCGGTGACCAGCGACTTGCTCAGTGAGAATTCCAGCAAACTTCTCCATCGAGCTTGATGATCTGTTCAATGATGCCCCACAAAGATGGGTTGGCTGCGGCCGTTCAATGAGAATAGCAAACATAATCCAGAAGGATAGCAACGGTTTACCGGTAGCAGAATAGCGACAGTAGGCAGAGCTTCACCATATGACCAACCCCATGATTCATACGGAAAACATCCGTATAATATCTGAAAGGCCATACACCATGTTTTCCCTTGCGTCATTCAACATCATCACCCAAACCCTATTATCACTACGTACAAGATACCAATCCTAAATAAGTTACCACCATCATTGAAACAATGATTATCCAATCATTACCACCATCTTATGATTCCATATACAAACCTACGTATAAACAGTGCGAACCCACAAATAGCCATTGACGTCCGATTTGCATACCATCTGCACCGTTAGACAAGTTATTCGTCATCGGATCTAGACCGTTGTATATTGTACTTGTACTCCGATTATTACATAGTGGACTATTGGCGGGATTCCGACTCCCCCCGCGGTTGTTTCCCACATCGGGTTTTCCGCGTCACCAAAATCTCTTGTGTCATTATTCCCTTATTTCGTCCTTTACTTTACTTACATCGTTATTTCGTCTTAATTACATACATATTCTGTCACAAATCACATATAATTCAACCCCCCGATACGAGGCCAAAAAGAGCGGTCACTTTAACCCTAAATTGGTAGAAATTTACCAAAACACAGAGTTTAAGATGCATAGAAACGAAATCAGGGTGATCAATCACGGAGCACCAAGATTTACAGACACACCTGAAGCTAACGAGAGTTTTCACTGGCAATGTTGCAAATATAAGAGGTAATAATTCAGGTGGAATGTACTTTGATTTCAACAATGATTTCGTCTTCTTCCTCTTCTTGGTTATCTCCATGAGATAGTGAAACGATAGTTTTCTATTGTATGAACACCTAGGTTAATTTTCATAAAATCTTCAGGGGTTAATGACTCAATATTTAGGGTTTTAGTAATTGAGTTAGGCCCTCTTTTTTTGGACTAAAACGGTTTGAACTGAAGTGAAGGAAATAGTTAATTTGTGAAGAGAGAACTGAAATGAACTAAAATGAATGAAGCTGAACTGAACTAAATAGAGCCGAGTTGAACTCAAATGAGCTGAAATTAAGTTCAAAAGAATAGGGCCTTAGGCGTCGACCTTGACGAGCTGCTAGGTAAAAGTTGATCCGATCCAAACCGCCTTAAACTTGGCCATATGCCCATATATAACCCGAAAATTAGATTAACTGAATCCAAACCGACTTGACTTGAAGTTATACCAATTACCGATAGTAACCTTATTTGTCCCACCCAAACTCAACATGACTGTGATATGATTGACTCAACTTAATGGATGAACTGATAACAATTTACCTTTAAAATATATTTGAAATAACAACAACTTGACATTCACATCAATTACTTAAAACTAATATCAATATGTCCATAAATTGTTTACGCGTGAAATTATCGATTCAAAAATAAAGCCCCCATATGATATACTATATTGACAAAAATAAAGCCCCTATATAACGATGATTCTATATGTATTGTAATTTGTAACTAGACCTGTTAAACGAGTCGAGCTGATCGATGAGTCGAGTAAAAATACGGGTTGGGTTATACGGGTCTCGGGTCGGTCAGGGTCATAATTCTGGTAGAAAAATGTTTATGCCGTCTTTAATTTTACCATTTTTAGCCGAAAAAACAACTTTTGTAAAATTAAATTATATTTAATAATAATATTATAATTATATTCATTACTTATTGTACTATACTAAGAGATTTTTAGATAATTAAAATTATTGTGGTACATTATTTTATTATAAAATAATATAAAATTAATTTTTATATATAAAATATTAAAAAATTATTTTTCAGTTCATTATTTCAAATAAAATATAAAAATATAAAATATTAATATTTTAATAATATTCTTTATTTATCTTTCACTCATCAGGTCGAACGAGTGGGTCGGGTTTCGACCCTAAAATAATGGGTCATTTCAGGTTCGGATTACTTCGGATCACGGGTCAAAAATTACGGGTCTTCCAGCTTGAAAAAGCGATTCGAGTGGGATTTTCAGGTCGGGTCAAGCTTAACATTTCTAATTATAACTTCAGTAAGGAACCCGGTTTTTTTATTGATTCAATACAAGTTTATACAACCCATAGCCCAATATGACCCAACTCAAATCCAATATATGTGACCCAGCTTACTTTGACTCAACTCGAACCCAATATATATGACCCAACTTTCTTGACCCATCCCACGACGAACGTGAGTGACCCAATTTTCATCTCCAGTTTTTTATGTGAGATGTCAAAATCTAAGTAGTTGGGGTTTGGGGATTATTTTTTGTTGAGTTTATGGATTCAAGTACCTAAGAGGGGGAGGGGGTGAATTAGGTGCTATTTAAAAATTTTAACTACAACTTTATTAATTAAAGTGAGTTGCAAGAACAAAAGAGAAGAGAGAATACTTCGAGTAATATTGCGAGATTACACGAGTACTAAAATGAATGTCTGCTGAAGAATGAAAGTAACAACTGTTCGGACTGTATCTATTTGTCTCAGTTTATGGAATACAGACTGCAGACCAAATGTGACAGTATGATGAACTGTTACTTCGAAATGTAAGCAGAGCAAGACAAACAAAAATAAAAGAGCAGCGGAAATAAAGTGAGAAAATTAAACACGAGATTTTTGAATTGGTTCGGCAAGAAACTCAAGTGCCTACGTCCAATCTACTTTTTATTGATTTCTTTTAGTGATCTACTCCGACAACTAAAAGACCCGTACAATAAAAGCAACAACCTACTCCGGTTGTGTTACAAGTCCAAGAACTACTCCGTTCTTATGACAAGCCAACTCGCAACCTACTCCGGTTGCCAAGAGTTGAAGACTACTCCGTCCTAAACTCTACTAACACACTTAGAATGTTATAAGGATCAAGTTTCCACTAACATATTCTTAACAAAGAATAGAGATGAACAACTTTTACAAGATCAACAATTCATAAGCAAGAGAGTTTAGTATATTAATGTAACAGTAGCCACGACTGTAACAACTAGAAGACTCTTAGAAGTTTTGCAAAGACACATGGTTTTAAGCTTTAAAAACAACTTGCAAACTTAGAAAATATTTCAGAAAAAGTCTTGAGATTTTTATGGAGGAATGGCTCGCCTTTTATAGAGAGAATGGGTGAGGAGGTTGCTAGGGTTTTGAAGGGTCAAAGACCACACATGTGAAGAGCCTCAACAACCACCCAATACTTGCACCAAAGAAGGTTCTTATGCAAAGGCAAAAGAAAGGAAAGAGTGTTTGAAAACTATCCATAAAAGCTCATGCAAATTCAGAAAACAAAAAGGGAAAAACAAGTCACATGATGACAAGTTTACACAAATATGGCAAAAAGCATTTTTTGTTTTCTAAAGGACCAAAGGGTCAAATTTGCATAAAGAGGAAACATTTTGAAAATAATAATTATTCAAACCACTCTTTATTGAAGGCCAAATCCTAATAAAAATCTGAAGTTTATCTTTGAAAAATAAGAGACACGTGAAGGAGTTTCGAAAGATAAAAAGGCTTCAAGTGTTACGAGTTGTGGCAACAATCCAAGCAGTTGTTTACTTGTAAAAGTAACAGTCGTCTTGACTGTTTCTATTACTCTAGGATACTCTACTTTCTCACTTGTATATTAGATGACACATAAGACTCGATACAATGGGATGATTAACAACTTCAACACTTCTTAATCCAAGCTTGATTTAATCATTAATCCTGAAAAGGTAAACTAAGATAACACAAGTTAAATGGGCATGTTATCATCAATCATAAGGAACCCAACAAATTCCCCCTTTGATGATGACAAGCCCTAAACGAATGTATAAGCAATGTAAACACCTTAATTCAAGATTTTAAACAAGCAAGATCAAATGAGAGAAGGGACAATATTACCTTATAAAGAGCAAGAACTAGAATCAAACTAACCATGACAATTTTACATTGCCCCAAAACAAGATTCAAAGCGAAGAAGGTTAGGCCTAGACATTAGTTAATCAATATGCAAAGAGATTAAGAGCATGAGTTTACCTTTTCCCCCTCTTGACATCATCAAAAAGGATAGGGATGTCAAAGGCATTAGAGTGCAGATAACCACAAGAAAACACAAAAAAACACATATAACCGTGACAAGGTAACAAAGTCAACATAAACATACGGATTAAACATAAGTTAACCATAGTTCACCACGGCTAAATAAAGTTTAAGATACACCACCAAGCATCAAAATAACGAGTAAAAGAAATTGTCTTAGGAGGGCACAACATGGTGGGACAAAAGAAAAAGTCAAGGATAAGGTCAAGGGGCCGAAATAGATGGGATAGGCTAAGGAGAGGAAGCTTGGTCACCATCCGAGTCACTACCCAAGGGATCATCATCCAATGGAGCATCATCACCATGTTCCTTTGTTGAGACAAGAGTGGATATAATGTCCACTTCACCACGAATGAGGTCCACGGTGGAAGCAAGAGCCGAGATGGCCAAATCCTTTTGACCAGCATCGTGCTTAATCCAAGCACTCAACTCAGCCACATCTTGAAGAACTTCCCGCATACTACCCGTATTCACTTGATTAGACGACCCACCCTCAGGATCCGTCTTAATTTTCACAGAGATCAATTCGTCATTTTCCACTTTGATAAGCATTTTCCCCATTTGACCATCACTCATGATGTCACATATGTCTAATGAACCCAAACTAGAACTCACTAATACCCCGTGTGCCTTGAGCACAACCGACAACCACATTCTATAGGGTAAGTGTAGCATGCTAGAAGAGGGTTTACGGAGTTTGGTCGAGATGAGATGAAAGCGCTTAAACATTAACCCAATCAAATTCACCTTTTTGTGAGTTGCAATGTGATAACTTAGGTATTGTTGGGCTATGGAGAGTTTTCCCCGGTCACCCGAAGGGTAAATGGAACGACACAACATATTAAAAACAATTCGAAGAGGAGGGGGTATTTGGGTGTTGCTCACAGGACCACAAGTGACTGTTTTAGGACAAACAACTTGAGCGACTGCTAGGGGTGAGGCGTAGGGTAAGGCAATCCAGGTTTCAGAGGGGAGATTATCATAACCTCCGGTTGAAATATTAAGGGCGGTAGCAAAATCAGATTGAGTCAGTTTCAGAGGCTTACCATTCACCTTAGCCGTGAGGAAATCACCCGATTTATCCACTCGGACGGATGCAAAGAATTGAATCACCTCACTTACAAAGACCGGTTCACGTAATTCCAACAGTTTCTCTCAACCTTGAGCCAAAATCGTCACGGACAGTGTGAAAGGCGGGAGGCTCGAACCAAGATTGATTGTAAACCCGAGGAGAATGGATGGCTTTGGGATTCATCAACCTCTCACAATTTTTGTATATGAAGGTAGGAAGATCTAGACTTTCGAGTTGATCCCAAACAAGAGCCAAATCCCATTTAGAGGTCAGGGAAACCGAATCAGAGGGTGAAAGATACACCAATTTTTTCTTTGATTGTTTCGATTTTTTCAGGGGTGGTTCACTGGGTGTTTCAACAGGGATAGTGGGGTTTTCAATGTTGCTTTGCTCGACACTTTCGGAGATAGGGGATAATTGGGATGAAGAGGCTTTATCTTTTCTTTTGTTGTTTTTCTTTGCCGGAATCGGATCTGACTCGGCAGACTTAGTCGGATTCTCATTCAAATCAATTTCAGTTTCTTCAATATCATCAACATTCACCGTAACCGTTTCATAGGAAGAGCTTGGGACAGTAGTACTCTTCTTCCGACCTCCTCGAGTATGACGCCCGACCATAGTGGAGATGGGGATGTCGTCAGATGGGACCGATGATGGTGGGACAGTGGAGAGAGGTGTTGGATGAGGGTTTGGTGGTTCTGGGTTCGGTGATGGGGTTGGAGTTGTGGTTGAGGTTTGTGGAGGAAAGGCATGGGAGATTTTTTGTGAAGGCATGGTTTGAGTTGTTGTTGTCGGTGGGTTAGATGTGACAGGTGGGGATGTCATTTTTACTGGTTTGACGGGTATAGGGGTATTGAAAGAGGTCTTGACCATGGTGGGTTAAAGGGTAGGTAAGATTTGAGGGAGCTTATGGATTTGGGAGATGAAGGGATAAGTGGGTTATGGGTGTTCGGTTGGTTTGAGGGAGTAAATGGCCCAATAAATGTGGTAAGTGAGGTAGTTGGCCCAACCAATTAATTTCAATCACTCGAAATAAAAACGCAAGGTAGTATATTATAAACGTAAATTTAGATAAGAGGTTGAGTGATTACCGACTCACGAATACGGTGTCAATTTTTGGTCTAAAAGTGATGTCAATGCACTTAGAATACTTAATAACATATATTCAATTTTAATTTAATCAATTAAGAAAATTTGTAAAACTCACACTAAAAATCACAAGCAATTAATTAACCCAATTTCTAGTCTAAATTTCTCAAAATGTTCTCTTGCAAGTGGCTTAGTGAAAATATCGGCAATTTGATTTTCGGTTTTGCAAAAGATAAGTTTAACATGTCCTTTTTCCACATGATCACGAATAAAGTGGTGACGAATATCAATATGTTTGGTTTTAGAGTGTTGAATAGGATTTTTGAAAATATTTATTGCACTCGTATTATCACACATTATGGGAACGGAGTCAAAAATAATACCAAAATCCAAGAGTTGTTGTCTTACCCAAAGTAATTGAGAGCAACAATGTGCGGCACTAACGTACTCACTTTCGGCTGTTGAAAGAGCTACCGTATTTTGTTTCTTTGAGCCCTAAGAGATCAAAAAAGGACCCAAGAATGTTGCAATTCCGGAGGTGCTCTTTCTATCAACCGTACATCCCGCATAGTCCGCATCCGAAAAGCCTATGAGATCAAAAGGACAATGTAAGGGATACCATAAGTAAAGATTTTGTGTTCCAATCAAATACCGAAGAATTCGTTTAACGGCTTTAAAATGTGATTCTTTCGGATTTTCTTGGAACCTAGCACATAAACAAACGCTAAAGAGAATGTCGGGACGACTTGCGGTCAAGTAGAGAAGGGAGCCTATCATACCTCTATACACCTTATCACTAACATTCTTACCGAGTTCATCTTTGTCCAATTTGGACCCGGCTACCATAGGTGTATCATGAGACTTACCATTAGTCATCCCAAATTTCTTAAGCATTTCCTTAATATACTTTTGTTGATGGATCATGATTCCATCCTTTGATTGCTTAATTTGGAGCCCAAGGAAAAATTCTAGCTCACCCATCATGCTCATTTCAAACTTCGATTTCATTAGTTCCGAAAAATATAAGTAAAGGAGTTCATTTGTTGCACCAAATATAATGTCATCAACATATACTTGTACAACCAACAGTTCGTCTGATTGTGACTTTAAGAACAATGTTTTGTCAACGGAGCCTCTTTTAAAACCATTTTCAATAAGAAACTTAGACAATCTATTATACCAACACCTAGGTTCTTGTTTTAAACCATAAAGAGCTTTGTCTAATTTGAAAACATGGTTAGGCAAGTCATTGTTCTCAAAACCCGGTGGTTGCTCTACAAAGACATCTTCTTCCAAATATCCATTTAAGAAAGCGGTTTTAACATCCATTTGGAAGAGTTTAATACCTTTGTGAGCCGCAAAAGCTATGAGCAATCGTATGGCCTCAAGTCTAGCTACCGGTGCATAGGTTTCATCGTAATCAATACCCTCTTGTTGGTTATAACCTTGCACCACTAGCCTAGCCTTGTTCCTTACAATTTCTCCCGAGTCATCAAGCTTATTGCGAAAGATCCACCTAATACCAATGACGGTACTATTAGGCGGTCTAGGGACTAAGTGCCATACCTCGTTTCTTTTGAATTGATTGAGTTCTTCTTGCATAGCAAGCAACCAGTCTGCATCAGTCAAAGCGACTGTTACATTTGAAGGTTCAATTTGAGAAAGGAAGGCATTATGGGCACAATACTCATTGAGATGAGCTTGATTGTTGAGGGATGATCTTGTTCGAATTCCCGAGTTGAGATCACTTGTAAGATTAGTGAGTGGATGAGAGCTTTGATGTTTCCACTTCTTTGGAACAATGGTTTCTTGTTCCCCCTCAACAGCATCGGTCACAGTGACTGTTTCTTTTGGCCTAGAGGGATCTTCATCCTCACTGTTATGGGTTGTTTCGATTACGGAGGTGGAAACTTGATCGTTGGGTCTGTTGCTTCAGAGAAGAAACAAGAGATGTGCTACGTGTTCCCCCGAGTTGCTGATTTCCTTTGAAGGTGACAGTCCTCGTGTTCATTGCAAGTCGATCTTTGGGAGCTTCTTCATCCTCGAATACGAAGTCCTTTCGAACAAGACCAATCTCAAACTCATCGTCATCACTATCATCATCATCATTCACGCTTTGTACCTATCCAAGCACACTAGATTCATCAAAAATGACATGGATGCTTTCTTCAATTAACAAGGTTCGTTTATTGTAAACTTTATAGGCCTTGCTATGATCGGAGTACCCAATAAATACTCCTTCATCACTACGTGGATCGAACTTACCCAAGTTGTTTTTACCATTGTTATGAACAAAACATTTGCTTCCAAAACATCTAAAATATGAAATGTTGGGTTTTCTTCCACGTAGCGATTCATAGGGAGTTTTATTCAATATACTCCTTATCATGACACGATTATGAATATAGCAAGCGGTATTTACCGCTTCGGCCCAAAAGTTCTTAGGCAACGTACTAGATAATAACATTGTTCTAGCCATTCCTTCAAGGGTTCTATTCATCCTTTCAACCACACCATTTTGTTGTGGTGTTCTAGGAGCCGAGAAGTTATGGTTGACACCATTGTCATCACAATAAGCACCAAATGATGAGTTTTCGAATTCGGTTCCGTGATCGGTTCTCATCGAAACAAGTTTTAAACCAAGTTTATTTTGAATCTTTCTTAACCAAATTAGAAACTCATCAAATTTCTCATCCTTAGAGCTTAGGAAGAGTGCCCAAACGAACCTAGAGTAATCATCAACAATGACACACACATAACGACTACCACCTCTACTTCTAGTTCTCATTGGTCCACACAAGTCGATATGTAAAAGTTGCAAAGGTTGAGATGTACTCATAATTCTTTTGGATTTAAAGGAACTTCTAACATGTTTGCCTCTAGCACATTCATCACATACTTTATCAAAATCAAACTTCATGTTGGGAATACCTTCAACTAAGTCAAGTCTTTTATGAGTATTAAGAGTTTTTGTACTAACATGACCAAACCTTTTATGCCATAACCAAGGATCATTGTTCATTACACTCATGCAAGACATGGTGTGACCGGATAGAGTGTTCAAATTAGTTAAGTATACGTCTTTGACACGTCTTCCTTCGAGTATTAGTTCATTAGTAGTGGCATCAAATATTCGACACATATTAGCACTAAATTCTACAATGTTACCCTTATCACAAAGTTGAGAGATACTAAGGAGATTATGCTTCAAACCTTTGACAAGCCGCACGTTGTCGACACAAAGTAATGGTGACTTACCAACTTTTCCAATGCCAATTACTTCACCTTTCTTGTTGTCACCAAACCTTACCGTGCCACCATTGTATGCTTTAAGTGAGAGGAATTGGCTTCTATCACCCGTCATGTGACGAGAGCATCCACTATCCAAGTACCAATTGCGGCCGCCTCTCACCAAGCCCTACACAAGATTAGACTTTGAGTTTAGGAACCCAAACAAACTTGGGTCCCCTTTTGTGATCAACATATCTTATGGTATCTTTCCTAATCCATATTTGCTTAATTATTTTGATGTTCTTGTTAATGTCATGAAATCTTTTTTCACAAGTGTTGAGGACATGACCATTCTTACCACAATAATTGCAAATAATGTATTCGGGAAGACCAACATACTTTCTCCTTCTAAAATCAGTTTTAGGCTTCAGGATGTAACAGTCTGTCTGACTGTTCCATTTGAACCCCAAACCAGCAGTTTTGTTACATCTCTCGGTTTGATTCGTGAGGAAGTTTAACACGGTTTGACTTCCTTCCCATTTTTCAGTGATGTTTTTAGCACTGACAAGTTCATTGGTCAAGTCATTGACACGTGAGAGGAGATGCAAGTCCTGGTTAGAGAGCAAGAAAGGGAGCAGAAGCCAGTATACTACGTGAGCAAGTCTCTGCTGCCGGCAGAGACCAGGTACACATCCCTTGAAAAGTTAGTACTAGCATTGGTAGTAGCATCTCGCAAACTGCGCCCCTATTTTGAGTCCCACATTATACATGTCGTGACCAATTACCCACTAAAAGCTATCATGAGGAAGCCTGAATCGTCGGCGAGAATGTCGAAATGGTCGTGCACCTCGGTGGGTACGACATCCAATATGATCCCAACAACAATCAAATCACAAGCACGGCCGACTTCGTATCGGACTTGATCCTGCCATCCGAGAACCGCGAGATCTACAGAGATTCTCACCTTAGAAGGAAGCAAGGAGGTAGAAGTCGCGGATGCATATTGACGGAGCCTCCCAACCAAAGGGGGCGGCGTAGGATTAGTCTGCGGTCACCACAGGGAGACGATAGCGCAAGCAGTAAGATGTGAATTCAAGGCAACCAACAATGAAACAGAGTATGAGGCCTTGATATTAGGAATGAAGCTAGCTCTGGAATTAGGGGTCAGGCACCTGCTCATATCCAGCGACTCTCTATTAATAGTCAACCACGTGAATGATGAGTTTATAGCCAGAGATTCGAAGATGATTGCATACCTAAAAGTAGCAAAGGAGTTAAAACAGAAATTCGAAACTTGCAAACTTAAACAGATCCCTAGAGACCAGAACGTGGAACCAGACGCCCTAGCAACCCTGGGAGCAACATTTAAACCAACAGAGCTATCCAGCATTCCAATAGCACACATGCTGGAACCGTCTATTCAGAAGACGGACGAAACAGACAGAGGCGAACTGAATGATCCACAGAGCGAGAAAGAAATCCGAGCAGTTACAGAGGAAGGTGAGAGCTCCCAGCCAAACAGGCAGCCAGACCAAATAGCCGATCAGGCAGACGATTGGCGCACACCTTACCTAGACTGGCTGCGCTATAACAAGCTACCAGATGACAAGAAGGAAGTAAGAGTTTTCAGAGTAAAGGCCTCCAGATTCATACTTATTGATGACACATTGTTCAGAAAATCGCTAGTAGGCCCCTACCTACGGTGCCTGGGCAAGGAAGAAGCACAGACCGTGTTGCATGCTCTCCACAGTGGCGAGTGTGGAAACCATGCAGGGGGCAAGAGTCTGGCAAATAAAGCCCATTGCTCACATATGATCTCAAACGATACCGAGGGATACTGTGCCAGGTGGAACATCACCTTAAAAAAGTCAGCACCTAGGACTCCAAAGTCCAACGGGCAAGCTGAATCCAGCAAACAAAATCATCATGGACAATCTAAGAAGGAGATTACAGGAGTTGGAGGAAAGTGGGCAGATGAATTGCCACTAGTGTTATGGTCAGACAGAACGAAACCAAAGATAGCAACAAGCCCAACACCCTTCAGCCCGGTGTTTGGCGCAGAAGCAGTCATTCCGTCAGAAGTTCTAGTCCCCACTCACAGGTATGAAAATATGACAGGGGAACTAAACAATGCAGAGATGATCAAAAGCCTAGACACAATTGACGAGCTGCGAGCAAACGCAAAAATCCGTCTGGCTGCCTACAAACAGTCCGTGGCCAGGAATTATAACAAGAATGTGAAAGTCAGGCTCCTGGAGGTAGGAGACCTGGTTCTCTGAGAGGTGTTTCAAAACACCAAGAATCGTAAGGCAGGCAAATTCTCCTACAAATGGGAAGGACCATACCAGGTAGAAGGAGTTGTTGGCCATGGCGCATACAGACTGATGATTATGGAAAGGTCAAATCATACAACGCCCATGGAACATACTTCACCTGAAGAGATATTACTTTTAATAATAAGTAGACTCTAGCTTTCAGAATGATGTACTATGAAAAGCCAAACCGTCTTTTAAAAATTAAAATAAAAATCCGGTAGTAGGCATACTGCCATTTTCACTTTTATTTCTGGTGTCTCTAGTTATTTTAAGATTTTAAACTATTATTAGATGGTGTGGTCTGGCAGCGTCCTGGGACCACAATTGCTCTGGTACCCCATGAGATGGCGACAGATACTTCACATCATTTTAATAGATTCTTTTATTTTCAGGCTTCTCTAAGTACACCACTTTGAATTCTGGTATCTATGGT
Organism: Silene latifolia; assembly: GCF_048544455.1. Classification (NCBI taxonomy): domain Eukaryota; kingdom Viridiplantae; phylum Streptophyta; class Magnoliopsida; order Caryophyllales; family Caryophyllaceae; genus Silene; species Silene latifolia. The sequence goes on from NC_133531.1 coordinate 16,482,787, forward strand.
ACTTTGAAAGGATGTCTAGCAGGACTCTCAACTGCCAACGCGGGGTGACAAGGCACATGGCACTCCAACATGCCTAACCTATTTTCTACATAAGGAGCACCCTCACCAGGCGGACTGTGGAACATACGAAAGGGAGCCTGGCTGACAGCTGAATACGCTTATCCAACTACCCCTGATATCACCCCTTGGACGTAGCTCGCACTAATCGCAATTAATCTGGGCCCCAGCATGCATGCACACGAACATGGAACGTAGGGATATCTACGTTACCAAAATCCTGCAGCGTCTCCATCGGTCCTAGAATGACGATAAACTTGCCTCAATGACGCCCCTGTCGGCTTTAAATGAGATGAACACACCTTGCATCATGAACAAGGTTAAGTAGTCCAAAACTGCGGCATACGCCTAAATCAGACATCTGGCTGACACGGCAGCTAGCTTAGTCTGGATCAGCCTTTTCAGGCTGACCAGGCTGGTCTAAATCAGCCTCCTAGGTTGACACGACCACTCCTCCTTACATTGCGGCATACGCCTAAATCAGCCACCAGGCTGACACGGCAGCTAGCTGAGTCATAACGTCAACCTTCTCAGGATGACAGGACTCGCCTAAATCAGTCAAACAGGCTGACACGGCAAATTTCCTAAAAATAGGGAAAGTAAACAACAAGCACACGATATATAAGCTAAAGCCTTGCCAAACTATGACAAGGGGTATTTTCAAAATATATCCAAAAGTACGGCCCAAAGTTTAACCGCCTCCTTGGCGGAGCAAACACAGAAAGAGTTTTAAAAAAAATTACAAAGTCTGCCACCTCTGGGCCAGACTACCAAAAGTTCATCAAAACACAAAAAAAAACATAATTATCGGTCACATTAATGACCTCAACCTCTGGCACCTCCTCTGCCTGCTGACCTCTTGTTTCAGGTACCACACCAGCCTGTGCATCCTCAGCTGCCATAGCGCCCTGAGCTTCGTCAGCAGCATCCTGGGACGTCCCAGCTCCATCCCCAGCAGCTTCCTCAGCAAGTGCAGGAGAATTAACCTCCCCAACTTCAGGCATCAGCACACTCAGATCAGGTTGGGTCGGGTAGAGCATCTCCAGCTGTTTATCCTCTTCCTCTATAGCCTACTGGGTAGGAGCCTCTTCAAGGGCAGCACGCATCCCGCTGATCTTTCCCCGCCAGGTAGCATAGGCGACAACATTGGTGGCCAAGGAGATCAGCTCACTGATCTTCTCATCAGAGCGCTTGAGGGAGTCAGAGAAAGTATTGCACACCGCCTGAGTACGCGCCAGCTGATCAGCCCCCTCTTTCAGCTTCTTCTTGGTGACAGCAAGCTCGGTCTTCAGCTCCACCACACGCTCCTTCGATCGATCCGCCGCTTTGTGCCGGATCGCATGATCTCCTTGACTCCGGTTCTTGGCGCTGGTAGCACGGCTGGTAAATCCGCACTATGTTGATCATCTTCTGTTGTAAAGTGCGGTTGGAGGGTGCAGGCGGGGAAAAATCAAGAGTCGGCAAAAAAGGAAGTCGGGAGGCGAGAATCTAAGTTAAGCGAGGCAGACGGGTAGAAAATGAAGAATATTTACCATGAAGGCGTTGTGCACGTCATTTTCAGCCATCTCCTCCGGGGAGAACTCAAAAACGTTTCCTCAACAGGAGGAAAGAGCAGCTGATCAATCTCCGGCCAGTAGGGCACCTTGTCCACATTCCCAAAGCCTTCTGGGAAATGAGCAATGATGCCTCCACTAGACGAAGCACGAGGACTGGAAGGAGGAGTAGGCGGATGGCGAGATAACGAGTTGACCTCCAAGGGCTCACGTGCGGTGAATCGGAAAGCTGTGGGAGGAGTCCGGAAGGAGCGGCAGGAGCACTCCTCTTGGAGGAGAGGCCACATCAGGGCTGGCAGAAGGTCTCTTTCTTTTAGCACTTTGAAGGATGAGTTCCAATTGATCAACTTTTGAACCTGCAAACATACATAGCCTCAGACGACAGAATACTTAAAACGTCAGCGGAAACAGCATGCAAATAAAAAGTGGTTGCAGAAGTCTTACCGAGGAAGACATACGTGGGTGGCGAGGAGGATTGGAGGAAGAAGCAGGTGAAAAACCAGGAAGCAGGTATGGAAACTTTTTCTCAGATTCAGAGATGCTGAACAGTTTGCTGCAGGTAGGGATCTTGGCGCCAATACGGGTAAGGTCACAGGGGCCTGCACGAAAACGATGAAGTAAGCTAGTAAGCAGCGAGATAAAACAAATCAGGTGACAGGAAGACTACTTACTCGAAGTTAGAACCCATTTCTCGAAAATGTAGTCAGCAGGAGGCTGGATGGAGTCCTTCCTCACGTAGAAGAAGTCCTCAAACCATTTCTCATCACGGGATTTTGACACGTGTCTGAAGGGAGCCTCTCCACGGCCCCAGAATGAGAATTGACCCCTGCCCAGGGATCTGATGTTGTACATATGGGCTAGATCACCCAAAGTGACAGATTTTTTGCAGTCACTCGACCGGCGGAGAATAGAGAAGAACTCTCCAAATGGCAGCAGAAATTTGTGCCATGGCAAAATTGTTGGTGAAGATGAAATCTTGAATGAGTTTAGGGAAAGGAAAACGGAGGCCATATCTAAACAGGTACAGGTAGAAACTAACCCACCCTGGACGAAAGGCGTCAGCTTTTTGTCCCGGTTCAGGGATGGCGATATCCACCCCGTCACCAAGACCAAGCAGATTCTTGATCGTGGGAATGTCGGCCGGAGTTAAAGCAGAATCGCAGTCGTGGGGGTGCTTAAAGAGTCCCCGAGAAGGAAAAGTAGGGTCGAGATTACGATCAGAAGGTGTGGAGGATTGACGAGTTTTACCCATAGTGGAGAGAGAAAGTGAAAATTAAAGAAGGAAGGAGGAAGGATTACCTGATAAGGAAGACGGGGAAGATGAACAGTGGAGCCGGCGAAAGATGAAAAGAAGGAAGGTTGAGGGTTTAAGAAAGGAGAAGTATTTTTAAAATGATTTGAAGTGATTAATGAGAGTGGAAGATGGACGTTGGGGTTATAAAGAGGAGAGAGGGAGTAGGGTGCGAGAAAAGAGGAGAGGGGCGGCTTGCATGGGAAGGAGTAAAAAAGACGGCATAGGGTTTTTTGGCATTTGGTTACGTAAAATTCCTTGCTCGATACTTGAAAGCGTACTTCACAAGAAATTTGGGACAAACTTTTTGGGCTAAAAATAGCACAATAAAGAAGGCCCACTTAATAAAGTAAATATTATGAAAGAAGTGATGAGGAGGAAGGAAGCCCGCGATTGGAGAAAAGGGAAACGGGCTTAAGGAAGATTAGGAGCCCATCATAGGAGGCGTCCGCGTTAAGGAAAGAAGCGTCATGGAGAAGTTAGGGAGAAGTTAGGGAGATCAGGGAGAATTGGCAAGGGAGTCCGGGTTTGGAAAGAGTCCTTATGGAAATTATATTCCCTTTCCATATTCGAGGTAGGACATGTCTAGGGTTCTTACCCTATATATAGCCAAGGAAGCAAATCAAGAATTCATTCATTGAACACCCGCACTTATACATCAACACTCAAGATCACATCTCAACAGATAGTATACGTTCATCCAAGATCTTGCAGGCCTGACGCCTAAGGCCAGCAGGATTAGCTTTGTGCCGTAATTGTAATCATCCTCCTATTCATATAGTTCAATACTTGGCAGGGTACCGTCCCTCCCGCGGTTGTTCCAACATTGGGTTTTCCGCGTCACCAAATCTCACGTGTTAATTTACATTACGCACTTTATTTTTCTATTTACTTATTGACATACGAACAAACGTACATCCAACCAACGAATATAGACTACATTGATCCTAATTAATCGACTTGGGTAAAAATACCTAAACAGCTGCTACTAGATATTTTCGAGGGCTGTTCTCGCCTATATCCCCTGCTGGGTTTGATGATATATTGCGGGGAGTAGAAGGCAGAGTTACTGGGAATATGAACGAGCTCTTGAGAGCCGAATACACAGGAGAGGAGGTTATTACGGCACTGAATCAAATGAACCCGCTCAAGGCGCCTGGACCAGACGGTATTAATGGATTATTTTTTCAAACTTACTGGCATATTGTAGGACCGTCTGTTATTAGACAGGTTTTGAATATTCTCAAAGGCGCACGCATCCCAGCTCAATTGAATAAAGCCCAAATTGTTTTAATCCCGAAAAAGAAGGCGCCAGACAAAATGGTGGATTTTAGGCCCATAAGTTTGTGTAATGTGGTCTATAAAATTGTATCTAAAGTGTTGGAAAATAGGTTGAAGCAGTTCCTGGGTGATATAGTGTCGGAAAATCAGAGTGCCTTTACTCCAGGCCATCTTATCACTGATAATATTTTGTTGGCCTTTGATTGTTTCATCATATGAAATATTCGAGAGGGGGTGGAGGACACATGGCTCTTAAGATAGACATGTCGAAAGCTTATGACCGGGTGGAGTGGAAGTTTTTGGAAGCTGTGTTGATAAAGATGGGCTTCGATGGGTCGTGGGTCGAGAGGGTTATGGAATGTGTGACGACGGTCAATTATGAGGTGCTGGTGAATGGGACGGTTTCTACTAACTTTACTCCGGAGAGGGGGCTTCGACAAGGGGATCCGATTTCACCATATCTTTTTATCCTATGTGCGGAGGTGTTGTCGAGTTTTTTACGTCGAGAAGTGGAAAATAACGCTATCCATGGTATTCGAATTGCCCCAACTGCCCCTGCGATTTCTCATTTGCTCTTTGCAGACGATAGCATATTCTTTGTCAAGGCTAATGAAAGGGAGGCTGGTAGGGTGAAAGCTCTTCTATATGCATACGAGAAGGCATCGGGTCAGGTCGTTAACTTTGATAAGACCACTGTATCTTTTAGTAAGGGAACAAGTGAAGCGCGAAGAAACCGGGTGGCTGAGGTCCTTGGAGTACGGGTAGTGGGGGTGCAGGATAAGTATTTGGGGCTCCCTACTGTAGTGGGGCATTCTAGGCAGGTTGTGTCAAAAGTGATATGGGATAAGCTCAGTAAGAAGTTACAAGGATGGCGGGGAATGTTACTCAGTAAGGCGGGGCGGGAAGTATTGATAAAGGTGGTGGCCCAATCAATCCCGACATATGAAATGAGTGTCTTTAAATTGCCGGCTAATTTTTGTGATGAATTACGGTCGCTTGTCTCGAGCTTTTGGTGGGGAACCGAGGGAGGGAAGAGGAAAATGGCGTGGATGGCGTGGCACAATCTTTGTATGCCGAAGTCAAGAGGGGGGTTAGGATTTCGAGATTTTAACAAATTCAATATGGCTTTGTTAGGTAAGCAAGCATGGAGGCTCATGACGGAAAGGGAGTCACTGATGGTGCGAGTGTTGAAGGCGAAATATTTCTCGGATACCACTTTTATGGAGGCAGCTCTTGGTAAAACCCGAGTTACACATGGAGAAGCATCTGGGAGGCACGCGATGTGATGAGGCTGGGAGCTCGGAAAAGAATTGGTGACGCAAGGATACACGGGTTTGGGGAGACCCGTGGATACCACTCACGAAGAGTAGCAGGGCCCTTTCGCCAAGAGGGAATTGTAGTGTGGATATGAGGGTGGAAGAGCTGATGGTGGAGGGGGAGGGGAGATAGAATAACGAGATGATCAAGGAGTTATTCCTTTCGTTTGAAGCTGAGCGCATTTTGAATATCCGTTTAAGTGCGGGTGGGGGTCAAGACGAATGGTGTTGGGGCTTGACGAAGAATGGGGAGTACTCGGTGAGAACGGCTTATTGGGCTCTCGTGGATGATTGGAGTGAGCTGGTGGAGCAGTCCGACTATTCTCATGAGAAGTGGTTATGGGGTAAGATTTGGAAAGCACCTGTGTTACCTCACATTAAGGTATTTGTGTGGCAACTCTGTAATGACGCCATCGCCACAAAAGGTAACATTGCTAAAAGGATAAGTGCAGCTGATGATGAATGCCTGATGTGCTCGTGTAACAAGGAGACTAGCCTTCATGTGGTGTGGGGTTGTAATTGGGTTGGGGGGATTTGGGACGGGTTGGGGATTGAGGCTTTGAAGGAGGTCGGGTTTGAGAGGGTGAGGGAGTGGGTGGAAGCGGTGGTGAGGGAGCTGGGTGTTAGCGAGAGTGTGACTTTCATGACTGGTTTATGGGCTATATGGGAGGCAAGAAATAAAGTGGTGTTTGATGGAAAGCAGTGGAGTGTGGATGCGGTTCTAAGGCGTGTGCGTGAGTAAGTGGAGGAGATGAGGGATGAAGGGGCTGGTCGAAGGGAGGTTGAGGAGGAGGTGGTAATAGGGAGAGGATGGAGGAAGCCTAGGCAAGGGTGGAGTAAAGTGAATGTTGATGCGGGAAAATTGAAGGGTTGGGGATGGGGTGTAACACCCCCATACTCCAAGTGTCTTACCAGGATCACTCAGGTATAAGGATACTACCATCTCGGTTACCCGAGGCAATGATAATCATAAGACAATAAGGAAACGTACTTTATTAAATAAGTTTAAGTGATTACATAACAAAACCAACTGTAAGCAAAATACAACTGTTCTCAAACTATAAACCAACTGAATGGAACTGTCTTAACAAACACAGCGGAAGACTAAAGACTCTGATATGTGATGAATCCATCCCCAGCTAGATCCCACGCGTATCCAAGATATACCTGTCAACCAACTGCTCACCACAGTTTTTAAAATATTTAAACGGGGTCAGTACTAATCACACAATTTATATAATCCAACAACACAACAAACAACACCGCTCAAACGATCACACACACAATCACACCCACTCTAATCAATCTCCGTCACCGACTGTCCACTGGACCAGCCCTGCCAGTGGGGGACCGCAGCCGTACCCACCAAATCCCCGCTCATCATACCGAGCGATAACCCTGTCCCATTAATGTGCACATCCCCTTCCGTGGCGGGTTCCACGAAGGGCGAAACTAGGGCGTGAAGCCACTCCCGCAAGTGACTCCACTCAGCCGAGAACGCATCTCGAGAACCATAGACAAACAATCACAATCACAATATCAACAACCGTCTGAATCTATCAACAATGTATAATCACAACCGTCTGAATCAATCAACCACACTAACTACAGCACAATCACCACACATTATGTAAGTAATACTGAGTAGGGAAACCCTACCTGGAACAGCAACACAATCAGACGGTCTCAACAGCTGTATCAAAATTCCTCTTCTACGAATCCTCCTCCTAGCATATAATCACATAATCACTAATTACACAAAACTACCACAAATCCCCGATTCCCAAAATTAGGGTTTAACGAAACTTAATTAAATATAAAAAATTCGATACATAGATCTTATCCTCGACGCAAGGATCACAAAGATGTAAAGAACGATGAAATCCGACCACTCAAGCTCCGGGATTTGTCAATAATGTGATTGATGCGAATAACGTAGTTTGTTTTCTCTTTGAACGTAATTAGGTTTGATAAAATGTATTAAGGAAGTGACGGAGTTGTTTATATATTCAATCGCATTATTAACAAAACCCGACAAATCATCACCCCGTAATCCGGCTACTCGATCGAGTAACTAAGGTACTCCATCGAGTGCCCCCCCTACTCGATCGAGTGCCAAGGCTACTCGATCGAGTACCCAACAGGTCAGAAACTATTTTAAAACGCAACACACCCTTACTCGACAGAGTAAGGCCCACTCGATAGAGTACCCAAAGACTCATAAAATCGTAGTATTACAGTCTTCCCTCCTTAAAAAGAACTTCGTCCCCGAAGTTCAACCCATACATAAAACAAACATACTGACTCGATTAAGACACAACAACGCAACTAAGAACTCAAAACAAAAGCCCAACCTATAAAACATGAACTCTCAACACCAACTCCACCAACTATTCCTACCTCCACAACATGGCTCGCGATATCGTATCAACTACGTCATCGACTCTCCCGACACCAACTCCATACACTACCAACTACCGTCCACTAACGCTGCTAGCTCCGTTTCACTAACCTATTATCCACTAGAAAATCCACTATCAAGACACTCATAAACATCAAACGGAATGTTACATTCTACCACCCTTAAAAGGAACTTCGTCCTCGAAGTTTACTCACACTCATAACATCATCATCCAACTGTCATGACCTTTAAAAAAAAATCAAAACAAATATCCGTCCTTTATGCTACACCAACACTCTACTTCCAAAAATATACCACCATATGTACAACCATCAAAATCTCTTTTATCGCATCCTACTCCTGTTAAGATAAATGTTACGTCCTCGTAACTCACTAATACTAAATCCTAGCTATATTGTCTCATTATTCTCATCACCACCGCATGTCAAAGATAGCCACCTATAATCTAAACACTCGCCATGTATATATCCAAAGCTCTCTTACTTCAACATTTCTCATATCTCAACTCATTCGGCCCATCACCTAACCTATACCATAAAACTCGTAGCAAAATCACCATACTAACTCTCCATTATTACTGCAAAGCAACATACCTCTCTATGTAAAGCACCTATCTCCCAAAACCATAACTCACGATCCACACTCGTTATGTACACTCACACTAGATCCTCAAGTTCTTTCCTTGATTACTGCAAAACTCATACATAACTTAACATGACACTAATTCCCCCAACACCCTACACTCACTGTCTCCACAAAGGATTATGAACCCCCTGCATCTTTCAGGTCATTACCACACATGTTTTACGAATCACTTGCCATTACCATGTCTACGAAAGCCTTATCTAGAACAAGATCAGAATTACTGTAACAACCTCTCACAACCGTGTCCCATCAACAGAATGTCACTATACCATGACAACAACGAAAACATATACAACTCTATTTCATATCGTACTCTACCCTCATTCCCAAACTTAACCTGGTAAAGAAAACATCAACAAACAAAACAACAGTCTATCTGTCCAAACTGAAACTCACCGGAAACAACAACAAACAAAACAACAACTATGTATAACTGATATGTACTTTTGAGAACTCGTATCATAATCATCCCGCCTACTCCACCACAACCGGTGACGGCATCGCAACACCGCCACCAACAGCCACACCGCAGTGCGAAAATACCCGCACCACCACACTATGTACCGTGCCCGGATCACCACCCGAGGCACAACAACCACATCGATAGACATCACAACTGCATACAATTCCCATAAACACTGACTCAGAATAACTTCTCACACAAGGAAAACTTACTCAAATCCACTTTACTAAATCACAACGCAATATATTTTATGAATTAAACAGATAATAACCTCATGAATATCATCCCCTTACCATATCACAGATTGAAATGTATCATGAATATATACAGGTATAACCAGTCATGCCAGATCACTCAAATTATTACATTTTTTAATCATCATTCAATTAGATTAGCGTACCCAACATGCATTACAGAACATTCAAATAACAACTTTATGATAATCACACCATATCACGTCTTGTGAGGTCAAATTCTCACACAAACATTTATATATATATCACAGACCCGTAATCACATCCAACCAGTCAATCCTGATCACGTAAGTTACCACCTTAAAAAAAATTACCTCTCACCCGAGCTTAACTCGTATGCCCCTCATAACACGTTCTCCCATTCGCATAACCATCAACTCATGCCAAATATAACCATACTAGTAATACTCAACTACTAACAACCGCCTCATATAACCACACCTTATACTCTCTCACAATCATACATAGCAATCTGGTCTAAGCAAAATCAACCTCTTTAGAATTGTTACCTTTCTAATATACCATCACCCTTAACCACTAGTCACAAACCATAACACTACCATTGTCCGGACATCAAACCTCTTACACTCATCTCTAAACATAACGATTTCTTTCCTATCTTTGGTTAACATCCCAAATAACGAACATCGAATCCATCAACAAAATTACCTCAACATTCTTCCCAATACTATTCTTAATTATGTCATCATCTAACTCTCCACCAAAATCTCATATCATGCAGATATTCTACCAACTTCTTACTCCCTTAATTCCTCGAAACTCATGATTAATCATGTTGTCCTGAAACTTCTGTATAACCATTAACTTACTTACTCTTGATAGTATCATACGTCTCGACGATTCCTTACTTTTATGTTACATAACTCCGGGGAACATTTTTCTCAACTTACTGTTATCCTTCTTTTCTCTTTATACTCAACAATACCATTTAATAGCTCAACTCCTTATTACTTCTATCTAACCCTTTAGTGCACCAATTACCTTCTCATCGCTCCAAAACTCAAATCCCATTATTTTATATCGATATCATCTCACTCTTTCTTACCATGGATCTTCTCTTATTATGCTATCACTCACATTTGCCACTAATCAATCCATAAAATCAACGTTCACTGTTTAAACAATTGTATCTCCTTTGTACCTCTTTAGAAATCAGAATTCATTTCATACCGTTAAATGCCCAAGGAAATCCCACAGTAGTTTCATCTCTTAATAAACCAAATCTCCCAAACTCACTCACTGTGTACAAATCTACCTCGCGACATGTCTCCATAAAGTTCACTGTTTACCACTCTTCTCAACCCCCTTTAAAACGAACTTTCACTACATATATCCATAACCCACACGACTCCTAACCATCTCCCTCCATAATTCTTTACACATCTCAAGCTGCCACTATCCACATCCTTACTTTCAATCTTTTTATTCTCACGTTCCTTAGACTCACATCATCCCTTGCCCATATTCACTTGCTTTTACGTTACTCAACACACAATCATATCACTCTTCTCATCTCATAAAACATGCTCTATGTCTCAATTAAGCCATAACGATCTTTCTTTTCCTTTTCCACTATCCATCACAACCACATATAGCTCATCTCCTCCCACCAAACTCATACTCACCAAAAGGTGCCACTCACTACCCCATAAGATTGGGTAACTTACGTATCAAGACCAACATACATGTAAAACAATGCATAAAGAAGCAAAATAACCACTTTGAATTAAACATAATATGCAACGAAGTCAAAAGATAAGCATATGACCCAAAACAGGGTCACTAGACCGAGTCTGAGCCACTCGATCGAGTAAGGGACTTACTCGATCGAGTAGGTGAAGGTCATAAGCACGTAAAACAAATCACCAGTGCTACTCGATCGAGTAACTGAGGTACTCGATCGAGTGCCCCCCACTCGATCGAGTGCCAAGGCTACTCGATCGAGTACCCTACGCAATTCTCAGCATTGTCCAGTTTTCGTAAAACAGTCATAACTCACTCGTTTCTTGGTCGATTTGGGCGTGTGACCTATCGTTAGAATCGTAAAAGGACAAGCTATCACCTCCAATTAGAATCACATCAAAATAATTTATGCATCTCAAGTTATAACAGTTTAAAGACAACTTTGCTGTAATCAGACGACATAACTATTTGATTTTTACTTCCAAACAACTTAGACAACAACCAAGCAAACAAAACCAATCCAAAACTCATAAAACCAGTATTCCTAGTCATATGTTACTATCTTCAAAAGCCAAGCAACAAATAACTCGATGCACATATATCATTCAACTTATCAATCACATATTACCCACATGTTTTTATTATATAACTTTACGTAAACAAAATTACAATTATATGACATCAAGTATCATATTCACATGTTACTAGCACAACAAAATTATAACATCTCTTCCATCATACAACATGCTTTAAAAAAAAAAAAAAAAAAAAAAAAAAAAAAAAAAAAAAAATCATATTATCATGCAACACTTATCATCTTTTTCCACCAATTATTCATGCTCTTACTCAAACTTTCAGCTATATAAACTCGTACAACACTACCAACAACATATATGTATACATAACTCTATGTATAACTCAAATCAAACAAATTTTCCTCCCGTATCTCTATAATGCCATATCGTAAAACAACTATCATGCTTTCAATCAATAACTTACAAAATCACATCATCACCATCTTTTCTACACATTCTCATTCTCCACATACATACATCAACTGATTCATGCCACACATCACCATATAGGTACACAATTCACAAGAAAAACACATAGCGATCCCGACTCATATCCCATGGTGACCGGTTCAAAATTGTAGGGCGAGTTCGCGACTTTAGGACGTCTCCCAAGTCTTTGCATTAGCTCCTACAACCTTTACCCCGGGTTCATTTTAATTGACTCCTTATATTCATTAAATTCATTGGTTACATGTTTCAGGATCGTCGCTCTGATACCATTTGTAACACCCCCATACTCCAAGTGTCTTACCAGGATCACTTAAGAAAACGTACTTTATTAAATAAGTTTAAGTGATTACATAACAAAACCAACTGTAAGCAAAATACAACTGTTCTCAAACTATAAACCAACTGAATGGAACTGTTTTAACAAACACAGCGGAAGACTAAAGACTCTGATATGTGATGACTCCATCCCCAGCTAGATCCCACGCGTATCCAAGATATACCTGTAAACTGCTCACCACCCCCGAATGGATCACCACAGTTTTTAAAATATTTAAACGGGGTCAGTACTAATCACACAATTTATATAATCCAACAACACAACAAACAACACCGCTCAAACGGTCACACACACAATCACACCCACTCCAATCAATCTCCGTCACCGACTGTCCACTGGACCAGCCCCGCTAGTGGGGGACCGCAGCCGTACCCACCAAATCCCCGCTCATCATACCGAGCGATAACCCTGTCTCATTAATGTGCACATCCCCTTCCGTGGCGGGTTCCACGAAGGGCGAAACTAGGGCGTGAATCCACTCCCGCAAGTGACTCCACTCAACCGAGAACGCATCTCGAGAACCATAGACAAACAATCACAATCCTAATATCAACAACCGTCTGAATCTATCAACAATGTATAATCACAACCGTCTGAATCAATCAACCACACTAACTACAGCACAATCACCACACATTATGTAAGTAATACTGAGTAGGGAAACCCTACCTGGAATAGCAACACAATCAGACGGTCTCAACAGCTGTATCAAAATTCCTCTTCTACGAATCCTCCTCCTAGCATATAATCACATAATCACTAATTACACAAAACTACCACAAATCCCCAATTCCCAAAATTAGGGTTTAACGAAACTTAATTAAATATAACAAATTCGATACATAGATCTTACCCTCGACGCAAGGATCACAAAGATGTAAAGAACGATGAAATTCGACCTCTCAAGCTCCGGGATTTGTCAATAATGTGATTGATGCGAATAACGTAGTTTGTTTTCTCTTTGAACGTAATTAGGTTTGATAAAATGCATTAAGGAAGTGACGGAGTTGTTTATATATTCAATCGCATTATTATCAAAACCCGACAAATCATCACCCCGTAATTCGGCTACTCGATCGAGTAACTAAGGTACTCCATCGAGTGCCCCCCTACTCGATCGAGTGCCAAGGCTACTCGATCGAGTACCCAACAGGTCAGAAACTATTTTAAAACGCAACACACCCTTACTCGACAGAGTAAGGCCCACTCGATAGAGTACCTAAAGACTCATAAAACCGTAGTATTACATGGGGTTAGGAGCGGTGTGCAGGGACGAGGAGGGGGGTGTTTTGTGGGCAGCTACGAGGCAAGAGATGGTGGATCGAGAACCGCAATTGCTGGAGGCAGAAGCTGTTTTGATGGGGTTGAGTGAGGCTAGACGGCGGGGTATGTTGAGGGTGGAGGTGGAAAGTGATTGTCTCGGAGTCGTGCAAGATTTGAAGAATCGAGTTCGAGGACGAAGTGATTTATTCCTTATTTACGATGAGTTTTTTTTTTATGTTCTTTTATTCAAGAGAGTTTTCCTTTGTTAAGCGTAATTGTAATAGGGTGGCACACGCTCTAGCTCATGTTGTGTCGTGGTCTGTTGGTACGCGTGTTTGGGTCGAGGATTTTCCTCAGAACATTGTTTTGTTGGCTGCGTACGATCATGATAATATGAATTAAGCCCTTGTGGGTTTTCCTCAAAAAAAAAATCCATCACCAGCTGAGCATCTTCCCAACATCATATCATATAAGACTGATTTCACATTTACTTGGACTGGTTATTTACAAAACCCAAGTGGGAATTACGCCATACATATCCACAGTCCTGTATTAATTGCACAACACCAAGCTCTCAGAATACGTTGTCGTATCAGAATCTAAGCTCGTATTTTTTCCAATTTCCTGTACTTTGCAAGTAACAATATTATAGGATTGCTCCCGGTATACGAGATAGCCACCATCACCCTCAAAATATAAAACCCTTGGTGTTGGTGATGCCATATAGTAGAACAAATCAAAACCATCATCACTCGAAGGACCTGAAAACCATAGAGTCCATAGCCTCTTCCCGCTCTCGTGTTTCAACACCTATATTCTAAAACTAATACGAGAAATGCAGAAAAACGCTAATGATTCCCCGAGAAGAAACAAAGATCCTGAAGTATTATGATATATTTCATCCAATAGAGCTGGCAGTTCCAAAAAGGTGAACTTTTCCGAAACAAAATCAAGGGAAACAAGATGAGTCGGATAATCAATTTCATTACTAGTATCCCCGTCTGGAGCATTTCCAATCCAGTGAGACGTCCCCTCACAGAAATAGTAGGGTCCAAATAAACACTCAAATAACCAATAATCGATATTGAGGACATTATCCCGGACAGCCCATTGTCGATCACTAAGTGTGTAAACTACAACACGCATCTCTGGAACCTCTACATCCTTAATCTTTTCCCATGAGATTGCGATGACTTTTAAATCATCACAAAGAGTTGCGAATCCAAGTACAAAGATGGGCGTGTAGCCCTTACGGATGGGTAGGGGAAAAGGGGGAAGGAATACTAGGATTATATAATCGCATTCCTTTATACTTGAAGTTTCGAGGGCGGCTTATTAAAAGCAAAGAATGACATGTTCCATGAAGAATGTACCTTTCAGAAGCCTTAAAAATTTCGGTTTGTTTTCGGAAAGTGTCAGCCTGACGAAGTGTCAACACGTATCCCTCATATCGAATATCAAAGATATCGAGGGTTAATAACTTACCCGAATTTGTTTTGTTATTTTCACAGAGTTTAACATGCATTGAAATAAAATCGGAGTGATTGATAAGAGAGCACCAAGGTTTACATATGCACGTGAAGCTTAATAGAGTTTTGGCTAGCAATTTTGCGAGAACTAGAGTCAATATTTCCGGTGGTATGTATTTATTTGAACATGTTTTGCTAATCTTCATCTTGCTTAATTGATTGATGAAGGTCAGAGTGAAAGAGGGGTTTTTCTGATGAGATGGAATAAAACCCTACGGGAGTAGGCGATTTACAATTGATCTTTGTTTATAACAATTTGTGTTACTTTTGAGATTTACCAAACATCATATTTGGGCTAGTTTTGGATTTAATGTCCAAATCCAAAATCTCGAATAGGTCGATAGGATTACTTACTCGTGATAGAGACCACTGTGATACCGAATTTGAGTACGCGATGTATCAATGGAAGCACAATGACTTTGTTAAAGAGGAACTTAGTATGAAAATAATTGCTCCATTTGTTACTACTACGAGATTATGGCATGCTAACATGTTTTGTGTTTGACTGTTTAAGAACTATTTTAATCTCAAGATTATGATTCAAGGGTATGAATTGAAGGGATAATTGTTACTGATGTAGAATGGTCGCAAAAGACAAAAAATGACGACCGAAAAGCATTGTCAAGGCTAGTCGGAATTGGAATAACTCAAATTCGGCTCAGTTTCAATTCAGGAAGCCCGGCGATGACTGATGCCCACTGGATAGAATAAGAGAGTCTCCTAACAACAGTGGGACAATAGCATATTTTTATTTTATTTTTAATTATTATGTATATAAAAATTGATTTATTGATTAGAGACTCATCCCTCAAGAAGCAAACGCTGATTTAACTATTCCATCATCAATCTCATGTTTGTTAAGGCCGAACCGAAATACAATGGTGAAAGCGAAAAGTACTTGCCCCTTAAACTGTGGGCTTGTATTATCGTAAACTTACCAGTGAACACCTGTGAAGATTCAGGTGTGTCTCTAAATCTTGGTGCTCTATTATTGATCACCCTGACTTTGCTTACACAAATATTAAACTATGCAAAATTGATTCGAACAAAACTAAAATAATTGCCCTCGAGAGATTAGGACGATGCGAAGAAGAAGGATGCTTGTTGACAGTTCGTCAGAGTGACAATCTTCAAAAATCTATTCACATATTCAAGAGTTGCCCTCGAGAGAAATACTACGTAATAGGGAGCTGAGGTGTAATGAATTGTTGTTATTATACGGCTATCTTTTTCCTAATTATAAAGGAGAAATGAGACTGTGGAACCCTTGTATTCGCAAATCGCTGTTAATTCCCCCTTGCCCGCTTGTCAATGCTAACTACGTACTTGGATTCGCCCCTCGCAGTAAGGATTATAAAATCATTGCGATGTGCAGTGTTGGGTTCCTTATGTTGATGATAACATGCCCATTTGATTTGTGTTATCTTAGTTTACCTTTTCAGGATTAATGATGTAATCAAGCTTGGATTAAGAAGTGTTGAAGTTGTTATTAATCCCATTGTATTTAGTCAAGTGTCATCTAATGTACAAGCAAGAAAGTAGAGTATACTAGAGTAATAGAAATGATCCAGACATTGTTGCTTTCACACGCAAACAGCTGTTTGGATTATGCCACAACTCGTAAAAACTTGAAGTCCCTTTTATCTTTCAAAAGCTTTCACGTGACTTATTTTTCAAAGATAAAATATCAGATTTTTATTAAGGAGTAGTCTTCATTAAAGAGTGGTTAGAATTATTCAAAATGTTTCCTCTTTGTGCAAATTCAATCCTTTGGTCTTTAAGAAAACAAAAACTGCTTTTTGCCATATTTGTGTTAACTTGTCATCATGTGACTTGTCTCACATCCTTTGTTTTCTGATTTTGCATGAGCATTTAAGGTTATCTTTCAAACCTTCTTTCTCTATTCTTACCTTTGCAAAAGAGTCCTCTTTGGTGCAAGTTTTGGGTGGTTGCTATTGCCCTTCACATGTGAGGTCTTTGACCCTTCAAAACCCTAGCAACCCCTTCACTCACCTCCTCTATATAAACCGTGTCCCTCTTCATTAAATCTCAAGACTTTTCTGAAATAATTCTTTCATGTTTGCAAATTGTTTTTTAAAGCTTAAAATCGTGTTCATTTGCAAAATCCTTTAAAAAGTCTTCAAGTGTCTTCAAGTTTCTACAGTCGTGGCTACTGTTGCTTTTCTATACTAAACTCTCTTGCTTAAGAATTGTTGATCTTGTAAAAGTTGTCCACCTCTATTCTTTGTTAAGAATGTGTTAGTGGAAACTTGATCCTATAACATTCTAAGTGTGTTAGTAGAGTTTAGGACGGAGTAGTCTTTAACTCTTGACAACCGAAGTAGGTTGTGAGTTGACAACCGGAGTAGGTTGTGAGTTGGCAACCGGAGTAGGTTGCGAGTTAGCTTGTCATAAGAACGGAGTAGTTCTTGTACTAGCTTTACAACCGGAGTAGGTTGGTGTCTTTTATTACAAGGGTCTTTTAGTTTTCGGAGTAGATCACTAAAGGAAAGTAATAAAAAGGTAGATTGGACGTAGGCACTTGAGTTTCTTGCCGAACCAATTCAAAAATCTCGTGTTCAAGTGCTTTCTTTATTTCCGCTGCTTTATACTTTGTTTGTTTGTTTTGTTTCGCTTAAACTTAGAAGCAACAGTTCATCATACTATCGCATTTGGTCTGCAGTCATATTTCACAAACTGAGACAAATAGATACAGTCAGAACGATTGTTGCTTTCATACTTCAGCAAACATTCTTAGTGATACTTGTTCAATCTTTCAATATTATTCAAAGTATCCTCTCATCTCTTTTGCTCTTGTAACTCACTTTAATTCAATAAAGTTGAAGTTATAAATTTTTAAAATAGTACCTAATTCACCCCCTCCCCCTCTTAGGTACTTGAATCCATAAACTCAACAATTGGTATCAAAGCCTCGTGCTCTTGATCAAGGCTAACCGCCTTAGAGTTTGATTCGTGGGTGATGGATTCCGAGAAACACTCCAAGATCCCGGTCTTTACCGGTTCGAATTTTGGATGGTGGAAACTCAAAATGGAACATTACATCAAAAGTATCGATTATCAATGTTGGAACATCATCCAAAATGGACCTCTTGTCATTGAGGAAACCGATATTCTTAACGGTTTCACTAAGACAAAAGAGGAAAGAAATTACAATGAGAACGACTTCAAGCTTGCCGAAAAGAATTCCAAAGCAATGTCGATTCTTCAACGTTGTGTTGGTGAGGGGGAAGTTAGTCGAATCTCCGGGTGTCCTACGGCAAAATCTATTTGGGATTCCCTTATACTTGCATATGAAGGGACGTCCCAAGTAAGAAAACATCGTATTGACCTTCTCATGCAACAATATGAAATGTTTAGAATGTCAAAGGACGAGTCTTTAAATAGTTTCTCTTCTCGTTTTTCTTGTATTATTAATGAGCTTCAAAGTCTAGGAAGGAATTTCGAGTCCGAGGACATCATTCGAAAAATCCTTCCGGCAACCTAAAGTCACCGCCATAGAGGAAGCTAAAGACTTGTCAACCCTATCTCTTCATGAACTAATGGGATCACTAATGGCTCACGAGTTTAATCTCGATAAGCATTCTAGTGAGTCATCAAAGGGAAAGAGTCTCGCCCTCACATCTTCTCCAAGTAATGAAGAAGATGAGGAGGAAGACGAGTTTGCTATGTTCACAAGGAACTTAGCCGGGTTGGTCAATGGACAAGGTAACAAAAAGTTCACTAACAATTACTCGAAAAAACGCTTTCCGAAGAGACGACCTACTTCCACCATGGGATGCTTTAAATGTGGTGATAAAACTCATCAAATTAAAGAATGTCCCAAGTGGGAAGAAATCAAATCTAAGGAAAGAAGAGAAAAGGTTAAAAAAGACTATAAACATAGAGTCATGAGTGCTATATGGGGAATGTCCGACTCCGAGGAAGATGAGGAACTCATCGAGGAGGAACTTGAGGCTAAAATGTGTCTTGCAAATCATGGTAAAGAAAAAGTCTCAAAAACCTCAAAACTTGAACACTTAAGATGCCTCATGGCTAACCTCGACGATTCCGACTCCGATTCCGACAACGAGGTAAATCATCTAAAGGCCAAGGCTAGAACTTACTCCAAAGAGAAAGTATGTAAGCTTCTTGACCAACTTTTTGATAAGTGTCGGTCTCAAACTAATAAGCTTGATATTATGCAAAATGAGATTGAGGAAATTGCTCAAGAGAACTTTAATCTGAAAAATGAACTAAAAAGCAACAGATCACGTTATCGTCACTTCGAGGCATATAATGAAGTCAAAAGAGTCAACAAGTTAAACAAACATTTGACTAAAGAACTAGAGCGTCTTAGGTTGACCCCCACGGACGTCTCTGACCTTGAAAATGTCAACACAACTTTGGTGATGCAAGTTTCCCAACTAACCAAGGAACGTGATGACATTTTGAAGGACAAAGATGCTCTTGAAAATGAGATCTATGACCTTGTAGTTGAAGTTGTAGACTTAAGAGAAACAGTCTCTAAGACTGTTGCTTCTGACCACGATTTAGAAAAGTTTAAAAGAAAAAGTGAATGGTTGGAAAATGAAAATGAGTGTCTTAAAAGTGAGGTTGTTTGTCTCAAGAATGAAATAGAAGATCTCCATGATAGGGTTACTTTCTTTCAAAAAGGTATGCCCAAATGTAGCACTTCTAGGTCTTCTCCTCACCATAGATCCGATGAAGTCGTTGATCTAAGCAAAAGACTTGACGAGATGACATCTAAATATGAAGTGTCCAAAGAAAGAATCATATATCTCGTGTCTAAACTCAACAATCACACCCATGACTTCATTGTTGAGAAGAGATTGTCCATAGAAAGTGTTAACAATGATGAACTTAAAAGAGAAAATGAAAAGAATTTGCATCTTCTCTCACGTGTCAATGACTTGACCAATGAACTTGTTAATGCTAAGAACATCACTGAAAAATGGGAAGGAAGTCAAACCGTGTTAAACTTCCTCACGAATCAAACCGAGAAATATGATAAATCTGCTGGTTTGGGGTTCAAATGGAACAGTGACCGATTGTTGCATCCAGAAGCCTAAAAAAGATTTTAGAGGAAGGAAGTATGTAGGTCTTCCCGAATACATCATTTGCAATTATTGTGGTGACAATGGTCATGTTTTTAATGGATGTACAAAACGTTTTGATGACATTGATAAGAACACCAAAACATTAAAAGAAATGAACATTAAGAAAGACACCACAAGTTATGTTGATCACAAAAAGGGACCCAAATTCATTTGGGTTCCTAAACTCAAAAACTAATCTTGTGTAGGGCTTGGTGAGAGGCGGCCGCAATTGGTACTTGGATAGTGGATGCTCTCGTCACATGACGGGTGATAGAAGCCAATTCCTCTCACTTAAAGCGTATGATGGTGGCACGGTAAGGTTTGGTGACAACAAGAAAGGTGAAGTAATTGGTATTGGAAAAGTTGGTAAGTCATCCTTACTTTGTGTCGACAATGTGCGGCTTGTCAAAGGTTTGAAACATAATCTCCTTAGTATTTCTCAACTTTGTGATAAGGGTAATGTTGTTGAATTTCGTGCCAATATGTGTCGAATTTTTGATGCCACTACTAATGAACTAATACTCGAAGGAAGACGTGTCAAAGATGTTTACTTAACTAATTTGAACTCTCTATCCGGTCACACCATGTCTTGCATGAGTGTAATGAACAATGATCCTTGGTTATGGCATAAAAGGTTTGGTCATGTTAGTACAAAAACTCTTAATACCCTTAAAAGACTTGATTTAGTTGAAGGCATTCCTAATATAAAATTTGACATTGATAAAGTATGTGATGAATGTGCTAGAGGTAAACATGTTAAAAGTTCCTTCAAATCCAAAAGAATTATGAGTACATCTCAACCTTTGCAACTTTTACATATCGACTTGTGTGGACCAATGAGAACTAGAAGTAGAGGTGGTAGTCGTTATGTGTGTGTCATTGTTGATGATTACTCTAGGTTTGTTTGGGCACTCTTCCTAAGCTCTAAGGATGAGACATTTGATGAGTTTCTAATTTGGTTAAAGAAGATTCAAAATAAACTTGGTTTAAAACTTGTTTCAATGAGAACCGATCATGGAACCGAATTCGAAAACTCATCATTTGGTGCTTATTGTGATGACAATGGTGTAGACCATAACTTCTCGGCTCCTAGAACCCCACAACAAAATGGTGTGGTTGAAAGGATGAATAGAACCCTTGAAGGAATGGCTAGAACAATGTTATTAACTAGTAAGTTGCCTAAGAACTTTTGGGCGGAAGCGGTAAATACCGCTTGCTACATTTATAATCGTGTCATGATAAGGAGTATTTTAAATAAAACTCCCTATGAATCATTGCGTGGAAGAAAACCCAACATTTCATATTTTAGATGTTTTGGAAGCAAATGCTTTGTTCACAACAATGGTAAAAACAACTTGGGTAAGTTCGATCCACGTAGTGATGAAGGAGTATTTATTGGGTACTCCGATCATAGCAAGGCCTATAAAGTTTACAATAAACGAACCTTGTTAATTGAAGAAAGCATCCATGTCATTTTTGATGAATCTAGTGTGCTTGGGCAGGTACAAAACATGGATGATGATGATGAGGATGAGGATGATGAGTTTGAGATTGGTCTTGTTCGAAAAGACTTCGTGTTCACGGATGAAGAAGCTCCCAAAGATCGAATTGCAACAGACACGTAGACTGTCACCTTCAAAGGAGAGCATCAACTCGGGGGAACACGTAGTACTTCGATCCCTCTCTGGAAGCAACAGACCAACGATCGTGTGCATCCACCTCCGTAATCAAGTAACCCAAAAAACAGTGAGGATGAAGAACCTTCCAGGCCAATAGAAACATCATTGTGGATCGATGCTGTTGAGGGGGAACAAGAAACCATTGTTCCAAAGAAGTGGAAACATCAAAGCTCTCATCCACTCACTAATCTCACAAGCGATCTCAACTCGGGAATTCGAACAAGATCATCCGTCAACAATCTCGCTCACCTCAATGAGTATTGTGCCCATAATGCCTTCCTATCTTAAATTGAGCCTTCAAATGTAACAGTCGCCTTGACTGATGCAGATTGGGTGCTTGCCATGCAAGATGAGCTCAATCAATTCAAAAGAAATGAGGTATGGCACTTAGTCCCTAGACCGCCTAATCGTACCGTCATTGGTACTAGGTGGGTCTTTCGCAACAAGCTTGATGACTCGGGAGAAATTGTAAGGAACAAGGCTAGACTAGTGGTGCAAGGTTATAACCAACAAGAGGGTATTGATTACGATGAAACCTATGCACCGGTAGCTAGACTTGAGGCCATACGATTGCTTATAGCTTTTACGGCTCACAAAGGCATTAAACTCTTCCAAATGGATGTCAAAACCGCTTTCTTAAATGGATATTTGGAAGAAGATGTCTTTGTAGAGCAACCACCGGGTTTTGAGAACAATGATTTGCCTAACCATGTTTTCAAATTAGACAAAGCTCTTTATGGTTTAAAACAAGCACCAAGATGTTGGTATGATAGATTGTCTAAATTTCTTATTGAAAATGGTTTTAAAAGAGGCTCCGTTGACAAAACATTGTTCTTGAAGCAACAGTCCAGTGAACTGTTGGTTGTACAAGTATATGTTGATGACATTATATTTGGTGCAACAAATGAACTCCTTTATTTATATTTTTCGGAACTAATGAAATCGGAGTTTGAAATGAGCATGATGGGTGAGCTAGGATTCTTCCTTGGGCTCCAAATTAAGCAATCAAAGGATGGAATCATGATCCATCAACAAAAGTATATCAAAGAAATGCTTAAGAAATTTGGGATGACTAATGGTAAGCCTCATGATACACCTATGGTAGCCGGGTCCAAATTGGACAAGGATGAACTCGGTAAGAATGTTAGTGATAAGGTGTATAGAGGTATGATAGGCTCACTTCTTTACTTGACCGCAAGTCGTCCCGACATTCTCTTTAGCGTGTGTTTATGTGCTAGGTTCCAAGCAAATCCGAAAGAATCACATTTCAAAGCCGTTAAACGAATTCTTCGGTATTTGATTGGAACACAAAATCTTTACCTATGGTACCCTTTACATTGTCCTTTTGATCTTATAGGCTTTTCGGACGCGGACTATGCGGGGTGCACGGTAGATAGAAAGAGTACCTCCGAAATTGCAACGTTCTTGGGTCCTTGCTTGACTTCTTGGGCCTCAAAGAAACAAAACACGGTAGCTCTTTCTACGGCCGAAAGTGAGTACGTTAGTGCGGCACATTGTTGTTCTCAACTCCTTTGGGTAAAACAACAACTCTTGGATTTTGGTATTATTTTTGACTCCATTCCTTTAATGTGTGATAATACGAGTGCAATAAATATCTCCAAAAATCCTATTCAACACTCTAAAACCAAACATATTGATATTCGTCACCATTTTATTCGTGATCATGTGGAAAAAGGACATATTAAACTTATCTTTTGCAAGACCGAAAATCAAATTGCCGATATTTTTACTAAGCCACTTGCAAGAGAACATTTTGAGAAATTTAAACTAGAAATTGGGTTAATTAATAGCTTGTGATTTTTAGTATGAGTTTTACAAAATTCCTTAATTGATTAAATTAAATTTGGATATATGTTATTAAGTGTTCTAAGTGCATTGACATCATGTTTGGACCAAAATTGACACCGTATTTGTGAGTCGGTAATCACTCAACCTCATATCTAAATTTACGTTTATTATATGCTACCTTGCGTTTTTATTTCGAGTGATTAAATTTGTTTAGTCGGGCCAACCACCTCTCCTACCTCATTAAATGGGCCATTAAACTCCCTCAACCCATCACCTACAACTACCCGTCCAAATATCCCAATCCACTAACCCTTCATCTCCCAAATCCACAACTCCCTCATATCACCTACCCTAACCCACCATGGTAAAAACATCATTTAACACACCCATACCCATCAAACCCACAAAAGTTACCTCACCACCTGTCACATCCAACCCACCGACATCAACTGCTCCAACCATGACTCCAGTCAAAACATCCTATGCATTCCCACCTCAAACCTCAAACTCGACCCCTTCATCAAACCCAGATACACTAAACCCTCAACCTTCACCGAACCCCACTGATCCACCATCATCCGACGACATTCCCATCTCCACAATGGTAGGACGACGCACACGTGGTGGTCGGAAGAAAAGCTCCACTGTTCCGAGCTCCTCCTCTGAACCGGTTACAGTATTGGTTGAAGATGTTGAAGATGAAACCGAATTTGATTTAAATGAAAATCCATCTAAGTCCGGCGAGTTTGACCCGACTCCGGCGAAAAAGAACAACAAAAGAAAGGAAAAAGCCTCCTCATCCCAATTACCCCCAATTTCAGAAACTTTCGAGCAGAGTAATGTTGACAACCCCACTGTTGATGCTCCAATTGTAAATCTAAGTGAACCTCCTCAGAAAAAATCAAAACCATTGAAGAAAAAGGTTGTATACCTTTCTCCCTCGGATCCGGTCTCCCTAACCTCGAAATGGGACTTGGCCATCGTTTGGGATCACCTTGAGAGTATTGACCTCCCTACTTCAATTTACAAAAACTGTGAAAGGTTGATGAACATCAAAGCAATTCACTCTCCTCGGGTTTATAATCAAACTTGGTTCGAGCGCCGCTTTTCACTCGGTCCGTGATATGGTTCTAGCTCAAGGTTGGGAGAAGCTATTGGAGATGCGTGAGCCGGTGTTTGTGAGTGAGGTGATCTGAGTTCTTTGCAATGATTAGGGTTGACAAGTCGGGTGAAACTCTTACGGCTAAGGTGAACGGTAAGCCCCTTAAATTGTCTCAATCAACTGATTTCGCCATCGCTCTTAATATTCAAATCGGAGGCTATGACAAACTCCCCTCCGAAACTTGGGTTGCCTTACCGTATGCCTCACCTCTTAGTATTGCTCAAACCGTTTGCCCCAAAACTGTTTCTCCTGGACCCGTGAGCAACACCCAAATCCCTCCTCCTCTCCGTATCATTTTCAACATGCTTTGTAGGTCTATTTATCCCTCGGGTGATAGGGGAAAACTCACCATAGCCCAACAATACTTAATCTATCATATTGCTACCCATAAGAAGGTGAACCTAGTCGGGTTAATGTTTAAACGTTTTCACCTTATTTCGACCAAGCTTCGTCGACCTTATTCTAGTATGATTTACCTACCCTATGGCATGTGGTTATCGGTTGTGCTCAAGGCACAAGGGGTGTTGGTGAACACTAGCTTGGGTTCGTTGGATATGTGTAATGTTATGAGTGATGGGCAAATGGGGAAGATGTTGATCAAAATTGAAAATGATGAATTGATTTCTGTGAAAATTAAGAAGGACCCGGAGGTTGGGTCATCAAGTCAAGTGAATACGGGTGGTATGCGGGAAGTGCTTAATGCCGTGGCTGAGTTGGGTGCGTGGATTAGGGAAGATGTTCGTCAAAAGGACTTGGCAATCTCGGCTCTTGCTTCTACTTTGGACCTCATCCGTGGAGAGGTGGATATTATTTCCACCCTTGTGTCAACGAAAGAAGTTGGTGAAGATGCTCATGTGGATGATGATCCTTTGGGTAGTGGCTCGGATGGTGAACAAGCCTCCTCTCCTTAGCCTTTCCCTTTCCTCTCGGCCTATTAACCTTTACCCGTACCCCTTTATTTTGTTCCACCTTGGTTGTGCCTTTCTAAGACTCATTTTCTTTGCTTGTTATCTTGACATTTGGTGGTGTACTTTAAACTCTCTTTAGCTATGTTGAACCTTGATTAACTTATGCTTAATCTTTGTTTATGTTGACCTTGTTACCTTGTTACAACTACATGTGTCTTTTTGTGTTTTCTTATGAAATATCTGCACTCTAATGCTTGTGACATCCCTATCCTTTTGATGATGTCAAGAGGGGGAAAAGGTAAACTCATGCTTTGAATCTCTTTGCTTATTGATTAAACTAATGTCTTGTCTAACCTTCTTAGCTTGATTCTTGTTTGGGGCAATGTAAAATTTGTCATGATACTTTGATTCTAGCTTTTGCCCTTGGTAAGGTAATATTGTCTCTTCTCTATCATTTGATCTTGCTTGCTTAAAAGTCTTGAATCAAGGTGTTTACATTGTTTATACATTCGTTTGGGGCTTGTCATCATCAAAGGGGGAATTTGTTGGGTTCCTTATGTTGATGATAACATGCCCATTTGATTTGTGTTATCTTAGTTTACCTTTTCAGGATTAATGATGTAATCAAGCTTGGATTAAGAAGTGTTGAAGTTGTTATTAATCCCATTGTATTTAGTCAAGTGTCATCTAATGTACAAGCAAGAAAGTAGAGTATACTAGAGTAATAGAAACAGTCCAGGACGATCGTTGCTTTAACACGCAAAACAATTTGTTTGGATTATGCCACAACTCGTAAAAACTTGAAGTCCCTTTTATCTTTCAAAAGCTTTCACGTGACTTATTTTTCAAAGATAAAATATCAGATTTTTATTAAGGAGTAGTCTTCATTAAAGAGTGGTTTGAATTATTCAAAATGTTTCCTCTTTGTGCAAATTCAATCCTTTGGTCTTTAAGAAAACAAAAAATGCTTTTTGCCATATTTGTGTTAACTTGTCATCATGTGACTTGTCTCACATCCTTTGTTTTCTGATTTTGCATGAGCATTTAAAGTTATCTTTCAAACCTTCTTTCTCTATTCTTACCTTTGCAAAAGAGTCCTCTTTGGTGCAAGTTTTGGGTGGTTGCTATTGCCCTTCACATGTGAGGTCTTTGACCCTTCAAAACCCTAGCAACCCCTTCACTCACCTCCTCTATATAAACCGTGTCCCTCTTCATTAAATCTCAAGACTTTTCTGAAATAATTCTTTCATGTTTGCAAATTGTTTTTTAAAGCTTAAAATCGTGTTCATTTGCAAAATCCTTTAAAAAGTCTTCAAGTGTCTTCAAGTTTCTACAGTCGTGGCTACTGTTGCTTTTCTATACTAAACTCTCTTGCTTAAGAATTGTTGATCTTGTAAAAGTTGTCCATCTCTATTCTTTGTTAAGAATGTGTTAGTGGAAACTTGATCCTATAACATTCTAAGTGTGTTAGTAGAGTTTAGGACGGAGTAGTCTTTAACTCTTGACAACCGGAGTAGGTTGTGAGTTGACAACCGGAGTAGGTTGTGAGTTGGCAACCGGAGTAGGTTGCGAGTTAGCTTGTCATAAGAACGGAGTAGTTCTTGTACTAGCTTTACAACCGGAGTAGGTTGGTGTCTTTTATTACAAGGGTCTTTTAGTTTTCGGAGTAGATCACTAAAGGAAAGTAATAAAAAGGTAGATTGGACGTAGGCACTTGAGTTTCTTGTCGAACCAATTCAAAAATCTCGTGTTCAAGTGCTTTCTTTATTTCCGCTGCTTTATACTTTGTTTGTTTGTTTTGTTTCGCTTAAACTTAGAAAAACAGATTCATCATCTTTTGTCGCATTTGGTCTGCAGTCATATTTCACAACCGAGACAAATAGATACGGTCGATAACGATTGTTGCTTTCATACTTCAGCAAACATTCTTAGTGATACTTGTTCAATCTTTCAATATTATTCAAAGTATCCTCTCATCTCTTTTGCTCTTGTAACTCACTTTAATTCAATAAAGTTGAAGTTATAAATTTTTAAAATAGTACCTAATTCACCCCCTCCCCCTCTTAGGTACTTGAATCCATAAACTCAACATGCAGTAACTATCCAAAGATTTATATCGCAGTTTATACACGGAGGGTTAGAAATAATGAGCTGGATATCAGCTGTAGTTACATGGAGCGTATGTTTCAATCAACTGCTTTCTATTTTCAGAGGGCTGCACATTGGTTCGGAAACTATCCGCTTGCGGAGAACTAACATCAGTATAAACTAACTCATCTTGTTTCTTTGATTCGGAAACGAAGTCAGGGTGAACAATAATGGAGCACCAAGATTTAGAAACGCACCTGAATCGTAACAGAGTTTTTGCTTGTAAATTTGTGAGAATATGTCTCCAAATTTCGGGAGGCAAGTACTTGTCGTCGAAACTATGGTCCATGTTTGATGACGACGATGATTTTTTTTACTGGTTCTTCCACCTCTTTGCTTTCGCCTTAGGGCATCAGCAATAGTAGTTCTTAGGGAGAGTTCTTAGTAAAGAACGAATTGGGCACCATTGTTGAGCCTCCTTTGCAGTTCGTTCGTGGATGAAGGTTCGCGCAGACGAACGTGGTTCTTCTCTCACTTGAAAAACAATAAAATATGGCTGGGTAATATAAACGGAGAGAGCGTGAGGGTAACGCACAAAAAATTAGACAGAATTTGGGGGCGTCAAGTTCACGTGATGGTGTAGACAATTAAAAATAGATAGTAGTGCTGGGTCCCACTCTATTAAGCTGCAGGCTTCCTTTCACTTTTGCGGACGTTTGTCATTGTAGTCCGTTTTTCTTAAGACCATTGCTTTTGGTCTGAAATAAGACGGGTAACATGTCATCATTTTACAATAAAATGTTATTTTTTGATAACATGTTACCATTATTGTTCACATCATTTTCAGGGTAAAAAATGACACCTCTAGTCATAACATTTTGTGAATTAATTGGTTACATTTTCTTTAAAAATGGCAACATTTTATCCGTCTGACAAATAAGACCAAAAGTATCGGTCTGAAACAAGAATTTGTGTTGTCATTGTTGAGACGAGTTCTTAAAAATCGATTTTGCTAAAAAAGTGAGGTGGTGATGACGTGGCAAAGAGCAAATCCATTTTCGGTTCTTCCATTGCTAATGCTCTTAGAATTTCAGAGACGAATTAATCAATTGATCAATCATCAAGATAAATAAATTCTAAAATACGTTAGTTAAGACTCCAAGCTAAGTTGACCTACAGTTCTAGCCCAAGTCCCATAAGTAATACAAATTCTAACAGTATAACAATGAATTCTTTTGTCAGGCGCGGTTTACGTAATAACACCAAAATTGAGCACAAATTCTTTTGTAAGGACGTTTTATATATTCGCACGATATTTTTAGAAACTGCAAGTGATTCGCCACAAAACATTGGATTATTATGTTCTTCAGGTGAGATTGCTGAAGCTGTACAGACGTGCAATGAGAAGTGCAAGGCAAAACCCCTTGCCACTCAAGAGTTATCTGTTTCTTTTCTTCTCGCTGTGCTGTCGATTTTGATTCTGATTTTTATTTAATTTCTTCTTGTCTAGATTTGGGTAGATTGGAAATTTAACAATCAAAACGCGGCATTATGATTAAGGTTTCTTTTTTGTCACTCTAGACATGAATAACAATTAACTACAGGTAGATATCAAGCATAACACATTCTACGGCACCACGATCCTGTCGTTGTAACAAGAGCAAACTCATCTTTTTTATTAACTGAAGTCCACAACTTTGTACAGTCATAAGAAGAGGCAGCCCCTTTCGTCGCAATTCACGGAGCCTTTGAGGCATTGTGGTCCTGTTGTTGTAAAGAACAATCAAATTTCAAAACACGAAGATAGCCCATACAACTCTGCGGACAGAGAAATTTACTCACATCAAGACGAAGATCATCAAGAAGCTTTGAAAAATAATCAATTACTTCAAGTACGAAGATCGTTACGGAGATCAAAGTTATCTTGCAAATCACACCCACAATTTCTAACTAAACAAATAACAATAAAAAAACTCTTGTAACTTCTAAGACTTAATTGTTATAAAATAAAATAAAAAATGAAAGAAGTAAATAAATTACAGCCAATTCTTGAAGAAGGTTTTGAGGCAGGTTAATTTCCTTGACACTAGAGAGTGGACAGCAAGGATCAACAGCACCAAAGAAGCCGATAGTGTTGTGTGCTGGAACTGCATTCGAAATCCATTACCATACTTTGAGCTTAGAGTCGTAATTTTCAAGCCGATAAAAGTATGACGCATTAGTTAAGAAAAAAGTAGGTCAGAAGTAGCAGAAGATCTAATACGGGTCTTCCCAGCATCATCCATAACAGTTCGTTCTCGTTTACTTTGATTGGTATCGTATTTATTGCACAATGCCAAGCTCTCAAAATACGTTGCCACATCTACATCATGATGGCTCATAGATTTTTCAATCTCCCGTACTTGGCAAGTAGCAATATTATAGGACTTCGTCCCATAAACGAGATAGCCACCATCACCCTCACAATATAAAACCCTTTGCCTTTTTGATCCCATATAGTAGAACAAATCAAAACCATCACTACTCGAACCACCTGAAAACCATAACGTCCACTCCCTCTTTCCACTCTCCTGTTTCAAAACCCATATTTTCAAACGTATAGGAGAAATACAGAAAAACGCTAGTGACTCTCCAAGAAGAAATAGAGACCCTGAAGTAGTACCTATGTCATCAAATGTAGCTGGCAATTCCAAAAAAGTGAAATTTTCTGAATCAAAATCGAGTGAAACAAGATGAGTCGTATTACCAAATGGAGCATTTCCAAGCCAGTGAGCTGCCCCCTCACAGAAATAATAAGGCCCAAACAAATTCTTAAATGACGAACAGTCGATATTGAGGACATTATCCCTGACAGTCCATTGTTGATCACTAAGTGTGTAAACTGCAACACACAACTCTCCAATCGGTAAACCCATAATGCATTTAATTGCGATTGTGATGATTTTATAATCCTGACTATGAAGCGCATATCCAAGCACAAATTCCGGCAAGTACCCGTCAGGCGGAATAAGGGGACAAGGAGGAACTCTCAATGATTTTCTAATACTCGGATTGCATAATTTCATTCTTCCAGACATGCAGTCTGGAGAGCGGTTTATTAAAAGCAAAGAATGACATGTTCCATAAAGATCGTACTTTTTAGAACTCTTAAAAATCAAATCGATGTTTTTAAGATTGTCAGTCTCACCAAGTGTCAAGCATCCTCCGTTTCGCTTGCCTCCGAATCTCTCGAGGAATAACAACTTACCCGACGATTTGTTATTGTTGCAAAATTGCAAGTACATGAAATTAGGATGATTGATAATGGAGCACCAAGATTTGCATACGCACCTGGATTTTAATAAGGTTTTAACCGGCAATTTTGAGAGAATAAGAGACAACACTTCGGAGGGTATGTATTCATTTAAAGATATCTTCGCCAATTTGATGTTGCTTCGACTCATTTTTCTACAATTGATTGATGGAATTCTAGGGTTGTTCTGCGAAATAAGCTCCTGCCTTTGGGACTTGAGAATATACTCTTTTTTTTTGGGCTAAAAATAAGATCGTCCACATTTTATAACAATTATACATTTCTTTTTTTTAAAAAAGACCAAGACTGCCCTTTTACCCTCTTTCTTTTTTCTCCCAAAGCAATTAAAAAAGGGTGTTGCTCTTTCATGTACATGATTTACTCAATCATGTACATAAATGACCATTTTACCCTTATTATCTTGACACTCATATCCTTCAATATTCTTCCCATTTCAATTCTCCATTTCAACTTCCTCCTCCATATC
This sequence comes from Silene latifolia, assembly GCF_048544455.1. Classification (NCBI taxonomy): domain Eukaryota; kingdom Viridiplantae; phylum Streptophyta; class Magnoliopsida; order Caryophyllales; family Caryophyllaceae; genus Silene; species Silene latifolia. The sequence continues at coordinate 16,514,469 of NC_133531.1, forward strand.
TCAGCCACCACCAATCAACCACCACTCGACTTGATCGACCGGACAAATCAAGTGGCACAAATTCGCCCATGACAAATCAACTTGGAAAACAGATCTTGGTAATTGTTAGGATTTAGGAATGCGCCTTTCCTCCATCAATTTCCACCTAATTTGTCTCCACTAACTCATCAACTACTTTATTATAATCTAACTTTCACATGTAATTCTTCAATTTTCAATTCAATTTTAACTTCTAATTTTACTATTTCAAATTACAGTTTTGCAAAATTAGACAATTTTGATACTTTGATCATATGCCAGATTGCCAATCGTATTTATTTGTTGAATTTGGAAAATTTCAATCGAAACAATTGATTAATCAATCAACAAGAATAACAAGGATTGAGAATGAAAGAGATGATGTATCATTCTACCAAGGCACCTCTTTTTTATAAACCCTAATTTAATTTACATCTACTTTATTTCATAGATATAAAATTGATGTGTATTTTAATGTCAAAATTATTACTTGATAAATTTAAGAAGATATACAATTGAATAATTTGGTGAGTATTTGATTAATTTTAGAGAGAGAGAGAGAAAAAGAGAGGATTTGTTTTAATTTTTTTGGAAAAGGGGCAAAGAATGGAAAAATTGTTGAAAAAAGTACATAAAAGAGTAAAACTTGTACATGAATGAGCAACTACGTTAAAAGAAACAATACAACATTTTGACAATTGAAATCAATGGCAAACGACTAATCGCGGAATGGACACAGAAAAAAGAAGTGTGCCTGACCTTGAGATATGGATCATCCAAGGCACATTAGCGGCGGGAATTTCGCCCACATCCGATCCCCGATTCTTCTTCACCCCGGTTATGAACAAGGACTCGCTTATAAGTACAAACAAAAAGGATCGATAAGTTAACTAACTTATAATCGAAAAACGTTATAAATACATCCATGGATTAAAAAAGATTAAAACACTAGAAATCAGCGGCAAACAATACGACCAATCTTTTTTATTGGATCTCTCATATGCATTAACGAGATTAAAAAGTAAGAAATACATTATAAAACGTCGACGATACAAGAGCAAGTTACGTCTTTTCTTTTTGTAAAACGTCGGCGATACACCGATAGGTTATAAAACGTTGACGATATTTCACAATTCGGTTGTATTTGTAATAAGTATTTATTTATTAGACTGTTTTCCTCTCACAATCCCCCTCCAAGTTACTTTCTCCCACTTGCTCCTTGTGAGAGGCCACAAGCTTATGACGGAATAATGCCGTCATAAATGAGAATTTGTGTTTCTTGACCTCCGAATATTGACTCGAAACTCGAATGACTCGACCCAGCCCAATTCAAAACAAGATGTGTGGCATACCTGAAATAACCCGTCTTAAATTCACTCAACCGAAACTCGCCTATGTGCCACATCTACGGCCATGATTCATACTCAATTATTAGGATTTACCAAAAAAATGTTTTCATAGGCGTTAGGAGAGATGGTATTGTGGTACTTCAATTAGACCTGTTTATATCTGGGCCGACCTACCCCAGTGGCGAGTCCAGGATTTTAATTTCGGTATAGCAAAATTTATATTCAAGGTAAAGTGTATAGATAATTAGTGTGAAAGTAGTAAATTTTGGTATAGCAAATCACAAAATTCTAACCGAATTTTTCGCCTTTGGTGTAGCGGCTGCGACACCAAAGGCCTTAGTGGCCTCGCCCCTGCCTGACCCATTTTTTTCGGGGTGAAGATCCGAAAATCTCTATGCAAACTTGAAGTGACCCGTAATTTTAGAGTCGAAACCTAACTCGAACGGGTGTTGTGTTGGAGTGATGATTATGTATATCAATTATCAAGTGATGAGCGTAGTTTTGTTTTTTGTTGCAATAAGTGATGAGGGTAGATGCCCATCTTTCCTCTGAAACACAAACGTAGATAGATTCCCATCTTTCCTCTGGAGGAAATGCAAAATCCAAGTAGGTGATTTTTTCCAATCAAGAAAAGAGATGAGTCGATTCATAGCTATCAGGATTATATGGGTTCTTTCCTATCCAGTATGCCGCCCCTTGAAAGATTAAAGCTTTAAATACCCTTATTTTATAATAGCTTCTCGGAAACACATCAAGTGAAGTGAATTACCAAATTGTTTTGTAATCCTTTCTCAGTCTCCATTGTTCATTGTTCGTCATTTCTCAGTCTCCATTGTTCATTGTTCGTCATTAAGCCTATATGCAGCAACACACATATTTCTAACAGGCTCCCAAGTTCATCTATGTCGAATGATCGCAACTGTGTTGTAATCCTTACTGCAATTCGCTAAATACCAATAGGCAATAACACACATAGTGACATAGTTCTAACAGGCTCCTAAGTCCAAAGTTTATCTATGTCGAATGATCGCAATGGTTTTGTAAACCTTACTGCAATTTGCTAAATAACTACGATCAACCAACATATGATGTATTACAAACTCAAGACAACTACTATCAACAGCTACAAGATGGAGGACATTCAAGGCAAAAGGCTAAAAAACCACATGCATTATTCAAAAGTCTATTCGGTTCCATTGATGCATCCAAATTTTACACAAAACAACAAAAGCAGACTGATCTTTTTAGTCTTTTACTGATGTTCCTAGCAATGAACAGAAGGGAATGCTGGAAACTGTCTCATAAGAGTTACTTTACGTTTATAGTTTGATCAATTATACCATTTATACCATATCCTCAGTTCCGTCTCTATTGCACAACACCAAGCTCTCAGAATACTTTACCAGTTCTACATAACGGCTCATAGATTTTCCATGTAACTGCACTTGGCAAGTAGTAATATTATAGGAGTACTCCTTATAAACAAGACGGCCACCATCACTTTCACAATATAATACCCTATCTGTTTTCGATCCCATATAATCGAACAAGTTAAAACCATCACTACTTGAAGGACCTGAAAACCATAGAGTCCACATCCTCTTTCCGCTCTGCTGTTTCAACACCCATATTTTGAAACTAACAGAAGAAATGCAAAAAGTCGCTAGTGATTCCCCAAGAAGAAACAAAGACCTTGAAATAGTTGTTGGAGTGTTGTCTTGAAAAGCAATTTTCCTCTCTTTGCCTTTTATCCCACATTGGTGGGGAACATCAATATTTTGATGTTTATAAGGCTCCCTTCACTTGATGGAGCAAGAGATTGGTCCAAGGAGGCTTTTGTGGTGAGTGTTGGGCCTGTGGGTTTGGGTCCAAACACACACATGCGCGCGCCCGGCCCGGCTCGTGCTCGGGTTTGGGTTTGGGTAGAGCACCTGCGGTGCGGGCCAAAGGCCCTCTTTTACCTTTTTGGTCTTGTGTGATGTGGGCTTGTCCACATTCAGTGTATATAGGAGTATTAGCAGTCAGTCAAATATGTCTGTTAATTGCTGCAATTAAGGGCGTTTATTACGCCTTAATTGTGGTTTGACTGGAGCGTTTTTTTGGCTCCTAACTGCTCTATTTTCGACTATAAATAGAGCAGCTCACCTCCTCAATTGATACATAGAAAATCTCACAATCCCTTTCTCTTCTTCTTCTTCTCTCTGAAAATGTTCTGGGTATAGTTTCTGTTCCGTTCCAAAGTCTTCTTACTTCAGTGGTGCGGTTCGAAGGCTGCAGTGTTAACCTTGGGGAACTACCGGCGAGAGACGATATCCACCGCGGTCGTGCCGTAATAGTTTTCAAGTCAGTGGTTTTTTTACCACGGCGCTGCATATCTCTTACGATAAGTCTTTTTCTGTTTTCATCTTTCCCTATTTTTCCTGTCGGATTTCCATTGTTACGAATTTACATTCCAACAATTTGAAAACTATTATTTTTGTCGTAACAATGGCTGCCGTCTCAAACAAAATCCTGTCTGAGTTGTCGAAATTGGAACCTTTAGACGGTATGAACTACAAAAGATGGTCTCGTAAAGCGCTTATGTATTTTGAACAATTAGAAATCGACTATGTTTTGTTTTTCGACCATCCTTCTTCAGAACATTTGCTAGTGTAGAGACTACCCCACCTTCGTGCATTCTTTGTTAAGTCGAATGAGGAGTCAATTAAGAAACATGATAAGGATAACAAAGCGCTAAGTTCCATCTCCTTACTCATATGTCGAATACCCTCTTTGACTTATTTTCGGTCCATAAATCTGCTAAATCCATATGGGAGTATTAGAGAAAAATATAGGGTGACGATGCGGGTAAGAAAAAATATGTTGTCGGGCAGTGGCTTGGGTTTCAAATGGTAGATGACAAACCAATTATGGAGCAAGTTCATGTTTATGAGAACTTGTGTGCTGATGTCACTAATGAGGGAATGAAACTAGATGAAATTTTCTTGGCTAATGTTTTGCTAGAAAAGTTTCCCCCTTCCTGGAATGAGTATAGGAACCATTTGAAACATAAGAAGAAAGATTTGTCCCTTCAAGAGCTAGTAGGCCGCATGAGGACTGAAGAAGCTAATCGTCTGAAAGATAAGTCAGTCCAATTGTCTCTTACTACTGTCAAAGCCAATCTTGTTGAAACTGGTGGGTCTTCAAAAGAAGATAGGTTCAAGGGTAAGGGAAAGGCTAAAGCTGGTCAGGGTCAATCCAAAGGTCAGAATGTCAAGAAAGCTGGTCAAGGGAAATTCACCAAACCTGCCTCAAAGATCCAGAAACCAAATCTGGTTTGCTATGTTTGTGGGAAAACGGGTCACAAAGCTTATCAGTGTCCTCAAAAGAAAGTTCTTTGAAGCTAATGTTCTTTGAAAAGGATGATATTATTCTTCTTTGTAGTGGTTGAGGCTAACTGGTTGCAAATGCTAGTGATTGGATTCGGATACATGGGCTTCAAGGCATCTTTGTGCTAACAAGGATCTCTTTCTTTGAATTTGAAGATGTTCTTTGATGGTGAATGTGTCTACATGGGTAACTCTTCTTTCTCTTTGTTATCATAAGCAAAGGTAAGATCTTTCTCAAACTAACCTCGGGAAAACTCTTTCTTTAAATAATGTTTTGTATGTTCCTACTTTGCGTCGAAACCTCGTGTCTGGTGCCTTGCTAAACAAAGCTGGTGTGAAACTTGTTTTTGAGGCTGACAAGGTTGTAATGTCGCGCAATGGGGATTTTGTGGGCAAGGGTTATCTCTGTGGGGGTTTATTTGTTTTGAATGTTGATTCTCCTATCATTAATAATAATGCTTCTACTTCTGCTTATATTGCTGAGTCTATTGATGTTTGGCATGGTAGATTAGGTCATGTGAATGTTGATTCGATTAAAAGGCTCAAATCTATGTCGCTTATTCCTTCGTTATCTTCAGAAACTCATGAGAAGTGTCCTAGTTGTGTCGAGGCCAAATTTGCTAAGAAACCTAGTAGACCTGTTACAACTAGACAAACGAGTCTTCTTGAGTTAATTCACACCGACCTAGCTGACTTCAAAAACACCATGAGCAGAGCTGGTAAACATTATTATGTCACTTTTATTGATGATTTTTCTAGATATACCAAAGTATATTTGCTTAGAAATAAAAGTGAAGGCGAGGACTGTTTATAAAGTTCAAAAGCGAGGTAGAAAATCAGCTTGATAGGAAGATTAAAAGGGTCAGGTCCGATCGAGGAGGAGAGTATGGCTCTGGTTATTTAGTAGATTTTTGTGAGAAAAATGGTTTAATACATGAAAAGAGCCCACCATACTTGCCTCAATCGAATGGAGTAGCTGAACGTAAAAATAGAACTTTGAAAGAAATGATGAATGCTATGCTTTTAAGTTCGGCCTTTCGATGATATGTGGGGGAAGCGGTGCTTTCAGCTTGTCATATTCTTAACAGGGTACCTCATAAGAAACTAGACAAGACACCCTATGAGATGTGGAAAGGTTATGCTCCTAACTTAAGTTACCTTAAAGTGTGGGGGTGTTTGGCTAAAGTAGGCTTACCTAGCTTTAGGAGGCCAACCATTGGACCTAAGACTTATGACTGCGTTTTCATTGGTTATGCTCGAAACAGTTCTGCTTATAGGTTCATGTCTTTAAGTGACAGTCTATATACGAGGCTAGAGATTTGAGTTTTTTTAGCGGTATTTCCTTTGAAGAAGGAAACAGTATCACTACCGATGCCCCTGTTGTTTCTTTTGTGTGCTGTTAACCCTATTGACAGTTCTACGCATGCGAGTACTAGTACTTCTGTGGATCATGCAGTTGAACCACGAAGGAGCAAAAGGCCCAGAGTTGAAAAGAGCTACGGGAGTGATTTCATCAGAACTGATGCTATCAGACTTCACTTATCTGAAATCGAAGGTGATATTTGTGCTTTTGATGAGCTTGTTTCTGCTTTTTTAATAAAAGATGATCCAAAAACATATGATGAGGCTATGAGATCTATAGATGTTGTTTTTTGGAAAGAAGCTATTAAAAATGAACTAGATTCTATTGTTTCTAATCAGACTTGGGAGTTAACTGATTTGCCTAAAGGTAGTAAACCCATTAGTAGCAAATGGATCTTTAAAAAGAAAATGAGACCTGATAGAACAATAGAAAGGTTCAAGGCCAGACTTGTGGTGAGGGGGTTTACACAAAAGAAAGATATTGACTATTTTGATACTTACTCACCTGTGACTAAAATTTCCACCATTAGAACTCTTATTGCTTTGGCAGCTATTCATGATCTTGTGGTACATCGAGGATGGATGTAAAAAGCGCTTTTTGAATGGTGACCTAAATGAAGAGATCTATATGTTGCAACCCGAGGGGTTTGTGGTAAAGGGTCAAGAGAGTAAAGTGTGTAAACTGAGAAAATCACTATATGGTCTTAAACAAGCACCTAAACAGTGGTATGAGAAATTTCACAACACTTTGAGTGATGATGGCTATATAACTAACAATTCTGATTCATGTGTTTATTCTAAAATGTTTGGATCAGATTGTGTGATCATATGCTTATATGTTGATGACATGTTAATTCTTGGTAGTAATTTATTTGTTGTAAATAAAACCAAACAATTTTTGTCATCGCGTTTTGAGATGAAAGACTTAGGAGAAGCTGATGTTATCCTTGGAGTTAGAGTTATGAAAACCCCAAGTGGTATATCCCTTAGTCAATCACATTATGTTGAAAAAGTGTTGAAGAAATTTAATAGTTTTGATGTTACACCTGCTAGAACTCCTTATGATGCTAGTATATCTCTGTGTAAGAACTTGGGTGATAGTGTCTCACAAGAAGAATATGCTAAAATTATAGGAAGTGTGATGTTCCTCATGAACTGTACTCGACCAGACATTGCTTATGCTGTTAGTAGGCTGAGTCGATATACACATAACCCCAGTGCCGAGCATTGGAATGCACTTCGTCGTTTACTTAAATACCTAAAAGGAACAATTGATTTGTGTTTGCATTATGGTAAATTTCCTGCTGTTTTAGAAGGATATTGTGATGCAAATTGGGTTGCAGGTAATGATAAAATACATTCCACTAGTGGTTATGTGTTCACCTTATCGTGGAAGTCTGCAAAACAGACTTGTATAGCTAGCTCCACCATGGAATCTGAGTTCATTGCTCTTGAGTTGGCAGGTCAAGAAGCAGATTGGTTGAGGAACTTACTAGCAGACGTGCCTTTGTGGGGGGGGACAGGTTGCACCAGTCTCCCTTCTCTATGATTAAAAAGCAGCTATCAGTGTTGCTAAGAATAATGTCTACAATGGTAAGAAACGACATATTCGGATCAGGCACGGTGTGGTAAAACAACTCCTGAAAAATGGGGTGATTGCTTTGGACTATGTGAAGTCCGAACGTAATCTTGCTGATCCCCTTACTAAGAGGTTAACAAGGAGAGTAGTCCTTGATATGTCGAGGGGAATGGGGCTTAAGTCCTTAAATCAAGTTTGAGTATGATACTTGATGGACTTTATAGCTCATTCCTATGGCATTTGATATCCATAGCCAATTCTGGTGGTGCTTTTGAGACGCACTTGATGGATTGTGTTTCTATAGAGGTTGGACTTTGTCCTTAATAGCTCTTATGAGAAGTGCTAATGAGAAGCACTTGAGCTACCTATGGGGTGTGATGGTTCAGCCACCATCTATGTGAGAAATATGAAATTTCTTGCTAGAGCACTCACCTAAACCAGGGTAAACGCATGGCTTTAAAAGCGTTGCACTTTGAAATTTGCGGAACGAACAGTCTTTGAAGGTATGATATGTGTTGTGGGGGTCTCAACCGAAGTCCAAACAAGGAATTCAAATCGAAAGATATTCACTTGTTAATAGTAAGTTGTTGCCTCATTTCACTAAAACGTCAATTCAAGTCGAAAGACATTGAACGTTTAAGTATCCAATCCTTCCTTACCCAGAATTTTTTCTTAGTTCTTTTCTTCGCCATCAGTGGGGGATTGTTGGAGTGTTGTCTTGAAAAGCAACTTTCCTCTCTTTGCCTTTTATCCCACATTGGTGGGGAACATCAATATTTTGATGTTTATAAGGCTCCCTTCACTTGATGGAGCAAGAGATTGGTCCAAGGAGGCTTTTGTGGTGAGTGTTGGGCCTGTGGGTTTGGGTCCAAACACACACACGCGCGCGCCCTCATGGCCCGGCCCGGCTCGGGCTCGGGTTTGGGTAGAGCACCTGCGGTGCGGGCCAAAGGCCCTCTTTTACCTTTTTGGTCTTGTGTGATGTGGGCTTGTCCACATTCAGTGTATATAGGAGTATTAGCAGTCAGTCAAATCTGTCTGTTAATTACTGCAATTAAGGGCGTTTATTACGCCTTAATTGTGGTTTGACTGGAGCGTTTTTTTGGCTCCTAACTGCTCTATTTTCGACTATAAATAGAGCAGCTCACCTCCTCAATTGATACACAGAAAATCTCACAATCCCTTTCTCTTCTTCTTCTTCTCTCTGAAAATGTTAAGGTATAGTTTCATTCCGTTCCAAAGTCTTCTTACTTCGGTGGTGCGGTTCGAAGGCTGCAGTGTTAACCTTGGGGAACTACCGGCGAGAGACGATATCCACCGCGGTCGTGCCGTAATAGTTTTCAAGTCAGTGGTTTTTTTACCACGGCGCTGCATATCTCTTACGATAAGTCTTTTTCTGTTTTCATCTTTCCCTATTTTTCCTGTCGGATTTCCATTGTTACGAATTTACATTCCAACAATAGTATCTACTTCATCCAACGCATGTGGCAGTTCCAAAAAGGTGAAACTTTCCGTATCAAAATCCAGGGAAACAAGATGAGTTGGTTTATCATCTTGATTACTAGTATCTTAGCGCAAACAATCAATGTTGTTGAGGCCATTATCCCTAGCAGCCCATTGCTGATCACTAAGTGTATAAACCATAACACGCTTCTTTGGAATCTCTACACCCAAGTTGCTTTCAAATGAGATTGCAATGACTTTATGTTGGAGTATAATCCACTTGTGAGTCCCACATCGGTGAAAAAGAGAGAGATTGTCTATATCTTATAAGGCCTAGGGTGTTTCTCCCATTGCCAATTGGTTTTGGGAGATAAGAGCATTCTTGGGCTTGTGAGTTAGACTTCTCTCCTCCACCGCGGGTAAGGCCAGACCCATCTCGTGTTTATTATGGTATCAGAGCCCAAGGCAAAAAAAAAGACCTGGGTCTCGTGTTTAAAACTGAGCCTTTATGTGCACCGACCCGCCGTGAGGATGTCCAGTCCCTCCGGTTTCAGCATGAGGAAGTCCAGTCCCTCGGGTCGAGTGAGCACTTTGTGACTTTGTGAGGATGTCCAGTCCCTCGGACCGATCTTTAAGTGGGCTCACAAGTGAGGGGGTGTGTTGGAGTATAATCCACTTGTGAGTCCCACATCGGTGAAAAAGAGAGAGATTGTCTATCTTATAAGGCCTAGGGGTGTTTCTCTCATTGCCAATTGGTTTTGGGAGATAAGAGCATTCTTGGGCTTGTGAGTTAGACTTCTCTCCTCCACCGCGGGTAAGGCCAGACCCATCTCGTGTTTATTATGGTATCAGAGCCCATGGTTAACGACCTGGGTTTCATGGGCCAAAGTTTGCAGTCGGACGAGCAAAATTGCTCAGTTGAATTTGTCCGATCTGAGTTAATACTGGGCCATGTTTGCAGCTGGACGAGCAAAGTTGCTCAGTTGAATGAATTTGTCCAGTCTGTGTAAAAAGTGGGCCTCACATGTGCGGGGGAGTGTGAAGAAACCCAAAGTTCCCACATGTGAGAGTTGTCCCACATTGATAAAAGAGGAGAAGAATTACCACTTTATAAGGCAAGGGGCTACTCCCTCTATTGCCAATTGGTTTTAGAGTGGAACCCTCTTGGGCCTGCGTTGTGGACTCTTTCTCCTCCGTTTGGGTGCGGCCCAGGCCCGTTGTTGAATTTAACATGGTATCAGAGCCCGAGGCAAAAAAAAAAAAGACCTGGGTCTCGTGTTTAAAACTGAGCCTTTATGTGCACCGACCCGCCGTGAGGATGTCCAGTCCCACTGGTTTCAGCATGAGGAAGTCCAGTCCCTCGGGTCGAGTGAGCACTGTGACGGCTGTGAGGATGTCCAGTCCCTCCAGACCGATCTTTAAGTGGGCTCACAAGTGAGGGGGTGTGTTGGAGTATAAATCCACTTGTGAGTCCCACATCGGTGAAAAAGAGAGAGATTGTCTATCTTATAAGGCCTAGGGGTGTTTCTCCCATTGCCAATTGGTTTTAGAGTGGAACCCTCTTGAGCCTGTGTTGTGGACTCTTTCTCCTCCGTTTGGGTGCGGCCCAGGCCTGTTGTTGAATTTAACATGGTATCAGAGCCCATGGCTAAAGACCTGGGTATGATGATTAATTGGGCCATTGTTTGCCAGCTGGAGCCGAGGCTTTGTGTACCTCTTATTTGGCCCAGTCTGAGCTTGTTTGCCGTCGGAGAAAATTCCATCAGTTGATGGCTCCGGTCTGATTTAAATGGGCCTCACATGTGTGGGGGGAGTGTGAAGAATCCCATATTAACCCACATGTGAGTGTCCCACATTGAAGGAGAAAGAGAGATTGTACCACTTTATAACCAAGGGGGTTACTCCTCCTATTGCCAATTGGTTTTAGGATGGAACCTCCCTTGTGTTGTTGAGTGGTCCGTCTCTCCTCCATTCGGGTAAGGCCCAGGCCCATTTGCATGATTTAACATGGGACTCACAAGTGGATTATACTCCAACACTTTATAATCCGCAGTATTAGCCGCAAATCCAAGTACAAAGGTATAATAATGGTAGCCGTAACAGGAAAGAAGGGGACAAAGGGGAAGTCGCAACGATTTTCTAATACTCGGGTTACATAATCTAAACCAACCATAGAATAAAGCTTTAGAAGGGGACACAAAAAGCAGAGAATGGCATGTTCCATGAAGATAATATCTTTCATTGCTTTTGAAAATCTGACCAATTTTTTGGAGCTTGTCAGACTTACGAAGTGGCAACAAACATCCACTATATCCACGTAATCTCAAACACTCTAGATCTAATAATTTAATCAAATTAGAGTTGTTATTCTTACAAAATTGACGGTGCATTGAAACAAAATCAGGGTTATCGATTATAGAGCACCATATTTTGCATACGCACTAGAATTTCAATAGGCTTTTGGCCGGCAAATTTGCGAGAATTTGGGTCAATACTTCTGGGGGTATGTATTTATTTGAAGATGCTTTACCCATCTTCATCTTCTTGCGATTCATTTTCTGCAATTGATTGATGGTGGAGCAAAGAGGGATTTTTCAGATGAAACCCTAGGTTTTTAGGTAATTCGGGGAAGTAGCAAATAAACCCCATACGTTTACTACTATGTGCAAATCACCCCCATAACTTTCAATACGTGCAAATTAACCCCATAACTTTATGTTTTGGTGCAATTCAATACTATTACTAAACTTTTGTAATTTAAAACATAAAAATTGAATTAACATGATTAATTAATATTAAATTTTCACATATAATATTACTAATTTGTGAAAATCCAAATTTACCCTTTTCTTATCACCACAACACCCCCTCTTCTCCTGCCGACCACCTAAAAACCTAAGTTTAGCTCAAAATCACCTTCAACCACCAAGCAAGTTTTCACATATACTCTATGTCCGATCGCCTCACCACTACGACACTATCCCATTCTCGTCAAAACCGACCCCAACCACACAAAACACCACCCCTCACCCTTGAATCAACTTAATCTAACCGCGAATCTCCCCCTGTCAGCGAATAATGTCGACGGTGTCGGATGACATGTGTGTTAGGTCGGCGTAGTGCGGGTTAGGGTGGTGCGCCAGTGAACTGTTTAGTAGATTGTAGAGGGTGCCGTCATATTTGGTGCTGGAGTTTCATGAGGTGGTGCCATGGTGGTATTGTGGTAAAGGGTCAAGTCTCAAGTGGGAGGAGGTCACGAGGTAATGGAGCTGTGGAGCAAACGGAGTGTATGAGAAGAATATGAATTTGGGTTTTTAACAGTGAACAAAGTGTTGTAGGGTAGGGGTAGATTGGTCCCTTGCCCAAATTTCTTTTAAAAATGAGGAAATTAATTGGGGAATAAATAAGAGAAGGGATAAAATATTGAATATCAACTAAATTAATTAAATGAAGAGTAATTTGCACCAAATGCTAAACACACGGGGTTAATTTGCACGTGTTGAAAGTTGTGGGGGTGATTTGCACATATGACTAAACGTATGGGGCTTATTTGCCACTTCCCCGTTTATTAATTGGGTAAAGTTAGATGTTTGGGGTAAACTGATAGATGCGTTGGATGAATAGATCGTGCAATAAGGTCAGGTCGGGTCGGGTCGGATCGGGTCGGGTCAATTATTGTTATTTGTAGATGGTGGAATATAGTGGTTAAAACTTTATATAATTCCAAAAAAGTTTCAAGCCTCCTTAAGAGCGATCCTATGGAAATTTTGACCTCAATCCATGCCTTCTAAACCAGAGCTTGTTACCCTTGGGTAGATTACCTGATATACGTGTTTTACAGGTTAACACGTATGTACGAGGGTTTACCTAGTGCGCACCCAAGGTAGCGGTTGCGGGTTTCCTAGTCACCAAAAAAAATATCAGTTTGTAGGTAACAATAAACATTTGGGTCTGATTTTAACTATCAGCTGTTGTGGCACGATTACTGCCAGTACCAATATGTGTGGAGAATTCAATTCATGAAATTCGCCACCTTTTCGTCATTTACCCCTTTTGGTCTGTTAGTTTAGCTACTGGGTAATATGTTATGTATTTGTACTACTTTCTGATTTTAATATAATCGGTTTATTGTTTACAAAAAAGATAAACATTTGGGTCGGGTTATACTGGATCAGGTCTTAATTTTAGGTGTCGGGCGGGATTGGATCGGTTATTCGGATCGGGTCAATTTTACCCGGTCTAAGTATGTATGTCTTAAAATTAAACGTGTTAAATATCACCGCGTTTGAATAAATAGAACAACTTTTTTGATAGTCTCTAATATTATGTTCTTGTCCATGTATTACAGTTAACTAATTTTAATTTAAAGGGGAATTTGTCAACATAATAGAGAGATGAAATTAAATAGCTTAAATGAAGTTAGTTAGATTCATAGACATGTCGGATAGGTCGGGCGGGTCAGGTTTCAGGTCAAGTTATGTAGGGCGGGTCTTACGGGTTACACCTTGGCTTAGGCTCAAAAAAGGGGTAAAAAAATAGTTACTAACACTTTTTTTTTACATATTTTAAATGTAATTAAAAGACAAATATTTATTTAATCAAATTCAATACTTACCTAAATGATATTAAAAAAATTATAGAAATTAAGTTATTTTAATAACTATTTTATTGTTAAAGGTTATAAGAATCATACTAGCTATATAAATTTGTTTTAGGATTTGGGTCAAACTTGTTAGGGGGTAGGGTTTGATATTTTCGCGTCTTAACCCTGAAAAAAATGGGTCGGTTGGATCGAGTTACAGATCAGATCAAAATTTGTCAGTCTACATTTTATAGATATAAAAAAATTCAACAATATTTTTTTGGAAGAATGCAATGAAAAATTAGAAGAATAAATCACCTTAACAATATACTCCATATTTCATAAAAGAATTAGGTTTGTGACCCGTGAAATTCACGGGTTTATCTGTTTTAGCTTTATTATTTTATCGTATTGTTAAGATTTGTCCGAGCAATTAGTTGATCCATTAAAAATGATATAGTCTTAAAATACATAAAAGTTAGTTAGCTAATGCCTTATTTATTTAACTACTTTGGTTTATTTTCAAAGTTATATGTTGTACTTTAGTTATTATTTTGATTAATATACTAATAGCATGTGGTTTTTTTTAAAAAAAAAATATTTTCAATGAGTCCAGTAATTTATGACACCCATGTGGAAACATATTCAACAAATTCATGAGTAACCCAACCAATTGATCAACATCCTAGCAACATGCCCTAATCAAATAGATATTGTAAATTAAATAAGATGTTAAAATTGGTTCAGATGATGTTTATGTTACTAAAATAATTGTTGAAACTACACATACTATACTAGGCCGTCACATCTCATCTTTTAATTATTTTGCTTTCTCTCTTATAAACAATCAATCTATATATATAAAAGAGGCTTTTTTCAAAGCACGTGGTAGTCTCCAAGTTTTTTAAACTACCTATTTAAATACTTTTTAATCTTGATAATATTTGAATGTAAAGATAATTATACAACAAAGTTAAGATAAGTTAAATTGATTTACAAAATAGAGTTTAACTGTATAATTTATTTATGAAGATAGAGTTTCACTGTCGAAGCAGAATGTTTATTGAAATTATAGTACATCTAGAACTCTTATACAACATTAGAGTATACAAACACATGCAAAAATAAAACGCAGCCAAATATGTGTATTACTATTTGGACTATAAAATTTCTACCCTTCCCCTTTATAATTTACGTTGCTCATTTGCTTTAATTAAGTCAACTCTCTTGCCTAATTGCATCTTGGCTTTGATAATATTGAGTTTACATAACCTATATGTGTGTATTATTACATGTTTTTGTATCCCTTTAATTATGATATTCTTATAAGATTGATGTACTATATTTATGGTTGTGCAGGAACTAGATTGAATGCTTAAGAGGATTAATCAAATACTTATTCAAGGTAATTAAGGTAAATTCACGCACGACCTTGGATATTTATATGATCAGAGTCTTTAGCCAAATCCGTTACAAAAATATGATTATTTTCGATTATATTCGTATTATATGATTGGATTTTGGTCTACTTTACTTATGTATCTACGAGACACGTTTGTTAAACAAAGTATATAGAAATTGTTCGGTGTATTGGGTGCTCCACCATCAACGACCAATAAAGTCCTTGAAAAATTCGGATACAGTGTGACATAGTATATATTATGAAATTCATGAACAAGCTTAGAAATAAAATTGCGGATTTAGGGGAAAAATGATCTTATCTTCAATATTTTAATGAAAAGATGAATTCGTAAATAAAAGAACCCATATTTGTTGGGATTACTTTTAAAGATATACCATATGTGATATTCTGTCTCAAAGAAAGTCAATGTGTTGCCAATTTGCCGTGGATTTTAATTATCTTCGCCTCTTAAAAACATGTAGATGAGTAGATGACATTCAATAAAAAAAAAAGATAAATACTTTCAATATTATAGTGTCATTTAATAAGAGAGTGGAACAAATATTAAGAGGAGAAATCGGGCAAGTAATAATGATAGGGTCACATTACTCGCATAGTAAAATAATGTGTATGAGTAAAAATACCCCCAAATAAGATTTACTAAAAAAATCGATCTAAATATATTAACATAATAATTATGATGCTAATATGTTAAGGTGATATGTAAGACTATCGAATGAAATCAAAACCGGGTTACAAAATTTCATTGGTTACTTATTAGCTTATAAGCTAACAAATCTAAATAAAAAAGGGACTCCTCTTATTCAAATGCGACAACGTATGGAGGTTTAAATATGAGGGTCTCTTAAAGTCCCAGGTTATTCGGGGTAATATCGGGTAAGGTATATATGAGAGCTAAATAATAATAATATGCATGTATATTTATCTTTTTTCTTATTTGAACCGATTAGTTTCGGTCATGAATAAATTCGTATCAGATTCGGTTTTTAATAATGAGTTTGAATATAAATTTTTAAATAATAGACCGGATATAGATTTTAGGGTTATTTAATGGGAATACTCTGAACTATGTGGATGCTGCTTAAAATACTCCGAACTCTATTTTAACTACGAATAAAACCAACTTTTACGCCCCTTCACTTTAAACAGAACACAAATTCTCATTGAAGACATGACATATCCGTCACAAGCTTGTGACGGATACCACTTTATCTCACAATGTACCCACTTTTTCTCTCTCTGCAACACTATTCATGTGGTCCCCTTTCTCCACTAACCCATTTTGTTACCATTTTATCTCACAAAATATCCGCCACAAATGGTAACCCGTCACAAGAGAGACCAATTGTAAACAGAATAGGTGTTTTATTGACTTGTTGTAGGAGGTTATTTGTATGTAGTTTGGGCCCACTTTTACCTCTTTAAACGTCTTCATCTTCCTGCTTAAGGTTTTCTGTAATATTTTTTTTTCTCTCTCTCTCCCATTTTAATGGTTCATTATCTCTCCTACCTTTTTAATTTTTTTTCTCCATCCTTCTTCAAATGAAAAACTCATCTTCATCTTTATCAAATTCATGTGATTCTAAAATTACAAGTGGTACTACTCAATAATCTTACTCTATCATGAGCAAATTCAGATTGCACGGAGTATATAACAGGGGAAAATCGATCATATTGTATACAATTTACACTTTTACATGACATTTTCCTTTCTTTCCCATGGCTAGCATATATGTTCAGATGGGTTTGCATCATCATCAACATCCTACTTTTGACAATATGGCGTAAGATGAAGTGTATAAATTGGATTAATATATTGACATACTTTTGATTCTCACTTGATTACCCAAATTATTGAAACATATTAGCTATGTTAATTTCTTTTAGATTGAAATTGATCTCTAATTCAAAAAGTTATCAGCTTTTCTTTGATTATTGGGTTAATTTCTTTTAGATTATATGCGGTGTTCCTTTAAAATTCAAAGGGATTATAAAACTCTTTACAATCTTAAGCATTTGCTTAAAATTTGAAGGGAATTTGTAATTTAGGAAAGTTGGCATATTTACCATCTTATATGCTAGTATTTTCTTTCTTCCTTCTAGTTCTGGGCATCTAACACCAAATTAGACACCAATTTTTTTGTTAGAAGAGAGCACATATCTCTGGCCATTTTGTTTTCATCTTGCATAACTGGATTCTAGACACAAAATCTGGATATTTCCATCTTTTAGCTGGGCTTCAATTCATTGGTGTTGTTTGATCATTAATGCCAAAGGGAGAAACTTTTCTGAAAATGGGTGTATTGAACCAGAAGGTATGCAATTTGGAGAAGATGAGATTAGGGGAAGATCAATGGGACATGTTCGTAAGGATCATCAATAGTTCTTTGGTGTGTTGGAGAAAAAAGAGAGAGAGCGCATTAATGATGTTAATGGAATGTAAATGACAATTAGAAAAGAAAAAGAGGGGTCAAACACATTTTTACTGGTTTAGCAGGTAGCCGGTCCATCTATTCTAATATAAGGGAGAAGTCTAAAAGTTGGTTTTATTGATAGTTAAAATAGAGTTAAGAGTATTTTGAGCAGTAATCCAATAGTTTAGAGTATTATCATTAAATAACCCTAGATTTTAAACAAGTGGGTTTGGATGGTATTATGTGGATGCTCTCAGACCTATCTCACACAAATCACAAAGGAATAGATTAAGAACTTAAATTAACTTAAACTATTCCTTCTATTCCAATCATTTGTTTGTCTTTAATTAAAAGGGATATTTCATGGGAATAATCCAACCTAAACCCCCCCTTCTCATATTAATCCATCTTAGTCTTTAACTGGGAATAATCTTATCTATTGCATCATTTAACTTGTATTGAACCCATGGAAGGGAAACCTAAAGAACCGGTTTCCTTGACTATTTGACCCTAATTAGTCACCCTTACACTCCTCCCACGTCTCCAACAGACTGTCCTCTAACCACCACCCTACTGCAATCGTCCCACCCAACCCCATGCCAACCACCACCCACCACCCACAACTGAACCCACACATACCACCATTTGTAAATTCATTTCCCTCTTTTCTTCTTCATCTTCAAAACCCCTTTTCAAAACAAGAAATTAAACAAACCCAGATTTTGAAGGTAATGTGAAGGGATTATCAAACAAGATATTTTCATCTAAACTACCATAAATTAGGACTACATAATGGCAAACGAATCAGGAAAAGCAGCCAATTGTTAAACTTTGATTGTGCCATGTACAAGCTTCATTTGAGCAAACACAGACTTTGACAAGAAACCCAAACTTTGATTGTGCCAGGTACTTTGATTGTGCAAATCTTCATTTGAATCCAAAACAAGAAAATAACATTCATTTTCAATTTCATTTGAATCCAAAACAAGCCTCTTATTGCAGGTTTACAGATCTCGGCTTTACTGGAGTCACATCTATTTTTTAATTTCATCTCTGTTCTTCTTGTTCTTTTACTTAAAACCCTTTTCTCCATTTTTATATCAATCTCATTTAATTTTCTGGATTTTGACTGGTGGTTGGCTGGGTAAGGTTGAGGGTGCTGGCCGGAGTAGTGGTGGGTGATGGTAAGGGTTGTTAATGGAGGATGAAGAAAAAGGCTTAAACAAAAAAAATGGGATCATCGATTAGTTTACTGGATTTTTGATGAATTTGGGGTTGAATGTTCATCTTTTTCTTTATTTTTTTCTTGAGATCTGGGAGAAGAAAAAATAAAAATAAAAATTGGAGAGAGAATGAAGAATTGAAGGAGGAAGAAGAAATGAGGAAGAAACCGGAAAAATAGAAAGGTGGGGGATCAACATGTGACCTGTTGGAAAACCGGTTATAACAGGTTAAATAAGGGCTGGGTTCAGTACAAGTTAAATGATGCAATAGGTAAGATTATTCTCGGTTAAACGCTAGGATGGATTAATATGAGAAGAGGGAGCTTAGGTTGGATTATTCACATGAAATATCCCTAATTAAAATACCATTCATCAATTATATATCATAGTATGAAATATATTGAATGAAATCATTTTGTTGTTGTTGTTGAACTTTAGTATTGATCTTACAATTAACCGTGTTTGATTTTATAATAGCAAAAAAATTGACCGTTCAAGTTAAAGACTTTGTGACACTATGATTAATATGATTTGCTGTATAGGAGTACTAGAATGAAATCTATAAAATGAATGTTCATAAAGTCGATAACAAGAATTTGGTGTCCGTAGCGGAAAAATATCTATTTGAACATTTGGTGTTAGAATGTTCGGGAGCCAACTTTATGTTCACTCATGCTTATGATAGCAATTGAGACCGAAATCGATCCAACGCCGAATAGACCCGAAAAAAAAATTCATCCAAACCCAACTTTTAAAATTCATATTCGTCCCACTATTATAAAAAGGCATACCCAAATTCCCTATTAAAAAAAGTGATCGAGACAATGTTATGTAACCAACTTTTCTTATTTTGTAATAATCATATTCATAAACACTCTTATCTTGTGTAATTTGTGTCAACAAAACAATGTACGATGAGTATTTTCGTAGTTCTTTACAACTTACTATTTGAAACACATTATTTAATTACCGTGCATCGCACGGGCATGAAATCTAGTTTATATTGAAACGCCTGTGAGATGAGAGTTATTTTAACTTGGCTTGAATAAGAACGTGTCAATAGCTATTGAAACTTTACATTATTGATCTTACAATTATAATTATTCGGCTTCAAAACCCTCAGCAACATGGGTCCATAAACATGAACAAAATTAATTATTAATAAGTATTTTAATGTAGTTTTTTTTAATAATTTAAAGTAGTTGTCATGTGGCAACAAATTAAATGTTTAAGGTTGCCTTTTAAGTAGATTGTATAGATAGATTATGTACTAAATTTTCTATGCAAAAGTTTGAACGTCCCTTTGTTATCTAGGTAAATGAGTTAGTGAAGGCAAAAAGACAAATTAATGCATTATGCTGAAGTTTTTTTTTTTTTTTTTTTGAGAATGATAAATCTCTCAATATGAGTAGCTTAAAACATATAGGATTAGAGTACTTTTTATCTTCCCAATATTTTAATTCTCATAAATCATATTTTTTTTTTATAGTAGCATAATTATGAAGTTTAATAAATGCTAGTTATAATATATCATTTATATCAATTTGTCAAAAAATCTAAATTTTAATTTTTTGCAAAAATGATAAATTGAGTTAAATAGTAGTTTACTACAAATCTCATAGCAATCTCATTATGTGTTATAAGACATATACATTAGATAATATGACACGTGCGCATATATATTACATCATAATATACATTTAACCATTATCCATGTCAATAGGATTTACTTTGTCCAACTTGTTAATAAGATTGAGATCCTCGCAACTCAAATTTCACACTAGGAGAGCTATTTTTCGAAGGGAAAATGATGAATAAAAAAACAACACAGACGAAAATAAAAATTACATTTGAAAGTTTCTGAAATACTAAATGTTTTTATGAAACTAAAAACAATTACTCATTTACATTCATGTTGTCAATCTTATAGTTAGTTTATAATATTGTATTAAATGGAATGGAGGGAATATTTGTTTAAAAATTTCTAGTATTTTTTTTTCAATACATTCATAATCCTTTTCATTCATCCACCAAAGGGTAGAAAAAAATAAAATAATACAAGAGAACAATTCTAGTATTTTCCTTCTTCATATAGTTTTCTTTCTCCAATGAACCAACCCTACAAAAAAAATCCATTGAGGGATTAATAACAAACAAAATGGTGGAATTTGATTTATGTAATATTAACCTTATCGTTATTAATTTAAGTTTTAATTTAAACAACTAGTTGTGTGACCCGTGAAATTCACGGGTTCGGTTTAAGGATCGTTCATGCATTTTCCTCTTTAGTTTTTTGATGATTTTTCCATTTTTCATTCGTGGTCTATCTCTATAATTATTTTAGCCGTTCATATTTTAGGTATGTTTTACTAAGCTAGAAAATAAGTCATTTCTATGAATCGATAACAAAAATAAAGTTGACACATGAGACCCTCCACGATTCATACTAATATACTCATATTTTATAAAAGTAAAAGATTGGGCTTTTAAAGAGGATGATGTATTTGAATTTATGTCAAATTAATGAAAGAATTAAAAGTTAGAAAAGATGCATTTGTGTAGGGTTCTAACTATTGTAATATTATGATAGGGAAATTGAGGGGTCATTTGGTTCATTACTTAGGAATGGAATGGATTGGAATGAGAAACCATAAGAGTATGGGGTTCCAATTCCATACCTTCTAAAACATGTTTGGTTCATTAGAAAAATAAACATGAAAGAATGAAGTTTAAATCCATGGGGAGGAGGTGGGTATGGTATTCCAAGGGGTTTGGGTGGAATGAGAATCCATCAGGATTCTAACTCTATTCCAAAATACCCTAACCAAACACTAGAAAGTCTAGAATGACTAGAATCCATTCCATTCGAAAGGATGGGGTGTGGTTTATTCAATAGGAGATAACCTATTGTGAAAGTGTAAGAGTTAAGCTCTAACTTTTCATTAATTTGTTGGCGTAATTTTTTTTTACTATTTTTTGTAGTAGCTTGATATTCAGTTATTTACGATTTTACGTCATTCTTTAGTATTGTTTTTTTTATTATAACCTATTATTATTTTATTCAAATTCTCATTACTTTTGTAACCAAATGATATCATTTTTGTTCAACGTTAAATTTGATATTTTTGTTAGTCAACTTTATTAAAATGATGATACTCGGTATTAATTAAAAAAATAATAAGTAGTATTAAACATAGTTTATATACCTTTTTTTTAATTTGGAAATAATGATGATATTTAAGACTTAAAATATTCTTCACTCATTTTCTCTTAACTATTGTAACGTTTAATCAAATGAAAATAATTTAAATAAGGTGGTAAATAGATAAAACATCCATTCCCACATTAAAAATTAAAAGTAAAAAAGATATTCTACTCATTAGTATTATGTTGTTTTGGGATAAAATGTAAGTAATTACACTAATAGAATTAATATAAACAGATTATCGCAAATCGATATATACAATGTACTTCTGCCATCTTATCATCAAAGCAACAATAAGATAAAAAAATCAAATGTATCATATCTCATCTCATTAGTATTCAAATCATAAGAAAAATATAGATTTACCGATCTAACCAACTTAATTAAATATATAGAAAATACTATATTTACACCAACTTGCCCTAGTCATATTTGTAATTTGTTGTTAATATCAATCTTAATACATTTATTACACATTAACAATGATGAATATATTAAAAACATCCGCAAAACAATCTATCACTATTGAAAAAAGATTAAAAAAACTAAAGTTACAATTTAGTCAAGTTATATTACCACGAAAACGCGGGTTATTTAGTAACAGCCTTTTTCCGTCAGTAATTCACTGATGATTTCCTTCACCAAAGTTTGACCACCATTCGCTGACGATTATATTCAATCGTCGACGATCTCAAGTATCTTTATAGACATTCGACAATGCCTAAAGCAAATTATATAATACAAATGCTCGTCGAATTCTCCACTTTTCTTGTACTTCTCTCTTATCTCTTCATTTATTGTCCATTTGATTTTTCCACGTCACAAAGTAAAGATATGAGAATTGTTGAAAAATAAATCAAATAAAATAATTAGGTGAAAATAAACAAACTTTTCCATTAATTTGTTTTTGCTAGGAATGTGCTAGAATTTTTATCAGTTTATTTTCTTTTATAGGTGAAATATTTTCATAACGGTAGAATATAGAAAGATTAGCACTAAATTATGATTATTAAGTGAAATAATGTGTGATAAATGAAAGTGTTTAAATAAGATGAGTAATTAGTCTATTGATCATTAATTTGCCTTTTCATTTTCTATTTTTACTTTATTTTTTAAATAAAAAATAAAAAATTAATCAAACATGTAAATGTAACTCGTCACGTGTTATTCTAGTAACTACTCAATCTAGGCTTTTTATGTTATTTTTCATTAATTTGTTTTTGCTAGGAATATGCTAGAATATTATCAATTTATTTTCTTTTATAGGTGAAATTTTTTCATAACGGTAAAATATAAAAAGATTATCACTAAATAACGATTATTAAGTGGAATAATGCATGGTAAATGAAAGTGTTTAAATAAGATGTATAATAATTAGTCTATTGATTACTACTTTGCCTTTTCATTTTCTATTTTTATTTTTTTTAAAATAAAAAATAAAAAATTGATCTAACATGTAAATGTTGCGCACCATGTGACATTCTACTAACTACTCAATCTAGGCTTTTTATGTTATTATATAGATATCTTGAAATTATTAGCTTATAGTTAATGCGTATTTTTTTATTGTAGTTTTTTTGAGTTAATTAAGTTTAAAGCTAATGGAATATGGATGGATTTTTAAAGAAAATAAGTAAATTAAATTAATGCAATATAATAATAATTGATAATCTATGTCATTTCGTTTGCCAAGTCACATTGTTATTGTGTACGTGGCTTTTTTTCATCTCATGTGACATTGTCTACGTGGCATTTTTAGGCTACGCTTTTAATAATATTTTATAGATGAAAGAACAATAGGTCTTGGTATAGACGGGTGGGGCGAACAGACGGGTAAAGACCTCTAATAAAATGGGTAGGGGGACAAGGTGGGGCACCCCCCATGTGCTTCCCACTTTATGGCAAATGGGTATTTTGTGAGGGGAAGTGGTATCCGTCTATACGTATAGACGGATAGTGTCCGTCTATAATGAGAATTTGTGATGAAAGAAAGAGGGCATTGAATCATAACGATGTAAGTATATTTACCTTTAAATAACACAACTCCACAAATCTTGATAGCCGTAAATAAGAGCAAAGCAACATATATGTGAAGTCTAAATGTGTGATGAGTAATTCATAGAGTAGTAAATTAATAATTACTCCCTTTTAGATACCATTTTTCTAAAAAAAACTTCCTTTTATAAACTTTTTAATAAATTACTCTCCTCAAATGTTCTCAGTTCAAAAATTGCACCCATTTACACTTTCAGGTGAAAAAACTGTTTTTATGACCGTTTTGCCCCTGTCTATTTCATATCTTCTTCACCATCCGTCAACACCCCCATCTCCATCCTGTGAACTCCGAATCGGATCCGAGTCAGCCATTCATTGCCAATAACTCGGCTATCCGTCATCTAAACCACCAATCGCAGCAATGCAGGTGAAAACACCATAGCCACGACGCACGACGATGTTGTAAAATGCATAACAAAGCTGTGATTGAGGCACAAAACCCACCCCATGTGTTTACCACCAGCATTCTTATCCCAAGATCCAAGCATTGATTTCATAACCATCAAGGCAACGGAATCGAGATCTGTGAATGACGCTCCGCTAAAGGCAATAGCAAATCAACTAACAGATATTGCGAAGTGTAGTGTTTCAGTGTTTACTTAACCATGTTATCAAACATTCTACAATTTAAAAGAAATTTCGTTTTTACACACTGTACCCATCTCTCTCCCCGCCCCCCACCACCCACTTCAATTTTTATCATCTGGGTATTCTATGATATGGCGAAGTAAACTGATTTAATTCACATACCCGACATACCATACCCATTTCATGTTCTTCATCTTTTTATCTGGGTAATATAGCAGAGAATATATGAGACCTCATAAGTCATAACTAGTGAATGAAGCTGGCTCATTTGCGAACTGTGATTCCGATTCCTAAAGATGAACATACCTTAATTGGATGAGAATAGAGGGAGAGTTTTGAGGTAAGAATTGAAATGGATGAATGAATTGAAGAGTACAAGGGAGAAAGAAGGGCTCAATTACGTAAAAACATAAAAAAGGGCAATTTTGTCATAAATTTAGTCTTAAAAATAGAAAATTTGATTTTTGACGGTATGTGAAAATGGGTGCAATTTTTTACCCGAGAACATTTGAGGGGAATAATTGATAAGTAGCATTTTAGTCGTATTTTGTCCCGCATTTATACCTTATTCTGACTCGATTTTGTGTACTTAATTGTCTAAAAAGCTCATTTAATTACTAATTTATAATAATTAGTCCTCGTAATAATATTTAATATTTAGTCGGGTTTTATATATTATTAGTATTATTAGTATTATTTTATTATTATATTAATTATTTTATTAATTATGATTTGTAGGTGAGACGAAATCATAAGACGGAGTCAAATGGGTGGGAGTGTGAATTATACTAGAAAGGAAAGTCAAAGTGGGTCATTTCATTTGACCAAAATTCTATTTCCTTGCTAATGTCCTACTGCTAATCCGTTGATTTCAATACCAATTGCCATCGTCATCACCATTCATATTCATATCACCATTGTCATCTTCTTCGTCTGAAAACCCGACATCGAAACCGCGTCAACAAGAAATCACCATTCACCCACAACCACGATTACCTCCTCTCCACTGCATCTTCATCATCAATTCGTCACCCTGCAATTAAGTCACCTTCCCCTCCATTTTCACGAGCAGCCATACCAGTCACCATCTTGACTCGATTTCGAATAACCTCCATTAAACCACCTCGCCTCCACAATTGAAGCTCCACCTCAAACTCAATGTCAAAATCCGACCTTCATACACCATCACCATGGCTGACATACTCAATAACCACGCATCACCACCATTTAACCCGACATCCCTCAATTTGACCGCGGCTGCATCAACCTCAATAACCACCAGCAGCAACTCCACAACACTTGTTCATCCACCGCCATTTCTCATCATCACCATTTGCCCATTCATTCACTAATCAAACTCCGTCACCACAACAATCAGTCACCGGTGAATTCATCAATTTCGACCTCAGATTCGAACTCGGGATCCAAACTGAGCTTTTATGAAGCTATGTTGCTCCGTGCGTCTGTGCCCGGCGATCGACATCCTCAACCGGTAGCACGCACACCCATTTATCCTCCTTTTTGGTGAAGGTCTCGCTGCCGGTATAGGGACCGGCAGCCGTCTAGCCGGCAAAACGCACCAAATCAACTACCTCGCATCACTTTTGTGCTCCATGCCGGTGCCCCGGCAGCCGGCCTACCGGCATAACGCACACCCACTTGATTCCTGCTCTTTTCTCAATGACCTCGCTGCCGGCACAAGCCCCGGCCGCCGGTGGACCGGCAAAGAACTCCTTTTCCCGTCCTTTTCCTTTTGTTCTCCTTTTTTTTTGTCTTCTTTTTGTTTTGTTTTTGGGAATGCGTCTTTTGTTTTGCCTCTTAGGATTCTTAGTATTATTATTACTTTAATATTATTATAATTAGATTAGAAATTAGTCTCTCTTACTCTCTCAATATTTGTAGAACCCTAAATATTTCCCTTTCAATATTTCTTCAATAAAATTTGTAATCATTACTTAATTAGTTTAAGCAATCTCTTGTTTATCCAAGTTATTCATTCCATCAATTCAAGTCCCCATATTATTGGTATAATTCCTTACTCTTATTTCACTCTTTAATTTCAATTGTTTACATTTGCCTTCTTTTAAGTTTTGTTTAATTGTTTATGTTTGAATACTACTTCTTATTGTTTAATTGATGTTATTCTCTTTCTTGTTCATCTTTTCTTTGTTTTCCATTGTTGTTGTTCTCAAAGATTGAGTCTTTAACTTTCTTGTGTCAAAGATTGAATCTTTGAGTTGTTTGTGTTAAAGGTTGTGTCTTTTAGTTTAATTCTCACCCATCTTTAGTTTAATTTGTCTTTCTTCATAATTTGTGTTGGATATTTGCATGATTAATTGTAGAATCCATTTTCACACCATGTTCATGATTAAAGACTCCATCTTTGTTGTTTCTATTGCTCTTAGCACCATGATTAGTGAGTAGTCTTCTACTAGGACTCGGTTTGACCCGACATGAGTAATTTCACTAATTGAATCTCATAAAGGCTAATTATTTGGGGAAATTGGTGAGGGTAGTTTGGAGGATTGATTTGGAATTATGGATTGATTTTTGGGTAGTTTTGATTTGCGACCCTTGTCCACCAACGAGAGTTGGTTAGGTTGTGATTTGGATACGGGAATTCGACCCTATTACTAACCTAGGTTGAGACCGAAAGGGAGAACCAAGGGAGGGTACCTTCAGGCTAGCGTTTGAAATCGACCTCCGAGAGGAGGAGTGGGATGACCCGCAATACGATGGGGGCTTAATGACCTTGACCAACTCCTTGACCACCTTGGAAATATGCATGTTTTTGGGGTTGTTGGGTGTTGAGTTAGGGATTCCGACCTTCGAACCCGAGAGGGGGGTTGGTGGGTAGTACTAGTGTCCTATTTCGAACCCGAGAGGGGGGTCTTAGGCGAATTAGAGCCATCTCCTCCTTGCCCGTTTACCTAAACGATTAGCCTAGGGAATTAGTATGTGGAATTACGAATTGTTGTGGGAGAACCGAGTTCTAGGCCTTTTAATTATTTGATTAACTCTTAATCTATTTTAGCTTGTCTTTACTTCTCTTATTTATTTGCATTCCATTTTGCTAGCTTAGTTGTTAGAATTTTATAATTACCTTGTTATTGTTCACGTAGCTAACTTATAATTTGAGACAAAACTAATACTCAAACCTTGATCTCCTTGTGGTTCGACCTCGACTACCCTACTACATTAGTTGAGTTATTTGTTTGATCGGGTACGACGACCTCTACCCGCATATCAAAATGGCGCCGTTGCCGGGGAGATCAACGGATTGATATTAGTTTAGTTTTAGATTTGTTAGACTACGTATTTGTTACTTTTACTTGTTACTTGAAACTTGTTGCATGTTACTTAAGTGTTGCATTACTTGTTTTCTTGTGACTTGTCTCTTATTTGTCACTTCTTTGAGCATACATGACAATGTCTTGCATACGCGATCATTGTAGACCAAACCTTACTCATATTAACCGACCTATTAATATTGGGGTGGTGGAAGTTGATTATGAGTTTGATATAGGTCTTATTGAGTTGATTCGGCAAGATGTCTTTTGTGGTTTAGATAGTGATGAAGCAATTGACCATTTAGAGACTTTTGAGGCAAATTGTGAACTTGTTAAGAAGGAGGGATTATCAGACCAAACCATTAAACTCTTACTTTTTCCCTTTAGTCTTAATGGTGAAGCTAAAAGATGGTTACGTTCTCACCCTTCTAGCACCTTTTGCACTTGGGATGACTTAGCTCAAGCCTTTTTAAACAAGTTTTACCCTCCCTCTAAAACCGCCTTTAGGAAACGTGAAATTTATAATTTCCAACAAGGCGAGTTTGAGACTTTGAGTGAGACTTGGGATAGGTTTAAGGGTTTGTTGAGAGCTTGTCCCCACCATGGTATTTCACCTTGCGAAATCATGCTTATTTTCTTTGATAATTTGCTTCCTTCTCTTCAAAACTTTGTGACTATATCATCCGGAGTAGGGGCATTTGATAAGTTGAGCATTGATAAGGCTAAAGATTTAATTGAGAACATGGCTCGTGTCGATGAGGATCGAAATTCAATTTGGGCTACATTTAAGAGAGGACCACAAAGTAGACTTAAACGTAATGATTATTCTATGTTTGATGCAATAAGTGGAAATGTGGACTTTTCTTCTTATGTGGATGTACCTTATGTTCAATCTCATGTTCTTAATCTTCATGTTCCCCTTTCCCATGACATTGTGAATGATATGCAAGAGTTTTCATCTTCTTATGAATCTTATGGTGATGTAAAACATAATCTTGATATGTGTTCTTCTTATACATCCCGACCCTTTGAGAAGATGAATGTGATGGAGGATGAGGATGATATGTGGTTGAATGAGCCAAATAGTCTTCTTAGTGAGAACTTTGAGGATGTTGGTTTGTGTGAATTTGAAGAGAAAGTGGAGGAGAATGATATTTTTAATGGTTCTTGGGAAAGAGAGAGTGCACACACATTTGATGATAGCATTGAGGTGAAGTGTGATAATGATGTTGTGGATGTTATTTCTTTAGGAGAATCCATTTTTGAGAGCTTCGTCGAGGAAGCAACCGTGACTACCCCTATACTTGAGGATGACTCTCTTATTCCCATTGTTTTGCATCCACTTGACTTTCGTACCTTTTCACTTGAGCCCATGCTTATTGAGGATGATTGTGAGAATCCTACCAAAGAGGTTGTTTTGGCTCCTTGTTTGACTTTTAATGATTATTTGAGTGAGAATTTGGAGGATAAGAGTGAAGAGGAAGTAAAGAGCAAGGAGACTAGTGAAGTCTCCAATGTTGTTGATTGCCCAAGTGGTTTGGAGTTTGATCATCCTCCTCCCACAAGGGAGGATACATTTTACACCATTGAATTTGAAAGTGAGGTGGAGAATGATCAAACTCTAGATGAAAGGAGAAAGCTTAAAGATGTGAGCTTAAATGATGATGGGAAAGCGATGAGTGGCCTTGTCCATAAATTGTGGGATCCCGGCTAGTTAATGGATCCACTTGTAGGTTTGGCGGTTTCCTTAAAACCACGCTTCTTGGGAGGCAACTCAAGCTTTTTATGCATTCTTTTTCTTTTTGATAAATTTTTCTAAAAAGCCAAAAACATGTTATTTTCTTTGAAAAAAAAAAAAAAAAATTGAAAAACCAAAAACATGTATTTCATTTCCGAATTTCCTCCACACATTTATTTCCATTGGAAATTATGTAAATAAATAAGTGTGGGGAGGAAATTCTATTATTTAAAAATACAAAAACATGTCTTCTATTTTTCCTATTTCCTCCCTACATTCCGTTCCATCGAGGACGATGTAAATTTTAAGTGTGGGGAGGAAAATATCCATCTTGTGTATATTTGTTTATATTTGTATATATTTACTTGTTAATTTGAGAAAATTACAAAAAATGCCTAAAAATTGAAAATTTTCAAAAATTTCAAAATTTTTGCATTGTTTATATTATATATATTGCATTTGTCCTAACCATTTTGATAGGCAACACATGAATCATCGGAGAAGACGCTTGGTAAAATTCTTCCAATCCTTTCTCCTTTATCCTTCCTTTTCTTTTTGTATATATAAGCATGGAGGAGGACGGGATATGTGATGTGGGTGTTCTCTTTGGGAACCGTTTTGGATATGCTTGTGTTGTTGGTGTGCTGTTAGGACTAGATATTGTATGCATTTAGACTAGATATGTATATATGTGTTCACTATTGCATTCACGTAGCTTGTTCATATGTTTAGTTGCATTTCATACACTTTGCGTCGAGTTTGTAAATAGTTGCATAGAGGGTCTAAATGTGGAGGGTATATGTCGCCAATGATGATAATTTGTTTTACCCGTGTCATTTCCCTTTTGATAGCTCATACCTCTTGATGATACATGTTAGGGTTTTGCTTGCAAAAACCCGGAAGTCTAGCTTAAGAGCCAAGTTGCGACCACCTTGTGAGACCGTATTAGGCCCGAGACTTGACCTAGGCTCGACATAGCTACTAAAATGTGAGGGTAGAGCCTCCATATGGCCGGTCCATCAAACCGGTCCCGTTAGGTATTTGTGAGTAGTTCTCCTTACGTGGTATGTTATGTCTATACGCATAAGTATGGTGCTCATTCCTTTTAACGTAGAAGTGTCGATGTGCATATTGAGACAATTTTGTTCAAATAAAGTAACCTCACAATAGCCAAATAAGCTTTGTTGTGCCCTTGAGTCAATTGTTTCCTTTTGTTAACCCATTTTGAGCCTAAGCCTTATCGTTTCTATTGCCAACAAAACAACTACATCCCATAAACAACTCACCTTGGTTGAGTAGTTCGTCATTGTGGTTCTTTTATGGAGTATATTTGGGTTGAAATTTTGACTCATCTTGAGGTGTATGATCTTAATGCCACATGAGTGAAATGCAACTTTGGCTACTTTTGCTAGAATAAGAGGTGAACAAGTCATGAAAAATGCAAGAAAGAAAATCAAATAGAAAAGAAAAAAAAAATGAAGAGGAAAAACAAATAGAAAAAGAGAAAAATGAAATGAAAAACGAAAAGAAAAGAATGTCGTTTTTGTGCCAAATAAAGGGGTGATGGGATTGCAATTGTGTCTTGTTTTGAAAAGAATGAATTGAATAATTTTTGAAAATGACAATCTTGTCATATTTTGTGAAGGAATTCATTTGCATTGGTTGAATTTAGTGAATTGGTTAGATGTGGCGACTACTCGATCCGATAGCCTCACATGTCATAAAACGGTGTTTGCACCGATCCCTTTTCACCTAACCTAAGCCCCATTACAACCCGGTTGTCTCTCTTGTATGTGCATCATTTGACATTTCTCTTGCGGATATTGGATATAGTACCATATTAGATTGCGGGCATGCTTCGCAAGTCGAGTTAGGAGAGTGATTTTGGTTACTTTTTGTCACAAAAATCACCCCGTTCTATCATTGAGTGACTAGTGAAACCCGTGAGAGTCGGGCCTTGGTCTCCTTTTGGTCAACGGTTTGATATGGAGTCGAATCTTGCGTGTGTCGTGTCATTCTTGGGAGTATAGCGAAGTACTTCCCCTTTCCCGCCTAGAATTTGTTTCTTAGGCACCCCGTGTTGTCAATATTGGTTACTTGAGCTTGAATTAGGGATTTGACACCTTGGTAAGACTCGGAGACGACATCCTCCACTAATGACTCTCTCTATTTAATTTTTGAAAGAAAAACGGCCGCTTAGATGAGGAAAGCGGTTTGACTTTTTGTGATGCATCTTATATGTTGATTCGTGCTTAAATGTTGGATGTGTCGAAATTTTCCGCAAGCCCCCACTTGCCTTGCAAGGGAGCACATACCTCATTGTGTTTCGTTGTGAGTTGAAGGGACGGAGAAGGCCCGCTAATTGTCTTTCGTCGGATATTATTAGTTTAGCTATTCTTTTATATTATGGGTCTCGGTTTAGTTTAAATGAGCTTACTCGAGGACGAGTAAGGTTTAAGTGTGGGGAGATTTGATAAGTAGCATTTTAGTCGTATTTTGTCCCGCATTTATACCTTATTCTGACTCGATTTTGTGTACTTAATTGTCTAAAAAGCTCATTTAATTACTAATTTATAATAATTAGTCCTCGTAATAATATTTAATATTTAGTCGGGTTTTATATATTATTAGTATTATTAGTATTATTTTATTATTATATTAATTATTTTATTAATTATGATTTGTAGGTGAGACGAAATCATAAGACGGAGTCAAATGGGTGGGAGTGTGAATTATACTAGAAAGGAAAGTCAAAGTGGGTCATTTCATTTGACCAAAATTCTATTTCCTTGCTAATGTCCTACTGCTAATCCGTTGATTTCAATACCAATTGCCATCGTCATCACCATTCATATTCATATCACCATTGTCATCTTCTTCGTCTGAAAACCCGACATCGAAACCGCGTCAACAAGAAATCACCATTCACCCACAACCACGATTACCTCCTCTCCACTGCATCTTCATCATCAATTCGTCACCCTGCAATTAAGTCACCTTCCCCTCCATTTTCACGACGGCCATACCATACCGGTCACCATCTTGACTCGATTTGAATAACCTCCATTAAACCACCTCGCCTCCACAATTGAAGCTCCACCTCAAACTCAATGTCAAAATCCGACCTTCATACACCATCACCATGGCTGACATACTCAATAACCACGCATCACCACCATTTAACCCGACATCCCTCAATTTGACCGCGGCTGCATCAACCTCAATAACCACCAGAAAGCAACTCCACAACACTTGTTCATCCACCGCCATTTCTCATCATCACCATTTGCCCATTCATTCACTAATCAAACTCCGTCACCACAACAATCGATCAGGTGAATTCATCAATTTCGACCTCGATTCGAACTCGGGATCCAAACCGAGCTTTTATGAAGCTATGTTGCTCCGTCCGGTGCCCGGCGATCGA
Source organism: Silene latifolia (assembly GCF_048544455.1). Taxonomy (NCBI): domain Eukaryota; kingdom Viridiplantae; phylum Streptophyta; class Magnoliopsida; order Caryophyllales; family Caryophyllaceae; genus Silene; species Silene latifolia. Next base: position 16,547,533 of record NC_133531.1, read on the forward strand.
CATCCTCAACCGGTAGCACGCACACCCATTTATCCTCCTTTTTGGTGAAGGTCTCGCTGCCGGTATAGGGACCGGCAGCCGTCTAGCCGGCAAAACGCACCAAATCAACTACCTCGCATCACTTTTTGTGCTCCATGCGGTGCCCGGCAGCCGGCCTACCGCATAACGCACACCCACTTGATTCCTGCTCTTTTCTCAATGACCTCGCTGCCGGCACAAGCCCCGGCCGCCGGTGGACCGGCAAAGAACTCCTTTTCCCGTCCTTTTCCTTTTGTTCTCCTTTTTTTTTGTCTTCTTTTTGTTTTGTTTTTGGGAATGCGTCTTTTGTTTTGCCTCTTAGGATTCTTAGTATTATTATTACTTTAATATTATTATAATTAGATTAGAAATTAGTCTCTCTTACTCTCTCAATATTTGTAGAACCCTAAATATTTCCCTTTCAATATTTCTTCAATAAAATTTGTAATCATTACTTAATTAGTTTAAGCAATCTCTTGTTTATCCAAGTTATTCATTCCATCAATTCAAGTCCCCATGTTATTGGTATAATTCCTTACTCTTATTTCACTCTTTAATTTCAATTGTTTACATTTGCCTTCTTTTAAGTTTTGTTTAATTGTTTATGTTTGAATACTACTTCTTATTGTTTAATTGATGTTATTCTCTTTCTTGTTCATCTTTTCTTTGTTTTCCATTGTTGTTGTTCTCAAAGATTGAGTCTTTAACTTTCTTGTGTCAAAGATTGAATCTTTGAGTTGTTTGTGTTAAAGGTTGTGTCTTTTAGTTTAATTCTCACCCATCTTTAGTTTAATTTGTCTTTCTTCATAATTTGTGTTGGATATTTGCATGATTAATTGTAGAATCCATTTTCACACCATGTTCATGATTAAAGACTCCATCTTTGTTGTTTCTATTGCTCTTAGCACCATGATTAGTGAGTAGTCTTCTACTAGGACTCGGTTTGACCCGACATGAGTAATTTCACTAATTGAATCTCATAAAGGCTAATTATTTGGGGAAATTGGTGAGGGTAGTTTGGAGGATTGATTTGGAATTATGGATTGATTTTTGGGTAGTTTTGATTTGCGACCCTTGTCCACCAACGAGAGTTGGTTAGGTTGTGATTTGGATACCCGGAATTCGACCCTATTACTAACCTAGGTTGAGACCGAAAGGGAGAACCAAGGGAGGGTACCTTCAGGCTAGCGTTTGAAATCGACCTCCGAGAGGAGGAGTGGGATGACCCGCAATACGATGGGGGCTTAATGACCTTGACCAACTCCTTGACCACCTTGGAAATATGCATGTTTTTGGGGTTGTTGGGTGTTGAGTTAGGGATTCCGACCTTCGAACCCGAGAGGGGGGTTGGTGGGTAGTACTAGTGTCCTATTTCGAACCCGAGAGGGGGGTCTTAGGCGAATTAGAGCCATCTCCTCCTTGCCCGTTTACCTAAACGATTAGCCTAGGGAATTAGTATGTGGAATTACGAATTGTTGTGGGAGAACCGAGTTCTAGGCCTTTTAATTATTTGATTAACTCTTAATCTATTTTAGCTTGTCTTTACTTCTCTTATTTATTTGCATTCCATTTTGCTATCTTAGTTGTTAGAATTTTATAATTACCTTGTTATTGTTCACGTAGCTAACTTATAATTTGAGACAAAACTAATACTCAAACCTTGATCTCCTTGTGGTTCGACCTCGACTACCCTTACTAGTTGAGTTAATTGTTTGATCGGGTACGACGACCTCTACCCCACTATCAATAATTTATTGAAAAGTTTATAAAAGGGAGTTTTTTTAGAAAAGTGGTATCTAAAAGGGAGTAATTATTAATTTACTCTAATTTATAACCAATGAAACTTAAAAATAATTAAATAAATTATTAATTTAAAACATTAATACATTTACCTTGATACAATGATAAGAAAGATTATTGATACATACAATTCTCTTGGTGATGAAGGAAAAAAAATTTCGACTTGAATTTTGGCTCACAAATGTTGCCTTCCATTAAATATTTATAACCAGTTAAGGATGCGTTTTATGACTTTTGGACGTCTTTTGTTTTAATTATTATCAAATTTAATATATTCAAAATATGTAGCAAAATTTTATAACTTTTAAGCATCTTTTTTATTTATTAGCAAATTTATTATAGACATAAATATAGAGTAAGGAGAAATGAAATGTGAAAGGTTTGCTTTAATTTTTTTACTTACTGTTTTTTTTTTTTTTTTTTTACAAAATCCACTTTGAATGAGAGTTGTTTAGGGAGTTATCTTACGAAACTAAAAGACGGTACATACTTTGCCTTGCCTTTTATAATGAAATTGAGCAAGTTTATAGCAGTAAGACTTAAGAAAGAATTGCACACATAAACAGTTTAAAATTAGAGTACATGATGTAAATTTTTATTTGTCGTTTAACCTATTCTATTTTTAAAAATTAAAATGTCAATGTTTAATGTTAAACTAGTTTTGGAACCCGTGAAAATCACGGGATCGTTAACAATTGACTGTGTTTGAGTGTTTAATTTGTGAATAACTTATATGGAGTAGTCCCCCCTCTCAATCATTTGTTTAATTTTAATTAAAAAAGGTAAATAAATGAACATGACCGAGGGAGCGGTATTTTAAAACAAAAGTTTAATACACTCCAAATTTTTGATTCAGGATGATACCCAAACCAAAATGTGAATATCTTGGTTGTTTTGAAGCGATGATACTATCCCTCAAATTGAATTTTCGGGTACTTCTGGTCTTATGGACAATCTTGACGCCATAGAAGTATTGAAACATGAATTTATGCTCTATTGTCGTCCCCTGTTTTTAAAGGATTTAAAAATATGAGTACAAGTTGCTACCAATAAAACAAAACATTAAAATAAGTCACCCTTCCATATATGAACAAATTGCATTAAAATTTATTTTCTACTTCATATGCAGTTAAAAACCTCCTAACTTCGAAATATATAGCGTGATTACTATTCATTCATTATCCTTTCTTTCTCTACAAAAATATAATCTTCTTATTACTTCACTTATAGTAAGTACACATATAGATATAGAACTAAAATAAATACTCCCGTCAAAATCCTAAGACTCGTACGATATGGATAATTATGCCAGTCTCGTAAAAATATTTCTTATTGGGTATGCAAAATAATTACGCGAAGTTCAAAGCACATCCATGTTAGGATCGCATTAACATATACATACCTCCTACAATATCATCATTAATTAAATTATCAAGTTAATTAATTGAATTGGCAACTCCAATTAAGACTATTAAACATAAATACATGAACAAAAAGAAAAGGAAAAAGGAGACACAAAATTCCAATAAAATACTCTAAATTACAGAGAGAACAAAAAAAACTGACTTTTGTAAGGATGGGTAATGTTGGTTTGGACAACCTGGTATCAAATAAAACAATATGAATTTTGTATTTTGATGAGATTTTATAGAAAGAAAATCAATGTCTCTCAATTTTCTCGTTTGAGTTGCTAATGATTCTTCAATTGCCTGTTTAATTAATGGTTCTTCAATTGCCTCTTTAATTAGTGATTCTTCAATTGTCTCTTTATTATTTGACTATTGCTTTGATCGACTTAAAGATTATAGAATATGAATGATTTTCTTCACCAACAAACATTGCAACTTACCTCTTTATTGCTTGAATGAAGATATTGTTTTTATTGTCGTTTTGGTGCATTTTAAAGTATTTGGCCCTATGTTTATCTTGCAAAGAAACGGCCGTGAACTTTTATGAGAGCAACTTTAACAACTATTCCGAATAATTCCAAGGAAATGCTACATATATTTAAAATATCACATTTTGTGTTATAATAATATACTCCGTAGTATATATAAGATTAGATTTGGGACAAAAAGTAAGAGAGTAAAGTAAGAATCAAAACTTTATAGGTGAATTCTAATAATTATTATTAGTAGTATAAGATGAGCAAAACTAATTACACATTTATCGGAATCACGCAATAAATAGAGATTTATGCATATACGATTCTAAACATAGCTTCTTCATATTCGATCATTCATCAAAAAATTTAATCAAAACAATACTTCCTCCATTCAACTCCACTCTACCACTTTGCTTTTTCACGTTCGTCAACGCGTGTTTTACGCGATAAATATCATTAGCTACGTATTTGCAAAAATTATAAAAGTTGGATATTTTTAATGTACTCGTAAAGACGAATCAAACAAGATCCCACATGAATATATTTCCACTTATGTATTGAGATAAAATCGAGAATGAATGTGCACTTGTGAATAGTGTAGAAAATGGAAATAGGTAGATTGGAGTTGAATGGAGGAAGTACTATTATACTTCATACGAAAATTAACCTTTCCTAAATCATGAGAAAATAAAATATAAATAAATCATTCAAAAAAAATATTTATCCAAAAAATATTGTGAGTGATAGAATAGTATATTTGATAGAAAACAAAAAATGATTTAAAGGCTTGAAAGCATTGGAATTGGGACAATGAATTGGAGAATAAGAATCGGTTTCTAACTAATTACTATTTATGCATATTATAACACTATGATAAGATCAAATTGACATATGTGCATCGTACTTTAACAATTTGGCTAAGCAATTTGATTTGTAATCTATTTGACAAAATATAAATAGAACATAAGTGTTACAAAAGAGACTAAAGTGTAGGAAATAGTGAAGGACAATAATGTAACAACATGTCAACAACTTATTAAAGATTTGCTACCATTCGATATTTCAAATACACCATTTTAGAAAAAAAAAACCGACAAAAATGAAAGAGTCATCCAAACCAAGAAAAAAATCTGTAAAGAAGATCCATAGCCATTATTTCGAATATCGTGCATTGCTATTGATATGTGAGCATGTCATCCTCCTATAATATTAATACAAACACACACAAAAAAAAATAACTAATAAGATTCTAATTAATTCAAAACATAATAAAAATAAAAAGTGAATTAATTAATCTAGTTCTCTACGTATAATTTACCTACCAATTTTTTGAATAAATTTGAAAATTCATTCTTCTGCAATATTAATATAAACACAAAAAAATAACTAATAAGATTCTAATTAATTCAAAACATAATAAAAATAAAAAGCAAAATAATTAATTTAGTTCTTTAGCTATACCTTACCTACCAATTTTTTGAATAAAGTTGGAAATTCATTCTCCTGCAATATTAATACAAACACAAAAAATAATAACAAATTAATACAAAACGTAAGAAAAATAAAAAACGAAACAATTACTTTACTTTTCTATGTATACTTTAGGTGATATTTTTTTGAATAAAATTGAAAATTAGGGTGAATATAATATTTATATATATGAAAAATTCTATTACAAATTCTCTCAAAATTTTATGAATGAAAGAAAAATAAAAAATATGGTACATAAATACGGAGTATATATAGTAATGATGAAAGGAAAGTTAAAAGGTTATTTCATTAAATAAAAAAAATAATGGTTAAATAAATAAGGTAAATAAATAACAAAAATTATGAGAGGAGATAAATGGTTTACCATTTTTTTCTTTTTTTTTGTGTTTATACCTTATATTTTTTAAAAAAATTTTACCTTATATTTTTTAATTTTCTTAAATTGATAATCCATTTCACTTTTTTTTTACCATGTCACATTAAAAGTTGCCACATCACAACTAAACTTGCCATGTCACATTTTTTAGGTTAGTCTTTTAATAAAATCTTACAGACAGAAACTATTATTGGTATTATAAGTTTTATAGCCATTATACAACCATAAATTATAATATTTTAATTTTAATTTTAATTTATTTTGTGGTATTATTTAATTAGATAATTGATTGCCGAGAAACTCAAGAGGTGAATTAAATAGGAAAAAATGTTAATGAAAATTATGGTGTTATCTGTTAAGTAATATAAAGAGTTTTAATCAATTTATTAACATATTATATTATAAAAACTAATTAAATAGGAAAAACTTTTAATTAATTTGGTGGGTGTTAAGTATTATGAAGAGTTTTATCCAATTTATTACCATGTTTAATTAAAAAAAATGAATTAAATAGGAAAAAATGTTAATAAAAATGGTAGGTGTTAAGTAATATGAAGAGTTTTAATTAATTTATTAACATGTTTTATTACAAAAATTTTAATTAAAATTTCAATTTTAATTATAAATTTTAAATTTTATTAACATGTTTTATCACAAAAATTTCTATTAAAATGTCAATATTAATTATAAATTATGAATGTCTGCGTGGCTTTTTTTATCCTATGTGGCATTGTCTACGTGGACTTAATTGGTCATTTTAGGGTAGCCTTTTAATAATATTTTATAGATATGTTGTTTTTGCCCTTAATATTTAAAAATTATTTATTATTTTATAAACGGTTTAAATTTAGAATTATGTGATATTTATTTGTTGCTTAAAATACTCTTACAATAAACGTCAAAATTAAATTTAGTATGAATTTTGATTTTTAATTGTTTTTTAATTTATCTAGAAATTAAAAAGGCCAAAATTTAATGTTTGTTATGCTAATTTATTTTTTATGTAAATATTTTTTTAATTTAGGTATCATTTTAAATAGATTATTATATGAACATGAATTACCCTCTTAATTAAACACGTCATACTACATGGAGGATTGGTGACGTAGAATTTTGGTAATGTGAGGTGACATTTAGTAATGCGAGGTGGCATTTTCTACGTGGCTTTTAAGGTTTACCTTTTTAATGATATTTATAGATTTTCTTTATTATTTTCATGTTTTGATCGGTCACACTATTAAAATCCGACCGAACACCCGAACTAGACCTGAACGCAAATTGACCCAATCCAGTATAGCCCGACCCGAATATTTATTGTTACAAACTAATTATTATCCAAAATAACTTCATAATAGAATTCGGTCTTTGCCCAAAAGGAAGGAACAAACTACATTCTAAATATGAGAATTAGTGCTTTAAAAATAGATAATATTTGGTGTTGGGATTTGGAAAGTAACGACGTGTATTCGGTTAAATCGGCATACAAAGGGTTAATGTCTGAAGGTGAGATGGGGATTGAGAAATTTGATAGACCTAAGGAAGCTTGGTTATGGAAGCGTATTTGAACAACTCAGGTTTTGCCCCGTGTCAAGGTCTTCTTTTGGCAATTATGTAACGATGCTATTGCCAAAAATAAAAGTCTCTCTAGTAGAGGATCGTCTATCAATGTGGCATGCCCGTGTTGTTTTAACGAGATCGAGACATGTCTTCATCTCGTTCGGGGATGTGGGTGGGTTGGAAGGGTGTGGGAAAGGTTGGGGTGGAGGTAAGATCATCTATGGGATATGATAGGGTGAGAGAATGAGTGGGAGATGTGTGGAAAGAGCTTGAGGCGGGTGAGTATGAGGCGTTCATGGTGGTGTGTTAGGCAATATAGGAGGCTCGAAATTAACTTCTCTTTGAAGAACACAGGGTTTGTGGAGCTAAAGTGGTTCGTGGGGCAAAAGAATTATTGAGAGAAATGAGGGAGATAGGGGATGATGATGAAAGGATAATGTGTGTGGATAATGAAAGAAGCGGAGGAGTAGGGAGTAAAAAATCTGGATGGAGGAAGCTGGGTGGTGATGTGGTGAAAATTAATGTAGATGCCAGAGTAAAGGAAGGTCAGGGGACGAGGTTGGGGTCATTTGCAGGGACGCAGAAGGAAAGGCTATGTGGGCTGTGGCGGCGAAGTGAAAAACTGAAGTTATCCCGAGTGTGGTGGAAGCAGAGGCGTTGTTGTTGGGTGCTCAGATGGCGGCTAGACGAGGACTTAAGCAGGTGGTGTTCGAGAGTGACTCGAGAGTGTGATCGAGGCTTTAAAGCAGGATTCGACGGGTCATAGTGAATTATTTATGGTACTCGATGAGATTAGATCAATTTGTAAGAGTTTAAATTATATTTCTTGGTCTTCTATTGTAGTCCGGATCCTCTGTCCCATTTTTATGTCTCATCTTGTATCCCATTGCGTTAATATGCTGACACCTCATCCTTAGATAATATCTACATACTTATTTTTAATATTTATTGCTTATGTGTCGAATGGAGAGATAGTGAGACACAAGATGGGACACAAAAATGGGACAGAGGATCCAGAGTGCTTCTATTGGTAGAAAGTCTAATCGTGTCGCTCACGAGCCTGCCCATCATTGTGCGATGGCTACTTTACCTCTTTACATTGGAAACATTGTTGACTACGATTGTTTGAATGAAAGTTAACCAAGTTCGTGGTTTTTATAAAAATAAAATAAAAATAACTTCATAATAGATGACCCGAACTCGAAATGCCCGATTCGAACCGATCCAACCCGAAATTGACCGGCCCTACCCCTATGTAAATAAAGAATGGAAAATATATTCACACAAATTCTCATTTGTGAGGGCAAATGGGGAGGGGTTGTGAGAGCCGAGAGGTCTCTTTCAAGAGACCGTCACAACCAAAAAGGATTGATATATTTACTTCATTTCATTTCCATCCTTTCCATTTGTTTTCCCTTCCTATTTTACATTCCAGCCACCACCCAAAGGGGAATTAGGAAGTGGCGGAAGGTGGAGACAAACATCAGTCCACAACCTCGTTCCGTTCTCTTGTACCATCATCACCCATATGCTCGCATTTTCATAAAAAAGCATTGAAAATCGCAAGTGACTCCCCAAGACGAAACACAAACCTTGATGGCCCTCTTACCTCTAGAGCAAATGGGAGTTCCAAGTAGGTGAATTTTTCCAGGTCAAAGTCAAGAGAAACGAGATGAGTCGATTGAAAGCTAACACTCTTGTTCTTATTTTTCTAACAAATATGAAGACAGATAAAAATAATGGAAAGCAATTGAATTCCACAAATTCTCATTATAGACGGACACTATCCGTCTATACGTATAGACGGATACCATTTTCCCTCACAAAATAACCATTTGCCATAAATTGGGAAGCACATGAGGGGTGCCCCACCTTATCCCCCTACCCATTTTATTAGAGGTCTTTACCCGTCTGTTCGCCCCACCCGTCTATACCAAGACCTATTGATTGAATTCAATGTACCTGATAAAAGGAACTCAAAGCTAATCACTAATATTCCTGGAATGACTATCCTAATTATCTATCTAGTAACTAAAAATTCACAACATAGTTCAACATCTTGTTGGAACTATGCCCCAGAGCAATCGTTATGAAACGTTTTTGAACAAATTTCATACAGTGTAATTATTAATGAAGATTAATAATTAGATGACATTTTCTTATTATCTTATTAAGGTATTAATACGATGATAAGTCCTTGATTAAACTGGTATATTTGACATCATAATGGAGATTATGATAATGAGAGTCGAGTATTATAAAGTTTAGTCTAAAAGTGTTCTTGGTCGTTGGATCTTCAGAACGGGACTATGATAATCCGGATAGACCAATATATTGATAACGTTACTCATAGGATGAGTATTAATGGATCTCATTCATTAAGTTATAATATAGATAATGCATATGGAGATATGATTATTGAACGTGATCAACAGTGAGATTTCCCAAATGGTTATTATTACCTATACCTTTGTCAATGTGGAAATTCTCTTAAGGAGTAATTGTATATTTTATCCTTTGACCTGAGATCATCATTGTAGTTAATAGACTACTTATTGTACTTAGATACCGGACACCTAGTGTGTAAAAATGCTAGTTGAATGGTCATTGGGTATAATTAAGTACCTATGCAATTAGTGGTGAGTCAAGATGGAACCCGTCAGCTCAAGGTAATGAGTTTTGAACTCTATGTTGTCATTAATCTTATTGGTCATATCAAAACCTTGGCCAGGGTAGACGAATGATTTAAGAAAGGAGTTTCTTAAAGTCATTTCCGACCAATAATGGTAGACATGTAACATAGTGGTCGTCTAGTGGGGTTTGACAGTCAAACCATACCCTAAGATGATCCGGAGTTGGAAGGACGGAGGGAAATAATTACAGTATCCTTTACCAGGTTCGAGTACAGTGAATATTGGTATTCACGCTATCCGGCCGTTGGGGAGTGTTGTTAGACGCCAACCTTGATTAATAGTTAATGAGATTAATTATTACCGGTTTAGCGATGAACCTATGTGGTCACACACTTACGGTGTGATATTTAACGTTTACGGTTATTTAATTTATTATGAAATAATTAATTAAATAATCTCGACGACATATTTTTATATTGTCCGCTAACACGGAAATATAGTTAATATCGGAAAGACGTTTGTAAGAGAGACGGACCGAAATGAATTGATCTAGGCCACGTACGTTATGCATGGAAATCAAAAGCAAAGTTTGATTTTGTATGTGTACGTGCTCCAATTATGGTCAAACCTTAATTATTAAGAAAGTGACTCACCAATGAGGGCAATGACATTTCTTAATGGCTAAGTTATCATTTGGCTATAAATAGGAGGCGTGGCCATGAATTTTTCAAGCACAATCGAATTGAGTTTCGATTTCGTCTTACTCTTATACATACACTAAAATGAGAAAAGTGTTTTCTCTTATTCCGAGGTCGTCTCAAGGGTTGAGAACGTTAGTTTATCTACCGGTGTGGATACACTAGAGACTCCATATTTTCGGGGTTAGACCAATTTATTGTCTACACATATAGTATGTGTCCCTTTACCCAGTTTTTACAAGTTTTTAAATGCAATAGGTCTCAGGAGGACCGCGTTTCTGTCTTCCGCTGCTACATCTGATGTGCCGCGGTCCCTTCAATTGGTATCAGAGCCAATTTTGCATTTACATTTTGTAAATTTGGGTCTCGCGAGAATGGTTCTCGCAATTCGTTGAAAAACGAATCTATTACCTGCATGCGTAAATAGTTTTGGTCTATTATGTGGATATAAAAGGCGTTTCCACTTTAGTGCTAATCATTGTTTTAAGCATTACGTTTGATCATTTATTGATAATATAGTGTCATTGTAATGTTTGAGTAACATATGAGTGGGTAAGCTGTTTTAAAGCTTATGATTGTTATTTAGCATGCAAAGTATATGCTGACAGGAGCCGACTCTTGTATGAGATATAAGGGTTAGTCTTATCAGTTGGGTTATATTAGATATAGCCAAGTGTGTTATTAAATTGTTTAAATGACACATAAAACATGAAGTACCACAGTTATGCGATAATTGTGTACGACAGTTATATTAGATATAATTGTTAGTGCTAATATACGATATAAGCACTCGTGTTATTCAAATTGTTTGAATGACATTAAAACTTGACCAGTTAAAGATTATTGAGTTTTTAATTGATAAAATATGAGGTATTTTGTCAAAGGTTGCCACTCAGGTAGACAATAAAATTATTTTATTTTCGTTTACAAGAAACGACCTGACAACCAGGGGGCTTGTAGTTCGGAGATATAATAATATTGTCTATTGTATGTGATACAGGGGTGAAGAAAAGTTAACTAATCTTGTACTTTTAGTCTGGACAACCCAGAGGGTATGACATTTATTAATTTTCTGTCACTAGAGTGGATAAACTCAACTACACTGATAGGTACGACCTGACAACCAGGGGACTATGTAGTGTAGAGCCTGAAATGATTTTATAAGATAAAATCAGATAAATTTTAATTATGATGAGAAGCGACCTGACAACCAGGGGGCTCATGCATGTTTTAAAATTCTTATATATCATTATGAGGAAGTCCATATCATGATGATGTATGATTATGTTCTTATTGGATTGTTTTCTTTCCGACTAATATTTCTCAAAGAAGGCTAGTGGGAGTACAATAATTTTCTTAGTGCTATATGAGGTTGACATATTGCTATAGGAAATGATGTGCTAGCCATGAAAGAGACACAGATTTGACTGTCTTAACAGTTCTCCATAAAGGATATGGGAGAAGCGGCTTATATTCTTGGAATAAGAATCTATGGAGATAGATTCAGGAAGCTGCTTGGGCTCTCCCAATCTTTGTACACTGAGATGTCATGTTGTACAAGGCCTGGTGTGGCTTACCCGTTAGGAGTAGCGAGTAGGCATCAGGCAACCCGGGTGAGGAACATTGGAAAGTGGTGAAAACCATCCTTGAGTACTTGAGAAGGACTAAGGACCAATTCCTCATTTTTGGAGATTGTAAGCTAAAAGTGTTTAGCTGTACTAATGCGAGTTTCGCATTGGATACGGATGATAGCAAGTCTATCTCTGGTTATGCTTTAACCTTAAATGGTGAGCAGTGAGTTGGAAGAATTCCATAAAAGCTAAAGTAGTTGACTCAGTAACCGAAGTAAAGTACTTAGCCGTATGTGATGCTGCTAAGAAAGCCGTTTGGATAAGAAAGTTCTTAATTGAACTTGGTGTTGCTCCTTCAGTGGAGGAAGGTGTTCCTCTATTATGTGTCAATAAGGATTTATTGCACAGGCTAAAGAGCCAAGGGCCTACCAACGATCTAAACATGCTCTTCGGAAAATTCATCTGATCAGAGAAGTATTCGAACATGGAGATGTTCAAATTTATCAGGTGTAAGGGAAAGAAACGATGTCGATCCTTTCATTAAGGCGCTTTGATCAAAGGAGTTTGACAAGCGCAAGTGGGATCAAGGATCAAGGTTCATGACCGATTGCCTCTAGGTCAAGTGGGAGATTGTTGGAACTATGCCCCAGAGCAATCGTTATGAAACGTTTTTGAACAAATTTCATACAGTGTAATTATTAATGAAGATTAATAATTAGATGGCATTTTCTTATTATCTTATTAAGGTATTAATACGATGATAAGTCCTTGATTAAACTGGTATATTTGACATCATAATGGAGATTATGATAATGAGAGTCGAGTATTATAAAGTTTAGTCTAAAAGTGTTCTTGGTCGTTGGATCTTGACGGGACTATGATAATCCGGATAGACCAATATATTGATAACGTTACTCATAGGATGAGTATTAATGGATCTCATTCATTAAGTTATAATATAGATAATGCATATGGAGATATGATTATTGAACGTGATCAACAGTGAGATTTCCCAAATGGTTATTATTACCTATGCACTGTCAATGTGGAAATTCTCTTAAGGAGTAATTGTATATTTTATCCTTTGACCTGAGATCATCATTGTAGTTAATAGACTACTTATTGTACTTAGATACCGGACACCTAGTGTGTAAAAATGCTAGTTGAATGGTCATTGGGTATAATTAAGTACCTATGCAATTAGTGGTGAGTCAAGATGGAATCCGTCAGCTCAAGGTAATGAGTTTTGAACTCTATGTTGTCATTAATCTTATTGGTCATATCAAAACCTTGGCCAGGGTAGACGAATGATTTAAGAAAGGAGTTTCTTAAAGTCATTTCCGACCAATAATGGTAGACATGTAACATAGTGGTCGTCTAGTGGGGTTTGACAGTCAAACCATACCCTAAGATGATCCGGAGTTGGAAGGACGGAGGGAAATAATTACAGTATCCTTTACCAGGTTCGAGTACAGTGAATATTGGTATTCACGCTATCCGGCCGTTGGCAGGGGCGGACCCACCTAGTAGCAAGGGGTGGCGTCCGCTACCCCAGACGTAAAAAAAATGGTTTACAAGACGGTTTTTTGCTACCCCAATTATTGTTAAACAGTAAATAAGTAGACATTATTCTAGTAAATCTACAATAAACATCTCCTGGTTCAGTGGTAAAGGTTTTGGTTTTCCACCAATTGGCCCGGGTTCGAATCTCCTTACATGTATATAAAGAGTAATTTTTTTTTTGCTACCCCATATATTAAATCCTGGGTCCGCCCCTGGCCGTTGGGGAGTGTTGTTAGACGCCAACCTCGATTAATAGTTAATGAGATTAATTATTACCGGTTTAGCGATGAACCTATGTGGTCACACACTTACGGTGTGATATTTAACGTTTACGGTTATTTAATTTATTATGAAATAATTAATTAAATAATCTCGACGACATATTTTTATATTGTCCGCTAACACGGAAATATAGTTAATATCGGAAAGACGTTTGTAAGAGAGACGGACCGAAATGAATTGATCTAGGCCACGTACGTTATGCATGGAAATCAAAAGCAAAGTTTGATTTTGTATGTGTACGTGCTCCAATTATGGTCAAACCTTAATTATTAAGAAAGTGACTCACCAATGAGGGCAATGACATTTCTTAATGGCTAAGTTATCATTTGGCTATAAATAGGAGGCGTGGCCATGAATTTTTCAAGCACAATCGAATTGAGTTTCGATTTCGTCTTACTCTTATACATACACTAAAATGAGAAAAGTGTTTTCTCTTATTCCGAGGTCGTCTCAAGGGTTGAGAACGTTAGTTTATCTACCGGTGTGGATACACTAGAGACTCCATATTTTCGGGGTTAGACCAATTTATTGTCTACACATATAGTATGTGTCCCTTTACCCAGTTTTTACAAGTTTTTAAATGCAATAGGTCTCAGGAGGACCGCGTTTCTGTCTTCCGCTGCTACATCTGATGTGCCGCGGTCCCTTCACATCTAATCAGAATTCAGAATATAACCAATCATATGAGCAGCTAAACAATGAAGGACATTAATTAATAGAGTACTAAACATAAAAAATACGCTAGGAATAAACAGTGTTTAGTTTAGCTAATCGAACAGCAAACAGAACAAACTGAGTAGCGACTCGCATATCCTTCATTTACCAGCACACGGCTTTCCCAATTGTACTCTTATTTATGGTAAAGACGCCATATTCTCAGCTCCGTATCCTTTCCATAACACCAAGCTCTCCGTATACACTCCCAAATTCACACAACTGATCATTGAGTCAAGTTCCCTTATTTCGCTAGTAGAAATATTATACGATATATCCCCAAAAATGAAAAATCTTCCATCATCACTCTCATGATAGAGTACAGTTGAATTTTTCCCGTCGTTAAAGAATAAATCATAAACATCACAATCCGAAGAATACCATTTAGTCCATACCTCCTTTCCCCTCCTCTGCTCCATCACCCAAATTCTGAAACTTACACGAGAAATGCTGAGAAGCGCTAATGACTCCTCTAGAAGAAACAAAAACCTTATTGTTTCTGGTTCGTCCGAAGCAGCTGGGATTTCCATAAAAGTGAATTTTTCCGAATCAAAGTTAAAGGAAACAAGATGAAGTGATTGATAACCAGGTTTACCTCCAATCCAATGTGCAGCCCCTTCAAAGTAGAAAGCATCTGGCGGTATAATACATGAGCCCAACGTAATACTCTTAATGTCGCTAATGCTGATATCCAGGCCATCATTTCTAACAGTCCATTGTTGATCACTGAGTGTATAAACTGCAACACTCATCTTTGTAGGCGATATAACCTCGGGTGGTCCGTATGAAATCGCAATAACTTTATAGTCCTTACTACAAGGCGCGAATCCAAATAAATATGTATGACTGTTCAATGGACAAGGAGGCAATAACAACGATTTTCTAATAGAAGGGTTCCATACTTCCATAGACTCATTTCTTTTCGAAAATAACCTTTGTCTAAATTGCCCTCATTAACAAAGCACCACATTAAAAACAACTCATTACACCTCCCTAATATAAAGTAACAATCCCAACTGTCGAAAATATGAACAGTTTTATTAAGAGTGTAGCCCTTATTATCTTTCAAGAAGCATGCTACTCCAAGATGATGTTCCAATTCTAACAGCTCAAGGGCAAATATTTTACACGTGTTTGAATTTATTTTGGGTTGTTTAAGCGCATAAACCAAGTCAGGGTGATCAATAATGGAGCACCAAGATTTACAGACGCACCTGAATCTTATTAGGGTTTTTACCGGTAAGTTTGAGAGAATATGTCTCCAAATTTCCGGAGGCAAGTACTTGAAGTCGAAACTATGAACCATGGTCGATGACTGTAGACACCGAAATTTTATATTTTGGTATCTATTTGATATATGGTATTTTTAGTGTTAGAGATAATTATCAAAAATGATTGTGATAATATCTTAAGATACTATAAAATATTTTATTATTGTCTTGCCCTCCAAGCCAGCTACAACTATAAATACAGCTACATATCTAGGGTTAGAAGGAGAGCAGATGGATTAAGTCAAATAAACGACTCCGTCTTCCTACTACCAAATAGTAGGTAGGATGGAATAAGTCACAAAAAAAGACCCCATCACCTCCCTACGGGATTAAGTCGATAAAACCCCCGTAATACTATCAAAACCCTAGAGATGGAATCAAGAGAGTTACGGAAATTGTAACCTTCAATCTTTCAGTTATAAAATAAAACTCTTGTTTTCCGTATTATTTCCGTGTCTCTTTATTTATTATTGCAGGTATGAATTTTATGGTATACAAATTGGCACGCCCGGTGGGACGATTTTCGCTCTTCATCTCCATTCTCCAAGGGTCAAATTCTGTAGCAGATTCGAGACCAAGTTGCAACTGACCTCAAAGTCTCTACAACCAGTCTCGAGGGGGCATTTGTAGACACCGAAATTTTATATTTTGGTATCTATTTGATATATGGTATTTTTAGTGTTAGAGATAATTATCAAAAATGATTGTGATAATATCTTAAGATACTATAAAATATTTTATTATTGTCTTGCCCTCCAAGCCAGCTACAACTATAAATACAGCTACATATCTAGGGTTAGAAGGAGAGCAGATGGATTAAGTCAAATAAACGACTCCGTCTTCCTACTACCAAATAGTAGGTAGGATGGAATAAGTCACAAAAAAAGACCCCATCACCTCCCTACGGGATTAAGTCGATAAAACCCCCGTAATACTATCAAAACCCTAGAGATGGAATCAAGAGAGTTACGGAAATTGTAACCTTCAATCTTTCAGTTATAAAATAAAACTCTTGTTTTCCGTATTATTTCCGTGTCTCTTTATTTATTATTGCAGGTATGAATTTTATGGTATACAAATTAAATTTGTATACACAAATTTGTGATCTGTAAAATAAACGACAAACACAAAAATGGTAACAAAATAATTTTATTAATTTAAATGTTTCGAGTACAATCTCTAATTTGATCCGCTGATTCGATCTCCACTATACTTGAATGACGATGTTTGAAGGAGGGTCGCGATGACTTTAATTCTCCTTTGACGGGATGTTGTTTTCTTCACCTTTGACTGCACAATTTCGGGTGCTTGACGTCGGGATTTGAGGAGAAGAACGATTTGATGGAGGAGGGTCGCTTGACTTGATCTCCGCAGATGATTTGATGGAGGGTCGTTGGACTTGCTCTCCTTTGATGATTTGACTCCTTGGTGAAGACGACGATGACACGAGATTTGAAGTGTGCTTCGATGTCGATCCTTGGAGACGATGCTTTGATCTTCTTTCTTGATGGAACTTAGAAGAATTTGATTTGTAGAGAGAATGAATTTTCTAGTCTTCTCCTTTTCTCCTCTATTTTTTCCATCCTTGTAAAATGAAGAGGAATCTCATATTTATAGAGAAAAGTCTCTTTAAACCTAAGCTTTAGTGGGTTTGGACTTGGAAGTCATTCTAGCCCATTTGAGTGTATTTGATCCATTTAGGTGAACTTGACTCGTTTAGTGAATTTGACCCATTTATCGGGTTTTGTCACTTTAGAGAAACGGACCGGACTAAATTAATTAAATTTCGTCCAAAATAATTATATTAGTTACATTTTATTTAACGGGTCAACATTTTGACTTTTGACTTCCGACGTGGCTGTATTTCCTCCCGTCTTGGTCAACATTTTGACTTTTGACTTTTGAGTTTTGACGTGGCACTTGTATAAATTTTACGTGCCTACAAATTGCCCCCTTGAGACTTGATCATGTACATGACGTGATTGTTTAAGCATGATTGGGTCTCGACTTATGTGGCACAAAGTTCGTCCAGTCTAATTAACCATTTGCTTGGCTCCTTGACTTTGGCCGAGTTACATATGCTAAGTTTCATGAGAGAGTCAAAGCCGATGCATTTACCCTGGAACGTGATCTTTGCCAACTATAGGACTCCATCTTTTGTTTTAGAAACTTTCCATTCATCACTTATTGATATTTTCTCGCCAAAAAAGACCAATTCTTTTGCTTTGGAAAGAATAATCATTATGAACAATATTTTACATCTTATTTCCAAAATTTGGGTCCCTTTGTTCCATATAAACGAAGGGTTTGAGGGGATTGTTGTTTTCATAGCCGTCAATTGATGAAGACATGAATAGACAATGAGAAGCCGAACCGAAGATGCCATGACACCTATGAAAACGAGCCGGAGATGCCACACCATTGCTGAGACAAGCCAAAAAGCCAGTGGTGCCATGACGCCAATGAGAAGCAGACGGTGACGTAGAATGCAAATCGAACGTTGCCGACACGAACCAACGGGAGGCTGGTTTAAATCTTTTTTTTTTTTTTTTTTTTTTTTTTTTTTTTTTTTTTTTTTTTGTTTGTTTGAGTTATGCAGGTACCCCCAACACCATGGAGCCACCATCCCCTTCGAGACGAAGTCCCCATGTCATTCAAGATGAAGCCATCGATCATTTCCCCTGGAGACGAAACCACTGCCCCATACAATTGCATTGAAGCAGCCATTATGCCCACGACGAAGTCACATGTCTTGTGAGAACGCAGTCCTTTGCCATTGTCACTTCCCCGACGAGCCGTACTCGATTAGAAGCACGATCGATCGCATTTGCCGGAAAAGGAACTCGACCACGTGCACTCCAGGATCCAATTTTTTTTGCATGCAGCGTTTTCATCTTCGACGCCGGAATGAACTTCTCGTCATCATAGCTGCTCCATCATTGACGTGGACCCAGTGCTCATTATCGTCTAGGCGCGGTCCTCGATTCTCAAAGTTCAAAATTCACCCCTTCTTTGGCGTGTGAACTGCGAAATCGGGGTAGTCGTCTAGATTTGACTATGAGATTTACATTGGGTTCTCCTCATTGACCGGTCTGATGCCCTGCCAATAGTGACGTCCTGCCTCTAAATTCGCCTCACTTGTCTTGAAACCAAAGCTGACGGCTATACTGAACTCCGTGGCGCAGCCGGTGACTCACGGATGACAACGCTCAACAGCGGCAGAGACGGTCTGATCAGAACAAACGCCGAACTCCTGTTGCTCACTCGGTCTCGCGGCTTTCGCTCCATCTGACGGTGCCGAAACCCGTCATTGACATGATAGCTACACTCCCATGCCACCTGAAAGTATTGACCCTCCGCCTGACAAAGGAGAAACCGCCATCGATTGAGGACCTCGCCTTGACAACCGAAATCATGAACCCAACATTAAATTGATTTTGGGATAATTGATTTTTTTTTTGGCAAATGGAATAATTTATAATGGTTTAATGGTGTCGTATGATTGTATCCAGTGGGTTTGAGAAGTCAAATTCCATTTTTGCTTTTTTTTTGGAAATTGAATACGTGGTTCACCATACTACATCTTTCACTTTTTTTTTTAAAATTTTTTTTTTTTAAAAAAAAAAAAATAATTAGACACGGTGCTTAGAAGCTTTCTCCGAATCTAACTTGTTTGATCAGTTAACGACGAAGTCTTGGGGCTTGCGAGCTTTCTTCAATCTTCATCATTTGATTTTACGATAATGATCATAATGTCTCCGTGCTTGGAAGCTTTCTCGGAGCCCTAACTTATCTTTCACAATTTTGACGAACAAGTGGTGCTTGTGAGCTTTCTCCAAATCTTCATCATTTGACTTTACGATAATGATCATAATGTCTCCGTGCTTGGAAGCTTTCTCGAAGCCCTAACTTATCTTTCACAATTTTGACGAACAAGTGGTGCTTGTGAGTTTTCTCCAAATCTTCATCATTTGACTTTACGATAGCGTCTCCGTGCTTGGAAGCTTTTTCGGAGACTTAACCTATCTTCATAGTATTCACGAAGACGTTGTGCTTGTGAGCTTTACTTTGAATTTTCGCCGTATTGACTTTTTTGAAGACTTTTGGTGCTTGAAGCGTTCTCCAAGCCTTCTGTTTTCTTTTCTTCCTCAAAACTGCAGATCATGAAGGAATCAAATGACAATTTGGTAATTGAAGTCTGAAGATGCCCCCGCGATACGAACTCTGAGTTTTTTTTTTTTTTTTGTTTGTTTTTTTTTTTTTATAGGTGTGGCTGGACTCAAGTAAGACTCAAGCTGCCTACGTACTCATAAAAATGAAAATTCATTCCACGAGATCAAGCCAACGTAGTTCATGGATTTTTTTTTTGAAAGCGCACTTTTTTTTTTTTTTTTTTTTTTTTTTTTTTTTTTTTTTTTTTTTTTTTTTTTTCGAAAGGATTTTTTTTGTGTGCAGTTTAGGCTCGTGCTTAGGAGCTTCTTTTTGGAGTTTCACGGAGTAAACTACTTCTTTGCCCCCATTTATTTTGTTTGGAGGAACAACCACTGTTGCACGAATCATCGAAGTAACAATTCTCGTGAATCCTCCATTTTGTTTGCTTCTATTGGCGGAAGAGATGCCCCCCATGACTTGCGATTGTGATCTCCATGTCATGAGCTCGAGTCGCCAATTCTTGAAATGTCCTTGGTTTATTTCCTTGAAGAATATAAACCAAGTCCAAGTTCATGCCTTGGATGCACATCTCCACTGCTGAAATTTCCGAGAGACGATCCTTGCATTCTAAGCTTAGTGCTCGCCAGCGGTTTATGAAGTCGATGACGGGCTCTTCTTCCTCTTGCTTGGCGTTAGTTAGTTCAACCATACTAACAACTCGGCGGGTGCAGTAGAAGCGGTTTAAAAACTCTTCTTCCATTTGCTTCCAACTGTCGATGAATTGGTGGGCCAAATCGCTATACCAGTCGAACGCCATTCCTTTGAGGCTGCGGACAAATTGCTTCACCAGAAGATCACCATCGGTGCCTGCATTGTTACATGTTTCGACAAAGTGGGCAACATGCTGTTTCGTGTTGCCTCTTCCGTCGAATTGCTGAAACTTTGGCGGCTTGTATCCGAGAGGCATCATCAAGCTATCAACCCTCCTAGTATACGGTTTCATGTAGAGGTGATTGTCTTTTTTACTTCCGCCGAAATTTTCTTTGACGAGTCGTTCGATCACCTCTTGGATTTGTTGGGCGGAAAGAGATTTAGTTTTTGGATTACCATCACCATCATCATGCACGGAGTGGTCATCATGCTTCGATTTTTCACTCTCACCGCTAACCTTCGAGAAGTCGGAGTTTTCATTGATCGGTCGCTTCTCCAACTTTCTTTTGAGAGCGGCAATTTGAGCATCTTTCTCTTGACTTTCTTTTTGAAGTTGTTCGACGATAATCTTCATTTTCGCTAGTTCTTCATCGAATGATAATGCTCCAATCACCATCACGGAAGCAACGATGTCAGTTTGCGTCGTTGAGGGCACTTCAACACTTCTTTTGTTCGCATCGGTGAGTAGATCGCCGAAGTTGTCGCCAAGGGTGGTGGATCTTTCAACATAAGAATCAAATGGCGCGCTTATCGTCTTTTCAGCGGAATTCTTCACTGAAGGCATTGAGATGAGTTTGACGATTTTGATGTGGAGATAGAGATGAGCGGTAGAGATGGTCCCACCGGGTGTGCCAAATTTGTATACACAAATTTGTGATCTGTAAAATAAACGACAAACACAAAAATGGTAACAAAATAATTTTATTAATTTAAATGTTTCGAGTACAATCTCTAATTTGATCCGCTGATTCGATCTCCACTATACTTGAATGACGATGTTTGAAGGAGGGTCGCGATGACTTTAATTCTCCTTTGACGGGATGTTGTTTTCTTCACCTTTGACTGCACAATTTCGGGTGCTTGACGTCGGGATTTGAGGAGAAGAACGATTTGATGGAGGAGGGTCGCTTGACTTGATCTCCGCAGATGATTTGATGGAGGGTCGTTGGACTTGCTCTCCTTTGATGATTTGACTCCTTGGTGAAGACGACGATGACACGAGATTTGAAGTGTGCTTCGATGTCGATCCTTGGAGACGATGCTTTGATCTTCTTTCTTGATGGAACTTAGAAGAATTTGATTTGTAGAGAGAATGAATTTTCTAGTCTTCTCCTTTTCTCCTCTATTTTTTCCATCCTTGTAAAATGAAGAGGAATCTCATATTTATAGAGAAAAGTCTCTTTAAACCTAAGCTTTAGTGGGTTTGGACTTGGAAGTCATTCTAGCCCATTTGAGTGTATTTGATCCATTTAGGTGAACTTGACTCGTTTAGTGAATTTGACCCATTTATCGGGTTTTGTCACTTTAGAGAAACGGACCGGACTAAATTAATTAAATTTCGTCCAAAATAATTATATTAGTTACATTTTATTTAACGGGTCAACATTTTGACTTTTGACTTCCGACGTGGCTGTATTTCCTCCCGTCTTGGTCAACATTTTGACTTTTGACTTTTGAGTTTTGACGTGGCACTTGTATAAATTTTACGTGCCTACAATGACGATGAAGATTCTTTGCTTTTTCCAGCTCTTTGCATTCGCCTTAGAAGTTCAGTTAACACATATGAAATTGATGAGTAGAGCCGCACAAGGGTTTTCATTTGGACTTTGGAGGAACGAATTTAATGAATTATCAAGAAAAATCAATATCAATAACAATCAAATCATCATCCATATAAATAAAAGCTTTGTTTTGGAGAGACTTGATAGTCTCCAACGGTTGCAAAACACTATTATTTATAGATGATTATTCAATTTTCCTATTAGAATAAGGAAATAATTAATTATTTACAAATTTTCTCGTAGAATAAGGAAATAGTTAATTATTTACAATGTTCTATTAGAACTCGGAAAGTACATCTTGGCGCTTCATAACCTTTGTAAGATTTCTGGAGACTGAAATCAAATTGCTATAACAAATTGGAGAAATTGATCCTATTAATAAGTTAACAGCGTCAGATATGAACTCAACAAACTAACCTCATTAAGCACTGTTCCATTTGAATTGCTGCATCATTGACCTGCAACAAACAAATCACTCCCTATAAATAAAGCAAAATGACTCACTAAAATGATTGCCCTTCTTTTTATTGTGAAATATCTGACATTCGATGCAATTCTTCACGGACAACAACAGCAACATCACTGAAGAAGTCTTAGCTAACGGTAAAGACAGGGAACCAGAAAAATAGAATCAATCAATCGACAACAAAATGGACAATAAAACTAAAAGAAGAGCAACAATATGCAACAAATAGTAGTACATCTGGCAAATCTAACAGCACCAGGAAGAAGGAGCGATTTATTACATATCAGCTTTTCACTAAGACAGGATCTCGTACTCATGGCAAACACTCTATATCCTTTGCCGAATAATATCCTAATTTTATAGTAGGATACAATAAGGAAAAACACTTTCCAAGCCAAAACAGAAATAATTATAACAAAGCAAAACACTGCTACACTAATGTTATAACATACAAATAACAAAAGTAGATTCATATGCCACGTGTCAACCCAGCCTTAAATACACATATTAATTACAGCTGAACATTAAATATTGTTGAGTTTATGGATTCGAGTCCCTAAGAGAGGGAGGGGGTGAATTAGGTACTATTTAAAAATTTTAACTTCAACTTTATTGATTTAAAGTGAGTTAAGAGAACAAAAGAGATGAGATAATACTTCGAATAATATTGCAAGATTAAACGAGTATTGGAATGAATGTTTGCTGAAGTATGAAAGTAACAACTGTTCTGACTGTAGCTATTTGTCTCAGTTTATGGAATACAGACTGCAGACCAAATGTGACAGTACGATGAACTGTTACTTCGAAAGTTAAGCAAAGTAAAACAAACAAATTAAAAGAGCAGCGGAAATAAAAGAAAGATCAAACACGAGATTTTGAATTGGTTCGGCAAATACTCAAGTGCCTACGTCCAATCTACCTTTTTATTGATTTCTGTTAGTGATCTACTCCGACTACTAAAAGACCCGTACAATAAAAGACACCAACCTACTCCGGTTGTAAAGCGAGTCCAAGAACTACTCCGTTCTTATGACAAGCCAACTCGCAACCTACTCCGGTTGCCAAGAGTCAAAGGACTACTCCGTCCTAGAACTCAACAACTCACAACCTACTCCGGTTGCCAAAGAGTTGAAGACTACTCCGTCCTAAACTCTACTAACACACTTAGAATGTTATAAGGATCAAGTTTCCACTAACATATTCTTAGCAAAGAATAGAGATGGACAACTTTTACAAGATCAACAATTCTTAAGCAAGAGAGTTTAGTATATTAAAGTAACAGTAGCCACGACTGTAACAACTTGAAGACTCTTTAAAGGTTTTGCAAATAACACACGGTTTAAAGCTTTGAAAAACAAATTTGTAAACTTGAAAATAAATTCAGAAAGAAGTCTTGGGTTTTATGAAGGAGAATGGCACGTCTTATATAGAGGAGGTGAGTGAAGGGGTTGCTAGGGTTTTGAAGGGTCAAAGACCTCACATGTGAAGGGCATTTGCAACCACCCAAAACTTGCACCAAAAAGGCCTCTTTTGCAAAGGTAAGAATAGGGAAAGATAGTTTGAAAGATATCCTTAAAAGCTCATGCAAATTCAGAAAACAAAGAGAGAAAAGACAAGTCACATGATAACAAGTTAACACCAAAATGGCAAAAAGCATTCTTTGTTTTCTTAAAGAACCAAAGGGTTGAATTTGCATAAAGAGGAAACATTTTGAAAATAATAATTCAAACCACTCTTTATTGAAGACCATCTCCTTAATAAAAATCTGATTTTTATCTTTGAAAAATAAGAGTCACGTGAAAGGCTTTTGAAAGATAAAATGGGACTTCAAGTTTTACGAGTTGTGGCAATAATCCAAGCAGCTGTTTACTTGTGAAAGCAACAGTCGTCTGGACTGTTTCTATTACTCTAATATACTCTACTTTCTCACTTGTACATTAGATGACACATGACTTAATACAACGGGATTAATAACAACTTCAACACTTCTTAATCCATGCTTGATATGATCATAAATCCTGAAAAGGTAAACTAAGATGACACAAATCAAATGGGCATGTTATCATCAACATAAGGAACCCAACAAATTCCCCCTTTGATGATGACAAGCCCCAAACGAATGTATAAGCAATGTAAACACCTTGATTCAAGATTTTAAGCAAGATCAAATGAGAGAAGGGACAATATTACCTTACCTAAGGCAAAAGCTAGAATCAAACTACCATGACAATTTTACATTGCCCCAAAACGAGATTCAAGACTAAGAAGGTTAGACAAGGCATTAGTTAATCAATATGCAAAGAGATTAAGAGCATGAGTTTACCTTTTCCCCCTCTTGACATCATCAAACGGATAGGGATGTCAAAAGCATTAGAGTGCAAATAATTCACAAGAAAACACAAAAAGACACATGTAGTCGTGACAAGGTAACAAAGTCAACATAAACATACGGTTTAAACAAGTTAACCATAGTTCACCATGGCTAAATAAAGTTTAAAATATACCACCAAGCATCAAAATAACGAGTGAGAAAAATAGTCTTAGAAAGGCACAACAAGGTGGAACAAAATATGTAAGGCAAAAGACAAGTTTGATTATGGGCAAATTTAGGGAGCGGAAGTTTGGTCATCATTTTGAGGATAGTGAAGAGGATTGAAAAAGGGTGAGGTTTGACAATGAAGGTCTGAGTCACAATCATCTCTACTGTTGCATTGGATTTTGTTATATTGAAACCACCAAGGACATCAACTTCTTATGTGTTGCTCTCATTTCATGAAAATTCTTGACAAGAATTGATCTTGACCTTTGAGCACAACAACAGTGGCATACACTGTGACTTCCTTTCAATTTCTTCCAAATTTTTGCTTTACTTCTTTTTTCAAGACCGTCGCAGTTTTCAATTTCATCTATCTCGTTTCCAATAATCACTTTGACATATCCCATATTGCCTTCCCGTTTTTTTTTTTTTTTTTTTTTTTTTTTTTTTTTTTTTCCAACCAACTTTAATTTTCAATTTCATCTATCTCCGTTTTTCTAACCATCTTCCCGATCATCTCTTGATGCATATGTAGAACATGTAGTTTTTTGGTTCTTTGTTTCACATAGACCTTTGCGACAATGAAGTAGCTTTCTCCTTTCTTTTGTTAGCTTTCTTTGCCGGAAACGGAACGGAATCGGCAGACTTAGTCGGATTCTCAGTAGTACTAACCGAAGGGATAAGTGGGTTGTGGGATTTCGGTGGGTTGAGGGAGTTTAGACGGTGGGTTATGGATAGAAAGTGGCCCAAGTATTAAATGAGGTAAGTGAGGTAGTTGGCCCAACTAAACACATTTAATCACTCGAAATAAAAACGCAAGGTAGCATATAATAAACGTAAATTTAGATATGAGGTTGAGTGATTACCGACTCACAAATACGGTGTCAATTTTTGGTCTAAACATGATGTCAATGCACTTAGAATACTTAATGACATATATCCAATTTTAATTTAATCAATTAAGGAAATTTGTAAAACTCACATTAAAAATCACAAGCAATTAATTAACCCAATTTCTAGTCTAAATTTCTCAAAATGTTCTCTTGCAAGTGGCTTAGTAAAAATATCGGCAATTTGATTTTCGGTCTTGCAAAAGATAAGTTTAATATGTCCTTTTTCCACATGATCACGAATAAAATGGTGACGGATATCAATATGCTTAGTTTTAGAGTGTTGAATAGGATTTTTGGAAATATTTATTGCACTCGTATTATCACACATTAAGGGAATGGAGTCAAAAATAATACCAAAATCCAAGAGTTGTTGTTTTACCCAAAGGAGTTGAGAACAACAATGTGCCGCACTAACGTACTCATTTTCGGCCGTAGAAAGAGCTACCGTGTTTTGTTTCTTTGAGGCCCAAGAAGTCAAGCAAGGACCCAAGAACGTTGCAATTCCGGAGGTACTCTTTCTATCCACCGTGCATCCCGCATAGTCCGCATCCGAATAGCCTATGAGATCAAAAGGACAATATAAGGGATACCATAAGTAAAGATTTTGTGTTCCAATCAAATACCGAAGAATTCGTTTAACGGCTTTAAAATGTGATTCTTTCGGATTTGCTTGGAACCTAGCACATAAACAAACACTAAAGAGAATATCGGGACGACTTGCGGTCAAGTAGAGAAGTGAGCCTATCATACCTCTATACACCTTATCACTAACATTCTTACCGAGTTCATCTTTGTCCAATTTGGACCCGGCTACCATAGGTGTATCATGAGGCTTACCATTAGTCATCCCAAATTTCTTAAGCATTTCCTTAATATACTTTTGTTGATGGATCATGATTCCATCCTTTGATTGCTTAATTTGGAGCCCAAGGAAAAATCCTAGCTCACCCATCATGCTCATTTCAAACTCCGATTTCATTAGTTCCGAAAAATATAAGTAAAGGAGTTCATTTGTTGCACCAAATATAATGTCATCAACATATACTTGTACAACCAACAGTTCGTCTGACTGTGACTTTAAGAACAATGTTTTGTCAACGGAGCCTCTTTTAAAACCATTTTCAATAAGAAATTTAGACAATCTATCATACCAACACCTAGGTGCTTGTTTTAAACCATAAAGAGCTTTGTCTAATTTGAAAACATGGTTAGGCAAGTCATTGTTCTCAAAACCCGGTGGTTGCTCTACAAAGACATCTTCTTCCAAATATCCATTTAAGAAAGCGGTTTTGACATCCATTTGGAAGAGTTTAATGCCTTTGTGAGACATAGAAAGCTATAAGAAATCGTATGGCCTCAAGTCTAGCTACCGGTGCATAGGTTTCATCGTAATCAATATCCTCTTGTTGGTTATAACCTTGCACCACTAGTCTAGCCTTGTTCCTTACAATTTCTCCCGAGTTATCGAGCTTATTGCGAAAGACCCACCTAGTACCAATGACGGTACGATTAGGCGGTCTAGGGACTAAGTGCCATACCTCGTTTCTTTTGAATTGATTGAGTTCTTCTTGCATAGCAAGCAACGATCTGCATCGTCAAGGCGATTGTTACATTTGAAGGTTCAATTTGAGAAAGGAAGGCATTATGGGCACAATACTCGTTGAGATGAGCGAGATTGTTGAGGGATGATCTTGTTCGAATTCCCGAGTTGAGATCACTTGTGAGATTAGAGAGTGGATGAGAGCTTTGATGTTTCCACTTCTTTGGAACAACGGTTTCTTGTTCCCCCTGCTTGACATCGATCCGATGGATTGTTTCTTTTGGCCTGGAGTGATCTTCATCATCACTGTTTTTGGTTACTTTGATTCGGAGGTAGAGGCAACGATCGTTGGGTCTGTTGCTTCAGAGAAGAAACAAGAGTGAGAGGTGCTACGTGTTCCCCCCGAGTTCTGATCTCCTTTGAGGGTGACAGTCTCGTGGTCTGCATTGCAATTGATCTTTGGGAGCTTCTTCATCCTCGAACACAAAGTCCTTTCGAACAAGGCCAATCTCAAACTCATCGTCATCACTATCATCATCATCATTCACATTTTGTACCTGTCCAAGCACACTAGACTCATAAAAAATGACATGAATGCTTTCTTCAATTAACAAGGTTCGTTTATTGTAGACTTTATAGGCCTTGCTATGGTCGGAGTACCCAATAAATACTCCTTCATCACTACGTGGATCGAACTTACCCAAGTTGTTTTTACCATTGTTATGAACAAAACATTTGCTTCCAAAACATCTAAAATATGAAATGTTGGGTTTTCTTCCACGTAGCGATTCATAGGGTGTTTTATTCAATATACTCCTTATCATGACACGATTATGAATGTAGCAAGCGGTATTTACCGCTTCGGCCCAAAAGTTCTTAGGCAACTTACTAGATAATACCATTGTTCTAGCCATTCCTTCAAGGGTTCTATTCATCCTTTCAACCACACCATTTTGTTGTGGTGTTCTAGGAGCCGAGAAGTTATGGTCTACACCATTGTCATCACAATAAGCACCAAATGATGAGTTTTCGAATTCGGTTCCGTGATCGGTTCTCATTGAAACAAGTTTTAAACCAAGTTTATTTTGAATCTTTCTTAACCAAATTAGAAACTCATCAAATGTCTCATCCTTAGAGCTTAGGAAGAGTGCCCAAACGAACCTAGAGTAATCATCAACAATGACACACACATAACGACTACCACCTCTACTTCTAGTTCTCATTGGTCCACACAAGTCGATATGTAAAAGTTGCAAAGGTTGAGATGTACTCACAATTCTTTTGGATTTAAAGGAACTTCTAACATGTTTGCCTCTGGCACATTCATCACATACTTTATCAAAATCAAACTTCATATTAGGAATACCTTCAACTAAGTCAAGTCTTTTAAGGGTATTAAGAGTTTTTGTACTAACATGACCAAACCTTTTATGCCATAACCAAGGATCATTGTTCATTACACTCATGCAAGACATGGTGTGACCGGATAGAGTATTCAAATTGGTTAAGTATACGTCTTTGACACGTCTTCCTTCGAGTATTAGTTCATTAGTAGTGGCATCAATTATTCGACACATATTAGCACTAAATTCTACAATATTACCCTTATCACAAAGTTGAGAAATACTAAGGAGATTATGCTTCAAACCTTTGACAAGCCACACGTTGTCGACACAAAGTAATGATGACTTACCAACCTTTCCAATGCCAATTACTTCACCTTTCTTGTTGTCACCAAACCTTACCGTGCCACCATCATATGCTTTAAGTGAGAGGAATTGGCTTCTATCACCCGTCAAGTGACGAGAGCATCCACTATCCAAGTACCAATTGCGGCCGCCTCTCACCAAGCCCTACACAAGATTAGACTTTGAGTTTAGGAACCCAAACAAACTTGGGTCCCCTTTTGTGATCAACATATCTTATGGTATCTTTCCTAATCCATATTTGCTTAATTATTTTGATGTTCTTGTTAATGTCATGAAATCTTTTCTCACAAGTGTTGAGGACATGACCATTCTTACCACAATAATTGCAAATAATGTATTCGGGAAGACCCACGTATTTTCTCCTTCTAAAATCAGTTTTAGGCTTCTGGATGCAACAGTCAGTCTGACTGTTCCATTTGAACCCCAAACCAGCAGTTTTGTTACACCTCTCGGTTTGATTCGTGAGGAAGTTTAACACGGTTTGACTTCCTTCCCATTTTTCAGTGATGTTTTTAGCACTAACAAGTTCCTTGTTTAGTTCCTCGACTTTGAAGGTGAGATACTTGTTTCTTTCTTTAGAGCCTTCAAGCTCCCTTTTCATTATGTCATACTCGGATTTAAGCTCCATGAAAGTTTCAGATTTTTGTTGAACATTAAGCTTAAGACTCGAGATGCATTTATCTAGGTGAACGAGTTTAGATCTAGATGAACTACATTCGGGAGATTCATGTTGAAATTTGACAAATTTTTCGTGAAGCATTCTAATCTCTCTCTTGTAGGCATCTATGTTAACCTTAAGACATTCATTCTCCTTGGATAAGTTAGTGACAAGTTCATTCGAAACTTCATTGCTACTGTCAGAGGTAACAGTCTGAGACACTGTTACTTTAGGTTCTTCTACCTCATCAACTAGGTCATTAATGACGCCTTTGAAAAAAGATTTTTCTTTTAAAAGTTCATCATTCTTTTCAACTTCTATAGACAACCTTTTTTCCACTATGAAGTCATGAGTGTGAGCATTGAGTTTCGACACAAGATATCCAATTCTTTCTTTAGAATCCTCATACTTAGATGTCATCTCATCAAGACGTTTGTTTAGATCAACGAATTTATCGGATCTATGATGAGGAGTAGATCTAGAAGTGCTACACTCGGGCATACCCTTTTGAAGAAAGGTAAGCCTCTCATGAAGAACCTCTATTTCTTTCTTTAGACTAACTACCTCACCTTTTAGACACTTGTTTTCATTGACCAAACATTCAATTTTCTCATTGGACTTGTCTAAATGTTTGTCGAAGCAATGATCTCATCTTTGTTTCTTTTAGGTCTACAATCTCAACCACAAGGTCATCTAATTCATCTTTGAGAGCATCTTTGTCCTTCAAAAGGTCATCACGTTCCTTGGTTAGCAAGGAAACTTGCATCACCAAAGTGGTGTTGACATTTTCAAGGTCAGAGACATCCGTGGGGATCATTTTAAGACACTCAAGTTCTTTAGTCAATTGTTTGTTCAATTTGTTGACTCTTTTTACTTCATCATAAGCCTCGGAGGTGACAGTGACACTGTCTGTTGCTTTGATTCATTTTTAAGGTTAAAGTTTTCTTGAGCAATTTCTTCAATTTCGTCTTGCATGACATCAAGCTTATCATTTTGTGAACGACACTTATCAAAGAGTTTGTCAAGAAGCTTACATACCTTTTCTTTGGAGTAAGATCTAACCTTGGCTTTTAGATGTTTTACCTCATTGTCGGAGTCCGAGTCGGAATCATCGGGGTGAGCCATGAGACATCTAAGATGTTCAATTTTGGAAGTTTTTGAGACTTTGTCCTTGAGATGACTTGTAAGACACATTTTAGACTCTAGTTGCTCCTCGATGAGTTCCTCATCTTCCTCGGAGTCGGACATTCCCCAAATTACGGTCATGACTCTATGTTTGTAGTCCCTTTTAACTTTATCTCGTTTTTCCTTTGATTCGATTTCATCCCACTTGGGACATTCTTTAACTTGGTGAGTTTTATCACCACACTTAAAGCATCCAACGGTGGAACTAGGTCGTTTCTTAGGAAAACGTTTTTTCGAGTAATTATTATTGAACTTTCTATTTTCTAGATCATTGACCAACCCAACTAGATTCCTTGAGAACATAGCAAACTCGTTTTCCTCCTCGTCTTCTCCATCGCTTGGAGAGGACGTGAGAGTGAGGCTCCTTCCCTTTGAAGACTCACTAGAATGCTTATCGAGATTGAACTCGTGAGCCATTAGTGATCCCATTAGTTCATGAGGAGATAGGGTTGACAAATCTTTGGCTTCCTCTATAGCGGTAACCTTGGGTTGCCACTTAGCGGTTAGACTACGAAGGATTTTCCGAATGATGTCCTCGGACTCGAAATCCCTTCCTAGACTTTTTAGCTCATTAATAATACAAGAAAAACGTGAAGAAAAGCTATTTATGGACTCGTCCTTTGACATTATAAACATCTCATATTGTTGCATGAGAAGGTCAATACGGTGTTTTCTTACTTGGGACGTCCCTTCATAGGCAAGTACAAGGGAATCCCAAATAGATTTTGCCGTAGTACATCCGGAGATTCGACTAACTTCCCCCTCACCGACACAACGTTGAAGAATCGACATTGCTTTGGAATTCTTTTCGGCAAGCTTGAAGTCGTTTTCATTGTAATTTCTTTCCTCTTTTGTCTTGGTGAAACCGTTTAGAATATCGGTTTCCTCAATGACGAGAGGTCCATTTTGGATGATGTTCCAACATTGATAATCAATACTTTTGATGTAATGTTCCATTTTGAGTTTCCACCATCCAAAATTCGAACCGGTAAAGACCGGGATCTTGGAGTGTTTCTCGGAATCCATTACCCACGAATCAAACTCTAAGGCGATTAGCCTCGATCAAGAGCACGAGGCTCTGATACCAATTGTTGAGTTTATGGATTCGAGTACCTAAGAGGGGGAGGGGGTGAATTAGGTACTATTTAAAAATTTTAACTTCAACTTTATTGATTTAAAGTGAGTTAAGAGAACAAAAGAGATGAGATAATACTTCGAATAATATTGCAAGATTAAACGAGTATTGGAATGAATGTTTGCTGAAGTATGAAAGTAACAACTATTACGATTTGTAGCTATTTGTCTCGTTTATGGAATACAGATGCAGACCAAATGTGACAAAGTATGATGAACTGTTACTTCGAAGGTTAAGCAAAGCAAAACAAACAAATTAAAAGAGCAGCGGAAATAAAAGAAAGATCAAACACGAGATTTTGAATTGGTTCGGCAAATACTCAAGTGCCTACGTCCAATCTACCTTTTTATTGATTTCTTTTAGTGATCTACTCCGACTACTAAAAGACCCGTACAATAAAAGACACCAACCTACTCCGGTTGTAAAGCGAGTCCAAGAACTACTCCGTTCTTATGACAAGCCAACTCGCAACCTACTCCGATTGCCAAGAGTCAAAGGACTACTCCGTCCTAGAACTCAACAACTCACAACCTACTCCGGTTGCCAAAGAGTTGAAGACTACTCCGTCCTAAACTCTACTAACACACTTAGAATGTTATAAGGATCAAATTTCCACTAACATATTCTTAGCAAAGAATAGAGATGGACAACTTTTACAAGATCAACAATTCTTAAGCAAGAGAGTTTAGTATATTAAAGTAACAGTAGCCACGACTGTAACAACTTGAAGACTCTTTAAAGGTTTTGCAAATAACACACGGTTTAAAGCTTTGAAAAACAAATTTGCAAACTTGAAAATAAATTCAGAAAGAAGTCTTGGGTTTTATGAAGGAGAATGGCACGTCTTATATAGAGGAGGTGAGTGAAGGGGTTGCTAGGGTTTTGAAGGGTCAAAGACCTCACATGTGAAGGGCATTTGCAACCACCCAAAACTTGCACCAAAAAGGCCTCTTTTGCAAAGGTAAGAATAGGGAAAGATAGTTTGAAAGATATCCTTAAAAGCTCATGCAAATTCAGAAAACAAAGAGAGAAAAGACAAGTCACATGATAACAAGTTAACACCAAAATGGCAAAAAGCATTCTTTGTTTTCTTAAAGAACCAAAGGGTTGAATTTGCATAAAGAGGAAACATTTTGAAAATAATAATTCAAACCACTCTTTATTGAAGACCATCTCCTTAATAAAAATCTGATTTTTAACTTTGAAAAATAAGAGTCACGTGAAAGGCTTTTGAAAGATAAAATGGGACTTCAAGTTTTACGAGTTGTGGCAATAATCCAAGCATTTGTTTACTTGTGAAAGCAACGATCGTAAATGCCCTGGACTGTTTCTATTACTCTAATATACTCTACTTTCTCACTTGTACATTAGATGACACATGACTTAATACAACGGGATTAATAACAACTTCAACACTTCTTAATCCATGCTTGATATGATCATAAATCCTGAAAAGGTAAACTAAGATGACACAAATCAAA
The DNA here is from genome assembly GCF_048544455.1 of Silene latifolia. NCBI lineage: Eukaryota > Viridiplantae > Streptophyta > Magnoliopsida > Caryophyllales > Caryophyllaceae > Silene > Silene latifolia. The sequence continues at coordinate 16,581,639 of NC_133531.1, forward strand.
TGGGCATGTTATCATCAACATAAGGAACCCAACAAATTCCCCCTTTGATGATGACAAGCCCCAAACGAATGTATAAGCAATGTAAACACCTTGATTCAAGATTTTAAGCAAGATCAAATGAGAGAAGGGACAATATTACCTTACCTAAGGCAAAAGCTAGAATCAAACTACCATGACAATTTTACATTGCCCCAAAACGAGATTCAAGACTAAGAAGGTTAGACAAGGCATTAGTTAATCAATATGCAAAGAGATTAAGAGCATGAGTTTACCTTTTCCCCCTCTTGACATCATCAAACGGATAGGGATGTCAAAAGCATTAGAGTGCAAATAATTCACAAGAAAACACAAAAAGACACATGGGTCCATCGGCCGAGGGTAGAACGGTCTTTCCACCTGCTGACCGAGTCAACATATTGAGCGAGGTCAAAGATATGCAAAGCAAGTCAACACCTTGGACAGCCTAGCCGACGCCACCTGTCGGCTTGTCACTTGGGTCCCGGCCAGGCAACTAGCCAGCCGGGGCACATATCCGCGTACTCACATCCAAGACCCCTCGGCCGGCCTGACATGGGTCCATCGGCCGAGGGTAGAACGGTCTTTCCACCTGCTAGCCACTTGGCCACTACGTGACAAAAGGTGAAAGTCTATAAATACTCCTCCACCCTCATTGAGGAAAGGATCCACAATTTAACCTAAGAATCACTATTCATCTGGTAATATCTTCCTTATCTCTCTACAATACATACTTAGCCAAGTAACACACAACTTAATCCTTTAAGTTTACTGACTTGAGCATCGGAGTGAGTTCGCTCGGTCCAAAGCCGAGCCCTCAGTTCGTTCCTTGTTTCAGGAGACCGCAAGGAAGAGTCAAGCAAGGACGTCATTCTACAAGCACGGGTGGTACAAATAACTGCTCTGGAATTACACCCGGAACAATTGGCGCCGTCTGTGGGGAAGAATACTAAAAGTTAATCAAATCCCTTAAAAACACAAAACAAAACCCACCCAAAAAGCTAAGAAGATGTCGAAACAACAAGAGGTATTCGTGACTGACGAAGCCGAATTCTGCCAAGATGATACCGTCCACAATTCTGGAGTTGCGCAGCCCTCCACCGGCCGAGTAATCCAACCGGAGTATGGGATGCCAATAATACCAGATACACCGCTGCCCGCCGGCCAGGTCACTATCATGGGACATGTGGTCGATGCAGCCAAACTGAAGCTACTCCTGGACCTGATGGGTAATACGCCGATCACCCCCGCCGCAACGACGGTGGCAAAGACACCCGCAGTGACCCGGACCACAAAGTGACCCCGAACAACTTGTCGGGGGCAATGCAAGGAGCGGAGCATACTAGGACGCCGGCGGAGCCCTATATCGCGCGGTGGCGACCAAAGTACTTCCCCCACTCGCGGGAGGACAGCGTCGCCGCGGCAACGAGGCCACCCCCGGAGGAATGAAGACAGAAGTCCGACTCTCCAAAGTCGGACAACAAGAAGGCCTTCCCGCCACGGGGAGAGAAGCCGGACTAGAGTAGCGAGGAGCCGATCGCCACGTGTCATTCGGCATGTGGTCCGACAGCCCCTCGGCACCTACGTCCTCGAAGTCAGGCACCCCAACGTGTGATTACATCTAATAAAGAGTGTTCCAAGTTTTCCATCATAATGAAGACAGCGCCAAAACCTCGATCACCTCGGCTAATTAAGACCGAGGGCGACGGGGGAACGAGCCGATATGCCTAGATATTTACGACGGCAGACAGCGCCAAAACCTCGATCACCTCGGCTAATTAAGACCGAGGGCGACGAGGGAACGAGCCGATATGCCTAGATATTTACGACGGCAGACAGCGCCAAAACCTCGATCACCTCGGCTAATTAAGACCGAGGGCGACGAGGGAACGAGCCGATATGCCTAGATATTTACGACGGCGAGACGGCGCAAAACCTCGATCACCTCGGCTAATTAAGACCGAGGGCGACGGGGAAACGAGCCGATATGCCTAGATATTTACGACGGCAGACGGCGCCAAAACCTCGATCACCTCGGCTAATTAAGACCGAGGGCGACGAGGGAACGAGCCGATATGCCTAGATATTTACGACGGCGAGACGGCGCAAAACCTCGATCACCTCGGCTAATTAAGACCGAGGGCGACGAGGGAACGAGCCGATATGTCTAGATATTTACGACGGCAGACAGCGCCAAAACCTCGATCACCTCGGCTAATTAAGACCGAGGGCGACGAGGGAACGAGCCGATATGCCTAGATATTTACGACGGCAGACAGCGCCAAAACCTCGATCACCTCGGCCAAAGCCGGGAGTGACGGGGGAGCGAGCCGATATGCCTAGATATTTACGACGGCAGACAGCGCCAAAACCTCGATCACCTCGGCTAATTAAGACCGAGGGCGGCGAGGGAACGAGCCGATATGCCTAGATATTTACAACAGCAGTCAGAACGTAAACTCAGTTGCCCCGGCCAAAGCCGGGAAGAGACGAGGGAAACGCGACTTGTTCTCGGCAAATTAAGACCGAGCTTAAGAACGTATTACAGTTGAGACGCAAATCTGACACCTCGGCTAACTAAGACCGAGCGTGAACAAGGACGCGATCAATATCGTCTATAAATACGAACGTTGTCACGCCGTAACCCCGATTCCCTCGGCCAAGGCCGGGAAGCAGCGGGGACACAACGACCGATACGCTAGAAGAAACGTATACTCAGTGCAGTTGAGATACGCATTCTAACTGCCTCGGCCAGGCCGAAGGTAAAAACAACCGGCACTCTCAACCCTGGTCTCGGCCAGCGTCACTTTCTTTTCCACATCGGATGCCCTTTACACATCCATGTGGAGGGGGGATATATCTGGTACGGCCTCAACATGACCAAGCCGACGAAGAAGCTCCCCGATGAAGAAATTTTTCCAAATCGCAGAATATACGCTCAACACACATCGGAGCCCATACCACGGCATAGACTACGCTGGGGGCAAATTGATGGGGCATATTCTGCACCCGCTGACCGAGTCAACATATTGAGCGAGGTCAAAGATATCCAAAGCAAGTCAACACCTTGGATGACCTAGCCGACGCCACTGTCGGCTGTCACTGGGTCCCCAGGCAACTAGCCGGCGGGGCACATATCCGCGTACTCACATCCAAGACCCCTCGGCCGGCCTGACATGGGTCCATCGGCCGAGGGTAGAACGGTCTTTCCACCTGCTAGCCACTTGGCCACTTGGCCACTACGTGACAAAAGGTGAAAGTCTATAAATACTCCTCCACCCTCATTGAGGAAAGGATCCACAATTTAACCTAAGAATCACTATTCATCTGGTAATATCTTCCTTATCTCTCTACAATACATACTTAGCCAAGTAACACACAACTTAATCCTTTAAGTTTACTGACTTGAGCGTCGGAGTGAGTTCGCTCGGTCCAAAGCCGAGCCCTCAGTTCGTTCCTTGTTTCAGGAGACCGCAAGGAAGAGTCAAGCAAGGACGTCATTCTACAAGCACGGGTGGTACAAATAACTGCTCTGGAATTACACCCGGAACAGAAATGATAGTGGTTATTGAGAAGATGAGAGGGGAGCATGAAGAAGAGAATAGATACAGGGGCAAAATCGTCATTTTATAATTTTTTTCACCTGGAAATACCATTGGGTGCAAATTATAACTTGAACTAATAATTTGGGTGTAATTTAAAAAAAAAATTGACGTAGGAGTAAGTATAAAAAAGTGGATTAAACGTGACTGTAATTGATAATTTACTCAAAATAAAATATGGTAGAATGGAGTTAAATGGAGGAAGTACATATTTTCGATTAATCTTTTCAACTTATTGTATATCTTCCCTTTTTATCGGGCCTAGAAATAAGAAAACCAATAAGTATTCAATAAACTAAGATAAATTAAATAAAATTTGCAAGTTGTCAACATTATAAGAGAGAGAAAATAATAAAAAACGAATAATGAATAAAAAAATAAAAAATTTGGGATATGCTCAACCTTTTCAAATTCTAAGGTATACTCCTTTTTCTTTAAAAAAAAAAAAACCTTTGAACATCAATTAACTCTCGATTTTTTTTTCAAATTGTCTTAAGGAGATTTCCGGGTTGAAATAACTTTACCGTTGTCTGAACTTGTAGTCGAGATTCGAGAATTATAGTTAGTCAAAATTTATTCGTTGAAGAAATTTTGACCAACCATAGTTCCTGACTACGAATTCATAAAGCGGTAAATGTTTTTTTGAAACTCAAGGCCTTTATGAGATTAGTGGTTTGAAAAAAAAATCCGTTTTCTGAATTTGTAGCCGAAAGATATTGTTGGACAATTTTTTTTTTTTTTCTGAAAAACAAGGGGTACACCTTAAAAAATGAAAAAGTTAAGTAGTACAAGTGAGAATAGTCCTGTTACATCACCCATATGCTGGCACTTCCACGGGAAAATAAAACCCATTGAAAACCGAACACAAAATGTCACTTTAGACGGATACTATCCGTCTAAAGTTATGGGTCAAATATGTCACCACTTTCATAATAAGACAAATAACAAGTGGAATGGTGGAGGTTGTCTTATTATAAAAGTGGTGAATCTGATGACATATTTAACCCGTCTATATCTTTAGATGGATATACTTGTCTGTAACGGGACTAACTGAAACTCCTCTATATGTAGATACCCGTCTTTCCTCTAGAGCAAATGGAATTTCCACTGTAGGTAAAGATTTCCAAATCAAAGTCAAGGTAAACTGTCGTCCAGTATGCTGCCCCTTGAAAGATTAAAGCTTTTTTTTTTTTTTTTTTTGGCGAAAGATTAAAGCTTTAGATACCCTTTTCCGATAATAGCCTCTCGGAAACATACTAAAGCTTTAGGTTACCATTATTTCTCAGTCTCCATTGTTCATCATTAAGTGTATAAGCAGTAACAACACACACAGTTCTCTAACAGGCTCCTAACTCCTAAGTTCATCTGTGTCACATGATCGCAATGGTTTTGTAATCCTTACTGCATTCCGCTAAATAACTACGATCAGCCAACGTAAGCTGTATTAAAAACTCAAGACAATACTATCAACAGCTACTAGTTGGCGGACATTGAAAGCAAAAGGCTAAAAAACCAAGTATGCCTTTTTTCACAAGTTTATTCGGTTCCAATGATACCTCCAAATTGTACCCAAAACGAAAAAACGTAGACCGATCTTTTACTAATGTTCTGTAAATATTATTGTCATTCGTAGTTCCTACCAATTTACAGAAGGGAATGCTGGAAACTGCAATCAAACTAGATCTCGATTGAAATGTAAATCTAAGAATCCATCGCCATACTTTAAATTAGTCTCCTAAATTCCTAGATCAGACCGAAGACAAATTGTTCTCCTAAATTTTAGTTGATAAATGATTTAAACGCCACAATCGACTGTCATAAAAAGAGCCGCACACCAAAAAAGGATTTGCATACGCAGATAATAGAATGTTTGTTTAGCTTAGTTGATAAAAAAATCGAGGCTGGTGCTCATCATCTAGGTTCAAAACCTGTGACTCCCTTCCTCATGCTAATAAAACAGCATGAGGAAGGAGTGACATTTGTTACTCAAGGTAAAGACGTCAAATCCTCGGCTCCGTATCCTTTGCACAACGCCAAGCTCTCCAAATACGTTTCCAAATTCAAATGACTTCTCATTTGTCTACCAAGACTCCGAACTTGGCAACTATCAATATTATACGAGTACTTTCCAGAGAGAAGACACCTACCAGCATCACTCTCGCTATAGAACACCGGTGTTTCCTGTGGGCAATTATCCGAACTTAAAGGCCCGGAAAACCACGGAGTCCACACTTCCTGTTCCATCACCCATATGCGTGCAGTTTCATAAAAAGCACTGAAAACCGCAAGTGATTCCCCAAGACGAAACACAAAATTCAATGCCCATCTTTTCTCCGAAGCAAATGGGAGTTCCAAGTACGTGAATTTTTCCAAATCAAAGTCAAGAGAAACGAGATGAGTTGATTCATAGCTATCAGGGCTATTTGGGTCCTTTGCGATCCAGTATGCTGCCCCTTGAAAGTTTAAAGCTTTTAATACATTTGTTTGATGATAATTATGTGGAAACATATGACCGAAATACCAACAACTGATATTAAGGTCATGATTATCTCTCAGTCTCCATTGTTGATCATTAAGCGTATAAACTGCAACACATATATTTCTGACAGGCCCCGTCATCCTAATTTCATCTTCTTCGAATGATATTGCAATGATTTTGTAATCCTTACTATCATTCGCGTATCCAAATAGAAACACAACAGGGCAGAACCATGGCTGACAAAGCGGACAAGGGGGAATTGCCAATGATTTTCTAATACTAGGGTTCCACAACCTCAATTCGTTCGAGTACCACATCAAAAGCAGCCCGTTACACTTCCCTAAAAGACGGGTTATTTCAGAACTTTTGAAAATTTGAGCAGATTTTCTAAGTGTGTTACTGTGACGAACTGTCAATAAGCATCCTTCATAACCATAGTCTCCGAAACCCTCTATAGCTAATAACTTTTTACTGTCAATATTAGTTTTGCAGAGTTTAAGATGCATAGAAACGAAATCAGGGTGATCAATCACGGAGCACCAAGATTTACAGACGCACCTGAATCTAACGAGAGTTTTCACTGGCAATGTTGCAAATATAAGAGGTAATAATTCAGGTGGAATGTACTTTGATTTCAACAATGATTTCGTCTTCTTCCTCTTCTTGGTTATCTCCATGAGATAGTGAAACGATAGTTTTCTAATGAAAGAACACCTAGGTTAATTTTCATAAAATCTTGAGGGGTTAATGACTCAACGTTTTGGCAAATTAGGCCTTTAGTAATTGAGTTAGGCGTCGACCTTGACGAGCTGCTAGCCTGCTAGGTAAAAGTTGATCCAATCCAAACCGCCTTAAACTTGGCTAGATATAACCCGAAAATTAGATTAACCGAATCCAAACCGACCTAACCGGAAGTTATACCAATTAACGATAGTAATCTTTTTTGTCCCACCCAAACTCGACATGACTTTGATATGGATTGACTTAACTTGATAGATGGTGAACCGATAACAAATTACCTTTCAAATATATTCGAATTAACACCAACTTGACATTCACATTAATTACATTTAAAATATATTCATTGCTTATCTTACTATAGTAAGAGATTTATATAAATAAAATATATTCATTGCTTATCGTATAAAAGTCATATAAAATTTACTTTTAAATTAATTTTTTGATTTATAATATTAAAAAAATTATTCTTCAGTTTATTATTTCAAATAAAATATAAAAATATTAATATATTGGAGTAATATTTTTGATTTATCTTTCACTCACCGGGTCAAACGGGTGGTCGGGTTTCGACCCTAAAATAATGGGTCATTCCAATACAAGTATACAACTCATAACCCGATTATGACCGAACTCAATCCAATATATGTGACCCAGCTTACTTTGACTCAACTCGAACCCAATATGTATGACCCAACTTGCTTGACCCGTCCCACGACGAACCTGAGTGACCTAATTTTCATTTCCGGTTTTTTATGTGAGATGTCAAAATCTAAGTAGTTGGGGTTTGGGGATTATTTTTGGTAATCAAATTGTGTGAATTTTTTTTTATTTAAGAAAACTCCGCCTGTGAGTGTTTTCGGGCATTCACTGCCGGTCCCAAGCCCGGATAAAGGAGGAAGGTTGCGGTAGGTCTGTGGCAGCCAGCATAAAAACTTAGTCACATTTTATGGACATGAATCGGAATTTGAACATCGTTGGGGCGTCTCCTCAGAAGCGACGCGCTGCACTTCTTAGACCCGGGTGTAGTGAAAAGTATGTGAGGGTTGCTAGGTCGTCGCCCGGAAGCGACGCGCCATCTTTACATCTGGGGTGGTGTCAAATAGGCAAGGGTGCGCTACATCTTCTAGACCCGGGTGTAGTGAAAAATATGCAAGGGTTGTTAGGTCGTCGCCCAAAAGCGGCGCGCCACCTCGAAGTATGGGTGTGGTGTCAAATAGGTTTGGACGTAGGAAGCATGGTCAAGAGCGGGTAAAGAAATCAGGACATGACTTTAGGAAGGGTAGTAGGTTACGTTTTGGTACTTGGAATGTTGGCTCTTTGACAGGGAGATTAGCTGAGGTAGGGGAGGTTATGAAAAGGAGGAGAGTGCATATAATGTGTCTACAAGAGACAAAGTGGGTCGGAGATAAAGCAAGGGTGATAGCGCCTTGGGGTTATAAGCTTTGGTACACGGGTAAAGACAAAAGTCGTAATGGAGTGGGTATTGTCATTGATAAAGATTACATTGATGATGTGGTAGAAGTATCGAGAAAGAGTGATAGGATTATGAGCATTAAGCTTGTAGTCGGGGATGAGGTGGTGACGGTTATAAGTGCTTACGCACCTCAAGTAGGTTTGGATGCTTCTTTTCGACGAGCCTTCTGGGAAGATTTGGAAGAGGTTGTAGAACGAGTCCCTATTGAAGAGAAATTGATCATTGGTGGTGACCTCAATGGGCATGTGGGTACTAGTCGAGTTGGCTTTGAGAACATTCATGGGGGTTTTGGGTTCGGGGAGAGAAATGAAGCAGGAAGTGACATATTAGATTTTGCTTTGGCATATGACTTGGGTGTAATGAACACTTGGTTCGAGAAAAGACATTCTCATTTGGTGACTTATAGAAGTGGAGGTAATGCTAGTCAAATTGACTTCCTTTTGGTAAGGAATGTGTGGAGGAAAGAGTACACCGATTGCAAGGTCATACCCGGGGAAAGTGCCGCAACACAACATAGACTAGTGGTTCTTGATTTTCGGGGTAAGAGAGACTTGAGGAAGAGAAAGATAATCGGTGAGGCACGGATCAAGTGGTGGAAGCTACAAGGGGGAAACCAACAAGCGTTTTTGGATAAGGTTGGAAGTAGCGATCTTTGGTCGGATTGCGAGGAGAAAGATATTGATGCAACGTGGGATAAATTGGAGCATGTTGTAAAGGATTTGGCGAGGGAGGTGTTAGGGAAATCTAAAGGGAATAGACCATCAAGTAAGGACACATCTTGGTGGAACGATGTGGTGAGACAAGCGATAAAGACGAAACGTGAATGCTATAAGGTTCTGGGGAAATGCATGAGTGATGAGAACTTTGAAAAGTACAAGGAGGCTAGACGAGCCGCTAAAAAGGCCGTACGGGATGCGAGGGCAAAAGTTAACCAAGAAGTGTATGCCAGGTTGGACACGAGAGAAGGAGAGAAGGATATCTATAAACTGGCTCGCATAAGAGACCGAAAGACGAGAGATATTGGGAGAGTTAGGTGTGTGAAAGATATGGACGACAAGGTTAAGTTCGGGATAACGAAATAAAGGCTAGATGGAGTTCTTACTTTGATAATTTATTCAATGGACATCAGGAACATGGTTTTGGGGATGTAGAGGTAACACCAAGCATGGTTAATCGGGAATTTGTGCGTAGAATACAAAAGAGTGAAGTTAGAAAGGCGTTAAGGAAGATGGGGTCAAAGAAAGCTGAGGGACCGGATGGTATACCCATAGAAGTTTGGAGGTGCTTCGGGGAGAAAGGGATCTAATGGGTAACCATGCTCTTCAACAAGATTTGGAGGAGCAACAAGATGCCATCGGCTTGGAGGAGAAGCACTCTTGTCCCTTTGTACAAGAACAAAGGTGATGTTCAAGAGTGTTCAAATTATCGGGGAATTAAACTTATGAGTCATACGATGAAATTATGGGAGCGGGTAATCGAGCAAAGGCTTAGGAGATGTGTAGACATCTCGGAAAACCAATTTGGATTTATGCCCGGGAGATCGACTATGGATGCGATTTTTATCATGAGACAGTTGATGGAATACCATCGGGACAAGAAGAAGGACTTACATATGGTTTTTATTGACTTGGAAAAGGAATATGATAGGGTACCAAGAGAAGTACTTTGGTGGGCTTTGGCGAGAAAGGGTGTGTCGCGAAAATATATTGACCTCATAAAGGACATGTATGAGGGGGCTAGTGCAAGTGTTCGCACTAATGTTGGGAGAACGGAAGAATTTCCTATTACCATCGGGGTGCATCAAGGTTCCGCACTTAGTCCTTTTCTCTTTGCTATAGTTATGGATGAGTTGACAAGGGATATTCAAGACGACATCCCTTGGTGTATGATGTTTGTTGATGATATTGTGTTGATTGATGAGACAAAAGAGGGGGTGGAGAGAAAGTTGGAATTGTGGAGCCAGACTTTAGAGACTCGTGGGTTCAGGCTGAGCAGGAGTAAGACTGAGTATTTGAGGTGTCAGTTCACTAAGGTGGCGGGGTTGAGATCGACAGAGGCGGGGAGTATTATTTTCGATGGGAATGTTGTTGAGGGTTGGATTTCTTGGATATCTAGGATCTATTATTCAAAAAGATGGGGAGTTAGACGGAGATGTGGCTCACAGAATTAAAGCGGGATGGTTGAAATGGAAGAGTGCTTCAGGGTTTCTATGCGATAAAGATATGCCCCAAAGATTAAAGGGAAAATTTTATCGCACGGCAATTAGGCCTGCCCTACTTTACGGCTCCGAGTGTTGGGCCGTGAAGCATTGTCACATTCAAAAGATGAATGTGGCGGAGATGCGCATGTTGAGGTGGATGTGCGGACATACAAGGAAAGATCGGTTAAGGAATGAGGTGATTAGGGAAAAGGTAAAAGTGGCGCCAATAGAGGACAAGATGATGGAAAACCGACTAAGATGGTTTGGCCATGTGAGAAGGAGACCTATGGACAGTCCAGTTAGGAGGCTGGAGACTTGGAGAACAGAAAAGGTCCCTAGAGGCAGAGGAAGACCGAGACAGACATGGTTGAGAGTGATAGAGCACGATATGAGAGTTCTGGGGCTTGAGGAGAATATGGTGACGGAGAGGGCACAATGGAGGGAAAGGATACATGTGGATTTTTAGTATTTGATGTTTTTTGACAGATTTAGTGTTTTTTTATTTAATTTAAAGAAATTAAATTATTTATTCGTCTCTCCTTTATTACACTTTTTTACCAACCACTTTCTTATAGATTTTACCTGGTTCATTCCGAATCCTTAACTCTATTTCGGTTTTTAAAAATCGTTTTAATCTTTTCTCTTGATTTAAATTTTAAGTTTTTATAAAAGAAAGACGGAATTCGATTTTAAAACCCCTAAGTTTACCTTGACTTTCCATTACATTTTCGTTCTTCCTTTTTGTTTTTCATCTTCCCTTTTTTATTCGCATTTTGAGGCGTGCGTTCACCCATGGACGGTTCGAAAGGATGATTCATGTCAGCCGACCCCAAATCATTTTGGGATTAAGGCTCTGATGTTGTTGTTGTTGTTGTTTTTTATTTAAGAAAAAAGGAATATGAATTGTTAGTTATCCGTGAAAATGATGAATACAGAGGGTGATGAAGAACAGTCGTTGTATGAAGTCATTAAGATTGTGAATGAAGAAGGCGGAGATTGTGAATGAAGAAGACGGAGGTGTTAAATTGCCTTCAGGCCGTCACTTTTAACTTTAAAAATTGGTCTTCCACTGCATAACTTTACACTGGAAGAAACTAAAAAAAGAAAGATTGGCATTCAAAGACAGTAGAATATTTGTTAGCTAAGTCGATAAAGTCACTGAAACAAGCATGGTGCTCGCAGCGTTGAAATTTAGCCTACCCGAATTATTCATCAGCTACAAGATGGAGGACATTCAAGGCAAAAGACAAAATGACAATGATTGAAATGTTGGAAACGTACTACAATGAACAGAACTGAATGCTGGAAACTACAATCAAACTAGTTCGATCGCGATTAAAATGTTAATCTAAACCTCCATCACCAGCGATACTTTAAATTAGTGTCCTAATTTTCTAGCCAAATCGAAACAGACAAAACCCACTGTCATAAAAAGAGCTGCACCCCAAAAAAAGGATTTGCATACGCAGATAATAGAATGTTTGTTAGCTTAGTTGATAAAGAAATCAGGGTGGTGTTCAAAACACGTGACTCCCCTCACAGTACATAAGAGAAACCAAACAGTAATCAAATGGATAGTGATAGGGCGTCACCGGGTGACACCCAAATTGGGTGCCACCCTCTCACAACAATTCTTTATTGAAGGGGTCCCCACTCACCCTATGTGAGAGGGTGGCGCCCAAATTGGGTGTCACCCGGTGGCGCTCTTTCATTTTCCTAATCAAATAACATATGAGAAAAGGAGTAGCATTTGTTATTCATGGGAAAGATGTCAAATCCTCAGCCCCGTATCCTTTGCACAACACCAAGCTCTCTAAATACGTGTCCAAATCAGAGTAACTGCTCATTTGTCTACCAAGCTTCCGAAAGTGTTCATAATAAAACACTGGTGTCTCCGTGGGTTCGTCGAAGAATTCACAATAATCCCAACTTAAAGGTCCAGAAAACCATCGACTCCACGCCCCCGTTTTGTTCTCTTGCTCCATCACCCATAAGGGCGCAGTTACATCAAGAGGATTAAAAACCGCAAGTGACTCCCCAAGACGAAGCATAAATCCCGATTTTTTCTCCAAATCAAATGGGAGTTCCAAATAGGTGAATTTTTCCAAATCAAAGTCAAGAGAAATGAGATGAGTTGATTCATAGTAGCTATCAATATCAGGGTTATTTGGGTCATTTCCAATCCGATATCTTTTGCCCCTTGAAAGATAAATGCATTTGATGCCGTTGTTTGATAAGAATTATACGGAAACATACGAGTGAAGTACCAACAACTTATATTCAGGTCATGATTATTTCTCAGCCTCCATTTTTTATCATTAAGTGTATAAACTGCAACCCACGTATTTCTAACTGGCTTCTTCGTGCTTGATTCATCTTTTTCGAATGATATGGCAATGATTTTGTAATCCTTACTATCATTCGCGTATCCAAATAGATACACAACATGGTGGGACCAATTATAAGAAAGCGGACAAGAGGGAATCGCCAATGATTTTCTAATACTAGGGTTCCATAGTCTCAATTGGTACGAGGAATAATACATTAAAAGCAGCCCATTACACTTTCCGAAAAGAGAATATTTTTTACTACTTTTGAAAATTTGAGCAGATTTTCCAAGTGTGTTACTCTGACGAACTGTCAGTAAGCATCCTTCGTCACCACCGACTCCCAACCTCTCAAAAGCTAATGATTTTTTGCCGTCAATATTACTTTTGCAGAGTTTATGATGCATGGAAACGAAATCAGGGTGATCAATGATGGAGCACCAATATTTACAAACACACCTGAATCTAACCAGTGTTTTCACCGGCAACGGTGTAAATATTAGAGTTAATAATTCAGGTGAGATGTACTGTTAGAACACATTTGTTGATGATGACATGCCTATGTTTAACCATGCTTTAAGATGTTCCATTTCAGGATTTAGTCCTCTTCCCCAATCAAGAATTAATCAATGTTCAAGGTCAAGAAGTGTTGATGAAGCTACCCAAGAATTGTGTTGTAATTAAGAGTCACTTATGTAAGGGTAAGAGAGTATAGTACTAAGGCAACAGTAAGCAGGACTGTTGTTTAACAACGGTCTGCTTACTAAGGCAACAGTCAGCTAGACCGTTGCTTTAACTCGTGTCACCTGGAAGAAGTCTTCAATTTCAAAAATGCTCAAACTTTCAAATACAAATCTCTATTTGTGAAATTTACATTTCTGAGATTTTGAAAATAATGAAAGGTTTTTAAGAAAAGAATATGCCATTTGAATATCCTAAAAGGCTTTCACCAAAATAGCAAAAAGACTTTCTCTTACTTTATGAAAGCAAAACTTGTTTCTTTCCAAAATGGTCTTTCAAGGGTTGTCCTCTTTTTGCTTGGTTCACATGCTATATTTCTGAAAACCTTTCTTTGGGAGCCTTACAAATCTTCTTTTCTTATTTCATCTTTTAAAGGATTGCCATTTGTGTGCAAACTTTGAATGGTCAAGCCTTTGTCACATGCTAAAATGTTTGACCTCTAAAACCCTAATTTTGAAAGCACTTGCATCCTCTATAAAAGGAGAACACTTCTTCATTTAACAGCTAAGACTTTCCTGAGAATTTCAAAGTGTTTTGCAAATTTGTTTTTAAGAACTCAAAGCTTTTTACTTCCTTTGCAAAATAATTCTAAGTCTTCCAGTGGCAACAGTCTTCACTACCGTTGCCTTAAGTATTACATTCTCTTGCCTAGAATCATTTGATCTATAAGTTGTCCTTATCAATTCTTTCATAGAATCATTTTGAGGAAACTTGATCTTTGTAAACATTCTAGTTAGAGTCTTAAGTTTCTAGACGTAGTAGTCTTGAAACTTGTGTCGCAACCGGAGTAGGTTGTTGGTCCTTTTATTGTAAGTGTTTAAGTAGTCGGAGTAGATCACTTCACTTATTAGTAAAAGAAGATTGGACATAGGCCCTTAGAGTGTTGGCCGAACCAATTCAAAAACATCGTGTTGATCTCTCGTTACTTTTATTTCCGCTGCATTTATCTTACTCGTTGTACACTCACGTTTTTGTTTAACAACAGTTCCTGATACTGTTGCTTTTGGTCAATAGCCTTCTCTTATGAGCTAAGACAAAACAAGCAACAGTCAGATCAACTGTTGCCTTACAGCAATCATTCTTAACAACGTGATACACTCTTAATCAATTAATTTATTTGATGTATCCATTTGTTCTTCATATCATTGATCAACTTGCTTTAATTCAATAAAGATTAAGTTAAAATTTTTAAAATAGTACCTAATTCACCCCCTCCCCCTTTTAGGTACTTCGAATCCTAAACTCTTCAATTGGTATCAGAGCCTCGTGCTCTTGATCGAGGCTAACCGCCTTAGAGTTTGATTCTTGGGATATGGATTCTACAAAACACTCCAAGATCCCGGTCTTTACCGGTGAGAATTTTGGGTGGTGGAAGCTCAAAATGGAGCACTATATCAAAAGTATAGATTATCAATGTTGGAAAATCATTGAGGACGGACCTCTCGTTATTGAGAAAACCGACATTATTACGGGTTCTACTAAAATCAAGGCCGAAAAAGATTACAATGAAAATGATTTTAAATTGGCCGAAAAGAACTCGAAAGCAATGTCGATTCTTCAACGATGTGTAGGAGACGGCAAAGTGAGTCGGATTTCTGGATGTCCTACGGCTAAATTAATTTGGGATTCCCTTGTTCTTGCCTATGAAGGGACGTCTCAAGTTAGAAAACACCGTATTGACCTTCTCATGCAACAATATGAGATGTTTCACATGTCAAAGGACGAGTCCATAAATAGTTTTTCATCTCGCTTTTCGTGTATTATAAATGAACTAAAAAGCCTAGGAAGAAATTTCGAGTCCGAGGACACCATTCGAAAAATTCTTCGTAGTCTTACCCCTAAATGGCAACCTAAGGTTACCGCCATAGAGGAAGCCAAAGATCTATCCACTCTATCTCTTCATGAACTAATGGGATCACTAATGGCTCACGAGTTCAATCTCGATAAGCACTCTAGTGAATCCTCAAGGGGAAAGAGTCTTGCTTTAGCATTGTAATACTACGGTTTTATGAGCCTCTGGGTACTCTATCGAGTAGGCCTTACTCTGTCGAGTAAGGGTGTGTTGCGTTTTAAAAATAGTTTCTGACCTGTTGGGTACTCGATCGAGTAACCTTGATACTCGATCGAGTAAGGGGGCACTCGATTGAGTACCTCAGCTACTCGATCGAGTAGCTCGGTTTACGGGTAATGTTTTGACGGGTTTTATTAATAATGCGGGAATGATATATAAGGCTTTCGTCACTTTTCTCAAAACACTTTTACAATCTAAAAACCTTCAAGAGAAGATTAGAAGTTACGTTGAATCATCCTCGCCGCATTATTAGCAAATCCCGGGACTAGAAGTGTCGGATCCTGTCGTTCTTTACATCTTTGTGATCCTTGCGTCGAGGGTAAGATCTACATACCAATTTTATAGTATTTCGTTGAGTTTCTTTAAAACCCTAATTGGGTAATTTGGGGGTTTTGGGGAGTATTGTTGTTGTAGATTGTGATTGTATGATTGTGTGTCTATAGGAGGTGATTTCATTGAAGAATGGTTATGATTAGCTGATTGTGATGATCTTGGTGATGGCTTATTTCAGGTAGGGTTTCCCTACTCAGTATTAGTCCCATAATGCATTGTTGGTGTTTTGTGATTGTTGAATATTATCGTATTCGTATTGTGACGGTTGTTGGTTTTGATTGATGTTTAATGGTTGTGATTGTTTGTCTCTGGTTCTCGAGATGCGTTCTCGGCTGAGTGGAGTCACTTGCGGGAGTGGCTTCACGCCCTAGTTTCGCCCTCCGTGGAACCCGCCACGGGAGGGGATGTGCACATTAATGGGACAGGGTTATCGCTCGGTATGATGAGCGGGGCTTAGGTGGGAACGGCTGCGGTCCCCAACTGGCAGGGCTGGTCCAGTGGACAGTCGGTGACGGAGATTGATTGGAGTGGGTGTGATTGTGTGTGTGTGACCATTTGAGCTGTGTTGTTTGTTGTGTTGTTGGATTATATAAATTGTGTGATTAGTACTGACCCCGTTTAAATGTTTTAAAAACTGTGGTGATCCATTCGGGGGTGTGTAGACACCTCGTTTCTGCACCCCTCGCAAACCACCCGGTGATGATTGGGCCGCATGTTTGGTACGCGGAACGATTTGTGACAGTTCGTAAGATTATCGTCAAGTGATTGCTCAAATATTAATGTCTACCTCTTAATTGTCATCTACGCGCCGATACGGTCGTTTTGGCAGTAATTAGAGTACATTTGGAGTCTGGGTCAAAAACCGTCTTCATTTCCTAAAAACCGTCAAATCCCGAGTCAAAGGCAATGTGCTTGTCTACCTAAGGTTAGGATGTCATAAAATGTTGAGATTATGTCTCATTTTGAGTCCCATGTCACTTCATTAGGCTAAACTAAAAGTTTACATTACAAAGTGTGCATTTCATTTAGCTAAAATGACAACCCGATCTTTAGGCCCGTTTTACGAGGTCATAACGACTTTTTTGGGTCAGGCCTATTTCACAGAAAGTTCTAGATCTCTTTCTTAGCTTTCCAACGCCACCGAAATCACCTTAATCCGAGTCTTGTAGAGAAAGTTATGCCTAAAATACGACAGGCTGTCAAACGCGTTTTCTACGCGCAGAGGAACCTACCCGGGAAAGGACGCAGCAGGTGCTGCGCCTCTTCCAAGGGACGCAGCTCTGCTGCGCCTTTTCCCAGGGCTTTCTTTTTGTCCAAGTTTCCGCGTTTAACCTAAGTCGGTTATTTCCGGATCTTTCCTTCCGCGTCCTACTCTTACCATAATTCCTCCGCGTGATTAGTATAAATAGGAGCTTTCGTTCCTCATATTTCTCACGCGAGTGTCCGCCCTTCTCTTCTCCCTTTGCATTCTAGACTTCGTTCTTACTAATTGGCGCCTACGTGCTTGAACCTTCGACCACGTAAGCTCGGATCTTTCCGGGTACCAGCCTCTCCGTTGCATGACCGACCAATTTGACCACTACACTCAATCAATCTAATTAATCAACTTGTTAAATCGTTTTCCTCTTACGAGGGCACTCTTTCCTTGCATTCGCGTCGAGCATCACTAATCGATTTTCTTAGTTCTTCTCGTTCCGTCAACATGTAAGTCTGAGGGTGTATAATTCTCTTTATTTATTGTATTTTATTTATCGTATCACAATTGTAAGGTTTATGTCGAAAGTATCTCGTTAAAACCGATTTCTAAAACCGTGCTTTAAAACCTGTTTTGCGGATTTCCAGTAGATAGACAATCGAGAAAAAGACGCAAAGAATCGCTGCGCCTCTTCAAAGGAGCGCAGCACCTGCTGCGCCTCTTCATGAGGCTGCCGCAGTTCCTGCTTCTTTTCTTCTTCTTCGTCCTCTGTAATTCGTCTCTCGTTTTTTTATTTGCTTTCAATTGTTTTCTGTTAATTCGTTCACATGATCATTAATAAATTATTCATTCATCATTAATATGTTTTATTCATTGTTGTTCCGACTTAAATCCTAGATAATCGATATTTACGGGTTTTTTGTCATTAATGTTCAAACCCGGATTCTTAGGGATTCAATCTGTCCATATTGAGTTTCTGAGATTCGTCATTGATATATTTGCATCTGTATTCATTGATATTTCGTCATTGTTTAGTTTGTTTCACCGATGTCACTAATTAATCGTTCATTAATATCGACCCTTCACATGTTTAATCTGTCTTCGTCTCCGTCTCATCCATGTTTTGTTGTTTTATGACTCAAATCACATGTTAAAGAATCTGTAAATCACTTTCATCCGGGTACATAATCTAAATCAGTCCATTAAATTCACCAATTAACGTTAACAATTGCAGTTTTGGCTTCACAGCCAGAGTTCGTCCTTGGAACAGACGCAGCGTCTGCTGCGCCTCTTCCAAAGGGCGCAGATGTCTCTTGCGCTTTGTTCCAGACGACTTACGTCCCCGAACTCCTTTTATGCCTTGACCTAGATTAATTAGTTTACGTATCAATTAACTAATATTCGTAATATCGCTAATTCCTGTTCGTTAATTTGTTATTTTATTCTTTTGTTCCTTTTTATCAAATTATCCGTTTTAAAGGTATTTTCGACATAAACCGCCTAATCCAATGTAATTAATGTAATTTCCATTATTGTAATTTATTTAATTTATTTCATTGTTTTGTATGCTTCCACATGTAATTGAACCTTAAATCCTACTTTGACCCAATTGTTTGCCTAATTAATTGTTCACCGACCTAGTTAAATCTTCACATGTTAGGATTAAAACTTGGATGTTGCATTGCATGCATATAGCCGACGATATATCAAGTATGAATAAACTCCCTAATCATTAGTAGAGGCCGCTATCGAGGCGGGCGGGATTAGGTGTTCGATCAAAAGAGCTTCCTAATACGTACCCTCACCCCTTACTCCAGATCTCCGTGAGCACCCGTGTTCATTGGCATCCGCGAGAGTCATTCTAGACATAGAATGCTAAGGGTAACGATTGCTTAGTGTTCATGTCACTACTTTGTGTCTTGACATGACACGAGGTATTCGAACGGTTCCAATTTCCCATAAAAATTGGTGGCGACTCCATACAAAATGCAAACGCTTGTTTTCGAGCCCCTTCACTCCCAAGCGCCCCCGTGGGCGGCCCGCTGTCCACAGTTTGGCGACTCCGCTGGGGATTATACACTTACGTGTAGCTAGGGTGAAACTTGAACAAGGTTAGGGAATAGTTTGTACAAGACAATTGTCGGTTTTCATAACTCGGTCTTCCTAGACCGTTTATTCGGCCTTCCTAGGCCCAACCCAACCCTTTCGACCAATCGTCCCGTCTAAACGGTCCTAATTCTTATTTGGGCCTAAGGATGGATAGCGATTGACGTCATCCATACCATGGTGCTTACTCTTGTTTGTATCAAGGGCCTTCACTACTTGAGGAAATGGACTAGGAATCGGCCTTACTCTTGTTTGGCACGAGCCTCTCCACAGACTTCGGGTTTGATGGTTCGGTATGGCAACCCACCCTTTAAACCAAAACCCTTCTAAACGCACTCAAAGATCCCGTTATAATGCTTGTATAAATGTGCAAACCTTATGTGATCACCATTCTAAACAAAACCATGACGAACTTTCAAAAATCAAAACCCATTTTCAATCAAGAATTTCGAAAATAGGGCCTTTAATTAGTACAAAATCCGGTCAAAACTCTTTGTCGTGTCAAAATTCGGGCCACAAGCCCATTTCAAAACCTCACCTCGAGTCCACTCCTACAACTACACTACAGTTGGCTAGGACACACATTTTCAAAGACCTTGTCTTTTTTCAAAACTCACTCGACACAAGTGGCACACACCCACTTCATGAGTCAAGTCTTTTCCTCTTTTAGCGAGTGTGATAGAATGGTCGATCGTGTTTTGATTCGTCGCCGATCTCTTGTCCAGTTTCCAAGATGCCTGGGTCAAGTGATGATACGAACCTCCAGCAACTTCAAGAGAATAGTGATCGAATCCTAGCCGCGCTGGCCCAAATGCAAGTCACCCAAAACCAAACCTATGACCGCCTCGAGCTCATCGAAGGCCGTATCTTTGACGTAGAGGGAAGGTTGCCTCCCATTAAAGGTGAAGTACTACAATTTTCCGATGACGAATCTAAGGATGAGAATCAAATCATAGGGATGACCGCAGCTGAGAAAAGACTCCAATACCTAGAGGAGCAATTGATGTACCTTAAAGGAGATGACATTTACAGGGAGAACAATCGTAAGTATGAAGCCGTCAATTCCAAATTGCCCACTAACTTTAGCATGACGGATATCCCTAAGTTCAAAGGACACGAGAACCCTTTAAACCACATCCGAGCTTTCAAAGATTACATGTCTATCAAAGGCATCAAACCCGAGATGTTCTTAAGGATCTTTCCTTCATCTCTCGACACCATCCCGAAGCAATGGTTCTATACCCTAGATCACAAGAAGGTCGCTACTTGGGAGGACGCCGCGATCGAATTCTCAAAACAATACGCGGATAATGCCGAGATCCAAGTCAATATGCGCACTCTAGAGGTTCTTACCCAGAATGACAAAGAAGGATTCACCGACTTTCTAAGTAGGTGGAGGAAGACTAGTACTCAACTAGTAGAACGCCCGGATGAGGCCACTCTTGTGGAGAAATTCGTGGACAATCTCAAGCCCATATATGCCAACCATTTGAGATATCAAAACATCAAGACTTTCAAAGACTTAACCGTGTTGGGGACACGAATTGAAGATGACATCCGCAAAGGGCTCTTGTCCAAAACGGTAGGTCGAGGATATCAAGGGTCCACAAGTCGTTCATACGGCTCTACCGGCAAGACCGATGAAGTTAACCTTCTCGAGCCATCCAAGAAAACTAGCCCACCAAGGAAGTTCACAAACCTTGGAGATACGTACTCCAATGCTCTAAAAAGGCTAGTGAAGCAAGGCAAACTCCAACCCATTGGACCTACTCCCGAACCCGAAAGGAAGTCCAAGTTCTGGGACGAAAATTCCTACTGTGAATACCATAGGGGTAAGGGGCACGACACCAAAAAATGCTACAAGTTGAAACACGTGCTTCAAGATATGATCGAAGATGGTCGACTTCCAATTCCACCAGGAGGTAAGCCTAATAACACTCAGAATCCTCTTGGAGTTCTAGTGATTACAAGTGATGAATCTACCTTAGATTGCTCACATCTCATTTCTCCCGCCGAGGATGAAATTCAGGCAATTGAGAAAGAAAGACTCTACTCTACCATCTCCCCTACCATTTCCGACTTCATCGCCTGGGCAAGGAGCGTAGATAGACAAGTGTGGGAATTAGAAAGCATGGTAATGATCTTGCGCGATCCCAATGCAACACCTAAAGAACGCGTACCATTGATATTCGCTCCAAATGCCACTATGCAAGAAGTAGTCACCGTGGTCGATAAACTAGTCGATCAAATCATACAACTAGAAAGTGACATCATGAGGATGAGGGAACTAGCCGCGATCAATGGGGTTTGGGCCGATGACGATGTAGATGAATATCTCATTGAAAACTCCTTAGTCAAGGAAATAGTCCAAAATGGCGAAGACCAAGATGTGGATCACCTAACTCGCTCGGGTCGTCCATACCAAAACACTACTCAAAACGGTCCAACCAATGTCATCACACCAAATGACAACGAAGACGACCCCACTGATCATTTGCTCAAGCAATTACAAAGAACCAAGGCTGATCTTTCAGTCTGGCAACTAGTGGCAAGCTCATTTCCACACCGCCAAGCTTTACTACAAGCTTTGGCCAAATTGAATGTGGCACATAACTCTACTCCCGAAGATGTAGTCAACTTGGTCTTCCAAGAATCACCCAAGCTAAGTAATCCTATTACTTTCTCAGACGAAGACTTGCCACCTTTCGGCGCTAGTCACAACCTTGCTCTATATATCACTGTCATCTGTCTAAAGAAAAATGTGCCAATGACCTTGGTAGATGATGGCTCCGCGGTCAACGTCATACCCCTCAAAACGGCATACAAACTAGGCATGAAAGAGTCGGACTGGACTCCTACAAATCAAGGTGTACGTGCATATGACGGTACACGACGAAAAGTGGTAGGACTTGCCAATCTAACCATAGCAACGGGACCAATCGAACGAAAGGTTAACTTCCAAATAGTGGACATCGAAGCTTCATTCAACATACTTCTGGGAAGGCCTTGGATTCATGCTTCTAAAGCAGTAACATCCACCCTTCATCAAAAGATCAAGATCCCACTAAATGGCAAAGTTGTGACAATCACTTCGTCACCCATTAAGGCCATAATCGAGAGGCAATCGAATAATCAAGTCCTTGCGGATCCCATATACGAACTTGGGGGCTTCCAAAGTGTAAATGTCATAGAAAGTGAGTTGGCACCCTTATACTATAATCCCTACTCCAACTTGGTGGTCAACCACATACTCAAGAACCAGGGATACTTCCCTGGAATGCCTTTGAACCCAATTCGGGAAAACACCTTCGCGCCATACAAGAAAGGCAACTCATCGAGAATACCACTTGGACTAGGGTACAAACCCACAACAGAAGAAGTTCTCGAAATGCTCGCCCAAGTCCAAAACCGCAAGTATGTAGGAGTCCAAATGAGGCCATATCTCCCTACCTTGAATGGATACTTCGTTCAAGAAGGAAGTTCGGAACTCTTTCATGGATTTCCCGAACCTTGGCATTACCTCGAGAAGAAGTTGGCCGGAATCGAGATCTTTCACGATTGCTACTTTATCCCTCCAGAAACGGTTCCTACCGTCAAAAACCGTCAAGCACCTTGCTTAGACGAACAAGCTGTTAGCCTCCTGTTTGGAGAGGACCGATTTGTTAGGGCCGCGCAGGATGAGATCATTACTACGATACTTCAAGACGATCGCTTCAACCCCACCGCATTGATCACAGAAATCGACACAAAGCAGCAGAAAGGGTGGAGGAAATCGATCAAATGGACCAACAATCAAGGAAGACTCTTCAAGCTCACCACTGGAGAAGGAGAGATGTTCAAAGAAGAACCAGAAGACGACGAATTCGAATCAGAGTCGGAGTCGGAGTCAGAGTCAGAGTCTAGAGGAGTCATTAGAGAGTCTACTCCTGTCGTCATCCCCACTCCCCTCGTTTCTCCTAGCTTATTTTCGAGCAGTAGTTCGGGAAATGCCCCACCATGTCCCTTTGCCGCCACTATCCTTGGATCGGTTGGCTTCTTTGTTTCAACTTTACTCAAATCTTAATATGAATAAATCAGTTCGCTTACTCTTTGCGTTATCTTGAGTGCAATTCGTTTATGATGATATGCGAGGATGACCAAAACCCCAGGACTTGACCGAAATACCTCCCTACGTAGCCAAAGAAATACTACGGGAAGGGGAGGGGGACTGTAATTGAGGACACCGAACCCATCAATGTTGGAACCGAACTAGAACCCAAAGAACTTAGGATAGGGACTACCTTGAGCTCAACCGAAAGAACCGATTTCATAGACCTCCTAAATGAATTCAAAGACGTTTTCGCTTGGTCCTACAAAGACATGCCAGGGATCGACAGGGATATCGCCGAACATAGGATTCCGATTAAGCCAGGTTTCAAACCCGTGAAAATGAAGCTTCGACGAATGAGAACAGAGTGGGCTCAAGATTAAGGAAGAAGTTGACAAACAATTCAAAGCCGGGTTCATCAAAGTTTCCGAGTATTCTGACTGGGTAGCTAACATAGTACCCGTGCCCAAAAAGGATGGGAGAATCCGAGTCTGTGTTGACTTTAGGGATTTAAACAAAGCAAGCCCAAAAGACGACTTCCCTCTACCACACATCGACATATTGGTAGACAATACTGCAGACCATGCATTACTATCCTTCATGGATGGATATGCGGGTTATAACCAAATCAAAATGGCCATGGAAGACATGCATAAGACTGCGTTCGTCACCCAATGGGGAACCTATTGCTATACAGGAATGCCGTTCGGATTGATCAACGCCGGAGCTACATACCAACGCATCGCAACTACACTTCTACATGACATGATGCATAAAGAAGTCGAGGTATATGTGGATGACATGATCGTCAAATCCAAGGAAAGAGAGGGACATATTGCGAACCTTCGCAAGTTCTTCGCAAGGCTACGAAAGTACAA
Source organism: Silene latifolia (assembly GCF_048544455.1). NCBI lineage: Eukaryota > Viridiplantae > Streptophyta > Magnoliopsida > Caryophyllales > Caryophyllaceae > Silene > Silene latifolia. Next base: position 16,605,888 of record NC_133531.1, read on the forward strand.
CATGAGACTCAATCCTCATAAATGCACATTTGGGGTAACATCCGGCAAACTCCTAGGATACGTCGTTAGCCAACGAGGTATAGAAATAGATCCGTCCAAAATCAAAGCTCTGATCGAAATGCCACAACCTCAAACAGAAAAAGAAGTCAGAGGATTCCTGGGAAAAGTGCAATACATAAGTCGATTCATATCGAAACTTACTATGATTTGCGAGCCTATCTTCAAGAAGCTCAAGAAAACAGACCACACCATGTGGGACGATGATTGTCAAAAGGCGTTCGACGAGTAATCAAGGAGATATTGGCTAAGCCACCGGTGCTCATGCCACCACAACGAGATCAACCTCTTGGTTTATATCTCACAAGAATCGAAACGCCATGGGTGCTATGCTAGCTCAAATCGTAGGAAGTGAAGAAAGAGCTATTTACTATCTAAGTAAGAAGTTCTTGGAATACGAGTGCAAATATTCACAACTCGAAAGGACATGCCTCGCTCTTGTGTGGGCAACAAAGAAGCTACGTCATTACATGCTTAGCTACTCTGTCAAGATATTCTCCAAAATGGATCCAGTCAAATACCTCTTCGAGAAACCCGTTCTCAACGGACGCCTGGCAAGATGGACCATGATGCTCTCAGAATTTGACCTCAAATATGTGCCACTGAAAGTAATAAAGGGTCGCGCCGTCGCCGAATTCTTCGCAGAAAATCCCATCAACGACGCACAAACCATAGATACTTGGTCATTTCCCGACGAGGATATACTTCAAACTGATGTAGACTCTTGGGATCTATACTTCGATGGAGCATCAAACCTAAGAGGATTTGGGATAGGAGTGTTGCTCATTTCTCCTGAAGGTGAGCATACACCGATTGCTGTCAAACTCGACTTCGAGGTGACAAACAACGCTGCAGAGTATGAAGCTTGTCTCATTGGACTACAAGCGGCAGTAAGCTTAGGTATCAAAAACCTACGAGTGCACGGGGATTCGTCACTGATCATCAACCAAGTTACGGGATCCTGGAAAATCCGAAGTGAAAGCCTTGCACCCTATCAGGCTAGGATAGACCAAGTGGCTCAATTCTTTGATCATGTAACCTACTTACACCTACCTCGAGAAGAAAATCAATTTGCGGACGCTCTTGCGAAACTTGCATCTTTGATAAACATGCCAGATTACATGATGGAAATGCCTTTGTGTATCGAACGACGGTCAGAGCCGGCGTATGTCCATCAGATTACCGATGAAGAAGAAATCGCACAAGAACCCTGGTTCCAAGCAATCCTAAACTTCAAGCTTAACGGTACCTATCCACCAGAAATGGACAAAAGGGGACAACGAGCTATACGCCTACTAGCTTCCCAATACATCCTAATGCAAGGAGAATTGTACAAAAGAACACCTCTTGGTGTAGTCCTACGTTGCCTTGATCATTCACAGGCACGAAAAGTAATGGAAGAAGTCCACGATGGAGAATGCGGCCCTCACATGAGCGGACCTATGATGGCAAAGAAAATCACACGTCTAGGGTACTATTGGACCACAATGGAATCCGATTGCATCAAATATATGAGGCATTGCCACAACTGTCAAATCTTCGGGAACGTACAACACGTCCCTCCTTCGTTGCTCTATACAATGACATCTCCTTGGCCATTCTCCGCATGGGGAATTGATATAATTGGGAAAATAACCCCAGCCGGAACAGGAGGTCACTGTTTCATCCTAGTAGCAATTGACTACTTCACGAAATGGGTAGAAGCGGCTTCCTACACCGCTCTCACAGCCAAAAATGTAGCCAAGTTCATACAAAACAACATCATCTGTCGATATGGTTGCCCACATGAAATCATTAGCGATAATGGGTCCCACTTCCAAGCCGAAACCGAACAATTGCTAGCCAAGTACAAGATCAAGCATCATCACTCCTCGCCCTATCGACCACAGACTAACGGCGCGGTAGAGGCTGCTAACAAAAATGTCGTCACGATCCTCAAGAAAATGACTGACAATTATAGAGATTGGCCAGGCAAAATACCCTTCGCTTTGTGGGGATATCGTACATCGTCGGGACGCCCACCGGGCTACTCCTTTCTATCCGACCTACGGCATGGAAGCCGTACAACCATTGAGCTAGAGATACCATCCTTGCGTATTCTACTAGAAAGTCAAATCCCAGAAGCCGATTGGAAAAGGGATAGATACGAAGAACTCATCCTCTTGGATGAACGTAGGCTACGTGCCTTACATAATGTCCAAACATATCAAGCACGTATCAAACGAGCTTTCAACAAGAGAGTTAGGCCAAGAAATATCAAAGAAGGAGATTTAGTTCTCAAATCGGTTAGAGCTCTTTTACCTGTCGACCCCAGAGGGAAATTCAAACCTAATTGGGCCGGACCATATCTAGTCAAATCCATACTCCCAGGGGGTGCGGTTAGAATCACAGACCTAGATGGGAATGAGTTTTCAAACCCCACAAATCTCGACCAACTGAAACGATACTATGCCTAGGATAAGACAGAAACGCGCCTCGCGTAAACCTACGTGTCGCTCTTGTGGCACTAAATAAACGGCCCCTGGCCCATTTGAATGTCACTATGCTCTTGCATCTTGGCAAACTTGTCATCCTCATATCATCAAACAAACTAAATTCGCACCTCCCGAGTAAGCAAAGCTCATGCTTATTTTCTATGTTCATTACAAGCTCTTGCTTCGAACAATTATTCTTTTACATTTACTCGAACTACGCGCCTGTGGTTTGATTTCACTTTCTTTAAGTGAATACGTAGGCAATCCTTCACGGGATTCAACCCGCCATTATATATAAAATAAATGTAAATAGAAGGACATTTGCATTGCACTTGAAATTCGACAAGAATAATTAAAGAAAATGCCAACGGTTTCATAACCATTTAACCTCTTTTATTTCATTTTCTAAATAGTACGACAAATAATAAAAATAGATAGGCTAGGATTCTAAAAATCCCTCCTTTTTATTACAACAATAATAAATAATAATCAAATAATAATAACTAAGACTTGGGCTATTCCTCCATCTTTCCCTTGCCCTTGTCGTTCTTGTCATATTTCTTGTCACGACCTCGAGCCGGGCGCTCTTGCACCACTTCAGACCTAATCACCAACGGTCTTTCTCGAGGCCTGACCCTCCCGTTCTTGTCAACCACCATCTCTGCGACAGGAGTAGTCTTTGGTTTCTTCGAAGGATGAATGACTTGAAAGCCGGCTTCTTCTTCTCCTTCGGTCAGATGCTTCTCTTTCTCTTTCTCTCCCTCGCGCACCTTGTAATCAACGGGCTCGCGCTTCCTCAGTCTTTCGCGCTCTTCCGAAGTTGCAGCCTTCCTCCACCTCAGATAAGAATCCGACACCCACAAAGCATTGGAGGAGAAGCTCAGGAACCACATGTTTCTTTGGGCCCATTTCATAGCCCACTCCCTTCGGCTCTCGGTAGTCAATGCCATGGCAGTCTGCGGGACGGTGTCAAGCCTAGGGATCATCTGCTTCAACCCAACTTGCCTCATCAACCTCTCAGGAAAGATGCACACCATAAACTCCAATCCAGGGATGCGCACGGACCTAGTAGGATCCAAAGAAGACACCCCATGTGGATGACTTGAGGTGCCACCACGGTACAACCCACCGATCAAAGGGTCGTCATCAGTCTTTAGCTTGTTCTTCCAATAGTCACAGACCCGAGTGAAATCCACCATGTACAACCTCGTCCTCATCGAAATCATACGAGCATGATAGGAAAGTGCATGAACTGGGGGCTCAAGCAATCGGAGCCGTTCCATGAGCCAAACCTACCAAGACAGGTATTAGACACCGAAAAAAAAAAAAAAAAAAAAAAAAAAAAAAAAAAAAAAAAAAAAAAAAAAAAAAAAAACGAAAAAAAAAAAACGAAAAGAAAGAAGAAAGGAAGGTGTCTTTTACCTGTAGGATAACGGGACTTCCCAAGAACGGCAGATCGCGGTTGGATTTCCTATTATCCAAACCCAAAATGATCTCCCTAAGCACGACAAGTGGGCTCTGCGCGACTCCATTTGCTCAATAAGGCTCAAAAGGCGAGGATCACCTCTCAAGTCCTCATCAACATGTCCCTGAAAGACATACACATGCAACAAACAGAAGCCAAATGCTCTCCTTCTAGCAACATAAGAGACAGTAGGGTCGGCCCTGTTGATGAATCGGTCTATAAAATCCAACATCCGCACGCCTTTTGGGGTAACAAGACGATCTACCTCGAGTCTAGTCAGTCCAAGCAAATCTCTAAACTTGCTCTTATACCCTTGAGCAGTAGAAGGAATGGCAGGTAAGTGTTCGGGGTCCCACCCGCCAATAGCAGCAATTTCCTCCGGAAAAGGACAAATATCACCTCCTGGAAAGGCGAATACATGATAATTTGGATCCCAATAATCAAGGCAAGCATCTAAGAACGGTTTCACTACCTTGATGAGTTTCAAACTCAATAAAGACCCAAGATTATAAGCACCCATGTCGTGCTTTTCCATGTTCGAAAACTCATTAGTCCATTCCTTCAAGCGAACCTCCAAAGTATTCATGATGATAATTTTCTCTTGAAAATTTATTTTAGGAGTTTTAGGAGAAGCGACGAAGAAAAGACGGAAGAATTATATGATTCAAAGCTTCGGCAGCGCTTCTATTTATACTAATTTGCTGTTTCCAAAATCCGTCGAACAAACCCTCTCGGGAACAGGCGCGGCACTGGGCCGCGCCTCTTCAAAGGGACGCACTCATGTCGCGCCTCTTCCCAGTGCTCACTCCTGTGATTTCCGCGTTTGGATCTTTCCTAATTCTATAACACGCGTGATTTCCTATTCCTATGGGATTTTATTTTGGGTAAACTACGGAAGTTTACCATGTTTTGGGATTTCCTAATTTCGCGGGCACGCATTTCGAGGCGACATTGACATTTTCGCCATTTTATCACATTTGTGTATTTAATTATCCATTTAATTCTTTTTATTATTCAAACTTTCATATATTTATTTCATTTTCTTAATTTCTTTTGCTACATTTTCTAACTTATGAATTTCTATTTTTCTTTTTTTTCGGGGGTAACCCTCCCTACCGTCCGGTCATTTGTCATTTCCGGTCATTTCCGGCAAAATTTTTGCATTTGGTCCTTTTGAGTCTCATTGTGCGCTAATTAAAAGCCTTATATGTATATAAAATGTGTGAATCGCGTGATTATCCATGTAAATTTCGGCAGCATAACGGCATAAACCGTTATCTACCAAACCTGTTCAAGAACTAACTGCGGTACAAACAAACAACCCAGCAAAGAAAGGCACTCAGGCCATCGTATATACAGCAAATGGGGCTCGCGCCCAACAAGTCCAAATGTACAAGCAAACTGGGGGCTTGCGCCCCGACCAAATCAAATCCAAGAAAATCGGGGCTTGCGCCCCAAACCAGTCCAAAAATGTTTCAAAATCAAAATGTACAAATCTACAAAACTACACAAGCTCATGCTGGGCACCCTCCAACTCAGACTCTCGCCATCGAGCGGCGATCTCGGCATCCCGAAACTCGAGCTCCTCGACAAGCGAGCCGTCTCCTCCCGAGCCTGGGCCAACTCTCGTCCCGACTCGCGGTCACCCTGCAAACAGCAACGAATTGGCTCACGTCAATCAACTCAATTGGAAAACCAAAACTCAAAAAAAAAGAAGATCGAAAAATGGGTACAAAGGTTCATACCTGACGACCCCGACCGCCGACGAGTGCCTCAATGGCCGTAGCTCGTAGCCGGTTGGCCACCCTCCATAGTGCCACGAACCGAGATGGCGCGACCTGCATTTCAAAGAAATCCTCAGCAAATTAAACAAATTCAGTCAAACGTGTTCTTACACGAAAACCATGCAAAATGGGAGCTCACCCTCGAATCGATGATCGCGATCATCCAGCAAGATCCGTCACGGCTACGTCAAAGTCACGTAACTCGAGATCGTCGTCCTCCCAGTAGCGTCGGTGTACTCGAAGGTCTCGGGGTACGGGGGCTCGATGCCCGCCGCCTCAACCTCCTACAAGGACAAAACAACTCTCGTTAATCGATGATCCTTCGTCGTAATTTTCAAAATCAAATCAACAAGAAAACAAAGGATACTCACCACTACCGGCCAATAGGCCAACCTCCCGTAAAGGAACGCCGAGTAATCCTCCTCAGGGAGAAGAAGGTCGTCGCCACTGGCACCGGCCAGGTCCGCCTCCCTCTCGGCCTCGAAGGCTCCCGAACATCGTCCTAGGAGGATCGACGGGAACCGTCAACGCGCCCGAAGCACCGACGAGCTAACCGCCGCCCAGATACCATACAGACCCATCGACGTCCACAACAAAGCAGCCGACTCGAACTCCTAGGACGAAGGGTCTCAAAGAACAAAGGGAGGCGCTCCAACGACTCCGCCCAAGGTCCGGGCACCCTTGTCACAATATGAAGGCAAAGGTCATTCCTATGATCAATTGAAAACAAAATATGAGAAGATGTGAATGAATACAAATGGGATACTCACGCCGCTCGGTGAAGGGCGTTCACATCCCGCCGGTAGACGTTGTGAGAAGAACGCTTGCTCTTCGTCCGGCACATGACCTAATCCCTCACCACGGGATAGGCCCTCTCCAACGGCTCCGTCCTCTTGGGCGCGAGGTCCGGAAAGTAAGAGTACACCCACGCCTGTAAAACAGAATAGTCAATGACGATCTTTCGATCTTTGATAAAAGAAAGGAATTTACGTTGATCTAAAGGAAGGTTCATGCCTCCAACAAGCAGCCGGGTCCGACAAAGCGCGGGAGAAGTCCCCTTCTCCATCGGCTCGGGCGAACCATGGCCCTCATAAAGCGGATGAGGACCGCAAAACCAGCATGACCAGCCCCAACGCCCTAAGGAACTCAGTCGAAAGAAAGGGGAGAAGCTTCACGACCTCTCACCCTTGTCTCCGAGGTAAATCGAAGACAAGAACCACCAAAGCCACTGCACGACGAGCCCTCGCTCGCTGCAGACAAGGAGGAGGAGCCGTCTCCCTCCCATCGATCACCACCGATGCCGGGGTCTTCCCCGCAAAGTAATCTCGAACATAGGTACTGGGTACCAAACCCGGCACCGCAACAGCCTTCGGCGACAAGTTCCAGCCGATCAACCTCCTCGCCTCGGCCCGACCGCCCTCATGCGGTCTCCGGCCACACCATCTCCTCAGTCCCGCACGGCAGACCAGAAATCATGCCGTAGTCCTCCAAGGTGACTCCCACCTCACCAAAAGGCAGGTGAAATGTGGAAGTCGTATCCCAGAATCGATCCAAGAAAGCGCGAACCAAGCTAAGGTTGGCCCGCAACTTCCTCTTCACGATATCCCTCCAAACCTGGACCAGAGGACCAAATGCTCCGCGCTCGATCATGGCCCTCTCCTCCTCCGACAGCCGCTCGTAGTGCTCCATCGCCGTCGTATACCCCGAGAACGACCGGATGTTCCCGGCCTCCTATCATGATTTGAAACAAAGCTATCTTTAGTTTTGGAATAAATTTGAAAGAGATTTGAACAAAAACGGAAAAGGATAGGTAAAGAGTTAGGGAATTCCTATTTACCAAGCTCTTCACCGTCCTGTAGGACAAGTGACCCTCTGCAGCCCACACAAGGTGCCTACTCTCCCAGGTCTCGGCCCACGCAGGAGCACCTCTCAGCTGGCGACCCCCTCGTCCGAGGTGGGCCCGTCTCGGAATCTCCTCCTCGTCAGCAGCCTCCTCCTCGGGGACCTCCTCTGCAGCAGCCATCACCGCGGCGGTGAAGGCCTGCTCTAAAGCCTCCTCAACAGCAGCGGCGTCTATGTCCATGGGATCTCTCCCAGAAGAAGAAGCATCGTCACCTGCAACGATTAAAGCAAATCCAGGCCGCGTCACATGACGACAAGCCCTTGTTAAGTAGTTTTCGAGCCTTCAAGGCCCAGAAATCGCCCCTTTCCGGCCATCCTTGGCCATATTCCCGCCAAACCCAATCACTCATGTGATGGATAGGGTCAAGTCAAGTCAAAGTCAAAGCCTAGTTCCGAGTTCGAGTCGAAAATTCGGCAGCATTTCGCTATAATGGCGATTATGCCCTAAAAAGTGTCCTGCAAAAAGTTGTCACAAACCAAATTTCCGAGATGACAGGAAGTTTACCCATCATCCAAGGGTCCCAAGTATCAAATTTCATCACAAATGGGCAATCCTAAGGCCATTTTCGAAGCAATTTTCGATCTAGCTGTGAAACCGTCTCAAAATTCGCTCAAGGGCTCAAAACTTGGTGAAAATTCGAAGTAAATACATGGTTATGTTCCTAACATTGCCTACTACTCGTTTCTAGTGTCAATTTGGCATGACAAATCCATTTGGGGGAAAAGCCCCAAATTTTCGATCAATTGGGTCGAAAACCCTAATGTTCGCGGCTCAAAATTCGACAAAAATGAATGATTAATGCAAGATTAAAGCACATACCTCGATTAGTCATATTCCAAGCAAGCTTTTGAATCCAACCTTGATAGAAATGGTGAAGATTTGAGAGAGAAATTGAAGGATTTGTGTTTCGAATGAAATGAAATAAAACCTTTCTGATTTCGCGTTTTTACGCGGAATTGCTGAATTGGGGAACAGACGCAGCAGGCGCTGCGCCTCTTCCAAGAGACGCAGCTCTTGCTGCGCCTCTTCCTTTGTTTCCCTCCTGTTGGATTTTCAAAAATCCGTTATGAGTTCGTTACTCGTGGGCCCATCTTTGGTGCGCCTCTTCCTCGATGACATTTTATCACTTTGGTCCGTTTCGACGATTTCCTTTCGTTCCGACCCGCATTTTATCCAAAGGCGACAAAGATTTTCGCAAAGATTGTCCAAATTCATTTTATCCCGCGCAAAGATTTTTGCAGTATTGCTCAACCATTTTGTCAGCGCGCAGAGTATTTCGCAGATCATCGCTCACCCAAGGCTTTCTTTCGTGACGATTCAGATGTTCCTAGTCGTCAAATCATTTTATCCATAAGCAGAGTATTTTGCAGATCGCTCGCTCAAGACTTTCCCGACGATCAAGATGTTCCTAGTCGTCGACATATTCCCCAACAAGAGTTCGCTTGAGACCGACGCAAGCAGATTCAACTTCCAAATTTCGCTGCAGTCGCTCGAGACCGACGCAAGCGGATTCCCCAGCAGATTTCTACCAACGTCCTGCGCTTTCAATGTTTCTTGTTTCCCGCAGAGTTCGACAGGTGTCGTTCTCCGAAGTTCCTATACCCAAACCTTAGTTACCTTTAGGTCGAACTCGTATTTGGCCTCCTTCCGTCAATGCTTTCCTTTAGGGTCCCACACCCTAGCACGTTCATATATTACCTTTAGGTCTTAACCTTAGCTCCTATGCACCTCCGAAAGCATCTCGAGGAAGAAATCTCAGGTATGGTTCTTTCTTATGGCTGGCGAGCTTCCTTACGTAGTCTAATGGACTTTAAACGACCCTCCCCGATAGTCGACAGACTCTAAAATGTTCCCGACGACAGGTCCTTGGCTCAGACCCCTTGAGCCGCCTCGCGTCGCCATAGTCGTCAGGTTGTAATCTTCGATTGACCTGATGGCTATACTTTGACTTTCGCCTTGTCCAAGCCTCGGTCAAAGTGGGGGCTCAGAGACACCTCGTTTCGCACCCCTCGCAAAACCACCGGTGATGATTGGGCCGCATGTTTGGTACGCGGAACGATTTGTGACAGTTCGTAAGATTATCGTCAAGTGATTGCTCAAATATTAATGTCTACCTCTTAATTGTCATCTACGCGCCGATACGGTCGTTTTGGCAGTAATTAGAGTACATTTGGAGTCTGGGTCAAAAACCGTCTTCATTTCCTAAAAACCGTCAAATCCCGAGTCAAAGGCAATGTGCTTGTCTACCTAAGGTTAGGATGTCATAAAATGTTGAGATTATGTCTCATTTTGAGTCCCATGTCACTTCATTAGGCTAAACTAAAAGTTTACATTACAAAGTGTGCATTTCATTTAGCTAAAATGACAACCCGATCTTTAGGCCCGTTTTACGAGGTCATAACGACTTTTTTGGGTCAGGCCTATTTCACAGAAAGTTCTAGATCTCTTTCTTAGCTTTCCAACGCCACCGAAATCACCTTAATCCGAGTCTTGTAGAGAAAGTTATGCCTAAAATACGACAGGCTGTCAAACGCGTTTTCTACGCGCAGAGGAACCTACCCGGGAAAGGACGCAGCAGGTGCTGCGCCTCTTCCAAGGGACGCAGCTCGCTGCGCCTTTTCCAGGGCTTTCTTTTTGTCCAAGTTTCGCGTTTAACCTAAGTCGGTTATTTCCGGATCTTTCCTTCCGCGTCCTACTCTTACCATAATTCCTCCGCGTGATTAGTATAAATAGGAGCTTTCGTTCCTCATATTTCTCACGCGAGTGTCCGCCCTTCTCTTCTCCCTTTGCATTCTAGACTTCGTTCTTACTAATTGGCGCCTACGTGCTTGAACCTTCGACCACGTAAGCTCGGATCTTTCCGGGTACCAGCCTCTCCGTTGCATGACCGACCAATTTGACCACTACACTCAATCAATCTAATTAATCAACTTGTTAAATCGTTTTCCTCTTACGAGGGCACTCTTTCCTTGCATTCGCGTCGAGCATCACTAATCGATTTTCTTAGTTCTTCTCGTTCCGTCAACATGTAAGTCTGAGGGTGTATAATTCTCTTTATTTATTGTATTTTATTTATCGTATCACAATTGTAAGGTTTATGTCGAAAGTATCTCGTTAAAACCGATTTCTAAAACCGTGCTTTAAAACCTGTTTTGCGGATTTCCGTAGATAGACAGGAGTCGAGAAAAGACGCAGAATCGCCGCGCCTCTTCAAAGGAGCGCAGCACTGCCGCGCCTCTTCATGAGGGCCGCAGTTCTCGCTTCTTTTCTTCTTCTTCGCCCTCTCGTAATTCGTCTCTCGTTTTTTTATTTGCTTTCAATTGTTTTTTTGTTAATTCGTTCACATGATCATTAATAAATTATTCATTCATCATTAATATGTTTTATTCATTGTTGTTCCGACTTAAATCCTAGATAATCGATATTTACGGGTTTTTTGTCATTAATGTTCAAACCCGGATTCTTAGGGATTCAATCTGTCCATATTGAGTTTCTGAGATTCGTCATTGATATATTTGCATCTGTATTCATTGATATTTCGTCATTGTTTAGTTTGTTTCACCGATGTCACTAATTAATCGTTCATTAATATCGACCCTTCACATGTTTAATCTGTCTTCGTCTCCGTCTCATCCATGTTTTGTTGTTTTATGACTCAAATCACATGTTAAAGAATCTGTAAATCACTTTCATCCGGGTACATAATCTAAATCAGTCCATTAAATTCACCAATTAACGTTAACAATTGCAGTTTTGGCTTCACAGCCAGAGTTCGTCCTTGGAACAGACGACGCGGCTGTCCTGCGCCTCTTCCAAAGGGCGCATGTCTCTCGCGCTTTGTTCCAGGGACGACTTCGTCCTCGAACTCCTTTTCGCCTTGACCTAGATTAATTAGTTTACGTATCAATTAACTAATATTCGTAATATCGCTAATTCTTGTTCGTTAATTTGTTATTTTATTCTTTTGTTCCTTTTTATCAAATTATCCGTTTTAAAGGTATTTTCGACATAAACCGCCTAATCCAATGTAATTAATGTAATTTCCATTATTGTAATTTATTTAATTTATTTCATTGTTTTGTATGCTTCCACATGTAATTGAACCTTAAATCCTACTTTGACCCAATTGTTTGCCTAATTAATTGTTCACCGACCTAGTTAAATCTTCACATGTTAGGATTAAAACTTGGATGTTGCATTGCATGCATATAGCCGACGATATATCAAGTATGAATAAACTCCCTAATCATTAGTAGAGGCCGCTATCGAGGCGGGCGGGATTAGGTGTTCGATCAAAAGAGCTTCCTAATACGTACCCTCACCCCTTACTCCAGATCTCCGTGAGCACCCGTGTTCATTGGCATCCGCGAGAGTCATTCTAGACATAGAATGCTAAGGGTAACGATTGCTTAGTGTTCATGTCACTACTTTGTGTCTTGACATGACACGAGGTATTCGAACGGTTCCAATTTCCCATAAAAATTGGTGGCGACTCCATACAAAATGCAAACGCTTGTTTTCGAGCCCCTTCACTCCCAAGCGCCCCCGTGGGCGGCCCGCTGTCCACAGGGTGGTGAGCAGTTGTTTGACAGGTATATCTTGGGTACGCGAGGGATCTGGCTGGGGATGGAGTCATCACATGTCAGAGTCTTTAGTCTTCCGCTGTGTTTGTTAAGACAGTTTTGTTTAGTTGGTTTATAGTTGGAGAACAGTTGTAGTTTCACTTTACAGTTGGTTTCGTTATGTAATCACTTAAACTTATTTAATAAAGTACGTTTCGTTATTGTCTTATGATTATCATTGCCTCGGGTAACCGAGATGGTAGCACTTCCATGCCTTAGGTGGTCCTGGTAAGGCACTTGGAGTATGGGGGTGTTACAAAATGGTATCAGAGAGACGATCCTGAAACCTGTAACTAATGAATCTAATGAACATAGGGAGTCAAATAAAATGAACCCGGGGTAGAAGTTGTAGGAGCTAATGCAAAGACTTGGGAGACGTCCTAAAGTCGCGAACTCGCCCTATAATTTTGAACCGGTCACCATGGGATATGAGTCGGGATCGCTATGTGTTTATCTTGTGAATTGTGTACCTATATAGTGATGTGTGACATGAATCGGTGGATGTACGTATGTGGATAATGGGAAATGTGTAGAAAAGATGGTGATGATGTGATTTCGTATGTTGTTGATTGAAAGCATGTTGTATGATAGTCGGTTTACAATGTTGGTTGGAATTGTTAGAAAAGTGTATGAGAATGATGAGTAATGTGGTGGAAAAAGGAAGTAGTTCATATGTGATATGATTATACATAATTTTGTTTGTGTAATTTTATATAATGATTTCATATACATGTCTACTAATGTTCATATGTATATGTTGTATGAAGAATGTGGTGGAAATGGATGAATTGATTGGAAAAGATGGAGTGGCAATTGCATGAGAATATGAATTTTGTGATTATGAATATGTTTAGGTGACGAAGTGTATTTGTAATATTGTTGTATTAGTAACATGGAAATAGGATTTGTAATGCATGAGTATAATTTGTTTACGAAAAGTGATAGAATAAAAGCATGTGGGTAAGTCATGATTGGCAAGTTAAATAAATTATTTGCATGATGAATGTTGTTGCTTTGCTTTCAAAAATAGTAACATGTGATTGGGGCTGCTGATTTTATGACTATTGGGTTGTTTTTGTTTACCTTGTTGTCGTTTAAGTTGTTTGGAAGTAAAATCAAGTAGATGTGTTTTTTGATTATAAAGAGGTTGTCTTTAAACTTTTATAACTTGAGATGTATAAATGATTTTAATGTGATTCCAATTGGAGGTGATAGCTTGTTCTTTTACGATTCTAACGATAGGTCACACGCCTAAAATGACCAAGAAATGAGTGAGTTATGAATGTTTTACGAGAACTGGACAATGCTGAGAATTGCGTAAGGTACTCGATCGAGTAGCCTTGGTACTCGATCGAGTAGGCGGCACTCGATCGAGTAAATTAGTTACTCGATCGAGTAGCCCTAGTGATTTGCTTTACGTGCTTCTGACCTTCACCTACTCGATCGAGTAAGTCCCTTACTCGATCGAGTGGCCAGTACTCGATCTAGTGACCCATGATTCGGGTCATATGCTTGTCTTTTGAATTCGTTGCATATTATGTTTAATTCAAAGTTGTTATTTTGCTTCTTTATGCATTGTTTTATATGTATGTTGATCCTGATGCGTAAGTTACCCAATCTTATGATATAAGGAGTGGCACCTGTGGTGAGTATGAATTCGGTGGGAGGACACGAGTTATATGTGGTTGCGATAGATAGTGGAAAAAGAAAAGGAAGATTGTAACACCCCGTATTTTATTAAGTTGGATAAAATTTAAAGAATTGCTATTTTGAATTTAATTACATCATTTAACGATTTATATATATATGCTTAGCTAATTAATTAATTTCATCATAATTCGATACGTTAATTTTAATAATCATTAATACGTTTATTTAAAGTTAGTTCAAGTTTATTGAAGTTAGTTCGAGTTTATTTATTTAATAATTTCCGTTTCTTTACGAGTCCTTATGAAAGTTGTTTTAAGTGAACCCGAGATGGATTTTGGGAACAAAACCGTCCAATTAGCTATTTTGAGCTTATTTCACTAAATTAGCAATTTTTATTAATATCTGTTAGTTTCGTAAAAATCGCTAATAATTCCGATTCAAGCTGATATTGTATTATTTACGTTAACTAGCTGAGTTTATTTTATTTTTACTCATTAAATTTATTTATTATTAATTCCGTTTTATTACTGAAACTTTTACTAAAAACCGATTTTATTAACTCGAGACGGTTTTAAAAACGAGCGAAATTTCTTAACGATGAAGAAACGTACGTATAATTAGTAGCTAGCAAGCAAGCTGGTGTCTCATTATTATTATTATTATTATTATTATTATTATTATTATTATTATTATTATTATTATTACTAACCTACCGTCCCCACCCCCTTCACTTTCCCTTTCCCTTCCTCTTTTCGAACTCACCAGCAACAACAACAATCAACAGAACCCAAATCACCATTTTTCCGTCGACATTCAACCTCAGATCCCGGCCCATTTCTTGACCAAATTCCGTAATTTTTGTACCATTCTCTTCCCCTTTCCTTCCTCCTCCTTTTAAGGTAAGAAAGTCTCCTTTTTGTAGTGGTTTCGTCTTTCGCCGTCTTATAAAAGTGTCGTCTGTTAGCTTCTTTATTCCGTTTTCTTGCCCTTTTATGAAGGATTCGAAGACCCGGGGTGAGGCTCGTGCCTTGTGGACCATTTATTCGAAGAATAAGGGGCGTTTAAGGTAACACGATTCTACCGATCCTATTATTATATTATTGTTCGGGGTTGTGTGCATATTTGCTAATTGTTATTTGTTTAATTTATTTATGTGCTGAAATTTTAATGACGGTATATTATTGTTGGTTGGTATTACTTACATATATTATTAATCATATATTTTGTACCCAGTAGATTTGTGGGTCGTGTTAATAGTCATCATTAGTGCTAGGGAGTATTAGTTTAATGTTCTAATGAAGAATGCTTGGAATGCTAAAAGAATGACATGAACTAGCTGGTCGTATGTGACAGAAATGAAGGAGGGATTTAGAAGCTTGTCAGGACTGAAGGTAATTATTAATATGAGAAGGTAGAACATGGTTAATTATGGAAATTGAGGTTTGAACGTGGTGAAAAACAATCGGAATTTTGGTGGTTTTGCTTTTAGAATGTGCAAATTTGCAGTCTTATAAATGGTCATGGATTATCATTGTTGGTACTGAAGGTTCCCAAGCAAATCACTCATATATGGTGTCTATAAAAGCTGATATTAGTTGTCTTCATTGCTTATGAACGTAAATGGCTAGCCTCCCCATATGGTATTTATATTACCTTAATTAATTATGAGAGTTGCTTGTGGTTAATAGTAAGTGTTAGGGAGTAAAAATTTGGGACTTTAAGATTTATTTGCTGATGCATTGAGGACTTAAGCTAGAGTGATGTTTAAGCTGGTGATTGATGATAACTTAGTGGATACGCTGATACAAAATTTTAGCCGACAACATATTGATGAACTGAATTGAGGAAATCATCGAAATTTTGAGCTGTATGTTCTGGGTACATTTGATGATAAAATAAGGAGTATTGTCTGAAATTTAGCGGTTGTTGCTGCTGCTGACTGTGAGATTTAATTGTGGCTGTAGCTTAGCAGTGGCCTGGCCGTGGCCTAGGCAGTGGCCTAGCTAAGTCACGAGTTTGAGGCCATGTGTAGTTGGTGGTTAGGCCGAGTTTGAGGTTGTCATTATAACTTTTGAGCCGTGTCTATAAATTGTTTTGACGCTAGTTTGGTTTATTTAAAATATAATTAAATTAATTTCCGTCTCATATTTTATATAACGATAATTCGTTAATATCGTCCTTTCACATAATTATTTTAGGTGATTCATATGTGGTTGAAGATGAAGAGCAATTTTGGGTTTTAGAAGCTTTCTCAAGTTATTGCTTGTCTCTTTGCTAGCTTAAGGTAACTATTCCGAGTTACTCGACGAATTAATGTCACATTAGTAGTTGATGTTGTGTTTGTTGTTTGATAAGTGTTTAGGTGATTGATAATGTATTACTTTCGTTTTTCACATGATAGAAATTGGAAATAGCATGAGAATAGTATTGCGATAAAATTTGTGATTTGGGCCAAAGTAGGCCAAGACTCTGAGCTGGGCCAGATTGACCGAACGAGTTTGGTCAAACTAGGTTTAAACCAGATCACCTCGATTTGACCGATGACCGTCGCGGGACTCGGGTCGAGGGTTTGTCTTTGAGGTGAGATTGGATGTTTTATGTTATGCCTTGATATTTGTAATTATCATTTCACATGTTGGTTGTTGGATGCTTTGGATGCTTTATACTTGAGTCTTCTTGCCTTGTTGCCATTTTAGCTTGTTCTCATGAATTATGAGATTAACGGTTAGCAGGAATTTGGATTATCATTGATATTGAGGATATTGTTGGATTGTCTGCTGAATAGACATTTATATAGCCTTTCACATGATAGAATGTTAGCATTTATGTTGGTAAGTTGGACTCTTTGCCCTTTTATGGTTAATTGAGTATCCTACTTGTCTTGTGTGGTGTGGGCTAAAGTATTCAAGCTGGGACTAGCTGGGACTAGGTCCTAGGTGAGTATTTCGGCCTTCATCATAGATAGGTCTTTATAGTCTTTGACGAGTATATGTTCACTGCTTAATAGCCTTTGTGTTCCTGACTAGTGGATTATATCCAAGTTGGGGCATGACCTCGTTACTTATTTTGATAGTAAGTGGTCAGCTTAAGTACTAGCCAACCCTTTGGTGGACTCCTTAGGGTACTCACTTTGTTTTAGAAAAATTGTGGGTCTTGGGTGCGGTGGTGTGTATCCGCATGTCTAGGTCTGCGCAGATTTTAGGCTAGGGTTGTGTTGTGTCTTGGCCATGTTTTATTAATATTAACCGCTGAGCCAAGATACCGGTTCGATTACCTTCCCTACCTCGTGGTATAGACTCGAGTTACAGAGTGACTATTGACGGTACTAAGAACTTATGCCTGTCTTTGATATATTGCCCTTTCTTGTTTGATGATTCTATGAATCATAGAAGGTAAGATGCAAGCCGGCTATGGTTGATAGAGTTTGGATTCCTGGATGTTAAGTGATTCACATGATAGTGTAGTATGAGTCGGTCTAGTATTCGCATGCTAGGACTTTGTGTTGTTATATTTTTGTTCACATGATAAGCACGATTGTCTAGCATCTATATGCAAAGGCTATGTGTGATTCATATTCATATTCTTATGTTTACATGTTATATTAATTATGACATTTCGTGGCTGGGAGAACTCGGAGTTACTCCCCACTGACTGTGGCTTTCGTATTTGTATAAAATGCGAATGACAGGTAGGTGATGCATATATGGGGTACATGGACGAGCTAGCGAGCAAAGTAACCTTGGGACCTAGACTGGTTTTATTTTATTGTGACCCTTAAACCCTTTTTATGTCACATACATTTTAGGGACATATGTCTCCCTTTCTCATATTTGGTTTGTATAACTTTGTTTCGCGACTTTAGCGATGTTTCATTCATGAGATTTATTTTGGACCTTGCATGTTTGACACCTTTCCTTTTGGATATCTTTATAACAGGTTCAGGTTTTTTAAAAATTACAGGTTTTTACCCAATTGAACCTATTACAAACATATCCTGTCAGTTTTTCTGTAGAATTACGTGTTTTCTTTTCCGCAATAAATGGGGGTGTCACAAAGATCGTTATGGCTTAATTGAGACATAGAGCATGTTTTCTGAGATGAGATGAGTGATATGATTGTGTGTTGAGTAACGTAAAAGCAAGTGAATATGGGCAAGGGATGATGTGAGTCTAAGGAACATGAGAATAAAAAGATTGAAAGTAAGGATGTGGATAGTGGCAGCTTGAGATGTGTAAAGAACTATGGAGGGAGATGGATAGGAGTCGTGTGGGTTAAGGATATATGTAGTGAAAGTTCGTTTTAAAGGGGTTGAGAAGAGTAGTATAACAGTGAACTTTGTGGAGACATGTCGCGAGGTGGATTTGTAGACAGTGAGTGAGTTTGGGGAGATTTGGTTTATTAAGAGGTGAAACTACTGTGGGATTTCCTTGGGCAATTAACGGTATGAAAGGAATTTTGATTTTTAGAGATGTACAAAGGAGATGCAATTGTCAAACAGTAAACGTTGATTCTATGGATGGATTAGTGGCAAGGGTGATTGATGGCATAATAAGAGAATATTTATGGTAAGAAAGAGTGAGATGATATCGATATGAAATAATGAGATTTGAGTTTTGGAGCAATGAGAAAGTAACCGGAACACTAAAGAGTTAGGTAGAAGTGATAAGGAGTTGAATGGTTAATTGATTTTGTCGAGTGTAAAAGAAAAGAATGGGGGAAGTAAAACTAGGAAAAGGTTGACCGGAGTTATGTGACATAAAAGTAAGGAATCGTCGAGATGTATGATACTATCAAGAGTAAGTAAGTTAATGGTTATACAGAAGTTTCAGGACA
The DNA here is from genome assembly GCF_048544455.1 of Silene latifolia. Taxonomy (NCBI): domain Eukaryota; kingdom Viridiplantae; phylum Streptophyta; class Magnoliopsida; order Caryophyllales; family Caryophyllaceae; genus Silene; species Silene latifolia. Next base: position 16,624,676 of record NC_133531.1, read on the forward strand.
ACCTGATTAATCACGAGTTTCGAGGAATTAAGGGAGTAAGAAGTTGGTAGAATATCTGCATGATATGAGATTTTGGTGGAGAGTTAGATGGTGACACAATTAAGGATAGTATTGGGAAGAATGTTGAGGTAATGTTGTTGATGGATTCGATGTTCGTTATTTGAGATGTTAACCACAGATAGGAAAGAAATCGTGATGTTTAGAGATGAGTGTAAGAGGTTTGATGCCCGGGCAGTTGTAGTGTTATTGTTTGTGACTAGTGGTTAAGGGTGACGGTATATTAGAAAGGTAGCAATTCTAATGAGGTTGATTTTGTAGAGGCCGGATTGATATGTAGTTGTAAGGAAGTATGAGATGTGGTTAGATGAGGCGGGTGCTAATAGTCGAATAGTAATGGTATGGTTATACTTGGCATGAGGTGATGGTTATGCGAATGGGGGAATATGTTATGAGGGGCATATGAGTTAAGCTCGGGCGACAGGTAACCTTTATCGAGTGGTAACTTACGTGATCAGGATTGACTGGTTGGATATGATTACGGGTCTATGATGTGTATAAATGTTTGTGTGAGGTTCTGACCTCACGGGAAGTGGTATGGTGTGATAGTTATAAAGCTGTTATCTGAATGTTCTGTAAAATATGTTGGACACGGTAATTTAATTGAATGATATCCAAAAAGGTAATAATTTGACTGATTTGGCATGACTAGTTATGCTTGTATGTATTCATGATATATTTTATTCCGTGATATGGTAGGGATGATGGTCATGAGGTGCTTATCCGTTTATTCATATAATATGTTGCGTTGTGATTTAGTAAAGTGGATTTGAGTAAGTTTTATTGTCCGGAAAGTTATTCTGAGTCAGTGTTTTTGGGAATTGTATGTAGTTGTGGTGTCTATCGATGTGGTTGTTGTGCCTCGGGTGCTGATCCGGGCACGGTACTTAGTGTTGTGATGCGGGTATTTTCGCACTGCGGTGTGGCTGTTGGTGGCGGTGTTGCGATGCCGTCACCGGTTGTGGTGGAGTTGGCAAGATGATTATGATACGAGTTCTCAACAGTACATCTCAGTTATACATAGTTGTTGTTTTGTTTGTTGTTGTTTCCTGTGAGTTTCAGTCTGAACATGTAGACTGTTGTTTTGTTTGTTGATGTTTCTTACCAGTTTCAGTTTGGGGAATGAGGGTAGAGTATGATATAAAAGAGAGTTGTATATTTTCGTTGTTGTCATGGTATAGTGATATTCTGTTGATGTGATACAGTCGCCAGAAGTTGTTACAATACATTTGATCTTGTTTTAAGATGAGGCTTTAGACATAGTCATGGTAAGTGATTGGTGGAACATGTGTTGTATTGACCTGAAAGATGCAGGTGGTTCATAATCCTTTGTTGAGACAGTGAGTGTAGGGTGTTTGGAGGAATTAGTGTCATGTTAAGTTATGTATGAGTTTTGCGGTAATGAAGGAAAGAACTTGAGGATCTAGTGTGAGTGTACGTAACGAGTGTGGATCGTGAGTTATGCTTTTGGGAGATAGGTGCTTTACATAGAGAGGTATGTTGTTTTGCAGTAATAATGGAAAGTTAGTATGGTGATTTTGCTACGAGTTTTATGGTATAGGTTAGGTGGTGTGCCGAATGAGTTGAGGTATGAGAAATGTTTACGTAAGAGAGCCTTGGATATATGCATGGCGAGTGTTTAGATTATAGGTGGTTATCTTTGACATGCGGTGGTGATGAGGATAATGAGACGATATAGCTAGCATTTAGTATTAGTGAGTTACGAGAACATAACATTTATCTTAAGAGGAGTAGGATGTGATAAAAGAGATTTTGATGGTTGTGCATATGGTAATATATTTGGAAGTTTGAGTCTTGATGTAGAAAAAAGATTGATTCGTGTTGTGGTTGATTTTGTTAAAGGTCATGGCCGTGCTTGTAGTAGTGTGATGTTTAGGAGTGTGAGAATATTTCACTAGTGTTGACAGTTGGATGATGAGGTTATGAGTGTGAGTAAACTTCGAGGACGAAGTTCCTTTTAAGGGTGGTAGAATGTAACATTCCGTTTGATGTCTATGTGTGTCTTGATGTTGGATTTGGCAGTGGATGATATATTATGGAGCTAGCAGCGTTAGTGGACGGTAGTTGGTTATGTATGGAGTTGGTGTCGTGAGAGATATATATGTGGTAGATACGATATCGTGAGTCATGTTGTGGAAGTAAACATAGTTGGTGGAGTGGGTGTTAAGAGTTCATATTTTATAGGTTGGGTTTCCGTTTGAGTTCTTAGCTATGTTGTTGTGTCTTGGTCGAGTTAGTATGTTTGTTTTTTTATGTATGGGTTGAACTTCGGGGACGAAGTTCTTTTTAAGGAAGGAAGACTGTAATACTACGGTTTTATGAGCCTCTGTGTACTCTATCGAGTAGGCCTTACTCTGTCGAGTAAGGGTGTGTTGCATTTTAAAAATAGTTTCTGACCTGTTGGGTACTCGATAGAGTAACCTTGATACTCGATCGAGTAAGGGGGCACTCGATTGAGTACCTCAGCTACTCGATCGAGTAGCCCGGTTTACGGGTAATGTTTTGACGGGTTTTATTAATAATGCGGGAATGATATATAAGGCTTTCGTCACTTTTCTCAAAACACTTTTACAATCTAAAAACCTTCAAGAGAAGATTAGAAGTTACGTTGAATCATCCTCGCCGCATTATTAGCAAATCCCGGGACTAGAAGTGTCGGATCCTGTCGTTCTTTACATCTTTGTGATCCTTGCGTCGAGGGTAAGATCTACATACCAATTTTATAGTATTTCGTTGAGTTTCTTTAAAACCCTAATTGGGTAATTTGGGGGTTTTGTGGAGTATTGTTGTTGTAGATTGTGATTGTATGATTGTGTGTCTATAGGAGGTGATTTCATTGAAGAATGGTTATGATTAGCTGAATGTGATGATCTTGGTGATGGCTTATTTCAGGTAGGGTTTCCCTACTCAGTATTAGTCCCATAATGCATTGTTGGTGTTTTGTGATTGTTGAATATTATCGTATTCGTATTGTGACGGTTGTTGGTTTTGATTGCTGTTTAATGGTTGTGATTGTTTGTCTCTGGTTTTCGAGATGCGTTCTCGGCTGAGTGGAGTCACTTGCGGGTGTGGCTTCACGCCCTAGTTTCGCCCTCCGTGGAACCCGCCACGGGAGGGGATGTGCACATTAATGGGACAGGGTTATCGCTCGGTATGATGAGCGGGGCTTAGGTGGGAACGGCTGCGGTCCCCCACTGGCAGGGCTGGTCCAGTGGACAGTCGGTGACGGAGATTGATTGGAGTGGGTGTGATTGTGTGTGTGTGACCATTTGAGCTGTGTTGTTTGTTGTGTTGTTGGATTATATAAATTGTGTGATTAGTACTGACCCCGTTTAAATGTTTTAAAAACTGTGGTGATCCATTCAGGGGTGGTGAGCAGTTGTTTGACAGGTATATCTTGGGTACGCGAGGGATCTGGCTGGGGATGGAGTCATCACATGTCAGAGTCTTTAGTCTTCCGCTGTGTTTGTTAAGACAGTTTTGTTTAGTTGGTTTATAGTTGGAGAACAGTTGTAGTTTCACTTTACAGTTGGTTTCGTTATGTAATCACTTAAACTTATTTAATAAAGTACGTTTCGTTATTGTCTTATGATTATCATTGCCTCGGGTAACCGAGATGGTAGCACTTCCATGCCTTAGGTGGTCCTGGTAAGGCACTTGGAGTATGGGGGTGTTACAAGCATCCTCTTCAGTTGATGATGAGGATGAAGAAGAAGATGAGTTTGCTTTGTTCTCTAGGAACTTAGTTGGAATGGTGAATGGCCATGGACATAAAAAGTTCAACAATAACTACACGAAAAAACGCTTTCCAAAGAAAAGGCCCTCCACCACTATTGGATGCTTTAAATGTGGTGACAAATCACATCAAGTTAAAGAATGTCATAAGTGGGATGAGATTAAGTCCAAAGATAAGCGAGATAAGGCTAAAAAGGACTACAAAAACCGAGTCATGTCCGCTATATGGGGAATGTCCGACTCCGAGGACGATGAGATCATCGAGGAGGAATTAGCGGCCAAAATGTGTCTTACAAGTCGTCTCGAGGAAAAAGTCTCAAAACCTTCCAAAACCGAGCATCTTAGATGTCTCATGGCTCACCCCGACGATTCCGACAATGAGGTAAAACTTCTAAAGGCCAAAGCTAGGACTTACTCCAAAGAAAAAGTATGTAAGCTTCTTGACAAACTCTTTGATAAGTGTCGTTCACAAACTGAAAAGTTGGATCTCATGCAAGATGAAATAGAGGAAATTGCTCAAGAAAACTTTCATCTTAAAAGTGAACTTAAGGCAACAGACAGTGCGACTGTTGCCTCTGATAAGGTGAAAAGAGTAAATAAATTGAACAAGGAGTTGTCAAACGAACTAAGGTGTCTTAGGTCGAACCCCAATGATGTTTCTGATCTTGAAAATGTCAATACCACTCTGATTTTACAAATGTCTATGATAACTAAGGAACGTGATGAACTTCTAAATGAACAATCCATATCTAAAGGTGTAATTGATGACTTAGTTGATGAGATAAAAGAACTTAAAACAACAGTGTCTCAGACTGTTGCCTCTGACAATGTCAAGGAAGTGTCAAATGAACTAGTCACTAATTTATCTAAAGAGAATGAATGTCTTAAAGTCAACTTAGATGCCTACAAAAGGGAGATTAGAATGCTTCATGAAAAATTTGTCAAATTTCAAAATGAATCTCCCGAATGTAGCTCATCTAGATCCAAAATTGTTCATTTAGAAAATTGCATTTCTAGTCTTAAGCTTAATGTTCAAGATAAGATGGAAAATCTCATGGAATTGAATGAAAGATTTGTCAAAATGAGATCCAAGTACGAAGAGTCAAAGGAGAAAATGGGTTACCTTGTGTCTAAACTCAATGATCAAACCCGTGACATCATAGTTGAGAAAAGAATGTCCATTGAAAGTGAAAACAATGATGATCTTAAAAGAGAAAAGGAGAAGATTGTACATCTCACCACTAGAGTCAATGATTTAACCAAGGAACTTGTTGAGGCTAAGAATGTGTCTAAGAACTGGGAAGGAAGTCAAAAGGTCTTAAATTTCCTCACTAATCAGTCCAAGAGATGTGACAAAACTATCGGTCTTGGTTTCAAATGGAACAGTCAGTCCGACTGTTGCCTCAGAAAACCGGATCCAACTCAAACCGACTTTTGAAGAAGGAAATATGTTGGTCTTCCCGAGTACATCATTTGCAACTATTGTGGTAAAACTAGTCATGTCTTTAATGCTTGCAAGAAAAGACATAGTGACATTAACAAAAATATTAAGGTTGTAAAACAAGTTTGGATTCGAAAAAATTTGTTGCGAAATGTGAAGGATAATAAGGGACCCAAATTTATTTGGGTTCCTAAACTCAAATTCTAATCTTGTGTAGGGCTTGGTGAGAGGCGGCCGCAATTGGTACTTGGATAGTGGATGTTCTCGTCACATGGCGGGAGATAGAAGCCAATTCCTCTCACTAGAAGCTTATGATGGTGGCAAGGTAACTTTTGGCGACGACAAGAAAGGTGAAATAATAGGCATGGGAAAGGTCGGTAAGTCATCGTTACTTTGTGTCGACAATGTGCGGCTTGTCAAAGGTTTGAAACATAATCTCCTTAGCATTTCTCAACTTTGTGATAAAGGTAATATTGTGGAATTTAGTGCTAATTTGTGTCGAATAATTGATGCCACGACTCATGAAATTATTCTCGAAGGGAGACGTGTCAAAAATGTTTACCTAACCGACCTAAACACGTTATCCGGTCATACCATGTCATGCATGAGTGTAATGAAAAATGATCCTTGGTTGTGGCACAAAAGGTTTGGACATGTTAGAGCTAAAACTCTTAATACTCTTAAAAGACTTGACTTGGTAGAAGGATTTCCTAACATGAAATTTAACTTTGATAAAGTATGTGATGAATGTGCTAGATGTAAACATGTTAGAAGTTTCTTTAAGTCTAAAAGAATTGTGAGTACTCTTCGCCCATTACAACTTTTGCATATCGACTTATGTGGACCAATGAGAACTAGAAGTAGAGGAGGTAGTCGTTATGTGTGTGTCATTGTTGATGATTATTCTAGGTTTGTTTGGGCACTTTTCTTGAGTTCCAAGAGTGAGGCATTTGATGAATTTTTAATTTGGTTGAAAAAGATTCAAAACAAACTTGATCTCAAACTTGTTTCCATAAGAACCGATCATGGAACCGAATTCGAAAATTCATCATTTAGCGCTTATTGTAATGACAATGGTGTAGACCACAATTTTTCGGCTCCTAGAACACCACAACAAAATGGAGTGGTCGAACGAATGAATATGACCCTTGAAAGCATGGCTAGAACCATGTTATTGTGTAGTAAATTGCCAAAGAACTTTTGGGCCGAAGTGGTAAACACCGCTTGCTATATTCATAATCGAGTCATGATAAGAAACATAATCAATAAAACACCCTATGAAATTTTACGTGGTAGAAAACCCAATATCTCATATTTTAGATGCTTTGGGAGCAAATGTTTTGTTCACAACAATGGTAAAGACAACTTGGGAAAATTCGATCCACGTAGTGATGAAGCGGTTTTTATTGGTTATTCCGACCATAGCAAGGCTTATAAAGTTTATAACAAACGAACCATGCTAATTGAAGAAAGTGTCCATGTCATATTTGATGAATCTAGCATTTTTGGACATGTACAAAATGATGGAGAAGATGATGAATATGATGAAGATGACGATTTTGAGATAGGTCTTGTGAGAAAAGACTTTGTGTTTGAGGATGAGGAGGCTCCAATCAATGACGTTAGGCAACAGTCACAGACACTGTTGCCTTCTGGTGCAAGCAAAGCAATCCGGGGGAACAAACAGAGACACGTTGCCCCTTGATTCCACACCCCATTCAAAGAACGGTTCACACGACTGTTGCCTCCACTTCCAGAACTGTAACAGTCCCAGACACCGTTGCCACAGAAGAATCCTCAAACACCAATCCAGAGCCTGCCTCTAATCAACAGACAACAGTCACGGAGACTGTTGCCTCTGAGGGGGAACAAAGCGCCTTTATTCCTAAAAAATGGAAACATCAAAGCTCTCATCCACTCTCGAATCTGACTAGTGACTTGAACTCCGGTATTAAAACAAGGGCCTCTCTCAACAACTTTGCATCTCTTGATGAGTTTTGTGCTCATAGCGCATTTCTCTCTCAAATTGAGCCGGCTAATATAACAATCGCATTGACCGATGCCGATTGGATGCTTGCTATGCAAGATGAGCTCAATCAATTCAAAAGAAATGAGGTATGGCATATTGTCCCTAGACCATCAAATCGTACCGTCATTGGTACTAGATGGGTCTTTCGCAATAAGCTTAATGATTCCGGTGAAATCGTAAGGAATAAAGCTAGACTAGTGGTGCAAGGTTACAACCAACAAGAAGGAATTGATTACGATGAAACCTATGCACCGGTAGCTAGGCTTGAGGCCATACGATTATTGATAGCTTTTGCGGCTCACAAAGGCATTAAGCTTTTCCAAATGGATGTCAAAACCGCTTTTTTAAATGGATATTTGGAAGAGGATGTCTTTGTAGAGCAACCACCAGGCTTTTTAGACAATGATTTTCCTAAACATGTTTTCAAATTAGACAAAGCTCTTTATGGTTTAAAACAAGCACCAAGGTGTTGGTATGATCGATTGTCTAAATTTCTCATTGAAAATGGTTTTAGAAGAGGTTCAATTGACAAAACATTGTTTCTAAAGCAACAGTCCAGTGAACTGTTGGTTGTCCAAGTATATGTCGATGACATCATATTTGGAGCAACAAATGAGATTCTTTATACTTTTTTTTCGGAACTAATGAAATCGGAATTCGAAATGAGTATGATGGGTGAGCTAGGATTTTTTCTTGGGCTCCAAATAAAGCAATCCAAAGATGGAATCATGATCCATCAACAAAAGTACATTAAAGAGATGCTTAAGAAATTTGGGATGACTAATGGCAACCCTCACTCCACACCTATGGTATCCAAGTCCAAATTGGACAAAGATGAGAAAGGTAAGAGCATTAGTGAAAAGGTGTATCGAGGTATGATTGGATCGCTTCTCTACTTAACCGCAAGTTGTCCCGACATTCTTTTTAGTGTTTGTTTATGTGCTAGATTCCAATCAAATCCGAAAGAATCTTACTTTAAAGCCGTTAAACGCATTCTTCGATATTTGATTGGAACACAAGATCTTTATTTGTGGTACCCCTTACATTGTCCCTTTGATCTTATAGGATATTCCGACGCGGACTATGCGGGTTGTAGCGTCAATCGAAAGAGTACATCCGGAATTGCAACGTTCTTGGGTCCGTGCTTAATCTCATGGGGCTCAAAGAAACAAAACACGGTTGCTCTTTCAACGGCCGAAAGTGAATACGTTAGTGCCGCTCATTGTTGCTCACAACTTCAATGGGTAAAACAACAACTTCTCGACTTTGGTATTATTTATGACTCCGTTCCCATTTTATGTGATAATACGAGTGCGATAAATATATCAAAAAATCCTATTCAACATTCTAAGACCAAACACATTGAAATTCGTCACCATTTTATTCGTGATCATGTAGAAAAAGGACATGTTGAACTTATTTTTTGCAAAACCGAAGATCAAATTGCCGACATATTTACTAAACCACTTGCAAGAGAACAATTTGAAAAACTTAGGTTACAAATTGGCTTAATTAATTGCATGTAATTTTTATGTGAATTAAACTAATCCATCATATGATTGACTAGAACGGGTTTGCTATCTTTTATTCTAGTTTATTCATTCCATGTTATGTCCGTAATCGATAAACCGTGTGTGTGCTTAATAATCACTCAACCGTATGTCTAGTCTTGTGTTTAATGGTACCTACCCTATTGAATGAGGACACCTCCCCTCTCAAATCAACCCGAAAACCAACCATTTCACTCACCTTCAAATAGATGTCTCTTACTCTTCAAATCGCTCAAAATCCTTCATTTTTAATACTCAAAGACCTCACCATTTCACATTCAATTCACTTATGTTGCAAAGGTCTATGTGAAACAAAGAACCAAGCAATTACATGTTCTACATATGCATCAAGAGATGATTGAGAAGTTGGTTGGAAAAATGGAGAATGATATTAAAAAAAAAAAAAAAGGTGGAATGAAATGGGAAGATAGTATGGGGAATGTCAAAGTGATTGTAATTATTGGAAAATATATAGAAGCAATGAGAGTGAATTTCTTGAAGAAAGTAGTAAGGCGAAAAAATTGGGGGAAGTAGAAAGGAAAGCAACAGTGTATGCGACTGTTGCTATGCTCAAAGGTCAAAGTAGAAAGGAAAGCAACAGTGTATGCAACTGTTGCTATGCTCAAAGGTCGAGATCAAATTTGTCAAAAATTTTCATGATACGAAAGCGAACAAGAAGTCGTTGATGTTCTTTTATCACAAAGTCCAATGCAACAGTAGCGATCACTGTAACTCAAGCCTTCATTGTCAAACCTCAACCTTTTTGAAATCCTCTTCGTTATTCAAAATTATTCAAAAAAAAAAAAAAAAAAATCTTCCACACCCTAAATTTGCTCATACTCAAACTTGTCTCTTGCCTTAAACCTCTTGTCCCTCTCTCATTATCATTCGGTGGTGTACTAATTAAACTATGGTTTAGCCTTGTTGAACTTTGCGTTTAAACTCATGTTTAAACCGTTGCTTTGTGTTGACCTTGTTATTATGATGCAACTATGGTTGTCTTTCATGTGACGTCTCATGCATGATTATTCTGTGTCCGGGGGTAGCCTCTTATCGGTTTGATGATGTCAAGAGGGGGAAAAGGGAAATTCATGTTCTTATTACTTGTTTGTTGATTAATCTCTTATTTTGTGGTAGACTAAGTATGTTAATGATATTGCTCTAGGATTTGTGACCTCATAAGTTTAACTCCCTAATTCTACCTTCATGATTATTTTTTGGACTAACCATTTGAGGGGGAACTTTTGGGAACATTCATTTTATAAAGCTTGTCATCATCAAAGGGGGAATTTGTTAGAACACATTTGTTGATGATGACATGCCTATGTTTAACCATGTTTTAAGATGTTCCATTTCAGGATTTAGTCCTCTTCCCCAATCAAGAATTAATCAATGTTCAAGGTCAAGAAGTGTTGATGAAACTACCCAAGAATTGTGTTGTAATTAAGAGTCACTTATGTAAGGGTAAGAGAGTATAGTACTAAGGCAACAGTAAGCAGGACTGTTGTTTAACAACGGTCTGCTTACTAAGGCAACAGTCAGCTAGACCGTTGCTTTAACTCGTGTCACTTGGAAGAAGTCTTCAATTTCAAAAATGCTCAAACTTTCAAATACAAATCTCTATTTGTGAAATTTACATTTCTGAGATTTTGAAAATAATGAAAGGTTTTTAAGAAAAGAATATGTCATTTGAATATCCTAAAAGGCTTTCACCAAAATAGCAAAAAGACTTTCCCTTACTTTTTGAAAGCAAAACTTGTTTCTTTCCAAAATGGTCTTTCAAGGGTTGTCCTCTTTTTGCTTGGTTCACATGCTATATTTCTGAAAACCCTTCTTTGGGAGCCTTAAAAATCTTCTTTTCTTATTTCATCTTTTAAAGGATTGCCATTTGTGTGCAAACTTTGAATGGTCAAGCCTTTGTCACATGCTAAAATGTTTGACCTCTAAAACCCTAATTTTGAAAGCACTTGCATCCTCTATAAAAGGAGAACACTTCTTCATTTAACAGCTAAGACTTTCCTGAGAATTTCAAAGTGTTTTGCAAATTTGTTTTTAAGAACTCAAAGCTTTTTACTTCCTTTGCAAAATAATTCTAAGTCTTCCAGTGGCAACAGTCTTCACTACCGTTGCCTTAAGTATTACATTCTCTTGCCTAGAATCGTTTGATCTATAAGTTGTCCTTATCAATTCTTTCATAGAATCAGTTTGAGGAAACTTGATCTTTGTAAACATTCTAGTTAGAGTCTTAAGTTTCTAGACGGAGTAGTCTTGAAATTTGTGTCGCAACCGGAGTAGGTTGTTGGTCCTTTTATTGTAAGTGTTTAAGTAGTCGGAGTAGATCACTTCACTTATTAATAAAAGAAGATTGGACGTAGGCCCTTAGAGTGTTGGCCGAACCAATTCAAAAAAATCGTGTTGATCTCTCGGTACTTTTATTTCCGCTGCATTTATCTTACTCGTTGTACACTCACGTTTTTGTTTAACAACAGTTCCTGATACTGTTGCTTTTGGTCAATAGCCTTCTCTTATGAGCTAAGACAAAACAAGCAACAGTCAGATCAACTGTTGCCTTACAGCAATCATTCTTAACAACGTGATACACTCTTAATCAATTAATTTATTTGATGTATCCATTTGTTCTTCATATCATGCATTTATCAACTTGCTTTAATTCAATAAAGATTATGTTGAAATTTTTAAAATAGTACCTAATTCACCCCCTCCCCCTCTTAGGTACTTAGAATAGTTTTGTAATGAACAACGTTAAATTTACAAAGGCAGGTTTATGGCCACGCCTTTGTAAATTTTGGAAAATACAAAGCCCGCTTTGTTAGTGGACTGGATCAGGCGGGTTATTTGTTTACTAATTTTCATTTTAGGGTGACTCATTAATTTGTTTACCTTTTATTAGTAAAGTTTCGTACAAATGTATGGTTTTTTAAGATGGAAGTGTTAGAGATTATAACAATTAAATTGTTATTTATTTAACTCCATTAAAAAGGTATTGATTTTCGCAGTACACATTTTACTCATTACAGTACAATATTGACAATTATGCCCCTCTCATTTTTTCTCTCCCTTTCTCTCTCTTATTTTCTCTAGCTTTTCTCATCTTAATTCTCATCAGTCATCCTCATCTTTAGTCTTTCATCCTCATCACCATCAACCACTATGTCATCCTCCGCCATCAACCACCTTAATTGCATCGATAAATTTTTTTTTTTTACAATAAAGTTTATTGCGAGAATAAATTAATTTTACAGAAAAACACATATATTGCATTTACAAATATCACAAATTCTTGTTTGTGACGGCACATATCCGTCACTCTTGAGTGCAGTGGCGTATCCAGGATTTGAGTAAAGGGGGGGCACAGTAAGAAAAAAAAAATTTGCGGACAACATTTATACATTAAAATTCAAATATCGTCTTTTTTTTTTTTTTTTTTTTTTTTTTTTTTTTTTTTTTTTTGGCACGTGAGGGCACGTGCCCTCACTTCCCCCCCCCAAATCCGCCCCTGCTTGAGTGACGGATACCATTTTACCTCACAAAGTACCCACTTTTTCTCTCTCTGCAACACTATTCATGTGGTCCCCTTTCTCCACTAACCCATTTTGTTACCATTTTAACTCACAAAATATCCGGCACAAATGGTAACCCGTCACAAGGGAGACCAATTGTACAAATATAATCATAATCGATTCGATCGTACTATGTACTACGGAGTACATAGATAAAGAAAAAACCCAAAAAAACACGTGTTACAGTTAAACACATTCACCGGTGATAACATCACCCACCACCCTCTTTCCGGTCCACCATCGGCCAACAGCGCCGATGAACAAGGCTCACCGCCGACCACCAGGCCTGTATCATCGCAACCATGCCGTCACCATTCGCCACTTTCCTCTACGCCTTTCTTCTCCTTGCCCCTGCCCCGCACAGTCACCGGCCGCCGGAGCCTTTATCCCGCGCCTCTCGCCGACGACGCCCACCATTATTGCCGACGACACGCCTAGCAGCAACCAACAACAACCATCCCTACCCTATCAATTAAAACCCTAATTAATATTAACATAAAGACTAAATTAATGGAAATAAAACCCAAAAAATAGAAAGAACCGTTAATTTAATTAATAATAATACAATTAGTGAATTAAGTACATATTTTATACTTACATTACCATCCTTAATTAAAAAATATTGGCTTGTTTGTGAAGGAAGTAGAGATGAACGAAAGAGAGAGAATTATATTTCATGTTTTTTTACTCAGGGGTAAGAAATGGAGAGTTGGTTACAAAATGTACTGAAATGAGTAAAATACGTACTGCGAAAATAAATTACGTAAAAGGACTATTGATAATATTTGCGGTACATCTATATATGATTGTTGTTTTGGAATCTCTTCTATATGAGAGCATTTATCGTCATATTAGGCATTATCACGCCAGCTGGTAAAGGTTATTTGGAGTCTTAGCCAAATCCAGAGCTCCGAAACATGTGCAGCAAATTAGGCGGCATTGAGACCACAGGTCTGTTGTTATGCAAAACAATTGCTTCAGGTCTGTTATTTTTAGCATATGGTTAAGTTTAATCTAGAGTATGCGCACACATTACGAGTTTACACCTTTGAGTCGATCGGAGAATATGAAACCCAAGTGTTGTTTGTTAACTTTACTGTTATTTTATTTGCCAGTGTTACTTGTAATTGTTAGTAGCATGTTTTTTAACTACGATTGTGTATGAACTATGAAGTATGAACTACTCCCGTCATCTTAAACATTTGTGTACATTAGGTTAAAGTATCCCTCCCAAGGAATACTAATGTCCTGTTCATACATTGGCTGAACATAAGTTGTGAAAGTGTTATACTAATGTTAGCAGAATCAACGGTCAGAATGCTCAAGAAAGACGTTGCTCTTCCAACGTTCACTTTCACCAAAAGAGGAATTAGATCACCCATATTATTTGCCATATAATTCTTTGCCGTAAATAAGTTGTGCAATATCTTTTGTATAGTGCAATATCTCTTGTATATATAGCCTAACAGTAATTGTATTTCACACACAATTCTTTCATCATCAATAATATTACTTTCCCCTTCAAACGTTCACAAGGTTCTATCATGGTATCAGGAGATTAGGTTCACTAATTTTCCAATCCAATTTTCTTTTTTTTTTTTTCGTTTCAATTTATAATTCATTATGCCTAATTCCGAAATCGTTAATCCAATCAATTCGTCTCAACCCAATTCGTCATATTCGATTGTTCATGTCGAAAATCCAGGCCACTCAATCTCTACGGTCACTTTTAATGGTACCAACTATGATGATTGGTCACGATCTTTCTATCTCGCCTTAATGGCCAAAGGAAAACTTGGCTATATCAATGGTACCATCAAGAAACCATCTTCTACTGCTGATTCGTACGAAAGTTGGGAGTCTACCAACGCTCTTGTCACTCTATGGATTTTTAATACGATGACACCCTCGGTACGCAAGCAGATCTCGCTTCGCCCGGAGGCAAAACAAGTATGGGAAGACATCAAAAATAGGTTTTGCCAAACAAATGAAACCCGAGTATATCAACTTCAGGCGGAGTTGATGGCCTGTCGACAAGGCCCAACCGAGAGCCTGATGGACTATTTTGGGAGAATGACGACAATATGGGACGCAATTATAGAGCATGACCCGCTTCCTAAGTGTTCGTGCAACCCGTGTTCTTGTGACTGGCTGAATGTTATTAATTCTCGCCGAGAAAAAAAACGGGTACGTGATTTTTTAATGGGTCTTGATGCCCGCTTCTCTAATGCCCGATCACAAATTATTAGTATTACCCCTCTTCCCCAACTAGACATTGTTTATAACAGGCTGCTTCAGGATGAAGGTGTGAGAAACTTGTCTCAACCAAAAACCGACAGTACGCCCGATACAATGGCATTTGCTGCCCGTATTACTAACGGGTCTAACGTTTCAGGGGGGGTCGTGATTCTCAAGCTCATACACGCCCTTCCTCTGCTTCGACAAATAACCCGAACCGTATTTTTTGCATTGCTTGTAATCGACCCGGTCATTATTTTCAAAAGTGTTATCGTGTCACGGGTGAATTCCCGGACTGGTGGGGAGAGCGTCCCCGCGACCGTATTTTTGTCGACCCTCATGCCACAGATTTAAGCAAGGCTACCTTTGTACCGGATGTACAAGGTCGTGCGAACTGGGATCGCATTCGAAAACAGGGGAAGGCAGGTGGTCATCCACCTAAGGCACATATGGCAGCAGGAAATTCAGCACATAACACTATTGGTATCACTACTGGTGCGTCTTCCTCTGGTCCATCTCTATCAAACATGGACAGGTTGGACTTTAATTCAATGAGTCCACATCAACTGGATGAGATAACAAGGCTTTGGCGTGCTCATCAATCCGCTCCCGCATCTGACACTCATCACGGTAATCATTCTAATTTTCCGTGGATTATTGACACGGGAGCGTCACACCATATGTCAGGTTCTTTATCTCAATTTTCTAATATTCGTACTATTTCTCCATTGTCGGTTGGGTTGCCTAATGGTGATCTTACTATTGCTACTAAAAGTGGCGATATTTGTTTTTCTCCTCGTCTAATTTTGCGTAACGTACTTTATGCTGAAAACTTACAGTGTAATTTACTTTCCGTCTCTAGTTTGCTTCTCGACACCTCTCTTACGATCCAATTCTCTCATAATTTGTGTCTTATACAGGACCGTTCCTCGAAGAGAGTGATTGGTGCGGGTGAGCAACGCGAGGGACTTTATTATCTTCAAGGTATCCATGACGAGAAGGCCACGGTTCATATGGTAAAACCCGCTGACAATTTCGATCTTTGGCACCGTCGACTTGGACACCCATCTCCCTCTATTTTACGTTATTTACATTTTGTTTCACAAACTGATTTAAATTCTTTGCACAATAAATCATGTGATATTTGCATTCGAGCAAAACAGACTCGAACACCGTTTCCGTTAAGTAATTCTACTGCTATTTCCACTTTTGATTTGGTCCATTGCGATTTATGGGGCCCGTACGATGAAAACGGGTCCTGCGGATCTCGCTATTTTTTAACAATAGTCGACGATTACTCTCGATCGACTTGGGTTTACCTTTTGCGAAATAAAAGTGATGCTAAGCAAAATTTATTAAATCTCTTTGCGATGGTTACTCGTCAATTTAACAAAAATATCAAAATTTTACGTAGTGATTACGGGACCGAATTTGAACCACTCATTCCTTTTTTTCGAACAAATGGGATTTTTTATCAAACTTCAAATGTTGACACCCCACAACAGAACGGTCGGGTAGAGCGAAAACATCGTCACATTTTAAATGTAGCTCGCGCCCTTCTCTTTCAAGCAAGTCTACCAATTTTATTTTGGGGCGAGTGTGTCTTAGGGGCGGTTCATTTAATTAATCGCACCCCATCAAAACTTCTCAAAGGAAAAACTCCGTATGAGATGCTCTTTCAAACACCCCCACCAATGGCTGCAATTCGCGTTTTTGGCTGCCTAGCCTACGCTAAAAACCGGACCCGAAATAAATTTGACTCTCGCAGTCGCAAATGTATTTTTCTCGGGTACCCATTTGGAAAAAAAGGTTGGAAACTTTACGATTTGGACACGGGATCATACTTTGAGTCTCGTGACGTTATTTTTATTGAAAATAATTTTCAATACCAAACAATTAATACTCGCGATTCCGAAAACGATTTTCCTCTTACGAATGACACCTTAACTCCCATTAATCAGGTGATCATTAACACCAAGACAAACCATTCCAACTCCTCAAACACGATCCACCATGAGCCCATCACCATCACGTCCCCTACTGACCAGGCCAAAGGTACGCCTCACGATGAACCTCCTACGTCATCCCTGTTGGAATATGTGTCCTCCGACAATAATGCGATCACGACTGTTGATCATGATGATCACATGTTTAAATCTAATTATAAAGAATACAATTGGGAAGTAATATTGTTACTGTCAACTGGTCAACATATATCGGTAATGATTGGCTGACTAGAGTTTGACATTACTGTCGTGCGACGGTGGTGATCAGTTGACCCCCTAGGTCATACCTATAGGGCAACACTCTTAATTGATTATTTAATTAATCGTATAACGTTACGAGTTAATTAAATTACTTGAAAATTGACGGACGATTTTGGAAGTAAAATTTACGTATCATATTGAAATGTGATTAAATAAGATACGGTCTGAGTAATCGAATTGTATAATTACTCGGATGAAATTATTGTTTAAAGAAACAATCGAAAATTGAATGAATTATTATAAATACAATATGTTGTGATTTATAAATGGTAAAACATTTTGGTACAAGTAATTATGAAATTACTAAGTCGATTTTTGTATATGACGTATTTTTATTAATACGTTGATTTTTAATATGTTAAAAATACATAGCAATTTTATGTGACATGTGACATGTTACATATTGACAAATTGACAAAAATAATATGGATCCCATATTTTCAAGTGTACCGAAATTAAGGGGTGGTTTAAGCTAATATTGTGTTTGATTAAGATAATGGAAAACACAATGATTACCTACTATTTAGCCATGCAACCCTATTGTTTATTGTTAAGAGCAACAATTGCATGCATTGGCTCCCCTAAAAGCCCCCCTTCCACCCGGTTTTTTGAGAAGAGAAAACCATCATGGTTTTTCATCTAATTAACCTAATGACATACAAAATGTTGTACATCACTAATTCATTCAATCACTCATCCAAAAATTAGAATTCTAGAGAGAAAAATAATTCTCCTCTTCTTCTCTCTATAAACCGAAAATAATTAAGTGTTTATAATATTTTTGGGTCAATTTTCTACTAAATTAATATTGTACTAGTTCCTATAATATTAATTTTATTAAGAGAAAGCCTTGGGTATTAAGCTTAGGGAGAGATCCTATACTTGGATCTTGATTCTTCCATTTAAGGATAGCACAAGAACAAGAGAGAAAGGTGATCTCTCTTGTGCCCATAAAACCGAAACATCCAATGTAAGAACATGATTTCTCCTCTATTTTGCTCTTTTGTTTGCATGCATAAAATCCATATTTAATTTTATGACAAATTAAATTAAGACATATATGAATATGTAAGTATATAGATCCCTTTTCTTTCAATCCCCACACACCCAACCCGACTCTTCCCTCTCGACATTCACTCCACCCAACAGTGACCCCATTCCAACTACGGACTCTGTTCCTACCAAACTGGGCCGTGGTCATCGTCTCAAGAAACCGAATTCGAATCTCGACGGTTATGTGTTACAACCTATACGTCCCTCAGCCAATTTGCTCACTACACCAACACAATCTTCAGGTACTCGGTATCCTATTTCTCACTACATAGACTACTCTAAATTTACTCCTAACCACCGTGTTTTTTTGACGGCCGTGACTAAACACCACGAGCCTAGCTTTTATAAAGATGCAGTGCAGGTTCCCGAATGGCGCGACGCTATGAAATTGGAAATTGAAGCTCTCGAACGTAACCACACTTGGACTCTTGAGCCTCTACCTCCCCATAAAAAGCCTATAGGCTCCAAGTTGGTTTATAAAATCAAGTACAATTCGGATGGATCAATCGAGCGATATAAAGCCCGTCTAGTGGTGATGGGTAATCGACAAGTCGAAGGTGTTGACTACAACGAGACTTTTGCACCTACTATAAAGATGGTAACAGTTCGGACCTTATTAGCCATTGCCGCTGCAAAGAATTGGGCCATACATCAAATGGATGTACACAACACCTTTCTTCACGGCGATCTCAATGAGGAAGTGTATATGAAACCTCCTCCCGGTTTTCTTCCGTCTAATGATGGCAGAGTTTGTCGACTAAGAAAGTCTTTATATGGGCTACGACAAGCCCCTCGATGCTGGTACGCTAAACTCGCTTCCGCTCTCACCCAATATGGTTTTCGGCAATGCCCATATGATCATTCTTTATTCTCTATAACCAAGGCCAATACGGAGGTACATGTCCTTATCTACGTCGACGATCTTGTCATTTGTGGAAATAATACTACTATGATCAATAACTTCAAGCTCTACCTCAACAAATGTTTTCATATGAAAGACTTGGGCCCCCTCAAATACTTTCTCGGGCTCGAAATTGCACGTCACCCATCTGGCATTTTCGTCTCCCAAAGGAAGTACGCCCTCGACATTTTATCCGAATCCGGTCTTCTTGGCTCAAAGCCCAGTTCAATTCCTATAGAGCCCAATCACAGCCTCGGCCTATCTAAAGCCGCTCCTATGCATGATCCACAACCTTACAGA
Organism: Silene latifolia; assembly: GCF_048544455.1. Lineage (NCBI taxonomy): Eukaryota > Viridiplantae > Streptophyta > Magnoliopsida > Caryophyllales > Caryophyllaceae > Silene > Silene latifolia. Next base: position 16,643,849 of record NC_133531.1, read on the forward strand.
CTGCTCGTGGGTCGATTAGTGTACCTTACAATTATACGCCCCGAACTCCTATACTCGGTCCATATTCTAGCACAGTTCATGCACGCTTCGACGACCGAACATTGGAATGCCGCTCTCAATGTCATCCGATATATCAAAAATGCACCTGGGCAAGGTCTCTTACTTCGGTCCGACAGTGAGTTATCTCTTCACGCATATTGCGATGCTTCTTATGCTAGCTGTCCAACGTCTCGACGCTCACTCAGTGCTTACTTAGTTTTCTTGGGTTCATCTCCTATTTCTTGGAAAACTAAGAAACAACCTACGGTTGCTCTATCGTCAACCGAAGCTGAATATCGCGCTATGGTTTTCACTACATGTGAGCTCAAGTGGCTTAAAGGGTTGCTCGGTTTCCTTGGCATTCAACACAAACAACCCATCAAATTACTGTGCGACAATCAATCAGCGCTCCACATCACGAAAAATCCCGTCTTTCATGAACGAACCAAACATATCGAAATAGACTGTCACTTCGTTCGGGATGAAATTTTGAAAGGCACGATAATTCCAAGCTATGTCCACACCCGCACTCAAATCGCAGATATCTTTACGAAGGCACTTGGACGTGCCTCCTTTGAAGAGCTCCTTTCCAAGTTGGGCGTCTCGTCTCTACACGCGCCAACTTGAGGGGGGGTGTTAGCAGAATCAACGGTCAGAATGCTCAAGAAAGACGTTGCTCTTCCAACGTTCACTTTCACCAAAAGAGGAATTAGATCACCCATATTATTTGCCATATAATTCTTTGCCGTAAATAAGTTGTGCAATATCTTTTGTATAGTGCAATATCTCTTGTATATATAGCCTAACAGTAATTGTATTTCACACACAATTCTTTCATCATCAATAATATTACTTTCCCATTCAAACGTTCACAAGGTTCTATCAACTAATGTTCGAGTATCGAATGTTAGACATGGGTGATGGGTACGTGAGGAAATAAAATTATTCAAAGTATTATAGATTGCAAGTTATGCTATTATACTCAGTCGAAATGTTAATCTAAGGATCCATCACCATACTATAAGTCTATAACCCTAGTGTCCTTATTTTATACTGTACACCGTAGCAATAAAGATTCACGCATCAGTAAAACAAAAATAGGTTGGAGTCACCAAAACAACTGAGGGTCTTCCCACAATCATCGATCTCGTTTAAGTTGGTAACAATTACATTCGGACGCGTTGTTTACGCAAGAAAAATCATATCCTGAGTTCCTTTTCCTTTGCCCAACGCCAATCTCTCAGAATACATTTCTAAACGTTTCGAATTCTGCATAATGGCTTGTAGATTTTCCAATTGACAGAACTTGGCAAGGAGTAGCAATATTATACTCCGTAAGTCGTAAGACTTGTAAAGTTAGATGTTTGGGCAAATGTACTCCTTTAAAACACAAATTATATACGGAGTATTTGCTAAACATTTAAGTATTACTATCAATAAACAATTGTTTTTATATATAAAAGAATCGTTTAATAATGTGAGACGATCTTAGAAAATAACTATATATTGACTAGAAGTCTAAATCATCGTCTCACAACTCACAAATAAACTCTATTTATTTACGCTCCAAGTATCTAACCGAGTCTCGTACGGTACAACAACACGGCCCGCATTTATCCATCTTAATTACATCTCTATAAGAGAGACTTAATTGATAAAACTTATATCCTATAAAACGATTTTATAACAAGTTATAGAAAGATTATTTATCAATTGAAAGGGAATAAACTCGCAAGTCCTAAAATTAAAGGGTGAACAAAACCGGTTAATCGAACAAAAATTGAGAATTTCCCTTGATTCGGAGTGGAACAAGCCTCTAGACAGTGACATCTTCGACATTCAGACACATCTCTAGCATGGAGTAATTCATTTGCAATGGTTTTCCTTGGCAAGTCTCCTTGTTTCGTCCTATAAATTTTGTTCTCATCGCTTAAAACATGTTGGGAGAATATTACGGTATATCAATATAGTATACCGTAATGTTCTCCTAACAAAACATAAGTCGATTAGTGACAAGAAACAAGCAGACACATAACAAGAGCATTAAATAGAGATAGACCTATCTTTGAATATGTTATTTACCCAGTAATTGGTGAAGTCGTCGTATCCTCAACTCCATATCCTTTGCACAACACCAAGCTTTCATAATAAAACACCAAGCTCTCTCCATACGGTTCCAATGTTCTGTAAGGATTCATAGTCTTTTGAAGCGGCTCCACTTGGCCCGTAGCAATATTATAGGAGATCTTCGCATAAATAAGATAACCACTATCACCATCGCCATCACCATCACAATATAACACCCTTTTTGTTCTTGATCCTTCATAGTAGAACACATCAAAACCTAAAGCACTTGGACCTGAAAACCATAAAGTCCACTCCCTCTTTCCGCTCTCCTGTTTCAACACCCATATTTTGAGACGTTCACAGGAAATGCAAAAATACGCTAATGACTCCCCATGAAGAAATAGAAACCTTAAAGTTATTATATCTTCATCCAACGCAAGTGCCAGTTCCAAAAAGGTGAAACTTTCCGTATCAAAATCAAGAGAAATAAGATGAGTTGGTTTATTATCTTGATTACTAATACTATCCTTGCATGGAGCCCATCCAAGCCAATGAGCTCCGCCATCACAGAAATAATAAGGCCCGTACAAATGATTAGGAGACAAACCGTCATCACGATCCCTAACAATCCATTGTTGATCATTTAGTGTGAAAACTGCAAGACGCATCTCTGGAAGCGGTACACCTCGAATAACCATAAAAGAGTTTTTGTTTTTGTTTATGTTGTTGCACCGTTTGGAATGCATGTTCACAAAATAAGGGTCGTCGATAATAGAACACCAACATTTACACACGCACCTGAATCTTAATAGGGTTTTTGCCGATAAGTTTGCAAGAATTCGGGTCAACACTTCAGGGGGTATGAATACGTTTGAAGATGGTTTCCTGGTCTCCATCTTGGTCGTCTTGCTCTTTCTGTTATCGAATCGATCTATTGATATGAACGGAGTGAAAAGAAATTTGGGCAAATGAACGCCACTAGGAATTTGGAGAACTTTTTTTAGGTATTTTGGTACAATCTTAATGTCTCGCTATATATACCTAAATATGATGTTGGAGGCGTTCGTGGGCTTCATGTGGTTCCCGCTTAGGAGTCGTGTGTTTGTTTTGTTTTGTACTCAGTTTCTTTATGTTTGGGCTAATCCCGCTTCTTCATAAAAATGTTGAAACTTCTAGTAGGATTAGATCATTAGTTTCCTCTGTATATTTATACACATTTAACCAAACCCCACTCATCTCTTTTATTAATATTTAATCATAATTATTCATATCTCTCTCCAATTACCAAACTCACTCATATCTTTATCAATATTATACTCCCCACCCTTAATCTCCGTGCCCACTTCAAAGGAGAAGAAAAGAGTGAATGAGAGGGAGTAATATACAAGATACAAATACAAGAAAAAATTAAGTCAATCAACAGCTTTACTACGCTAACAAAATTTTATTTTTACTTACATTAAACTGTTGAATGATTCAGCGACTTTTCTTAAAAGATGTTGAACAATTTAGCGGCTGTCATTGGCCCAATTTTAAGGAACAACTTTCAATGGATCAACATTTTGATTATTTCTTTATCATTGAGCATTACTCTGGAAAAAAAATAAGAACTTCTTATATAATTATATAAAGGAGGTCAACTGGTCAAGTATTTTTATTGTTTTAATTAGGTGGATTATTTGGCAATGATGCAACTATCAATTATTTTGTCGAGCTAGCAATGGATCCTTCTGACCGTCTGTCTTCGAATTTTAAACAGCCAGGTAAGGATGTTTTTATCCGGTGGGTGTAGTGGTTGTAACGATGGAGTGGGTGACGCTTAATATTGATAGTGCAACGAAGAGAACCCTGACCCCTTCAGGAGCAGGTGGGGTATTTCGTGATGCTGCAGACTACATGATTGTTGCATTCGAGGGAGCGTCTATTTAATAACTTAATCATCCAAACTGACTTTGAGGTCATTGTTCAAATACTTGGAATTCGATTATCAAAAACTCAGGCATGAAACATTCTATCACGCTTCAATCGAGTTTCTGCAACATCACCTAGAATTGTAAAACACGTTATCATAAAAAAAACAGAAGTATTTTTGCGAGTCATTATTTTACTTTATTTCATCAGGCCTAAGGCTAAGTAATAGGAAAATCTTCTACTCCGTTGAAAATAGAAGATTCAAACCGTTACACAGTTTTTGATCAGTCGCGAATGTATGCAACAGTTCTTGTAAATCAGAGTCTTGTTTCATAGCATTGCAAGTTATGCTTTACGAGTAGGCGACTGACTGTGTTTTCTATTAGTCCTTTATTCAAAGTTACAAAATCCTAATTTCCGAGTTGGTAAAGATTCCCTTACCTGTTAGACAACCACAAATAACATTATACCTCCAGTGGTACAATAGCATTATACAACCAAGTTATATCTTATCGAGCTTATGTGTAATTTTTTTGAGCTTTCTTAAAGTTAACTTTTTTTATGTTTAAGTGAGTGAGTTTAGAAATTTTATGGTATAGCTCGACTTCTTTAAAACAAAACTCGAAAACTTTATTATATAGCTCGGGTTCTAGAGCATACAACTGGGTACAACTGGTCGTAGGATCTATTAATTGTTAGACAACAATCGGACATAAGAAAAATGCGCATTTGCAAGCCGGAAAACACTCAGATTACAATATCCTTTGAATGACACATTCAAACTGTAAACAAAATTACAAAAAGAATACTGAAATTTCCATGACAATCATAGTTCATAACAATGAGCAGAAACTACCATCAAATTAGTTCAATATTGAAATATTAATCTAATCACTCCATTATCATTCGCTAAATTTACTCCCTCCGTTATCATTCATTGGTTTACCTTTTATATTGTTTGTGAGGAGTGTTAAAATCAACAGTAAACAAATGATTGGGATGAAGGGAGTAATAATAGCGACTACATTCACATCACAAATAAAGGGCCATAAGCATAAGCATGATCAAGAGCAACAAATAGAGATAGACCTATCTTTGAATCCAGTTATTCACCCCAGTGAATTGGTGAATCCGTCGTATCCTCAACTCCATATCCTTTGCACAACAGCAAGCTTTCATTGTACCACTCCAAGCTCTTACTATACGTTTCTGATTCTAGATATGGATTCATAGGCTTTCCAAGCCACTGCACTTGGCCTGTAGCAATATTATAAGATTTCCTCCCATAAACGAGATAACCACCATCAAAATATAATACCCTTTTTGTTGTTAATCGCGTATTATTGTGGAACAAACTAAAACCATCATCACTCGAAGGACCTGAAAACCATAAAGTCCACTCCCTCTTTCCACACTCCTGTTTCAACACCCATATTCTGAGACATCTACAGGTAATGCAAAAATACTCCCGTTTACAGGAAATGCAAAAACACGCTAATGACTCCCCAAGAAGAAACAGATTAGTTGAAGACATTATATTTTCATTATCCAACACATGTGGCAGTTCCAAAATGGTGAAACTTTCCGTATCAAAATCAAGAGAAACAAGATGAGTTGGTTTATAATCTTGATTACTACTATCCTCACATGGACCCCTTCCAAGCCAGTGAGCTGCGCCATCACATAAATAATAGGGCCCGAACAAACGCATAGAAGACAAACAGTCAAAGTTGAAGTCATCATGATCCCTAACAATCCATTGTTGATCATTTAGTGTGAAAACTGCAAGACGCTTCTCTGGAAGCATTACACCTCGATTATCCTTAAATGAGATTGCAATGACTTTAAAGCCCTTAGTCTGAGGCGCGTATCCAAGAACATAGGTAGTGTAGTAGCCGAACCATGGAAAAAGAGGGCAATGAGGAAGTAGCAACGATTTTCTAATACTAGGGTTACATATTCTCATCCCTTTACACAAGTGGTTTGGATCGAGGCTTATTAAAATCAAAGAATTACAACTTCCATGAAGAACAAAGCTTTCAGAACTCTTGAAAATGTCCCTAGTAATACAAAGGGTGTCCGCCTTACGAATTCTCAACAAACACCCCCTTTGTCCAAATATTTCTGAACACTCGAACGCTAATAATTCACTCGAATTTAAGTTTTTGTTTTTCTTGTTGGACAGTTTGGAATGAATGTTCACAAAATAAGGGTCATCGATAATAGAGCACCAAGATTTACATACGCACCTGGATCTTAATAGGGTTTTAGCCGGCAAATTTACGAGGATTTGGATCAACACTTCAGGAGGTAAGTATTCATTTAAAGATGGTCTCCTCATCTTCCTGCTCTCCAATTGATAATAGAAGAGAATGAAAAGAGGGAATTTTGTGATTGGTAAGGTTAGAGGTTTGGGCAATTGAACTCCTCTATTAATTTGGAAAACTTTTTTAGGTATATCGGCAGCATCTCGGCATTTTTGATTTCACGTTATAACAATCAAGAAAGATATTTTGGGTAGTAGTTTAACAAAAAGAAGGAAATTTCTTATGATACCTTCGAACTTTGGCAGATTACACCTGCCACCCTCATTTTAAGTTTTTGCAAATAGTACCCATGTGTTTACGTTTTTAATTCTTAGAGCCTTTCCCAAACTTCCGTCATCACTCCCTTACTCATCTAACTAATGACCCTTTTTTTTGTTATTAAATACACTAATCCCTCCTTATCTAATACATAAATCATAATTTTATATAATAAACTTTTTATAATCTAAATCCTCAAACCACCCATTACCATCATCAAAATCAGCCCAAAAAACCTCCAGTTTCACCACCACCATATCAACCACCATCATCATTTTCGATCACCACTACTCACACTACCAACAACAACCACCACCACCAACAATAACAACACCATCGTCCACCAACTCACAAAACAACAACCACCATCACTAAAAAAATCCAGATCTTAAAAAAATCTCACCAAAAGAAGGTAGAAAGACGACGACATTACCAACCGCCCTTTCTCCACCAGCCCCACCCTTAACCACCTTGCCTCCCCCAACCACCAACAATCATCAAATCTGTTTTGGTGGTGAGTGGTAGCGATAATGAGAGGGAGACGACGAGTTGCAGCGAGAAGTGGTCGCCTAAACTCTGGGAATGTCGACAATAAGTGGAAGCATAAAGGATAAGAGGAAGAAGAAATGCGAAAAAGAGGAGGAGGTTGTGCGTTGGTGAAGGTTATGTGGTTGTACGATGGATGTCGATTTTGGTGGTGACAGCATAGTCGTCACAGTGTTGTCGTGTGGAAGAAGTGCGGAATGAGAGAGGAGGGAAATATGAGAGAGGCGACAATGGTGGATTGTCGACTAGTTTGGCGACGCCGGTAGGGTGGTGGCAGCGTGGTGGTCAACTAGGGCGGGGTTGGTGGCGATAGTTAAGAAGATGATGATTGTGGTTGGTATGGTGGTGGTGAAATAGGTGGCTTTTTAGGATGATTTTGAAGAAGAAGAAGATGATGATGATGGGTGATTTGGGGATTTAATATTAAAGTTAGTTTATTGTACAAAATACGGATATATATATTCGAAAGGATGTGATAGGTTGGTCCTACCCTAGAAGATCAACCTAGTTTTCTTATCTAATAAAAAAATGAGGGACTAGTGCAATAAATAATAATAAAAAAGGGTCATTAGTCAAAAGAGTAACAAAGTGATGACGAAAGTTTGACAGAGGGCATTCTGGGAAAGAAAAAGGTAAATACAGGGGTGTCATATGTAGAAATTTAAAATGAGGGGTACCGTGTGTAATCTGTCAAAGTTTAAGGGTACCATGAGAAATTTCTGAAAAAAAACTATATAAGACTATAACCAAATATTAGGGTTTTTTTTGTAATGATAAATACATCCTTGTATTTAAGCATTTAATACTATCTATATTTAGTATTAATTTAAAAATCCTCCTTTATACTAAGAGAATAAAATTTCTCTAGAGTTTTTCCTCCAAAGTGTTTAAGCTTATATGTGGAAAAAAATAGATTTTCATTTATTAAACTAATTTTCCATTTAAAATAATCTTTACATCATATAAATTGTATCTCCTATTATTAACTTCGTGACGAAAAAATAATTTATTAAAATAATTTGAGGTAATTAAAATATTTTCATAAAAACATAATTCATGCAATTACTCAATTCTCTATATTAATTGTAAGATTAATTAATTTTTATAAAATTCGTGAGATATAAATTTAAAATCTATAACTAATACAATAAAATTTATAAGGCCCATATTTATCGCGCATTTGCGCGGGGCTTATACTAGTTATAGACTAAATTACACATAAATCAATGTAAATAATGCATATATTAAAGTTTTATTTTTTCCTTTGGCTCCTTAAATAAAGCCCTAAGAGCATTAACAATAATAGTTTTTATTTTTGAGATTATCACCAAGAACTTTATTTAAAGAGTTGATCTACGTACTAAATCATAAAGTTGGTTCTTAATTTTAAAAATTGAGTTCTAAAATAATAACTAGGTTGCTAAGGATATGAAAATGTGATGACCAATGACTATGACATAGAAAATGTGAAATGTATTTAAACTTTTTCTATTTTCAAGGGAAAAAAAGTTCCTCTATTGAGGATTAAATTAAGTTTTTAAATATTGGAAATAGACAAATATGATATGATATGAGAAGAACTTTATATAGAGTTCTTCTATTGCTATTTCTAAGGGCTGTCTTTATCATTTCCCTATTTTTGGGGTGCATACCAGATACGATTACTAGTTTTGAACCCAGGTAAAATTGCACTGGCTTGTTTTTAAATATTTTGTTAAAGAATAGTAAAAAGAAAAAGTGATACATAGATCTAAAGGTGGCAATCGAGTCACTCGGGTCAGTTACGGGTAGGTCAATGCGGGCCGCATCATATCAGGTTCGCGTTGTGTCGAATCAGTGACGAGTTCAAGGTCGTTACAGTTCATGTCGGGTCATTGTCGAGTCGTGTCGGGTTATTAGCGGGTCAGGTTATCAGCGAAATTTTTTCTTATGTATTTAGCTTTTGATGGTTATTTTATGTTTAAACAATGTATAGGTGTATTAATTGTTGTTTTAAGCGAAAATAACTAAGATGAAGGTCAATTTGGTCTTATTTAGACCAATATTACTGAAGGGGCGGGCCATCCATTGGGTTTAGTCAATATCAAGTCACAAGTCGGGTCCGGGTTAGAAAAAATAAGGTTGTTATCAGATTCGGTTCAGTTTGAGTCTGTTTGATTTCAGTTCACCGATTTTTCAGATTCTACCGAATCGGTTTCGAGCGGGCTGGGCCGGGCCGGGTCAACTTTTGCCAGTTCAAACACAGCCACACAGGTGAGGGTCATATTTTGTAATACACGGGTTTATTATTAGCTAAGCAATTATGTGTCACAATGACAATTGTTGTTAATTTCAACATTTAGAGAGTTAAGTTTTTCAAAATCCAAATACTTGAAATTCAATTATCAAAATCTAAGGCATGAAACATTCTATCACACTTCAATCTAGTTGCTGCAACTTCTATTACACCTGAAATTGTATAGCCCGATAAGTCGATAAGTCCATATCATAAAAACTCGAGTATTTTAGTGAGCCGTTTTAATTCAAACCAATTTACAACTTTTCGAGTAGTACGCAATGATTGTACTCATAGTAGATTTGATAAGTTACTAGATTTTGTGTCCGTGCGTTGCACGGTTTCTAAATAATGTTTTATTTTTAACAGAAGTGGAAGAATATGTGAGTTCTTGAATGTGAGAACGATAAAATTTGCTATCGTAAAGTAATTAATGACTTTGAAAATAAGTGTAGTCATAGTTACCATCTTATTGTTACGGTTGCAATGATTGAATTCCCGTCTTCCCGATGGTTAAATGGTTGTCCTTCACTGTTCCCTGAAAAATCATAGAAAAATATAATACAAAATTAGATCTCCTAATATATTGATATATTAAGCGTAAAAAAAAGTTAACATGATCCAGCACAACAAAGATTTAATTTATGGGGTTAGGGACATCGAAAGGTTAATAGGCAGACGTTCATGGCATGGTTTATATACACTATTTATAGTTTAAATTCTAATCAATTTAACTTATATAGAAATAGAGAGTATGAAAGACAATAGAATTTCATAACCTCTACACTTTTTTTACGGTTGTGATAATATATTCCAAAATATACAAAATTCATTTATGATTGTTAATTATATCTTTAAGTAATCTTCACATATATTATTATTTTAATTAAAGTGTTTCAAAAAACTTGGAGTCTCTAGAATTGCCTGAAAAAAGTCTTTTTTATATATATACTAGATTTAATGCCCGTGTGATGCACGGGCCACGAAGTAAAGTCTTTTAAATAATATGTACGAAGTAAGTTATATTTAAGGAAAGACACTTAACTAAATTCAAATTAAATTAACTTAGTTTAACTTAAATTTTTTTTATTAATGTAAGTTAAATTAGCTTCATGTAACTTACGTAAACGGAACTAAATTGAATTGAAGCGAATTGAACTGAACTTAATATAGCTAAATTGAACCTAACTCGATTTAGACTAGAATTTAATTTAACTTAAATTAATTAATGAAACAAACTGGACTAAACTAAATTTAATGGAAGAACTTAATAGGGCGTAATAGAATATAAAATTATTCCATAAAATAATTTTGTAATTCTTAGAATTAACATATAATCATCCATATATTTTGTGTAATTGGTTAGTAATATTCATGGGATTACAATCCCTTAACTTAGGATAGTTATAATTAGTCTTCCTATAATTTTGGGTTGACTATAGCTAACTTAGGAAACCTTGTTTCCTATATATTTGTAAATGCAATGATCAGGGAAATTCATTTCTTATATGGTATCAGTTACCAATCCCGATCCCCTACTCATCTTCCGCTATACTCTTCTTCGATTCAATCTCTTTCTTCTTTGCATCATCAGTCGTCGTCTCACCATGACTAACGACTCCAAACCCAAATCGGCATTCCATCCCGCCCGGCCTACTCTGTTTCTAGCATCAAAAGCTACGTCCCTATCATTCTTGAGGCCGAGAATGTTCATTACGCGTCATGGGCAGAGCTCTTTCTCAACACAACCCGTGCCTTTGACGTCCTTGACCACGTCGCACCGCCTAAAGACACCGTGATTCAAAAAGATGGTCAGTGGGATCGTCTCGATGCCATTGTCAAACAATGGATTTACAGCACAATTTCTCTTGACCTTCTCCATACCATCCTTGTGACACCCTTAATTCTAGCCTTAATTAAATACGTAATTTCTACAGAAAAACTGGTAGGATATGTTTGTAAATGGTTCAGCTAGTCCAAAAACCTGCAATTTCAAAAAAATTTCTTCCTAAACCATTCACAACTAATCCAACTCAAGAAGAGTGTCAAAAACCCTGCAACAACTGATAAACTAATTTACATACATAACTTAAGACGCGGAAATATAGTGATACAAACCCAAAATGGAAAAGGGAGACATATGTCCCTTCAAATTATATACAAAACCAAAAGATAAAAGTTTCTACAAAAGAAAGCCAAACTAGGTCCAAGGTTCCTTGCTCACTAGCTCGTCTGTGACCCCAACTAGCATCAACAACCTGTCAATCGCATTTTATACAAACACGAAAGCCACAATTCAGTGGGGAGTAACTTCGAGTCCTCCCAGCCACGAATCGTCAAAATTAATGTAACATGTAGTAAAACATGTAAGCAATATGATAAACAATGTAATTATCATGTAATTCTGACCTATGACCCCTAAACTGACCACTAATCTATCATGTGAATCATATCACTCAAATAGGAATCCAAACTTTATCAACTGTAACCGGCTTACATCTCACCTATTACAGTTCATAAAATCACCATACAAGAAAGGGCAATATATCAAAGACAGGCATAAGTTCTTAGCACCGTCAATAGTCACTTTGTAACTCGAGTCTATACCACGAGGTAGGGAAGGTAATCGAACCGGTATCTTGGCTCAGCGGTTACTATTAAGAAAACATGGCCAAGAGACAACACAACCCTAGCCTAAAATCTGCGCAGACCTAGACATGCGGATACACACCACCGCACCCAAGACCCACAACTTTTTTTAAAACAAAGTGAAGTGAGTACCCTAAGGACACCACCGAAGGGTTGGCTAGTACTTAAGCTGACCCCATACTATCAAAATAAGTACCGAGGTCATGCCCCAACTTGGATATAAATCCACTAGTCAGAAACACAAAGGCTATCAAGCGGTGAAATATATACTCGTCGTGAGACTATAAAGACCTATCTATGATGAAGGCCGAAATACTCACCTAGGACCTAGTCACAGCTAGTCCCAGCTTGAATACTTTAGCCCACACCACACAAGACTCACCACACAAGTCAAGTAAGACACCCACTTAACCTTAAGAGGGCAAAAAGTCCTACTTACCAACCTAAATGCTAACATTCTATCATGTCAATCGCTATATAAATGTCTATTTACAGCATACAATCCAACAGTTCCTCAATAAGAATTCAATACTAACTTCCAATTCTAGCAATTTTAACAATATTAAAGGCTTTAGGGGAATCTAGGGCCATTACTACAAAATAAGAAGCTATTTAAATTCAACTAACTAAATAAGAAGCTATTTAAATTCAACTAATTACACATGTGAAATAGAGATATAATAAATGGCCTAAAACAAGAAAAAAGCCGATTATCTAATTCATTCAACCGAATTTTTACCCGCAACCTGACCCTGCGGACAGTGTACGGGTCAAATTGCGGCTGACCAATCACTCAATTAACTGACATCGCATCAGTCAAAGGGACTAAGGCTCAGTTTTCGGCACAATCAACAAAACATTACAATTATCGCTATAAAATTCATTTTGTAAACTATCCTAACATGTGATAACTATTAACATAAGCATAGTTTTATCATCAACATACTTTTTATTACTAGTATGAATCAATTCAAAATACTACCCCTTTGTTACTTATATTAGTTATAACATTACTCAACCTAAAATGACCAATATTGTACGAAAACCGCAAAACAAGCACGGACCAACCCGGGCAGCCGTGGGCCTGCCACGGGCCTGCCACGGGCCTGCTGCCCGTCCCCTACACCACCTTATTTTTCCATTTTTGTTTAGTAAAAGACCGTCTGAAAATTAATTAATCGTCCCCAATTCAACTTTGTTAATTTAAACTAACAAAAGGCATAATTTAAGCTAACAATTAACATGCATGCATCCATTCTAAACATGTGAAAACTAATTCTCAAACAAAAATTCACCAAACATACAAAAATCAAAAACATGTGACGATCTTTCGTCGAGTAACTCGAAATATGTTACCTTAAGCTAGAAAATGAGCAATTAGCACCTCAAAACCGAAACCCTAACCACAACTAGCCGCTATCCTCTACAATATACGAGTCCCCGAACTCGTCTTCCAATTCTTCACCTAAATAAACAATTAAAACACAAAAATAAGCACCAAAACCGAAAATACCGAAATTTGGTCTTAAAACAACTTCAAGAAAACTGAAATTAAATTGTACCAAGTTGTAGATCGCGACGAGAGGATTCCGGAAAGGTAAATTATGCGAAAAACGGACTAGAAACGAGTAAGATATGGTGAATTTGAGCTTGATTTTGGTAAAAATGGTGTTTTGGTGTGTCAAGAATGAAGAAAGATAGAAAAACCAGAAAATGGAAGGGGATGAGGGCTGTGGTCCGCGTAAGGGAGGAAGGAAAGGAGGAAAAAGGAAGTGCGGGTTTTTTAGTCGGGATTTTTTACGAGTCGGGTTTGACTTGTTTCAATAATAATTAAATCCGTAAGTCAAATGCAAATTCCGTCAAGTCCAAAGTCTTTAAACACGAGATTACAATAAAATTGAGTATTCATATGACCCATTTCCAATTTCGTTTACCCAACGTTCAAAAGAATTGTTATTTTCCCCCTCGATACGCCCTTATTTCGAAATAAAAGATTTTACACGGTTTAAACTATTTTTAAACATTTCAAAACTATCAAAATAAATACTTTTCTTCAAAATATAATAAAATTATATTTCTTTGAATTATTTTTACTTTAATTACTTTAAATATCAATTTTTATTTGATTAATAAATCATTTTTGAAATATATTAACGGTCCGAAATTACGGGGCGTTACAATCACCCCTCCTTTTAAAAAGTTTCGTCCTCGAAACTTAGAAGAAGAAATTATAGTTATAAGAAAATATAGGTATCTTTTCAATGAAACGGTGATACTCTTGTTGATCAGACAAGAACATCCATATTCATATCAAGATATAAAAATATTTCTACACCAATAAATGAGAAAACCCATTATTGGGACGTCACCAACAACGAGATTCAACATTCCCTAATGTTAAAACCATTGAAAATCATAAAAGCATTTTCAAAATTTTAGTTTAAAGTTCTATAATAAGAATAATAATCAAAAGAGTTATATGAGTTTCATGAGGTAAGAATTGAAGTCGAACCTAAATGGGTGTCAACTATGGTTTCCTCAAAAAGTAAACCTTCATTCAAGAATCCCAATACCAAGCTATAAACTCCAAGAGAAAGTTCCTCAAATATTCCACAAGATTCTCATTTCAAAACAAGGTAGTAATATGCCAACCCCAAACTCTGAAAAATCATAGGATCTCAAGTTTTCTATCCTTTTGCTTACTAAGGATTGCCGAAAGTGGATCTACACTCAGCTACAACATCATCCCATCATCTCAAGTACTCAATGTGACCTCCAGGTTTATAAATCTATAGGGTTAACAAATTCTTCTCAACACTAAGTCTCTCTCAACTCAAGAACTCTCAAGAGTCAACTAGAATGCCAAATCACATCACCAAACCATTATGGTCTTCCACATCTCAAGTTCTTTCAAATTTGACATCCTAAAACTTACTTACCATCAAATTCCCAAGGAACAAGGTCTTAATTGTAACAGCACTTTATCTCCTCAAAGTTCCTAAAATCATAAGTGAAACTATGTTCTTTAACCTAACAATTGGTGTTAACCAAACCATTACCCTTTCTAGTTACCAAAACAAGTGCTAAGACTTCCCAACAATGTAGCCTACTCTCACTCTCATAACATACTTCAAGTAGTAATCAATATCACCCACTAAAACCAACAAATAATCCCACATTTAACATTTCCCACACGATAACATATACATTATCAAATCCTCATATCCCAAGTGATTATGGAAGCCAAACCCAAACTCGGCTACTTAGTCAATCCTATATCCTCAAATCACATTTCACTAACTCTGTAAACATGGTCAACAGGGTACCAACTATACTAAGGAGATAATGAGTGATAACGGGATAGAGAAACGGTAAAATATTTTCAAAGGGTGCATGAACCTGACAAGTTAGGAAACTAAGGAGTCAGACCGTAAATGTAACACCCCCATACTCCAAGTGCCTTACCAGGACCACTCAGGTATAAGGATACTACCATCTCGGTTGCCCGAGGTACTGAATATCATAAGACAATAAAGAAACGTACTTTTAAAGTAATTATAGATTAAGTGATTACATGTTCAAACCACAACTAATAAAAGAAATTACAAGGTTCTCAGACGGTCTACAGCTAAAACTATCAAAGCTACTAGACTTCGTCTGACACAGCGGAAGACCTCTAACTGCCACGTGATGACTCATCCCAGCTATCCCATACGCGTCATATCACACTGCTCAATAATCGCTCACCACCCCGAATGGATCACCACGTTTTTAAAACATTTAAACGGGTCGTACTAATCACACAATTCAATACATATATCAACAATAAGATAAACAGACATCTTAACTGTCACACACACACAACCAACCAATTCCAATCATCTCAATCATCGACCGTCCACTGGACCCCATTACATGATGGGGGACCGCAGCCGTTCCCACCTAAGCCCCGCTCATCGTACGAGCGATAACCCTGTCCCATTAATGTGCACATCCCCTTCCGTGGCGGGTTCCACGAAGGGCGAAACTAGGGCGTGAAGTCACTCCCGCAAGCGACTCCACTCAGCCGAGAACGCATCTCGAGAGCCATAGACAACCAATCACAATCACAATCACAATCACAATCACAATCACAATCACAATCATCATATCAAACAACTAACTACAGCACATCACCAATATCCCATTATGGGACTAATACTGAGTAGGAAATCCTACCTGGAAAGCACAACACGCAGACGGTATCTACAATTTGTATCAAAACGGCTCCTCTACGAATTCTCCTCCTATCATACAGCACATAAAGACTACACATCACAAACTACACACCAAAACCCCCAATTCCTAAATTAGGGTTTAACCAATCTTAACAAAACATTATAAAAACTATATTAAAAGCTTACCCTCGACGCAAGGAATCCAACGACACGAAAAACGACAAGAACCGACCGTCTGAACTCCGGGAATTGCTAAGAATGCGATTAGGAAGATGAAGTGGCTGCTTTCTCTCTTAAACAGGGTTTTAGGTTTTGTAAAAGTGAATTAAAACAATGACGAATATGTTTAAATACCTTAATCGCATAATTAACAAAACCCGAGAAAACTCCCCGTAAAACCGGACACTCGATCGAGTACCCAAGGTACTCGATCGAGTACCCCCTTACTCGATCGAGTACCCCAGCTACTCGATCGAGTACCCAACAGGTCAGAAACTATTCTAAAACGCAACTTACCCTTACTCGACAGAGTAAGGCCTACTCGATAGAGTACCCAAAGACTCATAAATACGGAGTATTACAGTCTTCCCTCCTTAAAAGGAACTTCGTCCCCGAAGTTCAACCCATACATAAAAACAACCATACAGACTCGACCAAGACACAACAACTTAGCTAAGGACTCACGAACTCGACCGAACATAGAGCATGAACTCTTAACATCCACTCCACCAACTATGTTTACTTCCACACATGACTCACTATATCGTATCTACCACATATATATCTCTCACGACACCAACTCCATACATAACCAACTACCATCCTCTAATGCTGCTAGCTCCATAATATCATCAACTATCAAATCCAATACCAAGACACTCCTAGACATCAAACGGAATGTTACATTCTACCACCCTTAAAAGGAACTTCGTCCTCGAAGTTTACTCACACTCGTATCCTCATCATCCAACTGTCAACACTAGCGAAATATACTCACACTCCTAAACATCACGCTACTACAAGCACGGTCATGACCTTTAATAAAATCACCCACAACACGAATCGATCTTTTATTCTACATCAAGACTCAACTTCCGAATATATTACCATATGTACAACCATCAAAATCTGTTTTATCGCATCCTAGCTACTCCTCTTAAGACAAATGTTACGTCCTCGTAACTCACTAATACCAAACCATATCTATATCTCATTACCCTCTGTACCACCACGTGTCAAAGATAACCGTCTATAAACCAAACACTCACCATTCTTATATCCAAGGCTCCCATACATAAACATTTCCCATTCCTCAACTTATTCGGCATAGCACCTAACATATACCATAAACTCGTAGCAAATCACCATACCCACTCTTCATTATTACTGCCAAACAACATACCTCTCTATGTAAGGCACTTATCTCCCAGAAGCATAACTCACGATCCGCACTCGTTACGCACACGCACACTAGATCCTCAAGTTCTTTCTTTCATTACCGCAAAACTCATACACAACTTAACATGACACTAATTCCCCCAACACCCTGCACTCACTATCTCAACAAAAGTTTATGAACTACCTGCCGCTTTCAGATCATTACCACACCTATTCCACGAATCATTTTCCATTACCATGTCTACCGATGTCTCATCTGAAAACAAGATCAAAATTACCGTGACAACCTCTCACAGCCGTGTCCCATCAACAGATTATCACTATCCCATGACAACAACGAAACATATACAACTCTATTTTATATCATGCTCTACCTCATTCCCAACTTAACCTGGTAAAGAAAACATCAATAAACAAGACAACTGTCTATCTGCACAAACTGAAACTCGCAGGGAGCAACATCAAACAAAACAACAATATATGTATAACTGGTATGTACTTTCGAAACTCGAATCATAATCATCCCGCCTACTCCACCACAACCGGTGACGGCATCACAACACCGCCACCAACAGCCACACCGTAGTGCGAAAATACCCGCATCACAGCACTATGTACCGTGCCCGGATCACCACCCGAGGCACCACAACCACACCGATAGACATCACAACTGCATACAATTCCCATAAATACTGACTCAGCATAACTTCTCAGACAAGAAAAACTTACTCAAATCCACTTTATTAAATCACCACGCAACATATTATATGGATAAACAGATAAACATCTCATGAACATCATCTCTACCATTTCCCGGAATACACATGTGTTATCAATACACATAAAATTATAACTAGCCATGTCAAATCAATCAAATTATTACCTTTTTGGATATCATTAAATTAAATTACCGTGTTCAACATATATATTACCGAACATTCATAAAACAATTTTATAATTATCATACCATACCACTTCTTGTGAGGTCAGAACCTCACACAAACATTTACACAAATCACAGACCCGTAATCACAACCAACTAGTCAATCTTGACCACGTAAGTCACCACTCGAAAAAGGTTACCTGCCGCCCGAGTTTAACTCATATGCCCCTCATAACATATTCCCCCATTCGCACAACCATCACTTCCCCGCCAAATATAATCACACCTTCACTATTCAACTAATAGCGTCCGCCTCATCTAACCACATCTTATACCCTCTCACAATCATACACAACAATCAGGTCCCTACCAAATCAACCTCTTTAGAATTGCTACCTTTCTAATATTCCATCACTCTTAGCCATTAGTGATAACACCACAATGCCACCGCTGCTCGTATATCAAATCTCTTACACTCATATCAAAATAACATGGTTTTTCTCCTATTTTTGGTTAACATTGCAAATAACGAATATCAAACCCATCCACAAAATTACCTCAACATTATTCCCAATGCTATCTTATTTGTATTGTCATCCAACTCTCCACCAAATATCTCGTATCGTGCCAATACTCCGCCAACTTCTTACTCCCTTAATTCCTCGAAACTCATTACCAATCATGTTGTCCTGAAACTCCTATATAACCTTTAGCTAACATCCTCGTGATACCATCACATATTTCGATGATTCCTTATCTTTATATCACATAGCTCCGGTGAACATTTTCCTCAGCTTACTTTTATCCTTGTTTTCTCTTTACACTCAATAATACCAATTAATAATTCAATTCCTTATTCCTTCTAGCTAACTCTTTAGAAATCTGGTTACCCCTTCGTTGCTCCAAAACTTAATTCCATTATTTTCTACCGACATCATCTCACTCTTTCTTACCATGGATCTTCTCTTATTATGCTATCACTCCTACTTGCCACTAATCTATCCATAGAACCAACGTTTAATGTTCAAACAATTGCATCTCCCTTTTTACATCTCTAGAATTCAGAATTCATTTAATACCGTTAATTACCCAAGGAAATCACACAGTAGTTTCCTCTTTTAATAAACCAAACCTCCCAAACTCACTCACTGTCAACAAATACACCTCGCGACATGTCTCCACAAAGTTCACTATATATTACTCTTCTCAACCCCTTTAAACGAACTTTCACTACATAAATCCATAACCCACACGACTCCTAACCATTTCCCTCCATAACTCTTTACACATCTCAAGCTGCCACTATCCACATTCTTACTTTCAATCTTTTCATTCTCACGTTCATTATACTCACATCATCCCTTGCCTATATTCATTTATTTTTACATTACTCAACACACAATCATATCACTCATCCCGTCTCGCAAAACGTGCGCCATGCCTCAATAAACTATGCCAATCTTCCTTTTCTTTTTCCACCATCTATCATAATCACCTATAGCTCATGTCCTCCCCACCGAACTCATACTCATCATAATGCCACTCCTTACATCATAAGATTGGGTAACTTACGCTTCAGGACCAACACATACGTAAAACAATACATAAAGAAGTAATACAACACCTTTGAGTTAAACATAATATGCAACGAATGTCAAAAGACAAACATATGACCCGAAATACGCATATGACCTTACAGACCCCACTCGATCGAGTACCAGAACCTACTCGATCGAGTTGAGGCTACTCGATCGAGTGCCCAACATGCTCGATCGAGTGCCCCGACTCCAGAACTCAAACAGACCTTCTGATCTCTGACTTACTCGACCGAGTAGCCCGGCTACTCGATCGAGCGACCCCATACTCGATCGAGTGCCCGAGGTACTCGATCGAGTGCCCAAAAACACGATTCTGGTCAAAATAACGACAAGTACCCACTCGATCGAATCAAACCCCCTCGATCGAGTCATGCAGACTCGTGAATACTACCCGAATGTTATCTCACATACCCTAACGTACTATGCATTCATTATTATTTCAACATTATGATTACAACTACGCATTCAAATCTGCGCGACTCCTCATACAATCAACAAAATAATCTACTTCGTGTTATTAAGTGCCACGTTATAAACAGCCATCATGCTTTTCATCCAATTCGTTATACAAAACACATATCATTGAACCTCTATTCTTCATGTTACTACTTACCAAAAGCCAAACATTACCATCTATCATGCTCATATAACATTCAACTTTCAATCATGTATTACCCGCATGTTTTAAATTTTCATAACTTTTCATAACACAAACCACACCCATGCACTACAAATCCTCTTTCCATGTTGCTAATACAACAACATTACAAATCCACTTCATCACACATCATCATATACGAACTACTTTCTTTTTCTACCATATCATTCATCATTCTCATATACTTTTCCAACGATTTCAACCAACATGTAAGCCAACTATCATGCAACATTCTTTCAACAAACCATATACAGCGCAATTAACATACACGTCGCACATATACACACGGACTCCACGTTCCCATACCATGTGACTGGCTTAAGTATCATGGGGCCAAGATTTTGAAGTGAGGGCGCCTACTCACCCAAAACCTAGCATCAGCTGGGGCTCCCATTACACATACACCAGGTTCTTTTTATTAGACTCCCTATGTTCATTATGTTCATTTGTTACAGGTTCCAAAATCGTCGCTCTGATACCATTTGTAACACCCCCATACTCCAAGTGCCTTACCAGGACCACTCAGGTATAAGGATACTACCATCTCGGTTGCCCGAGGTACTGAATATCATAAGACAATAAAGAAACGTACTTTTAAAGTAATTATAGATTAAGTGATTACATGTTCAAACCACAACTAATAAAAGAAATTACAAGGTTCTCGACGGTCTACGCTAAAACTATCAAAGCTACTAGACTTCGCCCCGACACGTGAAGACCTCTAACCGCCACGTGATGACTCATCCCGGCTATCCCATACGCGTCATATCACACCGCTCAATAATCGCTCACCACCCCCGAATGGATCACCACGATTTTAAAACATTTAAACGGGTCGTACTAATCACACAATTCAATATATATATCAACAATAAGATAAACAGACAGACTTAATCATCACACACACAACCAACCAATTCCAATCATCTCAATCATCGATCGTCCTTTGGACCAGCCCACGCGATGGGGGACCGCAGCCGTTCCCACCTAAGCCCCGCTCATCGTACGAGCGATAACCCTGTCCCATTAATGTGCACATCCCCTTCCGTGGCGGGTTCCACGAAGGGCGAAACTAGGCGTGAAGTCACCCGCAAGCGACTCCACTCCGAGAACGCATCTCGAGAGCCATAGACAACCAATCACAATCACAATCACAATCACAATCACAATCACAATCACAATCATCATATCAAACAACTAACTACAAAGACATCACCAATATCCCATTATGGGATTAATGCGAGTAGGAAATCCTACCGGAAAGCACAACACGCAGACGGTATCTACAAATTTGTATCAAAACGGCTCCTCTACGAATTCTCCTCCTATCATACAAACACATAAAGACTACACATCACAAACTACACACCAAAACCCCAATTCCTAAATTAGGGTTTAACCAATCTTAACAAAACATTATAAAAACTATATTAAAAGCTTACCCTCGACGCAAGGAATCCAACGACACGAAAAACGACAAGAACCGACCGTCGAACTCCGGAATTGCTAAGAATGCGATTAGGAAGATGAAGTGGTGCTTTCTCTCTTAAACGGGGTTTTAGGTTTTGTAAAAGTGAATTAAAACAATGACGAATATGTTTAAATACCTTAATCGCATAATTAACAAAACCCGAGAAAACTCCCCGTAAAACCGGACACTCGATCGAGTACCCAAGGTACTCGATCGAGTACCCCTTACTCGATCGAGTACCCCTTACTCGATCGAGTACCCAACAGGTCAGAAACTATTCTAAAACGCAACTTACCCTTACTCGACAGAGTAAGGCCTACTCGATAGGGTACCCAAAGACTCATAAATACGGAGTATTACA
The DNA here is from genome assembly GCF_048544455.1 of Silene latifolia. NCBI lineage: Eukaryota > Viridiplantae > Streptophyta > Magnoliopsida > Caryophyllales > Caryophyllaceae > Silene > Silene latifolia. The sequence continues at coordinate 16,666,507 of NC_133531.1, forward strand.
GTAAAGATAACGGTTGACAAAAATAAGAGGTATTCGAATTAAGAAGATATCTAGGGCAAGAAGAAGATACGTAAACTTTGGCATAAGAACAGGGTCCAACGAACGTTAAAGAGAAGGAAAGGAGAACAAAAGCGGCATAATGAAAGGGTTACCGCTTACTAAACACTCATCAAAGCTTATGATCGATATGATAAGGTTACTTCACTAAGGTGCTCAACAAAGCCCTAAATGTCTACTACATCGTAGGACTAACAAGGATTCCACAATGGTAGGTATTCCTCAACTCAATTAATTCTAAGAGCCAAAATCAATTCACCACACAAATTCATTTGTTACCATCCATGTCCCAAAATATCTCCTTTACAATTCTCGTCATTGAACTTCACTTACTATGTCATCTCCAAGTACCCTGGCTTGTTTACTCCATCATCTCACCACTTAATACTTCTAGTTTCCGATACCATAAATTGGAATCACATCCTTGAACTCACGAACTATATCGAACAACATTCCACCAAAATTCCCAAATTCAGATATGTTTTATAAGGTCAACAAGGGCTACTCTATACTAGATTTGGTCAACTCAAAAGGTTTAACAAACTAACTATTTCCAAAGTATGATACCCATCCATTAAGCAACGTCCATGTCCTAATGTATTCCTTTCATGACCTACCAAGATTGGGGCTAACTATCATTCCTTTAATTCTCCATAAGAAACATCGAGGCTCTCAAATGAAGTCGCTTAGGTTCATTTCAACTTATGTGCTAAGGTAGTACCCACGCTCAATCACCTATAACAAACAAGCTCTCAAAAGACATAAATCCCAAGGTATTTCTCAACTCACTAAACTCTCACATTAAGCACAACTAACAAGATTAACCAAAGGATCCCAAGTTATATTCTCCTATACAACGCAAACCTTAAACAATCAATTTCTCAACTCCTTCATGCCCTCCAATGATACATTCTCTCAAAACTGGGTTCTCTTGAACAAGGAAACTATCCTGCGGAATAAAAGGAAGGTGTCCACATGGACTTTATTATAAGAAGAAAACGAACCTAAGATGAATCGGGAGAAAGAATTGAAAGGTAGTTACCAAGGCGAGATAAGAGGAATTTGAAAGACGAATGAACAACGAAAATGGAAGATTAAGGTAAGATACACTGAATATGAAAAGAAATATCAAGAAAGTGGAAGCATTCTACATTTGGCATAACCACCCTTTAGCGGCACCAAAACTAATAACTAACAATCAACAAACCTAACAATTAGCAATCACAAACAGACTACCACATAAAATCCTAATTCTACCCATCCTACCCTTCTCTCAAGTTTATTATTTAAAGGTCAAGTGATTCTAAGTGGGGTGCACAAACGTGCGTCGAGAGCAATAGGCTCTGATACCAACTGTGACACCCTTAATTCTAGCCTTAATTAAATACGTAATTTCTACAGAAAAACTGGTAAGATATGTTTGTAAATGGTTCAGCTAGTCCAAAAACCTGCAATTTCAAAAAAATTTCTTCCTAAACCATTCACAACTAATCCAACTCAAGAAGAGTGTCAAAAACCCTGCAACAACTGATAAACTAATTTACATACATAACTTAAGACGCGGAAATATAGTGATACAAACCCAAAATGGAAAAGGAAGACATATGTCCCTTCAAATTATATACAAAACCAAAAGATAAAAGTTTCTACAAAAGAAAGCCAAACTAGGTCCAAGGTTCCTTGCTCACTAGCTCGTCTGTGACCCCAACTAGCATCAACAACCTGTCAATCGCATTTTATACAAACACGAAAGCCACAATTCAGTGGGGAGTAACTTCGAGTCCTCCCCGATAATCGTCAAAATTAATGTAACATGTAGTAAAACATGTAAGCAATATGATAAACAATGTAATTATCATGTAATTCTGACCTATGACCCCTAAACTGACCACTAATCTATCATGTGAATCATATCACTCAAATAGGAATCCAAACTTTATCAATCAGAACCGGCTTACATCTCACCTATTACAGATTCATAAAATCACCATACAAGAAAGGGCAATATATCAAAGACAGGCATAAGTTCTTAGCACCGTCAATAGTCACTTTGTAACTCGAGTCTATACCACGAGGTAGGGAAGGTAATCGAACCGGTATCTTGGCTCAGCGGTTACTATTAAGAAAACATGGCCAAGAGACAACACAACCCTAGCCTAAAAATCATGAGACCTAGACATGCGGATACACACCACCGCACCCAAGACCCACAACTTTTTTTAAAACAAAGTGAAGTGAGTACCCTAAGGACACCACCGAAGGGTTGGCTAGTACTTAAGCTGACCCCATACTATCAAAATAAGTACCTGAGGTCATGCCCCAACTTGGATATAAATCCACTAGTCAGGAACACAAAGGCTATCAAGCAGTGAACATATACTCGTCAGAGACTATAAAGACCTATCTATGATGAAGGCCGAAATACTCACCTAGGACCTAGTCACAGCTAGTCCCAGCTTGAATACTTTAGCCCACACCACACAAGACTCACCACACAAGTCAAGTAAGACACCCACTTAACCTTAAGAGGGCAAAAAGTCCTACTTACCAACCTAAATGCTAACATTCTATCATGTCAATCGCTATATAAATGTCTATTTACAGCATACAATCCAACAGTTCCTCAATAAGAATTCAATACTAACTTCCAATTCTAGCAATTTTAACAATATTAAAGGCTTTAGGGAATCTAGGGCCATTACTACAAAATAAGAAGCTATTTAAATTCAACTAACTAAATAAGAAGCTATTTAAATTCAACTAATTACACATGTGAAATAGAGATATAATAAATGGCCTAAAACAAGAAAAAAGCCGATTATCTAATTCATTCAACCGAATTTTTACCCGCAACCCCACCTGCGGCAGTACGGGTCAAATTGCGGCCGACCAATCACTCAATTAATCGACATCGCATCGGTCAAAGGGACTAAGGCTCGCCAAGCACAATCAACAAAACATTACAATTATCGCTATAAAATTCATTTTGTAAACTATCCTAACATGTGATAACTATTAACATAAGCATAGTTTTATCATCAACATACTTTTTATTACTAGTATGAATCAATTCAAAATACTACCCCTTTGTTACTTATATTAGTTATAACATTACTCAACCTAAAATGACCAATATTGTACGAAAACCGCAAAACAAGCACGGACCAACCCGGGCAGCCGTGGGCCTGCCACGGGCCGCCACACGCCTGCCGCTGCCCGTCCCCTACACCACCTTATTTTTCCATTTTTGTTTAGTAAAAGACCGTCTGAAAATTAATTAATCGTCCCCAATTCAACTTTGTTAATTTAAACTAACAAAAGGCATAATTTAAGCTAACAATTAACATGCATGCATCCATTCTAAACATGTGAAAACTAATTCTCAAACAAAAATTCACCAAACATACAAAAATCAAAAACATGTGACGATCTTTCGTCGAGTAACTCGAAATATGTTACCTTAAGCTAGAAAATGAGCAATTAGCACCTCAAAACCGAAACCCTAACCACAACTAGCCGCTATCCTCTACAATATACGAGTCCCCGAACTCGTCTTCCAATTCTTCACCTAAATAAACAATTAAAACACAAAAATAAGCACCAAAACCGAAAATACCGAAATTTGGTCTTAAAACAACTTCAAGAAAACTGAAATTAAATTGTACCAAGTTGTAGATCGCGACGAGAGGATTCCGGAAAGGTAAATTATGCGAAAAACGGACTAGAAACGAGTAAGATATGGTGAATTTGAGCTTGATTTTGGTAAAAATGGTGTTTTGGTGTGTCAAGAATGAAGAAAGATAGAAAAACCAGAAAATGGAAGGGGATGAGGGCTGTGGTCCGCGTAAGGGAGGAAGGAAAGGAGGAAAAAGGAAGTGCGGGATTTTTAGTCGGGATTTTTTACGAGTCGGGTTTGACTTGTTTCAATAATAATTAAATCCGTAAGTCAAATGCAAATTCCGTCAAGTCCAAAGTCTTTAAACACGAGATTACAATAAAATTGAGTATTCATACGACCCATTTCCAATTTCGTTTACCCAACGTTCAAAAGAATTGTTATTTTCCCCCCGATACGCCCTTATTTCGAAATAAAAGATTTTACACGGTTTAAACTATTTTTAAACATTTCAAAACTATCAAAATAAATACTTTTCTTCAAAATATAATAAAATTATATTTCTTTGAATTATTTTTACTTTAATTACTTTAAATATCAATTTTTATTTGATTAATAAATCATTTTTGAAATATATTAACGGTCCGAAATTACGGGGCGTTACAATCCTTGAACCCGGTCTCTCTGCACAAGCCGCGTGGAATCGTCTTAAAGACGTTTTTAATGACAACAAAAATTCTCGGGCCATATTCTTGGAGCAACAATTCACTAGCACTCACATGGATAATTTCCCGAACGTGTCCGCCTACTGTCAAAAACTCAAAATGATAGCCGATCAATTGGCTAATGTTGGTTCGCCTGTGTCGGAGACTCGCTTGGTCCTCCAACTCGTCACACACCTATCTACTGGGTACAAAAGTGTGGCGACCCTAATTCAACAAAGTGATCCTTTGCTTTCGTTTTACAAGGCTAGGTCCATGCTCACTCTTGAGGAAAGTCGTATGGCCAAACAGTCGCCTGATACTGCACTGCTATCCTCACAAACTCCCACTGCTGATTCCTCAACTCGGTCCAATCATAATAATAATAATAATAATAATAAGAATGGCAATAACAATGGCTACAAAGGCAAAGGTAATCGACACAACAATCGCGGAAATTATCGAGGTAAGAATAATAATGGTGGTTTTAATAATAATGGTGGTAGTTCTAACTATAACAATGATTGAAATTGGAATTATAATAACAATAATAAGAACAATTATCGTGGTCACCACTCGTCCGGACCCGATAAATCGCCATCATGGACCTGGGTTCCTCTCTCAGGCTAGCCGCAGCAGCCACCACCATGCCCTTATCCTACCTCCGGCTGGTCGGCTCCCACCTCTAACCCCTCTGCAGGTATACTTGGCCCTAGGCCGCAGCAGGCATTTTTTGTGCAGCCATTGCAAGCCCCTAGTGCATTTGTTCCGACTGACATCGCCGCCGCGATGCAAACTCTGAATTTCCAAGGACCCGATGAAAATTACTAAATGGATACCGGGGCCTCGTGACATATGCAATCTAGCAATGGTACGCTCTCTTCTTATTCTATTTTGAGTGATAATCGTCACATAGTCGTTGGTAATGGCAATTTTATTCCAATTACAGGTCTCGGAAACACTAAATTACCCTTCCCTCACCACAATTTACAACTAAAAAACGTACTACATGTGCCAAGTCTAATTAAAAATCTTGTTTCGGTAAGAAAATTACCATTGAAAATAACGTTTTCGTTATATTTGACCCGTTTGGTTTCACTGTGAAGGATACTCAAGACGGGGAAGCCGATAATGAGAAGTAATAGCACGAGGGACCTCTACCCTCTCCTCCCATCCAACCGTTTCACTACTGCCAACCCAACCGCCCTGTTGGCCGCGTCAACTTCAACGTGGCATGACCGCTTAGGACATCCCGGTCCTGTTATTTTTAATTCTCTTTGTCATAATAAAAACATTGGTTGTCGTCCAATTAAGTTGTCATCAATTTGTCATTCGTGTCAATTAGGAAAGCATGTTAAACTTCCTTTTTCCGAGTCTTTGTCAAACACTATTAGTCCTTTTGATATCTTGCATACCGATTTGTGGACATCACCCGTTATTAGCACCATGGGACACCGTTACTATGTTTTGTTTTTAGACGATTTCACCAATTTTCTTTGGACTTTTCCACTCAAAAATAAGTCACAGGTTCACTCCATTTTTTCTACCCTTTACAACATGATAAAAAATCAATTCCATTACTCTAAACTGTCCAATGTGATAACGGTCGAGAAATTGATAATGCTTCGTTCCATCAATTTTTTGCTAAATTTAGCCTTCTGTTTCGACTCTCATGCCCTCATACCTCTCCACAAAACGGTAAAGCAAAACGGAAAATCCGTACCATAAATAACATAATGCATACCCTTCTCCTCCACTCTCATATGTCGTCCTCTCTTTGGCACCATGCTCTTGCCATGGTAACCTACTTACACAACTTCCTACCAAGTAAAGCAAATAATCATACTTCCCCTACCTCGAGTCTATACTACCAGGAACCCTTCTATGCCTATCTCCGAACTTTTGGGTGTCTATGCTATCCCCACATCCCTCCCTCCACCATTCACAAACTAGCCCCCCGTGCTACTCCTTGCGTATTTATCGGTTACCCGGACAACCATAGGGGATACAAATGTTTGGATTTGAAAACCCGCAAAGTTATTATTGCCCGTCATGTCACATTTGACGAGACGACCTTCTCCTTTGCCAATCCCCCCAAACCAGCGGCTCCTCTCAACTATGACCCGCCACCCTATGTCCTTCACCAACTACAACATCCCTCACCGGACACACCCACCCCTACACCTGAGCCACGGCCTTCCTCCCCTATTCACGACCACACCGAGCCACGGCCCTCCTCCCCTGTTCAAACGTCCCCTGCTCACTCGTCCCTTGCCCAGCCTAATCAGACGAGCCCACAACAAAATACTATAATGGACCTCTCCCCACAAATCACTACCCGTAACCAACATGGTATCTTTAAACCCAAACACATATTCGACTTGTGCCCTACCTCGCTCTCGCCCGTCCCAAAATGCCCTATAACTGCCTTCCGTGACCCTAATTGGAATCGGGCCATGACCGACGTATACGATGCACTCATTAAGAATTTGGGTTCTAGTACCTAACCCGGACAATGTTAATATCACTCGCTGTATTTGGCTCTTTAAACATAAATTTAAAGCTAATGGTGAGTTGGAGCGATACAAAGCCCGTCTTGTTGTTAATGGCAGGTCTCAACAGGTTGGTGTTGATTGTGATGAAACTTTCAGTCCGGTAGTGAAGCCTACTACTATCCGTATTGTTCTCAGTCTTGCAGTGTCAAATAAATGGCAAATCCACCAACTCGATGTGAAAAATGTTTTCTTACACGATCACCTTGTTGAAACAGTTTATATGCACCAACCACCCGGCTTCCGTGACAAAGATCGTCCCAATCATGTGTGCCTTCTCAAGAAATCCCTTTACGGACTCAAACAAGCGCCTCGGGCATGGTATCATCGGTTTACTACATTTGTGTCCACAATTGGCTTCAAACAAAGTCGGTCCGATAATTCCCTATTTATTTATCGGAACGGTAATGACATTGCTTACTTATTATTATATGTTGATGATATTATTTTGGCAACTTCAAATGATAAGCCACGTCTTACTCTCACTCTCATGGGACATCTACGTTCCGAATTCACCATGACCGATCTTGGGCCCTTAAATTTTTTTCTTGGGATAGCTGCTATTCGACATAAACAGGGACTATTTTTACATCAACAACGATATGCCGAGGAGATCGAAATTTGTGCTAATATGGGATCGTGTAAGCCAGCCCACACGCCTGTTGACACCAACTCTAAGCTAAGTGCCTCGGCTGGTGAGCCTGTTGCTGATCCGTCATTATTTCGTAGTCTCGCAGGAGCCCTTCAATATTTGAAGTTTCGAGGGCGGCTTATTAAAAGCAAAGAATGACATGTTCCATGAAGAATGTACCTTTCAGAAGCCTTAAAAATTTCGGTTTGTTTTCGGAAAGTGTCAGCCTGACGAAGTGTCAACACGTATCCCTCATATCGAATATCAAAGATATCGAGGGTTAATAACTTACCTGAATTTGATTTGTTATTTTCACAGAGTTTAAGATGCGTTGAAATAAAATCAGAGTGATTGATAAGAGAGCACCAAGATTTACATACGCACCTGAATCTTAATAGGGTTTTGGCCGGCAATTTTGCGAGAATTGGAGTCAATATTTCTGGTGGTATGTATTAATTTGAACATGTTTTGTTAATCTTCATCTTGCTTAATTGATTGATGAAGGTCAGAGCGAAAGAGGGGTTTTTCTGATGAGATGGAATAAAACCCTACGGGGTTTAAGTTAAATATGTTTGGGCAACAAGGCGCTTCTATCAATTCTGAGTAAAGGTATCGACGATGCGTAATAATTTGTGGACGATTTTGGCGATTGGGTGATTTAATTGGGGCTATTTGTAAATCGGGTGGGGTTAGGCCCAATTCCAAATCAAAATTACTTTTGAGATTTACCAAACATCATATTTGGGCTAGTTTTGGATTTAATGTCCAAATCCAAAATCTCGAATAGGTCGATAGGATTACTAATTTACTACCCGTGATAGAGACCACTGTGATACCGAATTTGAGTACGCGATGTATCAATGGAAGCACAATGACTTTGTTAAAGAGGAACTTAGTATGAAAATAATTGCTCCATTCGTTACCACTACGAGATTATGGCGTGCTATCATGTTTTGTGTTTGACTGTTTAAGAACTAAGTTAATCTCAAGATTATGATTCAAGGGTATGAATTGAAGGGATAATTGTTACTATACTGATGTAGAATGGTCGCAAAAGACTAAAAATGACGACCGAAAAGCATTGTCAAGGCTAGTCGGAATTGGAATAACTCAAATTCGGCTCAGTTTCGATTCAGGAAGCCCGGCGATGACTGATGCCCACTCGATAGAATAAGAGAGTCTCCTAACAACAGTGGGACAATAGCATATTTTTATTTTATTTTTAATTATTATGTATATAAAAATTGATTTATTGATTAGAGACTCATCCCTCAAGAAGCAAACGCTGATTTAACTATTCCCATCATCAATCTCATGTTCGTTAAGGCTGAACCGAAATACAATGGTGAAAGCGAAAAGTACTTGCCCCTTAAACTGCGTACTATAGCCCTATTTGATTATGCATCGGTTTTCGTAAATTTTCGCATGCATTCATCGTTGGACATTCATTTGAATTTATGATTTCTAATTACTTTCCTTTCATGTTATATTGTAGAAAATTAATCATCGAAGAACCCAAGGATTTATATAAAGTTGTCAATTTTAAGAAAATACGAGAGGTACTCGTTTTCTATTATTTGTGTTGTCAGTTTGTTAGCTTTTTTGTATTATATAATGAACTTTTATATACACAGTTAGTAAATCGTGCCAATAATTGACATTCATCTCTCCATCAAATTATTACCATAACAACCTATTTGGCTATTTTCACAGATTAACAAAAACTAAAACAAGAATCACAAGATGGTTTCTAAAATCACGAAGGAGAAGAAGGGTTTCAATGAGCGAAAAACGACGGTGTTTAAGAAAGCTAAGCAGCTTTCTACCCTCTGCGATGTTGATTTACTGCTGATTTTTTTTGTACGGATCTAATCAACCCAATGTCCCCCAAGTCTGGTGCTCCAAACCCGACTGCGCCAACGATATAATTGGCAAGTATTACAGTGAGAAAAAGAGTTGTAATAAAGTTGTCGGAAACTCGAAAAAACAAGAATTGAAGCATATCATTGATAAGAAGGAGTTTATAAAAGATTTGGGTATTGATGATTTGACCAAGTTAGCCGGGATTTTGGAGGGTAAAATTGAGAGTGTGAATGAGAGGCTGAATTTCATGAAACAGTCTGATGTGGGTTCGGATTATTACTGCCACGGTGTCGTTGACTCTCAATTAGTAACTGATGACTATTTTGATGGGTTCGACTTGGGTGATGTCGGTTATGCACCGGTTGACAGTAGGCAGGCTGGTGTGGGTTCGGATTGTTTTCATAATCAAACGCTGTTTTTTGGAGGATATGAAGGAAAGGTTGAAGATATGGGTGAAAGGGTTAATCAAATAGAGGGTGAGGTTGATCTTGAGGAGCTGTTGATGCAATTTGAGGTTGATGATTTCGGCTTTGACGATTTCAATGCTGAATTATTGTATTGATCTGAAAATTTGTCAGATTTTGTCTAAATTTGTCAGATTTTGTCAGATGGTCTCTCATTAATCTCGATAAAAGACCTCTCTCATAAAAGAAATTATCATTTTATTATCATTTTTTTTAGATTTTTCTTTGAACACAATTAGTGTAATATTTTATTGTATTTTTCCATTTATCTAGAAAATAGAACTACATTAGTAGATGAAGCTCTTCCCATTAAAAGTCCAAAGAAATTGGTAAACAGCTACGAGTTTTGAGGGGTTTATACATTTATTAATTTGATATGGAGATAACAATGGGGATAAACAACATAGTAAGGTAAACGACTTGCAGTTTTGAGTAGTTTATATTGTATAATGAGGTGATGACAATCGTTGAGCTAAGTATTTGGGTGATAAGCAAAGCATTCAATGAAAATTTCATTTACTATAACTATATGATGCTTTACGTACGGATAACTAACTTAATTTACAAATTACTAAATTATATTTCATTAAAAAAATTATCTATAAATTTGAAAAGTGAAATCTTAAAGGATAAAACTTTTATATAATTTGTAATTATCCTCTTATTCTAACAAATTGTAATTCCTATTCCTAGAATACTTACGTAAACGTACTTCTTAATCTTATATAAAATTAATAAGATAATTTTTTGAAAAGAAAGAAACTTTATTGAAAGATGTTCAAATTAATAAGATAGGAAGATTTATATGGAGTACCTTATTTGAGTAATTGAAATACAACTTTTACGTATAACAAATGATATTAAAAGGTCTAAATAATTAGAGGAAGGACAAATTTGAAACCCGTGCAACGCACGGGCACAAAATCTAGTAGCTTAAATGAAGTTAGATTCATAGACATGTCGAATAGGTCGGGCAGGTCAGGTTTCGGGTCAAGTTATTGATAATACCATATTTCACCGTATTTTAGCCCATACTTTATCTTTTATTTGATCAATTTAATAACTCGATTAAGTTTTATTTAGTCGTTTTAGAATAAAATAGAATATTAGTTACTTTATATTAATTAATGTCAATTTATGTTATTTTTCGGAATTTTGGTTTCGTTCTCATATTTTTATCGTGTAGGTACCGAGTTACTTTTTTTTTTTTTTTGAGGTGAAAACCCGTAGGCTTTACTATAATAACGATAAATCAAAAGAAATAGCATTGTTCGCGATCGGTGGTAGAGCATCCGACCACATGACTCTCCCAACGACTCTAGGACAAACATGAGCTAAAGCATGAGCTACGCAATTGTTAACACGACTCTAGGTACCGAGTTACTTGAGAACGAGTAAATAAGACGGGTCAAATGGAGGAAAATGGATTGAATTATCCAAAGAAAAGTCAAAGTTTGCCTTTTACTTGACCAAAATCACATACTTTGCTCCGTGGTTCCTTGTATTCCTAAAATTCCAATCAATAATGGCTTTTTCAATTAATCCACCATTAATCAACAACCATCCTTTATACATTCATCATCATCCTCACTAGCCCATCTCACCTCGACATTCACCATCACCACTACAATCAAGCCACCGATCGAACACCATTGCAACACTCTTTACCCACATCCACCACCGCACCATACCCAGTTCTCGGATCAATTTGCACCACCTGCTCTGTCCCAGAACCACCATGACGGAAACCCGACTCCAATCGCACCAACAACAAGCAGCTACCACGCACCATCATCGTTCCATCGTCATCACCACCGTGCTCGTGATCTACTGTCCCCTGCTCGTCTTACCTGCAACAACCAGCAGCTCTCGAGTCTCAAACTCGAGCTCATCTCCTTCCACCATCGACGGCACCGAGCCCACGACACCAGCTGCTCCGTTCAATCTCAAACAACAACGAGCAACATCAATTAGACCTCCACTTTCGATCTTGCGCTGGAATTGAGCAATCATAGATCTGACATTACCTTTGAATCGAACCCGAGTTGAATTTGCAGTCGATGCTTTTAAAGAAGAAAGGGAGAAGCAAGAAAAGGATTTATTGCAGCCGAGGGGCATATCGATGCCCGGTCGGGCGAAATGACACCTGGTCGGGCGAAATGACACCCGGTCAGGTATCTTGATTATTTTGAGCGGGTGTAATGTTACCCGGTCGGGTACAATCTCGGAGGAAGATATTTTAGCTTTTGGCAGAAAAAGACACAGGAAAAGAAAGGAGGGGATCGTGTTTTGGGGGTGAGCTGTGTGTCGTGTGACACAAAATGAAGAGGAGAATTATTATTATTATTATTATTATTATTATTATTATAAGTTGTATTACTGGTATTATTACACTAGTATAAAAGAGACATTACATTAGACCACACAAAAAAATCTTACCTTACCTTAGTTTTATACCACTCACCAATTAGTTTAGAATAATTACTCTCTCATTATTGTAATAAGAACTCTAATATTTCTCCCTTTAATTTCCTTTAAGTAAAGTTGTCAAATTACTCCAAGTTTCGATCTTTTATAAGTCGGTTGTTAGATCTATACAATTCGAATCATTTCCTTTTTTATGGTATAATCCTCTCATTTATTTCTTTCTTTTGTTGAATTGTTTACATTTGAATATTTTAGTTAGCTTCTTCATGAAGTTTCTTCCTTTATGCTTAGTTGATGATATAATTTAGTTTAATTAGTATTACATCGTATTTATTTTGTTAATTACATGATTAATTGTAGAAACCAATTTTATACCATGTTTAATTTCAAAGTTGCAACATTTATCAATTGTCTAATCTTAATTACCATGACTAGTGAGTAGTCTTCTTACTAGGGTGTGATTAGACATTAACATGAGTGATTAACATGATTTATTCCATTTAATTTGGTTGTCAAGGGGAAATTAGTGGGGTTTACCAAATGAATTATCTTGGTAATGTTGTAATTTGGGAATTTGGTTGATTGATGACCCTTGTCTACCAATGGAAATTGGTTAGGTGACTTAGGTCCTAGGTTGACCACCCTTCTTACATCCTTAGCCTATTTGGGTTGAACCCGAGAGGGAGAGCCTAAAGAGGGTGCCTTTGGGGACCGGGATACCTTTCATCTTTGGGAAAAGAGTCGGGGAAACCGGGAATATATCGTGAGCATAAAGTCCTTAATCTTTATTCGGGTATTTATAGAATAACGCGTGTTCTCTTTTGTGTCTTAAGTATAGACTTAGGGAATCCGAGTCATGAGCCCGGGAGGGAGTTGATTCGGTATCACTAGTGTCCTATTGTGAGCCTGGGAGGGAGTCAATAGACGAATTAGAGGCGTTTTCTTTCGCTTAATCACCCCCAAGATGACTAATTGCCGGAACTAGCATGATAATTATGAATGTTTGTAGCTTAATTGTGCCCTAGGCCTTTTATATATTGAGTAAATCCATATTTCACTTAGCTTGTTCTTTTAATTTAGTTATTGCATAATTAGTTTCATTTTCATGTCATTTAGTATAGTTCATTTAGTCAATTTATCAATCAAACCTATTTTCCTCGACTTAGCTAAATTTAAGAATAATAACAATTGGTAGTCACCCATGCTCCTTGTGGATTCGACCCTCAATTAGTGCAACGAACTCGTTCACTTGCGAGGTTAAGATTTGAAACCATCAGTTATGCAGGGTTGGTCTTACGGGTTACCGCTTGGATTAGGCTCAAAAAACGGGTAAAAAAAATAATTACTAACACCTTTTTTTTTACCATATTTTAAATGTAATTAAAAAATAAAGGATATTTATTTAATCAAATTCAATACTTACGTAAATAATATTAAAAAAAAATAGAAATTAAGTTATTTTAATAAATATTTTATTGTTAAAGGTTATAAAAATCATACTATAAATTTGTTTTACGATTTGGGTCAAACTTGTTAAGGAGTGGGGTAAAATATTTTCGAGTCTTAACCCTGAAAAAAATAGGTCGGTTGGATCGAGTTACAGATCAGATAAAAAATTGTCAGTCTATATTTTATAGATACATATCAAAGATTCAAAAATATTTTATTGGAAGAATGCAGCGAAAAATTAGAAGAATAAATCACCTTAACAATATACCCCGTATTTCATAAGAGAATTTTCTTTAGGATTATTTGATAGGAATACTCTGAACTATGGGGCTGCTGCTGAAAATACTCTAAACATCATTTTAACCACCAATAAAACCAACTAGTACCCTCTCTCACTTTAAATAGAATTTGTATTTTGTTAACTTATAATAACAGGTAATTTTTCCATTGACCCACTAATTCCCCATTCTATTAGTCTTCATCTTCTCCTTTTATTCATCTTCTTCCTTTACTCCTCTTTCTTCCTTTTCCGCCATTATTCATTCATCTTCTTCCTTTTATCCATTTTTTTCAAATTTTTCTCTCTTTTATTTCATTTGTAATGATATGTCGATGTTGATTATCACTCCTTTTTCATGTTTTCCGACCACCATCTACTACCACTATGAAATCCTTCCTCCGATCAAAATGGTTGTTTACGAAAATTGCAAAGCAATCCTTTGGATGGACCTGGTTCACTAGTGGAGGAACTTCGTCTTGTACAGATCATGATGAGTGGACCAAGTTGCTGATGCAGATTGTTGGGGATAAAATATCACTTTTTATCCTTGATGAGGTGTCACCTTTTCATTGGAAGAAAGGAAAGAAAAAGGATTGGTGAGTTGGAGTAGGTGGGGACCATTGGATGAAAAGGTCAACAAACACAACTTGTGTTAGTTGTCTTACGTGCAAAAGTGAGGGATAGCCTTTAACTAATTCAATAACTACTTCCTATTTTTTGGGCAACAGAAGCAGAAAGTCAGGAGCAGAATCTGGTGAGAGGATGAAGACTAAAACCCTAGCAAACAACCATTATAAAAGAAGGAGAAAAGCAATCAGGAAGGCAGCTCATTCCGCACTCCGACACACATACTCCCACGTTTTCATTATCAATCACATAGCAATACTCAAGTAGAAAATTAATCATTGTATTTCCTTACTTGCATAATATCCACTCGATTATAGTGCCAAATTGGTGGGATTCCAACTCCCCCCGCGCGGTTGTTTCCACATCGGGTTTTCCGCGTCACCAAAACCTTGCATGTCAATCTTTTTATTCGTCGTTCATTCGTCCGTTATACTCGTTGCATTCATTCCGTATTAGGCCATAGATCGATCATTATCACCCACAAATTAAATTAATAGTCGGTAAATTTTTACCAAAACACAGATAAGCAGTATGATGATTGGGTCAAGACCAAATTTGCAGCCAACTTACAAAAGTGAAGATCAAATTTTTAGAAAAGTTTCAGAGACGAGTTTACAAAAGTACGTTTCCCTGAAGCTTGAATGATTGGCTAATAGTGACTTTAATTCAAATCGCAATTTTGAAGATCAAATTAATAGAAAAGGGAAGAGAGAGTTAAGATCAAAGAATGTGCATACTTTTTCAGACAATAAGAACCCTAAATCCCCAATTCTAAACCCTTATCTACAAGACCCCAATTCAATCCATAGGCAGCATTATTAGTAGTCCCATTAGTATGAATAAATTGAATAACCAACCTTGTCCCAAGAGAGGGGGGGAAGGAAGTTCTCAAAGAAGGCACAATCAAAAATTCATACACACTATAAACCAAAGACACAAGGTCGACCATTACCACCTTGTCGTGTTTGGGCTTGCCATGCAAGACAATAAAGCGTGTGGAATTCACTGTGCGGAAGAACTCTATGACCGGATAAAGTTGGACCGTTGTCAATGGGTCTGACGGACAAATCGATCCATAAGTATTTTGCGGTTGCGGTCCAGACGGTGTCGAGACACTTAGTAAAGGCAGAAGGTGTCAAGCAGTGAAGAGGGAGTGGGGGCATAGGAGTAAGCATAAGGATTGGAAAGTGGGCCGAGGTTGACGATGTAGACGGCGATGGCGTCATGATGGGTGTTGTGACGGTGGTAGGAGGAGATGACTTCATCGAGGACGAAGAAATGGATGACAACAATTAAAGAAAAGAAGAGTTTAATAGAGGAGTAAAAAGAAAGTTGACTTGCTTAGCAGGTAGCCGGTGGACCTAGTGTAATATTAGCGAAGTAGCGTACTAGTTAGTTTTATTGATAGTTAAAATAGAGTTTGGAGTATTTTGAGTAGTACCCTCATAGTTCAAAGTATTCTCATCAAATAATCCTTTTCTTTATTATTTTCATGTTTTGATCGGTCACTAGCAGTTAGACCCGGTAAAATTGACTCGATTTAAATCCGACCTGATACTCGAATTAGACCCGAATCCAAATTGACCCGACCCAGTATAACCCGACCTGAATGTTTATTTTTACAAACTGATTATTTTTTTTGTGAGGTGTAAAAAAAAAAAAAATCAGTTTGTAAAAATAAACATTCGGGTCGGGTTATTATCCATAAGTAATTTCATAAATTCCTTCAAAGAAAAATAAGTAACTTCGTAATAGCTGACCCAAACTCGAAATGCCCAACTCGACCCGATCCAACCCGAAATTGACCCAATCCGAAATTAACCTGACCTGACCCCAGTCCGATTGACCCGTTTAGCAGGTCTACTATCTACTAACTGACATTCATAAGAGATTTATTTCCTTCGTCAAATTTCATCCTCTAAAGTGTAACCAAACTAAGTGGTATATTTTGTCGCAGTAGGAAGATTAGCAGATGTGCTCGCCGCTCGGCCCTGCTAGAAATGAAAAATTCAAAATTTTTAATTAAAAAGATTTGACGTGTCTTTCGGGTTACATTATTGTCATCTAATCGTTCGCCTCACATGGCTACATAGATGGAGGAAAACTTGGGGAAAATATATTTACTAGAAACGCATAAAGTAATTAAAATCTTGTTTAAATAACCGAATTCAACGAGAATGGGAGGGAAAGAAGATGGACCAAAGTGGTTATAAGGAAAATGGACGGACTCATCCCCTTCGCCAAGCTTAATCAAATCTCTCTTATGTAAATAAAGAATGAAAAATATATTTACACAAATTCTCATTTGTGAGGGCAAGTGGGGAGGGGCCATAAGAGTCGAGAGGTCTCTTTGAAGAGACACTCACAAGCAAGAAGGACTGATATGTTTACATTCCAGCAACCACCCAAAGGGGAATTAGGAAGTGCCGCAAGGTGGAGACAAACATCAGTCCACAACCTCGTTCCGTTCTCTTGTATCATCATCACCCATATGCTCGCATTTTCATAAAAAGCATTGAAAATCGCGAGTGACGCCCCAAGACAAAACACAAACCTCTAGAGCAAATGAGAGTTCCAAATAGGTGAATTTTTCCAAGTCGAAGTCAAGAGAAACGAGATGAGTCGATTTAAAGCTAACACTCTTGTTCTTATTTTTCTAACAAATATGAAGACCAGATAAAAATAATGGAAAGCAATTGAATTCAATGTATCTGATAAAAGGAACTCAAAGCTAATCACTCACTAATACAATAATACTCCTGGAATGACTATCCTAATTATCTAGTCTAGTAACTAAAAATTCACAAAACAGTTCAACATCTAATCAGAATTCAGAATATAAGCAATCATATGAGCAGCTAAATAATTAAAGACATTAATTAATACTAAACATAAAAAATACTCTAGGAATAAACAGTGTTTAGTTTAGCTAATCGAACAGCAAACAGAACAAACTGAGTAGCGACTCGCATATCCTACATTTACCAGCACACGGCCTTCCCAAAATCATCCGTAAATGATGGTAGTATTGTTTTCTCTTATTTATGGTAAAGACGTCATATTCTCAGCTCCGTATCCTTTCCATAACACCAAGCTCTCTTTATACACTCCCAAATTCACACATGTGATCATTGAGTCAAGTCCCCTTATTTCGCCAGTAGAAATATTATACGATATATCCCCAAAAATGAAAAATCTTCCATCATCACTCTCATGATAGAGTACAATTGAATTTTTCCCGTCGTTAAAGAATAAATCATAAACATCACAATCCGAAGAATACCATTTAGTCCACACCCCCTTTCCCCTCCCCTGCTCCATCACCCAAATTCTGAAACTTACACGAGAAATGCTGAGAAGCGCTAATGACTCCTCTAGAAGAAACAAAAACCTTATTGTCTCTGGTTCGTCCGAAGCAGCTGGGATTTCCATAAAAGTGAATTTTTCGGAATCAAAGTTAAAGGAAACAAGATGAGGTGATTGATAACCAGGTTTACCTCCAATCCAATGTGCAGCCCCTTCAAAGTAGAAAGCTTCTGGCGGTATAATAAATGAGCCCAACGTAATACTCTTAATGTCGCTAATGCTGATATCCAGGCCATCATTTCTAACAGTCCATTGTTGATCACTGAGTGTATAAACTGCAAGACTAATCTTTGTAGGCAATATAACCTCGGATGGTCCGTATGAAATCGCAATAACTTTATAGTCCTTACTACAAGGCGCGAATCCAAATAAATATGTACGACTGTGCAACGGACAAGGAGGCAATAACAATGATTTTCTAATAGAAGGGTTCCACAGACTCATTTGTTTTCGAAAATAACCTTCATCTATATTGCCCTCATTAACAAAGCACCACATTAAAAACAACTCATTACACCTCCCTACTATAAAGTAACAATCGCAACTGTCGAAAATATGAACAGTTTTTTTAAGAGTGTAACCCTTATTATCTTTCAAGAAGCATGCTACTCCAAGATGATGTTCCAAGTCTAACGGCTCAAGGGCAAAAATTTTACACGTATTCGAATTTATTTTGGGTCGTTTAAGCGCATAAACGAAGTCAGGGTGATCAATAATGGAGCACCAAGATTTACAGACGCACCTGAATCTTATTAGGGTTTTCACCGGTAAGTTTGAGAGAATATGTCTCCAAATTTCCGGAGGCAAGTACTTGAAGTTGAAACTATGAACCATGGTCGATGACGATGAAGATTCTTTGCTTCTTCCAGCTCTTTGCATTCGCCTTAGAAGTTCAGTGAACACATAAGAAATTGATGAGTAGAGCCGCACAAGGGTTTTCATTTGGACTTTGGAGAAACGAATTTAATGAATTATCAAGATATATCAATAACAATAACAATCAATCATCATCCATATAAATAAAAGCTTTTTTTTGGAGAGACTTGATAGTCTCCAACTGTTGCAAAACACTCTTATTTATAGATGATTATTTAATTTTCCTATTAGAATAAGGAAATAATTAATTACTTACAAATTTTCTCGTAGAATAAGGAAATAGTTAATTATTTACAATGTTCTATTAGAACTCGGAAAGTACATCTTGGCGCTTCATAACCTTTGTAAGATTTCTGGAGACTGAAATCAAATTGCTATAACAAATTGGAGAAATTGATCCTATTAATAAGTTAACAGCATCAGATATGAACTCAACAAACTAACCTCATTAAGCACTGTTCCATTTGAAAGGTCGATCGCTGCATCATTGACAAGCAACAAACAAATCACTCCCTATAAAAAAAAGCAAAATGACTCACTAAAATGATTGCCCTTCTTTTTATTGTGAAATATCTGACATTCGATGCAATTCTTCACGGACAACAACAGCAACATCACTGAAGAAGTCTTAGCTAACGGTAAAGACAGGGAACCAGAAAAATAGAATCAATCAATCGACAACAAAATGGACAATAAAACTAAAAGAAGAGCAACAATATGCAACAAATAGTAGTACATCTGGCAAATCTAACAGCACCAGAAAGAAGGAGCGATTCATTACATATCAGCGTTTCACTAAGACAGGATCTCGTACTCATGGCAAAGACTCTCTATCCTTTGCCGAATAATATCCTAATTTTATAATAGGATACAACAAGGAAAAACACTTTCCAAGCCAAAACAGAAATAATTATAACAAAGCAAAACACTGCTACACTCATGTTATAACATACAAATAACAAAAGTAGATTCATCTGTCACTAGTGTTCAGTGAATTTCCTTGTCAATCATAGTTGATAACAATAGACAGTAGAAGGAACAAGGGAGTGCTGGAAACAGCATTCAAAATCCATCATCATACTTTAAACCTAAAGAGTCCTAATTTTGAAGACGATAAGTATCACGCATCAGTCAAGCAAAATCAGGTCGGAACCAGTGAGGGTCTTCTCAGAATCATCCATAACACTTAGCTCACATTTACTTTGATTGATTCCATATCCATTGCATAATACCAAGCTCTCAAAATATGTCGTCATGTCTACATCATGGCTCATAGATTGTCCAAGCTCCCGTACTTGGCAAGTACGAATATTATAAGACTTCTTCCAGTAAATGAGATAGCCACCATGACCCTCACAATACAATAACCTTTGTGTTATTGTTGATCCCACACAGTCGAACAAACCAAAACCCTCACTACTCGAACCACCTGAAAACCATAGAGACCACTCTCTGCTTCCACTCTCCTGTTTCAACACCCATATTCTTAAACTAACAGGCGTGATGCAGAAAAACGCTAGCGAATCCCCAAGAAGAAACAAAGACCCTGAATTAGTATCTATATCATACAACGAAGCGGGCAATTCCAAAAAGGTGAAATTTTCCGAATCAAAATCAAGGGAAACAAGATGAGTCGGATAATCAAATTGACTACTAGTATCTCCATATAGAGCATTTCCAAGCCAGTGAGCTGCCCCCTCACAGAAATAATACGGCCCAAACAAATGCTTGAAGGACGAATAGTCGATATTGAGGCCATTATCCCTAACAGCCCATTGTGGATCACTAAGTGTGAAAACTACAACACGCATTTCTGGAACCTCATTAACTTGAGGTTGTTTAAATGCAATTGCGAAGATTTTATAATCCTCACTACGAGTCGCAAAACCAAGAGCAAAGGTAGGCGTGTAGCCATCACTGGGACGTAGGGGACAAGGAGGAAGTAGCAATGATTTTCTAATACTCGGATTACATAATCTCATTCCTTTAGACAAGAAATTTTGAGAACGATTTAATAAAAGCAAAGAATGACATATTCCATAAAGATCATACTTTTCAGTAGTCTTAAAAATTTGATCGATATTTCGAAGAGTGTCAGCCTCACGAAGTGTCAACAAGCATCCTTCATATCGTGTGAACCCCAATCTCTCGAGGGATAATAACTTACCCGAATTCAATTTATTATTGTTGTAAACTTTACGATGCAAGTTAACAAAATCAGGGTTATCGATAAGGGAGCACCAAAATTTGCATACGCACCTGAATCTTAATAGGGATTTCACCGGGAGTATTACAAAAATTAGAGACAATATTTCTGGGGGTATGTATACTTTTGAAGACATTTTTGCCATCTTTATGTTGCTGCACTTCATTTTTTTCTTCTCCAATTGATCGTTGATGGACTTAGTGACAAGGGAAAAGTGAAAACTGAAAAGGGTTTTTTGAGTGGTTAATATGTGATGAAAGAAGTCGTAGGGTTTATTATGCCATCTCTATGGTTTTGAGATGATTATATACAGTGTATATAACTGTAACTGTGGAGACATTTTTTCCTTGAGTTTTTCAACAAGTCTTTTCAAATTACTTCCTCATTTAACTTCACTCAACCATAATTCAAAATACACAAATATTAAGGTAACAATAAATAAGTAATTAGGGTGGAGTTTGATGTTAATTTATAGTGGAATAAGAGTGACAAAAGTTGTAAATACGAGGTTTTCATTAAGATAAATGGGTCATTTTACATAATTTTTTAGTAAAGTGTTAGAGTGTAGTTGAATGGATGAAAAATAAAAGAGTAAGTTATCAATTAGCTTAATCCATTTTTTTACACTTACTCCCACATCAATTTTTTTTAAAATTACACCCAAATTAATAGCTCAGGTTATAATTTGCACCCAAAATCGATTTCAGGCCACTTTTCCGTCAAAATTCAAAATTTTTGGGTTAGAAAATTGATTTTAGGACATTTTTGCCCTTCCTTCCTTCCTTCTTACTTGTCACTTTTCAATTTGTTTTTTCTCCTCATTCTCATTCATTGTAATGATGGCCAGAAGAATCAGTCACTGTATCAAATTGTTGGAAATACATTAACTTTCTCAAAACATCATCCATGGTTTCCTCCTTGACAATCTTCAAACTTGACTTAGCTTTCGAACTGCTAGCACCAATATTTCACCCTCATCTTCCCCAATTTAATTTTTCCCTCATCTTCCCCGAACCCCCAATTTAATTTCTCCCTCATCTTCCTCCTTTATGATCTTCGAACTTGACTGAGATCGCAATGTCAACTGGTGTAGCGATTACTATCGGTAGCACCAATATTGCTCCCTCATCTTCAAGGTAAGTCTCCTTATTGTTTAATGCCTAGAAATTATAAACGTTACAAATCAATTCGGCTAATGTCAAACAATTATAAAACCCAGAAATTAGGTTAACAATCAATTTGAAAACATTACAAATCAATTTGACAACATTAGCACTCAATTCGAAAATATAAACTACAAACAAATTCGAGTATTTTAGGAGAGCAATCAGTTCGAAATAGAGAAAGTATACACAAAAGAAGATTTAAGTGAGCAATGTATCAGCGAAATTGGACTCGAAGAAGTTAACGAGTACTTTGCGAAATTTGGGGAGATTGAGGAGACATTGGGATTGATAAGGGGACGGGGAAGTTTAAAGGGTTTTGTTTGTTTGTAGGTCGGTTGAGGTTGCTCTTGTGGTAGTAATGTGGTGGTCAGACGATGTTTGAAGTGGGCTCAGGTTGTAATGGTGAATTGGGCTTGTGGTGGCAAAAGATGGTGAAAGGTCGCGCTTGGTGCTGCTGGTGTTGATGGTTGTTCTGGACCGAATTAAACTCGGGTTTCATTCCGATCGGGTTTCATTCCGAGCTCGCTTGGTTAAGTGCAGATGGTGTGCGAGCCATGTCAGCTGCTAATTGGAGGTTTCACCATGGTGATGTAGAAGGAGCAATGAAATGATGGTGGTTATTGAGAAGATGAGAGGGAAGCATGAAGAAGAGAATAGATGCAGGGGCAAAATTGTCATTTTATTATTTTTTTCACCTGGAAATACCATTGAGTGCAAATTATAACCTGAATTATTAATTTGGTGTAATTTAAAAAAAAAATGACGTAGGAGTATAAAGAATTTATTAAAACGTATTGTGAGATTAATATTTTGTGTGTTTGTATTTCTCAAAGAATGGAGCTTATATACAACTTACACGAGATCTTTTGCTAGCAAGCCAGCTAATAGCTTTTCCTAATTTACAGCCTAAATATATGCTAACAATTAGAATATGCTAATGTTATGTTAATATACCAAACTTGCAATATTTACTTGCAATATTCTCGATATACTTGAATATTGCCCAATACTCCCGCTCAAGTTGGAGCATGGGAGTCGAAAATGCCCAACATGTCGAGCAAAACTTTGAACTGTGGACGACCCAAGGCTTTGGTGAGAATATCCGCCAATTGAGATTGAGTGTGAATATAGCACGGCAAAACAACACCATTCCGAATATGGGTACGAATAAAGTGGCAATCAATCTCTATATGCTTGGTCCGTTCATGAAACACGGGATTATTGGCAATGTGCATGGCACTCTCATTATCACAATGAAGCCGAACCGGCTCGTGAAATTCGATCCCAATGCCGGCAAGTAAACCCTTCAACCACAATATTTCACATGTGGCAGCTGTCATGGCATAATATTCCGCTTCTGTAGAAGACAAGGAAACTGTGGCTTGCTTCTTTGTTTTCCAAGATATAGGAGACCCACCCAAACAAACGAAATATGCAGTAATAGAACGTCGAGTAATAGGACAACTAGCATAAGCCGCATCACAAAAGGCTTCAAGCTTTAGCACCGAGTCCGAACGAAAAACAATACCCTGACCCGATTGACCTTTCAGATAACGAACAACCCGCAATGCCGCTTCCCACTGAATAGAAGTCGGGTTTTGCATAAATTGAGACAGAATATGAACCGAGTAGGAGATGTCAGGTCGAGTAAGGGTTAAGTAAATGAGTTTACCAACCAGCCGTCTATACTTCGCACCATCATCAAGGGGAGCATCCTTAGCTAAAGCCAATTGAGGTTTTTCGTCCATGGGAACAATAACAGGTTTACAGCCAATAAGACCCGTTTCAGATAACAAGTCGAGGGTATATTTGCGTTGACAAACAAATAGACCCTTTGAACTATGGGCAACCTCAAGCCCCAAGAAATACTTCAATTTCCCCAAATCTTTCATATAAAAGCATTTGTTTAAGTATGATATAAATGTAGAAATAGCACGGGTATTATTTCCAGCAATGACTAAATCATCGACATAAACAAGAATGTGCATTTCAACTCCATTTTTGTGGAAAGTAAACAGAGAATTATCGGAAGCGCTCATAATAAAAGCATAAGAGGATAAAGCTGTAGCAAGTTTAGCATACCAACACCTCGGAGCTTGACGGAGGCCTTATAAAGACTTGCAAAGACGACAAACTTTACCCTCGAACCCTTTATTAAAACCAGGCGGTATGCGCATATATACTTCTTCTGACAGGTCGTCATGAAGAAAGGCATTATGCACATCCATTTGATGGATTTCCCACTTTTTAATGACAGCAACGGCTAAGAAAGTGCGCACGGTGACCATTTTGACAGTCGGAGCAAAAGTCTCTGTAAAATCAACACCGGCTTCTTGATGATTACCAAGTACCACGAGCCGAGCTTTAAAACGTTCCACAGTACCGTCAGACTTGTGTTTAATTTTAAACACCCACATACAACCGATGGCTATTTTCCCGGAAGCTAAATCACACACGTTCCAGGTATTGTTCTTCTTGAGTGCATTGATCTCCTCGGTCATAGCTTGGCGCCATCGAGTATCACCCATGGCTTCCTTAAAGGATTTAGGCTCGATATCTCGAGTTAACGCTGCAAGAAAATGACGGTGTGGACGCGAAAAATTATCGTAATTCACAAAATAAGTTAAAGGATAAATACTACCTGTGACGGAATTGGCGGTGGTGGGTGAATCTTCCAAGGACGTGTTAATGCAATCCCAACTGACATAATCTTTATGATTTCTATTCGGAATTTTTTCCCGCTGTCCACGCCCAAGAACTTCTGCACTCGGATTTACCCCAACTGTATCCGTATCAAGAGAATTACCAGTACTTAGCTCTGCATTTGCTGAATCAGAAAAGACCATCAGACCCGTCGCTACTATCAGTGGAGCCAGAACCAGTACCAGAACCAGTATTCGAACCAGCAGGACTGTCAACCCCCTCCTCGACAGGAGCAGCAGCGCCTATACCCCTACTGGTGGCGTCAGAACGACCCTCCACACTAGTAACAATGTCATCATCAGGAACAGAGTGTTCCAAATCAGCAGCGACCGTGTCAGCATTGGAAATTGAACCCGACACTATTGCTTGCGAAAAAGGAAAAATAGTTTCAACGAAACTGACATCTATCGACTGAAAGTATGTACCCGTCTCAAGATCAAATAGATGCCAACCCTTCTTGCCAAATGGATAACCAAGAAAAACGCACTTTCGACTCCGACTATCAAATTTATCGATGGGAAGTAAGTTTTTAGCATAGGCTAAACATCCGAAAACACGTAGTAAATTCAAATTAGCCGGTTTACAAAATAAAAGCTCAAATGGTGTTTTTCCCTGTAAAATGCGAGTTGGTGTCCTATTTATCAAGTGTGCGGCCGTTAAGACACATTCACCCCAAAAATCAGTGGGCAAAGAACTTTGAAAACGTAAAGCACGTGCTACATTTAGAATGTGACGGTGCTTGCGTTCAACCCGAGCATTTTGTTGAGGTGTTTTGACCATAGAAGTTTCGAAAATCATACCATTTTCACGAAAGTAAGGAATTAGTGGTTTAAAATCCGTCCCATTATCACTCCTTACCCTCTTAACAGTGGCATTAAATTGTCGAAAAATTAAAGCAAAAAATTCTTTCATGAGTCGAGTCACTTCATTTTTGGTTTTCATTAAAAAAACCCATACGGTGCGTGAATAATCATCAACAAGAGAAAGAAAATAACGCGACCCACAAGCTTGATTCGGATCATACGGACCCCAAACATCAAAATGTAAAAGCTCAAACAAATTCGTTGCTTTATTGGTACTTAACGGAAAAACGGACCGAATTTGTTTAGCCCGAAAACAAATTTCACAATGCTTATTATTGTCCAAATAATTCTTAAAATTCCTAAGAGAATAAATACACCCCATTGCCGTTAAAGAAGGATGACCTAACCGCTTATGGCAAAGATCGACATTTCCCACGTCTTCGATTGCATTAACACGACTTGGTAAATCCATGGGCAAATGATAGAGGCCATTTGCGAGTGCACCCTCACCAATCCTCGTCTTCAAGATAGGGTCCTGAATAACACAAGTGGAATTAGTAAATTGGATACACAATTTATGAGAAATAAGCAATTGAGAAACGGACAGCAAGTTACAAGTGAAATTTGGAACGTAAAGCACGTTGCGCAATACGAGTGTATCATTGACTCTCGCATTCCCACGGTGTGTAGCTTTTAATTGAGCACCATTTGGAAGACCCACTGCAAGCGGTGATATAGAAACGCAATCATCTAATAGAGACATACTTCCACAAACATGGGTGGAAGCACCGGTATCAACGATCCAAGAGACAGCGTGCTTACCGTTAAGATGAATGTGGTTTGTATCAATGGTAGGCTCACCAAACACCATGTTGGTCTGGGCAGAAGTCGACCCACCCGCTGCTCCACCCGTGGCAGTGCTTGAACGTGGTTCACGCCCTTTAGGATACCCATATTTCTCCCAACAGTTTGGCTCACTATGACCCGATTTCTCGCAGTGGGAACACTTGAGACGGGGCCTGCCCTGTTTTGCACCTGACCCCTGACCATTACTCTGAACAGCGAAGGCCATGGCAGCGGAGGAATCCTGAGTGACAGTCCGTACTTCTTCCTCCTGCACTATTCGAGAATACACCGAATCCAAGGATGGCAAAGTAGGAAGGCCTAGAATATTAGACCGTGCCGTAGCATACACCGGAAGAAGTCCCATGAGAAACTGACGAGTCTGCCGTGTTTCGCGACGGGTGCGCAACTTGACAGAGAGATTGCACTTGCAACCCGAACAATCACACGTGGGAAGAGCATCGTAGTCATTAATGTCATCCCAAAGTTTCTTTAAACGACCGTAAAAATCCATCACGGTCTCTTCACTCTTTTGTTTGCAATCAGAAATTTCCGATTCCAAATGATAAATCTTAATACCATTGCCACGAGAAAAGCGAGTACGAATGTCATCCCATAATTCAACAGCCGTGTCTCGATATGAAATCGAAGGCCGAAGGGTGGGATCAATCGTATTGAAAATCCAAGCTATTACCGTGCAATTGGCTGTAATCCAATCATCCAGATCCTCCGAGTCAGACGCCGGTCTTGTAAGAGAACCATCAACAAAACCAAGCTTCCTTTTCGCCCCCAAACCATTACGGAAGCCCTTTGACCATTCCGCGTAATAAGAGCCTTTGAGCATTACGTGAGTAATTTTGGCCGAGACTCCATCGGAATTGGAAATAGCGTAAATAGGTTTGGTGATATGCGGCGTGGGAGGAGTGATGAGCGCGTTGCCTGACATGATTTAGGGTTCGGGAATTCGAAACCTTAACCTGATACCATAAAGAATTTATTAAAACGTATTGTGAGATTAATATTTTGTGTGTTTGTATTTCTCAAAGAATGGAGCTTATATACAACTTACACGAGATCTTTTGCTAGCAAGCCAGCTAATAGCTTTTCCTAATTTACAGCCTAAATATATGCTAACAATTAGAATATGCTAATGTTGTGCTAATATACCAAACTTGCAATATTTACTTGCAATATTCTCGATATACTTGAATATTGCCCAATAGAGTAAGTGTAAAAAAGGGGATTAAACGTGAGTGTAATTGATAATTTACTCAAAATAAAATATGGTAGAGTGAAGTTGAA
Source organism: Silene latifolia (assembly GCF_048544455.1). Classification (NCBI taxonomy): domain Eukaryota; kingdom Viridiplantae; phylum Streptophyta; class Magnoliopsida; order Caryophyllales; family Caryophyllaceae; genus Silene; species Silene latifolia. The sequence goes on from NC_133531.1 coordinate 16,694,439, forward strand.
TGGAGGAAGTACGTATTTTCGATCAGTCTTTTGAATTTATTGTATATCTTCTCTTTTTTATCGGGCCTAGAAATAAGAAAACCAATAAGTATTCAATAAAGTAAGATAAATTAAATTAAATTTGCAAGTTGTCAAGATTATAAGAGAGAAAATAATAAAAAATGAATAATGAATAAAAAAATAAAAAAATTGGGATATGCTCAACATTTTCAAATTCTAAGGTATACTCCTTTTTCCTTAAAAAAAATCTTTGAACGTCAATTAACTCTCAATATTTATTGTCTTTAGGAGATTTTCGGCTTGAAATAACTTTATCGTTGTCTGAACTCGTTGTCGAGATTCGAGAATTATAGTTAGTCAAAGTTTATTCGTTAAAGAAATTTTGACCAACCATAGCTCTTGAATACGAATTCATAAAGCGGTGAATGTTGTTTTGAAACTCATGGCCTTCATGAGATTAGTGGTTTGAAAAAAAAATTCGTTTTCTGAATTTGTAGCCGAAATATATTGTCGGGCAATTTTGTTTTCTGAAAAACGAGGGGTACACCTTAAAAAATGAAAAAGTTAAAGATACAAATGAGAATATTCCTGTTCCATCACTCATATGCGGGACTTCCACAGGAAAAAAACCCACTGAAAACCAAACACAAAATCTCACTTTAGACCGGAATCCTTTAAAGTTATATATGGGTCAAATATGTCACCACTTTCATAATAATAAGACAAACAACAAGTGGGATGGTGGGGGTTGTCTTATTAAGTGGTGAGTCTGATGACATATTTAACTCGCCTACATCTTTAGACGGATATCTCCGGACGATAAACAAATGTAGATACCTGTCTTTCCTCTAGAGCAAATGGAATTTCCACTGGAGGTAAAGATTTCCAAATCAAAGTCAAGGTAAACTAGATGAGTCGATTCATAGCTATCACGTCCAGTATGCTGCCCCTTGAAAGATTAAAGCTTTTTTTTTTTTTTTTTTGTGGCGAAAGATTAAAGCTTTAGATACCCTTTTTCGATAGCCGGATAGTGATAGGGCGCCACCGGGTGACGCCCAAATTGGGTGCCACCCTCTCACACCCATTCTTTATTGAAGGGGTCCCCACTCACCCCATGTGAGAGGGTGGCGCCCAAATTGGGTGTCACCTGATGGCGCCCTTTCGTTTTCCTTTCCGATAATAGCCTCTCGGAAACATACTAAAGGTTTAGGTAACCATTATTTCTCAGTCTCCATTGTTCATCATTAAGTGTATAAGCAGTAACAACGCACATATTTCTCTAATAGGCTCCTAACTCCTAAGCTCATCTGTGTCGAATGATCGCAATGGTTTTGTAATCCTTACTGCATTTCGCTAAATAACTACGATCAACTAACATAAGCTGTATTAAAAACTCAAGACAATACTATCAACAGCTACTAGTTGGATGACATTGAAAGCAAAGTCTAAAAAACCAAGTATGCCTTATTTCACAAGTTTATCCGGTTCCAATGATACGTCCAAATTGTACCCAAAACGAACATAAGTAGACTGATCTTTTACTGTTATTCTGTAAATATTAGAGTAAATTAATAAATACTCACTTTTATATACCACTTTTCTAAAATAACTCCCTTATGAAAACTTTTTAATAATTTACTCCCATAAAATGTTCTCAGGTCAAATATTGCACCCATTTGCAATTTAAGACAAAAAATATTTTTTTAGGACCGTTTTGCCCCTGTCTTCTTCCCCTATTTGTAAAAGGTGTTCTGGACTTTTAATTTTGAAGAAGCATAAAAAGCCAAACACTGTTACATCAATGTTAACATCCAAATAACAAAAGTAGATTGTTCTTTCACTAATGTTCCGTGAAATTCCCTGCCAATCAAAATCCATCACCATACTTTAAACTTATTATTATCCTAATTTTCAAGCACCATTTCCCACGCCCCTCTTCTTGCCTCAACAACGCATACGCACAAATGACACAATACACCGACCGTGGTCCATTTCCACCGTCTGAAGTCGATTTGCGCCGGCCTCTGGTACGCCGGATGAAGCTTGATTGGATGGGGATAGCTCGTGGTGAGCACGAATCTGGGCTGCTTTGTGCTCGAGTTTGACACTGGTACGGTACTTAAGTGACGGGGGTGTTGAATTGAAGGTGAAGGAGCTGCTCATGTCGGAGTCGGGTGGCTGCCTAGCTGGTGGATGTGAACGGAGGAGTAGGTGGTGGTTGCATCGCATTGAAGCGGTATGGCAATCGAGGTTCGATTTCGGCAGTGGAATGATGGCTTCGTGGGTTGAATGGTGGATTAAGTGGTTAATTGTGGGTTAATAATGGAGATTAATAGAGTTTGGGATTAAGTGGAAATTTAGTCAATTGAAATTGAAAATGACGAAGAGCTTGGAGTCGCCCACCGCCGGCGATGGGTGTTGGTGTGGTAGTGGTAGTGGTAGCCGCATATTGGTGGTGGATGGTTATGGAGGATTGGAGGAAGTAAGGGAGTTAAGGAATGTGAATGATAAATGAAGAAGATGAACATAGAAGGGTATTTTCGTCATAAAATTAGGTTTTAAATCAGAAAATTCAAAAATTGACGGAATATGTCACCGAATCGTCCAAACGGGTGTAATTTTTTACCTGAGAACATTTTATGGGAGTAAATTATTAAAAAGTTTTCATAAGGGAGTTATTTTAGAAAAGTGGTATATAAAAGGGAGTAATTATTAAATTACTCTAAATATTATTGTCATTCGTAGTTCCTAACAATTTACACAAGGGAATGCTGGAAACTGCAATCAAACTAGATCTCGATTGAAATGTAAATCTAAGAATCCATCACCATACTTTAAATTAGTCTCCTAAATTTCTAGATAAGACGGAAGACAAATTGTTCTCATAAATTTTAGTTGATAAATGATTTAAACTCCAAAATCGACTGTCATAAAAAGAGCCGCACACCAAAAAAGGATTTGCTTACGCAGATAATAGAATGTTTTAGCTTAGTTGATAAAGAAATCTGGGTTCAAAACCCGTGACTCCCTTCCTCATGTTAATAAAACAGCATGAGGAAGGAGTGGCATTTGTTACTCAAGGTAAAGATGTCAAATCCTCGGCTCCGTATCCTTTGCACAACACCAAGCTCTCGAAATACGTTTCCAAATTCAAATGACTGCTCATTTGTCTACCAAGACTCCGAACTTGGCAACTATCAATATTATACGAGTACTTTCCAGAGAGAAGACACCTGCCAGCATCACTCTCGCTATAGAACACTGGTGGTTCGTTTGGGCAATTATCCCAACTTAAAGGCCCGGAAAACCACGGAGTCCACACCTCCTGTTCCATCACGCATATTCGTGCAGTTTCATTAACAGCACTGAAAACCGCAAGTGATTTCCCAAGACGAAACAAAAACTTCAATGCCCGTCTTTCCTTCTGAAGTAAATGGGAGTTCCAAGTGGTGAATTTTTCCAAATCAAAGTCAAGAGAAACGAGATGAGTTGATTCATAGCTATCAGGGTTATTTGGGTCCTTTTCGATCGAGTATGCTGCCCCTTGAATGTTTAAAGCTTTTAATGCATTTCTTTGATGATAATTATGTGGAAACATATGACCGAAGTACCAACAACTGATATTAAGGTCATGATTATTTCTCATTCAAAGACAGTAGAATATTTGTTAGCTAAGTCGATAAAGTGACTGAAACAAGCATGGTGCTCGCAGCGTTGAAATTTACCCTACCCGAATTATTCATCAGCTACAAGATGGAGGACATTCAAGGCAAAACACAAAATGACAATAATTGAAATGTTGGAAACGTACTACAATGAACAGAACAGAATGCTGGAAACGACAATCAAACTAGTTCGCGATTGAAATGTTAATCTAAACATCCATCACCAGCGATACTTTAAATTAGTGTCCTAATTTTCTAGCCAAATCGAAACAGACAAAACCGACTGTCATAAAAAGAGCTGCACCCCAAAAAAAGGATTTGCATACGCAGATAATAGAATGTTTGTTAGCTTAGTTGATAAAGAAATGAGGGGTGGTGTTCAAAACACGTGACTCCCTTCACAGTACATAAGAGAAACCAAACAGTAATCAAATAACATATGAGAAAAGGAGTAGCATTTGTTATTCATGGGAAAGATGTCAAATCCTCAGCCCCGTATCCTTTGCACAACACCAAGCTCTCTAAATACGTGTCCAAATCAGAGTAACTGCTCATTTGTCTAACAAGCTTCCGAAAGTGTTCATAATAAAACACTGGTGTCTCCGTGGGTTCGTCGAAGAATTCACAATAATCCCAACTTAAAGGTCCAGAAAACCATCGACTCCACGCCCCCGTTTTGTTCTCTTGCTCCATCACCCATAAGGGCGCAGTTACATCAAGAGGATTAAAAACCGCAAGTGACTCCCCAAGACGAAGCATAAATCCCGAATTTTTCTCCAAAGCAAATGGGAGTTCCAAATAGGTGAATTTTTCCAAATCAAAGTCAAGAGAAATGAGATGAGTTGATTCATAGTAGCTATCAATATCAGGGTTATTTGGGTCATTTCCAATCCAAAGATCTTTGCCCCTTGAAAGATCAATGCATTTGATGCCGTTGTTTGATAAGAATTATACGGAAACATACGAGTGAAGTACCAACAACTTATATTCAGGTCATGATTATTTCTCAGCCTCCATTTTTTATCATTAAGTGTATAAACTGCAACACACATATTTCTAACTGGCTTCTTCGTGTTTAATTCATCTTTTTCGAATGATATCGCAATGATTTTGTAATCCTTATTATCATTCGCGTATCCAAATAGATACACAACATGGTGGGACCAATTATAAGAAAGCGGGCAAGAGGGAATCGCCAATGATTTTCTAATACTAGGGTTCCATAGTCTCAATTGGTACGAGGAATAATACATTAAAAGCAGCCCATTACACTTTCCGAAAAGAGAATAATTTTTACTACTTTTGAAATTTTGAGCAGATTTTTCAAGTCTGTTACTCTGACGAACTGTCATTAAGCATCCTTCGTCACCACCGAGTCCCAACCTCTCAAAAGCTAATATTTTTTTGCTGTCAATATTACTTTTGCAGAGTTTATAATGCATGGAAACGAAATCAGGGTGATCAATGATGGAGCACCAATATTTACAAACACACCTGAATCTAACCAGTGTTTTCACCGGCAACGGTGCGAATATTAGAGTTAATAATTCAGGTGGGATGTACTTTGATTTCAGCAATGTTATCGTCTTCTTGGTTTTCTCCATAAGATAGTGATGATGATTGATGAGCCGGGTGAAACAATAGTTTTCTAATGAACAACTAGGTTAAATTTACAAAGGCGGATTTATGGCCACGCCTTTGTAAATTTTGGAAAATACATAGCCCGCTTTGTTAGTGGACCGGATCAGGCGGGTTATTTGTTTACTAATTTTCATTTTAGGGTGACTCATTAATTTGTTTACTTTTATTAGTATAGTTCCCGTACAAATGTATGATTTTTTAGATGAAAGTGTTAGAGATTATAACAATTAAATTGTTATTTATTTAACTTCATTAAAAATTTAATAATAAAATAACTATTGATAATATTTGCGGTACATCTATATATGATTGTTGTTTTGGAATCTCTTCTATATGAGAGCATTTAACGTCATATTAGGCATTATCACGCCAGCTGGTAAGGTTATTTGGAGTCTTAACCAAATCCAGAGCTCCGAAACATGTGCAGCAAATTAGGCGGCATTGAGACAGAGGTCTGTTGTTATGCAAAACAATTGTTGCAGGTCTGTTATTTTTAGCATATGGTTAAGTTTAATCTAGAGTATGCACACATTACGAGTTTACACCTATGAGTCGAACCGAGAATATGAAACCCAAGTGTTGTTTGTTAACTTTCCTGTTATTTTATTTGCCAGTGTTACTTGTAATTGTTAGTAGCATGTTTTTTTAACTGCGATTGTGTATGAAGTATGAACTACTCCCGTCATCTTAAACATTTGTGTATATTTGGTTAAAGTATCCTCCCAAGGAATAAACAAGTCAAACAAATTATTGACAAGTAGGTACTTGAAGGGTGGAATGCGATGCAATCGAAGACATTATTGCAGCTACGGTGCAGTATGGTACAATAAATATTAGATGTTTGGGCAAATGTCCTACTTTAAAACACAATTTTATATTTGCTAAACATTTATTTATTACTATCAATAAATAATTGTTTTTATATATAAAAGAATCGTTTAATAATGTGAGACGGTCTTACATAATAACTATCGACAAGAAATCTTAATCATCGCCGCACAACTCACCAAAAACTCTCTTTATTTTCGCTCCAAGTCTCCAATTGAGTCTCGTATGGTACAGGGACACGGCCCGCATTTATTCATCTTAATTACATCTCTACAAGAGAGACTTAATTGATAAAACTTATATCCTATAAAACGATTTTATAAGTTATAGAAAGATTATTTATCAATTGAAAGGAAAAAAACTCGCAAGTCCTAAAATTAATGGAATAACAAAACCGCTTAACTGAACAAAAAGTGAGAATTTCCCTTGGTTCGGAGTGGAACAAGCCTCTAGACAGTGACATCTTCGACATTCAGACACATCTCTAGCATGGAGTAATTCATTTGCAATGGTTTTCCTTGGCAAGTCTCCTTGTTTCGTCCTATAAATTTTGTTTTCATCGCTTAAAACATGTTGGGAGAATATTACGGTATATCAATATAGTATACCGTAATGTTCTCCTAACAAAACATAAGTCAGTTAGTGACAAGAAACAGCAGCACATAACAAGAGCAATAAATAGATATAGACCTATCTTTGAATATGTTATTTACCCCAGCGAATTGGTGAAGTGTCGTATCCTCAACTCCATATCCTTTGCACAACACCAAGCTTTCATAATAAAACACCAAGCTCTCTCCATACGGTTCCAATGTTCTGTAAGGATTCATAGTCTCTTGAAGCGGCCCCACTTCACCCGTAGCAATATTATAGGAGATCTTCGCATAAATAAGATAACCACTATCACCATCGCCATCTCCATCACAATATAACACCCTTTTTGTTCTTGATCCTTCATAGTAGAACACATCAAAACCTAAAGCACTCGGACCTGAAAACCATAAAGTCCACTCCCTCTTTCCGCTCTCCTGTTTCAACACCCATACTTTGAGACGTTCACAGGAAATGCAAAAATACGCTAATGACTCCCCATGAAGAAATAGAAACCTTAAAGTTATTATATCTTCATCCAACGCAAGTGCCAGTTCCAAAAAGGTGAAACTTTCCGTATCAAAATCAAGAGAAATAAGATGAGTTGGTTTATTATCTTGATTACTAATACTATCCTTGCATGGAGCCCATCCAAGCCAATGAGCTCCGCCATCACAGAAATAATAAGGCCCGTACAAATGCTTAGGAGACAAACCGTCATCATTACGCTTAACAATCCATTGTTGATCATTTAGTGTGAAAACTGCAAGACGCATCTCTGGAAGAGTTACACCTCGAATAACCATAAAAGAGATTGCAATGACTTTAAAGTCCTTACTTTTAGACGCAAATCCAAATACATAGGTATTGTTGTAGTCGTCCTGTTGAAAAAGAGGGCAATGCGGAAGTAGCAGTGATTTTCTAATACTAGGATTACATATTCTCATTCCTTCGCCATCACAGAAATCGAGGCTTATTAAAATCAAAGAATTACAACTTCCATGAAGAACGTAGCGTTCAGAACTATTGAAAATATCACCAATTTTACGGAAAGTGTCAGCCTCACGAAGTGTCAGCAAACATCTAATTAATCCACCATGTTCTAAACACTCCAGCTCTAAAAATTCAATCGAATTTAAGTTTTTGTTTTTGTTTTTGGTATGAACGGAGTGAAAAGAAATTTGGGCAAATGAACGCCACTAGGAATTTGGAGAACTTTTTTTAGGTATTTTGGTACAATCTTAATGTCTCGCTATATATACCTAAATATGATGTTGGAGGCGTTCGTGGGCTTCATGTGGTTCCCGCTTAGGAGACGTGTGTTTGTTTTGTTTTGTACTCAGATTTCTTTATGTTTGGGCTAATCCCGCTACTTCATAAAAATGTTGAAACTTCGAGTAGGATTAGATCATTAGTTTCCTCTGTATATTTATACACATGATTAGATCATTAGTTTCCTCTGTATATTTATACACATTTAACATCAATACTATATATTAATTCCAGAAACCAAGGGACTTTAATGTAATTAAAGGAAGTTATACAAATTAATTATACTATATAGTTTTAAATCACTATCACCGTGTGATGGACCCGATTAAGGGATCTCAATGCAAATATTATATAGTTTGGGTTAAAATTAAATTATATAGAAGCTTGGTAATTTTCCTAAACATGATAAATTTCCTTAAAATAAAATAATTGATTGAGATGGTCAATTTCCTTAAAATAAAATAATTAATTAAGATGGTCAATTTTCTTAAAATAAGTACAAAAATAAAATATAAGTAGGTTATAAATAATTTAAGTTAGATTCCATAATATATAATATTGCACGATTCTTTCGATTTGATTTAATGCATATATGTAATATATTTATATAAATATATAATCCTCTTAAAATTGCATGCCTACGTAATAAAAGTAATTTCGTCAGTAAAGAAAAGAATTGTAGTAACATTGGATATAGTTATATGATAGTAATCACTCATTTGAATAGTAAAAGTAACAATATTATTAGCGAGATTAATGAAAGTGGTAGAAACAACGGGAGTAGTGAAATAATCAATATTAATGCGGCAATAGTAAAAGTAACAATTATTACGGCCGGAGTAGTGAAATTATCAATATTAACGCGGTAATAGTGACAGTAACAATAACTACGGCGGGAGTAGTGAAAGTAACAATGATTACGGGCAAGTAGTGAAATGTTATTACTATTGTTTCATTAATAAGAGTAAAATATTAATAGCGGGAGTAGTGAATTTGTCTCAAAATTTATTTAATCGTAATTTTAGGATATGCCATAGAAAAATATATTAATGATAAATTTACGGGTTATGCAACTTTAAGAATTTTATTTAATGAAAAAAAAAAATAATGGTAAGTAAAGGTAGCCCGGGCGAAGCCGGGCACCAATACTAGTAAATTCTTAAAGTGGGTTTATTTCAAAGTATTTATTGAAAACAAATCCATATAATACAGGCTTCGATTTATTCTTCCAACTTCGTTTCTAAGTGTCGAGTTGCTAAATGAGTTAAGGGGAAGATAAGGACCTATACTTTGCTTTTTTTCCAGTTAAGGACCTCAACTTCTAAATTTTACAGTTAAGGGATTCTAATAACTCCGTTAGTTTTCCCTGCTAACTTGCTTTCTTAACAGTTAGAAATTTATCAATTTAAAAGACGGTCATGTCTTGCACAGTTGCACACTTACTAAATTAATCTAAAAGAGCAAAAAAAAAATACTACAGTATTTACTTTCTCCACCGTTTTCCTATTTTCCATCGGCTAAAAGCAAAATTTCCTTGGCCCATATTTTAAATTTCAATTGAATCAAAACATTTTTGTACATGCACAAACCATCTTCATCACTTTCAGAGATAGGTTGGTCCTACCCTAAAAGATCAATCTAGTTTTCTTACCTAAAAAAAAAAAAAAAAACATCTTCATCACTTTACACTCCATCACTCATGAAACTAGATATAAGTAATCTATGCTCATACACTGGTTTGCTTGAAAGGCTATGTTTGTAGCCAAGTTATCCCCTAAAAATTACTCCTATCTTCTAATGAAGAAATTTAAATTTATAATTTGTTTTGTTTAGAGAGAGATACTCATATACCCTTTACTAAAGGTGGTAATCGGGTTGTTTATAGGCACTACAAGCCTACAAGAAAGTAGGAGTTTTCCGACCGCCTATCCTATAAGGCTATAACGATCAGGTCGAACACTAATTACAACAACTCGGTCGGGTCAAAGCGGGGTTGGGTTGTGTTGGATCAATAACTGGTTCCATCAATCGATTAAAGGTCATGTTGGGTCATCAACAAACCTGTCTACTTCTTGTCGATTACTTCAATAGTGACGAAAGATGATAATTTTTTCGTTCTAGACTTCTAGTTCTAGTTCTAACTAATTTTAAGACCAACTTAAACCAACATTGATGATATTCAACGTATAAAGTTCGAATGTAGGTCATTGACCATACCCATTTTACCTTGGCTCAAAAGTTCAACTGATTATAGTGCTTCGATCACCACCTCTAAGTACATTTAAGGACTAGTGATATAAAGAGAAGGTTAATCACTGGTTTATTGAATAATTAAAAAAAGCAAGTTACCAGGAAAACTTAACGGAGGAGTTAGTAGAGTCCCTTAACTGTAAAATTCAGAAGTTTGGGTCCTTAACTGAAAAAAAAAGCAAAGTATAGGTCCTTGTCTTTCCCTTAACTCGTTGCAAAATGAACCATTGAACCCCACTTTAATACGTAATATACAAGATACAAATACAAGAAAAAATTAAGTCAATCAACAGCTTTACTACGCTAACAAAATTTTGTTTTTACTTACATTAAACTGTTGAATGATTCAGCGACTTCTCTTAAAAGATGTTGAACAATTTAGCGGCTGTCATTGGCCCATTTTAAGGAGGTCAGCTGGGCAAGTATTTTTATTGTTTTAATTAGGTGGATTATTTGGCAATGATGCAAGTATCAATTATTTTGTCGAGCTAGCAATGGATCGTTCTGACCGTCTGTCTTCGAATTTTAAACAGCCAGGTAAGGATGTTTTTATCCGGTGACTGCAGTGGCTGTAACGATGGGTGGGTGACGCTTAATATTGATAGTGCATCGAAGAGAACCCTTGCCCTTCAATTCAGGAGCAGGTGGAGTATTTCGAGATGCTGCAGACTACATGATTGTTGCGTTCTTGTAAAGATTGGGGCTTGCCACAGTTACAAGAGTTGAGCTGATGGCTCTTCGACGCAGCTTGCTCCTTTCGAGGGAGCGTCTATTTAATAAGTTAATCATTGAAATTAACTTTGAGGTCATTGTTCAAATACTTGGAATTCCATTATAAAAACTCAGGCATGAAACATTCTGTCACGCTTCAATCGAGTTTCTGCAACATCACCTAGAATTGTAAAACCCGTTATCATAAAAAAAAAAACAGAAGTATTTTTGCGAGTCATTATTTTACTTTATTTCATCAGGCCTAAGGCTAAGTAATAGGAAAATCTTCTACTCCGTTGAAAATAGAAGATTCAAACCGTTACACAGTTTTTGATCAGTCGCGAATGTATGCAACAGTTCTTGTAAATCAGAGTCTTATTTCATAGCATTGCAAGTTATGCTTTACGAGTAGGCGACTGACTGTGTTTTCTATTAGTCCTTTATTCAAAGTTACAATATCCTAATTTCCGAGTTGGTAAAGATTCCCTTACCTGTTAGACAACCACAAATAACATTATACCTCCAGTGGTACAATAGCATTATACAACCAAGTTATATCTTATCGAGCTTATGTGTAATTTTTTTGAGCTTTCTTAAAGTTAACTTTTTTTATGTTTAAGTGAGTGAGTTCAGAAATTTTATGGTATAGCTCGACTTCTTTAAAACAAAACTCGAAAACTTTATTATATAGCTCGGGTTCTAGAGCATACAACCGGGTACAACTGGTCGTAGGATCTATTAATTGCACATTCAAACTGTAAACAAAATTACAAAAAGAATACTGAAATTTCCATGACAATCATAGTTCATAACAATGAGCAGAAACTACCATCAAATTAGTTCAATATTGAAATATTAATCTAATCACTCCATTATCATTCGCTAAATTTACTCCCTCCGTTATCATTCATTGGTTTACCTTTTATATTGTTTGTGAGGAGTGTTAAAATCAACAGTAAACAAATGATTTGGATGAAGGGAATAATAATAGCGACTACATTCACATCACAAATAAAGGGCCATAAGCATAAGCATGATCAAGAGCAACAAATAGAGATAGACCTATCTTTGAATCCAGTTATTCACCCCAGTGAATTGGTGAAGCCGTCATATCCTCGACTCCATATCCTTTGCACAACAGCAAGCTTTCATAGTACCACTCCAAGCTCTTACTATACGTTTCTGATTCTAGATATGGATTCATAGGCTTTCCAAGCCATTGCACTTGGCCTGTAGCAATATTATAAGATTTCCTCCCATAAACGAGATAACCACCATCAAAATATAATACCCTTTTTGTTGTTGATAGCGTATCATAGTGGAACAAACTAAAACCATCATCACTCGAAGGACCTGAAAACCATAAAGTCCACTCCCTCTTTCCACACTCCTGTTTCAACACCCATATTCTGAGACGTTTACAAGTAATGCAAAAATACTCCCGTTTACAGGAAATGCAAAAACACGCTAATGACTCCCCAAGAAGAAACAGATTACTTGAAGACATTATATCTTCATTATCCAACACATGTGGCAGTTCCAAAATGGTGAAACTTTCCGTATCAAAATCAAGAGAAACAAGATGTGTTGCTTTATAATCTTGATTACTACTATCCTCACATGGACCCCTTCCAAGCCAGTGAGCTGCGCCATCACATAAATAATAGGGCCCGAACAAACGCATAGAAGACAAACAGTCAAAGTTGAAGTCATCACGATCCCTAACAATCCATTGTTGATCATTTAGTGTGAAAACTGCTAGACGCTTCTCTGGAAGCATTACACCTCGATTATCCTTAAATGAGATTGCAATGACTTTAAAGTCCTTAGTCTGAGGCGCGTATCCAAGAACATAGGTAGTGTAGTAGCCGAACCATGGAAAAAGAGGGCAATGGGGAAGTAGCAACGATTTTCTAATACTCGGGTTACATATTCTCATTCCTTTACACAAGTGGTTTGGATCGAGGCTTATTAAAATCAAAGAATTACAACTTCCATGAAGAACAAAGCTTTCAGAACTCTTGAAAATGTCCCTAGTAATACAAAGGGTGTCCGCCTTACGAATTCTCAACAAACACCCCCTTTGTCCAAATATTTCTGAACACTCGAACGCTAATAATTCACTCGAATTTAAGTTTTTGTTTTTCTTGTTCGACAGTTTGGAATGAATGTTCACAAAATAAGGGTCATCGATAATAGAGCACCAAGATTTACATAGGCACCTGAATCTTAATAGGGTTTTAGCCGGCAAATTTACGAGGATTTGGATCAACAATTCAGGAAGTAAGTATTCATTGAAGGATGGTCTCCTCATCTTCCTACTCTCCAATTGTTAATAGAAAAGAATGAAAAGAAGGAATTTTGAGATTGGTAAGGTTAGAGGTTTCGGCAATTGAACTCCTCTATTAATTTGGAAAACTTTTTTAGGTATAATATCGGCACCATCTCGGCATTTTTTATTTCACATTATACCAATCAAGAAAGATATTTTTGAAAGAATCAAAAAAGATATTTTGAGTAGTAGTTTAACAAAAAAAAATCTATGTAAGAGTATAACCAAATGTTAGTTTATTTTTTTTGGTAACCGTAAGTTGTATTTAAGCATTTAATATCATCTATATTTGTTATTAATTTAAAATTATAGACTAAATTATACATAAATCAATGTAATTAATGCGTGCATATATTAAAGTTTTACTTCCTCTTTTGGCTCCTTAATATATACGTAAGGGTTGTATTTATCATTTCTCTTTTTTGTTGGTGCATACCAGACAGGATTACTAGTTTTGAACCGAGTAGAATTGCACTGTCCAGTTTTTAAATGTTTTGATAAAGAACCGTAAAAAGAAAAAGTGATACATAGGCCCTAGGTTGCACGGACACTCCTCTTAATCGGCGTTCCCGTGTCGGACACCCGGGTCGGAGACGACACTCGTCGGACACACGTCAAAACGTGTCAGACACTTGTAAAGCCGTGTCTAACTTTCATCTTTTATTTCGGCACGTGTCCAACACGTGTCCATGGTATTTTGAGTCGTGTCCATGGTATTTGGACACACCTGACCACCAAACGGAATCAAGTTGAATTTAAGTTAAATGGCGAGAGTTGTTATATGGTTAAATTTGGTGGGGAAATAAGTGAATTGGAGACAAATGATGTTATTTAGACTAATGAGATGTCGAAATAGATTGATTATAAGTTGGTTTTGGTTTTGGAAATGAGAATGAGTTATAATTAACGTACGTTTTACTTTCACTTATTTAAATTTAATATTCAATACTTTTTCAAAAATAAACTCACACATATATAACTATAGAATATATATTTTATTAAATTTAAATGCCGTGTCCCGTGTCCTAAATTTCATGGGATGCCGTGTCACGTTTCCGTGTCGTGTCCGTGTCCGTGTCCGTTTTGGTGCAACCTAGCATAGGCCTAAAGGCGGCAATCGGGTCACTCGGGTCGATTACGGGCAGGTCAATGCGGGTCGGGTCCGGGTTCAGGTCGTGTCGGATCAGTGACGAGTTCATCAAGGTAGTTACCGTTCATGTCGGGTCGGGTTATTAACAAATCAGGTTATCATCGTAAAAATTTGATCTTATGTATTTAGTTTTTGATGTGTTTAAAAATGTATAGGTGTATTAATTATAGTTTTAAGTGAAAACAACAAAGATGAAGGTCAATTTGGTCATATTTAGACCATTATTACTCGGGCCTTCCATCGATTTTACTCAATATCGAGTCACATGTTGGGTTCGGGTTAGAAAAAACAAGGCTGTTATCAAGTTCAGTTCGGTTTGATTTCGGTTCACCGACTTTTCGGGTTTTAACGAATCAATTTCGGTCGGGTCGGGTCAGCTTTTGTCAGCTCAAACACAGCCACACAGGTGAGGGTCATATTTAGTAATACACGGGTTTATTATTATTTATTTATTTTGAATTAAACCCTCAAGGGCTTAAATTATAATATTATCAGAATCAGCACGAACTACATCAGAAATATCCAACGGAACAGACACCAACCACCTACGAGATCCTATTGACTATGGTCTCAGATGAGCGAGCTCATGAGCGACCTTATTAGAATTCCTACGCGACCACTTAAACGTAACATTGTCAAAAGAATTACATAAAACATAAATGTCATTGTAAATTAAAAAAATACTACTGCGCCCCTTCCTTTTCTGCTGTAGATCTTGGATAACATTCAAGCAATCACCTTCCAGGATAACTCTATGATTATTCATCCGACGTGCCTCTTTGAGATCATACAAGATAGCAGTTGCTTCCGCTTCTTCTGGGTCCATTACTAACGTCCCTTGCTCCACGCCACACCACACAACCTCCCCCCTGTCATTTCGACATACAACACCCAACCCCACACCCACACCCTCCATAACTGCTGCATCCACATTCACTTTTGGCACCCCACCTCCCGGCCTCCGCCAACCACCTCCATCCTCCACTACCCCCCGAACCTCCCTTGCCATATCCAAACTCCCCCTCCCTGCCATCTCACATACCAAATCCCTCACCCGTCTTACAACAAGATCCGCCCTCCATTCCCCATCCTCAAAAATCGCCTTATTTCTCCTCTCCCAAATAGCCCAACAACCAATCATGAATATCACCTGCTCTTGTGTGTCCAGCTCCTTCAAAGCAACTTCAACCCAGTCCCGAACCCTCGCAAACCCTGAACATGACGGCACCTCAACTTCCAACCCCTCCCAAACACCACCGACCCATCCACATCCACATACAACATGTAAGCAAGTCTTCTCACAATCCCCACACCGAACACACCACTACTACAGATACAGGCTATAACAACGGGTAAAACCCGTTGTAAAAAAAAAAAGCGGACGTTGTTAAAGCGGCCGTTGTAGAAGGTATTTACAATGGTTTGGTTATTTAATGAAACCGTTGTCTAAAGTATTCACCACGGTTAAAAGCCGTTGTTGTTGGGTATTCTCCGTTGTGGAAAGTGTTTCAAAAATTTGGAGGGAATAATATAACAACGGTTGTCGTATGTATAACCGTTGTTGTAACTTTCCCTCCAAAATTGTGAAGTCTTTTGACAACGGGTTTATGCTACATACCCGTTGTTGAAATTGTTAGTAACAACGGTTCTTAGTTGAAGCAAACCGTTGTTGTAACTTTACCTTCAAAATGTGAAGACTTTTAACAACGGTTTTTCGTTTAAAACCTGTTGTTGAATATTATGCGCGGGTATTTGTGAAAGTCATTCACAACGGTGTTTTTTTTTATTAACCGTTGTGAAAGGTCTTCACAACGGTTTTTTTTAGTAACCGTTTTTATTACGAACTCCTAATGTTTTGAAAAATTAAATTTGTTTCATGCCATTCAAAAACCTGCATATATCAGCAGCACCAGCATAAATCACAGCTGGGTTCATTAGAACTCAATAGATTCAATTCAACCACAACAGCAGCATCATATATTCTAAGACGTAGCAGCATTAAATTTGTTTCATGCCATTGAATTTACATGAACTAATCATTCCCTAACTTCAACAAAAAATTTACTAATAAGTTGATCTAAACTCTGAGTATCATGCATTTCTATATTCTAAGACGTAGTTGCCCCACATGTCTCTTACCTCGTCTATATCTATACTTGAGTACTGCTCAATCTGTTGTGACGGGTTGATTGCATACTGCGGAAAAAACAAAGAGAAGACATTATGGTATATATAGCAGCAAGCAAGACAACATTAGCAACATCATGGTATATATAGCAGCAAGCAAGACAACATTAGCTCTAATTTAAAAAAAGTAATAAACACATTATTAAATTACTAACCTTTTCTGGAATAATGATATATCTTCGCCTAATAATCTCCAACATGAACCGACAAGCGTAGTATCCACATTGTATGCTATCCTGGTCTGGCGAGGGGCCTATTATTACATAAAAACAAACAGACGAGAGAAGGCTCACATCGGAATCTTGAACTTTAGGTATTGTATTAGTATTAAACATGATTTTGCACTTAATGTTATTGTATTTGAGCACGTACCCCTGTTATCGTAATAAAATCAGGGCCAACATCAGAATCTTTCGTGGGTTGATCCTGCTCGTTTGCTCTTTTCTTCTCAAAGGCCCTTTTTTAAAAAATAAAAAAGGAGGCAGAAACTCATTTTTTTAGGGGCAAAAATGAGCTTTTTTCTATAAATAAAAATTGAAACTTAATGTTATTATAAATAAATCAGTATTATAAACTTACATATTAATCAAGCGCTTAAAAGTGTCGCTTGGTTGATGATGTAAAGAGTCCAACCAGAAAACTTTATTCCTTGTCGGCATGATGGCTGCTAGCACCCAATGAGTCCTACATCAAGAGACATCATCATTATTAACAAGTACATATATTAGTTATGAAAATGCAATTGTAGGGGGAAACGTAATATTAATTTGTTTATTACCCTTTTTCATTATAAGCGCCAAAAATCAGCTTCTTGGTTGTCGCCAATTGCTGAGCAATATAATCTACCCGTTCTTGGAACGAGAAATCCGCAATAAATAAAGATAAAATAAAGGGGCACAGGAATCCGTATTGATCAGATGGAATATTCTTCTCGGGGATCACTCTCAATTTCAATATCCTACATTATTACGGTATTAATTCCGGTATTTAAAACACTATCTAGTAGTCAGAATATTATAATATGAAATTATTTATTAAGAAACTTACTTCATCCAAACAAATACGTGTTGGATATCAATCTGGTCTAGGCCAGCCCATACGGCTAGCATATCCCATGATAGATGTGCTTGGCGCTCAACCCCTAGAATATCCTCCTCGGGCGGAATAACTATCAATTGCTCGGTGGCTATGCGATGGTCAGCCTCCTCATGCAGTTTCCTCATCGTCACCGTTCTTACATATCCCATGTAATCCTTCCCTTTATATTGTGTGTCGTTTAAACTCCTAACTTTCAATGATGAGGTAGTAGTAGTAGCAGGTAAGACTGGGGACTTAGGCTTATCAGTCTTTTTTGTCCCCTACACAAAATTACCATGCTTTTTATAAATACAGACAAAATATAAATAAAGGGAGCGAGGTTTTTAAAAAAATGGAGAAGTTAATTAAATACCTCATCAAGTTGTTGTCTCGACGAGGTCGTTGGCATGTCTGTGGACTTAGGCTTATCCGCCAAAGCCGGCTTTTTTGTTCCCTACAAAAAAAAAAAATAACATATAAATTTAACATATAAAAACATTCAACAATTAAAAATTTAACATATATATAAAGGTATTTCTTCTAACCCCAACTGCTTTCCGCTTCTGAGGCGGAGACGTCCGAGCCAAGTAGATGTGAGTTTCAGGCCATTGGATGAAACTTCCAAGCGCATCTCCCAGAATGGTAATGTCGTCACGAACTGGGACAGGCAGTTGCAAGTTTTCATGGCCTGGTAAGACTGTAGTTATCTCTACTTTGGTATGATTCGGCAAAAGTTTTTCGCCATGAACTACAGTTTCCGCTGCTGCAGATTTGGTGTGCATTTCTACGAGACCCCGGCCAACACGCACATGTGGCTTTTCGGTTTTAGGGTCAGCAAGAATAACTGGCCTCTTGTTTACGGCCTGAAGAATATACACATACATTATTATATCTTTGCAAAAACGCTTCAGCATTCAAAAGATTTTGCAAAAACGCTTTCTGTCTCAGGCCGATTTTTGCACAAACTTCAGCATTCATATAAATTTAACTAATTAAACACTTCATGCATACCTTACTGAAAACAGGGAACTGACTTGAAGGGGATGTATCTTTGTTTTTCATCATCACCGTCTTCTCAAGTTGCATCTCCTTTTCAGACCCATTATTTACCTAATAAAATTAACCAATGGCACCATGTCAGAAGTTATAGCATTAGAGTGGCGGGGAACACACCTCCGATCTTACCCAAAAAAAAAAAAAAAAAAAAGAAAAATAAGGAAGTATTAGGTACCTGATCGGCTTTAGTTGTTACAACTTGAAGCATTATTAGGTACCTGATCTTTCTGAATCTCGTTGACCGATACTTCCTTCTCATGTATTGCCAAGGTAGTAGCGGCCTCTTGACCAATCTGTTGTACCTTATTATTACCCCCTTTAGAAATGACATCCTCCATCATCTTCACTTCTTCTTCGGAAAGCTTACCTCCAAAGATTCGGCTTTAGTAGTACGGATGCCATTAATCAAGTCGCTTGCCAAGAATGTAATGTGTCGCAATTTTTATCCCAACAATAACATGTGAATTGAACTTAAATGAAAATAATAGAATAAATGTTACCATGTCAGCCTTCTCGGACTTAGTCTTCCTTTTCTTCTTTATCTCGAGCGTTTTCCCATAATATTTCGTTACTCCAACCTGTAACGGACGCCCTCAAACGACTGGATGTTCGGGTCGGCCGATCGCTCTAGCAAGAACGTCATTACGACCACTGGGAGTGAATTTCCCTTCTTCTACCTCTTTCAATACGTTGTCCTATAATATATTAAATAAACTTCAAATTATATTTGTGACTAAAATAATAAAGTTAGTAATGAACTCGTCTTAATAAAATAATGCTTACTATGTTGGCCAACACTTCCTCATCATATTTGTCACGCGACCGGGATCCTTTAAGCGTGTGCCCTTCTTTATAAGTTACATGCCGATCCACCTCTTTCACTCCCTTTGCCACCTACACATTAACATGGTAACATTTATACACGTAAATGTGTATCAATGCAAGTCCAAGTGTGATTAAAAAAATAAAGTCTCACAGGGGAATAATGCATGCTACTTACGAGGTTCTCTTCTATCTTTCTGTAACCGCCTCGAGAACCATACCATTTCCCCTTCTTGCATGAAATGTTAGCACGATTTCTTCTGCTAACGGCCTTCAAATAATTATATAAAAGCGCAAGTAGATGAGATAATAAAAAGATTATATAAAGGACTCATTAATTAAAAAAATGATAGGTAAATCGTTAAAAGGCGAGGATATTTAACCTGAAACTTCTCAGTAGTTCTCATCTTTTTGAAAAGATCCCATTGTTCCTGCTTGATGGTGGGACACTTGTTTTCCGGTGGGCTCTTACGCATCTCCCCCATTGCCTTGTCCACATACAACCAATCCCTAGCAACGTCACACCTTTCACTTTTGTGGACATCCGCCGCCTTATGCATTAAATACGGATCATGGCTTTCATCGGGTATAATAAAGCCTTCCTTTACACGAGCCAAGTATAACTCCGCCAATTTTGGATTCAAATTTCTAAAATCATCTAAATGGATAGGCACAATCTGTCTTGTGCAAGTACCAATCCAACTGGAGAAAAGACCCGCATTTGGACCAGTAGGGAAACCCATCTCACTCCATGTTATTTCGAACGGCTGTTTAGCGGCTATAGCTGCAAGAAATTTCTGGCACTTCGTAGCACCCCTCTCACCAGGCTTATTATCACCAGGCTTATTATTCTTTTGACTTCTTTTACGTTTTTCACCCATGATAATCCTAAAACCCAAATATGAATGATATAGGAAATGAACAACTTAACAACGTACATGCAGATTATTATCTAAAACCCTAAACCCTAATAGGAATGAAAATTTAAAACAACAGATTGAGCTTCTAAAATCCTAAACCCTAATGAGAGGAGTGAAGTAGATGATGCGGGATGATAAAGATAACAAAGAAGATGAAAAACAAACAGATGCATGAAAAAGAAACAAGATGATCGTCTTAAAACCCTAATGATGAAACACAAAATTAAAGTGAACATACCTGATGATGATGATGATAAAGAGAACGAGCAGGATGATAAGGGAAGGCAACGGAGTCTGGGCGTCGGAAATTTGGCGACGGCCGGCAACGAGAATGTAGAAAGCGAGGAAGAGAGAAGAATTAACTCAGGATACCAACGGTTGAACTAATGTTGTGTGTGTTTGTGTATGGCATGCTGTATGGGTTTCTAAATTAGTTTTTTATTAAGACAAACTATTGACAACGGGTGCTCAGAGAAGAACCGTTGTTATATGTTAATAACAACGGGTCAATAAAAGTCAACCGTTGTCAAAAGTTTATTACAACGGTTAAAATATACCCGTTGTAATATATTTTCACCAAATTTGCGCCAAAATGAAATATGTCAAAAAAAATCATTGACAACGGGTAGAGGTACTACACCCGTTGTTGAAAGTATTAACAACGGGTAATTTAAATATAACCGTTGTTATTGTTGAACCTTTTTTTTTTTAAATTATCAGTAATTCCATTACGGTCCAAACTCAGTAATAATACATACCGTAATGTAAAAGAAGCACCATATCTTTGCAACATTATTCAAAGCAATTTCAACACCAAAGATCCACATCTAATAATAAGATCAAGAAAATAAGACAACACCAAAGATGCATGCATACCGCATATCTAAGCTACAGGATTTACCATGCCATGCAAATTTGGGAATTTTTATTTAACAATATAATGACCATTATTGATTTACCAATAAATTAAACCATCAAATTATTGGTCTGAAAATGACTCAAAATGTTGGTCGTCCATATCACCGTGTCCTGATGAACTATCTCAGGATCGGAGACGTTTCTTGGATGTCATAGTTTCTTCGTTAACTCAAATACCTTCACCATGGTCATCACGCATATAGATGCTTTCAGTGTCCTCATGATCAGTGTCAACATCGTCGAAATAAGATACTGGTGGTAGACGATCCATTCCCTCAAAAACGACATCCTGATCATCATCACCATTATCGGATGGACTACTCCTTCTACTCCTTATAGATAGTACAACAGACCACTTCTTATCCATAGGATCGGTGACATAGAACACTTGTTTAGCTTGGGATGTCATTATGAAAGGATCATCCTTATTATTGCCAACCTTACCCAGATTGACCAACGTAAATCCCATCTTATCCTTTCGGACACAATGGATGTTGTTATCAACCCAGTTACATCGAAACAAAGGCATTGTGAAATCAATGTAATCTAGTACCAATATATCTTGAATAACACCATAATAAAGGCATTTTCCCCAAATAGGCTTTTTATCTTTTGAAGTAGCAAAGTGCATTGCCTCAAATTCAGAACTCACACCACTATTTTGCATTGTGCTCAACTCATCTTGCTCGCGGGTGTAAAAAGTATATCCATTAATGGCAAAACTGTTGTAAAAGGTGACCCTGGCATTTGGACCTAAACCAAGACATAGTAACCTAGAAGAGATGTCATCACCAGTTTGATCAGTACACTCTAAGACAATATTCCTAAACCACTCTGGAAATGTCTTCGTATGCTCGTTCACAATCCAGTTCTCGGTCTTGTTTTGGTGATCGTATTTGAGCTCATCTTTGTGTTGTTGAATATAAGGTTGTACCTCATCTTCGTTGTTTAGCACATACATGTGTGCTAAATGCAATATTTCACGTGTCACAATTTTTTCAACCCGACCCCTAATACCTTTTCCGGTCATCCAGTCACTATGACGATTCTTAGGAACGCCAATCAACTCCTCAGGGGAGAGATGAGCGTAACAATATGAAAGAGCTTCGTCTAAAATAGCGTGTTCAGCAATACAACCTTCCGGACGATACCGATTAGATGTATAGTCCTTGTAGACTTTCATCAATCTTTCGAAAGGATACTGGTATCTCAAGTACACGGGTCCAAGGTACAAAATCTCCCTAACCAAGTGAATGGTCAGATGAATCATGATAGTGAAGAAAGAGGGTGGAAAATACATTTCCAACTGACAAAGAGAGGTTACAACGAGGTCCTGCAATGAATCCACGTCATCGGGATCGATGACTTTTCGCATATGGTGGAAGAAGAGACAGAATCTAGTTATAGCATATCTTACCTTTTCAGGTAAAATGGAACGAATAGCCACTGGTAGTAATTGTTGCATCAAAGTGTGACAATCATGTGACTTTAACCCGGTGAGTTTTAGGTCTTGCATCGACACTAGGCTTTTGATGTTCGACGAATAACCATGTGGCACTTTAATTCCATTCAAGCATGCACAAAACTCTTTTCTCTCATTCCGTGAAAGGGTAAAAGCTGCTGGCGGTAAAAATGTACGATTACCTCTCTTCTGTGGTGCCAACTCTAGCCTAATACCCATCATTTTCATATCTTCCCTGCGGCGTTATCCTTTGTTTTACCAGGGAACATTCAAAAGGGTATTGATAATATTATCACAGACATTTTTCTCAATGTGCATGAAATCGAGGCAATGCTCGACCTCCAGGTCGGCCAATATGGAAGTTTATCAAAAATATGGATCTTTTCTTATACCCACGAGTAGACAATTTAGAGCCGCTCTTCTTCCCATAATCTATCTCAATATGCTTTACTTTCTGATAAACTTCATGCTCACTCAAAATTCTAGGAGGTTGACGAAGTTCTTGTCTTCCATTGAATGCTTTCTGCATCTTGCGATAACAATGCTCATGATACAAGAACCTCCTATTTCACATATACACATACTTACGAGAAGACTTCAAGTATTCAGACTCGATATCCTCCCCACACAATGGACAAGCCTCTTTCCCATGAACTGTGTGCCCAGAAAGGTCGCCATAAGCCGGATAGTCAGTTATTGTACACAATAACATCGCTCTCAAATTGAAAGTTTCCAAATATACATCTATATCATTTCCAGGTTGTTTAGGGCCGGAAATTAACAACGACAACATCAAATACTTTCTTTTCATGCACACATATGGAGGTAAGTTATAAATAGCCAACACTACTGGCCAAATACTATGTTGGCTACTCATGTTTCCGTGTGGGTTCATTCCATCAGTGGACAGCGCTAGACGTAAGTTTCTAGGTTCATTGCCGAACTCGGGATACTTAGCGTCGAACGATTTCCATTGCTTACCATATGCCGGGTGTCTTAGCTTTCCATCATTTATTCTTCCTGTTTCATGCCAAGTTAACATTTTTGCATCATCGGGATTCGCATAAATCCTTATGACTCTTGGTATCAATGGAAAATACCACAACACCTTAGCCGGGATCCCTTCCTTATCCTTATAACGCCACTCCAAACATTTAGGGCAATTGGTTAAGTTTTGATATAATTTCCGATACAATATGCAATCATTTGGACATGCATGTATTTTCTCATATTTCATACCCACTCCTCTTATTAGTTTTTTCGCCTCATATGTCTTAACAGGTAGAACATTACCATCAGGAAGCAACTCCTTTATCAAGGCTAAAAAACTAGTGAAATACGTGTCACTCACTCCATTTGCCCCCTTGATATTATACAACTTCACCACAGCCGACATTTTTGTGAGCTTACAACCAGGATATAGAGGTGCTTCAGACTCACACAACTTCTCATACATGTTGTTAAGGTCATCCCAATTACTAGTGTCATCACCTACATCTTCAAAAACAATGGACTCATCATCATTCTCTTCATTATCTATAGACCCAACATTCAACTTCTCTACTTCCAACTCAAAAAACTCGGCAAACTTAGGATCATCAGTTAGCCTTTCGTGTACCTCAACATCATCTTCTTCAGAGTTATTCTCTTCCTCTAATGATTCCCCATGAAAAATCCAAAGTGTATAGGATCGACTAAATCTCCACTTTTCTAGGTGTATTTTAACGTCCGGAAAAGCCATATAGCTAATATTACCACATCTTTCACAAGGACATGCAATACTAGAAGAACCTTTCAAATTGTTCGAAACGAATTCATAAAATTCAGCTAAACCATCCTTGTAGGTGCGGTCACTCATATTTGCATCAATCATCCAAGTTCGAGTCATTATTCTACATTCGTAATAATAGGCAACTAATTCAGAAAATACAATAATAGGCAAACAAATAAACGAAATTCGGGAAAGCAATTAAGTTAAATTATCAACAAATTAAATAATAACCCAAAAAATCCTATATCTATAAGCGTTGCTAAGAAACATATATATACCTGATTGATAAACACGATGAGGGAGAGAAGACGTGACAACAGTGACGGAGATGAAGACAGAGAGACGATCAGGGAGGAATGGAGGATGATATAGTAGTAAAGATTAGCTTGTGTTTGTGTTTTGTAGCGTATAGCGAGAATAAAGCAATATGTTGTTCTTAAGATTTTCATAATATTAATAACAACGGTTATTGAGTCTACAACCGTTGTTAAAAAGTATTAAAAACGGGTTCTAATATAACCGTTGTGATTACTTTTCACTAATTTGGCGCCAAACCATTAACAACGGTTAAAATTTAACCGTTGTTATTAGTTTTTTCATTAACAACGGTTGTTTAAGTATGACCCGTTGTTAAAACCAATAACAACGGTTAACAACACGTAACCGTTGTAATTAAGTTTGGTAAAATTCGCGGAATCAATTCTACAACGTGTTTTGATGATTTTCCTGAATAAGCGTTGTTAAAGGGCCGTTGTGGTTGCCTGTAATTGTAGTAGTGCACTCATTACCAACCGACCCCAACCGCATCGAAATATTCCTCCGGTAGGAATAGCTTCATTACATTTTTACCCGTAAGAACGCTTTAATCCTTGGTAAGACAGGGGCTTTCCGGACCTTATTCCACAACCAACTATCGAAACGACACTCGATGGCCCCTCCATATCCTCATCCCGCTTCCCGATAAGCCTATAAGCTAAACGAACTGAATATACCCCATCCCTTTCCCCACTCCAACACCACTCATCATGAACCACTTGATCACAAATCCACATCCTAAGAACTCTCTCACACTCAAACGGAAGAAATATCGACTCAACCAACCAACTCGGTGTCCCATTCCCTACCCCCGTCCTTCATTAGGTCCACCAATCGCAAACCGGATCGACACCCCTCGAGGCGAGAGAATCTTCCCGAATGAGAACCCCCCACCCACGGATCCCGCCACACCGCCGTGGTCAATCCGTCCCCCACTCTGCGCCGAAAACCCAACAAAATCAGCGACCGAGCCTCACATATACTCTCCAAGAATAACTCGGATTATTTCCCACACTCGCCTCCAAAAAGGAAGTAGAAGGAAAATATTTACCTTTCAGCAGACGTGTCATCAAACTTTCCTCATCAGTAAGTAATCTCTAGGCCTGCTTACCCAGCATCGCACTATTAAATTTCATAAAATCCTGAAACCCGAGTCCCCCTCTGCATTTTGGCAAGCAAAGCTTCCTCCACGCTACCCAAGGAATCTTCCTCCTACCATTCTCCGTGCCCCACGAGAACCGCGAAACAAGAGACCGCATCTCGTCATAGAAATTAGCCGGAATTCTAAAGACACTCATCGCATAAGTAGGTATAGCTTGGGCCACTGCCTTTATAAGCACCTCCTTACCCGCCTTACTGAGTAACAAACCCTTCCATCCCTGCAACCTCTTACTTAACTTGTCTCGAATCAGATCTGTGAGACTCTTCTTAGATCTCCCCAAAACAAGAGGGCAACCCCGGATACTTCCCGACACGCATACCGCCCCGACACCTAGTACCCCATCGATCACCGCCTTTCGACGGACTCGTCATCGGGGCTAAACGATACGGTAATCGGCAAACTCACCAACTGCCCCGACGCCTTCTGGTAACGATCAAGAATACGCATAACCTCCCTAGCCTCAGCCTCCTTAGCCTTAACAAAGATGATACTATCGTCTGCAAAGAATAAATGGGATACACTCGGAGCGTGGGGAGCGATCTTAACCCCATGAATTGAACCCACCTCGGCTGCCCTTCTCAAAGATCCCCGACAAAGACTTCCGCACATAATATAAACAAGTATGGTGACAATGGATCACCTTGTCACAGACCTCGACCTGGCAAGAAAGGAACGAACATTCGTCCATTTATAAGAACCGAATAACTTACCGACCGAACACACCTCATCACCATACTCACCCACCGCTCATGAAAACCCATCCGAACTAGCACAGCCTCCAAAAAATTCCACTCAACCCGATCATACGCCTTCGCCATATCAAACTCCAACGCCAAATGACCCCCACTACTTCTCGTATTCTTCATATGAAGAAAAAGCTCAAAAGCAACTAGAATATTATCACTAATTAACCTACCAGGAGTAAAAGCACTCTGGTTCTCGAACACAATCTTGCCCAAAAACCGTTTCGCCCTATTAGCTAGAACCTTAGAAACCAATTTATAAATCACATTGCACAAACTAATCGGCCGAAAATCTGCCACCTTATCAGGCGCCTTCTTCTTTGGTATTAGAACAATATTAGTCTCATTCAGACTAGGTGGAAAAGGAGCACCATTAAGAATATTTAACACTAACTTGATCACCGCAGGGCCAACAATATGCCAATAAGTTTGATAAAAAAGGTCATTCATACCGTCTGGACCCGACGCCTTTAGTGGATGCATCTGACTCAGCGCAATGACAACCTCCTCACCCGAATAATTTGCCGTCAACCCCTCATTCATCTCTCTTGTGACCCTCCCTTCCACCACATCCAACATATCATCAAATCCCTCCGGTGCCCCCGACCCGAATAGCTCCCCAAAGTAATCCACGGCACACCTCGAAACAGCCTCTGTACCCTCATACACCCTCCCCTGCTCATCACTAACCTTCGAGATAAAGTTCTTCTGCTTTCTCTCACTAGCAACTCTATGAAAGAACTTGGAATTCCTATCCCCATCCCGCAACCAAATAGCACGAGAACGTTGTCGCCAGAACTTCTCTTCCTGACGCAAAAGAGACGCAATCTCCAACACCACCTTCTTTCTCTCTTGAACCCGCCGCGGACTCCTATCTCCCTCATTAAGCTCCTTCAACCTCTCCCTCTTCTTAGCAAGACACTTAAGAATCTTCCCTATACTAACCCCCTTCCACGCAAGCAGCTCCCTCGCACACCATGTAAGACTCTCCGTGAAGTCACCCCCTCCCCCCCCATCGTTCCACCCACGTCGTATGGCCTCCTCACACCCATCCTCACCCACCCATATATGCTCAAACCGGAACAATTTATCCCCCCGACCATCTTGCCCCACTCGCCTAGCCCCCATAACTTTGATCGGACAATGATCCGACCATTCCCTGTTAAGATGAAACAATGTAGCATAAGGATAAAGATCAAACCACGCCTCATTAGCCATAGCCTTATCAAGAAGGGATTGCCTATTATCCTCACCAACTTGCCCATTATCAAAAGTAAACTCATAACCTTCCATCGGAATATCCCGAATACCAGCCTCATCCACAACATCTCGAAAATTATTTATCTGCCACTGCGCCCTTGATCCCCCTTTCATCTCAGTAGAATACAGAATTTCATTAAAGTCGTCAATGCACAACCACGGACCACTTCATTCTCCTGCCAACATCCTCAGCAGCTGCCATGATAAATGCCTATCTTGAACAGCCGGCCACCCATAAAACCATGTAATTCGCCACTTCAAGCCATCCAGCTCAATATCAAAATCCATACAGTGGACCGTTGCAGCCCGCAAAACACACGACATCCCTTCCTTCCATAAAAAAGCAAGAGCACCTGAACGACCTACACTATCTACAGACTACAGCCACACCAGTATATCTATCCACTCTATTTATAATCCTACTCATATCACGACTACTTAATTTCGTTTCACATAGAAAAATCATAGCCGGGGCCTCCCGTCGGATTAGGTTCCGAAGCCCGCCTACTGCATCGGGGTTGCCCAGCCCCCTGCAGTTAAGGCTCAAGAATTCATTGGGCCCGGCGGGGTTGATTATTATAAACCTCCGCCTCAGATATCAACACATCCCTGTGTAAAGCAACCTTCTTAGTGATCATAGCACAAACCTGTTCATCATCCTCCCGAGACAGTTTATTAAATTCGTTAAGCATGGGCTCCACTCGAATCGAAGAATCAACCTTGCATCCTACAGCAACCTCACGGTCCAGCCGTGTCCACCCTCTACTTCCACACTTCGTCCTCCCATCACCCCCTTGCACCCTTGGTCCCACCACCGAACCAACTATGTCACCTACACGGGTTTATTATTAGCTAAGCAATTATGTGTCACAATGACAATTGTTTGTTAATTTCAACATTTAGAGAGCGTTAAGTTTTTCAAAATCCAAATACTTGAAATTCAATGATCAAAATATAAGGCATGAAACATTCTATCACACTTCAATCTAGTTGCTGCAACTTCTATTACACCTGAAATTGCATAGCCCGTAAGGCGATAACTCCATATCATAAAAACACAAGCACTTTAGTGAGCCATTTTAACTCAAACCGATTTACAACTTCCCGAGTAGTACGCAATGATAGTACTCATAATAGATTTGATAAGTTACTAGCATATGCAACCGTTGTTGGAAATCATAGTCTTAGTTCATAGCTTTGCAGTTTATGCTGTGCTTCGCGAGTGAGCAACTAAATTTTCAAATAAATCTCTATTCAAAGTTCTCCGATCGAGTTGGTATCAATGGTATGTTTTCCTCACCTGTTAGACAACAATAGAACGAAAGAAGGATACGCGTTTTGTAAGCCAGTAAACACAAAAAGAAAACTGGTATTTCATTGATGTTCTGCAATTTCCATGCCAAGCATAGTTCGTAACAATGTGCAGAAACTGCAATCAAATTACTTCTCTATTGAAATGTTAATCTAAGCCTCTATCAGCTTATCAGAGTAAGATTTAATTTGCAATGATAATGGGGAAGATGCCATTGTTAGAATAATTGTAAATATATCCTCAGTTCCGTGTCCATTGCACAACACCAATCTCTCAAAATACCTTCCCAGTTCTACATAACGTCTCACAGATTTCCGAAACGACTGCACTTTCCCCGTAGCCATATTATAAGAGTTATTCCCATAAACAAGATAACCACCATTACCCTCACCCTCATAATTTAATACCCGTGTTGTTGTTGATCCCATATTGTAGAACATACCAACACCATCGTGAATGGATATATATTCACGCATGAGTAAAGCACAAGTATAGTATATTAGTAGGGTGAACAATGGTGTTGCTCACGCTTTAGCTCATGTTTTGTTTAATGGTTTTGGTAGGGTAGAGTGGTCGGATTTACTTCCTCCGGCTGCAAACAACGCGGTTAGTTTTGATTCATCGTTATTGAAGTAAGCATTCGGCTTTTTCCCTCAAAAAACAAAAAAACAAAAATAGGACTAGAAGACAGCAAAACAGAAGGTCTCCTCAAAATCATCCAATAAGAGTTTGTTTACGTTTACATTTACGTTTTGATTGGTTAATCAAGCGAGAAAATGAGAACAAATTCATATCCTTTGTTCTATATCCTCAGCACAACACCAAACTCTCATATCCCCTTTGTAGAACCAGACTTGAGTCTTGCGGCTAAGAGATACTTTCAGTGCTCTTGATTCCTTGTAGATAATTTACGTTTGCTTTTGGAACAATTATTTATCCCAACAAAGAGGGGAAGACGCTGCATCATCAGCTCGGTATCCTTTGCCCAATACTAAACTCTCTGAAAACAATTCAAATTTTATTGTACCAAGAGTATTGTCCATATAGTTTCCAAGCGACTGCAATTGACAAGTAGCAATTTTATACGACTTCTGCTTATAAATAAAAAAAGGGCCGCCTGCACCTTCATAATACAAAAGCCTTTCCCTGGTTATTAAACTATAAGGGTCACTATTCTCGAAAAATAAAGAAGCATCGACACTTGAAGGTCCCGAAAAAAATAGACTCCACTCCCTTTTTCCGCTCTCCTGTTTTAGCATCCAAATCACAGCACTTACAGAAGATATACTGAAAATCGCTAGAGACTCTCCACGAAGAAACACAAACCTTGAAGATTTTTCATTGTCCAACGCAACTGGCACTTCCAAAAAATCAAAACTTTCCGTATCAAAATCAAATGAAACAAGATGAGTTTCTCGCTGATTACTACTACTATCCCTACATAGATCATTTCCAAGCCAGTAAGCGGCTCCTTCACAATAATAATACATGTGGTATAAAATAATTAGTTGACTTCAACGCATGTCCATAAGTCGAACAATACCTAGGACTTCTGATACTCCATTTATAATCACTAAGTGTATAAACTGCAACACGTATTTCTGAAACCTTTACCAGTTTAATATAGGTAAATGAGAAGGCGATGACTTTAAAATCCTTTTGCAACGCGCGAATCCAAGAATGAGGCTTTTACTGGAAATATAATTTGGAAAAAGAGGGCAGCGAGGAAGTAACAATGATTTTCTAATACTAGGGTTACACAATCTCATAATTCTCATTCTATTGTGCATTGACTTATACGAGAGACACAATAAAACCAAAGAATTACATCTTCCATGAAAATCGTCTCTTTCAAAACTCTTAAAAAAGTGACAAATTCTTTTAAGTGTGTCGACCATCCGGAGAGTCAACAAACTTCCGCATATCGTTCCCTCGAGGGCTAATAGCTTACCCGACATAGATTTCTTATTCCAAAGTTGAAGATGCATGTTAACAAAATCAGGGTGATCGATAATGGAACACCATGTTTTACATACACACCGGAATCTTAATAGGGATTTTGCTCGTAAATTTACTAGAATTTGAGTCAACAATTCTGGTGGTACGTACCTATATCCCGTAAACTGGGGTGAATACGATGATGATGAATTCTTTGTAAATTGGGTGAAGATGATGATGATGATGATGATGATGATGATTTCTTTTTTCTGCCCTTACTCTTCTTTTTTGTCTTCTCCATTTTTCTCACTGAAGAAATTGATGATGGAGAGAATTTGTGATTTTAATTCAGTAAAGCGGCCGAATGTTACGTGATACTGTAAATATTTTAGGACTCCATATTTTTTCTCAGATGTTTTATGAGCAAAAGCCGTAAAAACTCAAGTCCAACATATATTTGACCAATCTTTAAAAGACCACCGAGTCCTAAAATTACAAAACAAGCATCAAAATCAAATTTTGTTTCCTCTGTTCCATTAAGTTGTTTACTTTTTTTTTCACAAATTTTAATAAAGCTGGTATCTTGTGGGGTTATCCTATCGAATGTCCTATTTACCAACTTTATACCGCACATTCATTATGCGGGATCTAAACTAGTTACTCAATTAGTTGATTTCACGATAAAAGTTGCGTGACACTAAAACGGTTTTACAAGAGAATTGCGGGTTATGCAAGTATAAATCTGGTATACACAAACAACCCAGTTTCGTAACGTTTTGTGCAAACCTAGCGCCCATTTGAATAAAACCCTACTTTCAATCGACCTAATCTCCACCATCTCCGACTATTTCCCCAGCGGCTATGGGCCGGTTCAGCCTGAGCCCAGGAACGGAGCCTCCAAAATTTGGGCCCAACAAAGGAATTCTCTCTGTAAGTTCATTAAAAAAAAAAGAAAAAAAAAAAAAAAACCTAAAACTTCTCCAGATCTCCGTATCACTGACTTCGTAATACTTCAACGTTTAAACTTTAAGATATCAAATTATCAATCAATCAAGCGTAAAGTTCCCAATATAGCCTTTAACATTTATTAGAAATGGAGAGGGGAAAATGCATAAAGAGAATCGATGTATTATTGATAAAATGTTCGTCGTTTTCGAATGATTACATTAATCGGTACTTATAGTACTCGAAAGCATCTGAACACAATCACAATATCTTCTAATACTAGTAATATAATAACTTATTCAATATTATCGATATTATTCTGATTACGATATATTATATCGTAATCTTCTCTAACATCCCCCCTCAAACTCATGGTAATTTTGAAAAAATTTCCATGAGTTTGCACACAAAGAACAAAAAAAGGTAGGAAGAAAAAGTTCAATTTCTTCGACCTCCAATCTTCAACACATCGATAGGAACGGGAACGTTGTCGTTTTTCGAACCCGTCAAAATATCAAACGATCAAAATTTTCGAATTCGTAGAATTTTTATGGTCAAGAACGCCGCAATTTTTCGAACTTGACTTCGTTAAAAAAACGGAAAATATCCGTCATATCAAATTGATGGAGAACTCGTCTGTACTCCTAATGAAGGAATTGAACTAAGTACATGGCATGAAAGTTGAAACCACGTCCCGTTATTCCAGGTTTCATGGCATGAATAGAACTTTTTTTTTCTTCTTTCCTAATCAAGCCATTTACTACGTATCATGAGAGTAAAGGCCTTGAAATTTGATTTTTTTTTTTTAATTGAAACAAAAGAACAGATTATCACGATGAAATCCCGCCGGAGGGCACCATAATTCATAAGTCCCTCCGGCAGGGCAGCAGAAGATCGTTTTTAGGCCTCAGGAGCGTGAGGCTCTGATACCATATTAGAAATGGAGAGGGGAAAATGCATAAAGAGAATCGATGTATTATTGATAAAATGTTCGTCGTTTTCGAATGATTACATTAATCGGTACTTATAGTACTCGAAAGCATCTGAACACAATCACAATATCTTCTAATACTAGTAATATAATAACTTATTCAATATTATCGATATTATTCTGATTACGATATATTATATCGTAATCTTCTCTAACAACATTCCCGTTAATCTCATATACCTAAAGCCTTCTTATCTTCTGATTATATATCCGCGAAAGTGGTAATTAGGCCCCTTAACTCTGTTCAATTGTGAAATTAGGTCCCATAAGTTTTATTTGGAGCAATCAAACCCCTTAAGTTTCACCAAACGTGAAATTCAACTCCATTTTCATAATTTTCACCAAATTCTTATATTAATATCACTTTTAATACAATTTATCAAATATAAAATATATTTTTTTATAATTTTAGAACTTTTATATTTATATTAAATATTGAGAATTATTTTATTTTGAATTTTATAATATATAGACAATTTATTATATATGTATGAATGTTATATAAATTATAAATAATTTACTAAATATGTATGTAAAAGTGTTCTTCAATGATTAATAAATTATGTAAAAATTCGTAAAGTTGCAATAGTAATTTTTAGTTATTTAATAAATTATTTAATACCAATATAAATTGTTTTTAATTAAAATTCTTGTGTAAATTTAAAAAATGGGGTTGAATTTCACTTTTGATGAAACTTAAGGGGCTTGATTGCTCCAAATAAAAGTTATGGGGCCTAATTTCACAATTGATCATAGTTAAGGGGCCTAATTACCACTTTCGCGATTATATATCTCTCAAATTCACAATAATCACTTGTATTCTCTCAAATTTTCTTCCAAATTAGAATAACCATCTAACAAAAGTTCCAATTATTATTATTTTTTTAAACAAATCAATAAAAACTCATCAATTTCTTGTCTAAAGGAGTAAAGGGTAACTAGGAGAAATATCAGGTAAATTTTTCTTTTAATTTTATGACTTTGGTTGAATATTGATTAGATGTTGATTAAAATTTTCTTTTAATAAAGGGTAACTAGGAGAAAACTTATCAATTTTTTGTCTAAAGACCATAACTTATGATTGAATATTGATTAGATGTTTGACCATTTTGGTTTGTGCATTGCGACTCTCACAAAAATCTAACAACTAATCTTATTTAGGTTAGTTCGTTGCAAGAGAGATTTAATGGACTAGCATTGATTAGCCATAGGGAGATTTATTGAAGAATGTTGATTATGAAAGTTTAATTGAAATTTTTGCTTAAAAAAAAGCTCGGAAGAGGCTACTTTTCAAGTAAAAATGAGGTTATAACGAACAAGGACGAGAGATATTATCAAATTTTACGTCTATGCAATTGTTTTATACAAAATGAATAATCGACACTATATTTAATTTATTGGCTATATAGAGTAATTAAGAGGCTATTTTTGGTTTGTGCCTCTACTATTTCTAAGACGCCCAACATTTGTTAAGATTATAAAGGGGGAGAGAATTGCATAAATGATTTGTATTGATAATAGCTGTGTTATTGATATAAGTAGAATGATCGGTATTTATAATACCTTACATGAAACTCTAAGCATTACTAAAACCCTAGAGACAGCCAGACGTAGCCGTCACTACTAAACCCTAATGGGCCTAATATCATTCTAATACCCTCCCGCAATCGTAAAGGCAGTAAGTAGTACGAACTTTACGATTGGAGAAATACAAAGAAAATATAAAAAGAAAAAATGAAATCTTCAATCTTCATCTTTTTTTTATCTTCATCAATCATCTACGTCTTCGAAAAGTGGTAAGATAAACGAGTATAAAGACTCGCTAGAAATTTATTCGAACAAGAACGTTAATTTTTTCGAACTTGTCGAAAGTATGAGTTAATTTGCAGGAACCCTAATCGAACCTGACAAATTTCAATAAAACGGAAAATTATCCGTCAATTTTAAGATCTGGAGAACGTTGATTTTTTCGGACTCCAAATAAATCAAGTACCACCTTAAACGACGTTAAATGATTTTAATAGAATTTCAAATAAGAGTAGATTATCACTTTTCTTGATCACATGGCAGTATTCATGTCCATGGATCTATCGTTAATTTGGAAATTTCCATCCTCCATGAGATGCACACTTCAAACGTAAAAAAATAGGGGAAAGTTTTTATTTATTTTTTTATTTTTTGAACTAAAATAATTTGTGTAAACAATTGACAACGAAAATCCTGTCGGTGAGCGTCATAATTTCACCCACCGGCAAGATAGCGGAAGCGTATTTAGAGACCTCAAGAACAAGGCTCTGATACCATGTTAAAAATGGAGAGAAGATGAATTCATAAAAGATACTACGTAATTGTTATTCGTTGTGTTATTGATATCAATAGAATGATCGGTATTTATAATACCGTACAGAAAACCTAAGCGTATCAAAACCCTAGAAAATAGCCGGCCTTAATGGGCCTAGTATCCTAATACCCTCCCGCAATCGTAAAGGCAGTACATAGTACGAACTTTACGATTGGAGAAATACAAGAAAAACATAAGAAAAAACATTCTTCGTCAACTTCTCCATCTTCATTTTTCATCTTCATTTCCTCAAGGTTGGCAAGATAAACGAGTATAAACTCGTCATAACTTAACCCTAATGATATTCGGCCCTAATGGGCCTAATATCCTAATACCCTCCCGCAATCGTAAAGGCAGTACATAGTACGAACTTTACGATTGGAGAATTACAATAAAATCAAGATAAAATTAAAATAAGAAAAATCAATCTGATGTGAAATAAAATGCGGAAGCGGATTTGTTTGGCTGAAACAGTCGGAGTGACTGTTCATTTTATGAACTTGAGGTTCCATTATCGTAAAATACACAAATAAAGAGTAACAAGGATAAGCAGACACCGAATTACACCTATAATTCGATGAAAGAGATTGGCTAACCAAGACCTATTGGTTCCAATCGAGCGATAGATAGGAAACGCGTCCTAAATAATCACTAGTTTTGAGTTATCGCAACAACCCGATGAAATTTGTTTAACACAAACAAAAGTCAATTTTCTTTATCAAAATTCTTGTCTGCCACTAATACAAGATGGAAGCCTTTAAATAGTAGAATTTGGCAAGGCAATTCTAACGCCTAAATTCATTTTGTAACAGCTAAATGAAAACAATGATGACCCAAATTAAAGACCCATAATGACTCCTTAAATCTAGTATACTAATGGTCTTCTAAGAGCAAATAATAAGTATGAATTTAAATGGTATCAACCCAATAACTTAAACATGCTAATTAACTACCAATTTAATGACCGACCCGTATCATATTCGCATCATACCCTCTCCCTTAGAAAGGAATTGTCCTCAATTCCTGTGGACTCCCTTGCCTGTATACCATTTACTTGACTTGTTTGTAACGACGCGTTGTGCCCGTGCTATCCTCTTCACTTGAGTCGACCCTATTACTTCCAACGGACTTGACTCGACTTACCCAAAAATTCGTTGTTCCGCCTCTGTTTCTCTTTGAATATGGATTCAAACCAATCCAATTGGTGTTCGGGTTGTAATAATGGTTGACAGCTCGGCGTTCCGGGTTAACCCTTTTAAGGACGAATTTCATGCTTCCGGTTTTAATAAGTCGATACTTAACTTTTGCCCTACATTTCTCGACCCTTGTCGTTGCCTCTGCTTGCTTCCTTCCGACAATGGAGCTTTGATTGTATGGCCTTGTAACGCTGGACTTGGAAACACCCCTGAAGGCGGAAGTCGGGGGGTGCGGGTCATTAGTGTCGAGGCCAGAGACGAGCCACCCTCCTTGGCAGTTCTCTCGGACAGGTTGCAGCTCGGAGAAATGAAAAACCCCATCTTCATAACTCCTTTTGACGCATGGATTCGGCCCAATCCAAGGCGGGTGTGGCCAAGCTTCGGACTCCCTCCATTCTTTGTCCCAGTCTATTGGTGACGAAATCAACCAATTCGACGGACAATCTTGTGCTAAATGGTGGCCATCGCATATACGACACCCAACATCTAACATGGCTTGTAAATCATCATCAAAGGGATTTTCGCTTTTAACCCGCTTAAGAACAAACTTGGGATTGCTATCTCGTTGAGGAGTGTCTCTAAACGCCTCACCCTTTTCTCCAATGCCTTCCACCTCTTCTCGGCATTGTGACGAGTGACCATGTTCTGTGTACCCTGCCATGGAAGCCCTTCGAACTACCCTCGGGCCGCGGTTCACCTCTGCTCCTGGTTCGTTGTTGTACTGTAATGGCACAACCTGGTTGCGCACGCTGAGTTGCCCCATAATGGGTGGTGTCCCATCATCGTAAACATCAAAGACAGGAGGTAAATCGGGATTAAAAATTCCCCCCTTTGGATCGTCTTGAAATGAGGTCATCAAGAGCCGAGGCTCTGATACCAAATGATGTGAAATAAAATGCGGAAGCGGATTTGTTTGGCTGAAACAGTCGGAGTGACTGTTTATTTTATGAACTTGAGGTTCCATTATCGTAAAATACACAAATAAAGAGTAACAAGGATAAGCAGACACCGAATTACACCTATAATTCGATGAAAGAGATTGGCTAACCAAGACCTATTGGTTCCAATCGAGCGATAGATAGGAAACGCGTCCTAAATAATCACTAGTTTTGAGTTATCGCAACAACCCGATGAAATTTGTTTAACACAAACAAAAGTCAATTTTCTTTATCAAAATTCTTGTCTGCCACTAATACAAGATGGAAGCCTTTAAATAGTAGAATTTGGCAAGGCAATTCTAACGCCTAAATTCATTTTGTAACAGCTAAATGAAAACAATGATGACCCAAATTAAAGACCCATAATGACTCCTTAAATCTAGTATACTAATGGTCTTCTAAGAGCAAATAATAAGTATGAATTTAAATGGTATCAACCCAATAACTTAAACATGCTAATTAACTACCAATTTAATGACCGACCCGTATCATATTCGCATCACAATCTTCATCGACTTCTTCGTCTTCATTATCCATCTCCGTCTTCGCAAGGTTGGTAAAATAAACGAGTATTAAGACTCGTTAGAAATTTCTTCGAACAAGAATGTTAAGTTTTTCGGACTTGTCGAACATCAAATAATTTGTTAGGAACACTAATCGGACCTAAACAAATTTCAGTAAAACGGAAAATTATCCGTTAATTTAAAGTTAGGAGAACGCTAAGTTTTTCGAACTCCAAATAGATCGGAACCACCATCATGGTGATTAAAGTTACGTAACTCGCCAATCAATTTAAATACCACCTTAATCGAAGAAAAGAATTTTAAATCAAAATAAAGAAAAAATAGGGACGAAGTGGTGCCCCTGCCACATCGATAAGATGATGATGATTCTTGACTATTGTACCTAATGACAAATCCTACGTAGTGTGAATTTTTTTTTATTGTTTGTGGTTGAAAATCCTACCGGTGGGTGTAAATTTCCGGCCACCCACCGGTAAGAAAGCGGAAGCGGTTTATAGAGACTTCAAGAACGAGGCTCTGATACCATGTTAAGATTATAAAGGGGGAGAGAATTGCATAAATGATTTGTATTGATAATAGCTGTGTTATTGATATAAGTAGAATGATCGGTATTTATAATACCTTACATGAAACCCTATGCATTACTAAAACCCTAGAGACAGCCAGACGTAGCCGTCACTACTAAACCCTAATGGGCCTAATATCATCCTAATAACATTACATCGATAGCTTAAGTTAAAGACTACCCTAATTGATGAACTACATGAAGTGGGAGTGACCCACGTATAATGCAAACTAAATGCAGTTAACTTAATTATTAACAAAATGCTATTTATTAGGCATATTAGTCAACTTATATATCTATGTACTAGTTCATATGACTAATAATTGATTTTTTTTTTTTTTTTACTTTTAGAAAAAACACATTATTGTTGTGTAAACAATGAAGAACAAGAAGGCCAAAACTCGGCAAACAACTAGCAAAACAATGAAGAACAAGAAGGCCAACAAGAAGGCCAAAACTTGGCAAACAAATAGCAAAACAATGAAGAACAAGAAGGCCAAAACTCACGAAACAACTAGCAAAACATCGGAAAAAAGTTCACCCATGATGTCGGTAAAAACAGATTACGTTTCACCGAATTGGTGACTCAAATTCTCACAAATTTGCGTGTGGAAACCCTAATGAGATTCAGATGCGTATGTAAATTATGGCGCTCCATCATCGATCACCCTAATTTTGTTTCCATGCATCTTAACTACACCCGTGTTTGTCGCAACAAGGATAAATTATTATTCGCCCTTAAGAGATTGGGACTATCTGGAGCAAGAGGGTGCTCATTGACAGTTCTTCAAAGTGATACTCTTAAAACAAACGATCGCATTTTTAGAATATCGGATATATATGGATACTACATTTTAGGGGCTTGTGATGGGTTACTCCTAGTGCGACGATATGGTCCTCCTTGTTACAAGAAAGAATTAAGATTGTGGAACCCTAGTATTCACAAATCATTAATTCTTCCCACGAACCCACTTCCCCCCAATTTGATCAGCGATGCTATGTATATTTTTGGGTTCGCCCCTGGTAGCAAGGATTATAAAGTGGTCGCAATCACATTTCGACAAAATGATGAGGGTAATGAGACTAAGAAGATGTATGTTGCAGTTTATACACTTAGTGATCAACAATGGACCGTTAGAAATGATGGGTTGAATATTGATCGTTCGTATCTTCAGAGTTTGTTTAAGGGTAATAATTGCCTCAGTAGTAAATCAAATACGATTTACTTTCAAGGAGCCGCACACTGGCTCGGAAATAATCTACATGGGGATATTTACGAGCAGAGTAATCAATCAACTCATCTTGTTTCCTTTGATTTTGACACGGAAAAATTCACCTTTTCGGAACTGCCCTTTGCTTCGTACGAAGAAGACTCATCAAGGGTTCTGTTTCTTCGAGGGGAGTCACTAGCTATTTTCAGTATTTCTTCGGTAAGTTCCAGCATAAGGGTGCTGGAAAATGGTGTGTGGACTCTGCGGTTTTTTGGATCTTCAAGTGACGATGGATATAAATTATTCAGCTCCTACCCCTTTAAGTACTCGAAGGAAAAAGTGTTCTATTGTGAGAGTGATGGTGGCCGTCTTATTTGTGGGAAAGATTTCTACAACATTGCTACTTGTCAAGTCCGACAGTCAGTACAATCGAAGAGCAA
This sequence comes from Silene latifolia, assembly GCF_048544455.1. Taxonomy (NCBI): domain Eukaryota; kingdom Viridiplantae; phylum Streptophyta; class Magnoliopsida; order Caryophyllales; family Caryophyllaceae; genus Silene; species Silene latifolia. The sequence goes on from NC_133531.1 coordinate 16,734,973, forward strand.
GTATATAGAATTGGAAACGTATTCAGAGAGCTTGCTGTTATACAAGGGATACGGAGCCAAGGATCTGATGTCGTTCTCTTGAATAAGAGAATAGTATGAAGATGGATAATGAATATGGCAATTTCTACTCTTTGCTATTGTTTTTTCATGATTATTTTAGCTTTTTCTGGTTTTAATATCTTGGATTTGTTGCTGTTGATTGTTGGCTACAAAACAGAAGGCATCAGCTGCATTATTGTTTTAAGACTTCTTTACTTTCCCCTAATGTTTTTATTATGTCTTGCTGAATAGAGTTATATACTTACGGAGTAATGGAGTATATTTGAAGTATAGCTAGTCTTGCTATAGACGGATATATCCGTCTATAGCTAAACACAGGTTAAATAGCTTGAAAGTGATGATATTTTTGGCCCTCACCACCCCACTTGTTACTTGTCCTGTAATGAAGAAAAATGACTTAGCGTCACCCGGTGGCGCCCAATCTCGGCGCCACCCTCTCACATGCAATAAGAGGGGTCCCAATAGTAATGAGTATATTACAAACTTGTGATGGGGGACCACAATAATATAGGATGCATATGGGAAGGTGGCGCCGAGATTGAGTCCCAATAGTATTATATTTGATCCGTCTTTACTTATAGACGGATATGAGCTGTCTATAATAAGATTTTGTGTTTGAAGTAAGTTACATTTTTTTTTACGCGTGCTTACTGAAGATTCTTATTAAGCAGTCCCATTGGTTTAAAATGAAATGAATTATTATATCTTAAGCCGACTTAAACCAATAAAGCAATGAATTAGCCATAGATTAGCTCGTGCAATGTACTCTGTTTTTGTCTTGGTGTTAACCAGAAGTAGGAGTATTCTCTACCGACAGTTGGACAATCTCCTTTGAAGTATTGAAGGTAATTTAATGGATTGACCCCCTAAATTTGGCTTTCTCCTTTGAAGTATTGAAGGCAATTTAATAGATTGACCCCCTAAATTTGGCTTTTTCATTCGCAAGAGTCAGTAATCGAATCCATAACCATTTGTTTAAGAGAGAAAACCCTTACCACTCATATTAACCGATTTTTAGTACTCCAGTCATCACGACTTTCCCATAGACTTTCATGACGGGGACCATCTTATGTAAATTGCTTTAAATTAGAGATGTTCAAATGTGGGCTTTGGTCGGACATGGGTCGGGCTCATGTTAAATTTTTGGCCCACGGACAAGTGGGTTCGAGACGGATTAGTGGGTTGAGCCTTTGTATTTTTTTTTAAAAATGTCTTGTTCGTACCCGCTTTTTTAGCGGGCCAGATTCAATGGACAGGACGACCCATGAACAACTCTTTTTAAATAGACTGAACCTTATTTTGGTAATTTAGGTTGGATTTAAAGCACATTTATGAAAAAAATTGTTCCGGGTGTAATTCCGGAGCAGGATTTGTTACCACGTGAGCTTGTAGAATGATGACTTTGCTTGACTCTTCCTTTCGGCCTCTCCTGAAACAATGAACAAACTGAGGGCTCGGCTTGGTACCGAGCGTACTCACTCCGACGCTCAAGTCAGTAAACTTAAAAGGGATTAAGTTGTGTGTTATTTGGCAAAGTATATTGTAGAGAGATAAGGGAGTTTATACCAGATTAGTGTATTGTGAGATGAATTGTGGATTATTCGATTATTTTCGGATCCTCTTCTCAATGAGGGTTGAGGAGTATTTATAGACTTTCACCTTTTGTCACGTAGGGTCAAGTGGCCAAGTGGCAGAGCAGGTGGAAAGACTGATCTACCCTCGGCCGAGGGACCCATGGAAGGCCGGCGGACCTGGTTGACTCCATGCCGAGGGGTCTTGGATATGAGTACGCGGATATGCCTCCCGGTTGGCTAGTTGCCCAGCCGAGACCCAAGTGACAGGCCGACAGGCTGCGTCGGTTAAATTTGTCTAATACGTTGACTTGCTGTGGATGTCTTTGACCTTGCTCAATATGTTGACTCGGTCAGCGGGTGCAGAATATGCCCAATCAATTTGCCCCCAGCGTAGTCTATGCCGTGGTATGGACCTTCGATGAGTGTTGAGCGTATTCTGCGCAAGTTGAATTTCTTCCCCGGCTTCTTCTCCCTCGGCTTGGCCTGCTCAGGCCGTACCGTATCCCCCCTCCACATGGATGTGTAATGGGCATCAAATGTGGAAAAGAAAATGGCGCTGGCTGAGACCGAGGTTGTGAGTACCGTGTGCTTTTGATTGCCCCCGGCCGGTGCTGCCAAGCTCGGTTGAACAGCGGGCCGTTTGGCAAGTAGATACCAAGGATCGTGTTGAAGAAGATACGTCGATTGGCATTCTGTCAAGGAGCGTGTTGAAGAAGTTTTGTAACTGTTTGTCGATTGACATTCCATGGCTGCATGCTTGACACGTGGCTCGGTGTTGATTGGTTGACGCTTCATGGGCTTTGCCCTGATTGGTCCGTTTCATGGGCTTTTCTCTATAAATAGAGTAGTTAGCCCCTGATTTTGGCCACCAAAAGTTCATTTTCTCAAAAAATTTTCTTCCCTCTAGCTTTCTTCGAAGAAACTTCTCTCTAGTCTTCAAAGCGTTACTCGGCGTAACACTTTTTCCAAGGTAAACAAACAAATTTTTCAACTTTTATTTGATAAGTATTTGTTGTTATGTCTTCTGCTGATGCTGGACCCAGTACTTCTGCGCCGGGGGGCGAGCCGTCGCATCCTAATGAGCAGGAGCCACTTGCCGTCACCCCGATAAGGTTCGGGGGTCCCAGGTCTCCTTCTCCTGAAATCGATGAGAGATATATGGAGGGTATTTATGATGATGAGGATGATGATGATGATGAGGATGAGGCGACCCCTTCTGTCGTAAGGAGGCCGCCTATTTCGTGGCACAGTGATGCCTGCTCGATCAGTCCTGACCGTGCCTGGACGAACAAGTTCGCCAGTTGTTCCGGCTCTGAACTTTTTGAACACCATTACTCCTTCGGTAGGGAGTATAGAATTGTTATCCCTAAGGAGGGTCAGGCCTTCTGTTGCCCTCCCACGGGTCATCGGCGTATACATCGACACCTGGAGTATGGGCTCCGGTTTCCTCTCGAATGAATACGTTGTCGCTATTATTAAAACGATGAATGTCGCCGTGGTTAACCGCATCCGTTGGCCATCAGGACGATTGTTGGTTTTGTATGGTTGTGTCTTTTCAAAGGGGAGGCCCCAACGGTGAACCTCTTTCGCCGGCTCCACCACCTTAAACAAACCACCCTAGGCGGCCAGGGGTGGTACAACATACAAACCGAGCCGGGCTTCGTCACCGTTTCTACGCTGACGTCTTGCAAGGACTGGAGGGGGCGGTGGGTATACGCTGAGGTTCCGGAGGACTATCCGCTGCCCCGGTCCTTCCAGCACCGCGTCAATTTGCGGTGCGAGAGTAAAGGGGAGCATGATAGATACGTCTCCCGGAATAAGCTTAAGATGGACGCCAACAGGGTTCCTCTTAATGAGGACGAAAAACGGCCAATGAGGCTGTTTGAGGCCGAGAAGGATGGGACGCAGAAGGGATGGATGCCCCCGACGCAGATCGTTCTTCAGGATGAGCTGCTCTGCCACGTCGGCCTCATACCGGCCCTCGAACGGGGTGAGTGGGGTCGGTGTGAGGCCCATCTTTGATTTTTATGTTTCTGTTTTTGAACTTGTTTTATTTCTTTTGCTTAACTTCTGCTTTGTTTCTTTTGCAGACCGATTTGGCCCGGGACTGTCTGTCTCTGCTCTCCAGAGGTTGGGACTTGACGAGAACGGGAGAGTTGTTGACCCGCATCCTAAGGCCCAGACACGTGATCGCCGACCGGCTCCTAACGAACTCATGGACCAGCAGTTGAAGGCACTGGATGTGACGGCGGCTCAGGCGAAGGTTGCTAGTAACGTGCCGCGCCGTAAACCAAAGATAATGTCTACGGCGGCGACGGCGTCAACTCCGGTTCATTCTTCAATCCCTGTGGTCCAAAAGCAGCCGGTGGTCATCGATGTTGAGGAGGAGGTCACTGTTGCGGAGGCTCCTCCTTCTCTAAATAAGAGAAAAGAGACCGAGTCCACATCGCTCATTATTCGAGGTAGGTAAAGAAAAGGGTCCTCCAACCAAGAAGGCCAAGCCGGTACGGATCTAACCCGTGGCTCGGGATTTAGCTGGTTCATTAGGCGTTCGATGACGGGCTCTACGGCATGTCAATGAATTTTGACATGGATGCTTTGTCCGAATTATTTGTAGATCAACCCCCGCCGGCTGTCCCTCTCACTGAACGGCAATTGGAGAAGCGGCCAGTGCAGACGGGCAATCAAAATGTCACCGTCGACTCCTCATCTCTGAAGACTTCCGCCGCTCAGCTTGTGGCGGAAGGCACAAGGTTGTGCAGGAAGCTGGCGAAGTGGAACGAACTAGCCGGCGCTCATATTATGGAGCAAGAAAAAACCATGGCTGAAGCTGCCTCTGTGCTTGAACGGCTTAGGTTCGAGCTTACTGCCTCTAAGCAAGAGGCCGAGAAGGCGAAGAAGGACCTTCGAGCCGCTGAAAATGATTTCCTCGCTGAGCGAAAGCTCGGGGAGGATCGAGAAGGCGGTCCTAGCCGAGAGGGCCAAGGTTGAGGCTGTGGAAGCTGATGCCGCTAAGCTGCGGGAGGAGCGGGACAAGCTTCAGGGTGCTTATGACGCCGAGGTTGGTAAGAGGGAAGAATGGAAGTCTCTGCATTCGGCTCAGGCGAAGGCGCACAGGAATACAAGGGCTATCCTCGCCCGCAGGGAGAAGGACATTGAGACGCTCCAAATGTCATCATCCCTAACATGTGCGCCCAACACGGACCAGGCCGAAGAAGCTACCAGGGAAGTAATCGAGAGCTCTTTCTGAAGGCTCCTTCCCGTGGCAAAAATTTGACCACCTGCTTGATGATAAGGCGGCTGCTGCGGAGAGGCAAAGGTATGAGGAGGAGGAGAGGCGAAGAAGGCCGCTGAGGAGGCTGCGGAGAAGGCGGCCCATGCTGAAAAGGTGAAGGCGGCCAGGGAGGAAGCTGAGAGGGCAAAGGCAGCTGAGGCTGCCAAGTCGGCTTCTGGGTCACCCACTGATGGTGATGTTGCTACTCTGGCCGATGGCGAGCGAAGCGAGGCATAGGGAGGCGGCGGTCGTCACGGACTCACTGGCCCTTCGGATAGCCAGCTGTTCGGGGGCCAACTTTTGAGCCTTCTCTCCCTGCCATCCTTTTGGCGCTTCATTGTCTCAATGTGATATTTTTTGTTGTTCCTTCTTCCTTTTTTTTGTAAAACTTTGGTAGGTTGAGTTTAGGCTATCCTTATTGGGACGGCCGTCGACTTCGTTTTGTATCACCTGTAAACATGTTTAATAAAGTTTGTTTATTGGCCCTCGGCTTGGCCGGGGCTTTGATCACAATCCTTCATTCAGTGGTCTTCTTTCGTTATTAGTTGAGCGCTTTTTTTTTTCTTTTCGTTTCTACCTTCGGCTTGGCCGAGGCAGTTCGAATGCGTATCTCAACCGTACTTAACGTTTTTAAACATGTTGGCATGTCGGTCGCTTCCTCCTTCACTCTCGGTCTGGCCGAGGCGTCAGATTTGCGCTTCCCAACCGCCGCTGTGAACATGTTAGCGTATCGGTCGTTGTGTCCCCGTCACTCTCGGTCTGGCCGAGGCAATCGGGGTTACGGCTCGACAGCGTTCGTATCTGTAGACGTGTTGATCGCTTCCTCTTTCACTCTCGGTCTGGCCGAGGCGTCCGATTTGCGTTTCTCAAACGTACTTATACGTTCCTAAGCATGTTGGTCGTTGTGGCGAGTATCAACTGCTGTTGGCAAGTCGCGTTTCCCTCGTCACTCCCGGCTTTGGCCGAGGCAACCGAGTTTACGTTTTGACTGCTTTCCGTATCTATAGACATATTGATCGCTTCCTCTGCCACTCCCGGATTGGCTGGGGCAGTCAGATTTGCGTCTCAACAGTGCTTATACGCTTTTGTACTTCGGTAGTGACTATGGAGGGGACAAGTATTTTGATGGAAAACTTGGATCACTTTTATAAGGTATAAACACACGTTGGGGTGCCCACAGCGGTCTTGGACACCTCCGCCGCTATATGAAATATTTCCTTAGGTTGTCGTGTTCAGTGGCTCATTAGAGGCACTCCCTCCATGTCTGTCGGCCGGTATGTCCCGGTCTCATTTCTTCAACCACTTTGTAGGGTCCTTCCCAGTTGGCCGTCATTTTACCATGGATGTTTCCTTTGTTGGTCGCGGTCGACTTTCTCAGGACTAGATCTCCTACTCTTAAGTCTCTTTTGTGGACCCTACGGTTGTATGCTCTTCTCATTCGGTTTTGGTACACTGCCAAGTTAAGCCGTGCCGTGTCTCGGCTTTCTTCGACCAGGTCTAGGGAGGCTTTCAGGCCTTCCTCATTTTTGACTGGGTTAAAGGTTTGCGTTCTGAATGTCGGCACCGCTACTTCAATTAGCGTGACGGCCGGACCCATAGACTAGGTGGAATGGACTGCACCCGTTGCTTCTTTCTCCGTGGTTCTAAGGGACCATAGGACGCCGGGTAGTTCATCAGCCCACCTTCCCTTTAGATCTTCAACCTTCTTTTTCAGCCCGTTTAGGATTGTTTTATTAGCTGCCTCCGCCTGCCCGTTGCTCTGAGGGTGGCAGACGGAGGAGTATGCAAACTTCATACCGAGCTCTTCTAGCCAGTTCATCACCATGTCACTCCAAAAATCTCGGCCGTGGTCAAATACCATGACTTGGGGTAACCCAAAACGAGTTATGATGTTTTCCCAGATTACCTTTCTTACGGCCGACGTGGTCTTGGCAGGTACCGCTGACACCTCGACCCATTTGGTGAAGTAGTCAACGACGACGATCGGTACTTCCTTCCTCCGGAGGCCGTGGAAATGGCCCTAATAAATCCATCCCCCCATTGTGCAAATGGTAGGGGGCTAAATCGGTTGCGAGGTCTCGGGAAGGTGCGTGTATCAGGAGCATGCATCCGACAATTCTTGCACTTCTTGGTCTTAGCTCGGAATCCTCAAGCATGGTGGGCGAAGTAGCCAGCTCGGAGAGCTTTGTGGGCTAGCGTTCTTGCCCCATGTGATGTCCACAGATGTCTTCGTGAATCTCTGTCAAGATGAGCTCCGCGTGGCCGGGCCGACACATTTCAAAAGTGGTCTTATCACGGACCTTCGGTATAGTTCTCCTTGAACACCAAGTACCTTGCGGCGATCCTTTTTATCTTCCGGGAGAGCTGCGGTCCTTCGGTAACTCTTTTGTTAGTTTGTATTTCATTATCGGAGTCATCCACGTCGTCTCGGCTTCTTTGTGGCCCACCATGCCGACGGCGGTCTCGGTGATGCTTTTAGCATTCCGATATCTACCAAAGACGGTTGGTGACATTCTTAATGCTTGAACGGCACGTTTTGAGAGAGCGTCGGCCGGTTGTTCTCGGACACTGGGATGCATTGGATTTGGAAAGATTTCAATTTTGCAAAGTGTCGATTTTACCCTTTCCGGGTATCTTACAATCCCATCGTCTCGAGCCTCATACTCTCCTCTGATTTGGTTAGTCATCAATAGTGAGTCCATCTTCAACACAATGTGTTCCGCTCGTGACTCTAGCTAGCACGACTCCGATTATCACCGCCTCGTATTCGGATTCGTTGTTCGAGGCCGAGAAGGTAAACTTCAAGGCATACTCAAACTCGTCCCCGTTTGGGCTGATGATAAGGATGCCGGCTCTGAGTGTTTCGTCGTGGAGGACCCGTCGGTGTATACTTCCCATACTCCGGGATTTGGTTCTTCTTGATATGTGCACTCGGCCAGGAAGTCTGCAAGTGCCTGCCGCTTTATCGAGGGCCTTGGCTTGTATTGAATGCCGAGGCCGGATAGCTCTACTGCCCATTTGATGAGCCTGCCGGATTTTTCGAATTTTTCCAATGCTTTCTTCAATGGCTGGTCGGTTAAGACCGTCACGGGATGTGCGTCGAAGTAAGGTTTCGATTTCCTTGCGGTAACGACGGCAAAAAGGCGCTTTTTCGATCGGTGGGTAATTTCTTTCGGCGGCCAGCAGTGTATGGTTGATAAAGTAGATTGGGTGTTCTTTGCTTGTCTTCTTCTCGACGATTACGATTCGGCCGTGGCCGAGGTAATGCTATGTATAGATATAGTGTCTCCCCAAAGATCGGCCTGGACGGGGGTCGGGAGAGTTAGAAGATGAGCTTTCGGTTGCACGAAAAGCGTGCTCTGTTCCTCCCCAGTGAAGTCTTTATTCCCCTTCAACACTTTGAAGAATGGGGTGCTCTTGTCGTCTGACCGAGAGATGAAACGGGCGAGAGCCGCCATCCTCCCGGTCAACATCATAACCTCTTTTCGATTCCTCGGCTCCGGTAGGTTCAGTATTGCTTGGACTTTTTCTGGATTGGCAAGTAATTCCCGGCGCGACAAGCACGCCGAGGAACTTACTGCCGGACACCGAAGTTGCATTTCATTGGGTTAAGCTTCATCTTGTATTTCCTTAGTGAACAAAATGTTTCGCTCAAGTCGGCCAAGTGCTCGCTGTCAGACTTGCTTTTTACAATAGCATCGTCGACGTAAGCCTCGATGTTTCGCCCTTTTTGATCTTGAAACACTTTGTCCACCAGCTTATTGTAAGTTGCGCCAGCGTTTTTCAAACCGAACGGCATCATTTTATACATGTATGTGTCGTGTATGGTGATGAATGCGCACTTAGGCATGTCTTCTTCGGCCATGAACACCTGATGGTACCCTGAGAAGGCGTCTAGCAGGCTTAGCATAGTGTAGCCTGCCGTTGCATCAATTAAGCTATCTATTCGAGGCAAGGGATATCAATCTTTAGGGCATGCTTTATTAAGATTTGTAAAATCAACACACATCCTCCACCCCCCTGATGACTTCTTCACCATTACAACATTTGCTAGCCACTCAGGGTAAGTACAAGGCATGATAAAGCCCGCCTCTAATAGTTTATCTACCTCGGCCTTGATGACGTCATCCTTTTCGGCCGAGGAGTTCCTCATCTTCTGCTTGACAGGGCGAGCTTTGGAGAGAACGTTCAGCTTGTGAACGATCACCTCTCGGCTCACGCCTGGCATCTCGGCGGCTGAGTACGCGAAGACGTCTTTGTTCTTCTTCAGCAGGTCTAGGAGATCGGCTCTGAATTTTGGCTCCAGCCGACAACGATTACGGTGCGTCCGGGTCAATTTCCACTTGCTCGGTCTCGGCTCCCTCGACCATGCTGGCGTTGTTGGTGCTCATCGGATCACCCTCCTGTCATAAGGATGGGATCTTCCCCTTCTCTGATTTCTTCGCCACTTTGAGGGATTGCATGTTACACCCTCTGGCAGATATTTGGACATTGACAACTTCGTCTCTCTCGTCCTTTGAGACGAGATTTTGTGCCTCCCCCCGGTCCGAGACATACATCAATGTCAGGGCCCGGATGGACATTACAGCATCGGCCTCGCTCAAAGTAACCCGGCCTATCAGAACATTGTAGGCGGACGAACCATCAATGACCACGAACTCAGATAAAACATTCTTGGCCACATCCGTCTGACCGAACATCACCGGCAACCTGATTGACCCCAGGGGTACCAGGACGGCCCCCGAGAAGCTGTATAGTGGGTTGGTGCAGGGGCTCACGTCCTCAATCTTCAGACCGAGATTGAGGAAGCATTCCCTGAACATGATGTTCGTGTAGGCGCCTGTATCAATTAGGCACCTCTTAACCAAGTGGTTGGATATGTCCAGGTGGACTACCAGCGGGTCGCTGTGCGGGGCTACGACTCCTTCGTAGTCTTTCTTTCCGATGGTTATATCGGGTACGATGGAAGCGGGGATCGCTGTGGTGGGCACAAAGTTGATGGCTTGGTAAAGCTCATTTAGGTGCCGTTTGTGCCCATTAGCTGACCCTCCGTTCTCGTTTCCTCCGGTAACCACCTGGATCACTCCCATCCCTGCGGAATGCGATTTCTATTCGCCCCGTCGGAGCTCGTTCCGGGGCCCTGACTACATACTTGCTGAGGGCCCCCTTTCGGATCAGCTCCTCGATGGCGTTCTTCAGATGCCGACAGTTGTCGGTCTTATGGCCGGGCAGGCCGTGGTAATCGCAAAATTGGCTTGCGTCGCCTTCTGCCCTCGTCTTGGGGGTCTTGCCCACTTCTGCCCTTCATTCTTGCTCAGGGCGAAGACCTCGGCCGGAGACTTGACCAGGGGGGTGTGACCGATGTACCGCTTCTGGGTGTATGGTCCCGAACTCCCCCCGGCGCCCGCCGAGTTCTGTTTCCTGTTAAATCTCTCGGGCCGTGACCGACTCATGTCACGGTGGTCTTCATCAGCATTCTCACGGCGCCTCTTCCTTTCTGGGTGCCCAGCTTCACTGTGGCCTACCCAGGTCTCGTGGTAGTCCTCCACCTTTACGGCTCGGTCGGCCATCTTTCTGGCGGAGTCCAGGTTGAGGAGTTCGCATTTGATCAGCTCATTTTTGAGCTCGCCTTTCGGGAGGCCTTTCATCAGTGCGAAGGCCGCCAGTTCGGTGTTCAGCTCACGGATCTGCTGAGCTTTTGCGTCGAACCTCTTCACATAGCTTCGTAGAAACTCGTCATCCCCCTGTCGGATAGTGAGGAGGTCCGATGTCTCCACGGCCCTCCTCTTGTTTCAGGCGTAATGGGCTATGAAGTTATCCCTTAGGTCGGCGTAGCAGTATACCGAACCATTAGGCAGCCCCTTGTACCAACTCTGGGCCATCCCATGCAGGGTTGTTGGGAAGACTCGGCACCATACCTCATCAGGCTGCTCCCATACCGACATGTAAGACTCGAAAGCCTCGGCGTGGTCGGTTGGGTCACTGTCCCCTTTGTATGATAGGGACGGCAGCTTCAGTTTGGTCGGCATGGAGACATCGAGGACATAGGCACTGAGGGGCTGTCTGACCACGTGTCGAATGACACGTGGCGATCGGCTCCTCGCAGCCCTAGTCCGGCTTCTCTCCCCGTGGCGGAAAGGGCTTCTTGTTGTCCGACTTTGGAGAGTCGGACTTCTTTCTTCATTTCTTCGGGGGTGGCCTCGTTCTTTGCCATGGCGACTCGTCCTCCCGCGAGTGGGGAAGGACTTTGGTCCGCCATGGCAAAGCACGGGCTCCGCCGGCGTCCTAGTATGCATGGCTCCTTGTATCGCCCCGGACAAGTTGTTCGGGGTCACTTTATGGGCCCTGGTCACCTGCGGGTGTGCTGCCGTCACCGTCGTTGCGGCGGGGGTGATCGGCGTAGTACCCATCTGGTCCAAAGAACGACTTCAGTTTGCTGCATCGACCACATGTCCCATGTGGTGACATGGCCGGTGGCGCGGTGTTTCAGTAGTATCGGCATCCCGTATGCGGGTTGAATTACTCGGCCGGTGGGGGACTGCCCGATCTCAGAATTAGGGACCGTGTCATCCTGGTAGAATGCAGTTTCGTCGCTCACAATTACTTCTTGTTGTTTTGACATCTTCTTAGCTTGCTGGGTGGGTTTTGTTTTGTGTTTTTTTTTTGTTAGGGATTTGACTAGCTTTTAGTATTGAGTCCCCACAGACGGAGCCAATTGTTCCGGGTGTAATTCCGGAGCAGGATTTGTTACCACGTGAGCTTGTAGAATGATGACTTTGCTTGACTCTTCCTTTCGGCCTCTCTTGAAACAATGAACAAACTGAGGGCTCGGCTTGGTACCGAGCGTACTCACTCCGACGCTCAAGTCAGTAAACTTAAAAGGGATTAAGTTGTGTGTTACTTGGCAAAGTATATTGTAGAGAGATAAGGGATTTTATACCAGATTAGTGTATTGTGAGATGAATTGTGGATTATTCGATTATTTTCGGATCCTCTTTTCAATGAGGGTTGAGGAGTATTTATAGACTTTCACATTTTGTCACGTAGTGGCCAAGTGGCAGAGCAGGTGGAAAGACTGATCTACCCTCGGCCGAGGGACCCATGGCAGGCCGGCGGGCCTGGTTGACTCCATGCCGAGGGGTCTTGGATATGAGTACGCGGATATGCCTCCCGGCTGGCTAGTTGCCCAGCCGAGACCAAGTGACAGCCGCCAGTGCGTCGGTTAAATTTGTCTAATACGTTGACTTGCTGTGGATGTCTTTGACCTTGCTCAATATGTTGACTCGGTCAGCGGGTGCAGAATATGCCCCATCAAAAATAATTCAAGTTATAATTCATTAGAGATCTAATTTCATCTGAAAATACACCGACCATTTGAGTAGATAAACTACATTCTAGTTTATTACAAAGTACTCAATCAAACAACCCTAATTATCCAGTATGGATTTCCTATCCCACTTTTATGTCCACGTATGTACTACACGAATTAAAAAAAGTACTCCCTCTATATCACACTATGATCTTCTCATTTACTTGTTGATGTGTTAGAAAGTAAGTGTAATACTACGGAGTGTTGTTGTTGTGAGTTGTTTTGGTTCTGCCAATGAATACTCGGCCGAGTATAGTGAATACTCGACCGAGTAACGGATACTCGGCCGAGTATAACTTTACTCGACCGAGTATTCGGTCTGGCGAGTGTTATTTTGACGGTTTGATTAGGGAGTGCTTAAGATTATTTTTTATATCCCGCGTCAGTTTTTAAAACATCATTTCAACTTCATCATTTCTACGTTAACCCTAATCTCTCCCTAATCACTCCCTAATCATCCCATAGCATTGTTGTGTGTGTAATCTTCGGAGTTCTTGCGTATAATTCCTCATCCTACTGTTGGTAAGTTCTATTTCTATGTTATTCGTATTCGTTGGGGTTACTTTACATTTACGGAATTGGGAATATGGGGGTTGTGCAATGTGTAATTGTGTTATATGATTATGGTATAGGAGAAGACTTCGTAGAGGAGCCTTTCTGATTGTTCGAGTTCCTTTCCACTGTTGATTGCTAAGGTGGGGTTTCCCTACTCAGTTTACTGTTCTTTGTAAGACATGTTGGTTGTGTGTTTACTGTTATCTGTTGATCATCGGAGTATGGAGATTGTTGTGACGATGTTGGTGTGAGAGTATTGAGACGGCTGTGATGTCATGTGATTGTGATTGTGGTGGAGTCACTTGCGGGAGTGGCTTCACAACTTAGTTCGCCCTCCGTGGAACCCGCCACGGGAGGGGATGTGCACATTAAGGGGCAGGGAATGTTTGTCGCTCGTTGAGGAGCTGGACTAGGTGGGATCGGCTGCGGTCACCCACTGGCGGCGAGGATTACCTGTTGCGATGGGTAATCTGGCAGGGCTACACACTTCGGTGTGTAGTCGGTTACTGTGTGAGAACGGATGATTGGGAATTGGAGATGATCAGTTGATTACTTCGTTTGTTTGTCTTATCATTTGAGTAATACTGACCCCGTTGTTGTTTGTGGAATCTGCGGTGATCCATTCGGGGATGGTGAGCAGGCTTGATAGGTATTGCTAGTGTGAGCTTGGGGACAGTCATGGGAGTATTGTCATCACCAGTCATAGCATCACCGTTTGAGTCTTAGTTTGATTTATTTTATTGCCAGACATTGGAGTTGTATTTTGTTAAATCAGTATTTGGATTTGGATGCTGTAAACTTTATACTTTACAGTACTTTAATAAATGTGCTCAGTTCAGACGCTTTTGATATGTACTAACATCGGGCAACCGAGACGGTAACACACTTTCATGGTAGGGTGGTCCTGGTAAGGCACCTTGGTATGAGGGGGTGTTACAAAGTGGTATCAGAGCCGAAGATTCCGGCACCTAAACAAATGAATTTAATGAACCTAGGGAGTCTAAATAAAATGAACCCGGGGAGAGTTGTTTGGAGCTACCGCAAAGACTCGGGAGACGTCCCGGAGTCGCAAATTGGCCCTCATTAACTCGAGCCGGTAACATGGGGAAGTGTGATGAGAGTTAGATTTGGTATGTACATGTATGTGAAGATGCATGTGGTATAGTTGATAATTGAAAAGAGTATGTGATGAAATTTGTAAGTGTGGTGATTGGAGAAATGGTGGAGGTGACGGGTTTGTGAATGTTTGTTATGTTGGAATTAGAATATGCATGAATTGTATGTTGGTATGGTTATATCGTGGCATTTAAGTCCTTGATGTTATGTGTTTGCTGCGGGAATAGTGAGCATGATAGAGAACTTTATACTGTATACCCGTCTATTTTGTGACTCGGCCGAGCAGGGCAGGTACTCGACCAAGTAGGGAGCACTCGGCCGAGTAACCAAGCACTCGACCGAGTATTGTTTGGCAGTGAGTAGCAGTGGCTACTGTATGTGATAACTCGACCGAGTAAGTGAGTATACTCGACCAAGTAGTGGCTACTCGGCCGAGTGTTGTTTTACTCGACCGAGTGTTGTTTTTGAGTTTCTGACATTCGCTTCTGGAGTCGAATACTCGACCGAGTATCTATGATACTCGACCGAGTAGTCGTTGCTCGACCGAGTATGGTTGTATACTCGGCCGAGTGTTCTTTTGGCGGAAGGTTGTTACGTTTTGAGGCATAGGCTTTTGTGTTTACGTTTCCTTGTTTCTTGTCTGCTCAAAATGCCGCCCAAAAGAACTCCCGCGCAGATCCAAGCTTCTGAGATGATTCTTGATGAGGTTGCTCGCATGATTGAGCAACAAGAGGCTCTCCTTGAAGCTCTAAAAAATGTGGGAAAGGGGAACGAGAAGTCGATGGATGCTACTCAGCTCAGCATCATCATTGCTCGCTTCAACCCTCCCACATATGATAGGGTAGGTGAACCAAAGCTACTCGATAAGTGGCACTGTGAGATTGAAGCTCTCATGGAAATGGTTAAGTGCCCCGAAGACATGATCGTCGAGCAGGTAGTGTACTACCTAAGAGGTGAAGCTGCAGTTTGGTGGCAAAACGTCAAGGAAGATGCTAGAGCTTTTTACCAGGTGGAAGGAACTATTCCTTGGTCTGGGTTGAAGAGTGCTATGAGGGAGCAGTTCGTGCCGGAGCATATCCGACACAAGATGAGATCCGACTTTGATTCCTTCACCATGACGGAGGAGATGACGATCCCGACTACTATCATCCATTCTCGGAGCTATCTCGTTATGTTGAGGACATGCGGCTAGGACGAGAGAGGTTTGGCTCTCCGTTTTGAGAAGGGTTTATCTGCTAAGATCGTGAGTCGTATGCCCTGGGGGTTGCTACCGACCTCAAGGAAGTGTATCTCGAGAGCGGGTCAAGCCGAGAGAATGGTAGATCTCTCAAGAGAGATCGATGAGAGGACTAGCCGGAAAAGAGGAATGCGACGGTGGAAGCAACAGTCAGTCGACCAACAAGAAGGGGAACTTCAACCATGCTAAGGCTTTTTCTGGTGGAGCTGGTTTCTCGGGAGGATCTCGTGGCTGGGGAAAGAATGGAGGTCGGAGTGTGAGTGACAAATCTAACCTTACATGCTTCAACTCTGGTGGGATAGGCCACAAAAGACGGGAATGCACGATCTACAAGCCCGTCACTGGTTCAGGAGCTCGGTCAGGGAATTTTTCTCAGGGGCCGACTCAGAGTTTTGCTAGTAACCGACCGGGAGGTTCATGGGGCAATAGAGGTGGACATGGCAACCAAGGCGGTTACAACCGCAGTGGTGGTGGATCATATCAGCGCCAGAACAACAGCACCACTCAGGATTCGGCAGCCAAGCCAAGTACCTCCAATGCTTCAGTTCAGGGTGGAGGACAGAAAAACAGTGGGAAGCTTTTCATGATGGACAAGCAGGAAGCACAGGATGATGCTCATGTAGTTACCGGTACCTTTCTTGTTCATAACGTACCATCCTTTGTTTTGTTTGATTCAGGGGCTACACACTCTTTTGTGTCTAAGAGTCATGCTGTGTCTATGGGTTTAGGAAGGTTTGAGGTTGTAAAAGATGATGTGTTCATACCTTCGGGGGAGTCTGTGTCGTGTCTCAAGTTGTATAAGGGAGTATCCATGGTAGTTGGAGGGGTAGATTTACCAGTAGACCCGTTAGAGTTTCCTATGGATGGGTTCGAGGTGATTGTCGGGATGGATTGGCTGGGTAAGTATGATGCCAGGATAGATTGCGGCAAAAGAGGGTGTCCTTAAAGGGTCCCAAGGGTATTAGGGTGTCCTATAGAGGGTTTGTGGTAAAGCCTAAGTGTAGGTTCATA
The DNA here is from genome assembly GCF_048544455.1 of Silene latifolia. NCBI lineage: Eukaryota > Viridiplantae > Streptophyta > Magnoliopsida > Caryophyllales > Caryophyllaceae > Silene > Silene latifolia. The sequence continues at coordinate 16,751,169 of NC_133531.1, forward strand.
GCTGTGATGACTTTAAAGTCATGTTTGAGGAAAAAGTGTCCCTTGATTCTCTGTCATGTGAGAAACCACCGAGTAGAGCCTCCGACAGCTTCTGAGATATCTGTGGTGAGAGAGTTCGAAGATGTTTTTCCTGACGAGATACCGAGTTTGCCTCCCAAGAGGGATGTTGATTTCAGCGTGGAGCTTAAGCCGGGAACGGGTCCTATATCTAAAGCACCTTACCGTATGGCACCTAAAGAGTTGGCAGAGTTGAAAAAAGCAGATACATGAGTTGCTAGGCAAGGGTTACATCAGGCCTAGTGTGTCACCGTGGGGAGCTCCAGTTCTTTTTGTAAAGAAGAAAGATGGGAGTATGAGACTATGCATTGATTACAGAGAGCTCAATCATGTCACAGTGAAGAACAAGTATCCGTTGCCTAGGATTGATGACTTGTTTGATCAGCTAAGTGGAGCAGGTGTGTTTTCCAAGATTGATCTGAGGTCGGGATATCACCAGCTGAGGATAGCAGATGAGGATATTCCTAAGACAGCGTTCCGATCTCGATATGGTCATTACGAGTACGTGGTGATGCCTTTTGGGTTGACCAATGCGCCAGCAGCTTTTATGGATTTGATGTATCGGATCTTTACACCGTTCTTGGATAGGTTTGTGGTTGTTTTCATCGACGATATCTTAGTCTATTCTAAGACTAAGGAAGAGCATGAGGAGCACTTGAGGATAATCTTGCAGACCTTGAGAGAGAATCAGCTGTATGCCAAGCTATCTAAGTGCGAGTTCTGGTTAGAAGAAGTGGCTTTTCTAGGCCATGTGATATCTAAGAAGGGAGTATCTGTGGATCCTAGTAAGATTGAGGCCGTAACCAAGTGGGAATCGCCAAAGAACGTTGCTGAGATTCGGAGTTTCTTAGGCCTTGCTGGCTACTACAGGAGATTTGTGAAAAATTTCTCTACCATAGCGCGGCCTATGACATCTTTGATGAGGAAAGAAGTCAGATTTGTTTGGGATGAGAGTTGTGAGACGGCGTTTCAGACCTTAAAGGAACGTTTGACCACAGCTCCTATCCTAGCCTTGCCAGAGGGATGTGAGAACTTTGAGGTATATACCGATGCTTCAAAGAATGGTCTTGGTTGTGTTTTGATGCAGGAAGGGAAAGTCATAGCTTATGCTTCGAGGCAGCTGAAGCAATATGAGGAGAACTACCCTACTCATGATTTGGAGTTGGATGCAGATGTGTTCGCTCTTAAGATTTGGAGGCACTACTTTTATGGAGCAACTTTTAAGGTATTCTCTGACCATAAGAGTCTAAAATATATCTACACTCATATGGAGCTTAACATGCGACAGAGACGGTGGATGGAGCTAATCGGAGATTATGATATGGAGATCATCTATCACGAGGGTAAGGCTAATGTTGTTGCAGATGCACTGAGTAGGAAGAGCGTTCATTCGCTATGTACAGCTATGTCCTTGATGAAGTTGAGGGATGAGATGTCTAGGTTGGGGATCTTTATGATTCGAGAGGGGGATACCATCGGGGATTTGACGATCGAGCCAGAGTTGTATGAGAACATCAAGAGTAAGCAAGAGCTTGATCATAAGATTCAGGAGTGGAAGTCAAGGGTAGAGAGTGGAACGGTTTCCAGGTTTTCTATCCATACAGATGGTAGTGTTCGTTTTGATGGGAGATGGTGTGTTCCTGAGGATGCAGAATTGCGGAGAGTGATATTGACGGAGGCTCATTGCACTCCCTATTCAGTTCACCCGGGTGGTGACAAGCTTTATAAAGACCTTAAGAAGACTTTTTGGTGGCCAAACATGAAGAGAGATGTAGCTGAGTTTGTAGCGGATGTTTGACTGTCAAAGGGTCAAGGGTGAACAAAGGAGACCGCAAGGTAAGATTCAGTCTTTGGAAGTACCCGAGTGGAAGTGGGAGTCGATCTCCATGGACTTCATTGTGGGGTTGCCTAGGTCACAGCAAGGTAACAACATGATTTGGGTGATTGTTGATCGGTTAACCAAGTCAGCCCATTTCGTTCCCATGAAAGATACTTGGTCTAAGATGCAGCTGGCATTGGGTTACAGGAGGCATGTGGTTCAGTTACATGGTATACCTAAAGATATCGTTTCTGATCGTGATGCGAGGTTCATATCCAAGTTTTGGCAAGAACTGCAAGAGTTTATGGGTACAACTTTGAAGATGAGTACAGCCTTTCATCCGGCAACCGATTGTCAGACAGAACGGACCATCAAGACTTTAGAGGACATGTTGAGGGCATGTGTTATGGAGTTTGGGGGCAGTTGGGAAGATAGGCTTGATCTGATCGAGTTTTCATACAATAACAGTTATCATACAAGCATCGGGATGGCACCTTTTGAAGTTTTGTATGGCTGGAAATGCCGAAGTCCAGTTTGTTGGGATGATAGTTCTGAGACGGTGGTTTTAGGGCCACAGCTGGTACAAGATATGGTTGAGCAAGTCCAGTTAATTCGGCAAAAGATGAGAGCAGCTCAAGATCGTCAGAAGAGCTATGCCGACTTACACCGCAGGGACATTGAGTTTGCGGTAGGTGACAAGGTCCTTTTGAAAGTGTCACCTATGCGAGGTGTTATGAGGTTTGGGAAAAAGGGTAAGCTAAGCCAAAAGTTTATAGGTCCTTATGAGATTTTGGACCGTGTTGGCGAGGTAGCTTACAGGTTAGCGTTACCACCAGCTTTGGATAGGGTACACAATGTTTTTCATGTATCTCAACTTCGGAAGTATGTGAGCGATCCGTCGCATATCCTTGAAATGGAGAACATCGAGCTTGATGAATCCTTGTCCTACGCCGAGATTCCTAAGGAGATTCTTGATCGCAAGGTTCGTAAGACCCGGAATGGTGAGACGGTCTTACTCAAGGTCCTTCGGTCTAATCATAATGTGGAGGAAGCCACATGGGAACCCGAGGAAGCTATGCGAGAACGTTTTCCTAACCTTTTTGATCAGGTATGTTTGGTTACTGGGACATAACCGTTGTCTTTTTTAAGGGGGTAGGAGATGGTCGCGGTCGTGTTTCGTCTTGTTTTGTTGTTTTGCTTTGAGTCGGGGTAGTGAATTTTGTGGTGACTTGTGTAGTTCTTTGGTGTTGTTACATGTGGTTAGTATAGTATTGTTGCGTTGTGTTGTGCATTGTTTTAGAGTGGAGTGTGAACTTCGGGACGAAGTTCTTTTTAAGGGGGGAAGACTGTAATACTATGGATTTTCTTTGGTGACTACTCAACCGAGTAGAGCCTACTCAGCCGAGTAGTGATGTTGTTGTGAGTTGTTTTGGTTCTGCCAATGAATACTCGGCCGAGTATAGTGAATACTCAACCGAGTAGCGGATACTCGGCCGAGTATAACTTTAATCGACCGAGTATTCGGTCTGGCGAGTGTTATTTTGACGGTTTGATTAGGGAGTGTTTAAGATTATTTTTATATCCCGCGTCAGTTTTTAAAACATCATTTCAACTTCATCATTTCTACGTTAACCCTAATCTCTCCCTAATCACTCCCTAATCATCCCATAGCATTGTTGTGTGTGTAATCTTCAGAGTTCTTGCGTATAATTCCTCATCCTACTGTTGGTAAGTTCTATTTCTATGTTATTCGTATTCGTTGGGGTTACTGTACATTTACGGAATTGGGAATATGGAGGTTGTGCAATGTGTAATTGTGTTATATGATTATGGTATAGGAGAAGACTTCGTAGAGGAGCCTTTCTGATTGTTCGAGTTCCTTTCCACTGTTGATTGCTAAGGTAGGGTTTCCCTACTCAGTTTACTGTTCTTTTTAAGACATGTTGGTTGTGTGTTTACTGTTATCTGTTGATCATCGGAGTATGGAGATTGTTGTGACGATGTTGGTGTGAGGGTATTGAGACGGCTGTGATGTCATGTGATTGTGATTGTGGTGGAGTCACTTGCGGGAGTGGCTTCACACCCTAGTTCGCCCTCCGTGGAACCCGCCACGGGAGGGGATGTGCACATTAAGGGACAGGGATTGTTTGTCGCTCGTTGAGGAGCTGGACTAGGTGGGATCGGCTGCGGTCACCCACTGGTGGCGAGGATTACCTGTTGCGATGGGTAATCTGGCAGGGCTACACACTTCGGTGTGTAGTCGGTTACTGTGTGAGAATGGATGATTGGGAATTGGAGATGATCAGTTGATTACTTCGTTTGTTTGTCTTATCATTTGAATAATACTGACCCCGTTGTTGTTTGTGGAATCTGCGGTGATCCATTCGGGGATGGTGAGCAGGCTTGACAGGTATTGCTAGTGTGAGCTTGGGGACAGTCATGGGAGTATTGTCATCACCAGTCATAGCATCACCGTCTGAGTCTTAGTTTGATTTCTTTTATTGTCAGACATTGGAGTTGTATTTTGTTAAATCAGTTTTTGGATTTGGATGTTGTAAACTTTATACTTTACAGTACTTTAATAAATGTGCTCAGTTCAGACGCTTTTGATATGTACTAACATCGGGCAACCGAGACGGTAACACACTTTCATGGTAGGGTGGTCCTGTTAAGGCACCTTGGTATGAGGGGGTGTTACAGTAAGTGGTGTGGCACATACAATGAGACACCATATGGGACAAATGATCCTCACTACCTAAAAAGTACGGGTATTAAATTTTGTAACATAATTTTCATATAATTACATTTGTTATCAAAAGATCTTTTTATAAAATTATAATTTCAATAAAATATAATTCGGAGTAATGTATTAACTACTATAATAAAACACGGTCAAGGTACCGTTTTGAATACCGTGGAAAACGTAAATCGGAAGGAAAATATATATATTTCTTCAGATGTTAGTTTTTAAGAGAGAATTTTTTTTTTCCAGTTAAGAGAATATTGCGGATAGAACTTTAGATATTTAAGTGTTTTTGTTTACTTTCACTTAAAGTTTGATTTAGGCAGGGGTTCGATTTCGGACCCTTGCGAATGAGGATTCGATTCCTGACTCTTACGAATGAAAGAGTGGTCTACCCCGAGTCATGTTTCCTTAGCACCTAAAAAACTAGGTACAATTTTGGGCCCATCCAGGAAAAATAGATTTGACCTAACATCGACTCATCCATCATTAATTTCCATCTGTATAAATCCTTTTACAAGCTCCAATTAACCCAATCGCCGTAATTTATCCCTCGTCAATTTCTTACTGTTCGATCGTAAACTTAGTCCTGTAAAATTATGGAAACAATGAACACCGAGAAGAAAGCCAAAACTTTGCAAACCGCCTCTGAAAATTTGAGCTCAATTTTCTTCTTTGTCTTATATGCCACCGGAAATATTGACTCGATTTTCGCAAATTTGCCAGTGAAAACCGTAGTGAAATTCAGATGCGTCTGTAAATCTTGGTGCTCAATTATTGATCACCCACATTTCATATCCATGCATCTTAAACATACCAGTGTTAACTGCGACAACAATAAAAACTTTGTAGTCGCCAAGGGATCAGTACGCGATGAAAATACAAAGTGCTTTTCGATTTGTTCTTCAAAGCTAACACTCTTAGAAAGACTTCTCGTATTTTTAGGATACCCTGGCTATATGGCGGGTTTTATATCGCAGGGATTTGTGATGGGCTGCTATTAGTGAAACATCACACGAGAAATTTAAGCTTGTTGAACCCTTGTATTCGCAAATCATTGATTCTTCCTAAAACCCCACTTCCTCCGAATTTGCTCGACACCGCTATGTATATTTTTGGTTTCGCCCCTAATAGTAACGATTATAAAGTGGTTGCGATCAAATTTGGAAAAGGTCAAGCTGACGAGACTACTAAGATTCATGTTGCAGTTTATACACTTAGTGATCAACAATGGACTGTTAGAAACAATGGATTTAATATTGACTTTCCGTATGTTAAGCGTTTGTTAAAGGGCTATAGCGACAGGTATAAATCAAATGCGACTTACTTTAAAGGGGAAGCACACTGGCTTGGAAAGGATCAATATCAGAATAGTAACCAGCGGAAAAAATCAACTCATCTTATTTCCTTTAACTTTGATAATGAAAAATTCACTATTTGGAGTCTGCCCTTTGCTTCTAACGAAAGAGAGTCGTCAAGTGCCCTGTTTCTTCTTGGGGAGTCACTAGCGATTTTCAAGTATTTCCTCCTGTAAGGTCCAACATAAGGGTCTTTGGAAAAGGGGGAATGGACTATGTGGTTTTCGGGAAATTCAAGCATGTTTGGGTATAAATTATTCAGCTCCAACGCCCGTGTTTACTCGTGGAAAAACGTATTCTATTGTGAGGCGATGGAGGCTATTTGTCTTATTTGTGGGAAGAATTCCTACAACATCGCTACTTGCCAAGTGCAGAAGTTGACAAACTCTAAGAGCTTGTTTGTTGAAGTGGAAAAGTATTCGGAGAGCTTGTTGTTATTCAATGGATACGGAGTCAAGGATCTAATGTCATTCCCATGAGTGAAGGAATACCATATGCTGATAGATAATGGATTCCGCATTGTTATTATTTCCTCTGGCTGCTGGATTTGCCAGCATTGTTATTCATATTCGTAGAATATTTTTGTACTCGTAGTTGTTTAGTTGGTTTTAATGTCCTCGATTTTATCACTGTTGATTGTTTTGGCCTGGACGACGGTGCTACTAACGAGAGCTATAGACTATCTAATGTCTACGTTTGCCTTTTTTTTTATGGGTTCATCCGTTTATAACGATTGTCATAAGATTATCTTACACAAATATTGTGCGTTCAACAATATACTCCATTTGGTGATAGTATTTGTCTATGACCGCCTTATATCTTTTGATCGATGATCGTGGATTTGTAGGTATTAGCGGTTGTCTAGCTCCTCCTATGACTGGATTTGTAGGCTAATGTTTCTCTCTTGAGAAAGAACCTTTCTTCTGATCCAGCTCCTGAGGTCGGAGAAACATATGAGTTGGCTTTGCATAGAATTGAGGAAATGAAAATCCCGGTTCTAATGATACAAAGACATCACCTAATTTGTCTGCTGATCCAGCCGCTCCCGCTTCTTGTTCTTCCGTCTCTGATCTAAGGTTTGCGTAGTTTATATCACTTCATTTAATTTGTCGATTTTGTTTAGACCTAGCTTGCAAATTTGAGCCACCACTCCCCCACTACAACTCTTATACGAAGTACCATGTTTTCATTTAGCACCTCACAAAAACTTTTTCTTTTTTGTCGCCCGAGAATTACTAATACTAGGTTTGGTGTCCGGCTTTGCCCGGGCTACCTCTATTTACCTCTATGTTGATGGAGTTGTCTAACCCACACATTTACTATTTGTAATATATCTTTCTACAACATATCTTGTAATTATGATGTAAAATTTTCAAATTATGAGACACGTTTACTGCCCCGCTATTAATATTATTACTTTCACGACATTCTTTCTTAATATCATTATGTTCACTACTCCCGTGGTTACTATTGTTTCGTTTACTGATTCCTCTATTTTTTTTCTGTTCAATTCATTATTCTCGTTAATTTTATCAGGCCTATATTTAAATAAATAAAATATTTCCTTGAGTCGATTGGTTATTTATTTGTTCATACTTTTTCTCATTGTTACCGCTGTTACTTTCAGTACATTCGTAGTTACTTTCATTACTCTCACTATCATTATTATAACTGTCACTACTCCCGCATTAATACCGTTAAATTTTCTTAATCTCGTTGTTGTTACTATTACTTTTACTACATTTAATTTAATGTATAATTCTATGATGATACTAATTAATTCCATAAGTGGGGCATGCTAATTTTAAGGAAAATCACTATATTCTTGTGTTTTCTAAATTTAATTACTTTATCAAGGCATCTTTATATTATACCTTTAATCAAAACTATATAATATTTACATTGAGATCCCTTTATCAGGTCCATCACACGGTGCCATTGATTTAAAACTATATAGTATATTTAATTTGTATAGAGTTCTTTAATTACATTGAATTCCCTTGATTTCTGAAATTAATATATAGTATTGATTGATTGATAGCCAGAGTAAATGACGTTATTAGCCTTCTATATTAAATAACCAAAGGATAATGATCAGGCGTTTCTGGGTAGCCCCGAAATTGGGTGTCACCCTCTCACATGCATCCTTTATTAAAGGGGTCCCCACTTATTGCATGTGAGAGGGTGACGGGTTGCGCCCGATCTCAGCGTCACCCTCTCACATGAGAAATAAGTGGGGACCTCTTCAATAAAGAATGCATATGAGAGTAAGGTTGAGCATCGGTCTAAGACCGGACCGAACCGGACCACAGACCAAAAATAAAAATTAAGTGGTTCGAAGACCGAACCAGAAAAAATTGGTCTTGGACCGAACCAAACCCGAAATATTTGGTCCGGTCCGGTCCTGGTACGAAATGGACCTAAAACTATTTTTTCTACTATTTCGTATATGATAATTACATTTTATTCCGCTAAATAAAAGGCATTTAAATAATTAGACGACTCTTTTTATTAAAATCATTAACAATACTAATTTATAATGTCTTTTGAAAAAAATGTTAAATTGACTTTTAATATTTTAGTGATTACTCTTTACAAACATGGAATTTGGTCTATTCGGTCCAGACCTAAATTACCGGTCTTGGACCGGACCGGACAAAAGACCGAAACTTGAAAAAATGAGGACCGAGGACCTGACCAAAATAATTCGGTCCGGGTTTGGTCCAGACAAAATGGTCCGGTTCGGTCCGGTCCATTGTTTCCGTCCGGACCTAAATTTGCTCACTTCTATATGAGAGGATGACACCCAATTTCGGAGCTACCCGATAACGCCCGATAATTATCCTAACCCAATAGGTAAAAATACACTAAACAATCCTCTCTCTTGCTACATCCCCCCTCCCACCCCAATAGATACTATTACCCTACTATCTCGTTAGTAATACTCCCTCCCATCCAAACCAAAGATAACATGGACTTACTTTTTGTGAGGGGAAAAATGGGACTATGTTACATTTGGTCTGGAAGCTACTAATGGTTTTATGATCAATCTTTTAAAATAAGTAGGAGTTCTAATATTTTAAATTTTTACACCTAAAAATTCTTTTAAACTCAATAAATTCTACAGATACCTCATTTCTGCACCTCCCGCAAACCACCCGGTGATGATTGGGCCGCATGTTTGGTACGCGGAACGATTTGTAACAGTTCGTAAGTTTATCGTCAAGTGGTCGCTCAAATACTTGTGTCTACCCCATTGTTGTCATCTAGGTGTCATTACGGTCGTTTTGGCAGTAATTAGAGTACATTTGGAGTCCGGGTCAAAAACCGTCTTCATTTCCTAAAACCGTCAAATCCCGAGTCAAAGCAATGTGCTTGTCTACCTAAGGTTAGGATGTCATAAATGTTGAGATTATATCTCATTTCAAGTCCCATATGTCACTTCATTAGGCTAAACTAAAAGTTTACATTACAAAATGTGCATTTCATTTATCTAAAATGACAACCCGAGCTTTAGGCCCGTTTTACGAGGCGATAACGACTTCTTTGGGTCAGGCCTATTTCCCAGAAAGTTCTATATCTCTTTTTTAGCTTTCCAACGCTACCGAAATCACCTTATTCCGAGTCTTGTAGAGAAAGTTATGCCTAAAATACGACAGGCTGTCAAACGCGCTTTCTTGCGCAGGAGGAACCTGCTGAGGAAAGGACGTAGCAAGTGCTGCGCCTCTTCCAAGGAACGCAACATCTGCTGCGCCTTTTCCTCAAGGTTTTATTTTTATCCAAGTTTCCGTGTTTAACCTAAGTCGGTTGTTTCCGGATCTTTCTCTCCTTTCCTAAACCCTAATTCCGTGATTAGTATAAATAGAGACCTTCGGTCTCACATGTTTCTCACGCGAGTGTTCGCCCTTCTCTTCTCCCTTTGCATTCTAGACCACGTTCTTACTTTTTGGCGTCTACGTGCTTGAACTTTCGACCACGTAAGCTCGGATCCTTCTGAGTACCAGCCTCGTTTTGCATGACCGACCAATTTGACCAACTCCACAATAATCAACTTAATCAATCGTTTTCCTCTTACGAGGGCACTTTCGTCTACATTCGAGTTGAGCATCACTAAACGTTAACTTAGTTCATCTCGTTTCGTCAAACATGTAAGTCTGAGGGTGTATAATCCTTATTTTAATTATTGTTCTTTATTCATTGTAATCATTAATGTAAGATTTATGTCGAAAGTATTCTTAAAACCGATTTGTAAAACCATGCTTTAAAACCCCTTTTTACGGATTATCAGAGGACAACCGTCGAGAAAGGACGCAGCAACTGCTGCGCCTCTTCGAAGGGACGCAGTACCTGCTACGCCTCTTTGTGAGGCTGCCGCAGTTCCTGCTTCCTTTCTTCTTCCTTCGTCTTTTGTCAATTCGTTTGTTCTTTATTTCCTTTCGTTTGTTCATTGTTCATTGACATAATTTAGGCATGATAATTCTAACATGTAACATATTATTCATCATCATTAGTATTTAATTCATAAATTCCCGACTTAAATCCCAAGTAATTCATATTTGCGGGTTTTCGTCATTAAAGTCAATCCGGGTTTTAGAGATTCGAGTTACCCATATTGAGTCTCTGGAATTCGTCATTGATATATTTTCATCCGTTGTTTATCATCTCCATCATTAATTCATCATTAATAACCTCTTTATTTTAATTAATTTGTTTAGTTTGTTAATTTGTTTATTAACCCTTTTTAAATCATGCAATTAATTCGTTCTAATTTCGTTTCATCCATGTTTTATTGCTTTCATGACCATTAATCGCATGTAAGTAACCTGCTAATCACTTCCATCCGAGTAAATAATATTAATCGATCATTAAATCACCAACGAACATTAACGACTTGCAATTCCGGCTTCACAGCCAGAACTGAGCCAAGAAACAGACGCAGCAACTGCTGCGCCTCTTCCAAGGGACGCAGCTCTGCTGCGCCTCTTCCTGGTTGATTTCTGTCTCTGAACTCCCGTTTTGCCTTGACCTAGTTTATTAGTTTACGTATTTAATTAACTATTACTCGTATTATCACCCTAATTTATGTTCGTTAATTCCTTTATTTATTCTTTCTAAAATTATCCGTTTTAGAAGTATTTTCGACATAAATCATTAATCCAATGTAATTATTGTAATTTTCCTTTATTGTATTTCTTGTATTGCTTGTATGTTCACATGTAATCGAACTTAAATCCCTACTTCGACTCAATTGTATGATTAAATTACTTGTTCACCGACTTAGTATTAATTCACATGCTAGGATTAATCTATTGGATGTTGCATTGCATGCATATAATCGACAATATATCGAGTATAGACGATTTTCCCTAATCATTAGTAGAGACCGCTATCGAGGCGGGCGGGATTAGGGGTTCGATCAAAAGAGCTTCCTAATACGTACCCTCACCCCTTACTCCAGATCTCTGTGAACATCCGTGTTCATTGGCATCCACGAGAGTCATTCTAGACATAGAATGCTAAGGGTAACGAGTTCCTGGTGTTCATGTCACTACTTTGTGTCTTGACATGGCACGAGGTATTCGAACGGTTTCCAATTTTCCACAATAAATTGGTGGCGACTCCACAAATGCAAACGCTTGTTCCCAAGCGCCTCCGTGGCCCATGTCCACAAATTCTTATATATTCAATTAACTTTTATTTCAGACAAATGGTTATTTGATTTAATGAAACTAAAAATTTAATATTAATCGTATACAAAATAACGAAAAATCTTAATGTAAGGTCCAGTTTGATCTAAGATCGAAAAAATCGGATTTAATCCATTTCAGGACCGAAAGTTTTAGGTCTTTGATAGCATCCACTTAATTTATTTTGTCGGTCACCAGTACAGTCCGATTCAATCAGGCCCGGTCTTGGACCTATGCTCAATGCTCAGTACTGCTCACCCCTGCTAAGGACACGTGTAAGAAGCCGTAAATATAAATCATTCATCCACATGTATACTACTTACCAAAAACCCTAACCACTTGTTACAATTCACCCAATCGTCCATATGACAACAGCAAGGAAGCCAACACATTGCAAATCATCTCCCAAAATTTTGAATTCAAATATCTTGGCGTCTCAATCCAGTTACATGCCACCAGATGTGTTGTCTAAAATTTTTGCAACTTTGCCAGCGAAATCCCTAATGAGATGCAGGTGCGTCTGTAAATCTTGGTGTTCCGTTATTGATGACCCTTATTTCGTCCATGCATCAGAAACATAGCCGTGTTAACTGCGACAAGAATAAAAAATGTTAGTCCTTAAGAGGTCGGCAAGCAAGGGGGATAAGATGTCCACTTTGTCAATCCTACGCTAACACTCTTAAAAAAAGCGGTCGCATTCTAAAGATATCGGATCTCTATGGATACTACATTGTAGGGAATTGTAATGGGTTGTTATTAGTACAACGACATAGTCCTTCTTGTTCCCTGAAGGAATTACAATTGTGGAACCCTTGCATTCGCAAATCATTGATTATTACCGCAATCCCAGTTCGCTCCAGTTTGATCCCCCGGGCTATGTATTTAATTGGGTTTACCCCTGGTAGTAAAGAATATAAAGTGGTTGTGATTGTATTTGAAAAATGTCGGAATGAAAAGACGACTAAGATGCATGTTGCAGTTTATAGACTCAGCGATCAACAATGGACGGTTAGAAATGATGGGTTGGATATTGACCCTTTGTATTTTGAGTGTTTGTTAGAGGGTTATCACCGCAAGTATAGATCAAATGCAATTTACTTTCAAGGGAAAGCACATTGGCTCGGAAATGATCAATATGGTAATAGTCCTCAGCGGAACAAATCAACTCATCTTGTTTCCTTTGACTTTGATACGGAAAAATTCACCATTTCAGAGCTGCCCTTTGCTTTGTACGAAACAGACTCATCAACTGCTCTGTTTGTTCATGGGGAGTCACTAGCGATTTTCAGTATTTCTGCTGTTAGTTCCAGTGTTAGGGTGTTGAAAAAGGGGGAATGGACTTTGTGGTCTACGGGAATTTCAAGCGAGGATGGTTGTAAAGTATTCAGCTCGTATTTGGTCGAGTACTCATGGAGAGACGTATTCTATTGTGAGAGTAAGGGTGTTGGCTGTCTTATTTGTGGGAAGTATTCTTACAACATTGCAACTTGCCAAGTCCAGAAGTTAACTAAATCTAAGAGCTTTGATTTCGAACTGGACACGTATTCAGAGAGCTTGGTGTTGCTTAAAGGATACGGAGTCAAGGATCTGATGTCATTCACATGAGCAAAAGCATACTATGGATGCTGGTAAATACTAGGATTTGTCATTGTTTTTCTTATTTCTTGCCGTTTAGTTGATTTTAATGTTATATTCCTTCTATCAGTCTTATGACTAGATTTTTCTGTTTCACATTTGTTGTTTTTCTTATTTCTTCCTACTCTTGCTTAACAAATGAATATAATTGCGCAGATTAATATTTCCGTCAATGTCTATTTTTATTTTAGTTTTCGGTATAACTAGGTCTGCACAAATAGGATTATACATCCAGTTGTACCATGAGCATTGTACAATCAAGGTATAAGAATCCGAGCTTATATGTATTCATGTTTTTAATGTGTAAATGGATGAGCTCAATATTTTGTAAGAAAGCTCATATTCTTTAACATAAAGTTCGAATAATCAAAGCTCATATTCTATACCGTAAAACATATACAACAGGTTATATAGTCCATAAATTGATAAATCTGGCTCTGCAGATTAAAAGCCGAAGTTCCTGGTAAAAAATGAATGTGTCTTGTAACAATAAATTTGAGAATAGTTTCTGCACAATGGAGCAGGTTTTTGTGTTCTGCAGGAAACTACCAACATTGCCTCGGAATGGCTTAGCATCAAAGGAGACGGGGCTCAATAAAATGTCGGAAAATGCACTTAAATTGGCAAAACTCGGAGCAGATTGTGAGACTGGAAGTGATCTTCAATCTTCATGAAATAGAGACGCAATGAGGGCCACTAGCTAACTTACCTTCCATCCTCACATCTTCATTTTTATCTTTTAAGAAGATAAAACAGCTCCGATTCGTTTCCACCCAATTTCTCTGTTCGTTTTGCACTGTCCCCAACCTACCTTATAGTTTCCAAAACAGCAGCTCACTACACTCCATGTCCCTCCATTTCAGAAATGGCGGTAGATTATCCATTATCACTTACTAATCTCTTGTATGACGTTACTTTCCAAGTCGTTTGATTTTAAAATGTTTCGCCATGTTCACTTGAAGAAGCACGCGAGTTTGGGAACGCTATAAGGGTTGTTTGGTTAACCACTAAACAATACAGGAACTTAAATTCATGTGATTTGCAAAATGGGTATGTTGTTTGGTTACTCCAATTCACATGAATTGGAAGTTTCCATGAATTCCAATTCCTCCACAATGGAGGAAGTTGCTTACCTAGGCCCCCCTAGGTAAGTTAGAATGCCTACATGAATTGCACTTCCTTCATGGCAACCAAACAATTTTTTGCAATTCACATGAATTCCAAATTCACATGTATTATGACTTCCTAGGCAATACAAATTCCTATATGCAACCAAACGACCCCTAAAAAAAGAGTCGTGAAATAAACATGAACTTATAACCTTTATATAGGCTTACAATCTAAAACTAAGCAACTCTCTCTCTCTCATAAGAGAGGTCTTTCACTAACATTAATAAGAAATCGTCTCTTTTAAAAATTTGTGAACAACTAATATAGTCTTATTTTGACTAATTAACTTATTTTGACCCATAAGGCCATAATCCACTGACTAAAAAATAGGATATATCTTACTCATATCCTACACTAATTTTGGAAGTAATAATTTAATTTATTTACAGAAAAATACTCACTGTTCTCAAGATAAGTTTTAACTTTTTAATTTCTATTTTCCCTATTAATCTTGATTTCTTTCCTAATTTTCCCTCTACATAGAAATAGATATTCTGTCATATAAACGGGGTGTAACCGTATCACTCACTTTCCACAAATATACGGCCAATACAAGAGGTCCACTAATAATAGGAAACTAGAACCTCAATAATGAAAGGAAGAATAATCATCAGAATCTGAATCAAGCTCTATAATAGCAAGAGTATATATATATATAAACAATATTTCCGTCCCTAATAATTTCTTGCTGTGTTCACCCAATCGCCCATAATTTGTCCCTCATCAATTTCTTGCTGTTCGATGCTAAACTTATCGCTCCGGATACAATAATGACAACAAATTGCAAATCACGTCAGAAAATCTTGAACTCAAATTTCTCACCGTCTGAATCCAATTACATGCCACCAGAATTATTGACTCAAATTCTCACAAATTTGCCAGCGAAATCCCTAGCCCGATTCAGGTGCGTTTGTAAATATTGGTGCTCCATCATTGATGATCCTTATTTCGTATCCTTGCATCTTAAATATAGCCGTCTTAACTGCGACAAGGATAAGAAACTTTTAGTCCTTAAGAACTCAGTCAGCAATAGCTCTTTGACAGTTCTTCAGGCAAACACTCTTGAAAAAACCGGTCGTATATTTAAGAAAACGGGTGCTGCACATGGATACTTCATTTTAGGGCGTTGTAGTGGTTTGCTATTAGTGGTGCAACGATGTGGTCCTCTTCTCCAGAAAAAATTGAGATTGTGGAACCCTAGTATTCGCAAATCATTGGTAATTCCCAAAACCCCACTTCCTCCAAATTTGCTCGACACTGCTATGTATATTTTTTGATTCGCCCCTGATACTAACGATTATAAAGTGGTTGCGATGAAATATGGAAAAGGTGAGGGTGATGAGACTACTAAGATGCATGTTGCAGTTTTTACACTTAGTGATCAACAATGGACTGTTAGAAACGATGGATTTAATATTGAGTTTTCGTATTATGAGGGTTTGTTAAGGGGTTATCACAACAGGTACAAATCAAATGCAATTTACTTTCAAGGGAAAGCACATTGGCTCGGAAAAGATCAATCTTGTGGGCCGAGTATTGAGCCGACCAAATCAACTCATCTTGTTTCGTTTGATTTTGATACGGAAAAATTCACCTGTTCTGAACTGCCCTTTGCTTTGTACAAAAGAGACCCATTAAATATTCTATTTCTTCTTGGGGAGTCACTAGCGATTTTCAGTATTTTCAATAGAAGCTCCGGCGTATGGGTGCTGGAAAAGGAGGAATGGACTCTTTGGTTTTCGAGTAAGGATGGTTATAACATATTCAGCCCCTATGCATTCCGATGGAATAACGTGTTCTATTGTGAGAGTGATGGTGGCGACCGTCTTATTATTTGTGGGAATTGTTCCTACAACATTGTTACTCACCATGTGCAGAAAGTGAATGAATCTAAGGATGACTCGAGTATAGAACTGGAAATGTATTCAGAGAGCTTGGTGTTGTTGAAAGGATACGGAGCCAAGGATCTGATGTCATTCCCATGAGTGAAGAATACTATGGATGCTGGTAAACAATGGATATGTCCTATCGCTACTCGTTCCTCTAGCATATTATTGTCGATGTTTGGCTTTGATGTTCTTCATTTTGTTTCTGTTGATTGTAATTGCCTGCAACCTTGCAATGTGGCTGCAAAAGAGAAGGAATGTGTGTTAGTTAGCTGTTGTATGGCTCTTTCTATTTCTTGCTTTCTCCGTTTCAATGTTGAGGTGGTACTTGAATTTAAATCGTTGTCCGTCTGATTGTGCAATTTTAGCATGTCTGATTGTGTTGATCATAGAAAATGCAGAGCATGAAATGGAACAATTGTTGAGAAGGAGTCAGAACCATGGATCTTTTTTGAAAGGAGTGGCATATTGGCTTGGGAATTTTGTTAAATGTAATGTTGAATTAACTAATCTTGGTTCGTTTGACTTTGATAAGGAAGAAATCGTCTAATTGGAACTGCCATCTAGTTGGGGCTCATTTATGTTTCTGTTTCTTTTTGGTGAATCCCTTGCGATTTTCAGAATTTCTGAGGTAGCTTCTAGCATATGGGTGCTAGATCAGGACAACGAAAAGGGGAGGTGGAGCTGCAAAGGATGATTTGACACCATAAACATCTTGTATAATGAGTGATCAGCATAAAACGAAGACTTGAGAGAATTTGGATTCATAACCTCTCGTGCTGTTGGAAAGTTGTGGTTAGTTAACCAAAAGTGACCAGTTGTGCAAAACATTTTAAGCAGGTGTGTTTGTATTGCTTATGGTTCAATTCAAACCTGATTTGCCTACCTATTGTACCTGACCGTAAAGCTCGACACATGTATGTTGCAGTTTATAGTCTGAAAAATCAACAATGGACTGTCAGAAATAATGGCCTAAGTTTCGACAGTTCAGAGTATAACCTTATGTTTTATGAAATATCCGAGTATAAAATATCAACAGTTTCTGTATTCTTTCAAGGGGCAATATACTGGATTGGAAATGCTCCATCTGAGGGTATTTCATCTCGTTTCCTTTGACTTTGAATCCGAAAAACTTACCTATTTAGAACTGCCAAAACCTGTACTAGAAAGACAGTCATTGAGGTTTGTGTTTCTTCTTAGGGAGTCGCTGGCGATTTTGAGTATTTCAAATGTTAGTATCAGCATATGGGTGGTGGAAAATGGGGCATGGACTCAGAGGTTTACGGGAGATTCGAGTTGGGATGAATATGATGTATTCCTCACCTGCAAGTTTGCAAAGAATAAGATATTCTATTGCGAGAGTGATGGTGGGTGTTTCATTTGCGAGAAGTATTCTTACAATATCGCGTCTAGGAAAGTGGAGAAAGTCGGAAAATCTATGAGCTATTATGTATACCTCGAAACGTACGTTGATAGCTTGGTTTGTTGTAAAGAGTACGGACAATGGCTTAACTACCTTGTGGGAGGTGGGATCTGGAGGTTTCATAGTCTCGCCGAATAGAATGCGAGCATTTGTACAATTGGAGAGAGAAAGGAGGGAGAGTTACAGAGAAGGACCGCGAGGATGAAAGGAGGGAGGCGGTTTAGGATGTGATGACGTTCGTTGGAGAGAGAAATAAATGGATGAGGGGGAGGGAGTATCAACAAACGTAGCATAACCGATTCAAGTCGAGTAGTCGACTATACTCAAGTCGACTTAAAAGCTTACATCAAAAACAAATTTACAAAATTATTGATTCAAGTTGAATATATTATAGATACGAAATTGTCTTGGGGTGCGCACGGTGCAACCAACTAGGAGTGACTCATTAATTAACTTTGATAAGCTCGGAAATACGCAAACTAACTTTGTTATTAGTACATCTTACTTAACCCTGCAAATTAATTACTTACAAATTTGAGTAAATAATGAAGTTGTATGGAAGGTCAACAAATGTGTCACAGGACATAGCCAACATCTGATTATAAGAAATGCCAAAAGGAGAGGTAATGAGATAGATATCTTTGGGATGACACATAAACAGCAAAAGCAGAAAAGTTCAGTAGCCATAGAGCACAATACTTACAAGAATTATATACAAGTGTCAGTCACAAACGAATGTTAACCAGGAACAAATCTAAATAGTCATCACTATAGCAACTATCCATTTGACATTTTTGTTAGACAAATATCTACGATATTTGTTTAGTCCATAATCATGCAAATATTATGTCCATAGTTAGCTCCATATTTTATGCTAACTATGGACATAATATTTGCATGATTATGGACTAAACAAATATAACATCATCTTACTGCTAGGGACACATTGTCAAATGACATTAACTCCATGGCCTCCGCGACAGTTAGCTGCACCAAAGGATCAAGCATATCAAACTTGGTGAAAAATTCAAATGTGGAAAATCCAAGAGGTGCAAGTTAGCAAATAGAAAAATTATAGGTACCTTATCCCAAACATGGATAAGATTTTGAAAATGTGCTTGTTAGGGACAAACGAAGCTAGATCCTCACCTAAACCCTCTACTCATACAGACTAACTCTTTGCCGTATAGCGTAGATCCTCACCTAAACCTCTTAAATGAGTCTTATTAGTGGCTCCTCACCTAAACCTCTGGTAAAGCATGATTGTCTGCAGTCAGTTGAAATTGCTGAAATGGTCAGTTTTATGGTGCAGTTTAGCAACCGGACGTACCTCTAAAGCGTTTCCAAGGGTATCACCAAGTTGATTAAGGTAAGAAGTTATAGCATCAATACCCTTGCGAAATCTAGCATTATCTACTCCAGAACCACTTTCCGAAGATTGACGAGGTTAATCGAACTGCAAAGAAATGCAGAATATGAAAAATCTGCAATTACCAAACCACCACAGTCCAGACTAAAATTAGATTCTCGTTGAATCCGTTTCTAAAATGGGCGATTTTCACTAATTTAACGGAATAGGTCGATTCCCAAAATAATTGTCGAAAATGGGTCGACGTAGGCTTGGAATTTACGAAGCTGTGGTCAAGGGTCAAATCGCCATGACGCTTGGCGACTTACTTCGAAGACATATTTCCGCGACTCCCCTCCCCTTGCCAGTTTCATAGCCCCAAATCAGGAAAAAAAAAAAATTTAGGCCAAATCGCCAGCCCCCATGACTACTTGAATCTGAGACATACCAAACACTGCCCATTCAAGTCGCCAAGGTGCATGGCGACTTTAGGCCAAGTCGCCAGCCCCCATGGCGATTTTATGCTCAATTATCATAACAGCAAAATTTAGGTTTGGTTGCAATTGGGTATGGTCGCCAACCGAGATGGCGACTTAAATACAAACCTAGGTTCGGGTATGACGTGGACCCATTTTGGATAATTAATTTCAAAGTCGACCCATTTCGTTAAATAATTAGTCAAAATCGCCCATTTTAGCAAAAAATTCTCGTTCGGTTCACCTGATTACCAGTGGCTTCATCATTCAGTGTCGACTTCATCCTGCTTGATGACTCAAATTCGTCATCCTCATCAAGATTTGATTTGGCCTTCCTAGCCAAGACAGCCCATAACCCGTATTTTGAATCATTTGAGTCTCTCATTGAATTGTTATCGGAATTATACGAGCCCTGCATAGACCAAATTCCACTTTTATGAAATAAAATCAAGCAATGCAACCCAACGACCTCGAAATTCAAGTTAAATCAGAACTCCAAAGCTCCATCAATACACATTATTAGGCAGGGAAACATCCAACTCTAGCTAGAAACTAAACCGTCACTCTCTTGTGAGACGGTCTATTGAATGAAGGAGTGCCTAAACTCGATATTGTAGATTTGTTATCGTACTAATTTATCAAATTGTCTATGTTTTATCTTCAGGGAACTACTGTCGTAACAACTCAGGAGCGGCTTAGTTGAAGGTAAAGAATCTTATGTTTTAATTTAGTGCTTCGCTTGGAAATTGTTGTTTCTATTGTGTTAGTGCTTTAGTTGCTGTACAGAGTTGTCTGCGAGGCTTAAATTTATGCGTAGTCTTAGTATCAATCAGCCATCCCAAAAAAAATACGGTCACATGTTCCGTTGCTGGCTAATGTGTGTTTGTATAGTTCGTGGTGTTGGAAGTAATGGCTTTATAAAGCTAAAAGCATTTGTGCCTCTTCTCCCACATCGGTGGGGAGAAAGAGGTATAGGGTGTTTATATTACTTTTCTCTCCCTAAGTGGATAAGAGTTGGACCAAGGAGGCTTTTGTTGAGAATTTTGGGCCTGTGAGTCTGATCCAAACACACACACACACGCGAGCTCGGCCTCGGGTTTGGGTAGAGCCCCTGCGGGGCGGGCCAAAGGCCCTCTTTTCTTTTTGGGCTGTGTGTTTTTGGTTTAGGTCCAGGTTCATGTAGACAGTAATATTCTACATTGATCAAATGTTTTTATGATCGTTAATTGCGAAATTAAGGGAGCGTAATTAATCCCTTAATTACGTTTGACCGTCCCTTAATTGTTGAGATTTTTGTCTCTGTAGAATGACTCTATTTTCCCTTATAAATAGAGTTGTTCACTTGACAGAAGATCACACCAATACACTCCACATTCTCTCTTCTCAATATGCTCTCCTTCTATTACTTCTGATTTTTCCGGGTACAGTGTCTGTTTTTTCCAAAGTCTTCTTACTTCAGTGGTGCGGTTCGAAGGCTGCAGTGTTAACCTTGGGGAACTACCGGCGTGAGACGATAACCACCACGGTCGTGCCGTAATAGTTTTCAAGTCAGTGGCTTTTTACCACGACACTGCATTTCTGTTCGATAAGTCCTTTTCTGTCTCTTGTTTTTAGTTAAAGTTTCTGTCTAATTACCATTGTTACGAATTATCTTTCCAACAATTTGAAAACTATTATTTGTCGTAACAATGGCTGTCGTCTCAAACAAAATTCTGTCCGAATTGTCAAAATTGGAACCCTTAGACGGTATGAACTACAAAAGATGGTCTCAGAAACTGCTTATGTATTTTGAACAACTAGATATCGACTATGTTTTGTTTTTCGACCGACCCTCCGTCAATAAACCATTTGCTAGTGTAGAGACTACCCCACCTTCGTCATTCTTTGTTAAGTCGAATGAGGAGTCAATTAAGAAACATGATAAGGATAACAAAACTGCTAAGTTCCATCTCCTTACTCATATGTCGAATACCCTCTTTGATTTATTTTCGGTCCATAAATCTGCTAAGACTATATGGGAATTGTTAGAGAAAAAATATGGGGCTGACGATGCGGGTAAGAAAAAAATATGTTGTCGGGCAGTGGCTTGGGTTTCAAATGGTAGATGACAAACCAATTATGGAGCAAGTTCATGTTTATGAGAACTTGTGTGCTGATGTCACTAATGAGGGAATGAAACTAGATGAAATTTTCTTGGCTAATGTTTTGCTAGAAAAATTTCCCCCTTCCTGGAATGAGTATAGGAACCATTTGAAACATAAGAAGAAAGATTTGTCCCTTCAAGAGCTAGTAGGCCACATGAGGATCAAGAAGCTAATCGTCGAAAGATAAGTCACCCAATTGTCTCTTACTATGTCAAAGCCAATCTTGTTGAAACGGTGGGTCTTCAAAAGAAGATAGGTTCAAGGGTAAGGGAAAGGCTAAAGCTGGTCAGGGTCAAACCAAGGGTCAGAATGCCAAGAAAGCTGGTCAAGGGAAATTCACCAAACCTGCCTCAAATATCCAGAAACCAAATCTAGTTTGCTATGTTTGTGGGAAAACGGGTCACAAAGCTTATCAGTGTCCTCAAAAGAAAGTTGCTGCTGAAGCTAATGTTGCTGAAAAGGATGATATTATTGCCGCTGTAGTGATTGAGGCTAATCTGGTTGCAAATGCTAGTGATTGGATTCTGGATACAGAGGCTTCAAGGCATCTTTGTGCTAACAAGGATCTCTTTGCTGAATTTGAAGATGTTCTTTGATGGTGAATGTGTCTACATAGGTAACTCTTCTTCTTTGTTATCACCAAGCAAAGGCAAGATCTTTCTCAAACTAACCTCGGGAAAACTCTTGCTTTAAATAATGTTTTGTATGTTCCTACTTTGCGTCGAAACCTCGTGTCTGGTGCCTTGCTAAACAAAGCTGGTGTGAAACTTGTTTTTGAGGCTGACAAGGTTGTAATGTCGCGCAATGGGGATTTTGTGGGCAAGGGTTATCTCTGTGGGGGTTTATTTGTTTTGAATGTTGATTCTCCTATCATTAATAATAATGTTTCTACTTCTGCTTATATTGCTGAGTCTATTGATGTTTGGCATGGTAGATTAGGTCATGTGAATGTTGATTCGATTAAAAGGCTCAAATCTATGTCGCTTATTCCTTCGTTATCTTCAGAAACTCATGAGAAGTGTCCTAGTTGTGTCGAGGCCAAATTTGCTAAGAAACCTAGTAGACCTGTTACAACTAGACAAACGAGTCTTCTTGAGTTAATTCACACCGACCTAGCTGACTTCAAAAACACCATGAGTAGAGGTGGTAAACATTATTATGTCACTTTTATTGATGATTTTTCTAGATATACCAAAGTATATTTGCTTAGAAATAAAAGTGAAGCTGAGGACATGTTTATAAAGTTCAAAACTGAGGTAGAAAATCAGCTTGATAGGAAGATTAAAAGAGTCAGGTCCGATCGAGGAGGAGAATATGGCTCTGGTTATTTAGTAGATTTTTGTGAGAAAAAATGGTTTAATACATGAAAAGAGCCCACCAAACTTACCCCAATCGAATGGAGTAGCTGAACGTAAAAATAGAACTTTGAAAGAAATGATGAATGCTATGCTTTTAAGTTCGGCCTTTTCGATGATATGTGGGGGAAGCGGTGCTTTCACTTGTCATATTCTTAACAGGGTACCTCATAAGAAACTAGACAAGACACCCTATGAGATGTGGAAAGCTTATGCTCCTAACTTAAGTTAACTTAAAGTGTGGGGGTGTTTGGCTAAAGTAGGCTTACCTAGCTTTAGGAGGCCAACCATTGGACCTAAGACTTATGACTGTGTTTTCATTGGTTATGCTCAAAACAGTTTCGCTTATAGGTTCATGTCTTTAAGTGTGACAGTCTATATCCGAGGCTCGAGATGCTGAGTTTTTGAGCAGGTATTTCCTTTGAAGAAGGAAAGCGTATCACTATCCGATGCCCTGTTGTTTCTACTGTGCTGTTAACCCCACGACGCGATTCTATGCATGCGAGTACTAGTACTTCGTGGATCATGCGGTTGAACCAAGAAGGAGCAAAAGGCCCATAATTGAAAAGAGCTACGGGAGTGATTTCATCGAACCGATGCTATCGGACTTCACTTATCCGAAAACGCAGTGATATTTGTGCTTTTGATGAGCTTGTTTTTCGCTTTTTTAATAGAAGATGATCCAAAAACATATGATGAGGCTATGAGATCTATAGATGTTGTTTTTTGGAAAGAAGCTATTAAAAATGAACTAGATTCTATTGTTTCTAATCAGACTTGGGAGTTAACTGATTTGCCTAAAGGTAGTAAACCCATTAGTAGCAAATGGATCTTTAAAAAGAAAATGAGACCTGATGGAACAATAGAAAGGTTCAAGGCCAGACTTGTGGTGAGGAGGTTTACACAAAAGAAAGATATTGACTATTTTGATACTTACTCTCCTGTGACTAAAATTTCCACCATTAGAACTCTTATTGCTTTGGCTGCTATTCATGATCTTGTGGTACATCAGATGGATGTAAAACTGCTTTTTTGAATGGTGACTTAAATGAAGAGATTTATATGTTGCAACCCGAGGGGTTTGTGGTAAAGGGTCAAGAGAGTAAAGTGTGTAAACTGAGAAAATCACTATATGGTCTTAAACAAGCACCTAAACAGTGGTATGAGAAATTTCACAACACTTTGATTGATGATGGCTATATAACTAACAATTCTGATTCGTGTGTATATTCTAAAATGTTTGGATCAGATTGTGTGATTATATGCTTATACGTTGATGACATGTTAATTCTTGGTAGTAATTTATTTGTTGTAAATAAAACCAAATAATTTTTGTCATCACATTTTGAGATGAAAGACTTAGGAGAAGCTGATGTCATTCTTGGAGTTAGAGTTATGAAAACCCCAAATGGTATATCCCTTAGTCAATCACATTATGTTGAAAAAGTGTTGAAGAAATTTAACAGTTTTGATGTTACACCTGCTAGAACTCCTTATGATGCTAGTATATCTTTGTGTAAGAACTTGGGTGATAGTGTCTCACAAGAAGAATATGCTAAGATTATAGGAAGTGTAATGTTCCTCATGAATCGTACTCGACCGGACATTGTTTATCTTTGTTAGTAGACCGAGTCGATATACACATAACTTGATCTTGAGCATTGGAATGCACTTCGTCGTTTACTTAAATATCTGAAAGGAACAATTGATTTGTGTTTGCATTATGGTAAATTTCCTGCTGTGTTAGAAGGATATTGTGATGCAAATTGGGTTGCAGGTAATGATGAAATTCATTCCACTAGTGGTTATGTGTTCACCTTGGGTGGAGGAGCTATATCGTGGAAGTCTGCAAAACAGACTTGTATAGCTAGCTCCACCATGGAATCTGAGTTCATTGCTCTTGAGTTGGCAGGTCAAGAAGCAGATTGGTTGAGGAACTTACTAGCAGACGTGCCTATGTGGGGGGGGGGGGGACAGTTGCACCAGTCTCCTTCTCTCGTGATTGTAAAGCAGCTATCAGTGTTGCTAAGAATAATGTCTACAATGGTAAGAAACGACATATTCGGATCAGGCACGGTGTGGTAAAACAACTCCAGAAAAATGGGGTGATTGCTTTGGACTATGTGAAATCCGAACGTAATCTTGCTGATCCCCTTACTAAGGGGTTAACAAGGAGAGTAGTCCTTGATATGTCGAGGGGAATGGGGCTTAAGTCCTTGAATCAAGTTTGAGTGTGATACTTGATGGACTTTATAGCTCATTCCTATGGCATTTGATATCCATAGCCAATTTGGTGGTGCTTTTGAGACGCACTTGATGGATTGTGTTTTTATATGAGGTTGGACTATTGTCCTTAATAGCTCTTGTGAGAAGTGCTACTGAGAAGCACTTGAGCTACCTTTGGGAGTGTGATGGCTCAGCCACCATCTACGTGAGAATATATATAAATTCATAAGTTCTCGCTAGAGCACTCACCTAAACCAAGGTAAGCGCATGGCTTTAAAAGCGTTACACTTAGAAATCGCGGAATAAAACAGATTTTGAAGGTATGATATTTGTTGTGGGGAATTCAACGACTGAAGTCCGATGAGGAATTCAAATCGAAAGATATTCACTTATTGAAAGTAAGTTGTTGCCTCGCTTCACTAATACGTCAATTCAAGTCGAAAGACATTGAACGTTTAAGTATCCAATCCTTCCTTACCCAGAATATCTCTATAGCTTTCTTTTCGCCATTAGTGGGGAATTGTTGGAAGTAACGGCTTTATAAAGCTAAAAGCATTTGTGCCTCTTCTCCCACATCGGTGGGGAGAAAGAGGTATATGGTGTTTATATTACTTTTCTCTCCCTAAGTGGATAAGAGTTGGACCAAGGAGGCTTTTGTTGAGAGTGTTGGGCCTGTGAGTCTGATCCAAACACACACACGCGCGCGCGCGCCGGCCCGGCTCGAGCTCGGGCTTGGGTTTGGGTTTGGGTAGAGCCCCTGCGGGGCGGGCCGAAGGCCCTCTTTTATTTTTGGGCTGTGTGTTTTTGGTTTAGGTCCAGGTTCAGTGTATATGTAATATTCTGTTCAGTCAAATGTTTTTATGACTGTTAATTGCAGAAATTAAGGGAGCGTAATTAATCCCTTAATTAAGTTTGACCGTCCCTTAATTGCTGAGATTTTTTGTCTCTGTAACAGCTCTATTTTCCCTTATAAATAGAGTTGTTCACTTGACAGAAGATCACACCAATACACTCCACATTCTCTCTTCTCAATATGCTCTCCTTCTATTACTTCTGATTTTTCCGGGTACAGTGTCTGTTTTTTCCAAAGTCTTCTTACTTCAGTGGTGCGGTTCGAAGGCTGCAGTGTTAACCTTGGGGAACTACCGGCGTGAGACGATAACCACCACGGTCGTGCCGTAATAGTTTTCAAGTCAGTGGCTTTTTACCACGACACTGCATTTCTGTTCGATAAGTCCTTTTCTGTCTCTTGTTTTTAGTTAAAGTTTCTGTCTAATTACCATTGTTACGAATTATCTTTCCAACAATTTGAAAACTATTATTTGTCGTAACAATGGCTGCCGTCTCAAACAAAATTCTGTCCGAATTGTCAAAATTGGAACCCTTAGACGGTATGAACTACAAAAGATGGTCTCAGAAACTGCTTATGTATTTTGAACAACTAGATATCGACTATGTTTTGTTTTCTGACCCTCCATTTCTTGTAATCATTTGCTAGTGTAGAGACTACCCCACCTTCGTCTGTTGCTGTTAAGTCGAATGAGGAGTCAATTAAGAAACATGATAAGGATAACAAAACTGCTAAGTTCCATCTCCTTACTCATATGTCGAATACCCTCTTTGATTTATTTTCGGTCCATAAATCTGCTAAGACTATATGGGAATTGTTAGAGAAAAAATATGGGGCTGACGATGCGGGTAAGAAAAAAATATGTTGTCGGGCAGTGGCTTGGGTTTCAAATGGTAGATGACAAACCAATTATGGAGCAAGTTCATGTTTATGAGAACTTGTGTGCTGATGTCACTAATGAGGGAATGAAACTAGATGAAATTTTCTTGGCTAATGTTTTGCTAGAAAAATTTCCCCCTTCCTGGAATGAGTATATGAACCATTTGAAACATAAGAAGAAAGATGTGTCCCTTCAAGAGCTAGTAGGCCACATGAGGACTGAAGAAGCTAATCGTCGAAAGATAAGTCACCCAATTGTCTCTTACTCTTTGTCAAAGCCAATCTTGTTGAAACTGGTGGGTCTTCAAAAGAAGATAGGTTCAAGGGTAAGGGAAAGGCTAAAGCTGGTCAGGGTCAAACCAAGGGTCAGAATGCCAAGAAAGCTGGTCAAGGGAAATTCACCAAACTCGCCTCAAAGATCCGAAACTAAACGGTTTGCTATGTTTGTGGGAAAACGGGTCACAAAGCTTATCAGTGTCCTCAAAAGAAAGTTCTTCTTGAAGCTAATGTTCTTTGAAAAGGATGATATTATTGCTTTGTAGTGGTTGAGGCTAATCTGGTTGCAAATGCTAGTGATTGGATTCGGATACGGGGCTTCAAGGCATCTTTGTGCTAACAAGGATCTCTTTCTTTGAATTTGAAGATGTTCTTTGATGGTGAATGTGTCTACATGGGTAACTCTTCTTCTCTTTGTTATCACCAAGCAAAGGCAAGATCTTTCTCAAACTAACCTCAGGGAAAACTCTTGCTTTAAATAATATTTTGTATGTTCCTACTTTGCGTCGAAACCTCGTGTCTGGTGCCTTGCTAAACAAAGCTGGTGTGAAACTTGTTTTTGAGGCTGACAAGGTTGTAATGTCGCACAATGGGGATTTTGTGGGCAAGGGTTATCTCTGTGGGGGTTTATTTGTTTTGAATGTTGATTCTCCTATCATTAATAATAATTGTTGGGCCCAGATTAGCCTGGCCTGACCATAACTTGGCCTGACCATACAAGGCTGATTGGAGGAGACGAAGACCGGACAAATTTAGCTGTTGAAGAATATTATAGCAATCAGTCTGCCTTATCCTGAAAGAGAAGCCCGATGGTAAGTACTGAGTAGCCTGGCAGAGTATCAAAGCGAGGCTAGATTAAGTCAAGAATAAGCAAAACGGTTATATAAAGATATATATTCGTGTCCTATCCTCAAGGAAGACTAAGTCTAATTGTGAAACCGTATTGCCCATGAACCTGGACGTGCAAAGGGAGAGGAAGCTGAGGATCAATCAAATAGGAACGAGTCAACCGGATTAATAGGGAATATGCCCTATTAATCCGGCAACAGCTCCGACAAAAGGGAAGGGCGTTGAAGACCAATACAACGTTCATTTTTATGACTATAAATATTGTAATACTAGCATTTGTAAAGATATTCATTTTTCACTAGTGTTGAACTACTTCACTATTTATCTTTTCATCATTTTATGAGCATCCAATTACTTAAGCAAAATTTGTATTCAGCTTATCTAAATAATATAAACACTATTCTTTTTTCTTAGTCTTTCTTCGTTATTCACTTGCAATATCCCCAACTTATAGAATTAGATACCCAAATTATTCTTTAACAAAGCCGGACCCATTCAGGGAAAATCCTGCTAAAACAATTGGCGCCCACCGTGGGGCATCTAGTTCTTTAATCAAAAAAAAATTCCTTTTACCATCTTCCACTTAATATTCACGTACAAAAATGGTGGAACTCACCTCAGAACAACAATTAGAGGCTGCCCTGGCCAAGATCAAAGAATAGGAAACAATCCAAGAGAAGGCAGCCCAAGCAGAAGCAGAAATCAATAGGCTGAAGGAGTCTGAGTCTAGCCTGAGAAAAAAATTGGAAAATCAGGCTTTGGGCTCCAAGACCAGATTTGAACCAGGAACCCCATTCTCATCCATTATCAAAAACATTGACTTCTCTAATTTTGGGACCCCGGAGAAGGATACATTATCTGGTACTCCAACCATTCCCAATGACGAAACAAACAAGACTGAAGCAGCAATAATGATGGCCATGCTTCAGGAAATTCAAAAACTCCACAATAAAATAGAAAACATACATAGAGTGCCAGACCCTATGGCTGAAGTAGAAGTTGACAGCTTTGCAGATTCACCCTTTGCAGATGAAATTGCAAAGATTGATCTCCCCAAGAAATTTACTGTTCCATCCATGAGAACTTATGATGGAACCTCTGATTCACAAAATCACGTTGCCATATTCAAACAGAAAATGTTGGCTGCCTCAATACCCAGTGAACTCGGGCAGTCCGCATGTGTAAGGGCTTTGGTACAACCCGACCGGAGCAAAGATTACAAAGTGGTTCATTAATCTCCCAAATGGAGGTATCAAGAATTTTGCAGAATTAATCAATGCCTTCAATCAATAATTCGCAAGCAGCAGAGATATGGCCAAGAGACCTAGTAACCTGTTCAGGGTAAAGCAGCTTCCTGAAGAATCTCTCAAAGAATTCCTAGCCAAATTTGTCAAAGAGAAGGTGGCCATTCCCAGGTGTGATGAAGAAACAGCGGTAGAAGCCTTCAGGCAAGGAGTCCTGCTTGACAGTGACATCTATGCAGACCTGACTAAGAAAGCATGCCCAACCTTTGCCACTGTTCAATCCATCGCCTTATAGCATGTCAGATTGGAAGAAGACCTCAACTTCAGGACGAACTCATTCGGAGGAAAGCAAGGCTATGGACACACTAACAGGAAAAACTCCTACCAGAAAGGAGGCAATCCCAGATCAGCACCCTATTCCAGGCCTGAACGATCTGAAGTCAACATGGCACAAGAACATAAAGGTAACCTTTCTAGCCTTCCAACTATTCCTGAATATAACTTCTCTATTAATACTGCAGGATTAATCAAACGCCTGGAAAGCCTGGGAGATACAGTCAGATGGCCCAAGAAATCTGACAACCCCAGGAAAGATCCAACGAGATGGTGTGACTTCCATCAGGACATCGGGCACACCACAGAAGAATGCATCCAATTCAGGAAACAGGTGGCATATCTTCTAAAGAAAGGCTACTTGAAAGACTTAATCCAGCAGCCAAAGAACAAAGATGAAGGACAAAACAAGAGAGATTCAGGGAACGGCAGAGATCCTCCTCCTCCTCCCCCCATCTATGAAGTCAAGTTCATAAATGGAGGATCAGAAATCTGTGGTCTGACCAGCTCAGCTGCCAAAAGAATATCCAGGGAATCCAGACTTCAACCTCCTTCCAGGCCCAAGTCATTGCCTGCTATTACCTTTGATGACTCGGACCTGCAGGGAATATCAGATCTACACCATGACAGCTTGGTAATCACCATGCAAATTGGCACAACAAAGGTATCAAGAATCCTGATAGACGGAGGCAGTTCAATCAACCTGGTGATGCTTGACGTCCTCAAAGCTATGAAGATAGATGAAGGAAAGATCATCAAGAAATCCAGCGTCCTGGTTGGATTCAGCGGAGAAACAAAGAACACCCTGGGAGAAATCAGCCTGCCAACCTATGTGGAAGGCGTGGCTTCATATGAAAGATTTGGAGTAATGGATTGCCTATCCTCATACAATGTAATCCTGGGCAGACCATGGATCCACAATGTCAAAGCAATCCCATCAACATACCATCAATGTGTGAAAATTCCAACAGAATGGGGGATAACCACCATCAGGGGAGAACAGAGGACGGCTCAGGAATGCTACACTCAGGCTTTGAAACCCTCAAAGTCAGGTAAGTCCCTTGCATAGCAATTAAAGTCACCTGTCAGGGAAGAATATGTAGCATAATCACAGATGGAAACAGGAGAGGTCATATTGGACCCAGAATTCCCTGACAGGAAAGTACTTGTAGGGTCAGATGCACCCGACTCAGTCAGACCCAATCTGGTCAGCTTTCTCAAAACTAAAATGTCTTGTTTTGCTTGGTCACATTTTGATATGACTGGTATAGATGCTGATGTTATTACTCATAAGTTAAATATTGACAAATCCTTTAAAGCCTCAGACAAAGAAAAGAGAAGAAAATTCGCTGCAGAGAGGCATGAAATCATCAACCAAGAAGTTGACAAGCTATTGGACATGGGAATGATCGGGGAAGTAATGTACCCGACCGGCTTGCAAACGTAGTAGTCGTCCAAAAGAAAAATGGCAAATGGAGAGTCTGTGTAGACTACACCGACTTAAACAAAGCCTGCCCAAAAGATCCATTTCCCCTGCCACACATCGATGCAATGGTAGATGCCACTGCAGGCCACGAAATGTTAACATTCATGGATGCCTCCAGCGGATTCAATCAGATAAAAATGCACCCTGCAGATCAGGAAAGCACAGCTTTCATTACTGAAAGAGGTATATATTGTTATACTACTATGCCCTTTGGATTAAAAAATGCAGGTGCAACCTACCAAAGGCTAGTCAACATGATGTTCAAAGACCAGATAGGAGACACCATGGAAGTCTATATAGATGACATGGTAGTCAAATAAAAAAAGGCAGAAGACCACGTCAAAGACCTGGAAGTAGCCTTTCAAATACTGGAGAAATTCAATATGAAGCTCAACCCACAAAAATGCCACTTCGGAGTCTCAGCAGACAAATTCCTGGGCTATATTGTGACAAAAAGAGGAATAGAAGCCACCAAACGGATCAAAGCTATTCGTAGCTAGAACCACCAAAGACGGTCAAAGACATACAAAAGTCGATTTGGAAGAATAGCGGCCCGAACAGTTCATTTCAAGATCATCAGAGAGGTGCAAATCATTCTATAACCTGCTAAGGAAGAACAAGGACTTTAAATGGACCCCTGATCATCAGGCCGCCTTTGAAGACCTAAAGATATATCTATCCTCTCCTCCCTTGCTGGCAAAACCAGTCAAAGATGAACCCCTGAAAAGTATAATTCGATCCACAGTAAACTTCTTTGTCGTGCGTCTTGGTCAAAGAAGCAGACGGACAACAGCACCCTGTCTATTATGTAAGTAAGAGCCTACTGGATGCAGAGATCAGGTATGGCCTGCTTGAAAAATATGTTTTAGCTTTAATTATGAGTTGCACAAAATTAAGACCATACTTTGAAAGCCACCCTATAATAGTCAGAACCAATCTTCCTATCAAGTCTGTACTTAGGAAGCCAGAATTGTTCGGACGAATGTGCAAATGGTCAGTCCAGCTGAGCACATACAATATAACATTTGAACCAAGGACAGCAATTAAGTCACAAGCATTAGCAGACTTTGTGGCTGATTTTAGTCCGACCCTAGAACCCGACCTAATAAAAGAAGTAAATAAACTGACCAGCGACCAAACAGACCTAGAATGGACCCTATTTGTCGACGGTGCAGCCAACATGAGGGGCACAGGCCTGGGGGTAGTACTAAAATCGCCACAGGGGGATAAGATAGTACAGGCTATAAGCTGTGCATTTGAAGCCACCAACAATGAAGCAGAATACGAAGCCTTAATAGCTGGATTAAAGGTATGTATTGACCTTGATGTACAAAACCTAAAGGTACGTACTGATTCCCTCCTTATTTCAAACCAAGTAAATGGGATATATACAGCTAAAGACTAAAAAATGATGCTTTATTTGGATGTTGTTCAAATCTTAAAATCAAAATTCCGCAATTTTAATATTGACCAAATTCCCAGAGACTTGAATACCCAGGCCGATGCCCTAGCCGGCCTAGGATCCAACTTCAGTCCCCTAGACTTCG
This sequence comes from Silene latifolia, assembly GCF_048544455.1. Classification (NCBI taxonomy): domain Eukaryota; kingdom Viridiplantae; phylum Streptophyta; class Magnoliopsida; order Caryophyllales; family Caryophyllaceae; genus Silene; species Silene latifolia. Next base: position 16,783,960 of record NC_133531.1, read on the forward strand.
ATAAAATACCTATCGTGCATTTACTAGAACCTGCAATAAATAAACAAGATGAAAGTTTCCCAATTTATGTTTCCAGTTCTTGGACAAAACCCTACTATGACTGGCTACAACAGGGAATCCTTCCCCTAAATAAGCAAGATGCCAGAGCACTAAAAATAAAAGCTGCTTCATATACTATTATTGACAACGTGCTTTTTAAGAAATCGCAGGCTGGGCCGTACCTCAGATGCCTGGAACCACAAGAAGCTGAGCAGATATTATCAGAAATCCATGAAGGATACTGTGGAAATCATAAAGGTGGAAGAAGCCTGGCAAGCAAAGTACTCAGAACAGGTTATTATTGGCCCACCTTGAGAGCCGATTGCCTGTATTTTAGCTCTAAATGCAAAGCTTGTCAGATTCACGGACCATATATCCATCAGCCATCTGAGGAACTACATTCCATATCCGCACCCTGGCCATTTATGAAGTGGGGCATGGATATAGTAGGAAAACTACCTCAAGCACCCGGACAGAAAGTTTTCATGCTAGCAATGACTGATTACTTCTCCAAGTGGATAGAAGCTGAATCATACAGGCAAGTCAAGGAGAAGGATGTCATAGCATTCATCAAACACAACATCATATGTAGATATGGCATCCCCTCTGAAATAGTATGCGACAATGGCATACAATTTGTGGGAAAAATAATGATGACCTTTCCGTGCTCAATGGAACATTAACGGTAACATCCACACCAGGATATCCAAAAGCCAACGGTCAGGCGAGAATCCAGTAATAAGGTGGTAATCAGTGCATAAAGAAGAAGTCGGAGAGAAGAAAAGGCAGATGGGTCAAGAGCTCCCCCGGTCCTCTGGGGGCCGAGAACCACGCCTAAAACATCCACAGGCCAAACCCCTACTCCTTGGTCTATGGATGTGAAGCGATAATCCCTACCGAGGTGGACATTTCATCAGCCAGATGTAGCCCGAACACAATAACAAGCAATATACCTCTAATGGAGGACAGCCTGGACTTAACGGAAGAGCTAAGAGATGCAACAAAGATCGATTAGCAAAGATATCAACAAAGAGTTGCGAAAAGCTACAACAAGATCAAAGCCAGGGTATTCGGGGTAGGAGACCTTGTCCTCAGGAAAGTCTTCCAAAACACAAAAGAAAAGAATGCTGGCAAATTGGCCCCAACCTGGGAAGGTCCCTACCTGATTGACTCAATAGTCGGCCAGGGAGCTTATAGATTACAAACCATGGACGGCGAAATGATCCCAAGAGCTTGGAATATTGCACATTTAAAAATATTTCACATATAAAATATATCTCTCAATCCAGGTATAATTTTTCACCTTGACATTTCTTACCTGGAAACTACATGTATGATACTTGCCATTATATGAATAAATGCCGTATATGATTTCCTCAAATTATGTGCCCAAGTACTTATCTATGTTCTCATATTTACTTTTACCAAGTAGAATCTTCAATACTTGTTTTACATATTGCATTTTATTTAAAACAAATCTTAAAGATTGGGGGCCACCCCCACCAAATATCCAACTGATATCCAAATTTCAGTTGCAAAACAGGCCTTTAAATATTGAGCTCCACTTAACATACAAATCTGGAAAACTCCTTCCTGACTTGTATAACATAGATGGGTCATAAGCCCTCCAGACAGGCATGGGACGTAAGCCCTCCAGACATGCAACAACTCCACCCATAACAAACAAAAAACTGGCCAGATCCAGCACAAAAACTGGCCAGATCCAGCACAAAAACTGGCCCGATCCAGTCAAACAACTGGTCAGATCTAGTGCACGTCCAACATTACAAAAGTACCTTGTCAAAACACAAAAAGAAACAAACAAAGACCAAATATTTATTCATCCAAAATAATTGGCCTTACCACACACCTAATAATCATCCATTCCAGGGACATCCCCCCTGGATGGGCCAAAAAATTCAAAAATATTCATCCCAGGGACACTCCCCCTGGATAGACCAAAACCTAAAAGAAAAACCTAATAAATCTAAGTTATTTTTGAGCCAGTAACCGACTCACAACCATCCGCCATTTCCTGGTCATCAGATTTTGCCTTGGAAGGAGGAGAATCCACTTCTTCTTCTTGACCCATATTGGCCAAATCAGGATACTGAGCGTCCAATGCTATCTCATCCCGGTCCGGATCCCAATTAGCCCGGTCAGATTCCGGATCCCTCATAGCATCAACCCGGCCTTTCCCAAAGAAGTACTAAGCAGCATCAGCCAGCCGCGCCTCCACTAATTCCTTTTCAGCAGCAAGCTCCTCATTTTTTCTCAACTGATCCTACATTGCCTGCTTCTCAGCTTCCAACTCTTGCCTGACAACCTTCTCAGCATTTTTTGCGGCCACCTCACAAGCTATAGCAGCCCTAGTTGCCTCTCTAGCTGTCCCCAACTGAGATTGAAGTACTACTTCATTACTCCTGGATGTGTGCAGGTCACGGTTAAGGTTATCCAGTTTTTCTTCCAAGCTAGAAACCCTGGCCTGGGCATCCCTGAGTTGGCAAGCAGTAGCCAACCCAACATCCAACCCCTACAAAAAACAAAATCAATCAGCCAAATATAAAAGTGACACAAAGAGCACATGAACAGTTGAAAATATCCCTTTACAACTAACCTCCTTAGCCTGAGAAGCGAGTTCAGCAGCCTTTGTCACAAGAGAAGTCAGAATAGAAACCACTCTGGTAGACGACTCAAGAGTATTAGACAAGAGCCGGCCGCCCATTTTTGCGAGAAAATTCATTTATCCGTGCCCGGCAAAGATCCATGTCGTCAATCCTAAAGGTGCACTTGCCTTATACTCCGATTGGTTGAGCCTGGATAGGCTCTTTCTCTTCCTCCTCCTCTTCAGGGATAACTTCTTCCCTCCTCCTTTTTGAAGCCTGGACAACCTCCGGTGATACTAGCCTGGGTGGATCTTGGGGAGGCTGGACATCAGAAACCAGAATATCAAGCGTCTTGTCACTCCCACTAGCCTCTTGACTCTTGGACTGTTCAAAGAATCCTAGCCACCCCAAAGCATTTAAATCTTTCGCGAGAAAAGTGGCCAACCTAGCGAGAAGACCTGAATACTGAATACATAAAGAATATACATAAATATTGGATGAGAAGCGATAAGAAGACAGCAAACAACATAAAGACATATAGAAGACATACAGGAAAGAGCAGTAGAGCTAAGCTTGCCTTTGGGTACTTTGACCCCAGTCAACTTGGTCTTCATATACCGGGGCAATAATTCCCTGCCCAAACTAGCTGACCAGGCCCTCTCTTCCTCAGGAATAGCGAGAAAAGCCTCTATCCTGGAAATAGCTTCCTCGTCAAGAGGATCAAAGTTCCAATCAGGAGCTGCAAAAACCGCCAAAAATACACAAGTGAAAATCAAAACCTATTAATTTCATATAATATATACTGCAAACTAAGAGTACAGGAAACCTACCACTTTCCAAGGGAGAATATCTCAGATAATCAAAGCCTGATCCCAGAGTCTCAGTCCGGATGAACAGGAAAGTTTTTGCCTAACTTTTATCGTCTCCAGAGTCCAGGTTAGTAATTAATGGAGACATTTTCGACTTGATTCTCAAATTAAAACGACCATCAACAGGATTTTTCATATGATATACTACCTTGATATCATTAATAGTAATTACAAGATTATGTTTAGCACATAAATTTTCAATAGAATGAACAAGTTTCCAAACCATTGGCATAATCTGAAAAGGTGATACTTCCATAGCACGAATGGTGTCAATCATTAAGGGAGTAAAAGGTAACTTACAGCCTGCTTTGAACGCCCATTCAAAAATATAGAACCAACCAGGTGACACCCAGTTAGCCCTGTATGGACAAGACTCAGGAATCCATACCTCAGTCGACTCAGGAATTATTTTCTTCTCCCTTAGAATCTTGTCATAGTTTGTTTTCAATAAGTTTTCCTCAGGAAAAGAAGAATCCAGAGATTGAAGGGCAGTGAAAACAGAATCCTGGTACTTAAAAGCCACAGCACGAGCAGGAGGATGAATTTCCATCACCTCTTCCTCCTGGACATCTGTGGGTTCAGGCTCAGCGGCAGCCTTCTGAGGTGCAGCAGTTTTCTGGGGTACAGGACGTTTTTTGGCTCCCATATCCGTTATTATTTGATATAATATGATGAGTGTTAATTATTGAAAAGTTATAAGTTGACAAGAGTAGAACTCAGGAGAAATAGGGAAGAATTCTAGAGAGAAATTTGGCAAAGAAAGTGGAAGAAAATTGGTGGAAAACAAATTCGTCACAAATATCGTATTTATAGAAGGTGTATAACGGTATGAAAACCCTAGGAATTGCAAAACTATCAGCATGACATCACCTAGCCGTTACAGTGTTCAACGGTAACTAGGAGTCTAAGAGTCATTGATTAAATATGACTCTCTTTATTATTCAACCCGGTAGAGTTGACATCTCACCCCTGGCCTGATCCAGCACGGGTAAAATGTCAAGGGGCAATTGTTGGGCCCAGATTAGCCTGGCCTGACCATAACTTGGCCTGACCTTACAAGGCTGATTGGAGGAGACGAAGACCGGACAAATTTAGCTGTTGAAGAATATTATAGCAATCAGGCTGCCTTATCCTGAAAGAGAAACCTGATGGTAAGTACAGAGTAGCCTGGCAGAGTATCAAAGCAGGCTAGATTAAGCTGAAGAATAAGCAAAACGGTTATATAAAGATATATATTCGTGTCCTATCCTCAAGGAAGACTAAGTCTAATTGTGAAACCGTATTGCCCATGAACCTGGACGTGCAAAGGGAGAGGAAGCTGAGGATCAATCAAATAGGAACGAGTCAACCAGATTAATAGGGAATATGCCCTATTGCAACAGCTCCGACAAAAGGGAAGGGCGTTGAAGACCAATACAACGTTCATTTTTATGACTATAAATATTGTAATACTAGCATTTGTAAAGATATTCATTTTTCACTAGTGTTGAACTACTTCACTATTTATCTTTTCATCATTTTATGAGCATCCAATTACTTAAGCAAAATTTGTATTCAGCTTATCTAAATAATATAAACACTATTCTTTTTTCTTAGTCTTTCTTCGTTATTCACTTGCAATATCCCCAACTTATAGAATTAGATACCCAAATTATTCTTTAACAAAGCCGGACCCATTCAGGGAAAATCCTGCTAAAACAATAATGTTTCTACTTCTGCTTATATTGCTGAGTCTAATGATGTTGGCATGGTAGATTAGGTCATGTGAATGTTGATTCGATTAAAAGGCTCAAATCTATGTCGCTTATTCCTTCGTTATCTTCAGAAACTCATGAGAAGTGTCCTAGTTGTGTCGAGGCCAAATTTGCTAAGAACCTAGTAGACCTGTTACAACTAGACAAACGAGTCTTCTTGAGTTAATTCACACCGACCTAGCTGACTTCAAAAACACCATGAGTAGAGGTGGTAAACATTATTATGTCACTTTTATTGATGATTTTTCTAGATATACCAAAGTATATTTGCTTAGAAATAAAAGTGAAGCTGAAGACATGTTTATAAAGTTCAAAACTGAGGTAGAAAATCAGCTTGATAGGAAGATTAAAAGAGTCAGGTCCGATCGAGGAGGAGAATATGGCTCTGGTTATTTAGTAGATTTTTGTGAGAAAAATGGTTTAATACATGAAAAGAGCCCACCATACTTACCCCAATCGAATGGAGTAGCTGAACGTAAAAATAGAACTTTGAAACAAATGATGAATGCTATGCTTTTAAGTTCTGGCCTTTTTGATGATATGTGGGGGAAAGCGGTGCTTTCAGCTTGTCATATTCTTAACAGGGTACCTCATAAGAAACTAGACAAGACACCCTATGAGATGTGGAAAGGTTATGCTCCTAACTTAAGTTACCTTAAAGTGTGGAGGTGTTTGGCTAAAGTAGGCTTACCTAGCTTTAGGAGGCCAACCATTGGACCTAAGACTTATGACTGTGTTTTCATTGGTTATGCTCAAAACAGTTCTGCTTATAGGTTCATGTCTTTAAGTGACAGGTCTATATCTGAGGCTAGAGATGCTGAGTTTTTTTAGCAGGTATTTCCTTTGAAGAAGGAAACTGTATCACTACCCGATGCCCCTGTTGTTTTCTCGTGCCTCTGTTAACCCTACTGACAGTTCTATGCATGCGAGTACTAGTACTTCTGTGGATCATGCAGTTGAACCAAGAAGGAGCAAAAGGCCCAGAATTGAAAAGAGCTACGGGAGTGATTTCATCAGAACTGATGCTATAAGACTTCACTTATCTGAAAACGCAGGTGATATTTGTGCTTTTGATGAGCTTGTTTCTGCTTTTTTAATAGAAGATGATCCAAAAACATATGATGAGGCTATGAGATCTATAGATGTTGTTTTTTGGAAAGAAGCTATTAAAAATGAACTAGATTCTATTGTTTCTAATCAGACTTGGGAGTTAACTGATTTGCCTAAAGGTAGTAAACCCATTAGTAGCAAATGGATCTTTAAAAAGAAAATGAGACCTGATGGAACAATAGAAAGGTTCAAGGCCAGACTTGTGGTGAGGGGGTTTACACAAAAGAAAGATATTGACTATTTTGATACTTACTCTCCTGTGACTAAAATTTCCACCATTAGAACTCTTATTGCTTTGGCTGCTATTCATGATCTTGTGGTACATCAGATGGATGTAAAAACTGTTTTTTTGAATGGTGACTTAAATGAAGAGATCTATATGTTGCAACCCGAGGGGTTTGTGGTAAAAGGTCAAGAGAGTAAAGTGTGTAAACTGAGAAAATCACTATATGGTCTTAAACAAGCACCTAAACAGTGGTATGAGAAATTTCACAACACTTTGATTGATGATGGCTATATAACTAACAATTCTGATTCGTGTGTATATTCTAAAATGTTTGGATCAGATTGTGTGATTATATGCTTATACGTTGATGACATGTTAATTCTTGGTAGTAATTTATTTGTTGTAAATAAAACCAAACAATTTTTGTCATCACGTTTTGAGATGAAAGACTTAGGAGAAGTGATGTCATTCTTGGAGTTAGAGTTATGAAAACCCCAAATGGTATATCCCTTAGTTAATCACATTATGTTGAAAAAGAGTTGAAGAAATTTAACAGTTTTGATGTTACACCTGCTAGAACTCCTTATGATGCTAGTATATCTTTGTGTAAGAACTTGGGTGATAGTGTCTCACAAGAAGAATATGCTAAGATTATAGGAAGTGTAATGTTCCTCATGAATTGTACTCGACCGGACATTGCTTATTTGTTAGTAGATCGAGTCGATATACACATAACTTGATCTTGAGCATTGGAATGCACTTCATCGTTTACTTAAATACCGAAAAGGAACAATTGATTTGTGTTTGCATTATGGTAAATTTCCTGTTGTGTTAGAAGGATATTGTGATGCAAATTGGGTTGCAGGTAATGATGAAATTCATTCCACTAGTGGTTATGTGTTCACCTTGGGTGGAGGAGCTATATCGTGAAGTCCGCAAAACAGGACTTGTATAGCTAGCTCCACCATGGAATCTCGAGTTCATTGCTCTTGAGTTGGCAGGTCAAGAAGCAGATTGGTTGAGGAACTTACTAGCATACGTGCCTATGTGGGGGGACAGTTGCACCAGTCTCCTTCTCTGTGATTGTAAAGTAGCTATCAGTGTTGCTAAGAATAATGTCTACAATGGTAAGAAACGACATATTCGGATCAGGCACGGTGTGGTAAAACAACTCCAGAAAAATGGGGTGATTGCTTTGGACTATGTGAAGTCCGAACGTAATCTTGCTGATCCCCTTACTAAGGGGTTAACAAGGAGAGTAGTCCTTGATATGTCGAGGGGAATGGGGCTTAAGTCCTTGAATCAAGTTTGAGTGTGATACTTGATGGACTTTATAGCTCATTCCTATGGCATTTGATATCCATAGCCAATTTGGTGGTGCTTTTGAGACGCACTTGATGGATTGTGTTTTTATATGAGGTTGGACTATTGTCCTTAATAGCTCTTATGAGTAGTGCTACTGAGAAGCACTTGAGCTACCTTTGGGAGTGTGATGGCTCAGCCACCATCTATGTGAGAATATATATAAATTCATAAGTTCTCGCTAGAGCACTCACCTAAACCAAGGTAAACGCATGGCTTTAAAAGCGTTACACTTAGAAATCACGGAATAAAACAGATTTTGAAGGTATGATATTTGTTGTGGGGAATTCAACGACTGAAGTCCGACGAGGAATTCAAATCGAAAGATATTCACTTGTTGAAAGTAAGTTGTTGCCTCGCTTCACTAATACGTCAATTCAAGTCGAAAGACATTGAACGTTTAAGTATCCAATCGTTCCTTACCTAGAATATCTTTATAGCTTTCTCTTCGCCATTAGTGGGGGATTGTTGGAAGTAATGGCTTTATAAAGCTAAAAGCATTTGTGCCTCTTCTCCCACATCGGTGGGGAGAAAGAGGTATATGGTGTTTATATTACTTTTCTCTCCCTAAGTGGATAAGAGTTGGACCAAGGAGGCTTTTGTTGAGAGTGTTGGGCCTGTGAGTCTGATCCAAACACACACACGCGCCCGCGCGCCGCCCCGGCTCGGGCTCGGGCTCGGGTTTGGGTAGATCCCCTGCGGGGCGAGCCAAAGGCCCTCTTTTCTTTTTGGGCTGTGTGTTTTTGGTTTAGGTCCAGGTTCAGTGTATCTGTAATATTCTGTTCAGTCAAATGTTTTTATGACTGTTAATTGCAGAAATTAAGGAAGCGTAATTAATCCCTTAATTACGTTTGACCGTCCCTTAATTGCTGAGATTTTTTGTCTCTGTAACAGCTCTATTTTCCCTTATAAATAGAGTTGTTCACTTGACAGAAGATCACACCAATACACTCCACATTCTCTCTTCTCAATATGCTCTCCTTCTATTACTTCTGATTTTTCCGGGTACAGTGTCTGTTTTTTCCAAAGTCTTCTTACTTCAGTGGTGCGGTTCGAAGGCTGCAGTGTTAACCTTGGGGAACTACCGGCGTGAGACGATAACCACCACGGTCGTGCCGTAATAGTTTTCAAGTCAGTGGCTTTTTACCACGACACTGCATTTCTGTTCGATAAGTCCTTTTCTGTCTCTTGTTTTTAGTTAAAGTTTCTGTCTAATTACCATTGTTACGAATTATCTTTCCAACAATTTGAAAACTATTATTTGTCGTAACAATGGCTGCCGTCTCAAACAAAATTCTGTCCTGTCAAAATTGGAACCCTTAGACGGTATGAACTACAAAAGATGGTCTCAGAAACTGCTTATGTATTTTGAACAACTAGAAATCGACTATGTTTTGTTTTCTGACCCTCCTGCTGCTGTAACCGCTGCTAGTGTAGAGACTACCCTACCTTCGTCTGTTGCTGTTAAGTCGAATGAGGAGTCAATTAAGAAACATGATAAGGATAACAAAACTGCTAAGTTCCATCTCCTTACTCATATGTCGAATACCCTCTTTGATTTATTTTCGGTCCATAAATCTGCTAAGACTATATGGGAATTGTTAGAGAAAAAATATGGGGCCGACGATGCGGGTAAGAAAAAATATGTTGTCGGGCGGTGGCTTGGGTTTCAAATGGTAGATGACAAACCAATTATGGAGCAAGTTCATGTTTATGAGAACTTCGTGCGATGTCACTAATGAGGGAATGAAACTAGATGAAATTTTCTTGGCTAATGTTTTGCTAGAAAAATTTCCCCCTTCCTGGAATGAGTATAGGAACCATTTGAAACATAAGAAGAAAGATTTGTCCCTTCAAGAGCTAGTAGGCCACATGAGGACGGAAGAAGCTAATCGTCGAAAGATAAGTCGTCTAATTGTCTCTTACTCTTTGTCAAAGCCAATCTTGTTGAAACGGTGGGTCTTCAAAAGAAGATAGGTTCAAGGGTAAGGGAAAGGCTAAAGCTGGTCAGGGTCAAACCAAGGGTCAGAATGCCAAGAAAGCTGGTCAAGGGAAATTCACCAAACCTGCCTCAAAGATCCAGAAACTAAATCTGGTTTGCTATGTTTGTGGGAAAACGGGTCACAAAGCTTATCAGTGTCCTCAAAAGAAAGTTCTTTGCTTTGAAACTAATGTTCTTTGAAAAGGATGATATTATTCTGCTTTGTAGTGGTTGAGGCTAATCTGGTTGCAAATGCTAGTGATTGGATTCTGGATACGGGGGCAAGGCATCTTTGTGCTAACAAGGATCTCTTTCTTTGAATTTGAAGATGTTCTTGATGGTGAATGTGTCTACATGGGTAACTCTTCTTCTGCTGTTATCACCGGCAAAGGCAAGATCTTTCTCAAACTAACCTCAGGGAAAACTCTTGCTTTAAATAATATTTTGTATGTTCCTACTTTGCGTCGAAACCTCGTGTCTGGTGCCTTGCTAAACAAAGCTGGTGTGAAACTTGTTTTTGAGGCTGACAAGGTTGTAATGTCGCGCAATGGGGATTTTGTGGGCAAGGGTTATCTCTGTGGGGGTTTATTTGTTTTGAATGTTGATTCTCCTATCATTAATAATAATGTTTCTACTTCTGCTTATATTGTTGAGTCTATTGATGTTTGGCATGGTAGATTCGGTCATATGAATGTTGATTCGATTAAAAGGCTCAAATCTATGTCGCTTATTCCTTCGTTATCTTCAGAAACTCATGAGAAGTGTCCTAGTTGTGTCGAGGCCAAATTTGCTAAGAAACCTAGTAGACCTGTTACAACTAGACAAACGAGTCTTCTTGAGTTAATTCACACCGACCTAGCTGACTTCAAAAACACCAAGAGTAGAGGTGGTAAACATTATTATGTCACTTTTATTGATGATTTTTCTAGATATACCAAAGTATATTTGCTTAGAAATAAAAGTGAAGCTGAGGACATGTTTATAAAGTTCAAAACTGAGGTAGAAAATCAGCTTGATAGGAAGATTAAAAGAGTCAGGTCCGATCGAGGAGGAGAATATGGCTCTGGTTATTTAGTAGATTTTTGTGAGAAAAATGGTTTAATACATGAAAAGAGCCCACCATACTTACCCCAATCGAATGGAGTAGCTGAACGTAAAAATAGAACTTTGAAACAAATGATGAATGCTATGCTTTTAAGTTCTGGCCTTTTGATGATATGTGGGGGAAAGCGGTGCTTTCAGCTTGTCATATTCTTAACAGGGTACCTCATAAGAAACTAGACAAGACACCCTATGAGATGTGGAAAGGTTATGCTCCTAACTTAAGTTACCTTAAAGTGTGGGGGTGTTTGGCTAAAGTAGGCTTACCTAGCTTTAGGAGGCCAACCATTGGACCTAAGACTTATGACTGCGTTTTCATTGGTTATGCTCAAAACAGTTCTGCTTATAGGTTCATGTCTTTAAGTGACAGGCCTATATCTGAGGCTCGAGATTGAGTTTTTGAGCAGGTATTTCCTTTGAAGAAGGAAAGCGTATCACTACCCGATGCCCCTGTTGTTTCTCTTTGTGCTGTTAACCCCCTCGACGTTCTATGCATGCGAGTACTAGTACTTCGTGGATCATGCGGTTGAACCAAGAAGGAGCAAAAGGCCCAGAATTGAAAAGAGCTACGGGAGTGATTTCATCGAAGCGATGCTATCGGACTTCACTTATCTGAAAACGTTGTGTGATATTTGTGCTTTTGATGAGCTTGTTTCTGCTTTTTTAATAGAAGATGATCCAAAAACATATGATGAGGCTATGAGATCTATAGATGTTGTTTTTTAGAAAGAAGCTATTAAAAATGAACTAGATTCTATTGTTTCTAATCAGACTTGGGAGTTAACTGATTTGCCTAAAGGTAGTAAACCCATTAGTAGCAAATGGATCTTTAAAAAGAAAATGAGACCTGATGGAACAATAGAAAGGTTCAAGGCCAGACTTGTGGTGAGGGGGTTTACACAAAAGAAAGATATTGACTATTTTGATACTTACTCTCCTGTGACTAAAATTTCCACCATTAGAACTCTTATTGCTTTGGCTGCTATTCATGATCTTGTGGTACATCAGATGGATGTAAAAACTGTTTTTTTGAATGGTGACTTAAATGAAGAGATCTATATGTTGCAACCCGAGGGGTTTGTGGTAAAAGGTCAAGAGAGTAAAGTGTGTAAACTGAGAAAATCACTATATGGTCTTAAACAAGCACCTAAACAGTGGTATGAGAAATTTCACAACACTTTGATTGATGATGGCTATATAACTAACAATTCTGATTCGTGTGTATATTCTAAAATGTTTGGATCAGATTGTGTGATTATATGCTTATACGTTGATGACATGTTAATTCTTGGTAGTAATTTATTTGTTGTAAATAAAACCAAACAATTTTTGTCATCACGTTTTGAGATGAAAGACTTAGGAGAAGCTGATGTCATTCTTGGAGTTAGAGTTATGAAAACCCCAAATGGTATATCCCTTAGTCAATCACATTATGTTGAAAAAGAGTTGAAGAAATTTAACAGTTTTGATGTTACACCTGCTAGAACTCCTTATGATGCTAGTATATCTTTGTGTAAGAACTTGGGTGATAGTGTCTCACAAGAAGAATATGCTAAGATTATAGGAAGTGTAATGTTCCTCATGAATTGTACTCGACCAGACATTGCTTATGCTGTTAGTAGACTGAGTCGATATACACATAACCCCAGTGCTGAGCATTGGAATGCACTTCATCGTTTACTTAAATACCTGAAAGGAACAATTGATTTGTGTTTGCATTATGGTAAATTTCCTGCTGTGTTAGAAGGATATTGTGATGCAAATTGGGTTGCAGGTAATGATGAAATTCATTCCACTAGTGGTTATGTGTTCACCTTGGGTGGAGGAGCTATATCGTGGAAGTCTGCAAAACAGACTTGTATAGCTAGCTCCACCATGGAATCTGAGTTCATTGCTCTTGAGTTGGCAGGTCAAGAAGCAGATTGGTTGAGGAACTTACTAGCAGACGTGCCTATGTGGGGGGGACAGGTTGCACCAGTCTCCCTTCTCTGTGATTGTAAAGTAGCTATCAGTGTTGCTAAGAATAATGTCTACAATGGTAAGAAACGACATATTCGGATCAGGCACGGTGTGGTAAAACAACTCCAGAAAAATGGGGTGATTGCTTTGGACTATGTGAAGTCCGAACGTAATCTTGCTGATCCCCTTACTAAGGGGTTAACAAGGAGAGTAGTCCTTGATATGTCGAGGGGAATGGGGCTTAAGTCCTTGAATCAAGTTTGAGTGTGATACTTGATGGACTTTATAGCTCATTCCTATGGCATTTGATATCCATAGCCAATTTGGTGGTGCTTTTGAGACGCACTTGATGGATTGTGTTTTTATATGAGGTTGGACTATTGTCCTTAATAGCTCTTATGAGTAGTGCTACTGAGAAGCACTTGAGCTACCTTTGGGAGTGTGATGGCTCAGCCACCATCTATGTGAGAATATATATAAATTCATAAGTTCTCGCTAGAGCACTCACCTAGACCAAGGTAAACGCATGGCTTTAAAAGCGTTACACTTAGAAATCACGGAATAAAACAGATTTTGAAGGTATGATATTTGTTGTGGGGAATTCAACGACTGAAGTCCGACGAGGAATTCAAATCGAAAGATATTCACTTGTTGAAAGTAAGTTGTTGCCTCGCTTCACTAATACGTCAATTCAAGTCGAAAGACATTGAACGTTTAAGTATCCAATCGTTCCTTACCTAAAATATCTTTATAGCTTTCTCTTCGCCATTAGTGGGAGATTGTTGGAAGTAATGGCTTTATAAAGCTAAAAGCATTTGTGCCTCTTCTCCCACATCGGTGGGAGAAAGAGGTATATGGTGTTTATATTACTTTTCTCTCCTTAAGTGAATAAGAGTTGGACCAAGGAGGCTTTTGTTGAGAGTGTTGGGCCTATGAGTCTGATCCAAACACACACACGCGCGCGCGCGCCGGCCCGCCCGAGCTCGGCCTCGGGTTTGGGTAGAGCCCCTGCGGGGCGGGCCAAAGGCCCTCTTTTCTTTTTGGGCTGTGTGTTTTTGGTTTAGGTCCGGTTGATGTATCTCGTAATATTCTTGATCAAATGTTTTTATGATCGTTAATTGCGAGAAATTAAGGGAGCGTAATTAATCCCTTAATTACGTTTGACCGTCCCTTAATTGCTGAGATTTTTTGTCTCTGTAACAGCTCTATTTTCCCTTATAAATAGAGATGTTCACTTGACAGAAGATCACACCAATACACTCCACATTCTCTCTTCTCAATATGCTCTCCTTCTATTACTTCTGATTTTTCCGGGTACAGTGTCTGTTTTTTCCAAAGTCTTCTTACTTCAGTGGTGCGGTTCGAAGGCTGCAGTGTTAACCTTGGGGAACTACCGGCGTGAGACGATAACCACCACGGTCGTGCCGTAATAGTTTTCAAGTCAGTGGCTTTTTACCACGGCACTGCATTTCTGTTCGATAAGTCCTTTTCTGTCTCTTGTTTTTAGTTAAAGTTTCTGTCTAATTACCATTGTTACGAATTATCTTTCCAACACGTGGTTGTGCTGCGTTGGAACTTGGACTTCCCCTGCAATACGTTTAGTTATTTGGTCATATTGGTGTTTGTGCTATCAAATACCAGAGGTTATTCAAGCCATACCACGTAAAACTAATCTCAAAAGCAAAATCATGCAAAATAATCAAAAAACCTTATACCTCCAACAATTGATCATAATTTTTAACAGCTCAAAATTCAAAACAATAAACTTTAGTTGTGCATCCCATCATATAGGAAAGACGCCATTTATAAGCTAAACTCGTAGATCACCATTTAAACAATACTGACACGAATACCACTCAAGAATCACCATCATGCATTGAAAATTCAAAGTCAGAATCATGAACATCTCTCTCAAGTCTCAACTAACAGTCATAGAAAAGGCCTATGGTCCCATTTATACACCTTCTTTCCAGGCCTCACAGGTCTCAGAGCAAGTTCAACAGCAGTGTTGGTTGCCGCAATGACATCTTCTAGTCACCGGTCCTTCTTGAATAACATTAATGTCTGCCAATGTGGCGATAAAACCATCGATATGACAACCCATATCCCTAAAACCAAGCAATGCAAGCAACGTCTCATTAGATGAAGATCCAATTCTAAAAATCTATATATATATATATATATATATATATATATATATATATATATATATATATATAAAAGAGAGTTTTTTCGAGCGATCTGAGGGCGTCCACATCATCAAAAATCAATTTAGGAAAGTATAATTTTTGATGTAAAAAATAAAGTGGAAAATCTTTTAATTATTATAATATATATTTCCTAAATTATATTCAAGTGATATTTCCAATTTTTATATCAAACTTTTACATTTCATTTGGCAAAAAAATATCGTTAAAAAAATTATGAAAATAATATAATTAGCTTTGTGGTAAAAAATGCTATCATTAGAGTATAGATTTCATATTATTTGCACATATTAAAGATAGTGTACTTCTTAATACGTAAAATTATGTACTTTTTAGTATGTTTTGTCCCACATTGGAAAATAAGTAGGTGTGGTGAATATACTACATATAAATAGTAGAATTGTACCATATCGAAAGATTAGTATAAGGTGATGCGATCCTATGATTATAAATAGGAGACATATTTGGAACTTATGTATCCACCCAAAATTTTTTGAGTCTCATAAATATTGTTTTAAAGAGCTCTAAAGATTTTCTATCATTATTTACGATATGATATAAAAAATAAAGTGAAAATCGTTGGAGGGAACTACCCGGGAAAGAGTTAAGAACATGAACAAGAAAATCAAAAAATACAAAACTAAAGGTTTTACTAATGGGTAGTCTTCTGACACAGTACAAAACTAAAGATTTTACTAATGGTTGTCTTCTGAATGCAGTAATAGAGCGTTAATGAGTCGTTATATGTGTGATGTAGAGATCCCTATCTAATGATCGAGACTAAGTGGTTTTACCTTCAAAGAAAAATAATATGTATACAATAGTAGCTTTTTTTAAGAAGAGACATGTATTTTTTGGTATGTTATATCTTTCACATTGAAAAATAATGTAGGCATGATGAACATAATACGTCTAAATAATTAAATTATGTATCTCACATTGAAATAATAGTATACGGTAGGGTGATTCTATAAATATAAATAGGAGACATCCTTGAAACTTAAGTATCAACCCAAAATTTTTTGATATAAAAGATATGTACTTTTTAGTATGTTATATATCCCACATTGAAAAATAATGTAGGTGTGATGAATATATTATGTATAAATAATAGAACTGTCCCATATATATACATTTTCTATATTATATTAAAGTGATGTTTATAATTTTGATATAAAAACTTTATATTTCATTTGAAAAAAAGTATCGTATGAAAATTATATAATTAGATTGTGACAAAAAAATGCTATCATTAGAGTGTAGATTGTATTGTATTGTATTTTCTCATTATTAAATCGGGTTGATGTCAAAGTAGGTGCAAAAAAAAAAAATGGTGTACTTAGTATGTTATTTGCCCTACATTGAAAAGTAATGTGAGTCTGGTGAATATAGTACTATGTATAAATATTAAAATTGTCCCACATCGGAAGATTACCATAAGGCATGATAATCTTATGATTATAAATAGAAGTCATAACCCAAAATCTTTTGATTCTCTTAAGTATTGTCGTCAGAGAGAGCTCTTAAAAGAGTTTGTATTACTGTCTCTACAGTAATGATTTCTAACCTAAGTTAATCTTTGGAAAATCTTTTAGTTATTATAATATATACTCTGTATTTCTTATTTTATTTTCAAGTGATATTTCTAATTTTTATATAAAAACTTTTACATTATATTTGGCAAAATAATGTCGGTAAAAAAAATATGAAAATAATATTATTAGATTCATGGTAAGAAATGCTATCATTAGAGTATATATAGATTTCATATAATTTGCACAAATTAAAGATGGTGTATTTCATAGTATATTATATGTCCCACATTGAAAAATAATATACTACATATAAAAAATAGAATTTTCCCACATCGAAATATAGCATAAGGTGGGTGATTCTATGATTATAAATAAGAGGCATCCTTGGAACTTAGGCATCAACCCAAAATCTTTTGAGTCTCTTAAGTATTGTCTTGGAGAATTCTTAAAAGTTCATATCATTATATTTTCTATCTATAGATTTTATATGTCCCATATTGAAAAATAATGTAGGTGTGGTAAATATACTACTTTAAATAATATAATTAAAATTGTGTTAAAAAATATTCTATTACTAGAGTATAGGTTCCTATCATTTGCACATATTTTAATTATGATAAAAAAAATAGAAAACAAACGTCCATGGTAGCATGTGTAATCTATCAAAAAGGTTACCATGAGAAATTTCCAATATTATAATGATATAGTTAATTAAATTTTCATTTAAAAGAGAGAGATATCCGTACCAATAAAACAATAAAGGGGGTAATATTTTTTAATTGTTATTTTATTGTCACGCCATCAAACTTAGCGTCCATTTAACAACCTTTACAATAGGGGTACCATGGGCAAAAAAATGGAACCTCAAGGGTACCATAGGCAAATTCTTAAAAGTAGGGGGAACATAGAAAATTTGACAAAATTAAGGGGTACCACGTGAAATTTCCGTATCTAAATTATGTTAAAAATTTTTTGAAGAAAAACAACCTACAAATATTAATGGAGAGTACTTGATCATATTATTAAATTTAAATATAACTATTAGATATAATGAGTAGCAATTATCTGTATTCGGTATTCGAGATCTGGTTAGATGTCGAACTAAGTGCAAAAAAGATGGTGTAATTCTGAGTATGTTATTTGTCCCACATTGAAACAATGCAGATTTGATGAATATATATTACGTACGTATAAATAGTAGAATTGTCCCACATCAGAAAAAAAATCCAAGTTTGGTGAATATATTACTTATAAATAGTAGAATTGTCCCACATCGAAAGATTGGTATAAGGTGGGGTGATTATATGATTATAAATAAGAGTTAACTCACGTATATTTTAATCTTTTATTTTTTTTGAAAGAGATATTTTAATAATATGTAAACAAATCATTAGACATAGAATGTAAACACTAAACCCTTATAACGTTTTTTTTTTGCATTATAAATAAGTTAATTACCCCGTTGCAACGCACGGGCATTCAAACTAGTATATATATAAAAGAGAGTTTTTTCGAGCGATCTGAGAGCGTCCACATCATCAAAAATCAATTTAGGAAAGTATAATTTTTAATGTAAAAAATAAAGTGGAGAATCATTTAATTATTATAATATGTATATTTCCTAAATTATATTTAAGTGATATTTCCAATTTTTATATCAACCTTTTACATTTCATTTGGCAAAAAAATATCGTTAAAAAAATTATGAAAATAATATAATTAGCTTTGTGGTAAAAAATGCTATCATTAGAGTATAGATTTCATATTTTTTGCACATATTAAAGATGGTGTACTTCGTAATATGTAAAATTGTGTACTTTTTAGTATGTTTTGTCCCACATTGGAAAATAACGTAGGTGCGGTGAATATGCTACATATAAATAGTAGAATTGTCTCACATCGAAAGATTAGTACAAGGTGATGTGATCCTATGATTATAAATAGGAGGCATATTTGGAACTTATGATCCACCCAAAAAAAATTGAGTCTCATAAATATTGTTTTAAAGAGCTCTTAAGATTTTCAATCATTACGATATGATATAAAAAAATAATGTGGAAATCGTTGGGAACTACCCGGGGAAGAGTTAAGAACATGAGCAAGAAAATCAAAAAATACAAAACTAAAGGTTTTACTAATGGTAGTCTCTTGACAGAGTACAAAACTAAAGAAATAATGTCGGTAAAACAATTATGAAAATAATATTATTAGATTCATGGTAGGAAATGCTATCATTAGAGTATGTATAGATTTCATATAATTTGCACATATTAAAGATGGTGTATTTTATAGTATGTTATATGTCCCACATTGAAAAATAATATAAGTGTGACAAATATACTACATATAAAAAAAAGAATTTTCCCACATCGAAATATAACATAAGGTAGGTGATTCCATGATTATAAATAAGAGACATCCTTGGAACTTATGCATCAACCCAAAATCATTTCACTACAAAAAGAATTAAAACAGGCGACTGATTTTGGCGACTGAAATCAGTCGCCAAAATCAATTTTGGCGATCAATTGATAAACGTCGTCATCGCGGACCTTAGTCGCCTTTTCTAGCTTTGGCGACTAAAGTCGGTTGCCAAATTTGGCGACTGAAAAATCAGTCGCCAAATGCCAAAATGGCGACTGATAGTGTAGTCGCCAAATTGGCGACTGATTCAAGGTAGTCGCCAAATTGGCGACTGAATAGCAGTCGCCAAATGGCAAATCAGTCGCCTTTTTTGGGTGACGTAGCCAGTTTGGCTGAGCCAATTTGGCGACTGATTTTGGATTTGGCGACTGCAACTACCTTGAATCAGTCGCCAAATTGGCGACTGAATTTCAGTCGCCAAATCCCAAATCAGTCGCCAAAGCCACTGTATGTTTTGGTGGTTTTTTTCGTTTTCATTGCTAGCCAAATATTTACAACCTGCATACAAACCGATGTTCCACAACACCATACATCCCATTTCAACACACACAACACCATACATTTCAACCCAACACCTCCCAATTTCTCAAACTTCATTTCATATATTGAAAATGAAAGTTTTACAAGCTAAGCTATTCTAAATGTTCAAGTCTAAAGTGTTCAAGTTTTACAAACTTACATGCTAAAATCATCTTACTTGGAAGCCAACACCGGCTCCACTCTCCCCATGTGGACCATGCGGATCATTTGGATCGTAGTTGGATCTAGGTCCGGGGTTACAACCTTGCCACCAATTCTCAAACATTTCCATTCTTTCCTTCATTTTCCGGAATTCTTCATCACGTTTGGCAAGTTCTTCATCACGTTTGGCATCACGTTCATCACGCTCTCTTATTTGACTTTGAAGTTGACTAATAATTCCCGGTTGATACGTGTTGCTGGGAATTGTTGAAGTCGATCTTCTACGCGTTTTCTCATAGAAAGTCGGTGTTGAACTTCCGGTACCATACACGTGCCCTTTCTTGAAGCCATCCACCAACTCATACCATATTTCATTGTCCGGTCTTTCTAGATTGGCGGATTTTTCTCGTTCAAATGCTTCCTACAATATTAAACAAATGGTAGTAAGTTAATATGGTAACCACCTTATATACGACATTTTAAAAGAGAATAAATTAACAAAAATTAAGTGTTACGGAAAACTTACATATAATTGCTTGTCTTTTGGCTTAGTCCAAGTTTTAACCCCTTTTCCGTCAACTCTGGAATGCGTGTCCGAAAGCTTGATTCCGATAAATCGTCGCAATCGGTGTGACTTCTTCTTTCCTCTACGAATGAAAAAAAAAACATACATATTATAAAATCAACAAAAAATCTAACATAAAATAAACATGTTGCATTGAAAACAAAAAAAAAAAGTGTAAAATAATAGACAAAGTACTTACACCCAACATACGATTCGTAACGATCGTGAACCGCGTAATGAGTAGGCTCGTTCACGGCGTCTTCCTTTCCTCCTCTTTTGTTGAGGGATGCTTGCTTAGACTTCTTCTGAAAAGCTTCACTTTTGGTATGCTTTATTAAGCCTTCATACTTGTCACCTGCAATTACACATATGAAATCATAACTAATAAGTTACTGATATTATTTATAATATAAGAGAGTATAAGCTAATTAATACAAATAACAAAACAAGTTAATTAAATACCTTTCATGTGGTCTGGTTCCTTTGGGCGCCTAACTACCTTCCAAATCACGTCCTGATATCGTCGAGTACCGACGTCATTGTACCTGATACGGACATTCTGTTCTTGAGACGGTGACCAAGCAAATGATAACTATAAAAAAAAAGCGACAAAATTTCATATTAGTATAAAATAAAAGTATAACCTTGGTTCTTAAAAAATTTATCAAAATTAATTATTTGGTTTCTAAAACAAAGAATTACGGAAAATATATACCCGAAAGTTATTGAACCACGCCTCTCTTTGTGCATGAGAAGCTTGTGTCCACGATGTAGGAATTGGACCCACGAAATTAGTCTTCGTGCTTTTCGTGACACCTCGTATCACGCAATCGTCCATAAACCTGCATTTATTTTGAACATGTAAAATTACAAAAAAAAAAAAAAAAAAAAAAAAAAAAGAAATAAAAATAGTAGACTAATAAAGAATAAAACTTACCATAATAACGTCGGCTCAAGAATCATCCGATGATCCGAAGTGTACCGTATCGACAAGACTGTCTTTGGCGGGCGTCGATAGCGTCGTCTCCTCACCGTCACCGTCTCATCCCGCATCGGATCCTCCTGCACAAACTCCTCCTCCTGCTCCGGACGCGTACTCTGTCCTCCTCCTGAGCCGCCTCCACGCTTCCTACCTCGACCTGCTCCAGCCATCTGCAGTAATACAAATAAAAATTAACACAAATAATGATAAATGAAAATTATACAGACTTCTAAATTTTAATAATTTACTCTTGAGGAATACAAAATTATACCAATTTAATCATCATCCTCATCCTCTTCCTCATCCTCATCATCGTCATCATCATCATCATAATCATCTTCATCTCCAAACCCCTCGTCCTTCCTCCTTTTCTCCTCCTCCCTTCTCCTCCTCACCTCATCTTCCCCCCTCCTCTCCTCCTCTTCTTCCCTTCTCTCCTCCTCCTCCTCCTCCGCTTCATCATCCCCCGGCAGTCTCTCTTCCACATCATAATATTCTTCCTCTTCCATGTCTTCACCATCTTTATTCTCATGCTCATAGTTGATTTCATCGGGTGGAGACAAAAGCGTTTCATTTGAAACGTTTTCTTCTTGGAAAAAAGTTGTATCAACTTGTGACCGTGCCTTTGTCTTAAAGATTGCACACCACGCATTTTGATTTCTATCATTTGTTGTGCTTGGATAAATAGCAAAATACACTTGATGAGCCTGATGTGCAAGTATAAATGGATCATACTTAGAGTATGTTCTAGTACGATTCACTTCTACAAGCTTGTATTGTTCATGTACTCTCATTCCAAATACGTAATTATCCTTCCAATCAACCTTGAATAAGACAGGTTTTATAAGCTCGGTCACGTCCACTATAACTAATTTCAAAGATATCTTCAACTATACCATAGTATTCGTTGTCATCAAGAGAAGAAATAGTAACCCCCCAATTGCACCTAGCCTTACCTTTACCGTGGTTGAATGTTTGAAAATTAAACCCATTAACCGAGTATCGATTCCACGTTCTTACCATTTTTGAAGGACCAAAAGCCAAACTTCTTATCAAATTATCTTGAATATTCAACTCAATTACATGTTTCTGAAACCATGATGGAAATTGGTCCTCATGTTTGTCCCAAACATCATCCTTACTTATATTAGGATTCCTCTGAATGAAATCATTAACAAACTGTGTTTCGTATGGCTCCAAGAGGTCACAATTAGATAGCACGTAAAGGTGGGCACGATTATACTCCTTATCATCCAAATATCTTGTTTGCCCCTTTGATGAACACCCTTCATCATCTTGAGTTTGAAAAAATTAGGGTAAACTTCCGTCTACTTCATCCGGTTTCTCAACATTCAAGTTTTTTGCTTTGGTTTCTATATGTTTTTCAAAGTAAAGAGAACAAAAGTTTGCAATCTCTTCAGTTAAATAAGCATTGCATATAGAACCTTCCACCCTAGCTTTATTACCAATTTTTTCTTCAAATGATTAAGAAACCTATAAAAGTTAATGATGAATTTTATTAATAATAAAGTTAACATATAATAGCTAGATTAGTTATTATTATTAATTTTAATTTAAAAGTAGCTAGATTATCTTAATTACCTTTCAAATGGATACATCTACCTATATTGGACGGGTCCCCCAACTTTGGCTTCATATGGCAAATGAACTAGGTAGATGCTTCATGGAGTTAAAAATGCGGGAGGAAAGATCATTTCAAGCTTACACAATATCTGTGGTATTTGCTCTTCTAGACGAATCATGTCATCAACACATATTGAAGAGGCACATAAATCTCGGAAGAATTGACTAATCTCAACAACTGCATTCCAAACGTTTGTCGACACGAGGTGTTTCAAAGCAACGGGTAATAATCGCTCCATGAATACATGACAATCATGACTTTTCAAGCCTTGCAACTTCAGCTTCTTAAGATCAACACATCGACTAAAATCTGATGCATACCCATCAGGAAACTTCAAATTTTGTAACCACTCACACAATACTTTTCTCTTAGCTTTGTCGAGAGTGAAAATGGATGTTGGCTTAAACCCGTCGCCGCGAATGTGTAATTTGGGACGATGACAAAATTTCTGCAAATCTTTTCTAGAAGCAATGCTATCACATTTTTCACCTTCTACATCCATGATCATGTCAATTAGTTGCTCAAAGAAATTCTTTTCTATGTGCATTACATCCAAATTATGTCTTATCAACATTGTCTTCCAATAAGGAAGGTCCCAAAGAATGCTTCTTTTAAACCAACCGTTTTTTAGCTTTTTCAATTCTTTAAATTCTTCCTCAGTACCATCAATAGGGGATGGTAAATCACATACCGTCTTCCATATCTCATCCCTAGGCACTCGTTTCGGAGGGGCATCAAGCACCTCTTTACCTTTTGTGAAAGCTTTCTTGTTCTTCCTATGTGGATTTCCTTCTCGTAAGAAGCATCTATGACAATCAAACCAGCTTATTTTCTTGTTATTGGGAAGCCAAAATGCTTTACTTTCCTCCATGCAACAAGGACATGCTTTTTGTCCTTGTGTAGACCACCTAGATAGCATACCATAGGCGGGAAAATCATTTATTGTCCACAAAAGGGAAGCTTTAAGTTGAAAATTTTGTTTTTTAGACACATCATAAGTTTCCACCCCAAATTCCCACAAATATTTCAACTCCTCCACCAATGGTTGTAAATAAACATCCAAATAACGTTTCGGGCTTTTGGTCTGGGAACAATAAGTGACAAGAAGATAAATGGTCTTTTCATACATAACCAAGGTGGTAAATTGTATGGTGTGACCATAACGGGCCAACAAGAATACTTCCTCCCAAAATTACCGAAAGGATCAAATCCATCCGTACACAAGCCAAGTCGTACATTGCGGGGTTCCTTGGCAAAATCGGGATACATCCGATCAAATCGTTTCCATTCTTCCCCATCACTAGGATGACTCATCTTCTCCGGAGCACGTGTGTTTTCTTTGTGCCATCTCATTTGTTCGGCAATGTTTTTGGTGGCATAGATTCTTTGAAGTCTTGGTGCGAGAGGAAAGTAAAACAATTGGTTACATGCTATTGGTTTCTTACTCTTTTTGCCCTCTTACTACAGTTGCCTTTTTTCAACACCAAAAATCGTATCTCCTTCACTTGTCTCATATCTATCCGCCCCACAATCTTTACATTTGTCAAGCAAAGCATCATCTTTCCAAAATAGCATACATCCTTCGGGACATGCATCAATCTTTTCATGCGGTAATCAAGACCTTTAACTACTTTTTTGGTAGTATAGAAACTTCGGGTCATGATATTATCATCGGGGAAAGATTCCTCAAGTAACGAGGCAATGCCATCAACAGCAACAAATGACATATTGAACTCACATTTCAAGGTAATTAGCCTAGAAGCGGCTTGTAACAATGTCATTCTGCTTCCTTCATACAAGGGTTTTTCTGAGGCTTTTAACATGTCAAGAAATGCTTTTGCTTGTGGGTGTGACGGTTGTTCTTCAGAAATAGTTGTATGGTCATCACTATTAAAAATAGTGGAATCCATAGCATCAACAACCATCTCTCTATATGGGTTCTCATCATTTTGTATTTGTTGGGTGTGAGTTTGTTCATGAATTGGAGAATATGCTTCTCCATGTGAAATCCAATTGTAATAATTTGGCTTAAACCCGTTTATAATGAGATGTTCTTCTACTACAATGTCAAGCTGGTATTTCAGGTTTTTGCATTTGGCACAAGGGCACCTAAGTTTTTTGTCTACCAAGTCATATTCATCTTGTTGTTTAACAAATTCAATAAACTCGCTAACACCCTTTATAAATCTAGCGGTATGACGTCTTTTCTTATTGGAATGGTCTAATCTTCCTTCATACATCCATGAACGTTCCAATCTCTTCATTTTAATCTAAAGAAGACCCCAAAGTAATTTAAACATTTTTAAAAAATAACAATAATATTACATACAAAATTTAAACATTATACTCCACATTATACAATAAACATATGAAAACAATATATAAATATTGTCAATAAGTAATCCATCTTCGAATGGGGTCCTTATCACTCCAACCTAAACCCGTCAATGTACGTTTCAAGTCACTAGCAAACACACTTGTAATTTATTAATGAGGAAAAATTCGGCAGCAATTCCCTTCAGTTCTCCAAATACACATATACATGTATTCGGAGAACATTAAAGGGATCGCCACCAAACTCATTCCTCATTAATAAATCACAAGTACGTGTTTACTACCTAAATGACTTGAAACGTACAAAGACAGTCCCAAAATGGGGACTATTCAAGAATTACTCCTAATGAGTAATTCTTGAACGGGTACTAAGTCAACATCAAATCAAACAACAACACAATCAAGTACTAAATTAATTAAGTCAATCAATAGCCCAATTCAACCACATAATAAAGGCTTCTATCCTAAAGTCCGTAACATAATTTGAACTAAAATTAGTAAATTTAAAAGGTAACTGGTAAGAGGAGGTTACCTAATCAAGTAAAAGCAAAAATGAAAAGAAAACAAGAAGCAACAACTACTCGCGTGCGGTGGTGCCTAGCGGTGCGGTGACAACCCGAAAAGAGAAAAGAAAAACAAAAATAACAAGGTTATTCTACCTCAATTCATCAATAACATGAATTATCAAACTAAATTTATCAAAATCAAGTCCTAAAGAAGGTTCTACTTAGCTAATAGATAATTTCTCTTAATCCAAAAGACGGTTCCACTTAGCTAATTCCATTAATGCAAAAGACGGTTTCACTTAGCTTAATATTAATAATAATAAGACGGTTTAATTAGTAATAATAATAATAATAATAATAATAATAATAATAATAATAATAATAGTAATAATAATAATAATAATAATAATAATAATAATAATAACAATAATAATAATAATACTAATACTAATAATAATACTAATAATAATACTAATACTAATACTAATAATAATAATAATGAGACGGTTTCACCAAGGCCCACCGCACCCACGGACCACCGCCACCCACGGACCACCTTCCACCCTTCCCACCGCCACCCACGGCCGACCAAACCCCCACCCATAACCCTAAACCTAAACACAAATCCCCTTAATCATTCCCTTTTAATTCAAACACAAATTAAACTAAATCTAACTACAAATAAATCTAACATACTAACTACAAATAAATCTAACAAACTAACCACAAATTAATCAAACTAACTACAAATTAATCTAACAAATTAAACTAATTAAACTGAAATTAAACAAAAAAAACTAACCTAATTAAAGAGAGTGATGGAGGCAATGAGAACGGTGGTCACGGTGGTGGAAGTGGTGGAAGTGGTGGTGTGGTTGTGTGGTTGTTGTCGTCGCTTAATCGCCATTCTTTCTTCCTCTCTTTTTTTTTTTTGTTTGAAAGAGTAAAGCGAGGAGAGAGGAGTTCCGTTTTTCTATAAAAAATTTGGCGGACCGAAAAGCCATTTGGCGATGAAATTGATCGCCAATTTGGCGACTACTTTTAAAATCGCCAAATCTGATTATCGGTCGCCAAATTAGATTCCCCTTTTAAAAAAATCAGTCGCCAAATTAGCGATTGATTTCAGTCGCTAATTTGTGAATCAGTCGCCAATTTGGCGACTACCAATATCAGTCGCCAAATTTCGGTCGCCTGTTTTAGTTTTTCTTGTAGTGTTTGAGTATCTTAAGTACTGTCTTGGAGTGCTCTTAAAAGTTTATATCATTATATTTTCTACCTATTGATTTTATATGTCCTACATTTAAAAAATAATGTAGGTGTGGTAAATATACTACGTTTAAATAATATAATTAGAATTGTGTTAAAAAAAATTCTATCATTAGAGTATAGGTTCATATCATTTGCACATTTTTATTATGATAAAAAAAAATAGAAAACAAAGGTATGAATATTAATAGATAATATAGTATTTACTTATTATTAAATCGGGTTGAATGTCGAATTAGGTTCAAAAAATATGGTGTACTTTTAAATATGTTATTCGTCTCACATTGAAAAAGAATGTAGGTGTGATAAATATATACTACGTATAAATAGTTAAATTGTTCCACATCAAAAGATTATCATAAGCTGAGGTGATCCCATGATTATAAATATGATTTATCCTTGGAACTTAGGTATCACCCCAAATATATTAATCTCTCAAAGTATACTTATTATATAAGAGACTTTAAACATAATGTTGAATTAAATGTTAAATTTTTAAAGTTGTAAGTTGTAACATTTTTTTTAGGTGGGAGAAAGAGCGATAAAATGGCCAGTATTATAACGAAAATTTTTCATGATACCCTTGAATTTTGGTAGATTACACATAATACCCCTAATTTTAAGTTTCTACATATAATACCCTTGTGTTTACTTTATTTTCATAACGCTATTACTCATATGAGTAACTAGATGAGTAATTGAGCATGTCATGCTATTTGTGTTTTGTTATTTAGGTATTAAATGTTAGTTTATTAAATAAAATATGGATTTAGGAATTAGATAATGAAGTGTTTGTGTAATAGATAACAAAAGAAAAAGGCGTCCCAAGTCATAAGAGTAATGGGCTTATGACGGAAGTTGTCAAATGGTATTCTGAGAAAGAAAAAGGTGAACACAAGGGTACCATTTGTAGAAACTTAAAATTAGGGGTACCATGTATAATCTATCAAAGTTCAAAGTTACCATGAGAAATTTCTAATATTATAATGATATAGTTAATTAAATTTTCATTTAAAAGAGAGAGATATTTGTACCAATAAAACAATAAAGGGGGAATTATTTTTTAATCGTTATTTTATTGTCACACCATCAAACTTAACGTCCATTTAATAACCTTTACATTAGGGGTACCATGGGCAAAAAAATGGAACCTCAAGGGTACCGTAGGCAGATTTTTAAAAGTAGGGGTAACACGAAAAATCTGACAAAATTAAGGTGTACCACGGAAAATTTTTGTATCTCAATTATGAATTTATTTTTTTTGAAGAAAAACAACGTACAAATATTAATGGAGAGTACTTGATCATATTATTAAATTTAAATATAACTACTAGATATAATGAGTAGCAATTGTCCGTATTCGGTATTCAGGATCTGGTTGGATGTCGAACTTAGTGGAAAAAAGATAGTGTAATTCTGAGTATGTTATTTGTCCCACATTGAAAAATAATGCAGGTTTGATGAATATATATTATGTATAAATAATAGAATTGTCCCACATCAGAAAAATAATCCAAGTTTGGTGAATATATTACATATAAATAATAGAATTGTCTCACATCGAAAGATTAGTATAAGTTAGGGTGATTATATGATTATAAATAAGAGTTAACCCACGTATATATTAATCTTTTATTTTTTTTGAAAGAGATATTTTAATAATATGTAAAGCAATCATTAGACATAGAATGTAAACATTAAATCCTTATAACGTTTTTTTTTTTTGCATTTATAAATAAGTTTATTACCCCGTTGCAACGCACGGGCATTCAAACTAGTAATATCACTAAAACAGACTAATGATGTCACAAGGATTTAGAAACTCACATTTTAACGACATCATCTTCTTCAAGCACTGACTCATCATTAGGAAGTGGTGAATAATGATAAACAACATTGTTGACGGATATGCAAGTAGGAAAAGCAATACCCCTCTCGATCTTCTTCTTTGCATTCTTATACATATTCCCGTTTTGCCTAAACGTTAAACAGGTCATCAGAAGAAAGTACAACTATACATCGTATCCACTACAAGAAATGTCTCCATTGTACAAGGCTCATTCCTAATCTCAAAGTTAATGCAGTATTGAGAGCAAGTCCAATGGTAAGCAGCAATCAACTAGCTTGGCAAATCCATAAGCTACAACCATTCTAAGCTAGTAAACAATTTCAATGGTTTAGTTAGTTTTAATACTAGCTTGATGGGACCCACATGTCAAATTATTTATTGGAACAATTTTTCTATTGGTTGATTGATAGTTGTGGGGTCATATAAGCAAGTAGCTTAATGAAGCAACAAGCTTAACCCAAGCCAATCTTCATGGGCTTCTCCAATGGTGTAGCAACTAGCTTGCAATTTTAAGAAATTGCAAACAGGTTCCTAAGCTTCACCATTGGACTTACTCTAAGTACAAACTAATACGACTCAAAGGTACATATCGGGGCATTTCAACATTGACATAAAATCCACCCCCAAATACATTAAGACAACACTTATTAATCAAAATAAAACCTAATTTACGAGTAACCGGAATGAGAAATTACCCTAAGCACTGCGTCTTGATCTCTTTTGAAGATATACACATTCCCAAATCCGATCACCAAAACGCCAATATCGAGTTATATATGCAACGAACAATAATATAAATCAACCAACTGAGTAAACAATAATAATACGATAAATTGATAAAATAAAAAAACAGCCACAATAATCGAAATCTAAAATAAAACTGTAATTCTTATTTAAGAGGGTGTTAATTTTAGACGGGTTTTATAACGGATTAAACTAGAGTAAAGTAAAAAAAAATTGTGAAAGATCTTAAGTTAAGACAATATTAAGCAAGATTAACCGTAAAATAAAATAACACAAATAGATCATCCAATATCCACAACTTAATGACCTGACACTGACAGAATCATATTTTTGCTCACAACTTACCCATTTAAGAAGGAAACTCCCAAAAAAATATTAGTCTTTTTGAATGATTCTCTCCTTTAATTAACACACTAAAACTAGTATACAATTCACTTCATCTCTATCTCTTCATCTCTATCTCTCACAATAATATAGTCTCTTTTAAGATTTTTTTTTTTAAAAAAAAAAAAAGTCATCTTCAATAACCCGAAATAGATTGTCGTGGCTGTGGCTGTCGATAGGGGATACTCTTGGTCGATTAACAAAATGTTCGAATACAATCAATTAGTTGGAGAAAATTCCCATCAAGGCAACACAATTAAGGTTAATCAGCAAATGTGGCCAGATTGGCTTCCTCAAGATTGGAGCATTCATCAAAATATAGATGATCTCGGTGACCCATCTAATGTGGTAAATCGATTAATACTCCCTTCGTCTCAAACATTTGTTTACCTTGTTTTCCATATATACATTGAAAAACATGTGAAAATTAATGTTTTTGCTACACCATTAATTATGTTTTGACCTTTTTATTTAGTTAAGTTTTCCGGTTTCATAAACCAATGCATTTATACTCATAGAGTCATAGATGATGAATTGTTGAGTAATAATTTCGCCATACCATATTATAATTTTTTTTTTTTTTGGGTACATACCATATTATAAATTCTAAACTCGTCCACTCACGGGTTTTACATGGTCCTCACCTAGGAAGTATGCCCATTGTAGGTAATACCACCTAAAAAAAATTGAGTTTGTTAGTGAAATGTTGCAAGATTGTAGACCTGTTTGTTTGTGATTTGTAGGAGTATTCAGTCAAACGTTGATTGTTTCTTCTTTATTTGGGCCTCCAAAAACATGCATTTCTTCAACTCCGTCTTAAATAAAAATTTGTTTAATAATAAGTTTATTCCTCTTGGAGAATGTTGCGTACCTTCTTATTGTAACTAATCAAAAAGTTGTTAGAACATGCTTTCCATGAGTCCTGTCTTTTTTTTTTTCACCATGACCTGGATTCACCCATAAAATCATAAACCGGAAATTAGGTAGCCTGATTTACAAACGATTTACACTTGTCAACAATTGAACCTAAAGATTTGATGAGTTGGCGAATGCTACCACATTTTTAAACTGATTGTACTAGTTTTTCTATATATGGAGCATATGGGATGATTAAACACACCATAACACGGAACACCCTATGTAGGGATGTCATCAGGGCGGGTACTAGTGGGTACCGCCCCAGTTGTGGCGGGAATGGTTAGAGCTTTGACGGGTGGTGGGACGGGTGCGGGTATGAAAATTGTACCCGCTATGAATGGGGCGGGGATGGATTTTGTATCTTACCCGCCTCATACCCGCCTACCCGCCAATCATTAAAAAAATTAATATGATTATGATAATTTTTTAATCTTATTTAGTTATAATTAAGATATAATTAAGATATAATGTTAATAATAGCTATTTTATAAAGTTTTTTACTAACTTCTTTGGTGAAAAACTAAAATTATAAAGATAAATAAAAAAAAATGGAAATTAATAGTGAGTAAATCAACTTGTGCGAAAAAATTTTTCGAAAAAATTATGGTATAGTGGGTTAATGGGTAAGTGGGGTGAGTACGGTTTTATATTTCCGTCCGTTGGGACAGGAATGGTTTTGGAAACTTGTACCCGCCACGGGTGGTGGGGCGGGGATGGGTACAAGTTTTTCTTGGTGGGTACAAGTACGGGGAGCTTATATCAACCATCTCCCCGCCCCGCCCCAATGACATCCCTAAGTCCCTATGTCGCCCTCAAAAAAAAAAATACACTGCTTTATGAGATCTTATCATAATATTGAAGAATAAATGGAAATAGAATAGAATATTGACGTCTATAGAATCATATATTACGTGGCTTAAGAGTTGAGAATTTTGATTTATTAATTCCTCTTTAACCCCTTAAATTACCGGAATTTTAAAATATATTTCGCAGTTTTATTCAAATGCCAAAGGGAAGCGGTTTTACTTCAAGGAAGATGTTATTCAATATATTACTAAACATCGGTCATATAACAAGACGAGCAAGCAAATTAGGACAAAATTTAAGAAGGCGAAGTGTATGTTCCTCTTGTCCTTTTGTTCACTATCGTTACATTATTGATTTGACTTCAACTATCAGCTTATTGACACACGTTACATACAATTCCTTTTAGATACTGAAATCAACTTAATATGTAGACTCGTACCATATATGGACTTCTAACTAACTAAGGTCATATGGTGATGCTGAAATTAGTATCACCGAGTAACGAAATGCAATTTTCACCTAACAGTTTTAACGGTCACATAAACTGTTACATGTGACGTCTCACAATTCCCTTTACTTTTTAACATTATTTGAATTAGTGGTGAGTGATCACAAGCTTGTGTGAGATAAGAATATGTAAATTAATTGAGGTATGACAAGTCATGATTTGTTCATTATAGATATTTTAGAAGATATAAAACTATTAAGCGAAGATGTTTCAACCTCCTATTCAAACAATACACCAAATTGGCCTGAATGGCTTCCACAAGATTGGTCCATTCAACGCAGTCATGACGATCCCGACGATGTGGTAACTAGCTACTCCCTCCATCCCAATCATTTAGTCTGTATTTGGTTATAAAATTAAATACGAACAGTATACATGATACACCAAATGATGCAGTACTACTGTAGCCCGGATAGGAAGAAGTTCCGATGCAAGGATGATGTTCTAAACCATATTGCTGCTCAATCTACAAGTCGAAAGCCCAAGACCATGCCGAAGACCAAGCAAATAAGACGTAAAAGAAAGACTCCACAAGCCGAGGGTATGTACCTTCGCTTTTTAGTTAATGTCATGCATTGAGAGACCGTCTCACACAAAAAAAAAAAAATAGAGGCCGCATTTCTTAATCTTATGTGATAATGCAGATGAGCAGGAGTGTGCTGGTACAAAAAAGCGAAGACGCAAGGACAACAATGTGGCCGGAGATTGTGAACTGAAGTTAGCCGGTGCCCCCCTCCTGAAAAAAGGAAAAGAAACTAAGCAGTACCGGAAGAAGCAATAATAGAGGTGTAATCATCAGATGTAGACATACATATAGTGAAGCAGGATGAAATCATCTAAAATCGGGGAGATGTAACAAATCTATGTAGGAGACGCTTAAATGCTAAAATAGTGTAAAATCGTTTTAGTTTATGAGTCCCAAATTTCTGTCTACTAAATTTTATATGATGCTAGTGATTCGTGAATATAGGGGGAGAATTATGTGTGCGACTCTGCGTACCTTTGCTAAAGACTTGTTCAATTCTAGGGACGAAGATTTTGTGGATCAGATGCATGTACTACATCATTTCTTATCGCATTTAGTTTCATTACACTCGATCAAAGCAAGTACGTATGCATTCCCAAGGTCAAGATGTGGAGTTTCACATTGAAATATTATGGTGGTTGGTTATATATATGGTTAAAGATTAAAGATTAAGATGACATGTTGACATCATCCAAGATTAACTTACTGCATTATTGCCCAGAAAACTTAGTACCTACGATGCAAGGGCAAGGGAGGACGATTATCATCAGATCTATAATACTCCCGTCCCAGAAAACTTAGTACCTACGATGCAAGGGCAAGCCAAAGAATAATTATAAGGATCTTGCCTCGTTTCAGTCGCATATTCTGGCTCACGTACGGTACACAAGGGCTTTCTGATATGTCGTGTATGGCTCACGAAGGGGTTCCATAATGCCACTGGCCTAAGTAAGATTGCCAAGTGTGATATCTTGAGGTAAGAAGACCAAACAACCAAAAACCACAAACCCAAATGCCTCTTCTCAATATTCTCATTTCTCAACTAGACCTGGCAATACCCGACCCGACTCGACAAAACCGATCCGACTCGCTCGATATCGAACCCGTTTGACACCCGAAAATACTACAGAATTATAACACATGAAACCGACC
The DNA here is from genome assembly GCF_048544455.1 of Silene latifolia. NCBI lineage: Eukaryota > Viridiplantae > Streptophyta > Magnoliopsida > Caryophyllales > Caryophyllaceae > Silene > Silene latifolia. The sequence continues at coordinate 16,818,000 of NC_133531.1, forward strand.
CGGTCCGATCCAACATAACCCGATTCTTAATAACATCCGATAACCGATATAACCCGAACCCGATAACACCAAAGCCGATAAAATCCGACAAAGAAAAGAACCCGACTCGAGTAAAACTCGACTAACTGATACATACCTGAATAAGACTATATTTATAAGACTAGAATTAACGTTAAGTTTACAAATTAAGAATTTTTGTATAATTTTTTTTCTTTATAGTTTTCCATGTGAATGTTGTCTAAATATACGAGTCCGGAATTGCTAACACTTTGGTATAAAGTTTATCAAACTCTTGATCGATTTAGATATCATATTCTTTGAAACCTTGATGTTATGGACTTATGGTGCTAAAAGCATTTACACAAGGGATAAATACTTCATAAACCATATTAAACATGTATATGCCTCTTAAACGGCTTAAATATGCCGTGTCCAGATTTGAGTTTTATAGGTTAGGTCGGGATACAAGAAGATACGTCAATTACACTCGGTATATAACATAATGGGTTGAGGTTGGAGATTTAATCCCGTGCAAAAATTGCCCGGGTATGATTTTAAATTGCTGATTTTTTAAACATGTTTAGAAATTATTGCCAGACGTCACTATAACAATATAAGGTGGGTTTTTGTTGTGTATTTCTAATTTCAACTTAACTATCAAGAGAATAAATCATACCTTAACAACTACTCAGACAATTAAACCTCATGCATTCTATAATTTAGGTACACCCACAATACTCATATTTTATCTTATTTTAATCACCTTACCCCACAACAATACTTATTTTAATCACCTTACCCCACAACAATACTTATTTTAATCACACAATACATTTTCTCTCTCCAATCTCCTACCCCACTACAATACTTTACCATATAATACTCTCATCCCTTAATTCTCGTGCCCTCCATGAAAGGGGAGGGTTATTAAGAATAGAAGGGAGTATTATATAAAGTTGGCCATAGTTTTCCAAAGTTTTGATGATAATAATGTTTGAATTCCATACCCGTGCAAGTTGCACGGGTTTAAAACTAGTCTATATATATATATAAAAGAGAGTTTTTTCGAGCGATCTGAGAGCGTCCACATCATCAAAATTCAATTTAGGAAAGTATAATTTTTGATGTAAAAAATAAAGTAGAGAATCTTTTAATTATTATAATATGTATATTTCCAAAATTATATTCAAGTGATATTTCTAATTTTTATATCAAACTTTTACATTTCATTTGGCAAAAAAATATCGTTAAAAAAATTATGAAAATAATATAATTAGCTTTGTGGTAAAAAAATGCTATCATTAGAGTATAGATTTCATATTATTTGCACATATTAAAGATGGTGTACTTTTTAATATGTAAAATTGTGTACTTTTTAGTATGTTTTGTCCCACATTGGAAAATAAGTAGGTGTGGTGAATATACTACATATAAATAGTAGAATTGTCCCACATCGAAAGATTAGTATAAGGTAGTGTGATCCTATGATTATAAATAGGAGACATATTTGGAACTTATGTATCAACCCAAAAAATTTTGAGTCTCTTAAATATTGTTTTAAAGAGCTCTCTTAAGATTTTCTATTATTATCTCTACGATATGATATAAAAAATAAAGTGGAGATTGATGATAACTACTCGGGAAAGAGTTAAGAACATGAACAAGAGAAGCAAAAATCACTTAATATTGGTGTCACATAGGCAACCTATAATGAACAATATTACAACATACACAAAGTTAAAGCACAATACAAAACAAAGAGTTTTTACTAATGGTTGTCTCCTAACACAGTACAAAACTAAAGATTTTACTAATAGTTGTCTCCCGAATGCACTAATAGAGCGTTAATATGTCGTTATATGTACGATATAGAGATCCCTATCTAATGATCATCGATCGAGACTAAGTGGGTTTACCTTCAAAGAAAAATAATACGTATACAATAATGGTTTTTTTTAAGAAGAGACATTTACTTCTTGGTATGTTATATCTTTCACATTGAAAAATAATGTAGGCATGACGAATATACTACGTCTAAATAATTAAATTATGTATCTCACATCGAAAGAATAGTATATAAAAGATATGTACTTTTTAGTAGGGTGAAATTTAAATAGGAGGCATCCTTGAAACTTATGTATTAACACAAAAAATTTATATATAAAAGATATGTACATTTTAGTATGTTATATGTCCCACATTGAAAAATAATGTAGGTGTGGTGAATATATTATGTATAAATAATAGAATTGTCTCATATATATACATTTTCTATATTATATTAAAGTGATGTTTATAATTTTGATATAAAAATTTTATATTTCATTTGACAAAAAAGTATCGTATGAAAATTATATAATTAGATGGTGACAAAAAAATGCTATCATTAGAGTGTAGATTCTATTGTATTTTCTCATTATTAAATCAAGTTGATGTCAAAGTAGGTGCGAAAAAAAATGGTGTACTTAGTATGTTATTTGTCCTACATTGAAAAGTAATGTAAATGTGGTGAATATACTATGTATATATATTAGAATTGTCCCACATCGGAAGATTACCATAAGGCAGGGTGATCTTATGATTATAAATAGAAGTCATAGCCCAAAATATTTTGGGTCTGTTAAGTATTGTCTTGGAGAGCTCTTAAAAGTTTATATCATTATTTTTTACCTATAGATTTTATATGTCACACATTGAAAAATAATGTAGGTGTGGTAAATATACTACGTTTAAATAATATAATTAGAATTGTATTAAAAAAAAGTTCTATTATTAGAGTATAGGTTCATATCATTTGCATATATTTTAATTATGATAAAAAAAAAATAGAAAACAAACGTATGAATATTAATAGATAATATAGTATTTGCTTATTATTAAATCGGGTTGGATGTCGAATTAGGTTCAAAAATATGGTGTACTTTTAAATATGTTATTCGTCTCACATTGAAAAATAATGTAGGTATGATAAATATATACTACGTATAAATAGTTGAATTGTTCCACATCAGAAGATTATCATAAGGTGAGGTGATCCCATGATTATAAATAAAATATGGAATTAAGAATTAGATGATGAAGTGTTTGTGTAATAGATTACAAGAGAAAAAGGAGTCACAAGTCATAAGAGTAATGACGAAAGTTGTCAAATGGTATTCTTGGAAAGAAAAAGGTGAACACAGGGTACCATTTGTAGAAACTTAAAACTAGGGGTACCATGTGTAATCCATCAAAGTTCAAGGTTACCATGAGAAATTTCCAATATTATAATGATATAGTTAATTAAATTTTCATTTAAAAGAGAGAGATATCCGTACCAATAAAACAATAAAGAGTATATTATTCTTTAATTGTTATTTTGTTGTCATGCCATCAAACTTAACGTCCATTTAACAGCCTTTACATTAGGAGGTACCATAGGCAAAAAAATGGAACCTTAAGGGTATCATAGGCAGATTCTTAAAAGTAGGGGTAACATGAAAAATCTGACAAAATTAAGGGGTACAACGGACATTTTCGTATCTCAATTATGATAAAAAAAATGAAGAAAAACAACGTACAAATATTAATGAAGAGTACTTGATCATATTATTAAATTTAAATATAACTATTATATATAATGAGTAGCAATTATCCGTATTCGGTATTCGGGATCTGGTTGGATGTCGAATTAATTGCAAAAAAGATGGTATAATTCTGAGTATGTTATTTGTCCCACATTGAAAAACAATGGAGGTTTGATGAATATATACTACGTATAAATAGTAGAATTGTCCCACATCAGAAACATAATCCAAGTTTGGTGAATATATTACTTATAAATAGTAGATTGTCCCACATCGAAAGATTAGTATAAGGTGGGGTGATTATATGATTATAAATAAAAGTTAACTCACGTATATATTAATCTTTTTTTTTAAAGAGATATTTTAATAATATGTAAACAAATCATTAGACATAGAATGTAAACATTAAACTCTTATAACATTTTTTTTTTCATTATAAATAAGCTAATTACCCCGTTGCAACGCACGGGCACTCAAACTAGTTAAACATTAAACAACAGCAACTATAACTTGAACTAAGGCCCTGTTCTTTTGGACTTAATTTCAGTTATAATAAGTTGATTGATTCGATTCAGCTCCATTCGATTCGATTCGATTCATTCAGATTCGGCTCCATTGATTCGATTCGATTCAGATCAGTTCATATTAGTTTATTTCAACATTACTATTATTATTCTTATTGATATCATTATTCTTATTTTTTATAATGTATTTATTATTATTATTATTATTATTATTATTATTATTATTATTATTATTACTATTATACTATTCTTATATTTATTATATTACTATTATATTTATTAATAATTAATTCGTATTGTTTATATTATTATATTTATATTTAATATTATTATTATTATTATTATTATATTTATTATATTTATTATTTTATTAATATATTCATTATTATTAATATTATTGATAACATATTTAATATTATTATATTTAATATTATTACATTTAATATTATTATATTAAAAAGTTATAATATTATATTTATTATTTTATTAATATACTCATTATTATTAATGTTATTAATCACATATTTATTATTATCATTATTATATTTAATATTATTATATTAATAAGTTATTATATTAGACCTATTATTATATTATTATTATTTATTTTTTAGTTATTATTATTAATAATGTTATCATTTATATTACTAATATATTATTATTATTACTATATTTATTATTATATTACTATTTTATTTTTTATATATCTTATTAAATTATTATTATTAGATTATATTAATATATTATTATTATTAATGAATAATATTATAATAATATTTATTATTATTATTATTAATATAATCTTTTTATTATTATTTCAGTTTAGTTTAGTTTAGTTGATTCGATTTGATTCGATTCGATTCGATTCGATTGATTCGATTCGGCTCATTTCATTTACTCGGCTCATTCGGTTCAATTAGACAATTTTGTCCAAAAGAACAGGGCCTAATAGTTATTCTGGCTAATTAATCAAAGCTAAAAGAACAGACGAGTAGTGATTCACGTATCATCGTCTACCAATTACCAGTACACCGTCTTCCCATAACCATCCATATGTTTGATACGATCATACGAGTAGTAATAGTCTCTTATTCATGGGAAAGATGCCATATCCTCAGCTCCGTATCCTTTCCACAATACCAAGCTCTCCATATATATTCCCAAATCCAAATAACCGCTCATAGATTTTTCGAGCACTTTCACTCGTCCACTAGCAATATTATAAGACTTGTTCCCAAAAACAAAATAGCTTTCGCCATCACTCTCATAATAGAATACTGGTAATATTGGTGAACCTGGCCAATTACTATTGAAAAGATTATAAGTTTCAGCAGTCGAACATCCTGAAAACCATTTAGTCCATACCCCCTTTCCGCTCCCCCGCTCCAGCACCCATATTCTTGATCTTTCTTGAGTAACACTAAAAATTGCCAGCGATTCCCCAAGAATAAACAAAAACCTCATGATATTTGTTCCCTTCGAATCCCTTGGAACTTCCAAAAGGGTGAATTTTTCCGAATCAAAGTTAAAAGAAACAAGATGAGTTAGTTCATACTGATGTTGGTTCTTCACAAGTGGATCCTGTCCGAACCAATGTGCAGCCCCTTAGAAATAGAAAGCAGTCGGTGGGACATAAATCCGCTCCTTGTAGCTACAATTGACATCCACATCATTATTTCTAACACACCATTGTTGATCGCTGAGGGTATAAACTGCGATATATGAGTAATTCTTTGCACGGTTAATATTATTATCAATCGCAATGATTTTATAGTCCTTACTGCGAGGAGCAAACCCAAGTAGGTAGACAGCATTGCCAAGCGGGCAAGGGGGAATTAACAACGATTTGCGAATAGAAGGGTTCCACAGTCTCATTTCTTTTTCATAACCAGGGTTGAAATCGCCTGGAAAAACAAACCGTTTCAATAACAACAATTCATTACATCTCCCTGCTAGATAGTATTTGTCAGAACTCTCGAAAATCTGCGCAGTTTTTTGAAGAGTGTCGCCCTGACGAACTGTCAACAAGCATCTTCTTGGACCTTGCTGTCCAAATCCTTCAAGGGCAAATATTTTACTTTTCTTCGAATCAATTTTCCGCAGTTTAAGATTCGTGTAAGCAAAGTCAGGGTGATCAATAATAGAGCACCAAGATTTACAGACGCACCTGAATCTCAACAGGGTTTTCACTGGTAAATTGACAATAATACTTGCCCACACATCAAGGGGTAAGTACTTGGAACTATGGCGTATGTTTGATGATGATGATTTCGCCTTCTTCGAGCTCTTTTCGCTTTCGACGGGCATAGTTAAAACAGCGTTTCCTTCTACAGGGATGAGTCTTTACTCTGTAATCAATAAATCAATCTTTATATAAATAAATAAGTACTCCGTATATAAATAAAATTTGCTAGGGTCCTAAGTTTTTTGAAAGACCAAACAGAATGGAAAGAAACATTCGAAGATAAAAGTTTATTGTTGTTTTGTTGTAAAACGGGTTTATACAAGAATCGAATTAAACGATAAATGAAGTCGGTATATCATGTCGCAAGATGGGATATTATTCGAATCCAATTGCAACATGAAATTGACGGTAATACTATGGGAATTGGGAAATAAACAAGCCAAAACAATAGCTAAATCAACGAAACTTAGCAGAAACCTTACCCTGTGATATATGAACGACTTCCCAAAATTTGGCGGCAATCCGAGCTCGTTTGATGCTGAAATCGTAATCTTTAATTTTGGGGTTTTGGGGGAATTACGGAATTGGTTTGTTTCTTTCACTAGAACTGTTTTTTTTTTTTTTTCTTGCTTGTGTAGTTCTTAATCTGATTTTTTTTTGCCTCAACTATCGTGGAAGTGCTGGTGGTACTGGTAGCTTCTCAAATCTCAAATAAGCCTCATATTAGTAAGGGGCAAAGTAGACTCGCAATTTCAATTTTACTAGTTTTAAACCCGTGCAAAAAATGCACGGGTCGTAATAACAGGTGTTATTATTGATACATGATCATATTAATGAGTGTTATTAAATGTGCAATGTCGTAACATTATAAATAAGTCCATAATTCAAGATTTGACGTAATATAATTTCATAATTTCAGTAGCGGTTTTCATTCTGATGACATAATACGGTTTTTCATCATTAACGTAACTAACCTACATATAACGTACGTATAATTAAAGAAAAAACAGTTTTCATCTACGACAATGGTTTTCATCATTAATGTAATTAAAATAATGATTCAATCTATCAGTCGCTGCTTCGAACCACTATCACGAGGATATCACCCTGGTTGGGGCTCGGGGACATTGCACGTAAGTTGTATATGTGAGTAGTATTTTTTTTCAAAATGTGCTTTTCCAAAGCATGAGAGTCTAATATCTCCTTGGCTCACTACCACCGTCACCTCCATCATCTCTCCAACTCCCCTCAAATATTAAATAAAAATGAAAATCCGTCCACTCTCAATTTCATCTTATACCCTCATTCTCACTTGGAGGTCTCTTTCTAATCCCTTCAAGTTCCGATTGAAAAATCTCTCACATCAAATCTGCCCTCAAAATTTACTTCACACCTCATATAACGACATTTGCAGTCAATTATCGAAATTATATGTATGATACAGAAAGATCGATCTTTATGTATTTCGAACTATTGATTTCTTTAAAATTGATTTCCTTTTCTTCCATGCAGTATTGTTATTTTTTTTACAGTATTTCAGTGTTTTTCCTTTTTTTTTGTTTTTTTTTTCACTATTCTTCAATTATTATGAATAATTATGATGTCTTTCAGACCTTTTTAAAAAAGTTATTTAAATATTGTTGTCTTTAATTATTTCTGTTTTTTAAGTATTTTTCCATATGTTCATCTCATTCAAATTTAAAGGATTTGACTTTTAACATTAAAGCTAATTAAAGTGAATAATCGAAAGAACTTTATGTAAGTATGATACGAAACTTATATTTCCTCCTTTTTATATTTCTTTGCATTTATTTTAAAGTTTATATTTTTTTCGATCTGGAACGGGAACTTTTTCAAATCTACTTGTATTATACTGGTTATGTTATATTTAGTTCTTTTTATATTTGCTTTCATTTATTTTAAAGTTTATATATTTTTTATTTAAAAAAAAAAAACTCTCTTACGGAGTAATCTATTTTCTACGATTTTTTTTTATCTACCTCTACTATATTGTTTATGTACGAAAATTTTAAAAAAAATGACATATCAATATATTTTGTTGTTAAAATGTTAAGAACTAATATACTTTGTATTTGTGATGTTGGAATATAATAGTCATACTGATTTTTTTTTTATTTACACAATGAATTTAACTACTCATTCCGGATGATTAATCAATATGCATTGTTCACATTTTATTTGTTCAGGTTAGAAGTAGGAGGACGATTATTTGAAAATTTTATTAATTTTTCGTAATTGTAATTTATTAATGTGTAATTGTATAATGTATGATTTTGTGTAAATGTAATCTTAATTAAATAAAATTAAGATGGTAAGAAGAGTGTAATTAATTATGTAGAGATCATGGCGGTCCCCACATCAAAAAAAAAAGAAAAAAGAAAATTTATAACAGCCAATAGAAATCCTTTAATGAACCCATCTTTTATACTATGTAGATTTTTGCTTGCAACGGTGGAGTATAGTAGTTAAAAAACTTAGGATGATATTTTTAGAAGATTAAGGTTCAAGCCTTCCCAAAGCGATCTTGTAGAGATTTATGGCTAAGTCTATGCCTTCTATATTTCGAGCATGTTATCCTCGGGTGACTTACCTGATATACGTGGTTTACAGGCTATTATGTATGTCCGAGGGTTTACTCAGTGCGCATCAAAGATAGCGGCTAAAGGGTTCCGTCGTCAACAAAAAAAAATTAGACTGGCAAACAGATCAAGTAGTGTCATGGTCGTGTTCGTGTCAACTTTAAACGGGTCAACATTTACTCCAACCCTAACCCGACCCAATTACATAAACGGGTCATTTGTCTCAACCCTAAACCGACCCATTTAATTTTTTTATAACTCAACCCGACCTGATTATCTTTTAGCAGGTTATTTTTAACACACCTACTCGTTTAACCCAATAAACTAATAAAATAATGGATTAATTAACGTGAACAATCCATACAATGGGGGTCCTTCTTATAATAATCCAAACTATGCTTTAACTCACTATAATCCTAAGTATCGTACTTTTTCTCTGGTTGCACTTAATCAATTTACTTACTTCTTAATAGTTAACTAGTTTTGTGACCCGTGAAATTTACGGGTTTGGTTTAAGGATCGTTCATGCATTTTTCCCCTTAGCTTTTTGATGATTTTTCCATTTTTCATTCGTGGTCTATCTCTATAATTATTTTAGCCGTTCATATGTTATGTATGTTTTACTAAGCTAGAAAATGTGTCGTTTCTCTGAATCAATAACAAAAATAAAGTTGACACATGAGACCCTCCACGATATCTCATACTAATATACTCATATTTTATAAAAGTAAAAGATTGAGCTTTTAAAGAGGATGATGAATTTGAATTTATGGCAAATTAATGAAAAAATTAAAAGTTAGAAAAGATGGAAAGACACACAAAGCATTTGTGTAGGGTTCTAACTATTGCAATATTATGATAGGAAAATTGAAAGGATTGGGTGTGTTTTATTCAATAGGAGATAACCTATTGTGAAAGTGTAAGAGTTAAGCTCTAACTTTTCATTAATTTGTTGGCCTAAATTTTTTTTACTACTTTTTGTAGTAGCTTGATATTCAGTTATTAACGATTTTACGTCATTCTTTAGTATTGTTTTTTTTTATTATAACCTATTATTTTGTTATTCTCATTCTCATTACTTTTGTAACCAAATGATATCATTTTTGTTCAACGTCAAATTTGATATTTTTGTTAGTCAACTTTATTAAAATAATGATACTCCGTATTAATTAAAAAAAAAAATAAGTAGTATTAAACATAGTTTATATACCTCTTTTTTCTTAGTTTGGAAATAATGATCATATTTAAGACTTAAAATATTCTTCACTCATTTTCTCTTAACTATTGTAACGTTTAATCAAATAAAAATAATTTAAATAAGGTGGGTAAATAGATAAAACATCCTTTCTCACACTGAAAATTAAAAGTAAAAAAGATATTCTACTCATTAGTATTATGTTGTTTTAAGATAAAATGTAAGTAATTATACTAAGAGAATTAATATAAACAAATTATCGCAAATCGATATTTACAATGTACTTTTGCCATCTTATCATCAAAGTAACAATAAAACAACAAAATCCAATGTATCCTATCTCATCTCATTAGTATACAAATCATAAGAAGAATATAGATTTACCCACCTAACCAATTTAATTAAATATATAGAAAATACTATATTTACACCAACTTGCCCTAGTCATATTTGTAATTTGTTGTTAATATCAATCTTAATAAATTTATTACACATTAACAATGATGAATATATTAAAAACATCCGCAAAACGATCTATCACTATTGAAAAGAGATTAAAAAACTAAAGTTACAATTTAGTCGAGTTATATTACTACGAAAACGCGGGTTACTGACGGGCGAAATCCGTAAGTAACAACCTTCTGATGATTTCCTTCACCAAAGTTTGACCACCATTCGCTGATAGTTATACTCAATCGTCGATGATCTCAAGTGTCTTTATATACATTTGACAATGCCTAAAACAAACTATATAATACAAATGCTCGTCGTATTCTCCACTTTTATTCTACTTCTCTCTTATCTCTTCATTTCTTATCCATTTGATTCCTACACACCACAAAGTAAAGATATGAAAATTGTTGAAAAAAAAATCAAATATAATAATTAGGTGAAAATAAATAAAAATTTTCATTAATTTGTTTTTGCTAGGAATGTGCTAGAATTTTTATCAATTTATTTTCTTTTATAGGTGAAATATTTTCATAACGGTAGAATATAAAAAGATTAGCACTAATTTATGATTATTAAGTGGAATAATGCATGATAAATAAAAGTGTTTAAATAAGATGAGTAATTAGTCTATTGATTACTACTTTGCCTTTTCATTTTCTATTTTTACTTTTTTTTTTTAAAATAAAAAATAAAAAATTGATCAAACATGTAAATGTAGCTCGTCATGTGTTATTCTAGTAACTACTCAATCTAGGCTTTTTATGTTATTTTTCGTTAATTTTTCATTAATTTGTTTTTGCTAGGAATATGATTAACTATTATCAATTTATTTCTTTTATAGGTGAACTTTTTCGTAACGGTAGAATATAAAAATATTAGCACTAAATAATGATTATTAAGTAGAATAATGCATGGTAAATGAAAGTGTTTAAATAAGATGAATAATTAGTCTATTGATTACTACTTTGCCTTTGCCTTTTCATTTTCTATTTTTACTTTTTTAAAAAAAAAAAAATGATCTAACATGTAAATATTGCGCGCCACGTGTCATTCTACTAACTATAGATATCTTGAAATTATTAACTTATAGTTAATGCGTATTTTTTTATTGTATTTTTTTTCGAGTTAATTAAGTTTAAAGCCAATGGAATATGGATGGATTTTTAAAGGAAATAAGTGAATTAAATTAATGCAATATAATAATAAATTGATAATCCATGTCATATTCGTTTGCAAAGTCACATTGTTATTGTGTACGTGGCTTTTTTTTTATCTCGTGTGGCATTATCTACTTGGCATTTTTAGGCTAGCCTTTTAATAATATTTTATAGATACCGGCCTTTTCTATATTTACAATATTTACTTTCCTTCCCCATCTTTTCCCATTCTTTCTCTTTTCTGAAACTCTTTTTTTCCTGGGCATGTTATTTTTTCTTCCCCTTCATCTTCCCTAAATTAATTTACACATCAAAATTAAAACATGTACCTGTTCTTTCTTCCTCTCTTTAATAAAATGGAGAACTCCTCATATACATCCTCCATCACCAACCACCAGGGCACCAGTCCACCACCACCACTCCAAAATTCGCAATTGTTTTTGAATCAAATTCAACTAACCCACAAAAAAATCCCCAAATTATAACACCAAAGAACAAAATCAAGTGTATAAACCGACGATTCTCTTGAAAAGATTGGATTTTAAAGCAAATTAACTCATGTATTTGGTAAAGCTCTACATTTCTAGGGGCATGACAATCATTCTCTTGAAGTAAATTCAATGGTTTTTAATTTCAGGTGAATGTTTGATTGATTAGCCACTAAGATTGGGAATTTATGTTCTACATTTTTTATCAAAGTGATCAATAATTTTCTTATTCAAAGAGTAATTAGAATGCTTATACCAAAGGATCATCTATTTCTTTCATATTAAGAACAAACAAGACATGACAAAAATTCAACTTATCTAAACAATATTTATGTGCTAGGTGACCCAACTAGGCAAAAATCCTTTATAAACTTGGGTGTAATGTTTTATCATACGTCTCCAATTTATATGTATCAACTTAAAAGGTAATGAGGGCAATGAGATTATAATTTGATGTTGTTCACTCTTTGTTGTTCAAATGGTGACGGAGACGGGATGAGACAGTGGAGAGAATGGCTGGATTTCGTGCAAATGAGGTCGGCTGCTTGTGAGAGAGTAGTGATGCGATTGGCAGTACAGTGTTGTGGTGATGCAAAATTGGTGAGATCTCGTGATGGTGGTGGGGTTTGGTAATCGATGATGAAGTAGTTAAAGGTTGGTAAATGAAGAAAATAGACGAAGATTGATAGAGTAAGTAGGTGAGGAAAAAGAAAGGGTTACCTATTATTCAGGTAGCTAGTCACTTGGGTGTAATATGGGAGAGGAGTAGAATAGTTAGGATTAAAGTGAGTTAAAACGTAATTTGAAGTATTATAGAAAGGTCACTCATAGTATGAATTATTTATATTAATTAATCCTAAAATAAACTAAGATTTATAGCTCTATTATCCCAAAAAAGATGAATGAAAATGTTTATTATTAGTTTACTTAGTTGAACTAGGTTAAAACCCGTGAAATTCACGGGTCTGTTTTTAGAGGTTAGATGAGTATGGTTAATAGTAGCAAAAATAAATAGTTTAAAGATTTACATAGTTATTATTTTCGAATAATTATTCATCTTTGAGCTATATCGTGTTCAGTACTATGATCAAGACTTACAATAAAATTAGTGCACATTTAATTATCTTTTGCACAATTTTTGAAAATATATAAAAATAGTCTTACATTAAAATTTGTGTATTACGGCTTGTTAGAAAACTCGATTAATAAAAATATCATCACAAAGTTGTGTTAAATAATTAAATTTAATAGATTAAGACTGCAATTATATCTATTAAGTCGCACTCAATCAAACTCTTATAGGATTAAACATTTCAATTTTCATTAATAAAATATAAATATTGTATTAAAATTCACGGGTAAAAAATCGAGTCCATTTACAACATTTTAATCAACATTTTAATCAAATATAGGCATTGAAATATGGTTCAATTTTAAAAAATATGAACGAACAATGGAGTTGGATAGAAATGTGTGGGTTGGTGTTATTTTTATAGTGATTTACGTATTAGGGTTGAACTGTTGATTACCTATATTTTGGGAGGAGGATAATAATAATAATAATAATAATAATAATAATAATAATAATAATAATAATAATAATAATAATAATAATAATAATAATAATAATAATAATAATAATAATAATAATAATTGATTTTATTAACATAATGAAATCATATCAAATCAATTTTAAAAGGCCAATATGGTAGCCAATTTCTTCAAAATTCCATTCTCAATATGGATATGATTTGATTTGATTTGATATCATTTTTTTATTTTATTACATACTCTCGATCCTTCCTAAAATACAAGAAATCAGTTGTTTAAGTTTAGCATTTTATCATTAGTTGCCTGTGTTAACTGATTTTAATCGTGATTGTAGCATATAATATAATTGTAGCATATAATATAATGTCCATGAATGTAATACTACGGTTTTATGTGTCTTGGGGTACGCTATCGAGTGGGGCTTACTCTATCGAGTAAGTTTGGTTTTACGCAAAACAGTAGTCTGCCTGATGGGTACTCGATCGAGTAGGCTTGGCACTCGATCGAGCAAGGGTCACTCGATTGAGTAAGTGACTTACTCGATCGAGTAAGTCGGTTAACGGGTGATTTGCGACGGGTTTGTTAATAATGCGGATTGATATATAATATTCCGTCACATTTTTCCTTAAACACTTTTTATAACCTAAAATCACAAAAGAGAAGATTCAAGTTACGTTGCTTCATCCTCATAGCATTATTAGCAAATCCCCGAGCTAGGAGTGCCGGTTTTCGTCGTTCTTTACATCTTTGTGATCCTTGTGTCGAGGGTAAGATTTACATATAATTTTTATATTGTTTTGTTTAAGTTGGTTAAACCCTAATTGGGTAATTTGGGAGGTTTTTACGGTTTATGTGATTGTATGTATGTATGCATGTATGTATGTATAGGAGGATGATTCGTTGAGGAGAGATTCTGAGTTAGCTGCTTGATCATCTTTTATCGGTGTTTGCATTCCAGGTAGGGTTTTCCTACTCGGTATTAATTACATGGCATGGTTGATATTGATGTTGTTAGTATTGTTGTTGTTGAGTAATTATCATATTGGATTCTAATTTAGTGGTTGTTGATAGAAGTATTGTGATTACTGTATAACTGTCTGTGATCTTCGGGGTGCGTCCCTGGCTGAGTGGAGTCACTTACGGGAGTGGCTTCACGCTCTTGATTCGCATTCTGTGGAACCCGCCACAAAAGGGATGTGCACATTAATGAACATGGGTTTATCGCTCGATGAAGATGAGCAGGGCTTAGGTGGGAACGGATGCGGTCCCCCACTGGAGGCGAGGAGTATCTGTTGCGATGGGTACTCTGACAGGACTACACACTTTAGTGTGTATTCAGTTATGAGGTGATTGGAAATGGAGACTGGGATGGTGTGTGAGCTGTTTGTATGATTGTTTCATTATGGCTTTGATTGTGTAATTAGTACTAACGCCGTTTAAATGTTTTAAAAACTCTGATGATCCATTCGGGGATGGTGAGCAGTTGTAGAACAGGTACGAGAAGATACGCTTGGGTTAGCTGGGATGAGTCTCCACGAGGCAGTCTTAGAGTCTTCCGCTATTTTGATTTAGTCATTTAATACTTTTGGGTTTTGAGAACGTTGTTTTGTACTTTTATCAGTTTTGGGCATTTGAACGTGTAATCACTTTAAACTATATTGTTATTTAAATTATGTTTCTTCATTGTCATTTGATTATCATTGCCTCGGGTAACCGAGATGATGACGTTCTTATACCTTAAGTGGTCCTGGTAAGGCACTTGGAGTATGGGGGTGTCACAAAGTGGTATCAGAGCGACGATCCTGAAACCTGTAACCAATGAACCTAATGAACATAGGGAGTCAAACTAAAATGAAACCGGGGTAGAAGTTGTAGGAGCTAATGCAAAGGCTTGGGAGACGTCCTAAAGTCGCGAACTCGCCCTACAATTTTGAACCGGTCACATGGGGTACGTGTCGGGATCGTTATTGTAATACCCAGGATATTCAAGGACTCTGCTGACCGACCCTGTTGACCAAGACAGAAAGTAGGGATGAATGGGTGAGGGATCAGGCTTATAACATGAGCTTTATAGGATTGCTTACTTGACCTAGCAGAGGCTACTCGGCCGAGTATCACCTATACTCGACCGAGAAGAGCCTACTCGGCCGAGTACTCCAGTACTCGACCGAGTATGGCTGTTGTCGACGCGTTAATATAAAACGCAAGTTCGCGAGATTTATTTCATTTTCCATTTCTTCGACAGTTCCTCTTTCTCTAACCCTAGCCTACCTCCCTCTCCTATCACCCCATTTCTACACACCCTCATACATATAGCCTAAACCTCCACTATGGGAAGGACGGGATTCGTTTAGGAATGATGGCGTATGTGGTGGTCGTCTATGTCGTCGTCGATACGCTTTGTTAGGTAAGTCTCTACCTTATGTCTCTTTTGGGTAGTTTACTGAGGATAGTTGAGTAATAGGAAGTGTTAATCGTTGTAGGATGCATACGGGAGTCCTGCTTGGCTGTATATGGATGTCTTTCATGGTTTGTGACGAGGTAGGGTTTCCCTACTCAGTACTGTTAATTGATTGTGATTGTTTTGGTTTCATAATCATTGTTTTTACTACTGATCATCGGTGTCCGGGTGTTGTTGTGACGGTGTTGGTGTGGAGATGTTGTGACAGCTGGGATGCTGTGTGTGTTGTGTTATGGTGGAGTCACTTGCGGGAGTGGCTTCACACCCTAGTTCGCCCTTCGTGGAACCCACCACGGGAGGGGATGTGCACATTAAGGGACAGGGATTGTTAGTCGCTCGTTGATGAGCTGGACTAGGTGGGATGGGCTGCGGTCACCGACTGGCGGCGAGGATTACCTGTTGCGATGAGTAATCTGACAGGGCTACACACGTCAGTGTGTAGTCGGTTACTGTGCGAGATCGGGAGACTGAGTTAAAGGATGATCAGTTGGTTACATTGTTTATTTGTTGTACTTTTGATTAGTCAGTACTGACCCCGTGATATTTTGTGGTATCTGCGATGATCCATTCGGGGATGGTGAGCAGTTGGCTTAGCAGGTACTGTTGCTTGTGGCTGCTAGGATTGGAGGGATCGAGTCATCAGGCTACCGGTCTAGAAGTGTTGTAACACGAGTGTAGTAGTTCTTATCTTTATAGAGGGATTTATACAGAGTTATGTTGTATAAGATATATTAATGCGTTATAAATGTTCTTGTATTGTCCTATTTGATCCACTTCCTCGGGAAACTGAGATGGTGACACCCTCAGACATGGGGATGGTCCTTGGTAAGATATTCTGGTGTACGGGGGTGTTACAAAGTGGTATCAGAGCCGACGATTTTGGAACCTGAACCAATGAATCTAATGAATGTAGGATGTCAATTAAAATGAACCTGGTGTATGTGCGTTGGGAGCCCCAGCCGATGCTAGATTTTGGGTGAGTAGGCGCCCTCATTTCAAAATCATGGCCACATCGAACTTAAGCCAGACACGGGAAAAAGGGTAGTTAGTAAGAGTCGTTGATTGCTTAGTGATGGTTGTGGTGTGCATCTATGTTTATGATAATGTGTGTCAAGGATTGTGTGGAAAAGCCTAGAATGGTGAATGAATTGTTGCAATGTGTGACCAGAGGTAAGTCAATTAACTTGTTTGACGATGGTTGCGTTGTGTGATGATTGTTGTCTGGTAAATGTGGTTAAAGTGTATACTTTGTGACTAGCGGGATGTGTGATGATGTAGTATAGGAGCCAAACCTTGCAGGTACAGTAATTAGTTGCTACGTATGCTTAAAGGTATAATGTCATCGTTTAATAGCAATGTGAGGAAGGAAGGTAGAAATGATGATCGAATTGGTAATGGTTGTACAAAATTTGTGTTGATGCGTGTCTATGTGGTAGAAGTAAGCCCGAATAGTGACGAGCCGGTTGCACGGAACTCCGAACTATGCTATCTATTTTGCAGGGACATTAAAGATTCAATTATATCTCAACTCCTGGGAACTCGACCGAGTAGAACTTCGTACTTGACCGAGTAGACCACACTCGGCGAGTATGAAGGTACTCGACCGAGTGCTCATTTGGTGGGAATTAAAAATCGCTACTGTTCTCGAAAACTCGACCGAGTAGTCAATACTCGGCCGAGTATACTAAGTACTCGACCGAGTACTGTTTTATCGGGGACTAACCAGGTTATACAAAATGTTGGAGCTTGTGTCCTCCACAAATTAGTGTGATAACATTTGTAAATCTCTTACAGGTTCACAAGGGTATACTTCGTATTTTAATCAGTTGATTAACGATTACCTAATAACGGTTGACTTGCTAGAAAGTTTGACGTTATTATCATACAGATGGCGGTGATCAACTGGTCCCTAAAGGTCACACCTATAGGATGTATTTGAGAGATGTGGTTATAGAAATATAATCACATTGATGCCTTATATGACTAAACAGTTAGTCAATGTGTTGATGAGACAATTATTTAATGAAGATTAAATAATATTAGTTGAGATTTAATTAATCACAATTCGTAAATTGAATATAATAAGTTATATTTAATTAAATGTATGTAATGTTAGCTTGGACGAATTAATCTGTTAATTCGTAATTAAATGTAATCGGTTATATTTAATATCAATAAGATGAATGTGTCATAGTGGTAATAGTGAGGGTACTCAAACCAAGAGGTCATGGGTTCGATCCTCACTAGATGACAATTTATATTTAACACATTTTTTACATTTTGGAATAACCGAAAATAAGGAGATTATATTCCTTGCTATTTCGGGATTTGGGCCGGATAATTAGAAAGAAAAATCTACCCTAATCTACCTCATACACGGTTTAAGAGGGATTAGTGGTGATTTTTCTAACCTAATTCATTCTAACTCATTTTCTTTGCCTCTCATCTAAAAAACACAAAAACCTAATTAATCAGTTAATTTTTGCTGGATCGATTCTAGCAAACAAGTTAAGAGCATTTCTCATATCGTCTTGGGTGCAACTAATAGGCGAATATCATTGCGATATTGTTCTTAGGCCGAATTTGCTCGGACCGAAGGTTGTTTCTTAATCCTTTATGCTATTGTTTATGTATTTTATTTTATGACTAGTAATTCATCATGTTATAATTCGTTATAGTCCTTATATTTAAAGGGATGTATACAGATAAATCCCACACAAAAACCCTATTTTCGTCCCATTCCTTCTTATTTCCGCCTCCCATCTTCACATCTCCTTCTCTCTAAAACTCCATACCCTTCCTTTCTCAAGCCTTTGGGTCAATTCTTGGTGGTTACTTTGTTCTCTCTTGCTATAAACCAATTTAAGGTAAGGTTTTAATTCGTTTTCTTCCTTTGTTTTCAACGTTATGGTGTAATTTTGTCAATACTTCGAATTTTCATCTTGGGTAACTGAAATTAAGCCTTCTACTTGCTATTTCTTGGATTTAATCATGTATAAATCTTGATTACACCCTTATTTGAGCAATTACATGGTTTAAAGTTGGATTTCGAATTCTAGGGTTTGCTAAAAATGAAATACCCTCTGTTTTGTTGATTAACAGAGACAACTTGAAGCTGGTAATGATGTAATGAGTAAAGTATTTGGTAATTTTTCTGATAAAATTTGTCGTAAAAGTTCGTCACAAAATTTCTTTACCATTAAAATCAGTCCGTCTTTTGTAAAGTCTGGTGTGTCTAGTACCTTTAATAAAGACTTGTCTTTTGCAGCATGGTGAAAACCAGAGGTCTACCCAACAAGAGGACCCGTCCTAATGTCCAACTTGAGACGGGTCAGTCAAGCAGTGGACCCTGTTGTTCCACCGGTGGAGGCATACCCATCGGTAGTTTTCTCTGATTTCAAGCAGCGCAAGGCCTTTGTAGCCTTGATGAAGCGTCCCTTCCGACCTACTCAGTGTGTGAACCCCGAGATTTTAGAGACCTTGGGGATTAGGGGAGATATAATTCATATATTTGAGATTTTGGGAATGGAGGGGTTATACCATTTAAGGAAGAAGTCCTACCCCCATCTGACCTTAGAATTCCCGAGCTCGTATGAGTATGATAAGAAGGAGAAGACCGTCTCCTTCCGCCTCATGAATGAGGATCATGAGCTGACTTTGGATGAGTTTGCGGGCCATCTGGGTTTGGAGGAGGAGGGGATGGGATACCTGAGTGACGTGGCTAAGAATAGTGGTGCCCCTCTTTACCTTCCTTTCTTGACTGGTCGACCTGCCCCTAGTGCCAGTGCTATGCATATAAATGATGTGCAGCATGTTTCCCTTCGTATGTTTCTGAGGATGATGACTTGTTTGTTGTATGCGAGAGATGATGTGAGTAAGCTTAATTCTCATGAGATCATGTTACTTATGTCTTACCTTAACTTGCACCGTAGGAAGCCGGTTTATTATAGTGCTCCAGGGATAGTGTGCTCTAGTCTGGAGCGTATGGCACAGTCTGAGACCCGACACATTGCTTGCGGGGCCATAGTGACCCGCCTAGCTCAGCAACTGGTTGATTTTGAGGCCCCACCTCCTGAGGGGGATGAGTATGTGGAGACTGTTCCTACCATAGACGCCCAGTATTGGCGTCAGAATAGGTGGTTGAGGAAGTTGGATGATGGGTCTTATGCCTGGAGGGTGAGGGGATCTATGTGGATGGTACTTCCTGACCCTGCCCGTCTCCCTGTTGTTGACCATTTGGCTGAGTGGGAACCCTGTGCTATACCTAGGCCTGAGCCCCAGACCTATCTGATTGATTCTACCATTCTTTTGGACCTACCTGAGCCGGTCACCGTGCCTGAGGGACAGCAGCAAGCACCTCCCCCACCTCGAGAGCGTCGTAGGGTCAGGCAGTCTAGGATAGACCCGGTCGTACCTGAGCCCTCTTACTCCGCCCCTGACTTCTACCTGTACCAGTACTCGCCCTAACCCACCGTGCATGACCCCAGGATGCAGCCGAGTGACTTGGCTGAGCGGATCTCCACTACTTTGGTGCTCCGCAACATGCATGAGATGGCCCATAACCAGGGCATAGGGATACAGCTAGCACAGCCTGTCTGGTGGAGAGGACCTGGAGTAGACACGAGAGTCTTCCACAGCTACGGAGTTGATCCTGGTTTCTGGAGGCCACCGGAGGAGACGGAGTTTGGCTGCCTCGCGGGACCATGGGGAGCCAACTTCGGCAGCCAGCTAGGAGGGGATTACTCAGCAGCAGCAGGTTTTCCAGGAGCGGGTAGTTCAGGTGCAGGTACTTCTGGTGCAGGTGGTGACGATAACATGGAGGAGGGTCCTGGCTTTTGATCCTTTTGTTGTATTGTCTGGATTGGTTTCTCTTGTGTTGGATGTTTATTTTCCGGATTTCTTTCTTATTGTTGGATGACTGTACCCGGCCATAAGGCCGTACTATATTTTAGCTTATCGTGTGGATACGTGTTGGATTTGGTTATATTTAGCTGTGTGGTTGTAAGTTTGGTTGCAGGTAAGTTCGTAGAATACGTTACGTTGAATTGCATAGCTCTCTGCCCGTTAAAACTCGACCGAGTATAATCACTACTCGACCGAGTATAGCTTACTCGGCCGAGTATACAAGTATACTCGACCGAGTAGCCACTACTACTCGACCGAGTATTACTGTTACAGGGGCCCTTTTGTGTTTGATAATTATGAATTGTAAGAGTTATGTGAACATTTGTATGACGGAATGTGTGGGTGCTTTATAGTGTTGCATAGCGTAATGCATTGTCTAAAAATGGACTACGGACATGTTACAGGTATGTATGCGCTTGGATAACATAACAATTTATGGAAATTAGTCATATTGTTATGATTGAAATAAAGGAATTTAACTTGTTCGAGAGGCCGCATGAGTCTATATATGATAGGTGAATGTTAACAGAAAGTGTGGTAGCTGTCACGAGTCATATATGTATAAATGTTTGGTTATGTAATGCAACCTTTCGAGATGTCAATGCTTGGCTACAGTTATAACGGGTTTGATTAGGTGAGTGAAACTAGTGGTCAGTATGTGACTAATTGGATAATGGCATAGATTAAGTTTTGTATCATGATTTAAAGTCATTTACAGTCTGTGAGTAATGTCACAGTTAGGATGTATGTGTTAATTGTGGGTATGGGAAGTGATTAATGGTGAACTTCGGGGACGAAGTTCCTTTAAGAGGGGAAGAGTAATGTCGCGGAAAACAAATGTAAACAAATGTATAATTATGCCTATAATACTTGAAATCACACGTATGTATATATGTTAGTATTCGGAATTACATTCATGTATGTATGTAGGTTAGTATTTGGAATTACATTCATGTTACAGGTTATTGTAGTTACATTTACGTTCCTTGAAGCTGCATCTATGTTTCAGTCAAGTGATATGAATGTGCGTTGAACCACTCTGTATGGGTGTGCGGGACGTGTACTTTTGTGACGTGTACTGTTGTGGTTGGGTATTGTTTTGTAGTTGTGTATGGTTGCTATCCGTTGTGTTGCTTTTAACAAGAGAGTGCATATGAATCCATTATTTCCTGTAAGTTTTGTGTGTGATAGTTGATGGCCGGTAATACTTGGTAGAATAGTTGTGATGGATGTTTGTTGTTTGAGTAATGTGGTGTGGTGGTAGTATCAGGATGGTTTGAGTTCGTACGCCTTTATGTCGGTGGATAGTGTCATAGTGCGTAACCCTGTGGCGAGTGGCGTGTGGGCTGAACTTCGGGGACGAAGTTCTTTTAAGGGGGGAAGACTGTAATACCCAGGATATTCAAGGACTCTGCTGACCGACCCTGTTGACCAAGACAGACAGTAGGGATGAATGGGTGAGGGATCAGGCTTATAACATGAGCTTTATAGGATTGCTTACTCGACCTAGCAGAGGCTACTCGGCCGAGTATCACCTATACTCGACCGAGTATGGCTGTTGTCGACGCGTTAATATAAAACGCAAGTTCGCGAGATTTATTTCATTTTCCATTTCTTCGACAGTTCCTCTTTCTCTAACCCTAGCCTACCTCCCTCTCCTATCACCCCATTTCTACACACCCTCATACATATAGCCTAAACCTCCACCATGGGAAGGACAGGATTCGTTTAGGAATGATGGCGTATGTGGTGGTCGTCTATGTCGTCGTCGATGCGCTTTGTTAGGTAAGTCTCTGCCTTATGTCTCTTTTGGGTAGTTTACTGAGGATAGTTGAGTAATAGGAAGTGTTAATCGTTGTAGGATGCATACGGGAGTCCTGCTTGGCTGTATATGGATGTCTTTCATGGTTTGTGACGAGGTAGGGTTTCCCTACTCAGTACTGTTAATTGATTGTGATTGTTTTGGTTTCATAATCATTGTTTTTACTACTGATCATCGGTGTCCGGGTGTTGTTGTGACGGTGTTGGTGTGGAGATGTTGTGACAGCTGGGATGCTGTGTGTGTTGTGTTGTGGTGGAGTCACTTGCGCGAGTGGCTTCACACCCTAGTTCGCCCTCCGTGGAACCCGCCACGGGAGGGGATGTGCACATTAAGGGACATGGATTGTTAGTCGCTCGTTGATGAGCTGGACTAGGTGGGATGGGCTCGATCACCCATCGGCGGCGAGGATTACTGTTGCGATGGGTAATGGCGGGGCTACACACGCGGTGTGTAGTCGATTCCATCTTGAGATCGGAGACAGGTTAAAGGATGATCGGTGGTTACATTGTTTATTTGTTGTACTTTTGATTAGTCAAGATCGACCCCGTGTTGTTTTGTGGTATCTGCGGTGATCCATTCGGGGGATGGTGAGCATTGGCTTAGAATCTTTTGTTGCTTGTGGCTGCTAGGATTGGAGGGATCGAGTCATCACGCTACCGGTCTAGAAGTGTTGTAACACGAGTGTAGTAGTTCTTATCTTTATAGAGGGATTTATACATAGTTATGTTGTATAAGATATATTAATGCGTTATAAATGTTCTTGTATTGTCCTATTTGATCCACTTCCTCGGGAAACCGAGATGGTGACACCCTCAGACATGGGGATGGTCCTTGGTAAAGCATTCTGGTGTACGGGGGTGTTACAGTTATGTGTTATTCTTAAAACTGATTTTGCAAAATGCTTTGATTTCTCAAGTAAAAGTCTTACTTTCAAAGTGAAAGGTGGTGCTCCTTTATAGAGGAAAAACGAATGGGTGCATGCTAGGGTTTTTGGTCAAGACTTTTGGTCATGAGAGAAAAGAGTTGACCTTCCCAAACTAGCACCAAAAGGACTTCTTTCTAAGAAGTATAAAGGAGAAAAGAGACTTTGTAAGTAACCTTAAAGAGCCTTTGTGTTTTAAGAAACAAAGAGGAGAGGACATTAGCAAGAAGACAATTCTTGTTAATAAAAGAAAGAACCAAACAAAGTTTCATAAGCAAAGGTGTATCGTAAAAGAGGAAATCTTTTGAAGTACTCTTTACAAACTCCTTTTAAAAAGACCACCCTTCCAAATATTTCAAGTTTGGAATCTGATGAATGAAAGCCCATTTTGATAAGAATGAAATATTTGAAATGAAAGATTTGCTTTAAGTGTGACGGGTCAAACGAGATGGCTACTACCCGTTATAAGTAACGGTGTGCCTGATTGTCACTATTACATGTATTCTACTCTTTCATCTTTTACAAAGGTTGACCAAACGACTCTAAATCTTGAGTAGCAAACGATTGACGATCCTTGATTGATTAAGACTTGCAAATTGATCGATTAAACCTGAAATAGTAAACTAAGAAGGCACAAGTTAAATGGGTATGTCATCATCAATTAAGAGAACCCAACGGCCACACTTACTTCTACTCTACTGTTTCTCCTGTCAAACTGGTAATGTATGCAACTAAACTATGCAACCATCATCATATTACGAAGTTACTAGACTAATTATCTAGTTATATTAAAGATTCACACAATTCAATAGAAGTAAGTTTCAGAGTTAATCAATCATAACATCACCAACAAAATGAAGGACATTAATGCTAAACAGCAACAATATGCTAGGAATTAATAGTATATAGTTAGTTCTAGCTAATTAAAAACCATAGTAGGTCTCATGAGAGACCGTCTCCCACTAATTTAGTGGGAGACATAATAGAGAAAAAAGAAACTCAGTGGGTCCCTCACCCCATCATGTGAGACCGTCTCTTTGAAGTTTTTGCGTAAAAACCAAGAAGAATCTAGTAGCGAATGGCTTTCCCGAAATCATCTCTAACAGATTGTAGTATTGTATTTGCTATTATATGGTAAAGACGCCATCTTCTCAGCTTCATATCCTTTCCATAACACCAAGCTCTCCGTATACACTCCCCAATCCAAACAACTGCTCTCAATTTTTTCAAGTTTCCTTACTTCGCCAGAAGAAATATTGTACAATTTATCCCCAAAAAGAAAACATTTCCCATCATCCCTCTCACGATAGAGTACAATTGAATGCCACCGGTTAAAGAATAAATCATAATCGTCAAAATTCGAACATCTTGAAATCCAATTAGTCCACACCCCTTTTCCCTTCCCCTTCCCCTGCTCCAAGATCCATATTCTCAAACTTACACAAGAAATGCTGAAAAGCGCTAATGAGTCCTCTAGTAGAAACAGAAACCTCTCAGTTCCTGCTTCAACCGAAGCAGCTGGGATTTCCATAATAGTGAAATTTTCCGAAACAAAGTTAAACGAAACAAGATGAGCTGATTGAGTACCTGGTTTACCTACAATCCAATGTGCAGCCCCTTGAAAGTAGAAAGCATGTGACGGAATACGATATGACCCAAACATACTATAAATGTAGCTACAGCTGATTTCCAGGCCATTATTAGTCCATTGTTGATCGTTGAGTGTAAAAACTGCAACATACGTCTTCGTAGCCGGTATACTCTGAAGTTTTCCGTACGATAATGCAACGACTTTATAGTCCTTACTGCGAGGGGCGAATCCAAATAAAATCGTAGCACAGGGCAACGGACAAGGAGACATTAAGAATGATTTTCTTATAGAAGGGTTCCATAGACTCATTTCTTCTCGATAATAAACGTCGTCTAAATTGCCAACATTAACATAGCAGCCCATTAAAAGCAACTCATCACACCTACCTAATATAAAGTATCTATTGGAACTCTGGAAAATATGAGCAGTTTTTTGAAGAGTGTCATCGTGACGATCTGTCAACACGCATCCTCTTGTTCCATGGCATCTCAAGTTCAACGCCTGAAGAGCAAATATTTTACTCGTGTTGGAATTTATTTTGTGTCGTTTAAGCTCATAAACGAAGTCAAGGTGATCAATAATGGAGCACCAAGATTTACAAACGCACCTGAATCTAAACAGGGTTTTCACTCGTAAATTTGCTAGAATATGTCTCCAAATTTCGGGAGGCAAGTACTTGTCGTCGAAACTATGGTCCATGTTTGACGACAATGATGATTTTTTTTGCTTCTGCAACCTCTTTGCTTTCGCCTTAAAATTTCAAAGACGAATTTAATCAATTAATCAATCATAAAGATTAATAAACACAAATTCTGATTTAATACTCCAAGTAAAGTTAGACCTAGCGTAGTCCTAGCTCTACTTGGATTTTCTTTTCCTTGTCCCATTGAGTAATACAAATTCTTACATTATATAATAATAAATTTCTTTGTTAGGCGGTTTACATAATAACACCAAAATTTAGCACAAATTCTTTTGTAAAGACGTTTTAAATATTCGCACAATTTTTTAAAAAACCGCAAGTGATTTGACTCAATATCCTTGTGTTCTTCACGCGAGATTGCTGAACCTGTATGTACAGACGTGCCATGAGAAGTGCAAGGCAAAGCCCCTTGCCACTCTAGAGTTATCTTTTTCTTTTCCTCTCGTTGTGCTGTCGATTTGGATTTGGATTTTTATTTAATTTCTTCCTGTCTTTTAAGTTGGTGATGAAGTTCTGAGATTTGGTAGATTGATAATTTAACCATCAAAACGCGGCAATTATGATTATGATTTTTCTCTGTCATTCTAGACATGACAAACAATTCACTACAGGTAGATGTCAAATCATGTTTTTTATTAATAGAAGTTCATAACTTTGTAAAGTACGACAAAGGCATGAAAACAGTAAAATTTAAACAAACCAAGAGAGTCAGAAGAAGAGCCAGCCCCTTACGTCGCAATTTCCGGAGCCTTCGAGGCACTGTCGCACTGAGGTCCCATTGTTGTATGGAACATAAAAATTCCCAAAGTAGTCATTCATTCAAAAAACAATCAAATTTTAAAAGACGGAGATAACTCACGCAACTCTGCGTACGGAGATCATTAAGGAGCTTTGCCAAGTAATCAATTACTTCAAGTACGAAGATTGTTACGAAGATCAAAGTTATCTTGCAAATCACACCCACAATTTCTAACTAAACAAATAACAATAAAAAAACTCTAGCTTTTAATACTTAATTGTTTTAAGATTAAAAAAAAGGAGTAAATAAATTACAGCCAATTCTTGATGAAGGTTTCGAGGGTCAAGAATCTGAAACAATAAAGACAGTCACAAGCTGAACACCGAAGAAGCCGTAGCCTAACTGTAAAGACAGAGAACCTATGTGCGATAATGTTGTGTGCTGGAACTGCATTCGAAATCCATCAACATACTTTGGAGCTGATAAAGTATTATGCATCAGTTAAGCAAAAGTATGTCAGAGGCAGCAGAAGAGCTAATAAGGGTCTCCCCAACATCGTCATCCATAACAGTTAGTTCGCAATTATTTTGATTGGTACCGTTTTTATTGCACAACGCCACGCTTTCAAAATATGCTGCCACATCTACATCATGGCTCATAGATTTTCCAATCTCCCGTACTTGGCAAGTAGCAATATTATAGGACTTCGTCCTATAAACGAGATAGCCACCATCACCCTCACAATAAACAACCCTTTGTGTTGAAAATCCCACACAGTCGAACAAATTAACACCAGCATTGCTCGAACGACCTGAAAACCATAGCTCCCACTCCCTCTTTCCACTCTCATGTTTCAAAACCCATATTCGCAAACGTATAGGAGAAATACAGAAAAACGCTAGTGAGTCCCCAAGAAGAAATAGAGACCCTGAAGTAGTCAAATCATCATCCAACTCAGCCGGCAGTTCCAAAAAAGTGAAATTTTCAGAATCAAAATCAAGGGTAACAAGATGAGTCGGATCATCAAATTGATTACTCGAATCCCCAAATTGAGCATTTCCAAGCCAGTGAGCTGCCCCCTCACAGAAATAATAGGGTCCAAACAAATTCTTAAACGACAAATAGTCGATATTGAGGACAGTATTTCTGTCAGCCCATTGTTGATCGCTAAGTGTGTAAACTGCAACACGCATCTCTGGAACCTCTACACCTAAAATGCATTTAAATGCGATTGCGATGATTTTATAATCCTGACAATGAAGCGCAAATCCAAGTACAAATTTAGGCGAGTACCCTTCAGACGGAAGAAGGGGACAAGGAGGAATTAGCAACGATTTTCTAATACTTGGATTATATAAACTCATCCCTTTATACATGCAGTTTCGAAAGCGGCTTATCAAAAGCAAAGAATGACATATTCCACTAAGATCGTACTTTTCAGAACTCTTAAAAATCAATTCGATATTTTGAAGATTGTCAACCTTACGAAGTGTTAACGAGCATCCTCCGTCTCGTGTGGATCCCATTCTCTCGAGGGATAATAACTTACTCGACGATTTGTTATTGTTGCAAAGTTTAAAATTCAAGTAAACAAAATGAGGGTGATCGATAATGGAACACCAAGATTTGCATACGCACCTCAATGTTAATACGATTTTGGCTGACAATTTTGCGAGAATTAGAGACAATACTTCGGAAGGTATGTATTGAATTAAAGATATCTTCGGCATCTTTATGTCGCTGCAACTCATTTTTTTTTCTCCAATTGATTGATGATGGACGCAGTGAAATAGGTTTTTTTTTTCAGATGGGGAGAAACTCGAAAGGAATTCTAGGTTTTTTTGTTTTCGCAATACTATCCGGCCGCTGGGATTAGAGATATCCTTATTATATACAACTAATATTGATTTCGCGCGGTATTTTAAATAGAAACATTAAAGAAAATAATTATAAAATTTATATTTAATTCAATTTGAAATTTAATTGTAAATTTATTATTATTAATATTTTTTATTAACGGTGGAAAAGAAAAAGTTTAGTATAGTCCAGATGTAAATATAATATAATGAAAGCGCAATAATAGATATCAATCAATCAATCAATACTATATATTAAATCCAGAAACCAAGGGACTTCAATGTAATTAAAGAAAGTTATACAAATTAATTATATTATATAGTTTTAAATCATTAGCACCGTGTGATGGACCTGATTAAGGGATCACAATGCAAATATTATATAGTTTGGGTTAAAATTAAATTATATAGAAGTTTGGTAATTTTCCTAAACATTTGTAAGAGACTAAAACATGGTCAATTTTCTTAAAATAAAATAATTAATTAAGATGGTCAATTTATTAAACTTTATAGTTTATTAGATGTATAGAGATGTTAATTATCTAACATACAAAAATATAATTTAAGTAGTTTATAAATAATTCAAGTTAGATTCCATAATATATAATATTGCATAATTCTTTCGATTTGATTTAATGCATATATGTAATATATTTATATAAATATATAAATATATAATTCTCTTAAAATTGCATGCCTAAATAGTAAAAGTAATTTCGTCAGTAAATAAAAGAATTGTAGTAACATTGGATATAGTTATATGATAATAATTACTCATTTGAATAGTAAAAGTAACAATATTATCAGTGAGATTAGTGAAAGTGATAGAAACAACAACGGGAGTAATGAAATAATCAATATTAATGCGGCAATAGTGAAAGTAAGAATAATTACGGCGGGAGTAGTGAAATTATCAATATTAATGCGGCAGTAGTGACAGTAACAATAATTACGGGCAAGTAGTGAAATGTTATTACTATTGTTTCATTAATAAGAGTAAAATATTAATAGGGGAATAATGAATTTGTCTCAAAATTTATTTCATCGTATTTTAGGGTGGCATAAAAAAATATATTAATGATAAATTTATGAGTTATGCAACTTTAAGTAATTTTATTTTATGAAAAAAAAATTAATGGTAAGTAGAGGTAGCCCGGGCGAAGCCGGGCACCAATACTAGTGATATAATAAAAGTACAATTACAGATATAGTATAATAAAAGCCCACTTATAGCCAATTTCATTTAGGCAGGAAAATTTTAGAGAAATATTATTCTTTTAGTATAAGGGGATCCTACGGATCAACCCGAAGTCCAATCAAACTCTAGTACGGAATTACGGATATAGTTCAGTTTTAGAATATTGAAGGAAGAATCATATTCATAAGATCATCCAAATTTCAAAGTAAGATCCGAGATTGCCTAACCAAAATATGACCGAAATTCCAAAAAATTCTCGTCTCTCTAAAAAACCCTAGCCTCCATCAAATTATACAAGGGGCTCCATTGATTATCAATCGATCGATGGTAAGCCCCAAAATTGTTTCAAATTTTAATCAATAGTATGCATACCTATTTTCTATTCAATAAGTGTCTCCCTTTTGGTGAGAATCGTTTTTCCATCCCTTATTTCGGGGGTTTTCCATTTATTCGTGGTTTTAGTTTCATCAGTAATATAATCAGAAGTAGTTCGTTGATGGTTTGCAGCGTGTTCTTTCAAAGGGTAAAAGTGATTTGTCAACGATCTTTGGAACCAGTCAGAGGTAAATTTTATCTCATAAATCAAACGAAGGATCCCCTCAAAAGCTACATGAAGATAGCGATAATAGGACGAGCCGAATTGTTGAGATCCCTAGTTTATAAGAAAATTATTTTTCTTTGGTTTCCATTAGATTTGTTTTCGATTAGAGTTATTCTTTGTAAGTGCCGTATAACGTTCTATTAATGAATTGTTCTTTTCTCAAAAAAAAAAAAAATATGACCGAAATTCCAACCCGAATCATGAATGACCTATTGTTGACCTGACAAGGAACCGCCCTAACATCTAATTGACATGATTCAAAATTGTCTTAAATGAACCAATCTAAACATATAATACGAACGTTGTCAAAAAAAATATATACAGTACAAAATTACTAGCATTAAGTCATGCCAATATTATATACCCATCAAAAGAAAGAGTTTATTGATTTCAACTCTCCATAACAAATAACATATACTCCGTAATTAACTTTGTTAATCAAATTAGTATTTATTAATGAATGAAAGTGTTTTAACCATTGACTTGAAAGTAATGTAACATATAATCCGACAACTTGACATCAGAAAACTATTGGAAATATTAATTCAATTAGTGGTCTTAGTGGGTTTACCACTTCTTAGTGGGTTTACCACAATGGTCTTAGTGGGTTTACCACTTGTTAGTGGGTTTACCACAATGGTCTTAGTGGGTTTACCACTTGTTAGTGGCCTTAGGAAATGGTCTTAGTGGGCATTTTCTTAGACTACAATATGATGTTTGTTGCACTAGTTTGTTGCTATATAAGCCTTGTAATTTCATTAGAATCAAAGCAAGTAATTTCTTCCTTCCTCATATTTGTTTTGTCACATAAAACTCACAAAATTCACAACAAATTGGTATCAAGAGCTCTAGGTTTCATATCCTAGGACTTGTCATGGCTTCCAATGGAGCAAGCTCAAATGGTTACTCTCAATTGCCAATATTTAAGGGTGTCAACTATCAATTCTGGGAATTGAAGATGAAGACTCTGTTCAGATCACAAGAGCTTTGGGAACTGGTTGAAAATGGGTTTGAAGATACCAAACCAACAGAACCAGATGCAGCTCTTAAGGAGAAGAGAAAGAAAGATGCCAAGGCTTTGTTTATCATTCAGCAAGCCTTGGAGGAGGAGTTCTTTTCTCGGATTGCTTCTGCTACTACATCAAAGGAGGCACGGGATATTCTCAAATCGAATATCTAGGTGACAAGAAAGTAATCAAGGTGAGATTACAAACTTTAAGGAGAGAGTTTGAGACTTCTCTCATGAGTGACAAAGAGTCTGCACAAGACTATTTGTCCAGGGTATCAAGAGTAGTGCGGAGATGAGGGCATATGGAGAGAAAATATCGATGAGCGGGTTGTTGGGAAGGTGTTAAGGAGCCCGACAAAGAAGTATGACTACATTGTGATCGCCATTGAGGAATCAAATGATTTAGAGAAATATTCATTTGATGACTTGATGGGCTCACTGTTAGCTCATGAAGAAAGAGTCACAGATCTTGAGAGAAGAAGGAGGAGCAGGCATTTGTCTCCAAGGGTGAGTCCTCCAAGGACAGATCAAACAGTGCGGAAGAGGTAGAGGAAGGGGAGGTTTGAGAGGAAGAGGACGTGGCAGGACATCCGGCGTCATCCGAAACTCAAGCTAAGGACACCCAAAGGGTCCTATGAAGTGTTACTACCGTAACAAGCCAGGTCATAAGGAGGTGAGCTGCTGGCAGAAGGAGAAGGATTAACACCGATCAAAAAGTGAATATTCTTTGAAACAGAAGAAAAGCTTTTTCGACAAGCAATGGGGCACAAGAGACTGCAGGGAATGTCCGGTATATTGACAAAGTGGTTGCTCTAATCACATGTCAAGTACCAAGTCTTTGTTCAAAGACTTGGATGAATCCAGGATAAGCAAAGTAAGACTTGGGGATGATAAGCAGTTAAGTGTGGAAGGTGTTGGGACTGTTGCAGTCAAAACTGAGCAAGGTAATATTAAATTACTTCATCATGTGCAGTATGTACCTCAATTGGCCTATAATTTGTTAAGTGTTGGTCAATTGCTTGAGTCTGGTTTTTCACTATCATTTGATAATAATTCTTGTGAAATTAAGGATAAAAAATCAAATGAGATAGTGGCCATGACATCAATGGGAAGGAATAAAATGTTTTCCCTTGATTTAGTCAAGTCGATGGGTAGAGCATTGACAAAGAAAGGAGGATGATAAGGCCAGATCGTGGCATCTTAGGTATGGCCACCTTAATGTTCAAAGTTTGAAACTTTTGAGTAGGAAAGGATTAGTGGATGGTTTGCCTGGGATTGGTGAACTTGGAATTTGTGAGGGATGCATTTATGGAAAACAGTCTAGAGACTCATTTCCAACTGGGAAGGCATGGAGGGCTAGTGAATGTTTAGAATTGGTGCATGCTGATCTTTGTGGCCCTATGCAGACAGAGTCATTAGGAGGAAGTAAATATTTTTTATTATTTACTGATGACTGCAGTAGGATGAGTTGGGTATACTTTCTGCGGTCAAGTCGAGTCATTTGAATATTTCAAAAAATTCAAGGTTATGGTAGAAACTCAGAGTGGTAAAAAATTGAAGTGTCCGAGGACCGACGAGAGGAGGTGAGTTTACTTCCAAAGATTTCATAATTTTTTGTGAAAATCAGGGTGTAAATAGAGAATTGACTGCTCCATATACTCCTGAGCAAAATGGTGTTGCAGAGAGGAAGAATAGAACTGTGGTTGAGATGGCAAGAAGTATGCTAAGGGGAAGAAGTTTACCAAATGATTTATGGGGTGAGGCGGTGTCAATCGCAGATATATCTTGAACATCTCACCATCTAGGGCTGTTCAAGATAGAATACCTTATGAGATTTGGAAGGGAAGGAGGCCAAATGTGGAACATCTCAGAGTGTTTGGGTGCATAGCATATTCCCTAGTGAATTTAAGGTCAAAGCTTGATGAAAAGTCAGTAAAATGCATATTTATTGGCTATGCTACTCAGTCAAAGGCATACAGGTTATATAATCCTGTAAATGGAAATGTAATAATCAGCAGAAATGTTATTTTTGCTGAAGATGAAGTCTGGGATTGGTCACACAGTGATAATCAAAGAGTATTTACATTTGAGTCCGAGTCTAAACCACAGCAGGAAGAAAATCAAAATGTGAATCAGGAGTTGGATGCAATACCAGCTACACCACCAGAAACAAATGAAACATCAGAAGACTCATCTTCTTCTGATGAGTCACCTCCAAGGAAGATGAGATCCATGGAAGAAATTTATGAAACATGTGGGTTTGCTCTAGTCACTGCAGAGCCAATCCACTTTGTTGATGCTGCAAAACAAGTTGAGTGGCAGCTTGCTATGGAAGAAGAAATAAAGTCTATTCAAAAGAATAAGACTTGGGAACTGGTTGACCTACCAGTTGACAAAAATGTTATTGGGTTGAAATGGGTTTTCAGGACCAAATTCAACACAGATGGGAGTATCTGAAGCATAAAGCCGACTAGTGGCCAAAGGGTATGCTCAATTGGAGGGGATTGATTTTGAGGAGACTTTCTCACCAGTGGCAAGATTTGAGACAGTTAGAGTCATTTTAGCTCTGTCTGCTCAACTCAAACTGACAGTCTATCAGTTTGATGTTAAATCAGCCTTTCTGAATGGAGAATTGCAGGAAGAGGTCTATGTGGAAATGCCACTGGGTTTTGTCAAAAGGAAAGAAGAGGGAAAGGTTTACAGGCTGCAGAAGGCTCTATATGGATCAAGCAAGCTCCTAGAGCCTGGTACAGCAGATTAGATGCATTCTTTACAAAGAGTGGCTTTGACAGGAGTGAAAATGAGCCAACTTTGTATACCAAAAGAACATCTAATCTTTGGGTTTTTGGTGGTATGTGTGTATGTAGATGACATAATTTATGTCAGTTCATCTCAAGAAATGCTGAATGAATTCAGAAAGGTTATGATGAAAGAGTTTGAGATGACAGATCTAGGAAAGCTGCAATATTTTCTTGGATTAGAGGTGAATCGGGATCAAGAAGGTATCTCGTGTCTCGGAGGAAGTATGCAAAAGATTTATCAAGAAATTCAGAATGGAGGATTCTGAAATTGCAATCACACCAATGAATGCAAATGAGAAGTCGAGAGGGAAGATGGCACTGGTAGTGCGGATGAGAAACAGTTCGGGAGCATTGTGGGTGGTCCGAACTACCTCACTCACACCGGACAGGACATTGCATACGGTGTTAGTGTGGTCTCTAGGTTTTCGCACAGTCCAACAAAGCAAAGATCTAGGAGCCGCAAAGAGGATTTTAAGGTACATTGCAGAACAGAGAGAAGGGAATCGGGTATGAAACCTCTCGAAGATTTCAGTCTGGTTGGATTCACAGATAGTGATCTGGGCAGAAGTCTTGATGACAGAAAGAGTACATCAGGGTCTGTGTTCATGTTAGGGTCTCAAAAGTGCTATTACATGGAGTTCAAAGAAGCAGGACACAGTAGCATTGTCATCTAGTGAGGCAGAGTATGTGGCAAGCAGGTGCACTGGGAGGCAAGCAATCTGGGCCGAGAAAGTTATCTTGTCGATTTGGAGAATGAACAAAGTAAGGCTACTTTGTGATATGGTGTGATAACAAGTCTGCTATTGCTATGACTAAGAATCCTGCATATCATGCCAGGACCAAACACATTGAGGTTCAGCATCATTTTATCGAGGCTTAGTCGGTGAAGGAAAAATTGAGTTAAAGTTCGTGGCACCAATGAAAGAATGCGATTTGTTTACCAAAAGTTTATTCCAAGCCAAGCATCGAATTTCATGGAGAAAATGGAGTTTGCAGATTTGAATTAAGGGGAGGTATTGGAAATATTAATTCAATTAGTGGTCTTAGTGGGTTTACCACTTCTTAGTGGGTTTACCACAATGGTCTTAGTGGGTTTACCACTTGTTAGTGGGTTTACCACAATGGTCTTAGTGGGTTTACCACTTGTTAGTGGCCTTAGGAAATGGTCTTAGTGGGCATTTTCTTAGACTACAATATGATGTTTGTTGCACTAGTTTGTTGCTATATAAGCCTTGTAATTTCATTAGAATCAAAGCAAGTAATTTCTTCCTTCCTCATATTTGTTTTGTCACATAAAACTCACAAAATTCACAACAAAAACTAAATGTAAGCCCAAATGATCCGAGCCAGCCTCATCTCAAACGAAGTGTGTGACAAATCTGAGATAACCCTTCTTAAATTGACTCAACTTAAACCGCCCTGATTAACCCATGAGCCACCTCTAAAGACAGGTATAACTCATGTCTTGCAATTTGCCAAAAAAAAATGTTTTTATAGGCTTTAATAGGGGACAATATCTCAATTAGCCAGACTTGTCAAAATCTGACCCGACCCAATCTATTTTCCAGGGTCAAGATCCTATAATCTAGACCTAAACGAATACGATCGTAATTAAGACGAAAAATAAAAAGGATAGAAATGTAGTTGTTCTAGCCAAAGATCGATAGGCTATTCTAATAATAGAATTATATTGAATAAATCACCTAGACTCTATTACACAAATGAGATAAATCTCACAAGTTCTTTCATAAAATTCATTGATGGATTAATACAAAGTAACTAATGCCCTTATATAGGAGCCTACACTTTCTTGTCACCCCGCGACCAAGCTAAGCAAAGGACAACTCAGAATCTCAAATCAGTTGCAATGTCATTAACTTGTTCTATTCTTTGTTCAAAGAATCGAATATACAAACTCCTCACCCCCAGCCCCCCCACCCCGCGCGCCATCATTAACTTGTTCTATTCTTTGTTCTCTCTGCGTTACAAGCTTCGAAATTACACCTTAAGTGCATCATGAGCGTCCTTCGTACAACCTCTTCCTCGAAAATCCCTGAGATCAGATTTGTTACTTAGCAAATTGTGCTAAATCATCTTTAATGGATAACACGAAGATTCCTGTATTCAAACCGTACTAACATGTACTCTGTAACATTGTTTACAATTACCGATATACGACAATTAATTAATTATGTCGTTGAATCAACTCTTATCTAACCAAACAATTCTTGCTACGACAATTAAATAATTACGTTTACAACAACTTCAATTTACTGCAATATATAATTACAATTACAATTCAAAATTGCAGCCATCTTTTCTTGAAAAATTAAGCAAACAGTTCTATAGATTACTTAACCCACAGACACGAATCGGAGGATGGTTGTTTCTAGCAAACAAATTGAGCTAAATCGTCTTTAAAGAACAAGCCAGCTTCTCCATCCGTCTTCTGCCAACATAACCTAAACGAGACATAGAGCATCCCGCTAATACCTCCAACTCCTTTGTAACTCCATAGCTGTCGTCAAATTGTACCGATTTCTCTACCTTCTCTAAGGCATGGCGAGCTGCCTGTCTCTCTTCTTGTCGCCGCCTTTGGTTCTCTGATAATCCTTTATGTTGGACCTTTAGTCCTTATTAATTGTTTTGATAATGACAGTAATGATTTGTATGTGGACTTAATATTATAAACATATGCGTGTAATTGTGTGCTTAAGTCTTTATTGAGAAAGGAACAATTACAATGACGCAAGCTTGAAGTTTGGACCAAGGAGGTACAACTTCAAATACATTTGATCGATGCATTCAAGCAAGATCAAGATTGGAAATCAACCACGAGACTCAAGATGAGAGACTTGTGAAGAGACGATTCGTTTACTGAAGATCTACTGAAGATTAGATAGTATAGGTCGTCATCCGGTAATGGTTTTACTTTGTTTGATTTAAAGGTTAGTGAAGTTATGAC
Organism: Silene latifolia; assembly: GCF_048544455.1. Taxonomy (NCBI): domain Eukaryota; kingdom Viridiplantae; phylum Streptophyta; class Magnoliopsida; order Caryophyllales; family Caryophyllaceae; genus Silene; species Silene latifolia. The sequence goes on from NC_133531.1 coordinate 16,855,292, forward strand.
CTAATAGACATAACTTCATTGCTAGACAAAAATGATGCGTTAATTTTTGGAAAATATATTTTTAATAATTTATAAAAATAAGAGAGTATTTATTTTGGTTGGAATTAATTAATTAGAATTTAAGTTAAATAAACTATTGGTTTGTAATACGATATTTTTATCGTCATGCAACCTAGGGCTTTAACTAAATTCTATCTCGATTTGTTGCGGGCTTTAGAAGCAAGAAAGGACCGAAGGAGGCCTTAGGCCGGCCGAACCCTAGGGAGGCCGAAACCCTAGGTGGCCGAAAACCCAAGGAGGCCGAATCCTTCTTCCTTCTCTTCTTACTTGTTCTTCAAGTTTTATATTTCCAGAACATTCCTATGCCCTAATTCCAGAACATTCCAAACCCTAATTCACTCTACTATAAATACTCTCATTCATTCAACATTAATTGTTGACACACACATCTACAAATTTCAAGAGAGAAAATTATTTTTAAGCAAAAATCATTTGAGCTTTAATTCTTATTTTCATATTTGCTTATACAAAAATCACGCATCAAATTTGTCAATCACTCGAAGAAAAATCGTTATTGGATATTAAATACACAAGGATAGTATACTCACTCGCATAACGTGAGATTAGTATTTGTCGTTGTATTTTTCTTATTAACGTAAGAGCAATCTAGAGTATTTAGCGATACTCAATCTGAGTTATAATCATATAGTTGATTATACGAGTGGATTGGTAATTTTTGTAATCCGGAGAAAGGTACTAAAAATTATTAATCGAGAATAGTGGACGTAGGTTTCGACTTGTGAAACTGAACCACTTCAAAATCCTGTGTGTCTCTCTTTCTCTCTCTCTTTATTATTGTTATTTTGATTTTGCATTTATTGTCAATAATTTAATTAGTTGATTTTAATCAATAAAATCAAGTAATTAATTTATATCATATATTTCGAAAAAGCGGTCATCGTTTTTAATACTCAATTCACCCCCCCTCTTTCGTATTCGATCAATAGACTCCACAATTGGTATCAGAGCCTCGTGCTCTTGATCGCCTAACAACTAGAGTTGATCGTTTTTTTTGTAGTCTATTTATCGTCTTTTTCATTTTTGCATTTATTTTTTATCAAATGGATTCCAAACACCTAAAGTGTCCTATATTCAATGGGAAGAACTATGGTTTATGGAAAAATATGATGACCCACTTCATTAAGGGAAACGACTTGGAGTGTTGGTTGATTATCAAGAATGGTCCGAATAAGATCTTACTTGCAACCAGTAATGGCACTACCGTCGAAAAGAAAGAAGAAGACTATATTGAGGCGGATTATAAAAAGGCAGAGAAGAATTCAAAAGCAATAAGCTTATTGCAAAACAGTATGATTGCCACTGAATTCGATCGTTTCTCAACCAGTTCATCTGCCAAGGAAATATGGGATGGTCTAGAATTAGCCTATGAGGGAACCACTGTTGTCAAAAAGCAACGTATGGCATTACTAATGCGAAAATACGAGCTGTTTGCCATGGAGCAAAATGAGTCAGTTGATAGCATGTCCTCTCGCTTTTCTAGCATCATCAATGAGCTAAAGAATTTAGGAAGAACTTTTGACTCCGAGGAAATTGCTAGAAAAATACTCGAAGTATGTCTCATGAGATGGAGACATAAAGTATCTGTCATAGAAGAATGTAAGGACCTAACTTCATTATCCTATCAGGAGCTACTCGGAACCTTAATGGCTCACGAGATTACTCTTAATCAGGATGAGGAGGAAGTTGGCACAAGCAAAAAGATGGCCTTACAAGCTAAGTCTAGCAAGATTAATGATTCTTCAGATATTGAAGATGAAACCGTTTTGTTTGTTAAACGTTTTAAGAAAAAGGCTTTCTTTCAAAATCAAAATAAAACAAATAACAAATCAAAACAAACTCCCAAGAAAAATTTTGAGTCAAAAGGGTCTTTCTCTAACCCTGGATGCTTCAAGTGTGGTGATATTGATCACATGATCAACGATTGCCCAACATGGAAGAAAATTAAAGACAAAAATCAACGTGACAAAACAAAGAAGGATTTCAAGCAAGTCTTGATGGATTATTGTTGGGGAGACCTGGACGTTGAAAATGACGAGTCCGAAGACGAAGAAGAAGAAGAAGTCAACGTTTGTCTAAATAGCGTCAGTCTTGACCTATTCTCCGAAAGCGACAATGAAAACAATGCTTCAAATGTTGAGAAGTGTCTTGTTGGAAATTCGGATTCAGATTCAGAAGATGAAGAGGTAAGTCTTCTTGAACTTAAAAAGCAAGTTAATAGATTCTCTAAGAGTGATTTAGTTAAGACCTTTGAACAAACCCTCGATATAGTTCATGAACAGAAACTAGAATTAAAAGACCTTAGGGAACAAATCCTAGACATTGCTGAGGAAAACCAACTTCTAAAAGCCAAAGCCAAAAAGCTCAAATCTAAAGTTATGGCTACTCCAGCTATAACTTCAGAAAAGACAAATGCTGAGATAAACGCTCTTGAATCAAAAGTTAAGGCTAGTGATGCCATAACTTCAGAGCTTAAACTTAACATTAAGAATCTTCAAGCTAAAGTTACGGCTAGTGATGCTATAACTTCTGAGTTGAAGAAAGTCAATGAGATTTTAAAAGATGAGCTTAATGGCAAAGATAGTGTGGTTTCCGAACACAAGAGAGAAATTGTATTTCTCTCCAAGCAATTGGATGAAACTAGCAAAAGTATGTCTCAACTCAAGGTACAACATGAAAAAGAGAAACGTATCTTGAATGAACGTTTTGATAAATTTCGTGAAGACCTTGAGAAAGGTAGCTCTTCCAAGGATTCTAATGTAGATCACTCAGAATGTGAAAAAGAAATTGAGTCCTTGAAAGAATTACTTTTACATGCTCGAAAAGTTCATGATAAGTGGGAAGGAAGCACAAAGGTTCTAAACTTCCTTACTGAACAATATGACAATAACATGAAGATGGGACTTGGTCATGAATGCTATAGCCGTAGAGACCATGATAAATGCAAATCCAATCCTTCTGAAAATGATTTCAGAAAAAGAAAATACGTTAATCTTCCAGAATACTTGATTTGCAATTACTATGGCTCTACTGGACATATACAAGTCAATTGTGTCAAACTTGCTTTTGATAAGCGAAAGAATGTCGAAACTGTTAAGACGTGTGATTTCATAGTAGAAGATGATGTCTCTACTAAAGATGAACCTAACGACAACGAAGAACGCAATAATGAGTTTAGATGGACTTATGATATGGCTTTTGATTACTCATCTGTTCCTTCAAAATCAAACAAAATGAATGAGAATCGAAAGCATACTTTCAAGCCTAAAGTTCATAACTCTAAACCTAGAGCGTCTCATGAAGGTACTAGACCGAAAGCTACTTTTGATAGAACAAAACCTAGAGTACCTTATGTGCCGATTGTTAGACAAAGACCAAGACAACCCAATGTTAAAGCCAAAAGAATAATAAAACAAATATGGGTTAGAAAGGATCAAATATATAGAATTACTAACCATAAAGGACCCAACTTAGCTTGGGTACCTAAAAGTTGTATTTTATTCATTTGCAGGTAGAAGTGAAAGAAAATAATCTATGGTATCTCGACAGTGGATGCTCGAGACACATGACAGAGAGATTTAAATCTTTTTCTTTCACTAGAGCCCTTCTTTGGTGGCAAGGTTACCTTTGGAGATAATAAGAAGGGTACGATTATTGGAGTAGGAAAAATTGGAATTTCAACCTCTCATTCAATCGATAAAGTATATCTGGTAAGTGGTCTTAAACATAATTTACTTAGTATTTCTCAATTATGTGACAAAGGAAATAGAGTTGTTTTTCATGCCGATGTTTGTCGTATCATAATTGAAGGTACTAGTAATGTTTTACTTGAGGGTCACCGTATGAGGAATGTGTATATGATTGACTTAAATGTTGTCAATACAAATTCCTTTGCATGTATGAAAGTAACTTCCGATGAGTCTTGCTTGTGGCACAAGAGGTTTGCACACGTTAGTCCAACTATTTTAAAGAAACTTAAGTCCATGGATTTAGTTGAAGGCTTGCCCTCAATTAATTTCGAGCAAGAGACAATGTGTGACTCATGTGCCCGCTGCAAACATGTTAAATCCTCTTTTAAACCTAAAAGAATAGTTAGCACTAAACGACCACTTGAGATGGTACACATGGATTTATGTGGACCTATGAGAGTTAGAAGCCGTGGTGGATCAAAGTATGTATTTGTTCTAGTCGATGATTACTCAAGGTATGTCTGGCCAATCTTTCTTTCCTCTAAAGATGAAACTTTCGATGAATTTGTGGTATTAATGAAGCTTGCCCAAAATAGATATGAAAATAAGCTTATTTCGATTCGGACGGATCACGGCACGGAATTTGACAATCAATTATTTATAGAATATTGTCGGGAAAATGGTGTGGGGCATAACTTCTCCGCACCACGTACCCCACAACAAAATGGTGTCGTGGAACGTATGAATCGAACCCTAGAGGATATGGCTCGTACTATGCTTTTGTGTAGTGGCCTTCCTAGAAGCTTTTGGGCAGAAGCTGTTAGTACCGCATGCTATGTGCATAATAGAGCTATGATCCGACCTATTTTGAAAAAGACTCCCTATGAACTTTTAAGAGGGAGAAAACCCAATATATCACATCTCCGTTGCTTCAGAAGCAAATGCTTTGTTCATAATAATGGAAAAGAAAATTTAGGAAAATTTGACCCCCGAAGTGATGAAGCGGTTTTTCTGGGATATTCGGATCATAGTAAAGCTTACAAAGTGTTCAATAAAAGAACCTTGCGCATAAAAGAAAGTGTTCATGTTCGCTTTGACGAAGATAATGTGCTTGATAAAGCTGAACAGGAAGAAGAGGATCCAGATGAGCCCGATTTCTTTCTAGCAAGAAATGAGCCCTTAAATGAAGAAGAAGATATTCAAGGTATCAATGATGAACTAGAGAATTCTGCAAACGATCCTAAGAGAAGTGATGAGTCCATAGTTAATGATACCATTGACCCTTCCTTAGATAAAGAAAAAGATCTTGAAGTTATACCTAATGATGTTGTAACTTCCGATCCAAATCATGATATTTCTAATGAAGTTAGTGATACTTCTGAAGAGAATCCCGAGTCCAACTCAGGGGGAATAAATCATGATTCTTCGTCTGCAGACGATACTAGTCCATCAAATGATAATGAGCCTAGAGTTCTCAAAAAGTGGAAACATCAAAGCTCCCATCCTTTGGACAAAATCCTAGGGAATTTAGAGCAAGGCATTAAAACTAGAAGGTCCTTGAATAATTTCTGCTCGTTCTTTTCGTTTCTATCAACCATCGAACCTACCAATATTAAAGAAGCTCTTGCGGAACCTGATTGGATAATTGCTATGCAAGATGAGCTTCAACAATTCGAACGCAATAAGGTATGGCACTTGGTGCCACGACTTAGTGATCGAACTGTTATTGGTACGAGATGGGCGTTTAGAAATAAATTGGACGATACAGGACTTATTACAAGAAACAAGGCACGACTAGTTGTCCAATGCTACAATCAACAAGAAGGGATCGACTATGACGAGACCTTTGCACCTGTAGCGAGACTTGAGGCTATACGTCTCATTATTGCCTTTGCTGCTCATAAAGGAATGAAACTGTTCCAAATGGACGTTAAGACAGCATTTCTTAATGGTTATTTGGAGGAAGAAGTCTATGTAGAACAACCTCCCGGATTTTTAGATAGCAAGTTTCAAAACCACGTTTATAAATTAGACAAAGCTTTATATGGTTTGAAACAAGCTCCAAGGGCATGGTACGACAGACTATCCAAGTTTTTGTTACAAAATAATTTTACAAGAGGATCTGTCGATAAAACCTTGTTCCTAAAATCCGAGGGTTCGAATTTATTTGTTGTGCAAATTTATGTAGACGATATTATATTCGGTTCTACTAATGAAAAATTGTGCAAGTATTTTTCTGATCTAATGACTTCTGAGTTTGAAATGAGCATGATGGGAGAACTGAAGTACTTTTTAGGCTTACAAATTCAACAAACAAAGGATGGTATAAAGATACACCAACAGAAATATATCAAGGAACTGATTCGAAAATTCGGTATGGAAAATGCAAAATCATACGACACACCTATGGTACCTGAAAAGAAGATGACTATAGATGAACATGGTAAGTGTGTCGATGAGACTACATATTGAGGTATGATTGGTTCACTTTTATATTTAACTGCAAGTCGTCCTGATATAATGTTTAGTGTATGTGTCTGTGCGCGATATCAATCGTGTCCTAAAGAATCACATATGATTGCAGTTAAACGTATCTTGAGATATTAATTGGTACATCTAATTTATACTTATGGTATCCACTTGAGTGTAATTTCGATCTAGTAGGATATTCAGATGCAGATTATGCAGGATGTTCTTTAGATAGAAAAAGCACTTCTGGGTATGCAACGTTTGTTGGACCTTGTATTATCACATGGGGATCAAAGAAGCAAAATTCAGTTGCAATGTCTACTCTTTGGCCGAGTATGTATCTCGCAGGATCGGTATGTTCTCAATTACTTTGGTTAAAGCAACAACTATGTGATTATGGTATTAATGTAGGTCGTATGCCTATTATGTGTGACAATACGAGTGCTATAGTAATTTCTAAGAACCCCGCCCAGCACTCGAGGACCAAACATATAGATATTCGACACCATTTTCTACGGGATCATGTAGAAAAAGGCAACATTTCACTTGAATTTTGTAGTACCGAAAGGCAATGGGCTGATATCTTGACTAAGGCATTAGCTAGAAAACGCTTTGAGTTATTGAGACTTGAGATTGGTTTAATTAGTGATAATTAAATCCGTCATAATTATGTCCGGGAACCCGAATGATAGCTAGGAAGATAAGATTGTACGATTGTGTCCGTATATTTTTGTTGCAAGTTTAATTATGTTAAATAATATTTATTTTACGTGTTATATCTTGCTTATGTGTATGGTAGTATTTTATATTCTGCATAATCACATTTCCTTACAAAAATCGACAAAATCTACAATAAACTGCCTATATAATAAAGATATTTCTATCTTATTATATTCCTACACAAGTCCTGCCTAAACTCCAACACAAAAGATTCCTTCCTAATCTTACATGATATAGGAGATAATGCCAAAAATCAAAAAAAAGGAAGTGCGAAAAAAAAAAAAAAACGCACGAAAAAAAAAAAAAAAAAAAAAAAAAAAAAAAAAAAAAAAAAAGGGAAAGTGCCGAAAAAAAATAAAGCACGAAAAAAAAAAAAAAAAAAGGAAAGATGCCGAGAAAAAAAAAAGGAAAGGCATTAGAGAAATAAGGAAATTGGTATTATTCTCCATATTTTAAGGAATCCTATTCTTACCTAAACTCAAATTCCTTATGCTATATATACCCCTTTAATCTCTCAATAATTCTCATCAATTATAATCCTCTAAACCCTAATTACCTTCTACTACTATCTTCAATTTTCATAATGACTAATCAACCTACAACCCGTTTTCAATCCAAGAAACATGTTGTTATTAGAAAGAAAGTAAGCCAATCACCGCCAAGAACCCGCTCCACCTCACCGGCCGAACCTCCACGCTCCCCACGGTCCGCCGTCGACCAACCCGCCAACCTCACCAAGCGACGGAAATTGTTTAAGGGTAAGGGAAAGTTGGTTTCGGAAATTGAGGTAAGTTCAAAGACTGAAAATTATATACTTCAAGATGGTTCTTCACGGGTTCTTTACGCACAACATATGGATGATTACACCAACAATGGACTGAATAATCTTAGACTAACTCAAGTAGAAAGAAGAGATGTCAATCAAGTTGCTCAATATCGCATTCACGCAGAACGAGTATATTCGATTGATTGGTTAAAGAAATACAAAGCACTTGGGTTTTTCAGAAATTTTCTCAAAGATCAAGGATGGGAAAATATTGTTGCTGTAAGTGGTCTTATCTTTCCTATTGAGGTATATCAATTTTATGCTTCTGTTCATCTTAAGGAAGGAAATTTGTTTGCTGTGGTTAATGAGACTTCCATAAAAGTCTCACCTGGTGATTTCTGCGACTTGGCTCGAGTTCCTGGAGGAGGAATCGAAATTAATCCAAGCGTAGAATGGGGAGGTTTTACACCCGAAAAAAGGTTGATAGTGAAACGGTATTTCAAACAAGATGCAACTTCGTCTGAGACTATCTTGACTACGAAGTTGTCGCCTAAATTGAGGTTCTTTTTGAACTTTCTTTGGAATACCATTGTTCCTCGAAAAGAAGGTAGAGATAAATTCGGGGCACATGAGATGATTATGATGAAGGCTTGGCTTGAAGGAGAAAAGGTTAGTCTACCCTTGCTTGTGTTTCATAAAATTATACAAGCTAGTGTAACGGCTAAGATGGATGATTTAGCTTCTACTTTAAGTTTGCCTTATGGGAATTGGATATCTCGAATTTTGGAGAAGAAAGGAGTTATTGGGAAACAGAGTTATGGAGTTATCACTAATGACGAGATGAGCGATCTTTATCTATCTTATATGAAGCTCGTTATTAATGGCAACGAATTAGGTTTTGAGACAAAAGGAGAAAAAGGAGAAAAAGGAGGAAAAAGTAATGTGAGCATTGATATGTTGGATTCTAAGATGGATTCAAACTTTACTTCTATTCTTGGAAGGATTAATGAACAAGACAAGAAATTAGAAGAATTGTTTGATCTTATTCAAAGAAAGAGGAGAGTTGATACTAGTGGACCAAGTGAGGTTAGCGCGGCTCATATCCAAACCGTGTTATCTCGGTTTGAAACACGGCTCGACAGTGTTTATAAGGCTGCCGTGCGAACTCACTCCGAGTCTACTCAAATGAAGGAAGGTATGGCTAGTTTGGTTAAGTTTGGTGATGATCTTTTGCAATCTGGGAAGGAGATGAGGTCTGAGATGCAAACCATTTATGAAGCAGTTAAAGCTATGACTTTGAGGATTGGTAACTTCGATACTCGATTAACCGCTCAAGCTGCACTTCTCGATCATTGTCACGCGAGACTCGAGGACTTGGAATACCGGACCCGTCCTAGGTCCAACCCGCCAAGCCCACGCTACCCTTGACCTTTTTGCCCTAATCCATTCAACCTACCCTTATCTTTTTAATTCCTTTGCTCACAATAAAAATCCATTCTTATGGATATTAGCTTTTTCAATTCCGCATTATTCCTTGTGTGATTTCAGTTTATAATATTATTATGCTAATTAAGAACTAGATTGCGTTTAATATATTATGTTTTTCATGATTATTTCTTGTCTCATAATATATTATTCTGGTCGTTTTATGTTTGTTCTTATCTTTTCAATGATGCCAAGAGGGGGAATTGTTTTTATGATTTGCGACCGTCTCAAAGTTAATTCTCTCATGGCGTTCTATAGTTATAACTTTGAATAGATTATTAGGTTCTACGCTCAACTGTTCTATAATTTGGGAAGTATTATGTTGAGGGGGAACTAGACTTAGATACAAATCATAGGAGACTTGTCATCATCAAAAAGGGAGAATTTGTTGGACCTTTAGTCCTTATTAATTGTTTTGATAATGACAGTAATGATTTGTATGTGGACTTAATATTATAAACATATGCGTGTAATTGTGTGCTTAAGTCTTTATTTAGAAAGGAACAATTACAATGACGCAAGCTTGAAGTTTGGACCAAGGAGGTACAACTTCAAATACATTTGATCGATGCATTCAAGCAAGATCAAGATTGAAAATCAACCACGAGACTCAAGATGAGAGACTTGTGAAGAGACGATTCGTTTACTGAAGATCTACTGAAGATTAGATAGTATAGGTCGTCATCCGGTAATGGTTTTACTTTGTTTGATTTAAAGGTTAGTGAAGTTATGACCTAATAGACATAACTTCATTGCTAGACAAAAATGATGCGTTAATTTTTGGAAAATATATTTTTAATAGTTTATAAAAATAAGAGAGTATTTATTTTGGTTGGAATTAATTAATTAGAATTTAAGTTAAATAAACTATTGGTTTGTAATACGATATTTTTATCGTCATGCAACCTAGGGCTTTAACTAAATTTTATCTCAATTTGTTGCGGGCTTTAGAAGCAAGAAAGGACCGAAGGAGGCCTTGGGCCGGCCGAACCCTAGGGAGGCCGAAACCCTAGGTGGCCGAAAACCCAAGGAGGCCGAATCCTTCTTCCTTCTCTTCTTACTTGTTCTTCAAGTTTTATATTTCCAGAACATTCTTATGCCCTAATTCCAGAACATTCAAAACCCTAATTCACTCTACTATAAATACTCTCATTTATTCAACATTAATTGTTGACACACACATTTACAAATTTCAAGAGAGAAAATTATTTTTAAGCAAAAATCATTTGAGCTTTAATTCTTATTTTCATATTTGCTTATACAAAAATCACGCATCAAATTTGTCAATCACTCGAAGGAAAATCGTTATTGGATATTAAATACACAAGGATAGTATACTCACTCGCATAACGTGAGATTAGTATTTGTCGTTGTATTTTTCTTATTAACGTAAGAGCAATCTAGAGTATTTAGCGATACTCAATCTGAGTTATAATCATATAGTTGATTATACGAGTGGATTGGTAATTTTTGTAATCCGGAGAAAGGTACTAAAAATTATTAATCGAGAATAGTGGACGTAGGTTTCGACTTGTGAAACTGAACCACTTCAAAATCCTGTATGTCTCTCTTTCTCTCTCTCTTTATTATTGTTATTTTAATTTTGCATTTATTGTCAATAATTTAATTAGTTGATTTTAATCAATAAAATCAAGTAATTAATTTATATCATATATTTCGAAAAAGCGGTCATCGTTTTTTAATACTCAATTCACCCCCCCTCTTTCGTATTCGATCAATAGACTCCACACTTTAGTTCTTGCTTTCTCTTCACTCTTTTTCATCACTTCACATGACTTCGCGATGATCTTTGCATATCGAGCTCTCAACATTGAGGCGCGTAATTCCTTTGTGTGAAACTGAGCTGAGGCACAAACGAAGCTCACAGCTATGGCTTCACAAGACGCCATTGATGAACATTCAAAAGCTTAATGAAACAGAGAGAGAATTGATTGTAATGAAATGTTAATGATGTAAATAAAGTGAGAGTATTATTGAATTAATCAAATGAATTCTGTACAGGGGAGTTGCTTATATAGTAGCAACAATAAAATATCTACATCAGTCAACTATACATTTGTAGTCAAAGTTTGTTACAGAGTTTGTTACAGTCAGTTACAAGCTCTAACAGACTGAGGAACCATCTGGAAGTCTCTAGAAACTAGCTAGTCAGAAGTACAGATGATAGCATCAGACGTAAATCATCCTCAGAAGCTAACATCAGCAATATACCCTTGATTCACAGCCCCCCCCTTCAAGTTGGAGCTTCATGGAAAGGATTGAGATGTAAGCCCAACTTGGAGCAAAGAAAATTATGCTGTTGTTGTCCAAGTGACTTAGTTATCAAATCAGCAAGTTGTAGGCTTGATTTTACATGTGAAGTAATGATCAAACCTTCTTGTAGCCTCTCTCTGATGTAGTGACAGTCAATATTTATATGTTTAGTCCTTTGGTGAAATACAGGGTTAGCCGCTATGTGTTGAGCTGCCTTGTTATCACAATGCAGCTGAATAGGTAAGGGAACCATTATGCCAAAATCTTGTAAGAGAGCATGCACCCAGACAACCTCTGAAGTAGTATAAGACATAGTTATATACTCTGATTCGGCTGAACTTTTTGAGACAGTTTTTTGCTTTTTTGTTTTCCATGAAATGAGTGATTTACCAAGTAGTATACAATGTCCTGTCAAGGACCTACAACTAAACGCACATGAGCCCCAATCTGCATCACTATAAGCCTGGAGATGCAGACTGTTGTCAGAAGGATAGAAAAGAGCTGCTTCAGGTGTTCCCTTAAGATAACGAAATACATGTAATGCATCCCGAAGATGAGTATCTCTGGGAACACTCAGAAATTGGCTTAGGTGCTGTACTGCGTAAGAAAGATCAGGCCTGGTGAGGTTTAGATACAGCAATCTACCCACCAGTCTTCTATAAACCTCTGGATCAGGCAGAGGAATACCAGTATCAGTTGATAAATGCAGTCCCTTGGGCAAGGGAAAAATAGCTGGTTTAGCATCGTCTAAGCCAGTGTCTTTCAGAATGTCAAGGACATATTTTCGTTGATTGATCAAAATTCCTTCCTTAGATTATAACACTTCCAAGCCCAAAAAATATCTGATGAGCCCTAGATCTTTAATGGTAAAAGCAGTATCTAAGGCTTTCTTGATCTTAGAAATGAAATCAGTATCATTCCCAGTGATCAACAAATCATCTACATATACCAAGATGATGGTATACAAACCTGCTGTGAATCTGACAAATAGAGAATAGTCACATTTGGACTGATCAAAACCATGGGATAAAAGCAACTTGGTGAGCTCCAAGTTCCACTGTCTTGAAGCCTGCTTCAATCCATACAAAGATCTCTTCAACTTGCATACTTGACCAGGAAGAGCCTTGCCATATCCTTCAGGGGGTACCATATAAACTACTTCATCCAGGAACCCATGAAGGAAGGCATTATTTATGTCTAACTGATGGATGGGCCAACTCCTAGCTGCAGCAACTGCCAATAACATTCTGACTGTCACAAACTTGGCCACAGGTGAGAAGGTATGCTTGTAGTCCTTTCCTTCCACCTGACTAAAACCTTTAGCAACTAGTCTGGCCTTATGCCTTTCAATAGAGCCATCAGGTTTGAACTTGACTTTATAAACCCACTTGGAGCCTATAGCCTTGCAGCCTGGTGGGAGAGAAACCAAATCCCAGGTGTCATTAACTTCAAGAGCATGGAGTTCTTTCTCCATAGCAGCTACCCAATTAGGGTCGGACTTAGCTTGGGAATATGTAGATGGTTCAAAAGTATGTAAAACAACATTGAGAGAAGCAGTTAAATGTGGAGGATGTGTATTTGTGTTAAACACTGAAAAAGTATTAGAAGCTGGTAATATTGACTGAATAGAAGATGGAATTTGGAAGTTTTGAAGGGTACTTGATAAATGTCTCTTTCTGGTAGACTGTCTTATAACAGGTGGTGGAATAACTGGACTGGTGGCAGGAGTAATAACAGATGATGAAGGAAAAATAGTAGAATTATGATATGGATTGATGGTGGTGGTATCCAAAAATTCAGAAGAGGGAGTATTAGTAGAAACAGGCAAAATAGTGGACTGAATCACATCATCTGATTCAAAAATGGGAATATTAGAGGAAGGAAAAATATTAGATGGAGGTGATGAACAAGGAACACTGGGTAAAACTTTGGCATAAGGCAAAACATCTTCTTGAAATATGACATCTCTGCTCACAAAAACTTTGTGAGTCTCTAAATCATACAATTTGTATGCTTTTTGTCCAAAAGGATAGCCTATGAATATACACTTTCTCCCTTTTGGACCAAATTTATCCTTAGGCTGAGTATGAATGGGAGCAAAACATTGACACCCAAAAATCCTTAATTCATCAAATGTAGGTGATTTTCCCAACAACACTTCAGTAGGACTCTTCCAATCCAATACAGGTGTGGGTAGTTTATTGATAATGTAGGTAGCAGTCAAGATGCTGTCACCCCAGAACTTCTTGGGCAGTTTAGCATGTAATAACATGGCCCTTGCTGTTTCCACCAAATGCCTATGTTTCCTTTCTACCCTGCCATTTTGTTGGGGGACACCTGGAACACTTTTCTGATGCACAATGCCTTTCTTTTGCAAAAGACCTAAACATGTATCCTGAATAACTTCTGTACCATTGTCACTCCTTAAAATCTTAACAGATGTGTTGTATATATTTTCTACTTGAGCAAAGAAACTCTCTAGGGTGGAACACACTTGGGTCTTAGTCTTGAGTAAGAAGGTCCAAGTAACCCTAGAGTTATCATCGACAATGGTAAGAAAATAAGATGCACCAGTCAAGGTAGGAGTCTTGTAGGGACCCCATAAATCAACATGAATCAAATCAAAAACATGTAAAGCTCTATTAGTACTCCTCTGGAAAGGAAATCTATGTATTTTTGCCTGGAAACAGGCTTCACAATCAAAAGATTTCAGACTCTTACAATTGATTACATCAATATGCTGCATTTTAGACAAAGAAGCATGACCCAATCTAGCATGCAGATGATCAATATTAGCATGAGCTTTACATCTGGTACTAGCAGAACAATTACAACACTGTAATGTTTCAACAGGAAACAAATTATTTGCATTTCTAGAAGAACAATTAGTAGAGCACTTTTGCAGATGAGAACACTTTAACTTGTATAAGCCTCTCTCTTGAATGCCAATTGCAACAGGACAATTAGAAGCAGGGTCCTGAATAATGCAATTGTCAACAGAAAACTTGATCAGTAAATTGGTTGTGGTCAACAATTTACCAACAGATAAGAGATTGTGCTTGAAGACTGGCACAAACAAGGCATTGTGCAAAACTAAACCAGATTTGATATGTATATCACCTCCATGAGTGACTAACTGAGTGGAACCATCAGGCAATCCTATCAATATAGGACTAGGTAATGGCTTTAAATCAGTAAACAAATGCTTATTTGCAGTCATGTGATCTGATGCACCAGAATCTATAATCCAATCATTGCTAATAGTATGACTTTGAACATTAGAGGCCAAAGTTATACCTGCAAAGTTGACTGAAGCATCAGAATTATCCAGAGGAGTATCTTGCTTAGCTTGATGAATATGCACCATATGCTGATAGAGAGCATTCAGCAGTGCAAGATCAAACTGAACTGCAGGAGCAGCAGGAGCAGGAGCAGAAAATTGAGAAGTAGAGAAAGCCAGATGCTGAGTAGAAGTGGATGCCTTTGCCTGATCTGCTGCAGGAAAAGGATGAGCAGCATGTGGTTGTGACTGATACTGTGACTGGAACTGATAACCAGAAAATTGTCCTTCTGCAGGTTCAGAATTCACATTGCCAGAGAATTTAGCAGCTGCTCTAGCCAGAAACTTTTCCCGGAGCTCAGGATGCTTGATGAAGCAACTATCAATCACATGTCCCTTCTTATTACAATGAGGACACCACCTGTCATCAGTCTTAGGTTTCTTAGTATTATCACCTCTTTTCCAGACATTCCAGGGCTGCTGTTTGCCAGCAAACTTCGATGCATTTAGAGCACTCACATCTTGTGATGGTGCACTTCCATTGGAAATCATTTTCTGACTTTCTATTTGTTGAACAATAGAATAAGTCTTATTGATAGGAGGAATAGGATCCATAGCAAGGATGTTTGACTTTAAAGAGTCATAAACATCACTCAGTCCCATGAGGAAGGTGAGAACCTTCTCTTTGATTGAGGCATCCAGAATCCTTTTCTGCAAATTACAGGAGCATTTATCCATGGCACCACACGTACATTGAGGAATTTCTTCAACCTCTTCAATATCATCCCAGTGCCTTTTAAGCTTGTGAAGTATTCAACGACTGGAGCATCTTCTTGAACAATATTCTTCAAATCTTTCTTCAATTGATAGAAAAGTGGTGCATTTGATTGTCCATATCTTTCACACACATCAGTCCATAGCAATTTTGCAGTCTTACAAGACAAATATCCTTCTTTAATTGTAGGAATCATTGAATTTGTCAACCAACAACGAACCATAGCATCAGCACGTAACCAACTCTGATACTTAGGTGAAGTAACAGAAGGCATAGCAACGGTTCCAGTAAGAAAACCTTGCTTATTCTTCGTCTCTAACGCCATGGAAATGCTGCGACTCCAGGACATGAAATTCTTACCAGAGAACGGCGTATTGACAAGAAGCATTCCAGCATAATCAGAGTTGGAAACAAAGGTAGGATCATCAGACGGATTGTTGTATGAAGCATCATCAGTAACATTGATTGTTTCAGGCATTTTGATCAGAAATTGATGTAATTTGATCTAATTTTGATAAATTTGATGAAATTGCAGAAGAATCAAAGAAATGATTTGAAGAAAGAAGATTCTAACAAATCAAAAAGAAGTATGACGAAAAATTGAGAAAACTGAAGAATGATACGAAAAAAAAAACGAAATCAGAGTGAATGCGGAAGAAAAGATATGCAGAGACAGGCTATTCCTGCTCTGATACCATGTGAAACTGAGCTGAGGCACAAACGAAGCTCACAGCTATGGCTTCACAAGACGCCATTGATGAACATTCAAAAGCTTAATGAAACAGAGAGAGAATTGATTGTAATGAAATGTTAAAGATGTAAATAAAGTGAGAGTATTATTGAATTAATCAAATGAATTCTGTACAAGGGAGTTGCTTATATAGTAGCAACAATAAAATATCTACATCAGTCAACTATACATTTGTAGTCAAAGTTTGTTACAGAGTTTGTTACAGTCAGTTACAAGCTCTAACAGACTGAGGAACCATCTGGAAGTCTCTAGAAACTAGCTAGTCAGAAGTACAGATGATAGCATCAGACGTAAATCATCCTCAGAAGCTAACATCAGCAATATACCCTTGATTCACACTTTGGATCTTCTTCGACAGTCTAGCTAGTTGGCTTCATCCAAAACTTTCCTAAAACTGGAACTTAATTGGGGAAAGAAAACGTGTCTAGCTAGTTGGCTTCATCCAATTTAATTCGAGTTACAAATTTCAATCAGATTACTACTTTCCATATTTTATGTTCCGAATTGATTACTCCACTGTTGCTAGGTAGTTCCTTCACTGCCTTGCATACCTTCTAAATTAGAGCTTGTAAAACAATGTCACGATTCGAGAAAGTGTAAGAAGTCAACACAAAATTAAGAAGTTTGGATTGAGATTTATTATCAACTTAAAATTTTACTATAATAATTGAAGAAAAATAATATAATTTATATATGATCTTTAATATTTTTACTTATAAATAAAATAAAAATAAATTAGTTTTTCTCGAATTAATTTTTTTTAGGTTTAACTTCGATGTTTTAAAATAAAATACACACAATTTTAATTAAAACTAATAAATGATAATTAATTATATATGATCAATATTTTATAAATAAATTTGTGACTGATTAAATATCATATTAATTAAAATAAAATTTGTTCGAATAATGCAACAATCAACATTACATTCTCAAATTATATCATTTCACGATATGTTATACTTCAAATCAATTAATATTGGTTTTAAATGATGTGGTTATAATTTTATGTAATTTTTAATTTTTCATGTATAACGTGTCATATTTATGTATCAAACATATATGGTCCAAGCTCAACTTATTCAAACATTTTAATTGGGTCTTGAATGTGCTATGTGTCATACATATCAATTAGAATTTGCACCTTTAGTTTTTTTAAACAACTATATATAATGATATTTAAGAGTTTACATGTAAATAAAATAAGTTGAACTTTCTCATATATTATTTTTTGAGGTTTAACTTCAAAATATTTAACTAAAGGTAATATTTAGTTAGTCATAATCAATATTTTATACTTGACGTATATATATTTAATTGAACGTATTAAAGAAAAATGTAACGTGTTTTCTACATTTTCATGTCGTTTATAATACTATATTACTTAATAATCATTACTTTTATTTTGATTATCCAAATGCACTCGCGATCACTGCGTACATACATACTCGTACACATACGTGTTATCACACTATTTAAACCTATCAAAATCTCATATGTATTCAATTTCTCGCATATAATTTTTTGAGTTATTCCCACACTATAAAAACTAATCGCTTAGTAGTTTTCTTTATGTTTCGTTTCAAATAAATACAATGACTCTTCCAAATATATTTTTCTTAATGGATTTGATTGTCTAAGTTTCATAAATTTCTCAAAATATTTTTTACGTAAATGTAAAACATTGTGAGATACTCACTTTAATCATCTCTACAATATAAAAATATTTCAATAAATAAAAGGCTAATTTGATAACTTATACCTTGAATAACTTATATCTCAAATAAAAACATAAAAGACGACTTTAGCCTTACTAACTTACCCATCACCACCACCATTTCCCCCACAACATTAATCCTTAGAGCATCCACAATAGAGAGGATTGAACATCCTCTTAGTACCCTCTCTCTTCTAAGAGGACATCCTCTCTATTGTGGGACTTATGTTAAGTGTCCTCTTAACAAGAGGAAGGTAGTCACTTCCTCTACTTTTAGAGGATTTTAGAGGAAAGCTAACTTTGGCCCTTGTGCCTACTAATCAACCACTTTTTGCCATATGGACAATAATTCTTTTACTTTTTTCTTTAATAAAAATTGGTAGAGTAATTTAAGTAAGAGAGGAACATAAGAGGATCCTCTCTATTGTGTGAGAAAATAAAAGAAAGAGGATGGAGATGGTGAGAAATAAAGTGAATAAAAGAGAAAATGAGGTGTCCAAAAATTAGAGGGAGTGAGGTAAAATAAGAGGAAGATAAGCTCCTCTCTATTGTGGATGGTCTTAAACTCTCACTTCCATCACTAAGAGCACCCACAATAGAGAGGATGTAGTCTCCTCTTAACACTCTCTCTCCTTTAAGAGGAGATCCTCTCTATTTTGGAGATGTATGGAACATCCTCTTGCCTCTTAGCAAGAGGATGTT
The DNA here is from genome assembly GCF_048544455.1 of Silene latifolia. NCBI lineage: Eukaryota > Viridiplantae > Streptophyta > Magnoliopsida > Caryophyllales > Caryophyllaceae > Silene > Silene latifolia. The sequence continues at coordinate 16,873,998 of NC_133531.1, forward strand.
CTCTACTTTCTCTACTTTTAGAGGAAGTATAACATTGACCCTTGTGCCAACTATCTAATAATGTTTTTCCATGTGGATTATTTTCCTTTATTTTTTTTTCTTTTATAAGAAGTTAAAATGTACTCCCTCCTATTCATTTTAACTCCCCCCCTTTCCTTTTTCATCTATTCATATAACTCTCCTCATTTCCTTATTTAGTAAAGTTTTATACTTATTTTAATCACCTTACCCCACAACAATACCCCACAATACTCATACTTTATCTCATTTTAATCACCTTACCCCACAACAATACTTATTTTAATCATCTTACCCCACAATAATACCTTCCCTCTCTCCAATTATCTTACACCACCACAATACTTTACAATAAAATAATCATACCCTTAATTTGCGTGCCCTTTTGAAAGGGGAGAGTTAAAATGAATAGGAGGGAGTATATAAATGGGTAGAGGATGGATAAGAGGATCTTCTCTATTGTGGACAAAAATATAGGGAGGAGGATAAACATAGTGGAAATGAAGGTGGGTCATAAAAAGGGTGATATGTCATAAAATAAGAGGGTGAAAGAACAAATAAGAAAATTATACCATTCTCTCTATTGCTCATGCTCTAACACCTAACCACCACCACAACGACCCAACTCCTGACATCACCACCACCGCTGCCAAGTACCCTCCCGTCGGAAGTCCGGAAATGTGTAAATACCGAGTGGCCCTATATTATTTCGTAGTTGCTCTTTCAAGTACGACTTTTACTCAATCATGGACATTTTTTCATAAAATTGACACACACTACCCTTCTTCTCCTCTCTCCATCCCTTCCCTAATTATCATCCACCATTCTACCCTAGCCATCCCGACCACCATACCTCCACCCCGATTAGCCACCTGGTCTCCACCATCGCTACCGGCGCGTTCTATTTCATCGCCTCCATCCCCATCGTGATACTTGAGCAGCGATACCTATCTTTGGACCCCACCCGAATCCTCAATCAGAACCCCATAAAAGGCCTACCCGCAGATTGGTCACCAAGAAAACAGTATTCTATTGCAATGCATCACATTCAAGAAGATGGTCCTTGATTCAATAAGGATTTGCACAAAAATTGCAGATTTTATTAATATTGTTTGGTTAACAAATTTTGGTCACGTTTTTGCTCGATCTGTCATAGTTGCACAAGGTAGGCGCACGAAGGGGAAAAGCTGGTGGTCGGGTGGTAGCGGCAGTGATGGTGGCTGGCGGCATTAGTGGTGGTTGGGAGGTGAATGGTGAAAGGGAGAAAACTGAAATTGATAGAAATTTGAGAAAATGAATATTGATATGTGAAGGGTAAAATGGTAAAATATGTACATGATTGGGTAAATCATGTACATGAAAGAACAACACCCTATTATTTTCCAATTGCTAAATACCAGATCTCAATAAGTTGACGTCTTTTTTTTATCGACAAGAAGAGAAAATATTTCGAGAAAAAAAAAAATTAAAAAAACAAGTTGGTATTGAACCGACATAGGCCTTGAACTTTTAATTTCCGGAGTGAAGAATCAATCAAGAACCCCTCATTTCTGCAATCACTGCTGGTTTGATTCTCCAAGAAAATGCAGAAAATGAAGAGCAGAAAGAAGACCAAATCTTCATCAAATCCGACCCGTATTTCCGAATTCAGGTACATACCAACTGAACTTTGTACCCAAATTCTCGCAAATTTACCAGCCAAAACCGTGTTAAGATTTAGGTGCGTATGTAAATCTTGGTGCTCCATTATTGATAATCCTGATTTCGTTACCCAGCATCGTAATCTTTGCAAAATCAATTCCGTGAGTAGTAAATTATTACTATCCTTCGAGTGGTGGGGTCGGTTTGGGCGGAAAGGATGCTTGTTGACAGTTCGTCACGCTGACGCTCTTCGTAAAACTGATCAGATTTTAAAGACTTCGCAAAGGTATGATCTAAATGGGAACTGTAATGAGTTGCTGTTAATTCACGGCTTAAATGGTGTTGGAGATCACGACCCGTTGATGCTGTGGAACCCTTGTATTAGAAAGTCGTTGCAAATTCCCCTTTCTCCATTAGTGTCGTCCTCTAGCGCCGGACACGTGTATTCACTTGGGTTTGCACCTAACAGTAACGATTATAAAGTCGTTGCTATCTCATCACAATGGAATCGGGCTGATTGTGAGAATGTGTGTTTTGCAGTTTATACGCTCAGTGATCAACAATGGCATCTCAGAAATGATGACTTCAATATGTCTTATCCGTACTATAACCGTATGTTTTCGTGATGTCGTTGTCCCCATACGGGTTTTAACTTTCGAGGAGCACTCTATTGGATTGGTTATGACCCAAATCGGGATGGTATCCTTGCTGATCGTTCAACTCATCTCGTTATTCTTGACTTTGATTTGGAAAAATTCAACTACATGGAACTGCCATTTGCTTCAGACGATAGGGGAGCCGTAAGACTACCTTTTCGTCTAAGGGAGTCACTAGCGGTTTTCTGTATTTCTTCTGTGAAATCCAGCATATGGGCGCTGGAAGGGGACAGCAGAAACGGGGTGTGGGCCCAAAGGTTCTCAGGACTTTCAAGTTCTGATGGTTTTGATCTGTTCAGGTCTGCCCCATTTTTGCAGCTATTCTACTATGAGAGTGATGATGGTGGCCGTTTTGTTTACGGGAAGAACTCGTATAACATTTCTAACTGTCAAGTACATGAGCTTGCAAAATCTATGAAACATTATGTGGATTTGGAAATGTATATGGAGGGCTTGGTGTTGTGCAAAGGTTACGGAGCTGAAGATCTTGGGTCATGCTCATGAACAAGAGAATACTACTGTCTTTTACGGCTGAGTTTGGGAAGTTGCTGCTCTTCTTGATTCTTAACATTCTCAATCGATCCTGGTAAATGTTTATACTTGAAATATTACGTGTTCTCAGTCTTGTTGATACTGATCTGATGAATTGGTAAACAATCTTCTTCTCTCTGTCTAGATGCCTAGTTAGTAAATCTCAACAACAAATGATGCCGATAAACGATGTTCTCCATCTGGTTTAATGTGTATACTTGAAATAGTGTTCTCAATCTTGTTGACACTGATCTGAATTGTGCTTAAATGTGGGATATGGTTACAAAAGAAAAGGTGATTGTTGAATTGTTAAGATCCGTAGTTCTGTTCTGCAGTTTGTGATACCTTAATTGTATTCGTTATGCCTCTTCTGTTGATTTTATTTGTTCGTACTGCTTGATCACACTGTTCTGTTCAAAATAATGAAGACATGTGTCAAGACTTACTGTATGGTTCCCCTCCGCCCCTATTTGTCAGCCCACGACCAAGCAAAGGGCAACGCAGTAACACGGAGTATTATTTGACAATCCCTTGATTTGGAGATTTGGTATTCATTCATATGTTAGGTTTACCACATTCCTCTCTTGATATTGTAATTCACCGGCTTTGGTACAAGCCCGTCAACTGTCTCATTAACAATCTCCATTATTGTTTACTCAACTAGATATTGGGTTAGTTCGGGTCTGGAGATTATCGAGCTTGTAAACACTGATATTACGGTGGTGTTTGCTTAATCAATTAAACTGTTTTACTAAACAAAACATAGCATTATTAATTAGGAAATTAGCATATCATCTGCTAGCTTGTTATTGTATGGTATTTAGAAGCATAGATTGATATTTCATCACGCTTTGCTACAACAAATATCTCATCACGCTTTCAACAAATTCAAATTTACTCGTGTAATTACAATTACTACCTAATCTTAATTAGCTTCAAAAATTAAGCAAACAATTTGATTCATCACCTAATATTTAATAACCCATATACCCTCTATTTCTAGCAAACAAATAGAGGTAAATCATCTTTAAAGAACAAACCAAGCTTCTCCATCCGTCTTCTGCCAACATAACCTAAACGAGACATTGAGCATCCCGCTAATTCCTCCAACTCCTTTGTAATTCCATAGCTGTCGTCGTCAAATTGAACTGATTTCTCTAACTTCTCTAAGGCAAGGCGAGCCGCCTGTCTCTCTTCTTGTCGCCGCCTTTGGTTCTCTAACAATTCTTTAGTTCTTGCTTTCTCTTCACTCTTTTTCATCACTTCACATGACTTAGCGATGATCTTTGCATATCGAGCTCTCAACATTGAGGCGCGTAATTCCTTTGGATCTTCCACAATCTTCAACTTTTTCGCCATCTCTTGTTTTTCATGTTCTTCAACTCCATGGCACCTCTTAATTCCTGCCATTATTGTGATTCCCTAGCTTATCTTAAATTAGGGTTTTGTTGTAAGATGAAATTTGTGGTAATTAAGAGAAATAAAGGTGTGTGGTGTGTTGTAGGAATGATTTGGTATGTATATATAGTGAGAAGGTTATGTCGGTACTCGGTACTCGGAGTTTGTGTAAAAGTTTCCTAAAAACGAAACTTATGGAATACGCGTCTACTTGTTTTGGTGTTTAAACTCTTTTTCCCAATTGTGATAGGTAAGGGTACTTAATAATTTAGGAAATTAGGATACTATAACTTTGTACTATGATGGTAAATTGTACCACGTAGTATGAAATTATACGATCCGTCTCATGTTTAGTTGTTTACGACCATCATATAGTATATATAAACATCTATTACGGAGTATATTATAATTAAGTCATATACTCTCTCTGTTTCAGTCATTAGTTATTCTATGTCATTTTGGGTGTCTCAATTAATTGTTATCCTTTTCATTTTAATGATGAACTTGATAAACAATTTGATCATTTACACGTAATTTGGTCCACTTGTCATTTAGTAATTGGCACACCCTTCTTTCTTTGGTCTTTGTGCTAAAATCAAAGGACAACAATTGACCGGGACGGAGGGAGTATACAACTAGGTTCCTAATGCATGTACCCTTTCTCTACTAATTAGTTTGAAATTCAAATTTTAGGAGAAAAGATGAAAATACCTTCGTAATTTACTATAATAACACGAGTGGCGCTGAATTTAAGTACCACTGAGCGACGACTTGGCGCCATCTCATTTTCCAACTAATTATGTTTAGTTAACCTTGTCCAACTAATTATGTTTAGTTAACCCATGTGGCGCCAAATTTAAGCATCACTCTCCTCATAGAATACTGGTGTATTCGTGTGGTAAGGGAAGAAACTAAAACTGTCCCAACAACATATAAGGGTCTAGAAAAGCACCGAATTACTCCCCTAGACGAAACATAAACGGAGATATTCAGGCCACCATCATTTCTGACATAAGCAGCAACAAACATATGATACCAACAGCTACAAGATGAAGGACATTCAAGGCAAAAGGCTAAAAAAGCACATATGCATTATTTTACAAGAGTTACTTTGTGTTTACAATTTGATGAATTATTATACCATATCCTCAGTTCCGGCTCTATTGCACAACACCAAGCTCTCAGAATACTTTACCAGTTCTACATAACGGCTCATAGATTTTCCAAGTACCTGCACTTGGCAAGTAGTAATATTATAGGATTTTTTATCATAAATAAGACGACCACCATCACTCTCACAATATAATACCCTACTTGTTTTCGATTCCATAAAATTAAACAAGTTAAAACCATCACTACTCGAAGGACCTGAAAACCATAGAGTCCACTCCCTCTTTCCGTTCTGCTGTTTCAACACCCATATTTTTAAACAAACGGAAGAAATACAGAAAGTCGCTAGTGACTCTCCAAGAAGAAACAAAGACCTTGAAATAGTATCTACTTCATCCAACGCATGTGGCAGTTCCAAAAAGATGAATCTTTCCGTATCAAAATCCAGGGAAACAAGATGAGTTGGTTTATCATCTTGATTACTAGTATCCTCGTATGGATCCTTTCCAAGCCAGTGAGCTGCCCCGTCACAAAAATAATAGGGCGCAAACAAATGCTTAGGGGACAAACAGTCAATGTTGAGGCCATTATCCCTATCAGCCCATTGTTGATCGCTGAGTGTGTAAACCGTAACATACATCTTCTCTACACCCATGTTGCGTTGAAATAAGATCGCGATGACTTTATAATCCCCGCTATTAGGCGCGAATCCAAGTACAAAGGTATTAAAATGGTAGCGGAAACAGGAAAGAAGGGGGCAAGCGGGAAGTGTTAATAATTTTCTAATACTCGGGTTACATAATCTCAAGCTAGAAACGCTGGAATTTTGAAAGGGGCATACTAAAAGCAAAGAATCACATATTCCATGAACATAGTATCTTTCATCGCTTTTAAAAATGTGACCAATTTTTCGAATCGTGTCAGGTTTACGAAGTGTCAACATGCATCCACTAGCTCCACGTGGTCCCAAACACTCGAGAGCTAATAATTTAATCGAATTTGAGGAGTTGTTGCAAAATTGACGATGCATTGAAACAAAATCAGGGTCATCGATGATAGAGCGCCAAGATTTGCATATACACCTGAATCTCAATAGCTTTTTGACGGGTAAATTTACGAGAATTTGGGTCAGTATTTCAGAGGGTATGTATTTATTTGAAGATGTTTTACACCTCTTTTTCATCTTCGCGAGTTTCATCTTCTGCAATTGATAGATGTGGAGCAAAGAGGGATTTCTCGGGTGAAACCCTAGGTTTTTAGTAATTGGCTGAAGTTAAATGTTTTCGCCTATGAATCTCGGATGATGATTTTACTATTATTTATTTATGAAGATGAATGTAGGTTATTTCAATTGGAATGGTAGGTTTTTATTTAGAAACTGCATGAATAATAATAATACTAAGATATAATATGTCTATTTATACTAATATAAGAGATAGTTTCCTAATCTTACTTAGGAAATACAATATTTAAATGAGTAATCGTTTTCCTAATCCAAATCTAATACAATATTCACAATTTGGAATTGCAAGTTAAGGAAAGTCTAGCAAGACGGAAACTTGACTTGGTTTAGGAATTATTTCCAATATACTTTACGGTCAAAACGCAGTTGAGCTGTAAATTGAATAATATATGGAGTGGTTGAATAACTTAATTTGAGTAAGTTGGTCTTCATTAATAAGGACGAGGTATATACGTCTTAAAATTAGCTAAATTTCACCTCACTTGAATAGATAGAACAATTTTCTTGATAGTCCCTAGTATTATGTTTTCGTCTATCTATTCTATTTGCCCGGTTTTAAGTTTACGAATTTGTTAACATACTAGAGATGAATGAAGTTAGCTTAAATTAAGTTAGATACATAAATCTCTTAAACGGGTTGGGTCCCTAATCGGGTCAGATATGGGTTGGTTCTTATATGTCACAGGTTGGGTTAGAGTTTACTTTTTTAACCATTTTTAAAAAAAAAATAAAGCGTATTTCATTTATTTAATCAAATTCAATGCTTACCTTAATTTTGAACAAATCATACAAAAAAAGTTATTTTAATAATTATTTAACTTTTTTTATGAAATATAATATTTAATATTTTAAAAAAATTCTTGATTTATCTTTGACACAACGGATCAACCGATTTGGGTCGGGTTTGACCTGAATAAATGGGTCATTCGAGTTCAAAGCTTTCGAGAAGATTTTCTAAGTGTGTTACCATGGTGTCCAAACCCCTCGAAAGCAAGTCTTGGATACAGTAAACAAGAAAATAAATTGTAATGCAAATACACAGTACAGAATAATCATTTTTTAATCAGTCATTCCGAATCTCTAGCCATAAGCCAATCCCTAAAATTCCTGGAACGATGAATTACTACTGTGAACATATAAGAGAAATCACTTTGCAATTCGCGAGGATTTAAGGGCATCTATCCGCGTCGATAGCCAGGATTTAAATGCACATCGTTTACTTCTACCCTACTGTTTCCCCTGTCAAGCTGGTAGGTAATGTATGCAACTAATGCATCCATCATCATATAACAGCAGCTAAACAGCAACAATATGCTAGGAATAGATAATATATTGTTCTAGCTAATCAGACAGCAAAAAGAATTCAGTAGCGACTCGCATATCCTTCAGTTATCTGCGAATGGCTCTTATTTATGGTATCGTGTGCCTCCTCTCGCACCACAAAACAGAGAAACAAAATCAATCAATCAATCAACAGCAAAATGGACATTAAAACTAAAGTAGAGCAATAATATGCAACGAATAATAGTATGTCTGGCAAATCTAACAGTAAAGGGAACAAGAAGCGATTCAGTACATATCAGCTTTTAACTAAGACAGGATCTCGTACTCATCGCAAACACTCTATATCTGTTAGACAACAATAGGATACAAGAAGGATAATAAACACTTTCCAAGCCAAAACAGAAATAATTATAACAAAGCAAAATCCATCCACCATACTTTGAACTTAAGAGTCCTAATTTTGAAGACGATAAAGTATCACGCATCACTCAAGCAAAACAGCGAGGGTCTCCTCACCATCATCCACAACAGTTGGTTCACATTTACTTTGATTGGTTCTGTATCCATTGCACAATGCCAAGCTCTCAAAATACGTAGTCACGTCTACATCATGGCTTATAGATTGTCCACGCTCCCGCACTTGACAAGTACGAATATTATAAGACTTCGTCCCATAAATGAGATAGCCACCATCACCCTCAAAATACGATACCCTTTGTGTCGTTGATCCCATATAGTCGAACAAATCAAAAGCATCACTACTCGAACGACCTGAAAACCATAGGGTCCACTCTCTCCTTCCGTTCTCCTGTTTCAACACCCATATTTTGAAACTAACCGGAGAAATACAGAAAAACGCTAGTGAGTCCCCTAGAAGAAAGAGAGACCCTGAAGTAGTATCTGTATCATCCAACGCAGCTGGCAGATCCAAAAATGTGAATTTTTCCGAATCAAAATCAAGGGAAACAAGATGAGTCGGATAATCAAATTGACTACCAGTATCATCATATAGATCATTTCCAAGCCAGTGCGCTGCCCCCTCACAGAAATAATAAGGCCCAAACAAATGCTTAAACGATGAATAGTCGATATTGAGCCCATTATCCCTCACAGCCCATTGTGGATCATTGAGTGTGTAAACCACAACACGCATATCTGGAACCTCGATACCTAGAGATTGTCTAAATGCGATTGCAATGATTTTATAATCCTCACTACGAGTGGCGAAACCAAGAACAAAGATAGGCGTATAGCCGTCACAAGGAAGTAGGGGACAAGGGGGAAGTAGCAACGATTTTCCAACACAAGGATTATATAATTTCATTTCTTTATATAAAAAGTTTTGAGAGCGGTTAATTAAAATCAAAGAATGACATGTTCCAATAAGATCATACTTTTCAGTAGTATTAAAAATGTTAGCGATAGTTTGAAGAGTTCCAGCCTCACGAACTGTCAACAAGCATCCTCCATATCGAGTCGATCCTAATCTCTCTAGGGATAATAACTTACCCGAATTCCATTTTGTAGGGGATTTTTGTAGGGTAATATATTTGACCACACACACAATAATAAAGACAAGAATAACAGGGACACAAATATAACGAGGTTCACCAAATTGGCTACGTCCTCACTGCGGTTGCACTAGGATTTTATTGATCACACTCAGAGATTACAATAAGAGTAATATACACAAGAGACTTAAAGACTGCTCTTATTATTACACTTATAACTCACTTATAAGAATTGAGGGATTCATATTATGAGCTTTGTCCATCTCCTTTTATAGGCAAATGAACCTCATACGTGAGCCACCATATTTTACTTTGCTCACAACAACCAATGCATGCACACATACATTTCTTCATTTCATATTGCTTTCCGTAAGTTAGTGCAAACTTTGTTGACAAACTTACTTCACTCCAAAAATGGAGGGACCCACTATCATGTCAACAACCCACTATCATGTCAACAAATCTCCCACCTCCCAACACTTTTTGGAGGTACCATGAAAACACCTCATTCACCCGATCCACCTAATACAACCGCGTCTTCGCTCATGCCGACTGCAAGAGCCCAATCGAGGTACAGTCCAACCTCGACCCAATATCATCCAAGTCTGTTCCCAACGGCAACCATACATGTCGGGTTTCACCCATCGCTCCTCGGGGCGTGCACTCCCACCTGAACGAAACACCCTTTCGTGCCTCCATGGAACTCCTTGAATTTCCGCACACATCCCAGCGTGCCAGTCTCACCTTGTGCGTTCTCGGACCACCTTCTGCCTTCAAGCCACCGAATTTACTCACACGGTGCTTAGTGTAAGGCCCACTATGCATAGTTTTCGGATCCCGCGACAAGTCTCGTGAAACAATTTTAGACTTCATCCCTCCAGCAGCTACTCTACTCGTGTCACAACACTCTGCAGTGGTGTACAAAGTTCCACTCTTAGTCCCACGAGCTAATACCATAGCTTCCTTGACTATTTTCCAGGAACTCCCCTCAAAGACAACCTTGTAGCCTGCTTCATCGAGCTTTCCAACAGATATCAATTTCTTTTTCAAGTTCGGGATGAACATGACATCTGTAAGCTCCCACCTACTCCCAGTCGGGGTCAGGATTTTCACATCACCTCTTCCCATAATTGGCATTGCCTTACCATTCGCCAGGTAAGCGGTACCACACCTTCCACCAATAAATTTATGAAAGGAATTTTTACATGGGGTAGCGTGAAATGACACACCAGAGTCTAACACCCAAGACTCCATCGAATCTTCGACACTCACAGCCAAAAGATCACCCTCACTCTCAACAGCTATCGCCGTACTACCATCCTCATAACTACGCTGCTCTCGGTTTTTCTTAGGATTCACACAATCCCTCCTGACATGTCCACTCTCCCCACAATTCCAACAAATCGGGCCACCTTTCACTCGTGACTTAGATCTCCCATGATGACCACCTCTATAATTTTTCCTCCCTCTACCCTCTGCAACTAAACCACTCCCATCATTGACTCCGGAGGTCTCACCTAATTCCTTCTTGCGAATACTTTCGCTTAGAATTAGATCTCGTACCTCGTCAAACTTGAGCTTCTCTTGTCCTTGCGAACTACTAATTGCGTGTGATGTAGTATCCCAACTACTAGGTAACGAGGATAACAAAATTAAGGCTTTTATCTCGTCATCAAAATCTATTTTTACCGAACTAAGTTGCCTCGTGATCACATTATAATCATTAATATGATCAGCCATTGTGGTTCCTTCATGCATCTGTAAACCAAACAGTCTACGCATAAGGAATACCTTATTTGTAGCAGATGGTTTCTCATACATGTTCTCCAGGGCATTCATCAGGTCAACCGTCGTCGTCGCATTCATCACATTGAAAGCAACGTTTCTGGCCAGCGTCAACCGGACCACATCTAGCGCCTGCCTATCCAATTTTTCCCACTCAGCCTTCTCCATGGAATCCGGCTTAGAGCCTTCCAGTGGGAGATGCATATTCTTCGAATACAAATAATCGATTATTTGCATTTTCCGAAAGCAAAATCTTTCCGTCGAATTTATCGAACATGATTTTACCTCCTTCCATTATTGCGAATTTTTTTGTGGTTCACTCTCCCTCACCCTTACTCGCCCAACCGGCTCGATACGCGATTTGTAGGGGATTTTTGTAGGGTAATATATTTGACCACACACACAATAATAAAGACAAGAATAACAGGGACACAAATATAACGAGGTTCACCAAATTGGCTACGTCCTCACTGCGGTTGCACTAGGATTTTATTGATCACACTCAGAGATTACAATAAGAGTAATATACACAAGAGACTTAAAGACTGCTCTTATTATTACACTTATAACTCACTTATAAGAATTGAGGGATTCATATTATGAGCTTTGTCCATCTCCTTTTATAGGCAAATGAACCTCATACGTGAGCCACCATATTTTACTTTGCTCACAACAACCAATGCATGCACACATACATTTCTTCATTTCATATTGCTTTCCGTAAGTTAGTGCAAACTTTGTTGACAAACTTACTTCACTCCAAAAATGGAGGGACCCACTATCATGTCAACAACCCACTATCATGTCAACAAATTTGTTATTGTTGCAATGTTTAAGATGCAAGTAGAAGAAATTATGGTGATCGATAATAGAGCACCAAGATTTGCATACGCACCTGATTCTAAATATGGTTTTGGCTGGCACTTTTGCGAGAATTAGAGACAACACTTCTGGGGGTATGTATTCATTTAAAGATATTTTAGCCATCTTTGTGTTGCTGCAATTCATTTTTCTCTCCAATTGATTGACGATGGAAATAGTGAAAAGGGTTTTTTTAGATGATAAAATGTGATGAAAGGAGTCGTAGGTTTATTTTGCCGTCTCTATGGTTTTGAGATTATTACGGTGGGAGACATATTTTTCTAGGTTTTTTCAACCACTCTTTTCAAATTCATCTACATTATTGTATAGAGAGTATATCCGGGAGATATTTTTTTTTTTGGAAATTTCCAATAAAGAGCTAATTTCAATTGTATCTCTATTTTATTTGTATCCCCATCAATAACTTTATTTCCCTTTCCTTTTTGTATAGACCTTACCAAACGTCTCATTAATTTTCTAGTTATTCTCATATATACCTCTTAAAATAATATTTCAATTAAGGTATTATGTTGTTTACATAACCCTTAACATCTTATTGGAGGGTACATAACATTTTATAATGACAAGCGAGAATTCACCTAACGTCTTAATGGTTGGTGCATGCTTAGTATTATGATGTTGGAGCATGGGTTTTCGACTTTTCGTTTATAATAAAGGTACAAGTGAGATTAGCCTATATTTGAGAGGTATAAGTGAGAATAACTAGTAAATTAAACGGTACAAGTAGACTTTTCTGAAAAGCGAAGGTACAAGTGTGATTAGCCCATACCACTATCTTTTCTCGAGTTTTCAACTGGTCTTTTCAAATTACGCAGGATAACGTTTTCAACCCGTCTTTTCAAATTTTACCGGATAATTATAGGGAAGACATAAGGGCAAGTGCAATGGGAGAACCTTAATAGATTTCTTCCTTCACTGAAACTTGGGAGAGACGGTCTTTCAATAAGTTACTGAGGGACCAATCTTACGTATCCTTTTATTTGTATTTCGTGACTCTTTTGTTGTTGATTGTGACATAATAATTTCGTATCTCTTTACATAATAAATATACACATTTTATCTTCAATCATAATTTGTACCTATTTTATTATCTTTAGTATCATTTTTTCTTAAAATTGTAAAATAGCCTCTCAATAAACTTATTGAGGAAACTGTCTCTCAATAAACTTACATAAACCTACGACCAATTTTGTTTTGTTATTATTTCGATACAGCCCATAACCTAATAGCTTGCTTTGACAAAACTCGAATCCAATATATGACCCAACTCGAACCTAGTATATATGACCCAACTTGCTTTGACCAATTGAGTGACCCAATTTTCATCTCCTGTTTTTGATGTGAAATGTCAAAATCTAAATTTGATGTCCGCTAATATTTTGTCTCAATATGGAGTTTAAATAATCGAAAATTCTACGATGAAAAGAGGAAAAGACCAATTATTAAATTGTGGAGGATTGAATTGCTCATCAAAGGCAATTCCTGAAATAAAAAGGCGAATAATTAACTAGATATCCCAAAAATGAAATAGACAAATAAATGAGCAATACGTATGGAGATTCATGACAATGAGCATAAACTAAATCAAACTAGTTCTAATTAACGATCAGTCCAATTGGTAGCTTAGCCACCTAATTAACAAGTGTAAACAATTCATTGAGACAGAGGGAATAACTGATAAAGATTCTTGCACAAGCAAACTATGCACAATATTTGAATATAATCGGGCTTACCATACAAAGGGGGAACTCCTACTGGATAACTTCTGCTTCAAACAAGATTTTAATATGGAGGGACTTTCATGGGGAACTTCACATCAAATAAGTACCTTAAATCAAAGGTTTAACAAATGATTTGGGCGACAGGAGCAATATCCACTACATTCACATCTTGAACAAGGGGCGTTGAACATAATCACAAAACGATAAATATACGCCCATACCACAGAAAGGAGATGCATTTTTGTTTTATGAAACCACAACACCATCCACAATGTGATCTTGATATCAATTAATCTTCTGGATAACTAGCATTGTACAAAATCTAGGTACCAAGTACCATACATGAAAATACAATTATCAAAATCTAAGGCAAGAAATAATCTATCACACTTCATTCTAGTTGCTGCAACATCTAATACACCTATAATCGCATAGCCTGATTAATCCATATCATGAAAAAATATGAGTACTTTTTGTGAGCCGTTTTACTACCTCAAACTTATTAACTCGGAAATTAGGAATTAGCAATTTGGAAGCCAAAAACACAAAACTCCAGTATCCATCCTGCTGAGACAGCAAATAGTACACAAATTAACGAAAAGAATACTGATATTTATTTCACTGATGTTCTACAATTTCCATGCCAATCATAGTTCATAACAATGAGCAGAAACCGCAATCAAATTACTTCTCTATTGAAAATGTTCATCAAAACATCCATCAGCTTATCAGATTTAATATGCACTTACATTTTCATTGGTTTCTTAGGCAAGATAAATGGGGAAGATGTCATATCCTCAGTTCCGTGTCCATCACACAACACCAAGCTCTCAAAATACCTTCCCAGTTGTACATAACGTCTCACAGATTTCCCAAACGATTGCACTTGACCCGTAGCAATATAATAGAAGTGATTCCCATAAACAAGATAACCACCATTACCCTCACCCTCGCAATATAATACCCGAGTTGTTGTTGATCCCATATTGTAGAACATACCAAAACCATCACTACTTGAAGGACCTGAAAACCATAGAGTCCACTCCTTCCTTCCATTCTCCGGTTTCAACTCCCATATTTTGAAATTAACAGGAGAAATGCAAAAAACAGCTAGTGACTCCCCAAGAAGAAATAAAGACCATGATGTATATATATCATCCAGCACATGTGGTAGTTCAGAAAAGTTGAAATTTTCCGTATCAAAATCAAGGGAAACAAGATGAGTTAGTTTACCCCGATGATTACTATCCCCATATGGATCACTTCCTAGCCAGTGAGCTGCCCCTTCAAAGAAATAATAGGGCCCAAACAAACGCTTAAAGGATAAATAGTCGATATTGAGACCATTATCTCTGATAGCCCATTGTTGATCAATAAGAGTGAAAACCGCAACACGCATCTCTGGAAGCTCTACACCCGGCAATTTCTTAGATGTAATTGCAAAGATTTTATAATCCACACTACGGCGGTCAAATCCAAGAACAAAGGTAGCCGCGTAGTTGACACAGGAAAGAAGGGGACAAGGAGGAAGTAGCAATGATTTTCTAATACTTGGATTACATAATCGTATCCCAAAATACATGAGCCTATGCGGGCGACACAATAAAAGCAACGAATTACATTTGCCATAAATATGATATCTTTGAGAGCACTTGAAAATGTGACTAGTTTGTTTAAGTGTATCTGATTTACGAAGCGTCAACAAGCATCCACTATCTCCACCATTTCCCAAACCCTCAAGAGCTAATAAATTACTCGAATTCAAGTTGTTGTTGTTGTTGCAAAGTTTGAAATGCATTGAAATAAAATCGGGATGATCGATAAGGGAGCGCCAAGATTTGCAAACGCACCTGAATCTTAATAATGTTTTGGCAGGCAATATTGCGAGAATTTGGGATAATACTTCTGGTGGAAGGTATTTGCAAAAACGGGGATGTTTTGAACATGTTTTCGGAAGTATTATTTTCCTTATTATCTTCTTGCTCTTCATTTTCTCCAACTGATTATTGATTGAAGATTGGAAGGAGTGGGAAAGAGGGTCTTTTCAGAATGAAACCCTTGGTATTTTAGCAATTTACTTTGAAATGTCAAATTTATTGAATGGATAATAAAGATTTACAACGGTTGAATTGATCCCTTTTCGCAGAATTTCCTCCTCTTTCTATGTTTTGTCATTGTTGCGAATCGGGATTATGTCTTTGGAAAGTGCTCCGCAAATGCAAGTGGCAACTTGGGCTGAACCTAATACCTTCCGGTTTGGTTTGGTCCAGTGAGGAGGTGACTCTCTATATGTCCTCTCTACTTAAATGGGGAGCCTCGTTATTGCACATACTTTCTCTTAATTAGAGGTTTCACTATTTATAGAGGAGGTCTCCAAAAAAATAAGGATAATTTTTGTATTTTTTTGGGGAGGTTTCCATATATTTGGGTGTGAATTAATATTGTTGAGGAACCTCATTGTTATATAGATATAGATATGAATTTCAAGATTTATATTTTGAATTTCATGATTTATATTTGATCTTGACTTTTAAATTGTAAAATATTTAGTGAAATCAAATTCATTTCTAAAAATAAGATATTTTTGGTTAGCTACACATTAAGGGAACTTTTTGGGGTTAATTTGCTATGTTTATAAGTTAAATAACTAATTACGCATAATATTAACTTATGGGAATGATTTGCTATATTTTCCATTTCACGTGGGTTTGTTGGAGGGCCATTTTCGTTTCGTATAATTTTGGGTGCAAGTCATTTCAGATATGGGTCCTTTAGAATCCCCTCTATAGCAGATCTGGTGTTTATTGGAGTGGGGAAGGGGATTTCGGTGCTCAGGGTGGGTTTTTTAGGGGTGGATGTGGGTGTTATGTGGTGAGGGTAGGGACGCCGGCGCGAAATAAGGTTGAGCTAGAGAGTCTGTTCGCCGGAAAGTTCAACGGAGGGGAGAGCGTCGACCTAATGGTCAGAGCAGTGTAGATGATTGTGATTGTTCTGGGGTGGTTGTAGTGGATTGGATGGTTGTCGGGTTTAAGATAGAGTGTTTCCATTCCTCTTGTTTCCCTTTCCAATTCTCATTCCATTTCCGTAATGCGAACCAAACGCCCCTATAAGATTTTGGTTTCCATTTTTGGCGCAAAACGATCTGAAGACTTCACCTAAACAATTTTCTACCAAGTAATGAGAAATGATATTTAGTAAACACAAAAAATAGTTTGTTAAATTTTTAGAGTCAATTTTGTGATATTATATTAAAGCAATTTTTATTACAAAAACTTGGAAAATTGTAATTAATGGAAAATACTCCTTTTACTAAAAGAATAAGAGGTCTCTCAATTTTTTCCGCCTAAATGAAATGTTCTATGATTGGTCCTCACTCCTCACACTATATCATATAAGTATTAATTACATACCATAAATAGAAGATATTACTACTTTTTTTTTTAATTTGAAATGTTCTATGATTTGTAAACACATAATGAGATATTTTGATTTATTATACATGTGCGATTGTAATAATAATGAGGATGATATGAGAGAAATATTCTCCACAATTTTTTTCATAGTTATATTTTTCTATCATTTGATATAAAGGTACTATACAAGTTGACCATCTGTTTTTGCAAATTCTCTCATCTTATTGCTGCATAACTAAGACATTAGTTGATGTTATTCTTTTGGTAAATATAATCATATAATAATAATTCTTTTAATAATGAAGTAATAATTCACTATATAGTTAGGTTCAGTTAAATGTCAATCTTACTTGATGTAAAAACTATCGAATGTTCTCTCTTATAACAATTAAGCATGTTACAAGTTATAATATTTAACGACTTTATACATTATTATCTAAAAAACCGCGCATTTGCGCAAGATCTACACTAGTTAATTAATGAAACAAATATATGGTTTTTTTAAAAAAGAGTAAGATATTGTGTAACTAAAAATATTCACGTTGCAAAACGTGCCTCAACAAGTGTGATAAAACAAGTGTTACTTTTGATTTGAGAAAGCAAGTGTTACCTTTAGTTTGAATGAGAGTATTTCATTAGTACTTTTTTGAACATCTGATTTATAAGACAGCAAAAGGAAAAACATAACATTCGGCCGCTTTATGGAACCACTAGGCTAAGAGATCGTAACAGTACACCAAAGTAATAATATTGTTGGTGTAGTGGTTTATATGCTAACCTTAAACATGAATGATTAAAATCGAGATGTAGGTCCAGTGTTCGATTCACCATATTGTCATTTTTTTAACTTTCTTGCAAAAAAAATGAAAAGAAAAAAAAAAGAAAAAAAGCACACCAAAGTAGATTCGAGGAGTCACTTATGAGTTGTGTGTGCTAGTCTTCTTGTTAATCATAGTCTTAGATGATAGCATTACAGCCTTACAGGTACTGCTGTGAATCAAATTATGCATTCTTTTACCCTGGCCTGTTTAGACAGTAGGATAGAAAAAGGAAGAGCATTTTGCAAGCCGAAACAGTGAAAATTATGAGAGCCTAAACACTGCTACACAGCTATGGTCAGCCAATTACAGATGATGTATTCTAAACTCCGGGGAATTACGATCAACAGATACAAGATGGAGAACGATGAACGCTGAATGCCAAAGGCATATCACTATAAATCTGATATGCATTGTTTTACACGTCCTTTCAGGCTTTCAGTTCCAATGATACATCCACATAGTACGCAAAATGACAGAAGTTTACTGATCTATAACTCATGTTCACAGTAAATCTTTGTCAGTTCATAACAATGAAGAGTAAGGTGTGCTTGAAACTGCAATTAAACTAGTTCCGTAAAGAAATATTAATCTACGCATCCGTCACCAAACTTTGAACTTGGTGTCCTAATTTTCATCAATGGAGACTTATTCGTCTGTTTTCAACACTTCAATTACAGTAATAAGGTTTCATCAATGGAGATTTATTCACATTTCCTCATGAATTAGGAATGCGCATTCTTAAGCCTACATCAGTTCAAACTTTGGGATAACTAAAAGTATACGAAATCAAGATTAACAGGGGTGATCGAAATTTTAACATGAAAATACACATGGCTAAAATGAGAATTGTTCTGTTACGCTACATTGAGCGTCAGTGTTAAAATCCGATTCATAACACATTCAAACATCTCAATCTAGTAGCTTCAACATTTGACATACCTAAAATTGCATTGCCCGAAAACTATTCTTCACATCAAACAAAACATAAACAATTTCATTAATCATGTTACAATATACCTTGCAAGTTATGCAGTTAGAGTAAGGTTCAATTAGTCCTCTGTTAAACTGCCATTCCATACTAAAGAGTAACTTCCTAGAAAATGAAGCTTCCCTCGCCTGTCAGAAAACAGTAAGAAAAGCAGTCAAAACTGCAAGCCGGAACAGACAAAACGCTGCTGAATAACTACAATTAGCCAACAGATGATATAAATTAACAAACTCCAGGCACTTGCAAGCCACGGTAACAAAATGGAGAAAATTTTAGCCAAAGAGTACTCAAAAGGTAGAGATGAACAGAAGATTTACTTGTGCATTGTTACATGATACATACGAAAAGCGCACAAAATGATTACTCTTTTTTTAACAGAAGATTTACTTGTGCATTGTTACATGATACATACGAAAAGCGCATTGTTACATGAACAGAGGATTTACTTGTGCATTGTCAATCATAGTTCATGATGAAACTGCAAAGAAACATGATATCAATCGAATTGTTAATATAAGCATCCATCGGTTCATCCCATACACAGTCCTAATTTACTAGTCAGTATAGATCAATATCAACAAGATTAAAAGAAACGAGCAACTAGCATATCCATTGTGTACCAATCATCTCCATTAGAGATAGTAGCATTCTCTTGTTCGTGAGCAAGTGACAGTAGATCCTCAGCTCCGTATCCTTTGCACAACACCAAGCCCTCCATATACATTCGCAAATCCACAAAATGACCCATAGATTTTCCAAGCTCGTGTACTTTACAGCTAGCAATGTTATAGGCCATCTTTCTATAAACAAAACAGCTGCCGTGATCACTCTCATAGTAGAATAGCGGCAATCGTGGCCTAGAGCTGAACAAATAAAAACCGCCACAACTTGAAAGTCCTGAGAACCTTGGGGTCCAAGCCCCTTTCCCGCTTTCCTCATCCAGTGCCCATATGCTGGATTTTACAAAAGAAATACAGAAAACCGCAAGTGACTCCCTAAGACGAAAAGGAAATCTTATGGCTCCCCTATCTTCTGAAGCAAATGGCAGTTCCAAGTAGGTAAATTTTTCCAAATCAAAGTCCAGAGAAACTAAATGAGTAGAACAATCAGAAGGGATAGCACCCTGATTTGGGTCATCACCAATCCAATGTGCTGCTCCTTGAAAGAAACAACCCGTTGGTGGACAACCATATAACCGAAACAAACGCACAAAGTATGAAAAAGACATATCGAGGCCTTCATTTCTCAAAGACCATTGTTGATCACTGAGCGTATAAAGTGCACAACACATAATAATACCATCTGTAACACTCCGTTGAGATGACATAGCAATGACTTTATATTCATTACTGCAAAGCGCAAACCCAAATAGATACACGATAAAGTCAAAGGAGGGCAATGGTGGAAGGGGAATTCGCAACGACTTTCTAATACAAGGGTTCCAAAGCATCAACTGGTCTCGATGACCCGGATCAATATAGCCGTGAACTAACAGCAACTCATTACAGTTCCCTAGTAGATGATACCTTTGCGAACTCTTTAAAATGTGATAAGTTTTACGAAGAGCGTCAGCGCGACGAACTGTCAACAAGCATCCTTTCCGCCCAAACCGACCCAACCCCTCGAGGGCTAGTAGTAATTTACTACTCACGGAATTGATTTTGCAAAGATTACGATGCTGGGTAACGAAATCAGGATTATCAATAATGTCGCACCAAGATTTACATACGCACCGGAATTTAACCAGGGTTTTGGCCGGTATATTAGGGAGAATTTGGGCCCAAACTTCTGGTGGTAGGTAATTGAATTTGGATATACGGGTTGAATTTGATGAAGATTTCGTCTTCTTTTTGCTCTCCATTTTCTGCATTCCTGTGAGAATCAAATCACAAAAGAGGGGTTCTTGATTCTTCACACGGGAACTTAATAGATCTAGATCTATGTTGGTTTAACACCAATTTTGTATAATTAGGCGATTTAGCGCAAGAAAGCCTCTAAACAAAAACCCCAATTCATCGCCTCACTGCTCCTCCTACCCATCTCCAAATTACAGTAATTGAACTTGAAAAAATCACAAAAACCCAACAATTTGCGCAACACCCTTCCCTAGAGTATCAGAGCATCAAAATTTTATAATGATTACGGATAGCGAAAACGGCGACAATTGAATTGGATTAGGCGTTGAAGGAGGCAAAATTGATGGCGATTGAAGGGTAATCGAGGTTATTTGGGTGTATTGTGTGAAGGAATTACGATAGTTAAGATTATAGTGTAATTTGGAGTATTTTTTTTTTTTTTTTGGTGCTAGAGAGGAGCAAAGCCCCGAAAAGATTAATTGTTAGCTATTACACGAGGAAGAGCGACCCCAAAAACGTCCTCCCGGAGGATTGACCGTAATTCACTAAACGGAGTGTCTAAATATGTAGGAATAGTGCTCGACTCAATTCCTCTATTAGCTAAATTATCAGCCGCTCTGTTGGCCTCGCGATACACATGCTCCAGCTTCACCGTCCAAGTAGAGTTCCGAATCAAATCCTTGCATCTTCCGACAATAAATTTTAGATTGTTACTTACCAATTGATCCTCATTGATTAAATTAACACAAGGCAAATTGTCCATGTTAATCAATAAGCGGGTAATCTGCATTGAGCTCTTTCCAACCCGACTAACAACGCAAGTAACTCGGCTTTCATGGAGTTACAAATGCCACACGAGAAATGATATGCTGAAATGAGGTCGCCGGCTGCATTACGAAATACTCCTTCCCCACCAGCCGGTCCTGGGTTGCCCTTTGAGGCCCCGTCTGTATTTAGAAGCATCCACCCATGAGGTGGTGGTTGCCAACGAACATATATTTCGACATTAGGCGGTCTCGGGGGCGGAATAAGAATATCAAAATTATTAAAAGCTTGCCTCGTAATATGGAACTGCTGCCGCATAAATTGATAGGGGTGACTCGGGTTCTCGCTATCTCGTCCAAACACAATATTATTGCGCCATTTCCAAATCCACCAATTTGTAACCGCGAAAATAACAGGCCAGTCAGTTGCATTTACTTCGACATCGTTACTTGCATTCTTTGTCAGCCAATCATTAAAAGGTATATTATAGAAGAAATTGTTGGAGGGACTAATCCCGAGGAGCTGCCAAATTTGTTTCGATACCTGACAAGAACGGAGTAAGTGATCGGTTGTTTCATCTTCTTCATTGCATCTTGGACATAGCGGGTTGTCTCCCATATTCCTTTTAAATCGGTTGACATTAACCATCAGACGATCGTGTGCAACCAGCGCCACATGAACATACGGATTTTTTTTTGAAGCGGTAGCCTCCATATGGTTCGCCAAATTGGACTTTCAGGGGCTTGTAAACTGGTTCCTTCGTTCAAAAAGCCAAGAGCCGACTTGAGGGAGAACTTGCCCGTCGAGGTGCCTATCCAGTAGAGAGTGTCCTCTAAATCGGGGTCGGGAATTAAGGATATGGAAGCAATTTTTTGTAAGATTGATTGTGGTAATAAATCAGCGAATTGTTCCCACTTCCATCCATTGTTCTCGCACCACATATCGCTCATGGTGGCTGACAGAGAGTTCGCAGGAATTGGGGCGATATTGTGGTCCGATAAGCACACTCCATCGACCCAAGAAGGGCATCATCCAATACTCACTCTACACATAAGTTTTTACCCTCTATTTCTTTAATATATGTGAGAAGTATTTTAGTGAAATGGGGTGAAAATAGGTAGGGGTGAGCAAATTTTGGTCCAGACCGGAAAAATGGGCCGGACCGGACCATTTGGTCTGGACCAAATCCGGACTGAATTATTTTGGTCCGGTCCTTGGTCCTCATTTTTTCAAGGTTTGGTCTTCGGTCCGGTCCGGTCCAAGACCGATTATTTTAGGTCCGGACCAAATGGACCAAATTTCATGTTTTTAATGACGAAACATTAAAATATTATGAATCAAATAATATTTTATCTTCAAAAGACATTATAAATTAGTATTGTCAATGTTTTTCATAAAAAGAGTTGTCTAATTATTTAAATGCATTTTATTTAGCGTCCTAAAATATATTTATCGTATACGAAATAGTGAAAAAACTAATTTTAGGTCCATTTCGGTCCAAGACCGGATCAGACCAAATTTTTTGGGTTTGGTCCGGTCCAAGACCGAAAGTTTTAGGTCCGGTCTTCGGTCCACTTAATTTTTATTTTCGGTCTTCGGTCCGGTCCGGTTTGGTCCGGTTCGGTCCGATCTTGGACCGATTCTCAGACCTAGTGGAAGGAGTACGATACTTACAACCGATAAGTCTGACCCAATCCGTACCTATGCAAACCCCAGAGAATTGCAAATCGAAGCAGAACCGATTAGACCCGATAATGACCCGTAGCCCGACACGTACAATCAGATAATCACTGACCGAACTTGAACCCGACTTGGCCTGATATGAACCTGACTCGGTATTGACCTAATCAAATTGATGACCCAACAATTATTAAGCTTAGTATTGACCAAAATAAAGCGATTGGTTAGTTTGATACGTTTGACTTAATAATGAAATAAGTAAACCAAATAATGGTCGAAAAACTAATTTTAAAGCTTAAAAATTGAAGTAACGCGACAAAATAATAAACCAGATAATTACCCATCCAAACCCCGACATGACCTGATATATCATTTGACCTCAAATAACCCGACCCGATAACAACTCGGCTTGAACCCGTCTCAATCCAAAAAGATAGGTTGACCCGTACCTGATATGACCCAACCCAAACCCAACTCAACTAACCCGATTATCACCTCTTGTCCATACTATTAAAAAAGAGAACGAGTTATCTGCCACTTTGTGTTCGATTACCCTTCATTATGACACGTCATCGGTTTAATATAAATGAGTGTCAATTTTATCATACAAGGGATGTGTGTCGTAAGATAAAAGAAAACTGAACTATATGGGTACAAATACAGTTCACGAATATGGGACAAAAAATCTCAATTCATTAAAAATTTAGGGTTTTTCCCTCTTATACTTCTCAAGTTTTTAATTTTCTAAGTTATAAACTCATTGAGAAACTAAATGAGTTGAACTACTAGCTGGGTTACCATCCCCATTCGGGTCATCACTAATCCAATGCGCTGCTCCATGAAAGATAAAACCCGTTTTGGGACTACAATTTTGCCAAAACAAACGCCTATAGTACGAAAAAGACATATTAAGGCCATCATTTCTGAGAGACCATCGTTGATCACTGAGCGTATAAACTGCAACACTCATACTTCCACCATCTTGTCCAAACGATGTCTTAATGACTTTATAATCATTACTACAAGACGCAAACCCAAATAAATAGACAACTGCACGAAAGGACATTGGAGAAGGAGGAATTCGCAACGACTTTCTAATACAAGGGTTCCATAGCATCAAATTTTGTCGATAACGAGTATCAATATCGTATAAAGTTAACAGCTGTTAAGATATGATCTCATATATATTTTGTATATATTCTCTATATCTTTTGTAACCTATTTTATCTTCTGTATCTTTTGTAGTTATCTTATTGCCTTAGCTTAAGCCTTTAGGTTGTATATATACTTATCGTTTGTTAATATAATTCTCAAGCTTTATGCTATACAAACTCTCACATGGTATCAGAGCTTCTGATCCGATATCAACACCAAAAACCCTAAAACAAAAAAACTCCCACCCTCCTCTCTTCTCTACCTCATGTCGACATCCACAACTCTACCCAACCCACATGAACCGCTAACTCCCTTCATTGTCCTCAACGCACACTCCGTCGAGAAACTCATCGGCTCCGACAACTACCAAGGCAACTCCAGGTTGAATCTCTCCTTGTTGGGTACGGTCTCTTCGGCTACGTTGATGGATCTGTCACGGCTCCTCCTCAGACCGTGACTTCTGAAGGCGGCAAAACTGCTCCCAATCCCGAGTACCAAACTTGGTACCGGCAAGACAAGCTGCTCTACGGTGCTTTAGCCGGCACTCTATCTGTTAGGCCCAGTTTAGCCTGGTCTGATCATAGCCTAGCCCGACCCTACTAGGCTGATTAAGGCAACCTAGGACCGGACAAGTCTTACTACTATAAAGCCGTTAAAGAACATCACAACAAGAAGGCTACTAAATCCTGGCAGAAAGGCTTGATGGTAAATACAGAATAACTGCGAGTATTCAAATAAGTTGGATTGAGAAGATAAGTCAGAAATACAGTTGTATGGGCCAATAAATCGTGCCCTATTCTCAAGGAAGACCAAGTCCAAACCATGAGACTATATCATCTATGAATCAAGACGGGAAAAGCTAAAGATTGGTGAAGAATAGAACGGGTCAAGCGAATTAATAGGGAGCGTGCCCTATTAATCCGGTAACAGCTCCAACAAAAGAGGGGAACGTTGAGGATCAATCCAACGTTATCATTTGAGAACTATAAATAGCAGAATCTAAACAATTGTAAAGGCATTCAATCTTAGTCGATTATCTTATACTTTATCTCTCTTTACTCCTGAATATTCAGATATACATATAATATTGTACTCAGCTTATCAAGATAATAAAAACGTTATTCCTTATACTTAATTCTTCCTTTGTTATTCACTCATATTATTCCAAACATATAGAACTAGATACCCAAATTACTCTTTAATAAAGCCGGACCCGTACAGGGAAAATCCTGCTAAAACAATTGGCGCCCACCGTGGGGCATCTAGTTCTTCAACCAATAAAATTCCCTTCATCATTTAATATTCACACACAAAAATGGTGGAACTCACCGCAGAACAACAATTAGCGGCTGCCTTGGTCAAGATCAAAGAATTGGAAACAATCCAAGAGAAGGCAGCTCAGTGAAAGTAAATCAATAGTGAAGGAATCGAGTCTAGCCTTTGAAGAAGAAATTGGAAAATCAGGCTTCGGGCTCCAAGACCAGATTCGAACCAGGAACCCCATTCTCATCCATTATCAAAAACATTGACTTCTCTAATTTTGGAACCCCGGAGAAGGACACATTATCCGGCACCCCAACCATTCCCAATGATGAGACAAACAAAACTGAAGCAGCAATAATGATGGCTATGCTTCAGGAAATCCAAAAACTCCACAACAAAATAGAAAATATACCCGGAGTGCGGACACGTGGTGAAGTAGAAGTTGATGACTTTGCAGATTCACCCTTTGCGAGATGAAATTGCAAAGATTGATCTCCCAAGAAATTTACTGTTCCATCCATGAGAACTTATGATGGAACCTCTGATTCACAAAATCATGTTGCCATATTCAAACAAAAAATGTTGGCTGCCTCAATACCCAGTGAACTCAGGCAAGTCTGCATGTGCAAAGGCTTTGGTACAACCCTGACCGGAGCAGCATTACAATGGTTCATCAATCTCCCAAATGGAGGTATCAAGAATTTTGCAGAATTGATCAATGCCTTCAATCAACAATTCGCAAGTAGCAGAGATATGGCCAAGAGACCCAGTAACCTGTTCAGGATAAAGCAACTTCCTGAAGAATCTCTCAAAGAATTCCTGGCCAGATTTGTCAAAGAAAAAGTGGCCATTCCCAGATGCGATGAAGAAACAGCGGTAGAAGCATTCAGGCAAGGAGTCCTGCTTGACAGTGACATCTATGCAGATCTGACCAAGAAAGCATGTCCAACCTTTGCCCATTGTTCAATCCATCGCTTTAGAGCATGTCAGATTGGAAGAAGACCTCAACTTCAGAACGAACTCATCCGGAGGAAAGCAAGGCTATGGACACACTAACAGGAAAAGTTCCTACCAGAAAGGAAGCAATCCCAGATCAGCACCCTATTCCAGGCCTGAACGATCTGAAGTCAATATGGCACAAGAACATAAAGGTAACCTTTCTAGCCTTCCAACTATTCCTGAATATAACTTCTCTATTAATACTGCAGGATTAATCAAACGCCTGGAAAACCTGGGAGATACAGTCAGATGGCCAAAGAAATCCGACAACCCCAGGAAAGATCCAACAAGATGGTGTGACTTCCATCAGGACATCGGACACACCACAGAAGAATGCATCCAGCTCAGGAAACAGGTGGCATATCTTCTAAAGAAAGGCTACTTGAAAGACTTAATCCAGCAGCCAAAGAACAAAAATGAAGAACAAAACAAGAGAGATCCAGGAAACAGCAGAGACCCTCCTCCTCCTCCCCCCATCTATGAAGTCAAATTCATAAATGGAGGATCAGAAATCTGTGGTCTGACCAGCTCAGCTGCCAAAAGAATATCCAGGGAAGCCAGACTTCAACCTCCTTCCAGGCCCAAGTCATTGCCCGCTATTACCTTTGATGACTCAGACCTGCAAGGAATATCAAATCTACATCATGACAGCCTGGTAATCACCATGCAAATCGGCACAGCAAAGGTATCAAGAATCCTGATAGACGGAGGCAGTTCAATCAACCTGGTGATGCTTGACGTCCTTAAAGCTATGAAGATAGACGAAGGGAAGATCATCAAGAAATCCGGCGTCTGGTTGGATTCGGTGGAGAAACAAAGAACACCTTGGGAGAAATCGGCCTGCCTACCTATGTGGAAGGCGTGGCTTCATATGAGAGATTTGGAGTAATGGATTGCCTATCCTCGTATAATGTAATCTGGAGACCATGGATCCACAATGTCAAAGCAATCCCATCAACATACCATCAATGCGTGAAAATTCCAACAGAATGGGGGATAACCACCATCAGAGGAGAACAAAGGACGGCTCAGGAATGTTACACTCAGGCTTTGAAACCCTCAAAGTCAGGTAAGTCCCTTGCATAGCAATTAAAGTCACCTGTCAGGGAAGAATATGTAGCACAATCACAAATGGAAACAGGAGAAGTCATATTAGATCCAGAATTCACGACAGGAAAGTACTTGTAGGGTCGGATGCACCCGACTCAATCAGACCAAACTTGGTCAGCTTTCTCAAAACTAAAATGTCTTGTTTTGCTTGGTCACATTTTGATATGATGGTATAGATGATGTTATTACTCATAAGTTAAATATTGACAAATCCTTTAAGCATGTACAAAGAAAAGAGAAGAAAATTCGGCTGCAGAGAGGCATGAAATCATCAACCAAGAAGTTGACAAGCTACTAGACATGGGAATGATCAGGGAAGTAATGTACCCGGCGGCTTGCAAACGTAGTAGTCGTCCAGAAGAAAAATGGCAAATGGAGAGTCTGTGTAGACTACACCGACTTGAACAAAGCCTGCCCAAAAGATCCATTTCCCCTGCCACACATCGATGCAATGGTAGATGCCACTGCAGGCCACGAAATGTTAACATTCATGGATGCCTCCAGCGGATTTAATCAGATAAAAATGCATCCAGCAGACCAGGAAAGCACAGCTTTCATCACTGAAAGAGGTATATATTGTTATACTGCAATGCCCTTTGGATTAAAAAATGCAGGTGCAACTTACCAAAGGCTAGTCAACATGATGTTCAAAGATCAGATAGGAGACACCATGGAAGTCTACATAGATGACATGGTAGTCAAATCAAAAAAGGCAGAAGACCACGTCAAAGACCTGGAAGTAGCCTTTCAAATACTGGAAAAATTCAATATGAAGCTCAACCCACAAAAATGCCACTTCGGAGTCTCAGCAGGCAAATTCCTGGGCTACATGGTGACAAAAAGAGGAATAGAAGCCAGCCCTGAACAGATCAAAGCTATCCTGGAGCTAGAACCACCAAAAACAGTCAAAGACATACAAAAGCTGACTGGAAGAATAGCGGCCCTGAACAGATTCATTTCAAGATCATCAGAAAGATGCAAATCGTTTTATAACTCGCTAAGGAAGAACAAAGACTTTCAATGGACCCCCCGATCATCGACCGCCTTTGAAGACCGAAAATATATCTATCCTCTCCCCCTTGCTTTGGCAAAACCGTCAAAGATGAACCCCGACAAGATAATTCGATCGTCCACGAATCTTGTCGGTGCGATCCTGGTCAAAGAAGGACGGACACAAAGACTCTGTCTATTATGTAAGTAAAAGTCTACTGGATGCCGAGATCAGGTATGGCCTACTTGAAAAATATGTTTTAGCTTTAATTATGAGTTGCACAAAATTAAGACCATATTTTGAAAGTCACCCTATAATAGTCAGAACCAATCTTCCTATCAAGTCTGTACTTAGGAAACCAGAATTGTCCGGACGAATGTGCAAATGGTCAGTCCAGCTAAGCACATACAATATAACATTTGAACCAAGGACAGCAATTAAGTCACAAGCACTAGCAGACTTTGTGGCTGATTTTAGTCCGACCCTAGAACCCGACCTAATAAAAGAAGTAAATAAACTGACCAGCGACCAAACAGACCTAGAATGGACCCTATTTGTCGATGGTGCAGCCAACATGAGGGGCACAGGACTGGGGTTAGTACTAAAATCGCCACAGGGGGATAAGATAGTACAGGCTATAAGCTGTGCATTTGAGGCCACCAACAATGAGGCAGAATATGAAGCCCTGATAGCCGGATTAAAGGTATGTATTGACCTTGGTGTGCAAAACCTAAAGGTACGTACTGATTCCCTTCTTATCTCCAACCAAGTAAACGGGATATATACTGCAAAAGACTCCAAAATGATACTTTATCTGGACATTGTCCGAATTTTAAAAGAAAAATTTAGAAATTTCAATATTGACCAAATTCCCAGGGATTTGAATACCCAGGCCGATGCCTTAGCCGGCCTAGGATCCAACTTTAGTCCCCTTGACTTCGACAAAATACCCATCGTGCATTTATTAGAACCTGCAATAAATAAACAAGATGAGAGTTTCCCAATCTATATTGCTAATTCTTGGACAAAACCTTACTATGAGTGGCTACAACAGGGAATCCTCCCCTTAAATAAGCAAGATGCCAGAGCACTAAAAATAAAAGCTGCTTCATATACTATTATTGACAACGTGCTTTTTAAGAAATCGCAGGCCGGGCCGTACCTCAGATGCCTGGAACCACAGGAAGCTGAGCAGATATTATCAGAAATCCATGAAGGATACTGTGGAAATCACAAAGGTGGAAGAAGCCTGGCAAGCAAAGTACTCAGAACAGGTTATTATTGGCCTACCTTGAGAGCCGATTGCCTGGATTTTAGCTCTAAATGCAAAGCTTGTCAGATTCACGGACCATATATCCATCAGCCATCTGAAGAACTACATTCCATATCCGCACCCTGGCCATTTATGAAGTGGGGCATGGATATAGTAGGAAAACTACCTCAAGCACCCGGACAGAAAGTTTTCATGCTAGCAATGACTGATTACTTCTCCAAGTGGATAGAAGCTGAATCATACAGGCAAGTCAAGGAGAAGGATGTCATAGCATTCATCAAACACAACATCATATGTAGATATGGCATCCCCTCTGAAATAGTATGCGACAATGGCACACAATTTGTGGGAAAAAGAACAGCAGCCTTCTGTGCTCAATGGAACATCAATCTGGTAACATCCACACCAGGATATCCAAAAGCCAACGGTCAGGCAGAATCCAGTAATAAAGTGGTAATCAGCTGCATAAAGAAAAAGCTGGAAAGAAGAAAAGGTAGATGGGCTGAAGAGCTCCCCCTGGTCCTTTGGGGTGTGAACCACGCCTAAAACATCCTTTGGCCAAACCCCTACTCCTTGGTCTATGGATGTGAAGCAAAGTAATCCCGGCTGAGGTGGACATTCCATCAGCCGGATGTAGCCTGAACACAACAACAAACAATATACCTCTAATGGAGGATAGCCTGACTTACTTTAACGAAGAGCTAAGAGATGCGGCAAGCATCGATTAGCAAAGATATCGACAAAGAGTTGCGAGAAGCTACAACAAGACTGTCAAAGCCAGGGTATTCAGGGTAGGAGATCTTGTCCTCGGGAAAGTATTCCAAAACACAAAAGAAAAGAATCTTTGGCAAATTGGCCCCAACCTGGGAAGGTCCCTACCTAATTGACTCAATAGTCGGCCAGGGAGCCTACAGATTACAAACCCTGGAAGGCGAGATGATCCCAAGAGCTTGGAACATTGCACACCTAAAATTATTTCACATATAAAATATATCTCCCGGTTCAGGTATAATTTTCGTGTTCACATTTCCTGCCTAGCTTGATATGAAATTACATGTATGATACTTGCCATTACGTGAATAAATGCAATATATGATTTCTTCAAAAATTGCGTGCTAAAGTACTGATCTATGTTCCCATATCTTTACCAAGTAGAATCTTCAATACTTGTTTTTACATACTGCATTTTATTTAAAACAAATCTTGAAGATTGGGGGCTACCCCCACCAACATTTAACTAATACCCAACTGATATCCAAAATTCAGTTGCAAAACAGGCCTTATAATACTGAGCTCAACATAACATACAAACCTGGAAAATCTATTCCTGGACTGTATGACATAAATGGGTCATAAGCCCTCCAGACAGGCAAGGGACATAAGCCCTCCAGACAGGCAACAACCCCACCCATAACACATTAAACTGGCCAGATCCAGCACAAAAACTGGCCTGATCCAGTCGAATAACTGGCCAGATCCAGTAGACAGTCAACATCACCTTTTCAAAACACTGGCCAGATCCAGTAGACAGTCAACATCACCTTTTCAAAACACAAGAAGAAAATTTGACCAAATATTTATTCATCCAAAATAAATGGCCTTACCACACACCTAAAAAACATCCATTCCAGGGACATCCCCCCTGGATGGGTCAAAAAAAAAATGTTTCTAAATATTCATTCCAGGGACATTCCCCCTGGATAGACCAAAACCTAAAAGAAAAACAAAACTAAGTTATTTTTGAGCCAGTAACCGACTCACAACCATCCGCCATTTCCTGGTCACCAGACTTTGCCTTGGAAGGAGGAGAATCCACTTCTTCTTCTTGACCCATACTGGCCAAATCAGGATACTGAGCGTCCAAAGCTATCTCATCCCGGTCCGGATTCCAATTAGCCCGGTCAGATTCTGGATCCCTCATAGCATCAACCCGGCCTTTCCCGAAGAAGTATTGAGCAGCATCAGCCAACCTCGCCTCCACCAACTCCTTTTCAGCAGCAAGCTCCTCATTCTTTCTCAACTGATCCTGCATTGCCTGCTTCTCAGCCTCCAACTCCAGCCTGACAGCCTTCTCAGCATTTTTCGCAGCCACCTCACAAACTATAGCAGCCCTGGTTGACTCCCTAGCTGTCCCCAACTGAGATTGAAGTACTACTTCATTACCCCTGGATGTGTGCAGGTCACGATTAACTTTATCCAGTTTTTCCTCCAAACTAGAAACCCTGGCCTGGGCGTCCCTAAGCTGACAAGCAGTAGCCAACCCGGCATCCAACCCCTACATACATACAAAATCAATCAGCCAAATACAAGGCAAAACAAAAAACACATGAACAATTAAAAATATCCCTTTACAACTAACCTCCCTAGCCTGGGAAGCAAGTTCAGCAGCCCTTGTTACAAGAGAAGTCAGAATAGAAACCACTCTGGTAGACGACTCAAGGGTACTAGCAGACAATAGCTGGTCGCTCATTTTTGCAGAAAACTCATCTATCCGTGCCCGGGCATCATCCATGTCATCAATCCTAGCAGGCACTTGCCTTATACTCCTGAGTGGCTGAGCCGGGATAGGCTGTTTCTCTCCTTCCTCCTCTTCCAGGATAACATCTTCCCTCTTTCTTTTTTGAGCCTGGACGATCTCCGGTGACATTACCCTGGGTGGATCTTGAGGAGGCTGAACATCAGAAATCAGGATATCAAGCGTTTTGTCACTCCCACTAGCCTCCCGGCTCTTGGATGTTCAAAGAATCCTAGCCACCCCACCTTCAAATCCTTTGCAGAAAAGCTGGCCAGCCTAGCGAGAAGACCTAAATATCGAATATATAAAAAATATACGTGAGTATCAAACAAAGAACGACGGGAAGATAACGGCCAACATAAAAGCATACGAAGACGTACGGGAAAGAGCAAGTAGAACTAGGCTTGCCTTTGGGTACTCGACCCCGATCGACTTGGTCTTCATATACGGGGCAACAACTCCCCGCCCAAACTAGCTGGCCAGGTCCTCTCCTCCTCGGGAATAGCAAGGAAAGCCTCTATCCGGAAACAGACCTCCTCATCAAGAGGATCACAACTCCAATCGGGAGCCGCAAAAACCATCAAAGTTACACAGGTAAGAATCAGAATCCATTAATTTCATATAATATATATTGCAAGATAAAAAGTACAAGGAACCTACTACTCTCCAAGGGAGGATATCTCAGATAATCAAAGCCTGATCCCAAAGTCTCAGTCCGGACAAACAGGAAAGTCTTTGCCCAATTTTTATCATCTCCAGAGTCCAGGTTAGTAATTAATGGAGACATTTTCGATTTTATTCTCAAATTAAAGCGACCATCAACAGGATTTTTCATATGATATACTGCCTTGATATCATTAATAGTAATTACAAGATTATGTTTAGCACATAAATTTTCAATAGAATGGACAAGTTTCCAAACCATTGGCATAATCTGAAAAGGTGACACCTCCATAGCACGAATGGTGTCAATCATTAAGGGAGTAAAAGGTAACTTTACACCGCTTTGAACGCCCATTCAAAAATACAGAACCAGCCAGGTGATACCCAGTTAGCCCCGACAGGACAAGACTCGGGGATCCATACCTCGGTAGATTCAGGAATTATTTTCTTCTCCCTTAGAATCTTGTCATAGTTTGTTTTTAGTAAGTTTTCCTCGGGGAAAGAAGAATCCAGGATTGAAGAGCAAGAAAAAACAGAATCGTGATACTTGAAAGCCACAAAGACGAGCGGGGAGGATCAATTTCCCTCACCTCTTCCTCTTGGATGTCTGTGGGTTCGGGCTCACAGCAGCAGCAGCTCTCTGGGATGCGGGGACGTTTCTTGGCTCCCATATCTCTCGAATGTTCGATTTATTGTGACGAAATTGAAATTATTGAGAAAGTATAAATTAGCGAGAACAAGGTTCGGGAAATAGAGGAGAATTTCGAGGAAGAATATTTAGCAAAGAAAGTGGAGGAAATTTGGTAAAGAACAACCCCGCATCAAATACCGTATTTATAGGAGATGTATAACGGCATGAAAAACCTAGGAATTGCAAAGCGTCAGCATGACATCACTTAGCCGTTGCGGTGTTCAACGGTAAGTAGGAGTCTAAGAGTCACTGAATAAATATGACTCTTCTTATTGTTTAACCCGGTAAAGTTGACATCTCACCCCTGGCCAGATCCAGCACGGGTAAAATGTCAAGGGGCATTTGTTAGGCCCAGTTTAGCCTGGTCTGATCATAGCCTAGCCCGACCCTACTAGGCTGATTAAGGCAACCTAGGACCGGACAAGTCTTACTACTATAAAGCCGTTAAAGAACATCACAACAAGAAGGCTACTAAATCCTGGCAGAAAGGCTTGATGGTAAATACAGAATAACCTGGCAGAGTATTCAAATAAGTTGGATTGAGAAGATAAGTCAGAAATACAGTTGTATGGGCCAATAAATCGTGCCCTATTCTCAAGGAAGACCAAGTCCAAACCATGAGACTATATCATCTATGAATCAAGACGGGAAAAGCTAAAGATTGGTGAAGAATAGAACGGGTCAAGCGAATTAATAGGGAGCGTGCCCTATTAATCCGGTAACAGCTCCAACAAAAGAGGGGAACGTTGAGGATCAATCCAACGTTATCATTTGAGAACTATAAATAGCAGAATCTAAACAATTGTAAAGGCATTCAATCTTAGTCGATTATCTTATACTTTATCTCTCTTTACTCCTGAATATTCAGATATACATATAATATTGTACTCAGCTTATCAAGATAATAAAAACGTTATTCCTTATACTTAATTCTTCCTTTGTTATTCACTCATATTATTCCAAACATATAGAACTAGATACCCAAATTACTCTTTAATAAAGCCGGACCCGTACAGGGAAAATCCTGCTAAAACACTATCCAAGACTGTTGGTCCTCTCATTCGCCGTACCAATACCTGTAAAGAAGCGTTGGATATTCTCGCTACTACCTACGCTAATCCCTCCCGCGGCCATATCAAACAACTCAAATTCCAACTTCGCAACACCACCAAAGGCAACAAATCCATCGCTGAATACATGACCTCCATTAAAACCGTTGTTGATGAGCTTGCCCTCCTTCACAAACCCGTTGACCCAGAGGACATTACGGATCGTGTTCTTGAAGGGCTTGATGACCCACGCTATCAACCCATCATTGACGAGGTCCATGCCCGTGACTCTCCTATATCCTTTGCCGAACTTCATGAAAAACTCAACAACAAAGAACTTGCCCTTAAGATAGCTGACCATACTAACCCTACCCCTTTTCCTGCCACTGCCCACCCCACCTCATATCGTCCTTCCTCTTACCCTCGCCGCCCTTACCAGAACTTCTACCCTGCCACTACCCCAACCAGCCACAACTCACACCAACCACCCTTGCTACCCAACCCTCATCACAACCCGCCTTTACTACCTAATCCTTCTGCCTCGCCTCAAAACCCCAGACCCTATCTTGGCAAATGTCACTGGTGTAATGAACGCGGCCATGCCCTAGACACCTGTCCCGTCTTCAAGAGTCTCTACCCTTATATCACTGTACCTCGTGGCACTCGCACCACCACACCCCCGCCACAGGCCCACACTACCTTCACCCAACCGGCTGCTCCCTCCACCGAATATCTCCTTGATAGTGGTGCATCGCATCACGTCACAACTGACCTCTCCAATCTTAATCTCCATTGCCCCTATGATGGCACCGACGAGATCGTCATCGGTGATGGTACTGGTTTGTCTATCACGCACTCCGGCTCTCTTACTCTCTCCTCTTCCTTTCATTCCTTTAAGCTTAATCGAGTCCTGTGTGTTCCTCTTATGCGTCGTAACATTATTTCCGTGTCTCAATTATGTCATGACAACAATGTTTCCGTCACATTCTTACCCTCTTCTTTTCTTGTGAAGGATGCCTCGACGGGAGCCATTCTCCACCAAGGAGCCGCTAAAGACGGCATCTATACCTGGTCCTCCACACCTCCGCCCACTGCCGAACTCACCACTCTCCTCACGTCAGATTTGCATCACAAAGTTGGCCACCCGTCTTCTTCAGTTCTCAACACTATTGCTAAAAGTTTAAATATTACTAATATCTCGCATTCTCCATGTAATTCGTGCCTTATTAATAAAAGTCAGAAACTACCCTTTTACAATTCTTCTCTTACCACTAAAGCTCCTCTTGAAGTCGTTTTTAGTGATCTTTGGACCTCTCCAATTTACTCTATTGATGGCTTCAAGTATTACGCTGTTTTTGTTGATCATTACACGAAATACATCTGGCTCTATCCACTAAAACGCAAATCTGACACGTACATTATTTTCACGCGGTTCAAAGAACTCGTTGAAACTCATTTTTCGACCAAACTTCATTGCCTGTACTCGGACAACGTAGGTGAGTACCAAAAGCTTGCCTCCTACCTTGCCACGCACGACATCTCGCACCTCACTTCTCCACCTCACACTCCCGAGCACAATGGCTATGCGGAACGCCGACATCGCCAAATTGTCGCCACGGGTCTCTACCTCCCGCGTCATTCCTCTGTTCCCCTTCATTACTGGCCTCACGCCTTTCAAACCGATGTCTATCTAGTCAATCGCCTCCCCACACCCCCACTTCACAATGTCAGTCCCTATTTCGCCCTATTTGGTCGCCACCCAAAGTATGAAAATCTCCACAGCTTTGGGTGTCTCTGTTATCCGTGGCTGCGTCCATACACTTCCCACAAGCTCGATGCTAGGTCTGCCCCTTGTGTCTTCGTTGGCTACTCACCCAGCCAACACGCATTTTTCTGTCTCGGCCCTACATCAAACCGCGTCTATTCGTCTCGCCATGTCCGCTTTGTTGACCACTCCTTTCCCTTTCACAAGTCCTCGTCAACAACCCCACTCCCGTCTCCTGATGCGTGGTGCACAGTGACCATTCCCCTCGTCACTCAGCCTGCCCAATCCACCCCTCCACCCGAAACCCAACCCGAATCACCTCCACCCGAAACCCCTCCTGACTCACCTCCTCCTGACAACCCGTCCACCCAACCAAACTCCACCTC
Source organism: Silene latifolia (assembly GCF_048544455.1). Taxonomy (NCBI): domain Eukaryota; kingdom Viridiplantae; phylum Streptophyta; class Magnoliopsida; order Caryophyllales; family Caryophyllaceae; genus Silene; species Silene latifolia. The sequence goes on from NC_133531.1 coordinate 16,911,161, forward strand.
CTCAGCTTCACCACAAATCCCACCCCCTCCACCACCTCCTCGAACTCACCTCCACAACACTCGCGCCTCAAACAATATTTTTAAACCCCGTACCATGTTGAACCTGGCTGCCCAACTGACCCACACCGAGCCTCGCTCTGTCAAGGCTGCCCTAGCTGACCCCGTTTGGTTTGCCGCTATGAAATCCCAATACGAAGCCTTGTGTGCAAATGAAACGTGGACCCTTGTCCCTGCCTCGTCCTCCATTAATGCGGTTGGCTGCAAATGGGTCTTCCGTACAAAATATAACCCCGATGGTACTATCCACAAACATAAAGCTCGCCTTGTGGCCAAGGGATTCCATCAACGCCCTGGCCTTGACTACACCGAAACCTTCAGTCCTGTGATTAAGCCGGCTACAGTCCGTTTGCTACTTTCTCTTGCTGTTACTAACTCCTGGTCTTTGCATCAACTTGACGTAAATGACGCATTCTTGCAGGGTACTCTCACCGAGGAAGTGTACATGGTCCAACCTCCGGGCTTTGTTGATTCCCGCTTCCCTGATTATGTTTGTAAGCTTCGCAAGGCCATATACGGTCTCAAGCAAGCCCCTCGAGCGTGGTACAATGAACTTCGCTCTTACTTACTCTCCGTTGGTTTTGTTAACTCTCTTGCTGATACGTCTCTATTTGTTAACCATGGCTCCGCTCCTGTTTACGTGTTAGTCTATGTTGATGATATCATTATGACCGGACCAAACTCTACTGCTGTTTCTGCGTTTATCACTTCTCTTGCTCGCAGGTTTGCCCTCAAAGATCTCGGCTCTCTCTAGTATTTTCTTGGTGTTGAGGTTCGTCCTTCCCCTCGTGGTATTCTTCTCAGTCAACGCTGCTATATTATCGACCTTCTACTCCAGGCCCACATGCTTGACTCGAAGCCGATTTCCACTCCTAGGGACTCTACCTCGCGGCTTCTTGCTACTGATGGTGATGTGCTCTCTGATCCCACACCCTTTCGTACTCTTGTTGGTGGTCTCCAGTACCTGTCCATCACTCGTCCGGATGTTGCTTTCTCTGTCAATAAGCTCTCTCAGTTCATGCATCGTCCGACAACTGTTCACTGGGCTGCCCTCAAACGTGTACTTCGCAACCTGTCTGGCACTCTTGACATTGGTCTAACCATATTTCGAAGCTCCCCAAGCTCTCTTCATGCCTTCTCTGAATCTGATGGGGGGGGGGGGGGGGGGGGTGACCATGGTGACAGTCTTTCCAGTGGTGCTTACATTGTATGCCTTGGTCGCAATCTAATCTCGTGGAGCTCTGTAAATACCTCATTTCTGCACCCCTCGCAAACCACCCAGTGATGATTGGGCCGCATGTTTGGTACGCGGAACGATTTGTGACAGTTCGTAAGTTTATCGTCAAGTGATTGCTCAAACACTAATGTCTACCTCTTAGTTGTCATCTACGCGCTGATACGGTCGTTTTGACAGTAATTAGAGTACATTTGGAGTCCGGGCCTAAAAACGTCTTCATTTTTTGATAACCGTTAAATCCCGAGTCAGAATGTTCTGGAATGTTCTGGATATTTCTATTCCATATTTTATAAATATTTCACAATCTTTAATCTTTGGTACACAATTTCCCGTAATATTCATACAAAATATTAAGGAAAACCAAATTATTCCGTCCTTCCATAATTTAAACACGGAAATCTTTCTTCCGCAGGAGGAAACCACTTGGGAACAGGACGCAAGCAGTGCTGCGCCTCTTCCAAGAGACGCGTTGATGGCCGCGCGCCTCTTCTCAGGTCCTTTTCTGCGTTTTTTTCGTATCTTTTTCATATCTTTCCGAGATTCACTTCCAAAGTCTCTCCGAAACCCTAATTCCTTCACGTGATTAGTATAAATAGGAGCCTTCGCTCCTCATATTTCTCACGCGAGTGTCCGCCCTTCTCTTCTCCCTTTGCATTCTAGACCTTTGTTCTTACTTTTTGGCGTCTACGTGCTTGAACATTCGACCACGTAAGCTCGGATCCTTCTGAGTACCAGCCTCGTTTGCATGACCGACCAATTTGACCAACTCCACATCAATCAACTTAATTAACTTAATCGTTTTCCTCTTACGAGGGCACTTTCGTCTACATTCGAGTCGAGCATCACTAATCGTAAACTTAGTTCATCTCGTTTCGTCAAACATGTAAGTCTGAGGGTGTAAATCTCTCTTTTATTTATTGTTATTTACTTTTTGTATCATTAATGTAAGGTTTATGTCGAGAATACCTCTTAAAACCGATTTCTAAAACCGTGCTTTAAAACCTCTTTTTACGGATTTCCAGAAGCAGACCGTCGAGAAAGGACGCAGCAACTGCTGCGCCTCTTCGAAGGGACGCAGCACCCGCTGCGCTTCTTCGTGAGGCTGCCGCAGTTCCTGCTTCCTTTCTTCTTCCTTCGTCCTCTGTAATTCGTCAATTTTTTGTTTGCTTCATTTGTTTCTTGTTAATTCTTTGATATGATAGCCTGATAATTTCATGTATATTGTTATTTATCATTCATTCACATGTTTAATCCGTCATTAATTCGACTTTAAATCCCTTATAATCAATATTTGCGGGTTTTCGTCATAAAATTCAATCCAGGTTGTAGAAATTCGATTCATCCATGTTGAGTTTCTGGAATTCGCTCCTTTGATATATTTTCATCTGTCTATTGTATTATTCGTCATTAATTCGTCATGTTTAACCTATTTTGTTCACTCATGTCACCAATCAATCATTCTTCCATGTAATTAATTCGTTTGCATCCGTCTCATCCATGTTTATCGCTTTTATGACCATTAATCACATGTAAGTAACCTGATAATCACTTTCATCCGAGTAAATATATTAATTATCCATTAAAATCACCAATTAAAATTAACGATTTGCAGTTCCGGCTTCACAGCCAGAACTCACCCTTGGAACAGACGCAGCAACTGCTGCGCCTCTTCCAAAAGGCGCAGTCCTGCTGCGCCTGTTCCAGGTTGAGTTCTGTCTCTGAACTTCCGTTGTTGCTTGACCTAGTTTAATTAGTCTATGTATAATTAACTATTACTCGTATTATCATCTAATCTCTGTTCGTTAATTTAATTCTTTTATTCTTTTTCTCAAATTATCCGTTTTAAAGGTATTTACGACATAAATCAACTTAATCCAATGTAATTATTGTAATTTTCTATTATTGTATTATTTATCGCATTTTTATGATTTATTTACATGCTCTCACATGCAATCAATCTTAAACCACGATTCGACATTAATTGTATGTTAAATTAATTGTTCACCGACTTAGTCTAATTCTCACATGTTAGGATTAAAACTTGGATGTTGCATTGCATGCATATAATCGACGATATATCGAGTATAGATGATGTACCTAATCATTAGTAGAGGCCGCTATCGAGGCAGGCGGGATTAGGTGTTCGATCAAAAGAGCTTCCTAATACGTACCCTCACCCCTTACTCCAGATCTCTGTGAACATCCGTGTTCATTGGCATCCACGAGAGTCATTCTAGACATAGAATGCTAAGGGTAACGATTGTTTGGTGTTCATGTCTCTACTTTGTGTCTTGACATGGCACGAGGTATTCGAACGGTTCCAATTTCCCATAAAAATTGATGGCGACTCCACAAAATGCAAACGCTTGTTCTCTCTCCCAAGCACCCCCGTGGGGCCCATTGTCCATAAGCTCGAAGAAGCAGCGTACTGTCGCTCGCTCTTCTACTGAGGCTGAGTATCGTTCTGTTGCTAATACGTCGGCTGAGCTCACCTGGCTCGGTAATTTACTGCGTGAGCTCAGAATTCCTCTCTCTGGTACTCCTACTATCTATTGTGATAATATCAGTGCGGCTGCGCTAAGTGCTAATCCTGTTTTCCACTCTCGCATGAAGCACCTGGCTCTTGACTTCTACTTTGTTCGTGAGCAAGTTCAGTCTGGTACCTTACGCGTTACTATTGTTCATAATGATGATCAACTTGCTGACTTGCTTACGAAACCTCTATCACGTCCCCGGTTTCAAATGTTCTTATCCAAGCTTGGTCTTTCGCTCCGCCCGTCCAGCTTGCGGGGGGATGTTAAGATATGATCTCGTATATATTTTGTATATATTCTCTATATCTTTTGTAACCTATTTTATCTTCTGTATCTTTTGTAGTTATCTTATTGCCTTAGCTTAAGCCTTTAGGTTGTATATATACTTATCGTTTGTTAATATAATTCTCAAGCTTTATGCTATACAAACTCTCACAACAACAACTCATTAGTGCTCTCTAGTAGATAATACCTTTCTGTACTCTTCAAATTGTGATGGGTTTTTCGAAGTGCGTCAGCGTGGCGAACTGTTAACAAGCATCCTTTCTTCCCATACCGACCCGGCCCCTCGAAGGATAGTACTAGTTTACTATTGACAGAATTGATTTTGCAAAGATTACGATGCTGGGTAACGAAATCAGGATTGTCAATAATGTCGCACCAAGATTTACATACGTACCTGAATCTTAAAACGGTTTTGGCTGGTAAATTTGCGAGGATTTCGGTATGAAGTTCAGGTGGTATGTACTTGAATTCGGAAATACGGGTCTTCATTTTCTGCACAACATTCATTTAGTTGAGAATATAATCAAAAGAAATTAATGATAAGAGGAGAGAAAAAAAAGGGGTTCTTGATTATTCAATCATTCAACAAGAAAATTATCAAACTTTAAAAGATCAACAATATAAACAACTGAAGTGCTAAATAAACTTGAGAATACCTGTGATTTCTGAAGACCAATTAATTTGCAACGGAGAAAGATAATGATACCAACTTTTTTTTTAGTCTGTTTCTGAAGAACAATTAATTTGAAACGGAGAAAGTACTAATACCAAATGTACATTGAATTGCAATTTAAAGTTCTACGCCTATGTTGGGTTCGACTCGGATCAATGCATTTCCGAGTCAATTATTGTCAATTTATTTATGGATGATATTGGCTCGAGTCAATTCGGATTTGGATTTGGCTAAAGTTTGGGGCTGGAATTTGGCTGTTAGGTTGGGTATGAGTCGGTTTATTTGGACCGGGTTAGTCAAGGCAGGTGAAGTTTGCCAGGTGTAGTACTCGTTGGTAAAAAAAAAGAGGTGTTGACTTTTTGAGAGTTTAATTTTAGCGATTAGGCAAGGGGTAAAAGAGAACATTTGGAAAATTAATCAGAAAGCTATTCTTTTTGTTTCTAAAATAGATTTTCAATCAACTAGAATCGTTTCCATTTGTTTTTTTTTTTGGTGCAAATGAGGGGCAAACCTCGAAACTTAATTGTTAGCTATTACATGGGGAAAAGCAGCCCCGAAAATATCCTTCCGTAGGATTGTACGTAAATCGTAAAAAGGAGTATCTAAATTCATAGGGATAGTACTAGAGGAAATTCCTCTATTAGCTAGTAAATCTGCAGCCCTGTTTGCCTCTCTATAAGTATGCTCGAGTTTGACCATCCATTGAGTATCTCTGATTAAGTCCCTGCATCTTTTGACTATGAACTTCAAACCATTACTCACCAGCTCCTCTTCATTAATAATACTAACACAAAAGGAATTATCCATATGGATAATTAGTTTGTTTATACGCATTGATCTTGCCTTTTCCAGCCCGGCTAACAGAGCAAGTAATTCCGCTTTCATAGACGTGCACTCCCCACAAGAGAATAAATAAGCATTAACAAAATTACCCGTCTCATCTCGGAAAATGCCACCTCCTCCTGCTGGACCAGGGTTGCCTTTAGAAGCGCCATCAGTGTTTAATTTATACCATCCATGAGGGGGAGGTGTCCAACGAACAAAAATCTCTTGTCTACGATTTATGGGCTGGGGTGTAAGAATATCGAAACGATCAAATGCTTGCTTGGTTACCTTGAATTGTTGATGGAGGAAAGTGCGTGGGTCCAAAGGATTTTCGCTGTCTCGGCCAAAAACAATATTGTTTCGCCATTTCCAAATCCACCAACAAGTGACTGCGAAATAAATCGGCCAATTCACTTCAGTTGAATCAACCTCGTTGGTGGCACATTTCGTGAGCCATTCGGTAAAAGGCGACGAGTAGAAGAAATTGTTGGAGGACGGTACTCCAACCATGTTCCAAATTTGACGAGAGATGTAGCAGGATCGTAAAAGATGCCCGGCTGTTTCTTCATAGACACCACACCGAGGACACATGGGATCACTTCCCATATTACGTTTGACCCGATTTACATTCACTAATAATCGACCATGAGCAGCTAGCCAGAGGAACATACGAATCCTTTGTTGGACGGGAAGTCTCCATATTGTTTTCCAAATAATAGGTTCCGGGTCATCAGTAGTATCCAAGTCCCGAAGGTAGCCCAAAGCAGACTTAATAGATTCCCGAAGTCGTACCTTGCCAAAAAAACGTATCTTCCAAATCCGGATCATTTATAAGAGAAATAGATGCTATTCGTTGTAGCTGTACCTGCGGTAAAAAATCAGCAAAGCAGTCCCATTTCCACCCATTTTCTTCACACCACATATCACTTATAGTGTCCCCAAGCATGGAATCCGGTATAGGGGTGATATTAACATCAGACAATCGGGTACCATCTACCCACGCGTGGTCCCAAAAAAGAGTTCGTCTTCCATTCCCGACTGCAGTAGCTGTACCCCTAACAATTGTTCTGGCTTGAGACGAAATCCCTGCCCAAACATTTGACATATTGCGCTTAGGTTGAAAAATATCAATGTCTAGACGGTTATTACAATACTTCGCTCTGAGTACCCTTGACCATAAGCTCGACGGTTCAGCTAGGACTCTCCACCCTAGCTTTGTAAGAAAGGCCGCATTTGCTTGCCTGGCCGAGGTTATACCTAGACCCCTCGCGATTTTGGCTGTTGAACCGTCTCCCAATTAATAAGATGGACGGATTTTTTATCTTCATCTCCTCCCCATAAGAATCGACGAGATTTTTTATCGATGGTATCACAGACAGACTTAGGAATTTTTGCGGTTTGCATACTGTAATTGGCTAAGGTAGTCAAGGTAGACTTGACAAGGGTCTCCCTTCCAGCTAAAGATAATCGTTTCGTCGCCCAACCCACTAGCCTCTTGTTCATTTTTTATTCTAGATGAGCGAATGTATGACGGGTCACTCTACCATTAATTGTGGGCATACCAAGGTAGGTGCCAAGGTCGTCTGTGTCCTCAAACCCAAGAGCTTGACTCACTACCTGTCGAGTCGCTTCATCTGTGTTGCTGGGGTAAAAGACACGGGATTTAGCTTCACTTACCTTTTCACCCGAGGCCTGACAAAAATTATTTATAACATGACGGATCACCAGAGCTTGTTCTACATTTGCTTCACCAAAAATAACCATATCATCCGCGAAGAAAAGATTTGTAATAGACGGACCGTCTCGACCCAAAATAATAGGTCTCCAATTTTTATTTCTTACCTCGAGGTCTATGACCTGTTGTAATTTTTTGAGGCACATAACAAAAAGATATGACGATAAAGGATCCCCTTGACGCACCCCTCTCGTTGGAATAAACTGCTCTGTAGCTTCCCCATTCCAGAGAATTTGCATTCTCGTGGAGGTCACACATTCCATCACAACATCAACAAGTAGAATAGGAAATTGCATATCATTCATTGTGGCTCTAATAAAATCCCATCGCAGCCTATTGTAAGCTTTTTCTAGGTCTATTTTTATAGCCATGAACCCCTGCTTTCCCTTCTTCTTACGCATTGAATGAATGGCCTCTTGGAACACCACTATATTGTCCGTTATTTGCGTACCCGGAACGAACCCACTCTGAGTCTCGGATATGACATGAGGTAAGACTTTTTTTATTCGATTTGCTAAAGTTTTGCTTATAATTTTATACGCGACATTACATAAACTGATGGGTCGGAATTGAGACGCGTATTCAGGGGCATCAACTTTAGGGATAAGAACCAAATGAGTATCATTAAGTCCAGAGGGTATACCTTTTCCTTCCAGTGCTCGGATGACCATAGAACAAAGAGAGCTTTCAATCAGAGTCCAATTTTTCTGATAGAAGAGGGCTTGAAAACCGTCTGGACCCGGAGCTTTTAACGAACCCATATTATTTATAACTCCTTCAATTTCTGCAATAGTATACAGACGAGTTAACCAGTTCCAATCTTTTTGATTAAAGGCTTGGAAAAGGTCCCAAGGCAGGTTATCCTCGGCTAATAATGGAGAATCATCAGTATATAGTTGCTTATAAAACTCAACCAGAATGTTTTTAACCTCCATAGGATTATTAGTCCAATCCCCATCGGCTTTTTTTAATGAGGTGATACGATTGCGCCATCTTCTCACAAGAGTACTAACTTGAAAGAAGGCCGTGTTCCTGTCTCCGTCTTTAATAAACTCAAGTCTTGATTTTTGATACCAAAGGAGCTCTTCACGTGCTAGAACCTCGTCCAATCCCTTACGAAGTTTCGCCTCTAATTTAATTAGATTACTACTCCTTGCTAATGACAGCTCTCTTTGACATCCTCCTATCCTGGCAAATAATTCTTTTTCTTTCTGAAAATGTTTCCGAATACCTGCTCATTCTATAACTGCAATTTCTGCGAGAAAACTTGAAGTCTTGCTGGAAAAATTCCGTCTGATGGCCAGTTTTCAGAGACAAACTCTTCGAATTTTTCGTGGGAGAGCCAGCATGCTTGGAAGCGAAAAGGGCGATTTAAATTGTTCATTGGGACAAACCCATTCGGAGAGATGAATAGAGGGCAATGATCAGACTGAATTGCGGGCAAGTGACGAACTATAGCATTCTCGAAAAGAGTACCCCAATTTGTATTACAAAGTGCTCTGTCCAGGCGCGCACTTTGCCTCGTTTCAACTGAATTACCCCGTGCCCACGTGTGGGAAGAACCCGTGAATGCTAATTCAATAAGTTCGCAGTTCTCTATCCAATTGTTAAAATTCTCGCACCGTCTCGCCATATTACTATCACCACCATGACGTTCCGACAGATACCTTGTTTCATTAAAGTCCTCGGCTAGGAGCCATGAATGATTATTAGTTCTCGCAAAGCTTTCTAGCTCGGACCAAAGTTCTCTTCTATTTGTCGGGTCTGGGCTAGCATAAACGGCAGAGAAGAACCAAGGGAATTCCCCATTCCGCGAAATTTCGAATGTAATGAATTGATGATACTCGTAAACTGGGTTAACCATAACAATGGCAGTGTTCCATTACACCCAAATACCACCACTAAACCCGATAGCATTAACTCTTGAGTGACCGGAATAACCAAGAATTGATCCTAATTTTATAGCATGATCACCACCCATATGGGTTTCAACTAAATCAAGTACAGTCGATTTGTAAGTGCGGACTACTTCCTTAATAGCATTAATTTTGTTCTTGTTACTAGTTCCTTGGACATTCCATATCATAAAACTGATATGGGGTAGGTTAGGAGACAAATTTGGGATTTGTGTATTCATAAAATCCGGTAGATAGTTTAAAGATGTTAGATAGGCACGACTTACTAGCTTGAGAATATTGTCAATACTCCATGGTATCGACAGTTCCATCATTAGATTCGAAGGATTGTCCTTCGCTAGCTCGATCTTGACGTCCATTATTGGACACTCCGACACCATCACTGCTAAGTACGAGGCCGACATCTCCGGTGTCGTAGCTATCTTCACTTGTTGCGATGGTGGAACCACTTCTATCTGGGGGTTCTGGGATAGGCATCGTGGTTGTGGTAGGGGCGGTCTAGATAAGAGAAGTACGGGTGAGGACTCGTGTACATTGGTTATAGTCCGAGTTGGGGACGCGCAAAACAGAGTATTAGGAGTCCCTGTTTCCGCTCCAGAGGACAAGTTTTTATCGAGATTGGTACTGGATTTTTTTGGAAGTTGAAGGTCTGTTAGTGATATCTTGTAGGACGATTATAGAGTTATTTTGATTTTGGAAGGAATTAGGTGATTGAATATTTTTATTCTTAGGAATATATTTGTTGGGATTTTTCTTGGAAAGATTTGAAGATATTATTTTGTTAGAATTTTTAATATTTGTAGAGATTTTTTGATTGGCTTTATTGGATGGAATTGGTTTTGGCAAAAGAATAGAATTATTGTTTCCTATATTAGCTAAATTATTATTAGCCGAATTAGGAGAGTCAGTTACGTTATTCTCGGCAAGAATATCAAATCTGGATCCTTGGGATTTCGAAGATTGACCAAAGTTGAAAATAGGTTTACTAGGTATTGCTTCCGCCTTTCTACGGGGTGGTTTTTTCACCATCATCCAAGCGCCGAAATCGTCCTCCTCTTCGGGTCGAAGACCCGCTTCCAAAGATCCTTTCGGAGGCAGAGTTTGATTTTCTGCATACTGATGCTTCTCTTTATCCCCATTGATAACTGATTCCCCGGATATGTCCTTCTGACAATTCTCGGATGTGTGGCCTAGTTTACCGCACTTAAAACATATTAATTTGAGACCCTCGTACTGAATGCCGTAGATTTTGCCATACAGACGGAATTTGGAGAGGAGAGGCTTTGATATGTCAACCTCTACACTAGTCTAGTAAACTGTCCTCTTTCAGCAGATGCTGTGTTCTTATCTATCCGAACTACCTTACCTATTCTTGACCCAATTTTATTTAGGAACATTTCATTAAAATACTCAACTGGTAGATTAGGTATACGAACCCAAGCCGTCAATGTTCTAATTCTGTCTTCAGAAGGCACAAAGTTTGGCACCCATCGTCTAATCGTGAGATAATGATCGTCTATCATCCAAGGGCCTTGAGTGACGACAAACTCGTAGTCTTGTTTTGACGAGAATCGGGCAACATAATATGATCCAGTTAAATCAGTAAGAGTGAGTTTACCTTTAATGGACCATTTAGCTTGTAACTTTCTCATCAGCGAATTGTACTCTAGCTCTTTGTCGAACATTTTTATAATTAGGGAATGCCGCCAAGGTTTGCGAAGGACTGCTTTTTCAGCCTTTGTGAGACAAATCTTGGGGCACAGGGTGTCTTCATCATCTTGATTAGGTTCCATATCATCATCCGAGTCCGAGTCGCATTCCTCCATTGAGAGATCCTCGATATCATTTTGTCCAGAGTTAAATCCTTGAACCATTTGCCCATAGGTTAGAGCATTGTGATTTTGAGGACTATTGGTTGCTCTTTTCTCCCCCATTTCAACTGGAACAACTTGACGAGAGGAGTCCAAAACAGGAGAAGTAAGGAATTCATCAATGTGCATTGTTTTCCTCTTTGCATTTTTTTGATTTGTTGGCGTTGGATTTGCAATTGCTATATTCCTGCCTAATGTGGTCATGGATGAAGGGGAGGTCTCCGGCGGGAGATCCTCCATAGTTGCACTTTTGGTGATTTGAAAAGAAAAGAAAGAATTTTCTCTCTCTAAGACCAATCTATAATAGTTCGACCAACCAATCGTTTCCATTTGTTTTAGAAAATGGAAAATCCCCTTCTTTTCTCAAATTCCATTATATCTTTATATCTATGCAAAAATTTAAACCCGTTAAATAATATCAAAATTCGATCTAAACAGTTATATTAGGTTGAGTCAATTCGAATTCGGATCAAGTTTGAGTCTTGAATTTAGCTGGTAGGTCGGGTACGAGTTGGTTTATTTGGGCTGGTTAGTCAGGCCAGGTGAAGTTTGCTAAGTCAGGGTGTATTCGTCAGTAAAAATAAAGTTACCGTATCTTTAATTTTCTACCCTTTTTAAAATAGAGGTAAACTATATTAGTTAAATTAATTAATTGTTAATTGTTGTCAAATTATTTAATATCGGTATCTAAAGTACCGTGTATTTACACGGGAGCTACACTAATTTTTAATCAACTAGGATAGACAGGATAATTTCCATTTGTTTTCGAAAATGGAAAACCCATTTCCTTTCTCAAACTCCATTACATCTTTATATGCATAAATTGAAAACCGTTAGATGTTACCAAAATTCGATCTAAACAGTTAAAAAATGGACTTATTACCCTTTCGTTGTAGGAAACGAATTTTCAATATCCCACTTAAGTTTCATCTCAACTACGGAGTACATAGTAAAAAATGACCAGCACTAATTTGATTCAAACTCGGATAATTATAACTAGATCAATTTAGTTGGTAATAAATGGTACGGGATTATAACTTGAAAATCAAAAAGCTTTTTGTCGTATCCAATTGTTACCAAACTAAGTTACCGTAGAGTATCGTATTTTCCTTGATGATTACGTATCCCTTTTACATTAGGATTAATAATAACTAGACACGTTTTTCACTTAAGTTCAGTTTTTAGGAAACTTTTACCCTTATATCAACTTGATATATATCTACCAATCTACCATTACTCCAGCAAGTCTCTTCCAACAAATTTCATCTTACATAAAAAACCCTAAAATCTACTTTTACAAACTACAACAATAATGGCAGGAACTAAGAGGTGCCATGGAGTTGAAGAACATGAACAACAAGAGATGGCGAAGAAATTCAAGGCTATCGAAGATCCAAAAGAATTACGCGCCACAATGTTGAGAGCTCGATATGCAAAGATCATCGCTAAGTCATGTGAAGTGATGAAAAAGAGTGAAGAGAAAGCAAGAACTAAAGGATTATCAGAGAACCAAAGGCGGCGACAAGAAGAGAGACAGGCAGCTCGCCTTGCCTTGGAGAAGTTGGAGAAATCGGTACAATTTGACGACAGCTATGGAGTTACAAAGGAGTTGGAGGTATTAGCGGGATGCTCTATGTCTCGTTTAGGTTATGTTGGCAGAAGACGGATGGAGAAGCTTGGTTTGTTCTTTAAAGACGATTTAGCTCAATTTGTTTGCTAGAAACAACCATCCTCCGATTCGTGTATGTGGGTTAAGTAATCTATAAAACTGTTTGCTTAATTTTTCAAGAAAAGATGGCTGCAATTTTGAATTGTAATTGTAATTATATATTGCAGTAAATTAAAGTTGTTGTAAACGTAATTAATTAATTGTCGTAGCAAGAATTGTTTGGTTAGATAAGAGTTGATTTAATGACATGATTAATTAATTGTCGTATATGATACTCCGTATATCTTTAATTGTAAACAATGTTAGTACGGTTTGAATACAGGAATCTTCGTGTTATCCATTAAAGATGATTTAGCACAATTTGTTAAGTAACAAATCTGATCTCGTGGGTTTTCGAGGAATTGAAGAGGTTGTACGAAGGAAGCTCATGACGCACTTAAGGTGTAATTTCGAAGGTTGTAACGCAGAGAGAACAAAGAATAGAACAAGTTAATGATGGCTAGCGGGGGTGACTGGTGATGAGTTTGTATATTCAATTACTGAACAAAGAATAGAACAACTTAATGACATTGGACCTGATCTGAGTTGTCATTTGCTTAGCTTTGTCGCGGGGTGACACCGTGACAAGAAAGTGTAGGCTTCTTCAATATAAGGGCGACATGCAGCTCGCCTTGCCTTAGACAAGTTAGAGAAATCGGTTGAATTTGACGACAGCTATGGAGTTACAAAGGAGCTGGAGGTATTAGCGGGATGCTCTGTGTCTCGTTTACGTTATGTTGGCAGAAGACGGATGGAGAAGCTTGGTTTGTTCTTTAAAGACGATTTACCTCAATTTGTTTGCTAGAAACAAGGAACCATCCTCCGATTCGTGTATGTGGGTTAAAAGGATTCGGTCAGATATTATTTTTGGAAGACCTAATAATGAAACAGGAAAACTAATGCATTTCCAATGGCATTGCTTTGGCTGCTAATTCGCATTATAAGGCAAACAAACAATTTCGTGAACCATTTTATTTTATTGAATCATAACGAAAACTAAATAAAGAAACTTTGGTCCAAGGAATATAGAACATTCGTATTAGTTGATCATTTACTAGCGCATTCAACAGGTTCCCTGTCAATCATAGTTATACAGTATATCGGACAAACAAAATCAAAAGAAAACACAGAACACTACTACGTCCACAAACTGCAGAACCACATTTAAGAGCAATTCATCAGATCAGTATCAAGTATCAACAATATTGAAAACACTATTTCAAGTATAAACATTTACCAGGATCGATTGAGAATGTTAAGAATCAAGAAGAGCAGCAACTTCCCAAATTCAGCCATAAAAGACAGTAGTATTCTCTTGTCAAAGAGCAAGTGACTGTAGATCTTCAGCTCCGTAACCTTTGCACAACACCAAGCCCTCCATATACATTAGCATATTCACATAATGCTTCATAGATTTTCCAAGCTCGTGTATTTGACAGCTAGAAATGTTATACGACTTCTCCCAGTAAACAAAACGGCCACCATCATCACTCTCATAGTAGAATAGCGGCAAAAATGGGCCAGACCTGAACAGATCAAAACCATCAGAACTTGACAGTCCTGAGAACCTTTGGGTCCACACCCCGTTTCGGCTGTCCCCTTCCAGCGACCATATGCTGGATTTCACAGAAGAAATACAGAAAACCGCTAGTGACTCCCTTAGACGAAAAGGAAGTCTTATGGCTCCCCTATCGTCTGAAGCAAATGGCAGTTCCATGTAGTTGAATTTTTCCAAATCAAAGTCAAGAATAACGAGATGAGTTGAATTATCAGCAAGGTTACCATTCCGATTTGGGTCATAACTAATCCAATATCGTGCTCCTTGAAAGTTAAAACCCGTTTGGGGACAACAATATCGCGAAAACATACGGCTATAGTACGGATAAGACATATTGAAGCCATCATTTCTGAGAGACCATTGTTGATCACTAAGCGTATAAACTGCAAAACACACATTCCAACCATCGGCCTGACTCCATTGTGATGACATAGCAACGACTTTATAATCGTTACTGTTAGGTGCAAACCCAAATGCATACACGACTCTGCCGTCACAGGACGACAATATTGGAGGAAGGGGAATTGACAACGACTTTCTAATACAAGGGTTCCACAGCATCAACGGGTTTCGTTCTCCAGGACCAATTAACCCGCGAATTAACAGCAACTCATTACAGCTCCCATTTATATCATACCTTTGCAAAGTCTTTAAAATCTGATCAGTTTTACGAAGAGCGTCAGCGTGACGAACTGTCAACAAGCGTCCTTTCCGCCCAAACCGACCCAAACACTCGAAGGATAGTAATAATTTACTACTCACGGAATTGATTTTGCAAAGATTACGATGCTGGGTAACGAAATCAGGATTATCAATAATGTCGCACCAAGATTTACATACGCACCTGAATCTTAACACGGTTTTGGCTGGTAAATTTGCGAGAATTTGGGTATAAAGATCAGGTGGTATGTACCTGAATTCGGAAATAAGGGTGGAATTTGATGAAGATTTCGTCTTCTTTCTGCTCTTCATTTTCTGCATTTTCTTGGAGAATCAAACCAGCAGTGATTGCAGAAATGAGGGGTTCTTGATTGATTCTTCACTCCGGAAATTAAAAGTTCAAGGCCTGTGTCGGTTTAATACCAACTTGTTTTTTCAATTTATTAGTTTTTAGGATTTTCCCATCTATACCCCCGTGGTTTTCACTTTTCCCAACTGTACCCTCGCGTATCAGAGATTACTAATTGTACCCCTAAGCTTACCTAATGATTCCCAACCGTGGCTAATCTTCAATTTTCCGTCAAATATTGTCGTTAATTGCCAACATGGCACGCTTAATGCGCCAACAAGGCATCACTTGGCTGCCAACATGGCATTACTAAAACCCCTTCTACCATTCACTAGTCATACCCTTAATTTCATTATATTGACAATTTTTCTTATTTATCGTCTCACTCACGCTTTATCGACTTTTAATTATTTGTAATGTCCCGCCTTATTCACACTCACCAACCTCTTCACTCTATCCTATTCCTCAACCCAAACCGCCTCCTACCTTGCTCTGCTGCCCCCACCTCTGTCAGCCTCTGTGGGTCCGTAGGTGGGCGTAGGTGAGGTCCACAGTGGCTGGAGGTGGCTGTTGTGGACTTGTGGGTGGTTGAAAGATGGGTGCATGAGATGGTTGTTGTTTGTATTGTTTACAGACGGGGGTGGAAGAAGGGTTCGTGGTGGTTGTTGCGGTGGTCCATGGTGGTCGTGGATGGTTGGGATGTGATGTTGGAAGTGGAGGGTGGTGAGTGGTGACTGCCACGGTGGCTGGAGGTGGTAGTAAAAGCTCAGCAAAGATCGTCTGAAATTAGCAGCTGCTCCTTTACTTAGTTTATTTTTCCATGATTTGGCCTGTTTTCACCTCCGCCATTTCTTCTCATAATCCCGTCTTGCTCTTCCGCCTCACTTTCCCGTCTTGCCTGCACATTAAATTAATATAATAATAATAATATTATACATAAATACAATTAATTATTAATTATAAACTAATACGACTAATTATTTTAAATTAGTAATTAAATGAGCTTATTAGACAACTAAGCACACAAAATGAGTCGGAATAAGGTAATAGGACGGGGCTAAACCGTCCAAAATTAGGACGATATCATTCGCTCACTGTTGCGGCGTCTTTCTCAGGTACCCTTGAAACCCTAACCCCCAATTCCATGTTATTTATTGTGTGAAGCTATTTGGGTGCTGGATGCTGCGATTAAGGATTTGGGCTCAATAACGATGTGAAATCGGGTTTCTGAGTTTGAATAAGACTGAGTTAGAGGGTGGTTTGAAGAGGATTTGGGCGAAATTTTCTGGATTTAATTCGATTGATTTTGATTCGGAATCTGAAAATAATAAGGATAGTTTGGTCATTGCAAATAATTAAAAATCGATAAAACGTAAGTGAGACGATAAATTAGAAAAACCGTCGATATAATGCCATGTAAGCAGCCATGTTGGCATAAGGCGTGCCATGGTAGCACTTAACGGCCAAAACAAACGGAGTAGCCAAGTTTAGTCACGGATGGGAGTCATTAATTAAGTTTAAGGGCACAATTAGTAATCTCTGATACGCGAGGGTACAGTTGGGAAAAGTGAAAACCACGGGGGTACAGATGGGAAAAACCCTTAGTTTTTTTTTCTGCCAACAGTCTTCCGAAAATTACCTTTAAATCTTGTTGTCGATAAAAAAAGACGTCAACTTATTGAGATCTGGCATTTAGCAATTGAAAAATGATATAGTGCCACTCCGTATTACACATTTTCGGACTTTCAATATCACTAAAGAAATTTTTGTTAATTAGACTATGTGTGTCTTTAGCCTAGTTTAAAAAAGTATTTTTAGACTTAAAAACATTTTTTTGCCAAACACATTATTATTTAAAAGTTAAAACAGAATTTCTCAAAATCCAAAAAATCATCATTTTGCCCATAAAAATAGAACCAACAATTTATTACTTCTGCTTTTGAAAAAGCTTTTAAAAAATTAAACTTGAAAAACAAAAACTCATTTTTTACAAACTAGGCCAAACATGCTCTATGTTTTTAACAATTTCACAAATTTAGTCAAATCACTATATGAAAGACAAAATAAAATTGGAAGACTAGGTCCATATTTTTAATGATATAGGTTTGTTTAACGAAGTCTCGCTGGACGCCGCCGACTGTCATCAACCCAAACCGGATCCGAATAATTAAGGATCCCAATCTGACTCGAGATTCGATTTTACCCGAACCTATTCAACTCGGCCGAATATGTAATATCACATATTGACCGTTGTTCTCACATAAATTGATAACAACTAACTCGAAAGTGACACGACTTGAATTTTTCATACGAAAAATTAAAAGTTGTCGACCTAAGTCGGTACAACACCAAGTTTAATTTTTATTTTTTTCTCTACCAAAAATGCTTAAATTAGGTAGTACATAGATTATACATCTAATGTATTACCACCAATTGTGTACTATGAGCTTTATATTAAAGTTTTTGAGTTTTATTTTAAAGATTATGAGTTTTACTATAAAATTTTTGCGTTTGTTGATTTAAACATTAAGCTCAAAAAAAAGTAAAATACAACTCAAATATACTACTTATAAGATCAGAAAAAATTGAGTTTTGACGGCAAAAAGTTAAAATTAAAAAAGCTCAGAAAAAATACACATAAGCTTAATTATTGAAAATAAAGTAAGTTGAGCTCAACCGGACCTAAAAGAATTCGGTCTGGTTTTTGTCCTAACCAAATGGTCCAGTCCGGTCTGGTCCGGACCTAAAATTGCTCAGCCCAGTTCAACACCAAGTTTTATTTAGCCCTACATTGGTTCAATGCCTAGTTTTATTTATATTTATTTTTCTGCCAAAACTGCTTAAATTAGGCGTTTTGCTAAAATTACCTTTATTATTTTTATTTTATTAGTACTAAACAGTTCCTAAACTATTATATTCCCTTCATACACTTATTTCCACCCCATTTCTCTAATATATGAGAGAAAGATTTTAATGAAACGGGGTGTAAATGAGCAGTTAATGTATTATACAACCGATTGTATATACAACTTATTCAGTGTTGTCGAGCTTTGTTACAAAGTTGTCGAGCTCTATTAACAAAATTTTCGAGTTATGATACAAAGTTGTTGAGCTTAACAGAATAATTATTAAACTCAATAACTTCGTAAAATAGCTAAATAAATTGTAAAATAACTCAACAACTTTGTTTGAGAGCTCGATAACTTTGATGCGGTTGTAGATAGCTATTATACAACTAGTTGTAGGATAGTATTTGTGGTAAATGACTGTGTGGAGGGAGTATCATTTTGTTAATAAAGCAATATAGGGTTAACTCACTAAGATCCTAAGTTTAGCGATTACTTATAAAGGTGAATGACAAATGTAAGGACCAAGGATCAGGGTGTCCACCATCGACAACAATGAATTTCCTCGCCGTGTGTGCTCTCACGAAGAGGCAAACGGCATGTCAAATAATTTCGCTCCATTTCCTTGGCCATGGGTCGAACCCCGACCTCATGGTTAACAGGTGACGCGAGCAATCACCACAACAAATCCATTTGGTATATTCATATGTAACTTGAAATGTAATTTGGATTGACCTCGCAAACAAATCAGATTGTTGCAAGTTTTGTATTTGTATCATTTGTAATTGTGTGACGATCCCTTCAAACCTGACCCGATCCAACCCACCTGAAACTGGAGCCAATACAATCCGAAAATTGGTTGAACCGAAACCGACTCGCTCCGACCCAATAACCGATAACCGATAACCGATAATGACAACCTTATTTTTTTCCAACCTGGCCCGACCTGACCCGACCCGTGACCTGATATTTTCTTAACCCGATAGATGACCCGATAATAAATTAGCTTAATAATGATTTAAATAAGATCAAATTGACATTCATCTTGGTTATTTTCATTTAAAACTACAATTAATACACCTACACCTTGTCTAAACATAAAAATTACCATTACATCTAAAACTAAATAGAGTACCTAAGATAAAATATATGTTGATAACCTGACCCGATAGTGACCCGCTAATAACCCAACCCCACTTGCCGCCTGTTGATGACCGACCTGAAAATAACCCGATATGTGCTGAACCGACCTAAACCTATCGCTGACTCGACATACCTGAACCCGCTTTGATCCAACCCCTAACCGACCCGAACCTGATTGCCACCTCTAGTCTGTAATGACTCAATGACTACATAATTAGGTCGCTCATCGCTCATCAAAGACAAAACCAACACGCTACAAATGGTTATTCTTTGACCAAATCCCTATCACTTGATATATAGCCGGATTATATTGTATAGAATATACTCGAATCATTACACCAACACTGCAACACAACACACCATTATTTCGCTTACCAGTTACCACAAATTTCATCTTACATAAAAAACCCCAAAAACTTATTTCACAAATTACGTACAAGATAGGCCAAGGGAATCAAAATAATGGCAAGGAACTAAGAGGTGGCATGGAGTTGAAGAGCATGAAAACCAAGAGATGAAGAAGAAGAAGTTGAAGATTGTGGAAGATGCAAAGGCATCACGCACCTCATGTATTTCTGTGGATATTGGTCTTAGATGTAAGCTCTTGTCGATCCATGGACATGTACAAGTAACAATTCTTGTTTCGAGTAATCCTCTATAATGCTCTGCAAAAGTAATTCTTTGTTAAACAAGGAATCTATCCTTCTAATTACCATTCAACAAGCCGGAACAAAGCCAACAGATGATATACTAACTTCGTAGTTAATAAGGCTTCTTTCGTCTGCTAAACAAATGTAGGAAAAAAGACGGTTAAACAAGAATCCGTAACAAATTCAATAGAACGATAATGAAAGGTAGAGCAAGACAAAGAGATCGAAGCAAATGACTTGTGCATTGTTTTACAAATCTTTTCGTTTCCAATACACAAAATTACAACTTGTGTTGCAATCATGTTTACACCATTAAGAGGCAAGTGCAGACACTGAGAGCGCAAGCTTACACGTGCATTTATGACAATATAGACGGAAGAAAGACCGAGTACAAAATAACCAGGACTTTGAAATGTAGTTATCGCAAATAACCAATTCCGATCACTTGTACAAACATTTGTACTACTCAGTCAGCAGTGTATATATATATATATGCTCATTCATTCATATACTCCCTCCCAGTCATTATATTGTTCCCATTTGATATGAGCACAATACTTAAGGAAAAATATTAAAATAAGAGTAAAAGAGTTGTGTGGGGTTGGTGATAGGAGAGAGGGATGAATTATTAGTAGTTAAATAAAGAATTGTGAGGCCAAAACATAAAGGAAAGTAATAAAATAGGAGTAAAAGAGTTGTGTGGGGTTTGGTGATAGAAGAGAGGAATGAATAAAATAAGAGTAAAAGTTACTAAAAATAGAAAGAGGACATTAGTTGAATAATTCATTTCGGGAAAGAGAGAATATTATAGTGACTGGAGGGAGTATAAGAAAAGTTTAACAAATGCACAGTAAATTATCCAACTTTATGTTAATTCTCAAGAGATAGCGAGTTTCATATATATCGCAAAGCTACAGCATATTCAGCAAATATTCGATTCCAAATATTCAGTAATGGTTTTAACATCGGCAGTTGGTTTCATTGTGAGAATGGACCAAGAATTCTATTAGAAATCAATAATCATCATGTAAAATCTGTAAATAATTGAGAGAAATAAAGATAGAAATACCTTCGCATACCAAAATGTAAACACACAGTATTATGTATATGAAGAATTCAAGGCATAGACAGTACAGCCAAGGGAATGGCAATAAAAAAGAAGCTAATGCAATATGCTAGAAATAACATGAATTCTCGCTTCTAAACAAGCAAGTGAAGTCAGTGAGAGCGCAAGAAGACCGAGTATAAAATATACCATGACTTTAAAATGTCGAGTAAATCCAATCCAATTGTTCCGCATCAGGGTGCTTCTTGCAACTGCTTTTTTCTTTGTAAAATGCAGAAACGACATTCTGTCTGGTTATAGACTAACAAGAATACTAAGGACTATAACATAGATTGTTCTAGGCATACAAAGCTAAGAGACTGCCAATGATGAAAAAAGAGACGGTACGATAATATGAGTTCTCGCTAATCAAACAACAAGAGGAATGAGTAGCAACTCACATCATTATTGGAGGTTGAATTAAACAAATAGAATAGTATTCGCTTGTTCATGGGAAGGACCTCAAGTCACAGGATCCGTATTCTTTGGACAACGCCAAGCTCTCAGAATAGGTTTCCAGTTCTATATAGGGGCGCAAAGCTCTTTTGAACTCCTGCACTTCACAACTAGCTATATTATAAGCTTGCTTCCCCAAAACAAAGTATCCACCATCACTCTCACAATAGAATATCTTTTTCTTTGAACGATCAATGTCCTTGAATATATTATAACTAGCCGAATTTGATTCTCCTGAAAACCCCAGAGTCCATGGCCCAAACTTTTCGTTGTCCTGTTGTAGCACCCATATGCTGGAAGTTATCAAAAAAATACTGAAAACCGCTAGTGACTCCCCAAGAAGAAACAGGAATCGCAATGAGCCACTTTCGTCACAAGTAAATGGCAATTTCAAAAAGGTTATATTTTCACTATGAAAGTCGAAGGAACCAAGATGAGTTAAATCAATCCTCTTTTTATCAATTTGTCCAAGCCAGTATGCGGACCCTCGAAAAAAAATAGCTTTTCGTATCCAATAAAATGGCCCGAGCCTACCTATTCTTTGCGGGTAACTGATATTGAGGTAGTCATCTCTGATGGTCCACTGTTGATTACTGAGTGTATAAACTGCAACGTCCGTCTTTGTAGTCTCTTCAGCCTGACAATCTTCGATTGCAATTGCGACCACTTTATAATCCTTACTAACAGCATTGAACCCAAGCAAATACACATAATCCTTGAGCAAAGGAGAACGTGGGCGAGTGGGAAGTACCAAAGATTTGCGAATACACGGGTTCCACAATCTCAATTCTTCCCGGTGAAAACGACGATGGTTCTTGCTAAGAATGGGACGACGAGGACTATACTGTCGATTAACAAGGAACAACCCATTACAACCAGCTATCATATGGTATGAGTATGAATCAGATTTCCTAAAAATACGACCGGTATTTCTTAGAGTTTCAGCCTCACGAACTGTCACCTAGCACCCTTTATCTTCTCCTCGCAAATCCTCGAGGGATAGCAATAATTTATCATTGCCCGAATTAATTTTCAAAATTTGGAGATGCAATGAAACAAAAGTAGGGTGATCGATAATGGAGCACCCAGATTTACATACGCACCTAAATCTTACTAGGGTTTTAGTGGGCAATGCTGCGAAAATCTGAGACCAAACTTCGGGTGGAACGTAATTAAATTCGGGTATATGGGGCAAATTGGTTGATGTTTTGCGCTTCTTCCTTCTCTTCATCGTTTCCACAACCCTAAGTTTTGGAGTAAACGGCAAGAATTTGCAATAAATATATCAAGTACCTCGGATTCGTGCCCGTCTTAATTTTTCTTAATATAAGTGGATCAATGAGAATAACTTAGCTCAACTGGCAAGACTTTTCACTTACCTCATAAGTTGAGGGTTCGATTCTCTAGAAAGTGAAATTTTATGAACTATTTTTACATTCATACTAAATTGTCTAATGACTACTATTGTAAAATTATAAGAGAAAAAAATGCACTCGCTATTATAATTATATATTGTATAAAAGTTTCAAAGTTATAAAAATTAAATTTTATAATTGATTAGTTAGATTATAAAACGGATTTTGGTGGAATTTTATGAAAAATTAAACAACGGAGTTTAATTTTACTTTTAACTAAGTTAAGAGGCTAGAGGGATACAATTAAAACTTCAAGGGCATAATTTCACCATTGAACAAAGTTAAGGAACTAATTTCAATTTTCGTGAAAAAAGCGGCTACACATTTGTACTGAACCCACTAAATAATTCAAATGTATTGCTTAAATTCAAATGTATTGCTTATTTTACATAAGTTTAAAATTAGTAGAAGAAAAAATGTATTGTAGCAAGTTTCATACAGTTGACGACTTTGCTACGGTACCTCAAATGTGTTTTTTCTTTACATTTTTAACTGTTATGAAATGAGTCTGTGGATCGCTTTCAAGAGATGTTGTTAAGCGATTTATTGGCTTAATAAACCGATCTACTTAAACTAATATTTTATTTTTACTTTCGAACTAGACCCTATTTTGCTAATTTTATAACTTTTAACCATTGTTTTGAAAATTTTGCTTTAAATTCATTTACATTTACCTAAATGTGTTTAAAATGCCATCTTATAGAAAAATATTTGATATTACAATGTTAATAGTTCAATACATTTAAAATCCGAGTATATAAATTTTTGTTTAATGATTACCGGACAATGCTCACTTGAGAATTGAGATATTTGAATGTTTCTTAGCCATTCATATTATTCTTATATTGCTCATTTACATATTTTTCTTACATTGTAGAGCATTCATACTATTCTTCTCATCACTTCATATCATTTTGCCACACGACTGTCAAAACATATTAAACATATCGAGAAACACACACACACTAATTACATATGAGCAGGGTCGAGCCGATAATCATGAGGCTAACACTACTACAAATCCAGGCAACTACAACGCCCCTTTAACAACGAATATTCACGAAAATCACAATAAACGTTGTAGAATGCATGGCGCGAATTTTACTAAAATCAATTACAACGGGTATGGTTATAAAAACCGTTGTTATTAGTTTTAACAACGGGTCACACATGCGGAACCGTTGTTAATAATTTGGCGCAAAATTGGCGCAAAGTTAGTGAAAAGTAATAACAACGGTTATTTTTGAAACCCGTTGTTAAACCTTATTTAACAACGGGTGTTTTCTACAACCGTTGTTAAAACATATTTCACAACGGTTGTTGTTTAATAACCGTTGTCAATACCTTCCATACTATAAACCACACAAAAGAAGTCTTGTGACCACAAAACACAACCCTTAATACACAAACACAAACACAATGAGACAAACAAACACAAAACACATACACACTCTCTTTCTCTCTTTCTCTATTTCTCTCTTTCTCATCGTCGCTTTATCTTCTCGCCGTCACTGTTGATTTCATCGTCTCTTTACGTACGTTCTGTAATTATCAGGTTTGTTTCATCGTCATTATTTTATTGTTCTAATTATTTCATTTCAATGTA
This sequence comes from Silene latifolia, assembly GCF_048544455.1. NCBI lineage: Eukaryota > Viridiplantae > Streptophyta > Magnoliopsida > Caryophyllales > Caryophyllaceae > Silene > Silene latifolia. The sequence continues at coordinate 16,935,790 of NC_133531.1, forward strand.
TGTGTTTTTATCGACCATTAGGTTCCGTTCAAAGATCTGCTAATTATTTCATTTCCATGTATGTGTTTCTAATTATTTCATTTCCATCTTCTTTTGCGTCCTTGAGACGGATCGAGCATGTTTTAGCGAGTTAGGGTTTGGAGAATATATTGAGATAATGGAAATGCATGTTAGTTGAGATAATGCAATGTATTTATACTAATGTGTGGGTTGAGTTGTTTTTTAATTAATATATATGTTAGGAAGTTGTGCCATATATGTTAGGAAGTTGTGCCATAATCAGATCTTGATGATGACTGATAGATCTATGGAGTTGAAAAAATGGAAGCAAATCAAACAAGCATAACTCAACACTTTCAAAATGATCATTTCATTTAATTTTAAACCAAATACATTACAAAGAATTATCGAAATCAAAAGATGTATAATAAGCGGAACAACCCCGGTTAAGCGTAAAAAACGCTTCTCAACTGGCCGCCACCAATCACGCCACTCGGTATACCGCTAACTTCCGGGTCATTGGCTTCATATTTTGCAATAACAGATTGAATATATGCAAGGACACGACTTGCATGTGGAGATAAGGTTGGAAGAGTACAACTCAACATATCTCTGGTCGCGACCAAGTTGCGAGTATCGGCCGACGAGGGTATGAAGATGATGATGATGATGAGGCTTTGTTGACAAGCCGGACGGCTTCACGCCTCTTAATCCAATAATTCCGTTGATGTTCAAGGGATGCTTTGATTAATGGGTGTTGATCGCGAGGAAGCCCGCGAGAACCTTCCCATCATCTTCAATCGTTTGTGTAAGCCATTCTTCGTTGTTGATAAAATTAGGGTTCATTGCCATGTTGTTTCAATTAATGAATGTTAGTAAAGGATGCTTTAATATGTTAGTAAAGGATGCTTTAATATTTATAGCTAGTAATATTTAATTTATTTTTTTTTTATTTTTTAAGAACAAACAACAACGGTTATTTATAAATAACCCGTTGTTATAACTTTCCCCCCAAAATTGAGTCACACTTTCCACAACGGGTTTTTATACTTAAAACCGTTGTTAATATTTTTAACAACGGTTTCCTTAAAAAAACCAACCGTTGTTAAAACCTTTTACAACGGACGCTTTAACAACGTCCGCTTTTTTATATAACAACGGTTTTTGACCGTTGTTATAGGTTGTATCTGTAGTAGTGTAAGTGAAACAAATATTTGTAGGTCATTAATAATAATAATAATAATAATAATAATAATAATAATAATAATAATAATAATAATAACAATAATAATAATAATAATAATAAAAGTTTGAGTTTTATAAAAAAAAAAAAATGACAAAAAGAAACATAATCAATCAATACTATATATTAATTCCAGAAACCAAGGGACTTCAATGTAATTAAAGAAAGTTATACAAATTAATTATACTATATAATTTTAAATCAATAGCATCGTCTGATGGACCCGATTAAGGGATCTCAATGCAAATATTATATAGTTTGGGTTAAAATTAAATTATATAGAAGCTTGGTAATTTTCCTAAACATGGTCAATTTCCTTATAATAAAATAATTAATTAAGATGGTCAATTTCCTTAAAATAAAATAATTAATTAAGATGGTTAATTTCAAGGAGACTAAAAGAAAGAAGATGCCTGATAATTTTCCTAAATATTTATAGAAGACTATAAATGGTCAATTTCCTTAAAATAAAATAATTAATTAGTATAAATATGCACACTTATGGTATTAATTATTATCATCATAAAATTACATATTAAATTTAGAATCTATACAATTTTATTAAACTTATTTCATCGTAATTTAGGATATGTTATAAAAAATATATTAATGACAAATTTATGTGTTATGCAACTTTAGCCCGGGCGAAGCCGGGCTCCAATACTAGTAATAACAATAATCGTGACAAAATACTATAATACTTATAATAATTTTAACAATCGTGGCAACTTTATATTAAATTGTGGTAAATGTGAATGTATTATTTAAATTAACATAACATACGTAGACAATCTTGATACACCATCCTCACTTTATTAATTCCAAAAAAATGGGGAATTGGTATAATCGACTCCAGTTAGAACCAACCCAATTCTCTAAATACATCTTAAAATCAACGTAATGACTCATTATTTTCCAAAATAAGATATTTGGCCAAAAGCAATATTGTAAGAATTTTTCTCATAAAATAGAAAGTCAACACCATCATCCCTGTGAAAAAAATAATACACTTGTTGCTTGATCTAAATCGCCAAATAATTTACAAGTCACCTCACTTCAGTAACTATGTCCAAACTCAACAATTTTAACTTTTACTTTTGTGGATTATTTTTAAGCCTTTGCACTTTTGCCTTTGATGTTGTTTATGAATCATTGTTGGTAGACGTTGCTGGTTTTACAGGATTTGGACACTGTAATTCTAAAAAATAGTTATTTAGTAGGAGTGGGCTCTGACGAAAGGTAGTGTTAAAAATTTGTTTTTGCCGTTTTGGGGGTGTAGTTTATAATTTATGAGTTGCTCACCTTCTGATGAAAAGGAAAGACTAAGAATGTTGTTGAATGAGTTAATAGGGTGAACTGGTATGTTGCAATGTGTTTCTGTTTCGGTGATGTATGTTTCCGCCTTTTAGCGATTATGAGCGAAAAGGAAAGGGCTTACTATGGGGATGGATATTGATTTGTAAATGGGGGTAAAAAGGGGTTATTAGGCTTGGACATTAAAACAGGTTCCATGTACGCGGAAAACATAAATTTGATCTCTTGTGTGCTTATAATCGTTCGCGTGGATGGTAGTATACGAATCCAAAAAATCGAAGTATTGATGGTTTATTTTTGTAAATGAGAGTGATGACAAACTTGTCATTAATTTTGGTGTTCTGAGGCATGAACTATGCCGTTCCAGATAGAACAATGGGTTAATTTGATGATGTGTGACTCTGTGAGCGAGACCTTTGGGACATTTGCCATTTGATTTGTAGAGCAATACTAAAAGCTAAAACAATATCTTGTAATGAGTAGTCTCCAGGGGATTCGTTCCAATGAATATGTTCATTTTTGTTTGAGAATTTGGCAATTGGCAAGGGTACTGCATAGTGTGACTGTTTGCAGTGCAGGTGTTTGTTTGTAGGACGATGTGTAATTTGCAGTGCTGCTTAAATGAATCTGTGTAGGGCTTACATAAATCTTCGATAGGTTGAATATATAACAAAAACGAAGGAGAGAGAGAGGGTTTGAGGGCTTCAGAGTCTTGTAAACCACTTGAATTATTAACCAAGTTCGGCAGCCAAATTCCGGCTTATAAATAGGGACAAACCCAATAAGGAAACATCGCTTGAGTTCATGCTATGTGGTTCCGACAAAACTTTTATCTTATAATTTGCAGATGGATGGGTTGTGGGTTGAATACTGGGATTGAACTATACTGATAGTTTTTCAAGTAGATGGGTAAATATATGATATTCAAGTTATAAGATGATATTTAATCCATTCTAATCATTTTGTTTGATTATATTATATGGTATTTAAGTTAATCCATCTTCTTGAATATTTAGAATGAGTCAATATTTAATCCAATCAAATTTAACAGCAGCTTTTTAGGAACTCGCCTATCATTATTTTCATATATTTCACATTTTGCATCTTTAGTTATCTCATATCTCTTCATTCTAATCATTTTGTTTAATTATACCCTTAAAAAGTTGCTCAATATAGACGATTCTAAGTTCTCTATAGGGCCCTGAAGCAATGAGAAAATTTATTTTAACTTGCTGAATTGCATTTTTGTATTTATGGCTTGTAAGTAACATGACTGGTGTTGGACTTTCAGGGGCTTTAATGACGGTCGGAGTTGTGACAGCGGGCTTGATAAACTTTAGGTAAGGTAACACAAAGCCGAGACAGAAGATGACGAGAGCTCAGGTGGCCGATGGTCCAAGGCACTACCCCAACACTCCGTGTAGGGACGGTTTATGAAGATAGCTTTCCCAAGTTCCCTGGCTTTTGAGATTCACGAGGCATTACGTATTTACGTCCCATATTTTGTTTGGCTTAGGTTCAGAAGGTAGCTAGCTGTGTGCAACTTTGTCTGCTATTTTCGCGGTTATAATAGTTAATAGCTAATTTAATATTTTTCACTTATATATTATTAGAAAATTTTCACTTTTTAGCTTAATTGGGTTAAAAACGTTATTAGGCCCTTTTTGGAACATAATAGGAAGAATATTTGTATCTAAAACGTGCACATTTGACTAACAACTTTTGTTTGCGGGAAAATAAACTTTGTATATTGCTGAAAAGTTGACAGGTAATGTAAATTTAGCTTGAATTTATTGTATTGAGATTTGAGCCATTTACTGCCTATGGCTTTGTTTGGTTAGAAAGACGAGATGAGATTTTAAAATCCTAATCAAGAAGAGCAATATATTCTCTTAGAGAACTGGATTTGTGAGGCTCAAGCTGGCCGCTACAATCATAGTTCATTTTTTGTTTATACCAATCTACGAATCTAAAGCAACAAAACTAATAATCAACTTTTACGATCGAACAAACAATCCCACTCCGTGCATTAATCAATACTAATTCATCTAAACGAGTCACAATATCTTGAGGTATCGCGCGCGATAAAACAACTAGTATTTAGTAAGTAAAACTAAAATACTTATATTTAAATGAGACCTTCTCCATTCCATTTTTATTGTTTAATTATCCTTTAAAATTTATTCCAAATTAATTGTTTTTTCGAACTTTAGTATGATAAATGACTTAACTATTAGTATCTATACAATATAATAAAAAGGCAAGATGAATAGTTTATTATTTGACGTGTGTCATGCTAAGAAATTTTAAGTGTCACATTTTATGTTATTTTTCTTTACATTTTAATAGGAATAACTAGTTTTAGAGCCCGTGAAAATCACGGGATCGTTAATAATTGACTGTGTTTAAGTGTTTAATTTGTGAATAACTTATATGGAGTAGCCTCCCGCTCTCAATCATTTGTTTAATTTTAATTAAAAAACCACTCACAAATAATTTAAAAAAAAAGTAAATAAAATGAACACGACTGATGGAGCGATATTTTAAAACAAAAATTTAATACACTCCAAATTTTTGATTCTGGATGATACGCAAACCAAAATGTGAATAGCTTGGTTGTTTTGAAGCGAGGACACAATCCGTCAAATTGAATTTTCGGGTACTTCTGGTCTTGTGGATAATCTTGACGCCATAGAAGTATTGGAATATGAATTTGCGCTTCATTGTCGTCCCTTGTTTTCAAAGGATTTAAAAATATGAGTACAAGTTTCTACCAATAAAACAAAACATTAAAAGAAGGTCCCCCTTCCATATATGAACAAATTGCATTGAAATTTATTTTCTACTACATATGCAGTTAAAAACCTCCTAACTTCGAAATATATAGCGTGATTACTTTTCATTCATTATCTTTTCTTTCTCTACAAAAATATAACCTTCTTATTAATTCACTTATAGTAAGTACACATATAGATATAGAATTTAAATAAATGCTCCCGTCAAAATCCTAAAACTCGTACATATGGATAATTATGCTAGTCTCGTAAAAATATTTCTTATTGGGTATGCAAAATAGTTACGCGAAGTTCAAAGCACATCCATTTTAGGATCGCATTAACATATACATATCTCCTACAATAACATCATTAATTAAATTATCAAGTTAATTAATTGAATTGGCACCTCTAATTAAGACTATTAAATATAAATACATGAATAGAAAGAAAAGAAAAAAGGAGACACAAAATTCCAATAAAATACTCTAAATTACAGAGAGAACAAAAAAACTGACTTTTGTAAGGACGGGTAATGTTGGTTTGGACAACCTGGTATTAAATAAGACAATATGAATTGGTATTTTGATGAGATTTTATAGAAAGAAAATCAATGACTCTCAATTTTCTCATTTGAGTTGCTAATGATTCTTCAATTGCCTGTTTAATTAATGGTTCTTCAATTGTCTTTTTAATTAGTGATTCTTCAATTGTCTCTTTATTATTTAACCATTGCTTTGACCGGCTTAAAGATTATAGAATATGAATGATTTTTTTCACCAACAAACATTGTATTTGGCCTCTTTATTGCTTGAATGAAGAAACTGTTTTTATTGTCGTTTTGGTGCATTTTAAAGTACTTGGTCCTATATTTATCTTCAAAGAAACGGTCGTGAACTTTTATGTGAGCAACTTTAATAACTATTCCAAATAATTTCAAGGAAATGTTACATATATTTAAAATATCACATTTTGTGTTATAATAATATACTCCGTAGTATATATAAGATTAGATTTGGGACAAAAAGTAAGAGAGTAAAGTAAGGATCAAAACTTTATAGGTGAACTCTAATAATTATTATTAGTAGTATAAGATGAGCAAAACTAATTACACATTTCTCGGAATCACGCAATAAATAGAGATTTATGCATATACGATTCTAAACATAGCTTCTTCATATTCGATCATTCATCAAAAATTATAATCAAAACAATACTATTATACTTCATACGAAATATTAGCCTTTCCAATTCAGGAGAAAATAAAATATAAACAAATCACTCAAAAAAAATATTTAAAGGCTTGAAAGCATTGGAATTGAAATAATGAATTGGGTAATAAGAATCATGTTCTAACTAATTACTATTTATGCATATTATAACACTATGATAAGATCAAATTGACATGTGCATCGTACTTTAATAATTTGGCTAAGCAATTTGATTTGTAACATGTTTGACAAAATAAAAATAGAACATAGGTGTTACAAAGGAGACTAACGTGTAAGAAAGAGTGAAGGACAATAATGTAACAACATGTCAACAACTTATTAAAGATTTTTGCTACCATTCGATATTTCTAATACACCATTGTAGAAAAAAGAAAAACTGACAAAAATGAAAGAGTCATCCAAACCTAGAAAAAAATCTGTAAAGAAGATCCATAACCACTGTTTAAAAAACTCGTGCATTGTTATTGATATGTGAGTATGTCATCCTCCTATAATATTAGTACAAACACACAAAAAACAAAACTGATAAAATTCTAATTAATTCAAAACATAATAAAAATAAAAAGTGAAACAATTAATTTAGTTCTCATTGGATAGTTTACCTACCAATTTTTTGAATAAAGTTGAAAATTCATTCTCCTGCAATATTAATATAAACACAAAAAATTAATTAATAAGATTCTAATTAATTCAAAACATAATAAAAATAAAAGGCGAAATAATTAATTTAATTCTTTAACTATACCTTACCTACCAATTTTTTGAATAAAGTTGGAAATTCATTCTCCTGCAATATTAATACAAACACAAAAATAATAACAAATTAATACAAAACATAAGAAAAATAAAAAACAAAACAATTAGTTTACTTTTCTATGTATACTTTAGGTGCTATTTTTTTTTGAATAAACTTGAAAATTAGGATGAATATAATAGTTATATATATGAAAATTTCAATTACAAATTTTCTCAAAATTTTATGAATGAGAGAAAAATAAAAAAATATGGTACATAAATACGGAGTATATATAGTAGTGATGAAAGGAAAGTTCTGCTTATCTTGTAATTCTTCCCTCGTTATGATATATATACTACTCACATTTCACCAAAAAAAAAAAAAAAAAAAGAAAGGAAAGTTAAAAGGTCATTTCATTAAATAAATGAAATAATGATTAAATAAATAAGGTAAATAAATAAAAAAAATTATGAGAGGAGATTAATGGTTTACAATTTTTTTTTCTTTTTTTTGTTTATACCTTATAATTTTCAAATTTTTTTATCTTATATTTTTTAATTTTCTTAAATTGGTAATTCATATCACTTTTTTTTTTACCATGTCACATTAAAAGTTGTCACGTCACAATTAAAATTGCAATGTCATATTTTTTAAGTTAGCCTTTTAATAAAATTTTATAGATAGAAACTATTATAGGTTTTATAGCCATCATACAACCATAAATTACAATATTTTAATTTTATTTTTAATTTATTTTGTGGTATTATTTAATTAGATAATTGATTGCCGAGAAACTCAAGAGGTGAATTAAATAGGAAAAAATGTTAATGAAAATTATGGGTGTTAACTGTTAAGTAATATAAAGAGTTTTAATCAATTTATTAACATATCATATTATAAAAATTAATTAAATAGGAAAAAGTTTTAATTAATTTGGTGGGTGTTAAGTATTATGAAGAGTTTTAATCAATTTATTTCCATGTTTAATTAAAAAAAAAAGAATTAAATAGGTAAAAATGTTAATAAAAATGGTGGGTGGTAAGTAATATGAAGAGTTTTAATTAATTTAGTAACATGTTTTATTACAAAAATTCAATTTTAATTATAAATTATAAATTTTATTAACATGTTTTATCACAAAAATTTCAATTAAAATGTCAATATTAAATATAAATTATGAAATTTTGATGTAAATTTCTAAGGTTTACATAAATTTGGGAAAACAATATATTTAATATACAAAAATCATTAAGAATATAGATAATATTGTTTAATATTATATATAAGTGAACTAAATTAATTTATAGATAAATGAATTAAATTAATGCCATGTAATAATAAATTAATGCCGGTTAACGAAATGAGCGGAAAAAGAGAGATTGTCGTTGTCGGTAGGAACAATGATGATAAGAGACGGGGTAATTGGGTATGAATGTGTGTGTGGCATTTGGGTTATGCGGCTGCCGTGAGCTTCAAATGTCTGCGTGGCTTTTTTTATCCTACGTGGCATTGTCTACGTGGATTTAATTGGACATTTTAGGGTAGCCTTTTAATAGTATTTATAGATAAGAGACTATGAGTTGGTATATATAAATTATGACACAATGAATTATCATAATTAAGTTTATTAGTAAAATTATGATACAATGAATTTGCATAATTAAGTGTATTAATGGCGATTTTTCAGTTGCTCACTGAATTTATTTGTATAAATACCTCCTCATAAAGAAATAAGAGAACCAAGCAAATACAAAATCAATATTCTAACTCTTTAAAGTCAAACACATTTTATATCACTCATCCTTAATTCTCCATGGGTCATTGGAAATGTACATTGAAAACAAACATTTCACCTGCCTCCGTTTTATTGTGCTTTGAAAATCAATGGTTTAATTTCATATAAATTTTGGATCTCAAAGGCGCTACATTGCTACTAAAGTTTAAACTTTTTAGTTTGTTTGATGTTAATTTTTCCTAATGGTTCATTGTTTTCACAGTATAAAGCTACAAATTTTAAAAAATAATATTTAAGTTCTGAGTAAAAAAAAAAGTTCAACTTCATAGTTATGAAGTCAAATAACCAACTCTGGTTCCTTCATTGCTAATATCTAAATCATGTGATTAGTATTTGTAATCTGCTTATAAGGTGATTCATTTGCTTACATGTATTTTTTTGTTGACATACATGTAGTACGTATAGATTATGTAATTGAACAAGCCAATATGGAAGATGCTGTGCATTCATTAAGTAGTTTGATTTATATTGCTAAGACAAATTTGTCCTATTTCAAGATTCCGACAGATTTGCAGTATGTGATTAGTCACAACAATTGTTTTGTTTGAAACGTGATGTAGAATATTCGGTTGTTACCCTACAAAGTAATTAAATACAATGAAAAATGATTATGCATATGACTTGAGGCAACAAGTTACATTATTATGTTTAGAATGTTATGTAGATTATAACTGTAACACAACTCAAATTCACAAGATAGTCCACCCAAATGAATTTAAGTTTGTATACTTTGTCATTAACATAAGAATTTCCACATAAGTAAAAATATGTTTTTCTTCTTTGTTTATAATGTCATCACATTAAGTACACGTCGACTTACTAACAAAAAAGTACATTTCGACTTCGCAACCAACTTTGTAAAACATATGCATCAATAAGTTTTAAGAAGAATTATACTCTGTATTAACTACCTACTTCTCAAACTAAATTCTTCCCTATTGTAAATCTTACCACAACATGGATTATTTCACAACATGTGTCAACCATTTACATTTTATCTTAAAATCTTTTATTTATCGTTGAAAAAAATTGGTCTCCATTTTCCTTCACCTTCATTAAATTTTCGTATCAGAACAAAGTTTTAAGGAAACGCCTTGATAAAACCCGTGCATTTCACGGGTCACGAAACTAGCTGGATTGTTAAATGCAAACTTCATTAATTAGTCATTTCCAAGCATGAGTAAAACAACAAAAAACTTCATTGATTGTTTATTAATGCATTAGTACCCTTACGGGGTTCTTTAAAAAAAAAGTTGTCTAAACATAATTAGTTGAAAAAATGAGATGGCGTGAGGTCGCCACTTGGTGGTACTTAAATTCGACGCCACTCGTGTTATTATATTAAACTAGTTTTGTATCCCGTGGAAATTACGGGGTTTTTAAAAGCCTTTTATATGTTTATATTTTTACTATTATGATTCTTTTGCATGGTTTTATTAAAATTTTTAATGATGAATCGATCAAATGATAGATATGTACGTACAAGATACAAATACCTCGGCCCTAGGAAAAAAAAAAGAAAATGTAGTAACATCGGCAAGGTACTTCTAATTTTTCACAAAACATATTGGAGTTGGCGGATATTGATATGAGTTAATAAAGTCACTCACCCCGTTTTGATCTTAAAAAGAAAGCATCTTATGTAGATAACGACCAAAAAATATGACAGGTAAATTAATAGAGCAAACAAAATGTGAGAGATCAAAAGAATATAAGCAATATTAATAAAGAAATTAGCTAGAAATTTACGAACATGTAAATTATTTTCTAAATCTATGTTTTATCACAATTTCCACCTTATTCCCTATAAATAGTCCATAATAAAACATTAATAAAACTCAACATCACAATTCACAACAATCATCTTTTATCCCTTACAACTTTATACATACATACCAATTTATTCAAAATACGAATTACCTTATCAATTGATTCAGAAACATACATAAAAAATTTATCAAATCGGCTCACGGAAAATTACCGTACCAATTGATTCAAAATAGTAGGGAAAGTCTTCACTTAACAAATTATATTCTTTCAAATTCTACCGCCTTATTCAACTTTGGATGATTTCTTCTCTTCTTTTATTTTCCCTTTCCATCCAAATCTTAATCATGTATAAACAATACTTCGTATATAAACATAGTTTGATACTCGGTTATTTGAAAAGCAAAAGATATATATGCTTAAATAAGATCAATTTTGAATGATCGAAGTAATAAATTTGATGACTACTCTTTTGAAGGACGATTTTAAACATTCCATGATTAAAACTTCTATATTCTAAAGCAATATTATCAAAACATGCGTAAAATAAATTAATTTATTAACAATAACATTTGAAGAAAACAAATTCACTTACCTTGTTTTTATGATAAAAATGAGGATAAAATGTGCTATGAGTTTATTTGTGTTTATGCTTGAAAATTATTGTTATATTTTGCAAACAAAGAAGACAAAAAGCATTATAGATGAGGGATTGTAGTTACAAAGCGTCTTGCTTGTGACGGGCTAATCCCGTCACAAGCTGAAGACCTCTCACAAAAAGGGAGAGGGGACAAGGTGTGGCATCCTCCATGTGCTTCCCACTCACCTCTTAATGGGTATTTTGTGAGAGAAAACGGTATCCGTCACAAGCTTGTGACGGATATCGCCCGTCTTCAATGAGATTTTGTGTTGTAGTTAAGGAGGTCGATAAAATTGTGAAGAGTGTTTTATGACTCTTTATATTTTTTCTTGGGAAGATTGAAGGGCAGGTAAATAACCATTAAGTTCAATAACTATTAAGTTCTATAGATTTATGTGCATTAATTTCGTATTATTAAGTAAAAATTAATTATTATTCGTTTCTTTGTACAAAAAAATTATTATTATTGTGTAAATAGGTGTGATAGGTGGCATGAACATATGCGGTGACACTTGTCACTTCAAAAGAGGCTCAGCATGCCTTTTTATGTTGTTATATAGATTATGAAGGTATTTTTGTCTCCCCTCAAAAAAATTGAATTTTAAACTAATTAATAGAGATGGTACATTAGGAACTTAGTTGCATAATTATATTTAATTATAATTAACAGTAAAGCCATATATAATTCATATCTTATCTATACAAAACCAAAATATTTCAAGCCTTCTTCTTAAGCCACGTCATCACATTTTTTTTTTTTTTTAAAGAAATGTGGCCGGGATCCACCGAAAAGAAAGCTGAAATTAATTGTTGAAAAACCTCTGTGTTTAAGTTTTAGACGTAAATGTTTACGTTTCTATTTTTACACGTAAATATTAGTGAATAATAATGAATAATAAATAATTTTAAACTAAATAGGTCAGCCCTAAAAAATTTACTAAAAAATTACAATAAATTGCACCAACGGTTAAAAATTCAATCCAAATTCATATTACAATAATAAATTACAATAACAATTAAAATAAAGTACGAAAAAATACATCAACTTATATAATCAATATTGTTACAAAAATACTAAATACTAAGTTTAAGTTTAAATTAACCGTAAATGGAGTAAGAAATTAAAAAACAACATACTAGAATTTCATTTTTAAAAAAAATAAGCTTTTATCTCATAAATATATTCAGTCATATATAATTTTTCTATATGACATGCATATTGTTTTATATACATTGTATATAATATACTATATACCATATTTTAACACCGATTTAACCTATTATCATTATAAGAGAAATATTGGTTAATATTTTTTAACTGTTAATTATTTACAATAATATTTATAAAAATATATCCGTGCAATTTTGCACGGGTTGAAAACTAGTATGGTTTAATTATAATATAATAGATGTTCATATTTTTTTTTTTTTGACAACAAGCAATGAATACCTTACATTATTTCAAATGTTACAAGGTAAGCTATTCGACTAGGTAGCACCAGAAATAAGACCACCAAATCTAGTGCTACCAAGCCAATCCTAAGTAAAACATAAACATAAATAACGATAACAACAGCTAGAAGAGCATGAAGGGTCTAATGATGATTGCAAGCGAAAGAGCCACGGGCCATAGAACGAGTTTCAAACACACGAAAGACCTCCAAATACCGCCGATACATACGAGCCGCATAGCGACAATAGCAAGGTGTACTTACGTTCTTGCGAAAAGATCGTAGAAAAACAATGTGCTAAGCAAGACGACGAAGTCCGCCACCGATGGAGATAAAACTCCTACACCTTAGAGATCGAACCCTTTGATCGTAGGACCAACAGACCAAGAAATACGACATGCATTTCCCAACTCGACCACGAACCCAAGGGGACAGGACACCTATGCTCAAATTCGGGTGCGAATAAACCATAACCCTATTAGGGAAGAGAGCCAGGACACTACGAGCATCCCCAAAGATTAAGGGACTGGACACCCATAACCCACAGGATTTTATTATTATAAACAAAAGCATATAAAAAAACAACAGCATGAGAAAAGAGACAAAGACCACCGAAGCCATCCAATTCAACGCCTCGGCCAACCGACCTTAGTCCAACCCGAACTCATCTCAAAACGACTCCAACGCCAACCCTGACCCGCACCAGTCAAGACCAACCCTGACCCGCACCAGTCAAGACCACAGCGAAATCATCACAACACCCAGGGCAGACAAAATGCAACCCGCCAACGCCAAAGAAACACAAACACCAAACGATGACCAGAGAACCCCAGACAAAAACCCGACAAAAGCACCAAAAAGGCTTACATGCAACCCCATCAACCTCTCAAAGAAACCAAGACCTAAACCACGCAAAAGGAATAAAAGACACTAATGAGACCCGTTTCACCAAACGACACCTCCCAAGACCATCGTCAAACAACCAACCAGACCCAAAAAAAAACACAGACGGACACAAAAGGAGAATGAAAAGGGACCGAAAAGTGGGGGGATCACCAAAACAGACCTAAAACACACCCTTTACGAGCAATAGAGAGGCAACGGAAGAGCTACAAAAACTCATCGACCAATACAGAAAAGCAGAAAAAGACAGCCAACCCAGGGGTGGGGGGGGGGGAGTGGGGGGATCACTCCTGGGGTGGAACCGACAGCGATGGTGACAGGACAAGGTGACGCAAGGGCGGGGACGACAGTGAACTAAGACCCAACCCGAAGGGGAAGACTCAACCCAAAGACCGAAAAAAACAAAAAACCAAGGGAAACCACCTTACCGGTGGCGGGGGAAAACCCTAGGGGTCGGGGAACACACCCCGAAGCCGCATGCAAGCTCGAAGAAAGCAAGGAAAAGGAGATCGTTGGGGAACAGACGGAACACCGAGCAACCACCACAGACAACACCCACACACACCCAAGAACAACCCCGGAACAAGAAAACCCCGATGATTAGCCGAGGTAACCGAGAGATACAAGCGCGGGATCAGTGAAAGAAAGACGAAAGGCGATGAGATGAGCGATCGCCGGAGATGGGCCAAAGGAAGACCCAATCACCGGTGAAAGGGTGACAGCAGGTGGGAGGTAATAGTGTGAATGGAGGCGGCGGCAGCTCAAAGTAAATTTGGTTTTTGTTTTTGGGGGTTTTTTGAGAGAGAAATGGAAGACTTGTTTTTAGAGAGAGAGATTTTTTAAACTCTTATCTCTTTACATCCCAATATAATAGATGTTCATAATACTTCATATTTAAGATGGTTGTAAACATGAGACGGACCACAGATCTAATAATCTTATACTAGGTCCTACAATTTACCACCATGGTGCAAAGTTACGGTATCCTAATTTCGTAAATTATTAAGTATCCTTACCTATCACAATTGGGATTAAAAAGAGTTTAAACACCAAAACAAGTAGACGCGTATTCCATAAGTTTCGTTTTTAGGAAACTTTTACAGAAACTCCAAGTACCGACTATCGACTAGGGGTGTTAATGAGACGAGATAGCTCACGAGCAACTCGGGATCGGCTCGGTCAAAGCTCAGTCAAATCTCGGCTCGTGCGAGATTGGCTTGAGCTCGGATTCGGCTCGAGAGCTTAAAGAGTCAAGCCGAGCAAACGTTGGTTCGGCTCGAAAAGCTCGTGAGCAGCTCGAACCTGTGTGATTATATAAGATATTGCTCATATTTTATAAAAATATTTTATTGTGAATATATTTTGTATCACATGTATCAAATGTCTTACCGATTTGCCAAATATTTTACATTTAACCTTTGAGCCTTGTTATTGAAAATATCGCAAGAAAAAAAATCAAAAAATTAGCCATTATATATAGGCTCGATTATTTGAGCTCGAGTTTGGCTCGCAAGCTTGATAGCGAGCACGTTTTTTACAAGCTCGGGTAAGCTCGAAATCGACTCGAGATCGAGTTTTTTTCTTGAGCACAAGCCGAGCAAGGCCAAGCTCGGACTCGGCTCGGCTCGTTAGCATCCCTACTACCGACATAATCACATAACCTTATCACTATATACATACCAAATCATTCCTACAACATGGAGTAACACCCACCATTATTTATCTTAATTACCACAAATTTCATCTTAAAAAAAACCCTAATTTAAGATAAGCTAGGGAATCACAATAATGGCAGGAATTAAGAGGTGCCATGGAGTTGAAGAACATAAAAAACAAAAGATGGCGAAGAAGTCGAGCCATATATGGGCTATTAAATATTTAAGTGATCAATAAAATTGTTTGCTTAACTTTTCAAAAGTATATTATCTAGTTGTAATTGTAATTGTACTTCGTATTGCAGTAAAGTTGAAGAACTTGTAAAAATGATTAGTTAGTTGTTGTAGCAAGCATTATATTGTGTGCTCAGATAAGAGTTGATAAGATTATTACCAAAATTATTGTCAATCGTCTCAAGCCCCTCATGTACAAAGTCATCTTCCCAAACCAAGGCAGCTCAATCCCTGGCCGAGGAACTGATGCCAACTACATCATTGTCTCTGAGATTCTCCACTCCATGCACGTCTCCAAATGCAATGTCGGATGGTTCGCCTTCAAGCTTGATCTTGAGAAAGCCTTCGACCGTCTTGAAAGGGACTTCATCCATCTTTGCCTTACCCATGCTCAAATTGACAATGACACCATATCCCTCATTATGAGTTGCATCTCCTCTCCCTCCACTCAATCCTCCTTTAATGGGACCCTCTTATCTAGTTTCTCCCCTTCAAGAGGAATTAGGCAAGGAGACCCACTCTCTCCCTACCTCTTCATTATTTGCATGGAGGCTCTCTCCACCCTCATTCATCAGTCATGTTCTGACATGGAGTGGTCCCCCTTTCCCCTTGGGAAAGGTGGAGCCTCCTTCTCCCACCTCCTCTTTGCTGACGACATCCTCTTGTTTGGTCGCGCTTCTGAGCGCAACTTGTGCGCCCTCCAGGATACTTTCCTTAGATTCTGTTCCTCTTCTGGTCAAAAGATCAATTATTCCAAAAGCAAGATCATCTTTTCTAAGCATACCCCCACTGAGAATATCAACATGTTTGAATCCACTCTTGGCATCAAAGCCACTTCGAACCTTGGAACCTACCTTGGCTTCCCCTTGAAAGGGACTAAACCTAAGAAAGCCGACCTCCGTCATATCATTGACGCCATCCTGTCCAAGCTGGCCAATTGGAAAACTCGTTTCCTTTCTAAGGCTGGGAGGCTTTGCCTTATTAAATCCACGTTGAACGCTATCCCTTCCCACTCCATGCAATGTATCCGTCTCCCTGTCTCCATCCTTAATGACATTGACAAGAAAGTCCGCTCCTTCCTTTGGTCGGGCACTTCTTCTAAGAGACTCCACCTTTCTAGCTGGGACCTTGTCACCTAACCTTTGGCCCGTGGTGGCCTTGGCATGAAAGCCGCTCGACCGTTAAATGATGCCTTTTCCACCAAGCTTAGCTGGAAGCTCCTCATTGACAAGACTTCTCTTGCTTCCTCCGCCATTCGGAGTAAGTACCTGACCCCTCGCTCTTCGTCCTTCCGTAATGGCTCCCACATTTGGAAAAATGTGGGCATCGGTCTTCCTATTCTCAAAAATTTTCTCATCTGGTCCATAGGCGATGGAGCTTCCATTTGCTTATGGACTGACCCTTGGTCATCAATTGGACCCCTGAGAAAGGTCATCCATGAACCCTTCAATGCCACTTCCCTTAATGCCAAGCTTAATTCCATCATCTCCAATGGCTCTTGAAATCTTGATAACCTCGACTTTGTCCTGCCCAGTGACATCATTTCCTCCATTCTAGCCATCCCCCCCCCCCTCTATCGGCAAGCCTGACCTCCTCACCACTTCCCTTACTCCCAAAAATAAGTTCTCTCTTGGTTCAGCCTACTCCTCCTAGTGCGATCTTTACACCCATCCTCCCTCCTTCTCGCCTAACCTTGAATGGATATGGGACCTCCCTTCTCTCCCAAAGATTAAATTCTTCCTTTGGCTCTCTTGGTGGGACAAACTGCCTCACAATTTTACCTTGCACAAGCGAACCATTCTCCCCTCCCCCTCTTGCCCCCTTTGCCTTAGCCCTTCCCTTGATGAGACTACTATGCACCTCCTCCGTGACTGTAGTTTTGCCTCCTGTGTCTGGACGTATTTCAAAGTTGACACGTCCTTTTTTCTCTTGACCTTCAACCTTGGATTTATGAGAATTGCACCTCACCCAAACCCTCTTGGCCAACCCTCTTCTCCTTTATCTTATGACGGCTCTGGACTCGTAGGTGCGGGATTATTTTTTCGAATTCCACACCGAGTTCGTGCAAGATCTTGTGTGACTCCGCCTCTTCTAGCGTTTCTTCCTGGGTGGCTGCCAATAGCCCCAACCCTATACCCAGCCCCCGTGCTCCCCTTTCCGCCTGTTACTACCCTTGTAGTTGGGCCCCTCCCCCACTTGGTTGGCTCAAAGTCAACGTTGACGCAGCTTTTTCCCCCTCCACCTCCTTAGCTAGTATTGGTTGTGTCATTAGGAATGACATCGGGTCTTGGGTCCGGGGTTGGTCGTCTCGTTTACTCGCTCCTAACCCGTTCATTGCTGAGATCTTAGCCATTAGGGACGGACTTCGAGCTTGTGTGGACTCCCTGGGTAACTTTGTTATAGCCTCGGATTGCCTTAATGCGGTCACTATTATCATGAGTTTGGCCCCCCTTGTGGTCAGTTTGCTAATATCATTTCTGAGTGTAGGGCTCTCTTGGAGGATTCACCCCGGTTGAAGATTTCGTTTGAGAAGAGGTCGGCTAATGGAGTTGCGGATGCATTAGCTAATTTCTCTTTAAATGATTCTAGTCATTGTAATGGTTGTTTTAATTGGGACTTTGCCCCTCTCTTTGTTCTTCATTTATGTACTTTTGGCTTCTTGACGGCCATCGAGCCGCTTCCCCTTGACCCACCCCCTTGATGTACGTGAACTGTTCTCCTGATTAATGTTATGCTCCTTCATTCCAAAAAAAAAAAAAAAAAAAAAAAGATAAGAGTTGATTCTATGACTTATTGACATGTCTTTGAATTCCATTACTTCCTAAATGTTTTTAATTGTAAAATGGAAGATTCCTAGTTTTTAAATAAACGAATCTTTATCTTATAAAATCTACTCCGTATATACTACGGAGTATATTACTATTGGTCCGGCCTAGATGTAAGCTCTTGTCAATCCATGAACATGTATATAAGTAACAAATCTGGCCTCGGGTTTTTTCGAGAAAACCCCTAAAAGTGTGTTTAGATTGAAGGAATTAGAGGGAAAAGAAAGGAAGGGAGAGTAGGGGATTTAAAATACTTTGTTTGACTAGCAAATGAGTGTGGAGGGAAATGGAGGATCAAATTTCCCTCCTTCAAGCCTAATCAAAATCTCTCAACAATAGACAAAATTTGGAAAGAAATTGTATCCAAACAACCACAACCCATCCCCCCTCCCCTTCCCTTCTCTCTCAATCTCCCTCCCCTCCATTTCCCTCCACTTTTACTATCCAAACACATCTAAGGTGTAATTTCTAAGGCGGAGAGAATAAAGAATAAACTAATGGTGTGTTTGGATTGAGTGATTTGAAGGGAAAAGAAAGGGAGGGAGAGTAGGTATTTAAAATCCCTTGTTTAGATAGCAAATAAGGGTGTGGGGGGGGGGGAGATTTGGAGGGATCCAATTTCCCTCCTCCAAACCTAATCAAAATCTCTCCATAATAGGCAAGTTTTGGGAGGAAATTGTATCCAAACACCCACTCCCCATTTCCCTCCCTTTCCCTTCCCCTTCCCTCCTTCCCCCTTCCCTCCGTTTCCCTCCACTTTTACTATCCAAACACACCCTAAGTTACTGATGGTAGGGGGTGGAGGTTTGTATATTCAATTCCTAGTCTGGTCCTTCTAAGTTTTAACCTCATGGCACATGACGTTGTCATTGATTCTTTAGTGCCCGATGAAATTGGAGCCGAGTTGTCCTTTTCTTGGTCGCGGGTTGACATGAACGTGTTACCTTGACCTAGTTGTTTATTAAACTATTAATCTATGCCACTATTGATTGAGAAGGAGTCAAGTTAACAAATGTTAATAAAGATTTTCCCAAAATAATCCATAAGAGATACTTCGTTCGTGTCATATTAAATAGTTTACACTTTTGCTCTTTGATCAGTTATTTATTGAATCAAAATGGAGAAGATGCCATATCCTCAGCTCCATATCCTTTGCATAATACCAAGCTCTCTGAATACGTTTCCAATTCTGCACCACGACTCAAAAATTTTCTACGCTTCCCTACTTTGCAAGTGGCAATATTATAGGACTCGTTTCCATAAACAAAATAACCGCCATCACCCTCGTAATACAATAGCCTTGCTATTTCTCTTGAACCTTTTTGGCCGAATAAATTGCAACCATCAACACTTGAAGGTCCTGAAAACCATTGACTCCACTCCCTCTTGTTGTTCTCTCGCCAGTGCACCAGTTGCAGAACGTACGGAAGAAATCTCGAAAACCGCCAATGACTCCCTAAAAGAAACACAAGCCTTGTTGTTTGTGTTTCATCTATTGCAATTATTGGTAGTTCCAAAAACTCGAAATTTTCCGTGTCCAAATCAAGGGATACAAGATGAGTTGGTTCACTATACAAGTCATCACTACTATCCACACTTGGATCATTTCCAAGCCAGTGACCTGCTCCGTCATAATAATGCGGATTTGGTAAAAAATAATGGGACTTAAACATACCACTAAAAGTTAGAACATCCATATTCAACCCATTCTTCCTCGCGGTCCATTGTTGATCACTAAGGCCTCGTTTGGTTCATACGGGAATCAAATTCATGTGTTAATTTGCAATGCACGGGAGTTTAATTCCAACATCAAAATTCACATGAATTACAAGAATCCGTTTGGTTGCCATGTTGGAGTTATATTCTCCTAGGAGTTTCCAATGACCATGAGGGGGGTAGGTAGTCAAATTCCCCCATCAAGCAGGAGTTGGAAACTCCTTGGAGTTTGAAACTCCCCCATTTTACAAAAAATGGGGTAACCAAACAACCTCCAAAAACCACAATTCATGGGATTTTAGAATTCCCATGAATTTGGTGGGCAACCAAACGAGACCTAAGTGTATAAACTGCAACAGGCAGTTCCGGAACCCTTCCATACCATTTATATAAGATTGCGATGACTTTAAAATCTTTAGAGGGAGGCACAAATCCAAATACAAACGTACTCATGTACTCTTGTGAAGGAAGAAGAGGGCAAGGCGGAAGTAACAATGATTTTCTAATACTTGGGTTACAAATTCTCAGTCCATTTGGCCTGAATTGTTGAGAACAGATTAAAACCAACGACTTACATATTCCCTTGATATCGTATCCTTCAGAACTCTTAAATACGTGACAAACTTTTCGAAGAGTGTTAACCTTACGAAGTGCCATCCAACATCCATCATAATCAGGGTATCCCGAACACTCTATGGATAATAATTTACCCGAATCATATTTGTTGTTGTTGTTACTTCTGCAAAGTAGAAGATGTATGTGAACGAAATCAGGGTGATCAATAATCGAGCACCAAGATTTGCATACGCTCCTGAATCTTACTAGGCTTTTCACGGGCAAATATGCGAGAATCTTACATGGCCTTCTTTCTAAGCTTCATCTGCCCGTGCTTTTAATTTTGTTCCAAAGAATTTGTTTTTTTTCTTGTGACTGCCGAAAGAAATTGATGATGTGTGAAACGAGGGTTCTATGGTTGATCCGATGAATCATATCCTACTCGTAATAGCTTTAAGTTTGAGGTGATCAAATATAGGTTTGGTCCGAAAATGGGCAGTTGAATTTGAGATTGGACAATGAGATATTGTTTGCCAACAAAACAAGCCCATCTCGAATGTGATTTATCTTAATATCTTTAGTCCAAAATCCAAATAATTAAAACTTATTATTATGGATCTATGTTTGGTAGCAAGTTATAATATGCAGAGGTGGCAATTGGGTTACTTGTAAAATTCTCTATTGTGTTCATGTTGACTCAATTATATAAGTATTTTATAATAAAGGTTCAACTTAACGAAATTAAATTTTGTGTCGTGTTCATGTTAACCTAGTTACATCAATAGGTCATTAAATCTCAACCCAAACCCGTCAATTTTGTGTCGGGTTTGTGTCGTTTTATCAGGTCGTATCATAGTTTGTTAACTCTAATTTGGAAGGTATTTAAGGCACGAAGTTGCTCAGCAAGACTGGAATAATTGATCCGGAAAATTAAAGATGACAAGTAATAATTTGATTCAAATTCGAATAACTGGATTCGTTTAGTTGGTAAGACTACAAGAAGTAAATAGACAGTCATTTCAAAGTTGTAGATTTGAAAATGCATCTAGAATTGTATTGCCCTGGTTGCTAATTCACATTATAAGACAAACAAACAATTTCATGAATCATTTTATTTTATTGAATCATAAAGAAAACTAAAGAAGGAAATTTTGGCTCCATTATTGAAAATATAAAACATTCGTAACAGTTTGATCATTTCACAAGCGCGTTTTACAGTTTCCTGGTCAATCATAGTTCATAACCTCAGAAATCATTTACAAGTGTGATCAGCAGTAGGAAGAAGGTTTGCAGCATATCGGAACAAACAAAATCAAACGACGTGGCATAACACTACTAGATATCACAATCTGCATATCCACATTTAAGAACAATTCAGTTCAATATCAACAAGATTGAGAACACTATTTTAAGTATAAACTTTAAACAAGATCGAGAATGTGATTTCTAGGCGCGATTGGTTGTTGAGACTTACTAACTAGGCAGAAGAATAGCAACGACTTACATATCCACATTGAATGTTTCCAGAATTAATTAAGAAGACCAGCAACTTGTTCAAGAGCATCTTCAGCTCCGTATCATTTGCACAACACCAAGCCCTCTCTATACATTTGCATATCCACACAGCGACTCACTGATTTTCCACACCTCTTTCAGCTCCCATATGCTGGATTTTACAGAAGAAATACAGAAAACCGCTAATGACTCCCAAAGACGAAAAGGAAACCTTAAAGCTCCGATATCGTCTGAAGCAAATGGCAGTTCCAAGTAAGTGAATTTTTCCAAATCAAAGTCAAGAGACACTAAATGAGTTGAATTACCAGCAGGGTTACTATCCCCATTCGGGTCATCACTAATCCAATACGCTGCTCCATGAAAGATAAAACCCGTTTTGGGACTACAGTTTTGCCAAAACAAACGCTTATAGTACGAAAAAGACATATTGAGGTCATCATTTCTGAGAGACCATTGTTGATCACTGAGAGTATAAACCGCAATGCTCATACAAGACGCAAACCCAAATAAATAAACAACTGCACGAAAGGACATTGGAGAAGGAGGAATTCGCAACGACTTTCTAATACAAGGGTTCCATAGCATCAAATTTTGTCGATGATAACAAGTATCAATATGGTCTAAAGTTAACAGCAACTCATTACAGCTCCCTAGTAGATAATAAATACCTTTGTGTACTCTTCAAAATGTGATGGGTTTTTCGAAGAGCATCAGCGTGACGAACTGTCAACGAGCATCCTTTACTCCCATACCGACCCGAGCCCTCGAGGGATAGTAATAGTTGACAGAATTGATTTTGCAAAGATTACGATGCTGGGTAATGAAATCAGGATTGTCAATAATGTCTCACCAAGATTTACATGCGCAGCTGAATCTTAAAACGGTTTTGGCTGGTAAATTTGCGAGGATTTGGGTACGAAGTTCAGGTGGTATGTACTTGAATTCGGAAATACGGGTCTTCATTTTCTGCACAACATTCATTTAGTTGAGAATATAATCAAAAGAAATTAATGATAAGAGGAGAGAAAAAAAAGGGGTTCTTGATTATTCAATCATTCAACAAGAAAATTATCAAACTTTAAAAGATCAACAATATAAACAACTGAAGTGCCAAATAAACTTGAGAATTGTTATGGATAAAAATGTCATTTATTATCCGTGACATGGCAGCGAATCATTGGCAAGAAAAAGTGACAAGAGATGCCTACGTGGCGCGCTACAATTGGAAAGAGAGGGGAAAAAGGGATTGCTGAGGTGGCGCGTTGTGGACCATGGGATAGAAAGCAAACAAACACAAATTATATAAGATAGAAACTCACGTGCAAAGGAAGAAAGAGACCTTGTCAAACAACTACTCCCTATTCCTTAGGAAGTTGACCAGAAATCCCAATGTATGTATGTAGTCAAACCCTAAATGGAGACTCCAATGACTATAAAACGAGAGCAAAACAACCGCAAAGGGGCATTGAAAAATATCATCAAGTAGCAACTCCACCCAAAAAATCATTGACAATTGGTGATAATTACCTAGCAACATTATACTTGTATTTCCTTACTTGTTCGTAAATCTCGATTATAGTGCAATAATTGGCGGGATTCCGACTCCCCCCGCGGTTGTTCCCACACCGGGTTTTCCGCGTCACCAAAAATCTTCCGTGTCCTTTTCTTCGTTTGTCTTTATTTCGTCATTCCTTTCGTTCGTACTTTAAACGAATCGGCATTAAGGATAATCACTATCACTCACATAATTAATTCATAACTTAGGTAAATTTTTACCAAAACAATTTGGCGCCCACCGTGGGGCATAGTGATCATTTTCTATAGCCAAGCCTCGCAAAACCGAACCAACCATCACAATGTCCGGAACGGCCGAGAATCCTTCCGGCTGACCCGAGTATATGCCATTTCTATCTTCCGCAGCTAGGAGTTACTTCGCATCTGCAGACTCGATGCCTCACCAAAGATCCGGCCAAATGATCCCCGGCAAAGATGTCGACCAGAGCCATGCCCCAGCCTCAGAAACCACCACAGATCCCAAAGGCAGCAGGTGCATCCAGTCAGTCAAAATCCAGCAGGGAAAGCAGCCCCAGCAGAGGAGGCGAAGCAGTATCCAGAAGCCCGACCCAGGAAAGTTCAGGCGCAGAAGTTCTCCGGAGCAGAGGATCTCCAGCACTTGATCCGATGCAGGTGATGATTCAGGGGATGGACATTCTGCGTCGGGCTGTTGAAGATCTGAGGAAGGACAACCAGAATATGATGGCTCAAATCGTGACGGCAGTCCAGTCCAAACCAGCATCAGCACCAGAGGCTCCAGCCAGAACCAGCGGTGGAGGATTGGGTCGTTCAATCCCATCAGAACTAGTCACTAGGCTGGATCTTGCAGGAGTGGCGCCTAGCGAACCAATCGAGCCAAGAGGATTGGGATGTCTATCATTTGATAATCCACCCAGTCTGCAGCAGACAACAGGTAACGCTTTATTTAGCACCCCTTCTGGATCTGACCTTCCACCTTTTCCAGGTACCCCCGCACACCAGACACCAGGATGGCAGTCTGGACCTGTCTCCAACACAGCAATTCCATCCTGCAGCCAGTTCACCAGTGGAGCCTGGATCGGCGGATCACAGCAGACACCAGGATGGCAGCCTGGATCCATAATCAGTGCAACACCAGTAACCAACCACCCAGCACCAGGCCAACTTTCTGGATCACCCTGGCTAGGAGGTACACCTGTTGGTTCCTTCCCGCCTGTTTCTAACCCTCTTGCAGGAGCAGGTAACTGTTGGAGGCGAGTACCGTGAGCCGAGGGAGCTAATGTATAGGATACGGGCGTAGCCGTCCGGCCGGAGAAAGACCAAAAACGACTACGCAGACTCACCTTTCGTGGATGACATAGCACTAATCGGTGTTCCTAAAGGATGTGTGCCGCCAGCTATGACACTCTATGACGGGACCTCAGATCCACTTGACCATATCAACCACTACAAGCAGAAAATGATGGTGATAACCGCAACTGGATCTTTAAAGGAGGTTTGCATGTGCAAGGGTTTCGGATCAACACTGTCAGGAGCAGCCCTGCAGTGGTTCGTCGGCTTGCCAAACAAAAGCATATCCAGCTTCGCCGACCTAGTCAATGCCTTCAACCAGCGGATTCGCCGGCGAAGTAAAGCCGAGAGAAGCGGACCGGCGACCTCTACTGGTGCAAGGGTTTGAGGAAACCACCGTGATTACTTGAACCGGTTCAACAAAGAGAAGGTGTCAATTCCGAGGTGCGATATAGCAACCGCTATACAAGCCTTCCGTCGGGGCTACACCAGATTCACAGCTATACAAGGAACTAACCATGCACCCGTGCACAACCTTTGAGGAGGTGCAATCGAAGGCAATTGCTGTCATGAGACTGGAAGAAGACTCTGCACCAGTAAGAGGCACCTATGACTCAGACCCAGTATCCAGAAAAGCTCCGGTAGAAAAGAAAAACGAAAGATCCAAACCCTACAGCAGAAGCGTAAACAAAGTTTCTGGAAATGCAGAAGGAAAATCCGAAGCAGATCTACCTCCGAAAGTAAGTGAGTATGGCTTCACCACCAATCTTGCAGGACTATTCAAAGCCCTGAAGGAGCTGGGACGCAGAGTCAGATGGCCAAAACTTCCAGAAGGAAACCCCAGCAGCAGAGACACAGGCAAAAAATGTGAGTTCCACGGCAGCAACACCCACAACACCGATGAATGCCACTCCCTCAGAAAGGAAGTCAAATTTCACTACGACTGTTAGGCCCAGTTTAACCTGGTCTGACCATAACCTGGTCCGACTCAATAAAGCTGATTGATTGAGACGAAGACCGGACAAGACTAACTACTATCTACCTGGTGAAGAATATTATGGCAAGAAGACTACTAAATCCTGGAAAGAGAAGCCGATAGTCGAGTATATATCATAGCTTGGCGGATTACTAAAAATAGCCTGGATTGAGCAGATAAACAAGAAATGCGATTGTATAAGCCAAATAACCGTGCCCTATTCTCAAGGAAGACCAAGTCCAAACCTAAAACTATTTAATCCATGAATCTGGACGGAAAGAAGAGAAAAAGCTAAGGATTGGTTGAGTTGAGAACGGGTCAAGCGAGCTAATAGGAAGCGGGCCCTATTATTAAAAGAATGACTCCTACAATTTGGGGAAGAGGTTGCTGATTATAAACGTTGCTCATTATAACGTTAAGGAGGGATAGAACTATAAATAGGAGAATTGAACAATTGTAAAGATATTCATTGTTAGTTAATTTTATCTATACTTTATCTTTTTACTCTTGAGCATTCAGATATTCATACAACATTGTGCCCGGTCTATCAAAATAATAAAAACATTATTCTTTATACTTATTTCTTTCTTTATCATTTATTCATACCATTCTAATCTTATAGAACTAGATACCCTGATCACTATATAACTAAGCCGGATCCCTTCAGGAAAATCCTGCTAAAACAATTGGCGCCCACCGTGGGGCATCTAGTTCTTCAACCAATAAAATTCTCCTTATTATCTTTCAATTAATATTCACACACAAAAATGGTGGAACTCACATTTGAACAACAATTAGCGGCTACTGCTCGGCCAAAATCAAGGAATTGGAAACAATCCAAGAGAAAGCAGCTCAGTGGGAGTAAATCAATAGGTCAAGGAATCGAGTCTAGCACTGAAGAAGAAATTGGAAAATCGGGCTTCGGGCTCCAAGACCGATTCGAACCAGGAACCCCATTCTCATCCATCATCAAAAACATAGACTTCTCTAATTTTGGAACCCCGGAGAAGGATACATTATCCAAGCACTCAACCATTCCCAATGATGAGACAAACAAAATCAAGCCGCAATAATGATGGCTATGCTTCAGGAAATCCAAAAACTCCACAACAAAATAGAAAATATACCCGGGTACAGACCACGTGGGTGAAGTAGAAATTGATGACTTTGCGGATTCACCCTTTTTGAGATGAAATTGCAAAGATTGATCTACCAAGAAATTTCTTGTCCCATCCATGAGAACTTATGATGGAACTTCGATTCACAAAATCATGTTGCCATATTCAAACAAAAATGTTGGCTGCCTCAATACCCGGTGAACTCAGGCAAGTCTGCATGTGCAAAGGCTTTGGCATAACCTGGATGGGCAGCATTACAATGGTTCATCAATCTCCCAAATGGAGGTATCAAGAATTTTGCGGAATTGATCAATGCCTTCAATCAACAATTCGCAAGTAGCAGAGATATGGCCAAGAGACCAAGCAACTGTCAGGATAAAGCGAGCTTCCTGAAGAATCTCTCAAGGAATTCCTGGCCGATTTGTCAAAGAAAAGGTGGCCATTCCAAGATGCGATGAAGAAACAGCAGTAGAAGCATTCAGGCAAGGAGTCTGCTTGACGGTGATATTTATGCGATCGACCAAGAAAGCATGTCCAACCTTTGCCACCGTTCAATCCATCGCTTTAGAGCATGTCAGATTAGAAGAAGACCTCAACTTCAGGACGAACTCATCCGGAGGAAAGCAGGGCTATGGACATACTAACAGGAAAAGCTCCTACCAGAAAGGAGGCAATCCCCGATCAGCACCCTATTCCAGGCCGAACGATCGATCGGAAGTCAATATGGCACAAGAACATAAAGGTAACCTCTCTAGCCTCCCAACTATTCCTGAATATAACTTCTCTATTAATACTGCAGGATTAATCAAACGCTGGAAAACCGGGAGATACGGTCGGATGGCCAAAGAAGTCCGACAACCCCGGGAAAGATCCAACAAGATGGTGTGACTTCCATCAGGACATCGGACACACCACGGAAGAATGCATTCACTCGGGAAACAAGTGGCATATCTTCTAAAGAAAGGCTACTTGAAAGATATAATCCAGCAGCCAAAGAATAAAGATGAAGGACAAAATAAGAGAGACCCAGGAAGCGGCAGAGATCCTCCTCCTCCTCCTCCCATCTATGAAGTCAAATTCATAAATGGAGGATCAGAAATCTGTGGTTTGACCACTCTGCAGACCAAGAGAATATCCAGGGAATCCGGACTCAACCTCCTTCCAGGCCCGAGTCATTGCCTCGCTATTACCTTTGATGACTCGGACCGCAAGGAATATCAGTCTACACCATGATGACCTGGTAATCACAATGCAAATTCCACGACCAAAGTATCAAGAATCCGATAGATGGAGGAAGCTCAATCAACCTGGTGATGCTTGACGTCCTTAAAGCTATGAAGATAGACGAAAGCAAGATAATAAAGAAATCCAGCGTCTGGTTGGATTGATGGAGAAACAAAAAACACCACTGGGAGAAATCGGCTTGCCTACCTATGTGGAGGGCGTGGCTTCATATGAGAGATTTGGAGTAATGGATTGCTTATCCTCGTATAATGTAATCCTGGGCAGACCATGGATCCACAATGTCAAAGCAATCCCATCAACATACCATCAATGCGTGAAAATTCCAACAGAATGGGGGATAACCACCATCAGAGGAGAACAAAGGATTGCTCAGGAATGTTACACTCAGGCTTTGAAACCCTCAAAGTCAGGTAAGTCCCTTGCATAGCAATTAAAGTCACTGTCGGGGAAGAATACATAGCACAAACACAGATGGAAACAGGAGAAGTCATATTAGACCCGGAATTCCCGACAGGAAAGTACTTGTAGGGTCGGATGCACCCGACTCAATCAGACCAAATCTGGTCGACTTTCTTAAAACTAAAATGTCTTGTTTTGGTTGGTCACATTTTGATATGACTGGTATAGATGCTGATGTTATTACTCATAAGTTGAACATTGACAAATCCTTTAAGCCATGACAAGAAAAGAGAAGAAAATTTGCTTGCAGAAAGGCACGAAATTATCAACCAAGAAGTTGACAAGCTACTGGACATGGGAATGATCGGGGGAAGTAATGTACCCCGATCGGCTTGCAAACGTGGTAGTCGTCCAAAAGAAAAATGGCAAATGGAGAGTCTGCGTAGATTATATCGACTTAAACAAAGCCTGCCC
Source organism: Silene latifolia (assembly GCF_048544455.1). Classification (NCBI taxonomy): domain Eukaryota; kingdom Viridiplantae; phylum Streptophyta; class Magnoliopsida; order Caryophyllales; family Caryophyllaceae; genus Silene; species Silene latifolia. The sequence continues at coordinate 16,965,180 of NC_133531.1, forward strand.
AAAAGATCCATTTCCCCTACCACACATCGATGCAATGGTAGATGCCATCTGCAGCCACGAAATGTTGACATTCATGGATGCCTCCAGTAGATTCAATCGAGATAAAAATGCATCCATGAGACCAGGAAAGCACAGACTTTCATCACGAAAGAGGTATATATTGTTATCTTGCTATGCCCTTTGGATTAAAAATGCGGTGCAACCTACCAAAGGCTAGTCAACATGATGTTCAAAGATCAGATAGGAGACACCATGGAAGTCTATATAGATGACATGGTAGTCAAATCAAAAAAGGCAGAAGACCATGTCAAAGACCTGGAAGTAGCCTTTCAAATATTGGAAAAATTCAATATGAAGCTCAACCCACAAAAATGCCACTTGAGTCTCAAAGGCAAATTCTTGGGCTACATGGTGACAAAGAGAGGAATAGAAGCCAGCCCTGAGCAGATCAAAGCTATCCTGGAACTAGAACCACCAAAGACAGTCAAAGACATACAAAAGCTGACGGGGAGAATAGCAGCCCTGAATAGATTCATCTCAAGATCATCAGAAAGATGCAAATCGTTTTATAACCCGCTAAGGAAGAACAAGGACTTTCAATGGACCCCCGATCATCAGCCGCCTTTGAAGACACGAAAATATACCTATCCTCTCCACCCTTGCTGGCTAAACCGGTCAAAGATGAACCCCGACAAAGATACCGCTACCACGATCCGCTTCTTTGTCGGTGCGGTCTGGTCAAAGAAGCGACGGACAACAAGACACCCATGTCTATTATGTAAGTAAAAGTCTCTGGATGCGAGAGATCGGGTATGGCCTACTAGAAAAATATGTTTTAGCTTTAATAATGAGTTGCACAAAATTAAGACCATATTTTGAAAGTCACCCTATAATAGTCAGAACAAATCTTCCTATTAAGTCTGTACTTAGGAGACCAGAATTGTCCGGACGAATGTGCAAATGGTCATCCACTAAGCACATACAATATAACGTTTGAACCAAGGACAAAGCAATTAAGTCACAAGCACTAGCAGATTTTGTGGCTGATTTTAGTCCGACCCTAGAACCCGACCTAATAAAAGAAGTAAATAACCGACCGCGACAAAACGGACCTAGAATGGACCCTATTTGTCGATGGAGCAGCCAACACAAGGGCACAGCCTAGGTGTAGTACTAAAATCACCACGGGGGATAAGATAGTACGAGGCTATAAGTTTGTGCATTTGAGGCCACCAACAATGAGGAGAATATGAAGCCACGATAGCCGGGTTAAAGGTATGTATTGATCTTGGTGTGCAAAATTTAAAGGTACGCACCGATTCCCTTCTTGTCTCCAACCAGGTAAATGGCATATATCCGCAAAAGACCCCAAAATGATGCTTTATCTAGATATTGTTCAAATGCTAAAATCAAAGTTTAAAAACTTTAATATTGACCAAATTTCAGGACTTAAATACCTGGCCGATGCCTTAGCCGGCCTAGGGTCCAACTTTAGTCCCCTTGATTTTGACAAAATACCCATTGTGCATTTATTAGAACCTGCAATAAACAAACAAGATGAAAGTTTCCCAATCTACATTGCTAATTCTTGGACGAAACCTTACTATGACTGGCTACAACAGGGAATCCTACCCTTAAATAAGCAAGATGCCGAGCACCGAAAATAAAAGTCGCTTCGTATACTATTATGACAATGTGCTTTTTAAGAAATCGCAGCCGGACCTTACCTCGGATGCCTGGAACCACGGGGAAGTCGAGCAGATATTATCGAAATCCATGAAGGATCTTGTGGAAATCACAAAGGTGGAAGAAGCCTGGCAAGCAAAGTACTCGAAACAGGATATTATTGGCCCACCTTAAGAGCCGATTGCCTGGATTTTAGCTCTAAATGCAAAGCCCGCCGATTCACGGACCATATATCCATCACCATCGAAGAACTACATTCCATATCCGCACCTGGCCATTTATGAAGTGGGGCATGGATATAGTAGGAAAACTACCTCAAGCACCCGGACGGAAAGTTTTCATGCTAGCAATGACTGATTACTTCTCCAAGTGGATAGAAAGTGAATCATACGCAAGTCAAGGAGAAAGATGTCATAGCATTCATCAAACATAATATCATATGTAGATATGGCATCCCCTCCGAAATAGTATGCGACAATGGCACACAATTTGTGGGAAAAAGAACATGAGCCTTCTCGTGCCCAATGGAACATCAATCTGGGTAACATCCACGCCAGGATATCCAAAAGCCAACGGTGGCAGAATCCAAAGAACAAAGTGGTGATCAATTGCATAAAGAAAAAGCTGGAAAGAAGAAAAGGTAGATGGGTCAAGAGCTCCCCCTGGTCCTTTGGGTGACAGAACCACGCCTAAAACATCCACCGGCCAAACCCCCTACTCCTTGGTCTATGGATGTGAAGCGATATCCGCTCGGTGGACATTCCATCGGCCCGGATGTAGCCTGAACACAACAACAAACAACATACCTCTAATGGAGGATAGCCTGGACTTAACAGAAGAGCTAAGAGATGCAGCAAGCATCAGATTAGCAGCATACCAGCAAAGAGTTGCGAGAAGCTACAACAAGACTGTCAAAGCCAGGGTGTTCAGGGTAGGAGACCTCGTTCTCAGGAAAGTATTCCAAAACACAAAAGAGAAGAATCTTGGCAAATTGGCCCCAACCTGGGAAGGCCCCTATCTCGATTGATTCAATAGTCGGCCGGGAGCTTATAGACTACAAACCCGGACGGAGAAATGATCCCAAGAGCTTGGAATATTACACACTTAAAACTATTTCACATATAGAATATATTTGCACAATCCAGGTATAACTTTTCACTTTAAATACTTCTTGCCTGAAAACTACATGTATGATACTTGCAATTATATGAATAAATGCCGTATATGATTTCTTCCAATTATGTGCCCAAGTACTTACCTATACTCTCATAATTACTTAGTGAAATCTTCAACACTTGTTTTACATATTGCATCTTATTTAAAAACAAATCTTAAAGATTGGGGGCCACCCCCACCAAATATCCAACTGATATCCAAAATTCAATTTGCAAAAATAGCCTTTAAAGAATTGAGCTCAACATAACATACAAACCTGGAAAATCTATTCCTAGATCAGTATGACATAAATGGGTCATAAGCCCTCCAGGCAGGCAAGGGACATAAGCCCTCCAGACAGGCAACAACCCCACCCATAACACATTAAATCGGCTCGATCAGTCGAATAAGCGCCGATCCATCGAAAAAATTGGCTCGATCGGTCGTATAATCGGCAGATCCAAGACACGTCTAACATCACAAAAGTACTTTGTCAAAACACAAAAAGAAGCAAAACAAAGACCAAATATTTATTCACCCAAAATAATTGGCCCTACCTAATAACCATCCATTCCAGGGACACCCCCCCTGGATGAGCCAAAAAAAGTTTCGATATACTCTAAATATTCATTCCAGGGACATTCCCCCTGGATAGACCAAAACCCAAAAGAAAAACTAAGTTATTTTTGAGCGAGAATCGACTCACAACCATCCACCATCTCCGATCACCGGACTTTGCCTTGGAAGGAGGAGAATCCACTTCTTCTTCTTGACCCATGTTGGCCAAGTCGGGATACTCGAGCATCCAGAGCGTCGCATCTCGGTCCGGATTCCAATCAGCCCGGTCGGATTCTCGGGTCCCTCATAGCATCAACCCGACCTTTTCCGAAGAAGCACCGAGCCGCATCACCAACCTCGCCTCCACTAACTCCTTTTCAAACAGCAAGCTCTTCATTCTTTTTCAACCGATCCCGCATTGCACGCTTCTCGACCTCCAACTCCACTGACAGCCTTCTCAAAGCATTTTTCGCAGCCACCTCACAAACTATAGCACCCTGGTTGACTCCTTAGTCGCGCAACCGAGATTGGAGCACCACTTCATTACCCCTGGATGAGTGCGGGTCACGGTTTAGCCTATCCACTTTTCCTCCAAATGGTTACCTTGGCACAGGCGTCCCTAAGCCGACAAGCAAGAGCTTGACCAAAGATCCAACCCTGCGTACATACAAAATCAATTAGGCAAATACAAGGTAAAACAAAAAGCACATAAACAATAAAAAATATCCCTCTACAACTAACCTCTCTAGCCTGGGAAGCGAGTTCGGCAGACCCTTGTTACAAGAGAAGTCGAATAGAAACCACCCTGGTAGATGAATCAAGGGTACTAGCAGACAATAGTTGGTCGCTCATCTTTGCAGAAAACTCATCTATCCGAGCAGGGCATCATCCATGTCATCAATCCTAGCAGGCACTTGCCTTATACTCCTGAGTGGTGAGCGGGATAGGTCTGTTTCTCTCCTTCCTCCTCTTCCGAATATCATCCTCCCTCTTTCTTTTTGAGCCTGGATGACCTCGGTGACACTATCCTGGGCGGATCTTGAGGGAGGTGGACATCGAAATCGGGATATCCAAAGTCTTGTCACTCCCACTAGTTTCTGGCTCTTGGACCGCTCAAAGCAATCCTAGCCACCCAGACCTTCAAATCCTTTGCAGAAAAGCTAGCCACCTAGCGAGAAGATCTAAACACTGGATATATAAAAAATATACGTAAATATCAAACCAAAAAGTGACAAAAAGACAACAACCAACATAAAAGCAAGCGAAGACGGACAGAAAGAGCAAAGAGAACTAGGCTTGCCTTTGGGTACTTTAACCCCAGATCGACTTGGTCTTCATATACTGGGCAACAATTCCCCGCCCAAGCAAATCGGCTGTGTCCTCTCTTCCTCGGGAATAGCAAGGAAAGCATCTATCCTTGCAATAGCCTCTTCATCTAAAGGATCGTGATTCCAATCAGGAGCTACAAACATTACAGAAACAAAATATACAGGTAAGATTTATGTACCTCACTCTCATTCAATATAATTACAAAATAAAAGTACAGGAAACCTACCACTCTCCAAAGGAGGATATCTCAGGTAATCAAAGCCCGATCCCGCAGTCTCGTCCGGATAAACAGGAAAGTCTTTGCCCAACTCTTGTCGTCTCCAGAATCCAGGTTAGTAATTAATGGAGTCATCTTTGACTTAATTCTCAAATTAAAACGACCAATGAAGGATTTTTAAAATGATATACCGCCTTAATATCATTGAGAGTAATCACAAGATTGTGTTTAGCGCATAAATTTTCTATGGAATGAACAAGTTTCCAAACCATCGGCATAATCTGAAAAGGTGACACTTCCATAGCACGGATGGTGTCAATCATTAAGGGAGTAAAAGGTAACTTACATCCTGCTTTGAATGCCCATTCGAAAATACTGAGTAACCAACCAGGTGATACCCAGTTAGCCCTAATCTGGACAAGACTCGAGGAATCCATACCTCGGTCGATTCAGAATTATTTTCTTCTCCCTTAGTATCTTGTCATAATTTGTTTTCAACAAGTTCTCTTCAGGAAAGTAAGGATCCAAAGATTGAAGGGCAGTGAAAACAGAATCCTGGTACTTAAAAGCAACAAATAGTGAGCAGGAGGATCAATCTCCATCACTTCTTCTTCCCGGACGTTTATAGGTTCGGAGCTCAGCAGAAGACTTTTCTGGGATGTAGGGCGTTTTTGCTCCCATGTTCTTAAGTGTTTGATTTATTATAGAAATTGTTGAGAAAATACGAATAGGATTTGAGAAATATGGAAGAATTCAGGAAGAATTTTAGAAGAATATTTAACAAAGAAAGTGGAGGAAATTTGGTGAAAGATAATCTTGCCCTAAATACCGTATTTATAGAAAATCTATAACGGTGTGAAAACCCTAGGGATTGCAAAACTCTCAAAGATGACATCACCTAGCCGTTATAGTGTCCAACGGTAACTAGGAGTCTAAGAGTCATTGATTAAGTGTAAGTCTCTTTATTGTTTAGCCCGGTAAAAATTGACATTTCACCCCTGGCCTGACCCAGCACGGGTAAAATGTCAAGGGGCAATTGTTAGGCCCAGTTTAACTCGGGTCGACCATAACCGGTCCGACTCAATAAAGTCGATTGATTGAGACGAAGACCGGACAAGACTAACTACTATCTACCTGGTGAAGAATATTATGGCAAGAAGACTACTAAATCCTGGAAGAGAAGCCTGATAGTCAGTATATCATAGCTTGGCGGATTACTAAAAATAGCCTGGATTGAGCAGATAAACAAGAAATGCGATTGTATAAGCCAAATAACCGTGCCCTATTCTCAAGGAAGACCAAGTCCAAACCTAAAACTATTTAATCCATGAATCTGGACGGAAAGAAGAGAAAAAGCTAAGGATTGGTTGAGTTGAGAACGGGTCAAGCGAGCTAATAGGAAGCGGGCCCTATTATTAAACAACAGCTCCTACAATTTGGGGAAGAGGTTCGATTATAAACGTTGCTCATTATAACGTTAAGGAGGGATAGAACTATAAATAGGAGAATTGAACAATTGTAAAGATATTCATTGTTAGTTAATTTTATCTATACTTTATCTTTTTACTCTTGAGCATTGGATATTCATACAACATTGTGCCGGTCTATCAAAATAATAAAAACGTTATTCTTTATACTTATTTCTTTCTTTATCATTTATTCATACCATTCTAATCTTATAGAACTAGATACCCTGATCACTATATAACTAAGCCGGATCCCTTCAGGAAAATCCTGCTAAAACAACGACCAAGGAAACCTGGATCATCTCCTACCCAGAAACACAACCAGAGTAAACTCAGCGGATCAGGTTCTGCCCTCCCCTCCTCCTCATTGCCCTAGAACTGTGAATGTCATTACAGGTGGATCGGAGTTGTGTGGGTTGACTTACTCGGCTAAGAGGCATGCAACAGGGCTAAGGGGAGACGAGACTGGAGAGCTCCTGCAGGTTAACCATCGAACCGCCGTCGGTCACCTTCGACGAAACAGATGCAGGATCTGCTCCTGAACAGCACCACGACGCTCTAGTCATCACGCTTCCCATAGGAAATTGCAAGGTAAAAAAGATCCTGGTGGACACCGGAAGCTCCGTCAACTTGATCATGATGGAAGCACTCAAAGGAATGGGATTCACCGAAAAAGATCTAGCAAAGAAGGCAGTTCCCTTGGTTGGTTTCAGCGGCGAAACAAAGCACTCGCTAGGAGAAATCATCATTCCAACCTACGCCGGGGGTGTGAACAAACAGGTAAGGTATCTGGTTATTGATGGTCCCTCTACTTACAATGTAATCCTTGGCAGGCCCTGGATCCACGAGATGAAAGCTATTCCCTCAACGTACCACCAGTGCCTGAAATTTCCAACGCCTTGGGGGGTGCAAGAAATACGTGGGGACCAGGAAGACGCTAAGGATTGCTACAAGGTAGCCCTGAAGCCAACAACAGGTTCGCCCGCATAGCAATTACAGAGCCAGCGCATCCAGGACGAGTACATTGAACCTCAGCAAGCAGAGCTAGACGAAGTCATCCTGGACTCGCTGCATCCAGAGCGAACTGTTCTCATTGGATCCGAATGTAGAGGTAAGATTCGTGAAGAACTCGTTCGGTTGTTGAGAACTAACATAGATTGCTTTGCTTGGTCACATGATGACATGATAGGGATAGACCCGAGTGTGATAACTCACAAGCTAAGTGTGGATCCAAGCCATAAACCCGTGCAGCAGAAGAGAAGAAAGTTTGCTTCTGAAAGGAACCAGGTCATAAATCAAGAAGTAGATAACCTGCTTGTTGCTGGAAAGATCCGTGAAGTAAAATATCCAGAGTGGTTGTCTAATGTGGTGGTGGTCCCAAAGAAGAATGGCAAGTGGAGGGTCTGCGTAGATTTCACGGACTTAAACAAAGCTTGCCCAAAGGATCCATTCCCTCTACCACACATAGATGCCATGGTAGATGCTACTGCAGGCCACGAAATGCTGACATTTCTGGATGCCTGGAGCGGATATAACCAGATAAAGATGCACCCCAGCGACCAGGAAAAGACTGCGTTCAGATCCGAGAGAGGTATTTATTGTTATAATGTCATGCCTTTTGGACTGAAAAATGCGGGATCCACCTATCGAGGTCGGTAAACATGATGTTTAAAGAACAAATAGGCAAAACTATGGAAGTATATATAGACGATATGGTCGTCAAATCAAAGCAGGCTTCACAGCACCACCAGCATCTGGACGAAACCTTCAACACCCTCAGGAAATACCAAATGAAGCTGAATCCTACGAAGTGCACCTTCGGAGTATCCAGTGGAAAGTTTCTAGGGTACATGGTGACCCAGAGGGGAATAGAGGCCAGCACCGAGCAAATAAGAGCCATCCTACAGCTGGAATCACCGCAGAAACCGAAAGACGTCCAGCGCCTGACTGGAAGAGTGGCGGCCTTAAACAGATTCATATCCAGATCCTCAGACAGATGCAGGCTATTTTATGATATACTCAGGAAAAGCCAAAAATTTGAATGGACGGACGACCACGAAAAAGCATTCCAGGAGCTGAAACGTTACCTCAGCACCCCACCTCTCCTGTCGAAACCAGAGCCAGGAGAACCACTTCTCGTATCATCGATCCAGAAGCGGCGATCGTCTGCCGTGCTAGTGCGAGAGCAGGAAGGATCACAGCACCCGGTATACTACATCAGTAAGTCTCTGCTTTCGGCAGAGACCAGGTACACATCACTAGAAAAACTTGTCCTTGCACTTGCTACTGCATCCTATAAGCTGCGTCCCTACTTTGAGTCCCATACTATTTCTGTGATAACTAATTATCCTCTTAAAACTATCATGAGAAAACCAGAATTGTCAGGACGGATGGCTAAGTGGTCCGTACATCTGAGCGGATACGATCTGAAGTTTGAACCCCGTACGGCCATAAAATCTCAGGCTCTGGCAGACTTTGTGTCTGACTTCTGCCCAGCACTCCAGACCCAGGCCGAACAAGACATCCTGAATCTGGAGGAAGACAAAGGAGAACAGGTATGGGAATTACATGTGGACGGAGCCTCAAACGCCAAAGGAGCAGGAGTAGGGCTGGTCCTCAAATCACCCCAGGGAGACCTCATAGTCCAGGCCGTACGATGTGAATTCAAAGCCACAAACAACGGAATATGAAGCATTAATCCGGGTCCAGAAGCGGGCTCGATCTGAAAATCAGACACCTTCAGGTTTGCAGTGATTCTAAGCTTATAGTTAACCATGTGAATGACTGCTATGAAGCCAGGGATCCCAGGATGATGGCATATTTAGATATAGCCAGGGAGCTGAAAGTCAAATTTATCACATTCAACATCAAGCAAATCCCCAGGGAGCAGAATGCAGAAGCAGACGCACTAGCCACCCTGGGGGCAACCTTCAAGACAGGAACTATTTCAACAATACCAATTGTCCACGTGCTGGAGCCAGCAACACTAAAATCTCAGCAAGAAGCAGAAAAAGTGTGCAGCACCAGCAGCGAAGAAAGTACACCAGACTGGAGGAAGCCCTACCTAGAATGGTTGCAGAATGACATCCTGCCAGCAGATAAAAAGGAGGTAAGGGGCTTTAAAATGAGAGCATCCAGATTCCTGCTAATCGATAATGTTCTTTTCAGGAAGTCCCACGCTGGACCCTACCTCAGGTGCCTGGATCGGGAAGAGTCTCAGGCTGTTTTGCATGCTATCCACAGTGGAGAATGTGGAAACCATGCAGGGGGCAGGAGCCTGTCCAACAAGGCACTGAGACACGGGTACTTCTGGCCCACAATGCGCAAAGATGCCATGGAATTCGCAAAAAAATGCGACGCTTGCCAAAGACACGCCCATGTTAGCCACCAGCCAGCAGAGCCTCTGCACCAGGTTATCTCACCATGGCCTTTCATGAAATGGGGAATGGATATTGTAGGACCATTACCCAGAGCACCAGGAAACAAAATCTACATGCTCGCAATGACGGATTACTTTTCCAAATGGATAGAAGCAGAATCATCCTCCCAGGTTACAGAAACCCAGGTGATATCTTTCATTAAACGCAATATCATATGCAGGTTTGGCATTCCATCTGAAATTATATGTGATAATGGGTCCCAATTCATTGGAAATAAGACTGAGGCTTTTTGTGCTAGGTGGAACATCTCGTTGCAGAAATCTACTCCCAGGAACCCCCAGTCCAACGGACAAGCCGAATCCAGCAATAAGATTATCATCGAAAACTTGAAAAAGAAACTAGAAGAGATTGGGGGCAAATGGGCGGAAGAGCTACCTCTGGTTCTCTGGGCTGACAGAACCACACCAAAGGTTGCAACGGGGCAAACCCCTTTCAGCCTAGTGTTCGGAGCAGAAGCAGTCATCCCATCCGAAGTCAGGGTCCCAACCCACGATATGGATGCATCACAGAAGATCGGAACCAGGTGGAAATGGCAAGCAGCCTGGACACGATAGATGAACTCAGAACCAGCGCCCAAATCAGGATGGCTTCCTATCGACAGACTGTGGCTAAAAGCTACAACAAAAACGTAAAAGTAAGAACTCTGCAGGTGGGAGATCTGGTCCTAAGGAAAGTCTTCCAGAATACCAAAAACCAGCAAGCAGGAAAATTTGCCTACAACTGGGAGGGGCCATACCAAGTAGAAAGCACAGTTGGAAATGGAGCCTACCGACTCATGACTATGGAAGGACAAATGGTTCCCAGATCCTGGAATATCACCCACATGAAAAAATATTTTATTTAAAGTCACCAGCAAGGTCAACAACCGGGTACTCAGCCTACCAGATACAGCCCAGCCAGGTTCTAGATATTGCCTTACATATTTTCTGGCTCTGAACATTTTTCTGTCTCTAAATACTTTTATGCCTCCAAAAATTCTTCTGGCCCTAAAAAGATATTTTCCTGCTTCTAAAATATTTTTCTATTTTTTATATATTTCTCTGGGTCTAGATATCTCCTGAGTCTGAATGTTTTCTGGCTCTAAAAACGTTATTTTTAATCCAACATTTCTGGTTCTAAAAGCCTTGTTCGTATTTTAAATTCTAACAAACTTTAAGTTGTAAAATCACCTTGAATAAAATTTTTCAAATAAGCCAATTGAATATGAGGCAAACTAATCTGACAGGACTTGTATTCACTACAGAAGGCGTGTGTCTGTGGCTAAGCACGTACAACCGGGACAAACAGCCTCCCGCGATGCATTAGCACCCACGCAAGCCTGGCTCCTCTGGACGAGTGGGCATACTAGACCCCTTAGCCAGCAATCTATCAGCGATGGCCAAACAAACGACGTGCTTGCACAAACCAAAGCACCAGAAACGGTACGACGCAAAAAGATAACCAGTAGGAAATGCTTAAGTCACAAAGCAAAATATGTCTGGCACCAGAGCCAGACCAAAAGTACATAAACTGTTCAAAATAAAAATGTCATGCCCCGTAGGGCCAAAAACTAACTAAAGCATAGCATAAGTCTTTCAGATGCAGAAAAATACTAATCTACGACAATGTGCTCCACAGCTTCAGAAGCAGTTGCCTGAGCATCAGGAGCAGGGGAGTTCACCTCTTCCTCAGCGCCCGGATCATCTGCAGAAACAGCACCAGGCTCCACCAAGCCAGCCAACATATCCAGATTCAGACCATCCGGAAAAGTAGCAGCAAGCCTCCCCTCCTCAGCTCCTAAATCCCAGGACAAATGCTCACCCTTCTGGAACATCTTTATGCAGTCAATCTTCGTTTCCAGAGCAGCATAGGTCAGAGCATCCACTAGAGTCCTTTTCAGCTCCTGTACCTCAGAAGCCTTCTCCTTCTGAATCTGAGCAACGCGAGCCTCTGCGTCAGCAGCACGTTTCTCAAACTCTGAGATACACCTCTCAGCCTCCAAGGCACGCTTTTCAGCTTCAGCAGCCTTCTCTCTAGCATCAGCAGCCTCCTTCTTAGCATCGACCTTCTTCTCTCAAAGATCGCGACCTTCTTCTCAAAGATCGGTAGCTTTCTCCTCGGCACTTAAATCCTCCCTTCAAAGAATAGAGAGACGTTCGCAAACTCGCTTCGAGTGGCCTCCTCCAACAGCAAGCTCTGGGACTTGTTCAAATCAGCTTGAGTTTTCAGCCTATCCTCATTGGCCTCTTTCGCCAGCTTCTGGAATTTTGCACTCTCTGCCACCAAGGAAGACACCTTCTCCCGCAGGAACATAGCCATCTGGAAGGACTGGTACACCAGAGCCAAGCGTTAAAAAAAAAAAAAAAAAAGAAAAAATAGAGAAGAAAGGAAGGCAGCATCCAACGATCGTTTACCTCAAAGGAATGCTCGGTTGCACGATCCACCGAGTCAAGCAAAGGTTTGCAATCCAACGCAGATCTAGGAGCTGGAAGAAGCATCTGTTTCATTAAGTCCAAGTTACTCGCAGATCTATTCCTTCCAAAGTCACTTGGAAGCGTGAAAACAATAACCCCCGGAGCAGATTTTGAACCAGAAGCATCCCCAGAAGCAGGAGCAGCTCTAGAGCCAGAAGTAGCCTCTGAAGCAGGAATAGCTCCAGAAGCAGGAATAGCTCCAGAAGCAGGAATAGCTCCAGAAGCAGGAATAGCTCCAGAAGCAGGGATGGTCTCAGACGTTGGAAATGCACCGAGGACGAGGCATAGGCGGCGTAACCGAGAACGACTTTAGAAACCGGAGCATCTCCAGAAGCAGGTAATTCGTGCCCAGGTAGCGGAGGTCGCACAGCTAGAGGGGTGACCTCGATAGGAGTCTGCTCCTTGGCCTGATTAGCTGCAGCAGACCTTCTCTTGGGACGAGGTCCAGAGCCAGGAGCAGGAGTGGACTTCCTTTTTTCAGCAGGCTTGGGGGCAGCCGCGCCCTGTTCTTTCACTTTCTGAGCCAAAACATCTCCCAGGGAAATTCTTGACTTTGCAGAACCTGGAAGCAGCAAGGATTAGGTCAGACTCAGATATGTAAAAAAGTTGGAAACAAAACCAAGACAGAAAGGGAACATACTAGTCGACATCGAGTCTTTTTCTTCAAAGAAATGCTTTCTTCACCACAAAGAGAATCTTGAACAGATTAGGAAAAGTCCTATTCTCCGGAGGTGGACTGAATGACTTGGAAAGAGATGCGGTTTTATCAGAGACAGAGGCAAGGGGCACAAACCCGCACAAAAAGCCAAGTAAGGAAATATAAGCATCAAAGGAAAATGCACGGGAATAAGGACATGCAAGTACCGTGTGTTGATCGCCAGACACTGACAATATAGTCAGTCGGAGCAGGAAGAGTAGCAACTTTCACGAAAATAAAACGGGTGAACCATTTGCTATCATCCGGCTTCACGGGAAGATGATGCGTTCTTCTCCCGTCTCGAACCCGAATGGTCACGACCCCGAGCAAGGGATCCGACCGAGAACAAATGTGCAAGGTCCAGAGACCAATCCCATAACCAAAACGGTTATTCATAGCATCAATCGCAAGCAAAGTTCGCCAAGTGTATGGGGCCACTTGGCAAATAGCCAACTGATTCAAGTTCAGATACTCTTGAACCAGAGGAGGGAAAGGAAATCGCAGACCCAGGCGAAAGGCATATTCATACAAACAAATCCACCCTTCCCTCACCGAATCAGCCTTCTGGCCAGGAGTTGGAATGTGGAACACCACGTCATCGGAAAAACCAAAAGTTTTCCTGATATGATCAAGGTCCTCAGGGGTAAACTCGGAATCACAAGAATGCTTGGCGGAAAGGACGCCGCCGGAGAGAAAGTCCTCGGACGGCATCACTGGATCCGAAGCCGAGGTCGAAGAGGCGGACTTTTGTGACATGGTATGTAAAAAAGATGAAAAGAAAAAAACAAAGTTGAAGATAAAGTACCTGTGGAAAAGTGACCGGCAGAAGGTGAGAAAGTTTTTAGAAGAGACAAAGGTGATTGATGGTGAAAAGTAGAGAGAGAGGGAGTAATAATGAGGAGGAATAGGAAAAGAGAGGGAGTACCGAGGGATTTATTAAAGAGGGAGGTTGGGGAGTTATGGTGAGGGGAGAATTCTTAGGGAAGTGGGAAAGTGGCGGCAGTTTGTCTCAAATGGGGAGTTGTAATCATCGGTATAAGCGCCGGTTTAAATCGATTCTCGCATCGCAAACAGAAATTCCCGCCTAAAAATATTTGAGACGGAAATTTGGGGGCAATTGTTATGGATAAAAATGTCATTTATTATCCGTGACATGGCAGCGAATCATTGGCAAGAAAAAATGACAAGAGATGCCTACGTGGCGCGCTACAATTGGAAAGAGAGGGGAAAAAGGGATTGCTGAGGTGGCGCGTTGTGGACCATGGGATAGAAAGCAAACAAACACAAATTATATAAGATAGAAACTCACGTGCAAAGGAAGAAAGAGACCTTGTCAAACAACTACTCCCTATTCCTTAGGAAGTTGACCAGGAAATCCGCAACAGAAGCAGAAGCAGCCGTCAAACCCTAAATGGAGACTCCAACAGCTATAAAAACGAGAGCAAAACAATCTGCAAAGGGGCATTGAAAAATATCATCAAGTAGCAACTCCACCCAAAAAATCATTGACAATTGGTGATAATTACCTAGCAACATTATACTTGTATTTCCTTACTTGTTCGTAAATCTCGATTATAGTGCAATAATTGGCGGGATTCCGACTCCCCCCGCGGTTGTTCCCACACCGGGTTTTCCGCGTCACCAAAAATCTTCCGTGTCCTTTTCTTCGTTTGTCTTTATTTCGTCATTCCTTTCGTTCGTACTTTAAACGTAACTGGCATTAAGGATAATCACTATCACTCACATAATTAATTCATAACCGGTAAATTTTTACCAAAACAAGAATACCTGTGATTTCTGAAGACCAATTAATTTGCAACGGAGAAAGATAATGATACCAACTTTTTTTTTAGTCTGTTTCTGAAGAACAATTAATTTGAAACGGAGAAAGTACTAATACCAAATGTACATTGAATTACAATTTAAAGTTCTACGCCTATGTTGGGTTCGACTCGGATCAATGCCGGGTCGGATTATTTCTGAGTCAATTATTGTCAATTTATTTATGGATGATATTGGCTCGAGTCAATTCGGATTTGGATAAAGTTTGGGGCTGGAATTTGGCTGTTAGGTTGGGTATGAGTCGGTTTATTTGGGCCGGGTTAGTCAAGGCAGGTGAAGTTTGCCAGGTGTAGTACTCGTTGGTAGAGCTGGCCATCAGCACGGGCTGACCCGCCCTGGCCCGGATCCGACCCGCCCTAACCCGTTATTTTATGCAGCCTAGCCTGAACTGACCCGGCCCGGCTTTAGCCCGCCGTTAACCCTGGCCTGGCCCGGGTCCTGAAATTCCAGCCCGGTCCGGCCTTGACCCGCCATTTTATCAAAAATAAAAAATAAAAAAATAAAATGGTAAGGCCCGCCAGCCCGGCCCGGTCTTAGCCCGCCTCTGGTCCTGGCCCGGGTCAAGTATATCCCAACCCGACCCGACCCGGCCAAGCCCGGCCCTTCCCCCTGGCCTGGCCCGGGTTTGACCAGGAGTGCTCGGCCCGCCCTCTGGCCAGTCCGGCCCGACCCTAACCCGGCCCGAGTACAGGTCTACTCGTTGGTAAAAAAAAAAGAGGTGTTGACTTATTGAGAGTTTAATTTTAGCGATTAGGCAAGGGGTAAAAGAGAACATTTGGAAAATTAATCAGAAAGCTATTCTTTTTGTTTCTAAAATAGATTTTCAATCAACTAGAATCGTTTCCATTTGTTTTAGAAAATGGAAAATCCCCTTCTTTTCTCAAATTCCATTATATCTTTATATCTATGCAAAAATTTAAACCCGTTAGATAATATCAAAACTCGATCTAAACAGTTATATTGGGTTGAGTCAATTCGAATTCGGATCAAGTTTGTGTCTTGAATTTAGCTGGTAGGTCGGGTACGAGTTGGTTTATTTGGGCCGGTTAGTCAGGCCAGGTGAAGTTTGCTAAGTCAGGGTGTATTCGTCAGTAAAAATAAAGTTACCGTATCTTTAATTTTCTACCCTTTTTAAAATAGAGGTAAACTATATTAGTTTAATTAATTAATTGTTAATTGTTGTCAAATTCTTTAATATCGGTATCTAAAGTACCGTGTATTTACACGGGAGCTACACTAATTTTTGTTGGAAATATAGTATCACTATAGGGACGAAGATATAATTAGAGAATATTTGTTGTTGTGTCGTGGTATGGAGGCCACTGAATGAGAAACGAAATCGCCCCGACTACGGTACAAATCGATATAGGCGTCGTCCCCCAAGGTCACACAACACTCCTAAAAGTTGTGTACTCAACCATTAGGAGTTGGAACTCATATGGTATGCTCAAAAATATCATAGAGAAGTAGTAGAGATATATGGAAGATGTGTGTCTCAAATGACTACATACTTCTCATATTTATAGTGATTAATTAGCACTATAAAGAGGCATAACCACTACCATAAACATGGAGTTA
This sequence comes from Silene latifolia, assembly GCF_048544455.1. Taxonomy (NCBI): domain Eukaryota; kingdom Viridiplantae; phylum Streptophyta; class Magnoliopsida; order Caryophyllales; family Caryophyllaceae; genus Silene; species Silene latifolia. Next base: position 16,981,601 of record NC_133531.1, read on the forward strand.
ATGGGGTTATAAACATGCATTTAGTGGTGAGAGTGGAGAGATTCTCTTACGAGGTAATGTAAAGCTTCTCTACAATGCAATGTATCTAGGCAACATTACTAGCCTTTTGCATTACTTCCAACAATCCCCCACTAATGCAAATGATAGACAAAATTCTGAGCATATTAATAAGGATTGATACTTAAGCATTAATATCTTTCAATTTGAATTAACACATAGTGAAATGGAACAATTCTTTCATCACCTAGAGAGTGAACGAATCTTGAACTCCTAGACTCCGGGGTAAATTCCAAACACATATCTCACCTTAAGTTCCAGACGAGTTCCGCGATACAATTCAACAAATTTATGGCCAAATGAACCTTGGGATTCTCACGAGTGCTCTAGAGAGATAGCCTAGTCTCTCGTAGAAGGAGGCCAATCCTTCACACTCACGTAGGTGATTCCAACAAGTCTATCTTCATATAAACCACTCACGCATGAGCTATAGGATCATTAAGAGCTCTAAGGCTCAACCTCTCAACATAGCGGTGAATCCATCAGGTCCTTCTCAATAAGACCACCCAAATAAAGGGATATAGATTCATTAAAAGCTCTAAGGCTCAACCTTTCAACATTGCGGTGAATCCATCAAGTCCTTCTCAATAGGACCACCCAAATAAAGGGATATAGATTCATTAAGAGAAATATCTCAACCTCCATCATTACGGTGATCGATTATCTCAACCTCCATTATTACGGTGATCTCATCAAGTCCGTCTCACAAGGACCACCCAATTTTGGGCTATAAGACCATTAAGAGCTATATGCTCAACCTTCCAAAATAGTGTACATGTCATCGGAATGGGATGTGTACACAAGTATGAGTTATCTATGGCTTCGTTAGACCACCCTTGCATAGCAAGTTCCGGTATCCACCACAAATTCCTCAACTAATAGGCTTTTGCTCCATTCCCCTCGACAATTCTAGGACTTCTTTCTTTCTTAGTCCATTAGCTTAAATATGCTCCACTCAAATTTCACAAAGATAATAATTTGTGAGCATATTATTCTCAATCAACTTTCTCAAATCAAATCTGCATAAAATGTGTAAATCCGCAAGTCATTATACACATTATTTTAGCATTATTAAGTTGATATTAGCATTATGCTAAAGATAAACATTAGGCAAAACTCCATGCCCCCACAATTAAGTAGTAGCTAATAATAGCTTCACAATCACCCTGCATCTTACCCTGCAAGATTAAGAGCAATATAATATGCTTACATAATAGACAATGTTATAATAGTCTTCTCAATAGACTTAAAACAAGATCACCATTAAAGGTGGAAATGTATAGTACTCACCATAGATCTCACCTTGTCGATCGTCATTACCTTTTCGTCGATCCAATATCTTTCTAGATATTCAACATAGTACAATTCTTAATATTGCACCTTAGGCACTTCACTAAATGTGAATGATAACTTTGGTAATGACTAATGAATACACAAACAAAATGTATTTAGCTGCATAAGCTACATTGAAGCAACTATAATTATACATATTAGACTTCTCACAATAGTCAAAACATGTTCTCTAATAACTCATTAGCATCATTGTTCTAATTAAATATAGAGCTCCACTCTCATGTCGTTTAAAAGAACAAATAATCTTCTTTATTATTTTCTCTTTCTAATAAATTGACATAGAATAAAGCATACACGTAGTGTTTGTGATTTTGCACCCAAAATCATATTATTTACTAAAAGCTCTATATACATTATCATTCTTATATTAGAAAACAACGAATCTCGATGATTGTTTCACTTTATATTTACTCTTTGCAAATCCACAATATTTTACAAAAAGAATTTGACTTCTTACAAACATAAAATCAATCATCATAATCTCATATAGTGTGGTGTAAGCAAAATGTAACATAAATAATTGAACCTTACGCAGCCATTATTTATTGACATAGCCATTATCCAACAAATTAATACTTGTAATTTTGGTTCAATTAGTCACGTATAAAACATACGACTATCATTTTCTCTACACCCCCACAATCAAATATATACATACTCTTCACAAATTATAAGATATCAATTCTAAACTTGATGAATAAATTTATCAAATAAGTTGAACGTCTTTACCCACATGTTGTCACACCACAAATTAGTGACAAACATAATTGTTCAAACAAAATATAGACATTATTCATTCATTCATCATCTCAACTTGTAGATATCATATAATAATTGACAAATTATGTTCTCCATAATCTACTTTTATGAAGCTTTGACAAATAATCATTTTCAATTTTTGTCACACATATCCAAGATACTATATCAATTTTGTTCCGGGTGTAATTCCGAAGCAGAGTTGTGACCACGTGAGCTTGTAGAATGATGTCTTTGCTCGTCTCTTCCTTTCACTCTTTCCTGTAAAAGATTAACAAACTGAGGACTCGGCTTGGGGCCAAGTGTACTCACTCCGACGCTCAAGTCAGTAAACTTAGAGAGATAAGTTGTATGTTACTTGGCAAAGTATATTGTAGAGAGATAAGGGAGTTTATACCAGATTATTGGATTTTCCGTTTGATTTGTCGGTCCTTTTCTCAATGAGAGATGCGGAGTATTTATAGACTTTCACCTTTTGTCACGTAGTGGCCAAGTGGCCAAGTGGCAGAGCAGGTGGAAAGACCGTCTTGCCCTCGGCCGAGGGACCCATGGCAGGCCGGCAGGCCTGGTTGTTTCCATGCCGAGGGGACTGGATGTGAGTACGCGGATATGTCTCTCGGTCGGCTAGTTGCCGAGCCGAGACCCAAGTGACAGGCCGACATGCTTCGTCGGCTAGGTCGTCCTTCTTGTTGACTTGTTGTCTTTTGGCTTTGACCTTGGTCAATATGTTGACTCGGTCAGAGGGTGCAGAATATGCCCCATCAATTTTCCCCCAGCGTAGTCTATGCCGTGGTATGGACTCCGATGCGTGTTGAGCGTATTCTGCGCAAGTTGAACTTCTTCCTCGGCTTGGTTCTGTTCAGGCCGTACCATATCCCCCCTCCACATTGTTGTGTAATGGACATCAAATGTGGAAAAGAAAATAGGCGCTGGCCGAGACCAAGGTTGAGAGTGCCGTGTGCTTTTGATTGCCCCTGGCCGGTGCTGCCAAGCTTGGTTGATCAGCTGGCCGTTGGAAAGTAGATACCAAGGAGCGTGTCAAAGAAGATTGGTTACTGTTATGTCGATTGACATTCCGTGGCTGCATGCTTGACACGTGGCCTGGTGTCGGTTGGTGGACGTTTCATGGGCTTTGCTCTGATTGGTCCGCTTCATGGGCTTTGCTCTATAAATAGAGCAGTGTGCCCCTCTTTTTGTCTTGCAAACTTCATTTATTCAAAAAAATTTCTCTCTCTAGTTTTTGAAGAGCTTTCTTTCTCTAACTTTCGAAGCGTTACTCGGCGTAACACTTTCTTCCAAGGTAAACAAACAAATTTTTTTTTTTCAACTTTTATTTGTTAAGTGTTTGTTGTCACCATGTCTTCTGCTGATGCTCAACCCAGTACCTCTGCGCCGGGGGGCGAACCGTCGCGTCCTGATGAGCAGGAGCCACTGGTTGTCACCTCGATAGGGTTTGGGGGTCCCAAGTCGCCTTCTCCGGAAATTGATGAGAAATATCTCGAGGTTTTCGAGGATGATGATGATGAGGCGACCCAATCTGATTCGGAGAGGCCGCATCTCTTGTGGCACGGCGACGCCTGCTCGATCAATCCTGATCGCGTTTGGACAAACAAGTTCGCCTCTGTCTCCGGGCCTGACCTTTTTGAAGACCATTACTCCTTCGGCGGGGGGTATAGAATAGTTGTCCCTGAGGGTGATCAGGCAGTTTGTTGCCCTCCCGAAGGCTGTATCGGCGTGTACATCAGACACCTGGAGTATGGGCTCCGGTTTCCTCTTAATGTACACGTTGCTGCCATAATTAAAGCTATGAACGTCGCCGTGGCACAACTGCATCCGTTGGCCATTAGGACGATCGTTGGCTTTGTATGGGTTTGTTTGTTTAAGGGGGAGGCCCCAACGGTTAACCTGTTCCACCGGCTCCACCATCTTCGGCCGACCACCTTAGGTGGCACGGGGTGGTACAGCATTCAGACCGAGCCGGGTTATGTTACCGTTTCCAAGCTGACATCTTGCAAGGACTGGAAGGGGCGGTGGGTATACGTCGAGGTTCCGGAGGACTATCCGCTGCCCCGGTCCTTCCAGAGCCGCGTCAATTTGCGGTGTGAGAGTAAGGGGGGGCATGAAAAATACGTCTCCCGTAATAAAATTAAGATGGACGCCCAGAAGGTCTATCTTAAGGATGACGAAGTGCGGGCTATGAGCATGTTCGAGGCGACGAAGGATGGCACTCCGAAGGGGTGGATGCCTCCGACGCAGATCGTCCTTCAAGACGAGCCGCTTTGTCATGTCAGCCTCATACCGGCCCTCGGCCAGGGTGAGTAGGGTCGGTGTGAGACCCCTCTTTTTATGCTTTGATGTTTTAGCCTCGGTTTACTTCTTTTGCTTAACTCCTGTTTTGTTTCTTGCAGATCGATTCGGTCGTCTCTCTGTCTCCATCCTCAAGAAGTTGGGACTTGACCAGAACGGGAAGGTTGTTGAGCTGCATCCTAAGGCCGCGCCACGTGATCGCAGACCGGCCCCACACGAACTTATGGAGCAGGCGATGAAGGCAATGGATGTGGCGGCGACTCAAGCGGAGATTGGCGGTAACGTGCCGCGCCGAAGACCAAAGACAACGTCTACGGCGGCTACGGCGTCAACTCCAGCTCAATCTTCTATCCCCGTAGTCCAAAAGGAGCAGGTGGTCGTCGATGTTGAAGAGGAGGTCACCGTTGTGGAGGGTCCTCCTCCTTCAAAGAAGAGGAAGGAAACGACGCCGGCTCCTGCTGTTACCGAGGCAGGGAAAGAGAAAGGGTTAGCCGACCCTCTATCCAAGAAGGCCAGGACTGGTACGGATCTAACCCATGGCTCGGATTTAGCAGGTTCCTTGTGCATTCCTGATGACAGGCTTTCTGATATGTCGATGAATGTTGACATGGACGCTTTGTCTGAGTTTTTTGTAGATCAGCCGTCGGCAGCTGTTGTTCTCACGAAACGACAATTGGAGAAGCAACCTGTGCAGACAAGCGACAGAAATGTCTCCGCCGACGCCTCATCCCAGAAGGCTTCCTGTGTTCAGCTCAGGGAGGACGGCATCTGGCTGGCCAAAAGGCTGGTGAAGTGGGTTGAAGTTGCCGACACTCAACTCATCGAGCAAGAAAAGCTCGTGGCTCAAACTGCCCCTGAGCTCAAACGGCTTAAGCTTGATCTTGCCGCTTCCAAGGGGGAGGCCGGGAAGGCGAAGCTGGACTTCCTCGCTGAGGGAAAGTTTAGGGAGGATGCTGAGAAGGCGGTCCTGGCTGAGAGAGCAAAGGTTGAATCTGCGTTGGCCGATGCCGCTAAGCTGCGGGAGGAGAAGGTCAAGCTTGAGGGCGGCTATAAGACCATGGTTGAGCAGAGGGGAAGATGGAAGGACCTGCATGGCACCGAGGCGAAGGAGCATAAGAACACAAAGGCTATCCTTGCTCAGAGGGAGAAGGATATTGTGATGCTTAAAACTGTCATCATCCCTGAGATGTGTGCCCGGTACCGGGACCAAGCTGAAGATGCTACCAGGGATGTGATCAAAGAGCTCCTTCCTGAAGGTACCTTCCCGTGGCAGGATTTTGACAAGCTTCTGGATGAGAAGGCGGCTGCTGCGGAGGAAAAGGCTGCGGCCGAGGCGAAGGCGGCGAAGGCTGATCAGGAAACTGCTCGGGAAGCTGCGGCCAAGGCGGCCCATGATGCTAGGGTGAAGGAGGCTAGAGAGGAGGCTGAGAAGGCAAAGGCACGTAAAACTGCCAAGTCGTCCTCTACGTCGTCCGCCGACGGTGATGCTTCTGCTTCTGCCGGTGGGCAACAGGCATAGGGAGACGGGCGGTCGTTACCAGACTCACCTGGCATTTCGGACAGCTTCAGCTGTTCGGGGGCCAACTATTGAGCCTTTCCTCCCTGCCATCCTTTTGGCGCTTCAAGTCTTAATGTCTGTAACCTTTTGTTGTACCTTTTGTTTTTTTTTTGTTTAAACTTTGGTAGGTTGTGTTTAGGCTATCCCTATGGGGACGACCGTCGACTTTGTTTTGCCTCACCTGTAAACATTTTCAATAAAGTTTGTTCTCATCCTCCATTCAGTTGTCTTATTACGTTTCAACATATTGAGTGCTTTTTCGTTTTTACTTTAGGCTTGGCCGAGGCAGTTAGAAGGCGCATCTCAATTGTACTTAAAACGTTTTTCAACATGTTGGCATGTCGGTCGCTTCCTCCTCCACTCCCGGTCTTAGCCGAGGCGGTCAGATTTGCGCTTCCCAACCGCCGTTGTGAACATGTTAGCGTATCGGTCGTTGTGTCCCCGTCACTCCCGGCTTTGGCCGAGGCAATCAAGGTTACGGCTCGACAGCGTTCGTATCTGTAGACATATTGATCGCTTCCTCTGTCAGGCCTTCGGTTGGCCGAGGCACTAGAATTGCTTCTCAACTGTACTTATACGTTCCTATTAGCGTATCGGTCGTTGTGTCCCCGTCACTCCCGGATTTGGCCGAGGCAATCGGGGTTACGGCTCGACAGCGTTTGTATCTGTAGACATATTGATCGCTTCCTCTGCCAGGCCTTCGGTTGGCCGAGGCGACTAGAATTGCGTCTCAACTGTACTTATACGTTCCTAAGCATGTTGGTCGCTTTCGCGAGTATCAACTGCATTTGGCGTGACTGCCCGGCTTTGGCCGTGGCGTCAACTTTGGCATGACTATGGAGGGGACAAGTATTTTGATGGAAAACTTGGATCATTCTTCATAAGGTATAATCATGCGTTGGGGTGCCCACGACGGTCTTGGACACCTCCGCCGCTATACGAAGTATTTCCTTAGGTTGTCCGTGTTCCAATGGCTCATTAGAGGAACACCCTCCATGTCTGTCAGCCGGTATGTACCCGGCCTCATTTCTTCAACCACTTTGTAGGGTCCCTCCCAGTTGGCCGTCATCTTTCCATGGATGTTTCCTTTGTTGGTTGCGGCCGACTTTCTAAGGATCAAATCTCCTACTCTTAAGTCCCTTTTGTGGACTCTACGGTTGTAGGCTCTTCTCATTCGGTTTTGATACACTGCCAAGTTGAGCCGTGCCGTGTCTCGACTTTCTTCGACCAGGTCTAGGGAGGCTCTCAGGCCTTCCTCATTTTCGACTGGGTCAAAGGTTTGTGTTCTGAATGTCGGCACCGATGCTTTAATTGGCAGGACGGCCTCAGACCCATAGACTAGGTGGAATGGACTGTACCCTGTTGCTTCTTTCTCCGTGGTTCGAAGGGACCACAGCACGCCGGGTAGTTCATCAGCCCATCTTCCCTTTAGATCTTCAACCTTCTTTTTCAACCCGTTCAGTATGGTTTTATTAGCTGCTTCCACCTGCCCGTTGCTCTGAGGGTGGCAGACGGGGGAGTATGCAAATTTGATACCGAGCTCTTCTAACCAATTCATCACCATGTCGCTCCAAAACTCTCGGCCGTGGTCAAACACAATGACTTGGGGTAACCCAAAACGAGTTATGACGTTCTCCCAAATCACCTTTCTTACGGCCGCCGTTGTCTTGGCAGGTACCGCGACAACCTCGACCCATTTGGTGAAGTAGTCAACGGCGACGATCAGGTACTTCCTTCCTCCGGAGGCCGTCAGAAATGGCCCTAATAAATCCATCCCCCACTGTGCAAATGGAAGGGGACTAAGCACCGGTTGCAGGTCTCGGGAAGGAGCATGTATCACCAGAGCATGCATCTGACAATTCTTGCACTTCTTGGTTTTTGCTCTGGAATCCTCAAGCATGGTAGACCAGAAGTAGCCGGCTCGGAGAGCTTTGTGGGCTAGCGTTCTTGCTCCCATGTGATGTCCACAGATGCCTTCGTGAATCTCTGTCAGTATTAGCTCCGCGTCGGCTGGGCCGACACATTTCAAGAGTGGCCTTATCACGGACCTTCTGTATAATTCTCCTTCGAACACCAAGTACCTTGCGGCGATCCTTTTTATCTTCTGCGAGAGACTGCGGTCCTCCGGTAACTCTTTTGTCAGTTTGTAATTCATTATCGGAGTCATCCACGTCGTCTCAGCTTCGGTGTCGCCCACCATGTGTTGGAATATGTGTCCTCCGACAATAATGCGATCACGACTGTTGATCATGATGATCACATGTTTAAGTCTCATTAAAATGAATACAATTGGGAAGTAATATTGTTACTGTCAACTGGTCAACATATATCGGTAATGATTGGCTGACTAGAGTTTGACATTCTTGTCGTGTGACGGTGGTGATCGATTGACCCCTAGGTCATACCTAAAGGGCAATACTCTTAATTGATTATTTAATTAATCGTATAATGTTACGAGTTAATTAAATTACTTGAAAATTGACGGACGATTTTGGAAGTAATATTTACGTATCATATTGAAATGTGATTAAATAAGTGCAGTCGAGTAATTGAATTGTATCATTACTCGGATGAAATAATTGTTTAATGTAACAATTAAATTGAATGAATTGATATAAATACAATATGTTGTGATTTATAAATTGGTAAAATTTTTGGCACAAGTAATTATGAAATTACTAAGTCGATTTTGTATATGACGTATTTTTATTAATACGTTGATTTTTAATATGATAAAAATACATAAACAAATATATGTGACATGTGACATGTAACATATAGACAATTGACAAAAATAATATGGACACCATATTATGCAAAGGGCCGAAAATTAGAAGGTGTTTAGCTAATTATAAGTTGTTTGTAATTAGTGGAAAACACAATGATTAAAAGGAAACCTAGCCATGCAAGCCTATTGTTCCTTGTGAAGAACAATTTCTCCATGCATTGGCTCCCATTTTTCTCTCCTCTTACACGGTTTTGGGGAAGCAAATGCCATCATTGTTTTTCTTATAATTTTACCTAATAACACTAAAATGTTTTAGTGTGTATTCATTCTATCTTCACTCATCCAAAATACAAGTTTTAGAGAGAATAAAATCCTCCTCATCATCTCTCTAAAAACCGAAAATAATATAAGAGTTTATAAATATTTTTGGTTCCATTTTTCTACCATTGATTAATATTATAACTAGTATTTGTAATATTAATTATAATTAAGAGAAGCCTTGGGTATAAAGCATAGGGAGAGATCTTACACTTAGATCTTTGTTCTTCCATTGGAATAGCTCAAGAACAAGAAGAGATAGGTGATCTCTCTTGTGCCCTAATAGCCGAAATCCATTTTGTAAGGACATGATTTCTCCTCTATTTATATTATTGTTTGCATGCATAAGATCCGTTTTAATTTTATGACAAATTTATTTAGACATATAAGAGTATGTTAATATGTATATGAATCTACATTTCCTACAATCGGTATCAAGAGCCACGGTTGTTTGCATGCAAATTGGTTAAAAGTTTTTCCGAGTTATATGAATAACAAAATAAAACTTGTAAAATTTGTGTTATTATGATATATCACGAAATTATTACATGCATGTTAATATTTCTGGTCCTAAAGTGTTTTAGGATATTTTGGTTAATTTTCGGATTTTTATTGTTCATAATTTACAATAATGGCATTTAAATGTGATTTTATGAGTAAAAATGTCATTTTTGGTCTAAAAATAGCTATACTTCGAATTTTAACTTGGTTTTTGGATATGTTGTCACATATATTATTTTGAGATAACCTGTAAATTTTCATAATTTTTGGACTTGTTATGCTCGAAAAATGAATTTTTCATTATTAAATTCGGATTTAAGAGAAAAATAGGTTAATATGAGTTAAATTTCGAATCTGGTCATAGAAAATTAATATGTTGTCACATGCAATTTTAAAAGATGTGTGTAAAATAATTGGCTATAAAGAAGTCTTTTAGCATGATTTATGAATTTTTGAAGAAAAATGGCATAAATAGTGACATTATTAGTGAAAATTAATAAAAACATAATCTATGACTTAGGAAAAACATCTAATGTTGCATTTTATTATATTTTTCAGATCTAAAATTGAAAAGTTAATGAAAATAATTTTTCCATGTTTTTATGATTATTTTATTAAATATCGATAAACCGCAACATTGTTTTTCCGGAAAATTTTCGAAATTTTTAACCTAAGATTTTGAACATTATGAGTGTCATGGATTTTTTCCAGAATGTTCATGAATTTAAATTTCAAATTTCAAATTTATTTGAAATTTTTGGATTTATTTGAAGTTTAATAGCTTATTTTTGTAATTTGGTCCTTTTATGAAAAATTTTGTAAATAAAAGTTAATTATGGTCAAATTACTAGTGGAGACTATATTTTGAGTCCTAAGAGGTTAGGGTAATTAACTTATGCATAAATATGAGTTTATGCATTATTGTGATTATAAAATGTTGAAATCACGCAAATCCGTAAAAACCGAGTAATATACGATATTGGCTATTTAAAAGGCGATTTAGCATAAAATTGAGCATGTTCATACATATTATAATGCTGCATTTTTCTTTATGATTGTCATAATTTTAATTTATGTAATTTTGAATTATGTAATTTTACTTAGTATGGCCTTAGATTTTAATTGGTATTTCCCGAAATGTATGGGAATATCGATTCGGTTGTAATTCTTATTGTGATCTCGTATCACCGTTTTGTAATTTAATAGATTTATTTTAGTTACAAATGTATAATAGGAAATTATGTAATTTATTATGTAATTTTATTCATTCCGGAGTTCCAAAAGATGGATTACTTCAAGAATGGCGATACATAAAGACGGTGTTACCTCGAGATGCGTACCACAACCGAAGTTCAAGGGACCAATGGAGTTGGTTTCCGAATATGTAATAGATTAATAGTTTTTCTATTTTAGGAAAGGCCATACTAGGATTTATTTATTTTATGCTTGCATTTTATTTTATGTCACATGCATCGCTAAATCGCCATAACTAAACATGCATTGTCATTTTATCGAGTTTTTCGACCGTGTCAATTAGAATTATCGTAGTTCACCGCTTTAGTTCACTTAAAACGTGATAGATAATAAATTGACATGACCTCTCGCTAAAACTATCAATTGAGACATAGCCTTACCAAATAGTAGAAACCATGAAAACCTATTTCGCGAGGGAGTGCGCTCGGCCACACCGGGGTACAAACCTTGTTACGTAGGGGAAGTGGGTGATGAATGTTAATCCACCGAATTCATGTTGATGAGGGATGTATCGGCCCCACCGTGCCCAAGTTAATGTGGGTTTGGATCATGGACACATTTATTCGAAATTTGGATTGAACTCAACAAAAGTATTTGATAAGGGATGTATCGGCCCCACCGTGCCCTTGTCGATGTGTTTTGGGCTATAGATAATTGTTAATGTAATATTATCGACCAAGAGTTCTAAAAGTAGAATCGATTAAACGTTAATCCACCGAGTTATATTGATAAAGGATGTATCGGCCCCACCGTGCCTAAATCGATATGAATTTGGGTCTTGGAATCATTTATCTAGTTGGGTAGAGGTCACTAGAAAAATGCTTATAACTTGTTTAAATCATACATTTTTACGAGTATTATTATAACGACAATTGTTTTACTCCTCATATTTTGTTTTGTAGACCACTTCTTATTCATAACAATGGCAACACCAACTCCTAATGCTACACCACTCGCTACTTCATCATGGCTCCGATCCTTTATGGATCGATGTAAACTTGAAAAGAATGGGTCAAATTTCTCCGAGTGGGATGCCCAACTCAAAATTAGCCGCCGAAGGTGACGACAAGCTTCGTTACCTTACCGAGGCCTCTCCACCCGAACCCTCCACTAGGTCCACCGCGGCCACTAGGGAAGCCTATGAGGCTTACCAAAAGGAGTCCGCCACAATGAAAAATGTCTTAATATTTGCGATGGAGGCGGAACTCCAAAGGAGAGCCTTCAAAATGGGCAATGCTAATGAGATTTACTCCAAACTTGTGACCATGTTTTCACAAACCCCGCGGATCGTCCAATATGAGGCGGCGGTGGCATTCTTTGATCTCGACTTCAAAGAGGGCCAAAAGGTTAGCCCTCATGTGCTCAAACTCATGGAGCTTGTCGAGACCTTGAAGATTCAAAAAGTTGAAATCCCCAAAGAACTCATCGTAGATAGGATTCTACACTCCTTGTCTAAAGTTAAGGCATATGTGCAATTCCGGGTGAATTTCAACATGCAAGACAAGGATATGTCTCTTGAGGAGTTGCACAAGTTACTTGTGCAAGCCGAGAGGGACATGGGGTTAAATGTGAACCCTCCCAAGGATGTGCTTAACATAAGCACAAAGAGTAAGGGGAAGTTCAAGAAGAATGGGAGAAAGGGCAAGAAACAAGCTCCCACATTCACCAAAGCTAAGTCTTGTGAAGCTAGCACATCCAAAGTCAAGAAGGGTCCTCTTGACAAATGCCATTATTGTAATGGCATGGGACATTGGAAAAGAAATTGTTCCAAATACCTTGGTGATATCAAAGCTGGAAAGATCACTCCAGTAGGTAAATGACTAACCTTCTTTTTATGTTTCAAATTCAACTATGGTATTATGATGCAAAAGTTGTGATAATGTATCTTCCCTTTTTATTGTAAATAGGGCCTCCACCAAGCAAAGACAAGGGAAAGGAAAAACAAGCATGATAAACCATGGAGAAGCTAAGGATAGCTTTTATGGAGCCTTGTTTTTCATTGTCTTATTTTAAGTTATGTTTTGAATTTTAGAACTTTAAGTTTCCGTGTTCGACATGGAAAGGTATTTTGGATAATGGTTTGTATTTTGGATGATGGTGACTTGGTTTGCAACCCAAGTCACCCGTTTTATCATTTATCCTTTATGTTCTAAAATTTCATCTTTAAATGCTTGCGTTTTGAAACATAAGATTATTCACTAAAAATGATCTAATAGACAATTATAATGACGGGTTTCATTATATGTCCACATGCTTAAGGCTTGTGTATGATCATTTATAAAGTGACTTTGAGTCTATGAACTCTCTTAAAGGTATGTCAACCACCAAGTACACATATGAAATCAATAACAATTAGTCAACCTATGAGGTAGTCCTCCTTATACTTCAACATCATTAATTTGTGTCTCATATGCTATCTTTGAATGCTTAGTGTATTCATTCTAAAGATAGAGTGGGAGAATAATGAGGACACAACACACAAGGCAAGATATAATTGTGTACTTGTGTAAATGAAGATCTACGCAAGAGAGAATGATTTGAATGAAGGTATATCTATTTACATAGTATACCAAATAGATGAGATCTATAGTCTCAAGTTAGTTCTAAATGACTTAAGAGACCAAGTGAAATAATCATAAGAGTTTATTCTCAAGATAACTACACGAGGAGACCAAAAGAAGTTTTGGAAGAAAAATGACTAATGTAAAGTCTTAACAAGCTTTTGACTAAGGTTATGAATCATTTGACCAATAGTTTCAATCATGAGTTTTACTTAAGAGCCTAAATGAATCATAGTAACATACTAGTTATGATCAAGTTGCAAAGATTGATATTCCGATATCTTCAATAGCCAACGTTTTAACCACGCAAATGTCATTGTTTAACCTCGCTATGAAATGGTTAAACCTCCTTCCGAAAGGGTATTCCAAAGGACCTATTCTAAATATTATTTGTATTTGAATAATGACATTGCTACACATCATTATGACATGAGTGTGTTAGAGATTTAAAATCTCTTTCCGTAAGGTTGAGATGAGACCACTTCAAAATAGGCATTTTGAAAGGATATGATGGGAACATATATGGTTTTATCCTAGTAACTTGGCAAAGCGATTTATATTTATATTCTTGACATATTTCGATTGAGAAGTCAATTTCGAAATATGTAGAATTGAGTGGGAGTTAGGAAATTCTCATGTGAAGACATGGGATTTAGTGGGAGCTATCATCCTTGAATGTATAAAACTCATTACTCATTAAAGAATGACGAGCTAATACCTTCTTTCATAAAGAAGCTTTCGAGTTTTCAATTCTGGATGAAAATGGACAATGATGAATCCAATTACATCATGGGATGTTGGATTAGTATTAAGAGATACACATCACATCAACATACGCGTAGGTTATTCGTATGAATGAAAATGGGATTACCATTAGCAGTCATGGTAGTTCATTGAACCTAAGAACGGTTGATCTCATGATTATTAGTAACTAATGTTTCTGCCATTAGAATAATCATGTACATGTCCAATTATAAATCATATGCATAAGAGCATGATGATAGACTTGGTGAGCCAAAATAGAAACGTCATGAATTCTCAAGTAGAATCCGATGAGCGATTTCGGTGTTTGACGGAATGTTCTATTGTGTGTCAAGAGGTTGCACATATTGTAGAAAATCCGAACACATATGAGGATTTATGAGAATCCCAAATCTTTCAAGCCTAGAAAGAGAAATGAGAAGTTTTGGAAAGATGCTTGGTTAAGTAAGAGGTTATTCAAAACAATCTTTCCTAATAAAGCTAGGACTTGTGAGAAGTACTAAGCTAATAATCTTGTCAATTGTTACAAGATTCTACAAAACATATACCTAGTGCATTGTGTGTGGATGGAATACTTGATCGGTACAAGTTATATTATTTATCGCAAATTCGTTCGTTATGAGATGAGCGATGAGAAAGTTCTTTCAAGTTAAAGAACCAAAACCAAGGTCAAGAACCTTAATGTGTACTTGGTAAGATTCATGCTATGAGAACATGAATGTGAAGGAAATTGCAAGTGCAAGAAGTTTGAACACATGGACACATGGGATGTTAAACTTCTATTGCAATCAATAAGTGTTTACACTTATGATAAACATCACAAGGTTGTAATATGATATTGACTACCCGAGTGTGATGTCGACATTTGTCGTTTGAGTTATTATTAACTCACTTGGTACATTGTTATATCCAAACGGGTTGTGGAGACAATTGAACCCCGTTAAAGTGAACATGGATTAACATTGTTTTTGCCCATAGTTACTTATATGAGGTGACGTCTCGAAGTGACTAGAGTGTGAGGCGATTGATGGCAAGTTCAAGTGCCATAGAGTCATGTGAGATGACTAATCGATCACATAGGCAGACTGTTAGGAACATTTTGTCGGGCCTAATGACCGCTTATAGAGTTCTGGCAAATTTATATAGCCTGGTCGTGGCGAGAGCTACTATAGTATTCAAATGAGTCGATTCTTTTGACTAAAGACTATTCTCCTAAGATGGCACGATTTGATTAACTTTGATTTGTGTTACTACGACCTTCGTAAATGGGGTCAAATGGGCATATTTTGGGTTATGATGGCTGTGGCTAGTCGAAGGGAATGAGTGCGATAGGAATTGTCCACCCCTAGTCAGGGTTATAACAATATCTCAGGGCCACTTTAGGAGTAATGAACTGGAAATGCGTGGCCACGCTCGGAAGGTATCCAGAGTGGATAAATCCGGTCAATCAGTTATTCTCCAGATCGAGGAAACCACTATCGATATGATCACTTGCAAGTACGACCTGAAAGACACCTTGCATTGAGTGGGAGATAGTAATAGGACAAGAGAATTGGTGACGCACACTTGTCGAGGACAAGTGGGAGATTGTTGGAATATGTGTTCTCCGACAATAATGCGATCACGACTGTTGATCATGATGATCACATGTTTAAGTCTCATTAAAATGAATACAATTGGGAAGTAATATTGTTACTGTCAACTGGTCAACATATATCGGTAATGATTGGCTGACTAGAGTTTGACATTCATCGTGTGTGACGGTGGTGATCGATTGACCCCTAGGTCATACCTAAAGGGCAATACTCTTAATTGATTATTTAATTAATCGTATAATGTTACGAGTTAATTAAATTACTTGAAAATTGACGGACGATTTTGGAAGTAATATTTACGTATCATATTGAAATGTGATTAAATAAGGTGGTCCGAGTAATTGAATTGTATCATTACTCGGATGAAATAATTGTTTAATGTAACAATTAAATTGAATGAATTGATATAAATACAATATGTTGTGATTTATAAATTGGTAAAATTTTTGGCACAAGTAATTATGAAATTACTAAGTCGATTTTGTATATGACGTATTTTTATTAATACGTTGATTTTTAATATGATAAAAATACATAAACAAATATATGTGACATGTGACATGTAACATATAGACAATTGACAAAAATAATATGGACACCATATTATGCAAAGGGCCGAAAATTAGAAGGTGTTTAGCTAATTATAAGTTGTTTGTAATTAGTGGAAAACACAATGATTAAAAGGAAACCTAGCCATGCAAGCCTATTGTTCCTTGTGAAGAACAATTTCTCCATGCATTGGCTCCCATTTTTCTCTCCTCTTACACGGTTTTGGGGAAGCAAATGCCATCATTGTTTTTCTTATAATTTTACCTAATAACACTAAAATGTTTTAGTGTGTATTCATTCTATCTTCACTCATCCAAAATACAAGTTTTAGAGAGAATAAAATCCTCCTCATCATCTCTCTAAAAACCGAAAATAATATAAGAGTTTATAAATATTTTTGGTTCCATTTTTCTACCATTGATTAATATTATAACTAGTATTTGTAATATTAATTATAATTAAGAGAAGCCTTGGGTATAAAGCATAGGGAGAGATCTTACACTTAGATCTTTGTTCTTCCATTGGAATAGCTCAAGAACAAGAAGAGATAGGTGATCTCTCTTGTGCCCTAATAGCCGAAATCCATTTTGTAAGGACATGATTTCTCCTCTATTTATATTATTGTTTGCATGCATAAGATCCGTTTTAATTTTATGACAAATTTATTTAGACATATAAGAGTATGTTAATATGTATATGAATCTACATTTCCTACACCATGCCGACGGTCTCAGTGATGCTTTTAGCATTCCTGATATCCACCAGCACGGTTCGACTGACATTCTTGATGCTTGAACTGGCAAGTTTTGAGAGAGCGTCGGCTCGGTTGTTCTCAGACCTGGGGATGCACTGTATTTGGAAAGATTTCAATTTTGAGGTGTCAGCTTTTACCCTCTCCAGATACCTTATCATCCCGTCGTCTCGAGTCTCATACTCTCCTCTGATTTGATTAGTCACTACGAGTGAATCTGTTTTCACTACAACATGCTCCGCCCCGGCAGCTCTAGCTAACTCGACTCCAGTTATCACCGCCTCATATTCGGATTCGTTATTTGAGGCCGAGAAGGTAAACTTCAAGGCGTACTCAAACTCGTCCCCGTTAGGGCTGATGATAAGGATGCCGGCTCCTGAGCTGTTCGCCGTGGAGGACCCGTCGGTATATACTTCCCATACGCCGGGTTGTGATTCTTCTTGATATGTGCACTCGGCCAGGAAGTCTGCAAGCGCTTGCCCCTTTATCGAAGGCCTTGGTTTGTACTGAATGCCGAAGCCGGATAGCTCCACTGCCCATTTGATAAGTCTGCCTGACTTTTCGAATTTTTCTAAGGCTTTCTCCAATGGCTGGTCGGTTAAGACCGTCATGGGATGTGAGTCGAAGTAGGGTTTTAACTTCCTTGCGGCAACGACGACGGCGAGGGCTGCCTTTTCAATCAGTGGGTAATTTCTTTCGGCGGCCAGCAGTGTATGGCTGATAAAGTAAATTGGGCATTGTTGCTTATTTTCTTCCCTAACGATTACGACACTGACCGTGGCCGAGGTAACTGCTAAGTATAGATATAGCGTCTCCCCCAGCATCGGCCTGGACAGGGTCGGCAGTGTCAGAAGGTGAGCTTTCAGTTGCCTGAAAGCTGTGCTCTGTTGCTCCCCCCAGCTGAAGTTTTTATTCCCTTTCAGCACTTTAAAGAACGGTGTGCTCTTGTCGGCCGACCGAGAGATGAAGCGGGCAAGAGCCGCCATTCTCCCGGTCAGCGTCATAACCTCTTTTCGATTCCTCGGCTCCGGTAGGTCCAGTATTGCTTGGACTTTCTCCGGATTGGCATCAATTCCCCTGGCACTGACAAGTACGCCGAGGAACTTGCCGGCCCGGACACCGAAGTTGCATTTCTTTGGGTTGAGCTTCATTCTATATTTCCTTAGTGAACAAAATGTCTCGCTTAAATCGGCCAAGTGCTCGCTGTCAGACTTGCTTTTTACAATAGCATCGTCGACGTAAGCCTCGATGTTTCGCCCTTTTTGATTTTGGAACACTTTGTCCACCATCCTAGTGTATGTTGCGCCAGCGTTTTTCAAACTGAACGGCATCATTTTATACATGTATGTGCCGTGTATGGTGATGAATGCGCACTTAGGCATGTCTTCCTCGGCCATGAATACCTGATGGTACCCTGAGAAGGCGTCTAGCAGGCTCAGCATAGTGTAGCCTGCCGTTGCGTCTATTAAGCTATCTATTCGAGGCAAGGGATAACAATCTTTAGGGCACGCTTTATTAAGATTGGTAAAATCAACACACATCCTCCACGCCCCTGATGACTTCCTCACCATTACAACATTTGCTAGCCACTCAGGGTAAGTACAAGGCATGATAAAGCCCGCCTCTAGTAATTTGTCTACTTCGGCTTTGATGGCCTCATCCTTCTCGGCTGAGGAGTTCCTCATCTTCTGCTTGACAGGGCGAGCGGTGGAGAGTACGTTCAGCTTGTGAACGATCACCTCCCGGCTCACGCCTGACATCTCGGCTGCTGAGTTTGCGAAGACATCTTTGTTCTTCCTCAGCAGGTCTAGGAGATCGGCTCTGAATTTTGGCTCCAGGTCGGCACCGATAGTTACGGTGCGCCCTGGGTCAATTTCCACTTCCTCGGTCTGGGCTCCTTCGACCATGCCGACGTTAGTATCCATCCGTTCGCCCTCCTGCTGTAAGGATGGGCTCTTCTCTTTCTCCGACTTCTTCGCCACTTTGAGGGATTGCATGTTGCACCCTCTGGCAGATACTTGGATGTTGACGATTTCATCTCTTTCGTCCTTTGAGACGAGCTTTTGTGCTTCCCCCCGGTCCGAGATGTACATCAATGTCAGGGCCCGGATGGACATCACAAAGATCGGCCTCGCTCAAAGTGACCGGCCTATGAGAACGTTGTAGGCGGACGAACCGTCAATAACCACGAACTCGATAAAACATTCTTAGCCGCATCGGCTTGGCCGAACATCACCGGCTATCCGATTGACCCTGTGGGTACCAGGCGGCCCCGAGAAGTCGTACGGCGGGTTGGTGCAGGGGCTCAGGTCTCCAATCTTCAGAACGAGATTGAGAAAGCATTCCCTGAACATGATGTTCGTGTAGGCGCCTGTGTCAATTAGGCACCTCGTGACCAAGTGGTTGGCTATGTCCAGGTGGACTACCAGCGGGTCGCTGTGCGGGGCGACGACTCCTTCGTAGTCCTTCTTTCCGATGGTTATATCGGGGACGGTGGAAGCGGGGATCGCTGTGGTGGGCACAAAGTTGATGGCTTGGTAAAGCTCATTTAGGTGCCGTTTGTGCCCATTAGCTGACCCACCGTTCTCGTTTCCTCCGATGACAACCTAGATCACTCCCATCCGCTGGAATACTGATTTTCTATTCGCCCCGTCGGAGCTTGTTTCTTGGCCTCCAGCTACATACTTGCTGAGGCCCCCCTTTCGGATCAGCTCCTCGATGGCGTTCCTCAGATGCCGACAGTTGTCGGTCTTATGGCCGGTTTGGCCGTGGTATTCACAAAACTGGCTAAGGTCACCGTCCCCCCTCGCCTTGGGGGGCCTTGCCCATTTCTGCCCTTCATTCTTGCTTAGGGCAAAGACCTCGGCCGGTGATTTGACCAGGGGGTGAGACCGCTGTACCGCTTCGGGGTGTATGGTCCCGAACTCCCCCCGGCGCCCGCCGAGTTCTGTTTCCTATTGAATCTCTCGGGCCGTGACCGATTAACGTCACGGCGACCTTCATCTATGTTGTCCCGGCGGCTCCTCCTTTCTGGGTGCCCAGCTTCACTGTGGCCTACCCAGGTCTTGTGATAGTCCTCCACCTTTACGGCTCGTTCGGCCATCTTTCTGGCGGAGTCTAGGTTGAGGTCCTCGCACTTGATGAGCTCGTTTTTGAACTCGCCTTTCGGGAGGCCTTTCATCAGCGCGAAGGCCGCCAGTTCGGTGTTCAGCTCACGGATTTGCTGAACCTTAGCGTCGAATCTCTTAACGTAGCTCCGGAGGGACTCGTCCTCCCCCTGTCGGATAGTCAGGAGATCTGATGTCTCCACGGCCCTTCGCTTGTTGCAAGCGTACTGGGCTATGAAATTGTCCCTTAGGTCGGCATAACAGTATACCGAACCATTAGATAGCCCCTTGTACCAACTCTGTGACATCCCATGCAGGGTCGTTGGGAAGACTCGGCACCACACCTCATCAGGCTGCTCCCATACCGACATGTACGACTCGAAAGCCTCGGCATGGTCGGTTGGGTCGCTATCCCCTTTGTATGATAGGGGCGGCAGCTTCAGTTTAGTCGGCACAGGGACATCGAGGACATAGGCACTGAGGGGCTGTCTGACCACGTGTCGAATGACACGCGGCAATCGGCTCCTCGCACCTTTAGTCCGGCTTACCTCCCTCTGTCGGGAAGGGATTCTTGTCCGACTTTGGTGAGTCGGACTTCTATCATTTCTTCGGGGCGGGCCTCGTTGTCGCCGCGGCGACGCTGTCCTCCCGCGAGTGGAGGAAGGACTTTGGTCTGCCACTGGCAACACGGGCTCCGCCGGCGTCCTAGCATGCCCGGCTCCTTGTAGCGCTCTGGACAAGTTGTTCGGGTTCACTTTATGGGCCCTGGTCACCTTTGGATGCGTTGCCGTCACCGTCATCGTGACGGGGGTGATCGGCGTGCTACCCATCAGGTCCAGGAATAGCTTCAGTTTGGCTGCATCGACCACATGTCCCATGACGGTGACTTGGTCGGTAGGCAGCGGTGTTTCTGGCTCTTTCGGCATCCCGTACCTCGGTTCAGTGAACCGGCCGGTGGGGGACTGCCCGATCTCAGAATTAGGGACTGTGTCATCCTGGTAGAATTCAGTTTCTACACTCACAATTTCTGGCTGTTTTGACATCTTTTTTTTTTTGAATGGTTTTTTTTTTGTAAGGGAGGTGACTAGCTTTTAGTATTTATCCCCACAGACGGCGCCAATTGTTCCGGGTGTAATTCCGAAGCAGAGTTGTGACCACGTGAGCTTGTAGAATGATGTCTTTGCTCGTCTCTTCCTTTCACTCTTTCCTGTAAAAGATTAACAAACTGAGGACTCGGCTTGGGGCCAAGTGTACTCACTCCGACGCGCAAGTCAGTAAACTTAGAGAGATAAGTTGTATGTTACTTGGCAAAGTATATTGTAGAGAGATAAGGGAGTTTATACCAGATTATTGGATTTTCCGTTTGATTTGTCGATCCTTTTCTCAATGAGAGATGCGGAGTATTTATAGACTTTCACCTTTTGTCACGTAGTGGCCAAGTGGCCAAGTGGCCAAGTGGCCAAGTGGCAGAGCAGGTGGAAAGACCGTCTTGCCCTCGGCCGAGGGACCCATGGCAGGCCGGCAGGCCTGGTTGTTTCCATGCCGAGGGGACTGGATGTGAGTACGCGGATATATCTCTCGGTCGGCTAGTTGCCGAGCCGAGACCCAAGTGACAGGCTGGCATGCTTCGTCGGCTAGGCCGTCCTTCTTGTTGACTTGTTGTCTTTTGGCTTTGACCTTGGTCAATATGTTGATTCGGTCAGAGGGTGCAGAATATGCCCCATCAAATTTAAAACAAAATATTTAACCCCCACATTTGGTTCATAACTCAAATATCAATTTTAGTTTATCTTATAATCAAAACTAAATAACCAATCCAAATGTGTGAAATATTTTGCTTGATAAACATATTGTACACATAACAATATCTTGGACACTTAATCATTCTAGCTACTTGTCAATCAAAAATCTTGGAACAATTTCATTCACATATTCTTGAAATCAATTATCAAAAGAGTATTTTGCCAAGATTATAGACATATCATACCAAATAAAGTAGTAGCTTAAACATACGAACGATTAAGGCATATGTAATTTGACTAAACCTTCATATTTATCATCATAAATATTTTAAAGGAAAGTCTCGAGAACATACCTTAACCACAAGAATGGAATTGAGCAATAAAATTATAGATAATACCATTCTTTTATAAGTCTTCATAAAAACTTTCAGCATACTACCATGATATTTTTGTCCATTTTAAGGATGGAAGATGACCGAATCTGCTCACGGCTTCAACCATAAAGTTGTAGCTCTTCTTCTTAGCTTTTCAACGCCATCTTGCACGCCTCAAACAAAGCTCTAGAGACCGAGTTATGGCCAAAATACCAAACTGTTGTCTCACCCTTCGCGGCCTGATTCTTATACCCGAAGAACAATATTTTTGGCCAATAGAAATAATTCCAATGTCAAAAATAATGAACACAGCAACAATAATAGCGATAAAATTTCGTTTCTCAATTGTTGGAAATATAGTATCACTATAGGGACGAAGATATAATTAGAGAATATTTGTTGTTGTGTCGTGGTATGGAGGCCACTGAATGAGAAACGAAATCGCCCCGACTACGGTACAAATCGATATAGGCGTCGTCCCCCAAGGTCACACAACACTCCTAAAAGTTGTGTACTCAACCATTAGGAGTTGGAACTCATATGGTATGCTCAAAAATATCATAGAGAAGTAGTAGAGATATATGGAAGATGTGTGTCTCAAATGACTAAATACTTCTCATATTTATAGTGATTAATTAGCACTATAAAGAGGCATAACCACTACCATAAACATGGAGTTAATGGGGTTATAAACATGCATTTAGTGGTGAGAGTGGAGAGATTCTCTTACGAGGTAATGTAAAGCTTCTCTACAATGCAATGTATCTAGACAACATTACTAGCCTTTTGCATTACTTCCAACAATTTTTAATCAACTAGGATAGACAGGATAATTTCCATTTGTTTTCGAAAATGGAAAACTCATTTCCTTTCTCAAACTCCATTACATCTTTATATGCATAAATTGAAAACCGTTAGATATTACCAAAATTCGATCTAAACAGTTAAAAAATGGACTTATTACCCTTTCGTTCTAGGAAACGAATTTTCAATATCCCACTTAAGTTTCATCTCAACTACATAGTAAAAACTAAAAAATGACCAGCACTAATTTGATTCAAACTCGGATAATTATAACTAGATCAATTTTGTTGGTAATAAATGGTACGGGATTATAACTTGAAAATCAAAAAGCTTTTTGTCGTATCCAATTGTTACCAAACTAAGTTACCATAGGGTATCGTATTTTCCTTGATGATTACGTATCCCTTTTACATTAGGATTAATAATAACTAGACACGTTTTTCACTTAAGTTCAATTTTTAGGAAACTTTTACCCTTATATCAACTTGATATATATCTACCAATCTACCATTACTCCAGCAAGTCTCTTCCAACAAATTTCATCTTACAAAAAAAACCCTAAAATCTACTTTTACAAACTACAACAATAATGTCAGGAATTAAGAGGTGCCTTGGAGTTGAAGAACATGAACAACAAGAGATGGCGAAGAAATTCAAAGCTATCGAAGATCCAAAAGAATTACGCGCCACAATGTTGAGAGCTCGATATGCAAAGATCATCGCTAAGTCATGTGAAGTGCTGAAAAAGAGTGAAGAGAAAGCAAGAACTAAAGGATTATCAGAGAACCAAAGGCGGCGACAAGAAGAGAGACAGGCAGCTCGCCTTGCCTTGGAGAAGTTGGAGAAATCGGTACAATTTGACGACAGCTATGGAGTTACAAAGGAGTTGGAGGTATTAGCGGGATGCTCAATGTCTCGTTTAGGTTATGTTGGCAGAAGACGGATGGAGAAGCTTGGTTTGTTCTTTAAAGACGATTTAGCTCAATTTGTTTGCTAGAAACAACCATCCTCCGATTCGTGTATGTGGGTTAAGTAATCTATAAAACTGTTTGCTTAATTTTTCAAGAAAAGATGGCTGCAATTTTGAATTGTAATTGTAATTATATATTGCAGTAAATTAAAGTTGTTGTAAACGTAATTAATTAATTGTCGTAGCAAGAATTGTTTGGTTAGATAAGAGTTGATTTAATGACATGATTAATTAATTGTCGTATATGATACTCCGTATATCTTTAATTGTAAACAATGTTAAGAGTACATGTTAGTACGGTTTGAATACAGGAATCTTCGTGTTATCCATTAAAGATGATTTAGCACAATTTGTTAAGTAACAAATCTGATCTCGTGGGTTTTCGAGGAATTGAAGAGGTTGTACGAAGGAAGCTCATGACGCACTTAAGGTGTAATTTCGAAGGTTGTAACGCAGAGAGAACAAAGAATAGAACAAGTTAATGATGGCAAGCGGGGGTGACTGGTGATGAGTTTGTATATTCAATTACTGAACAAAGAATAGAACAAGTTAATGACATTGGACCTGATCTGAGTTGTCCTTTGCTTAGCTTTGTCGCGGGGGACACCGTGACAAGAAAGTGTAGGCTTCTTCAATATAAGGGCGACAGGCAGCTCGCCTTGCCTTAGAGAAGTTAGAGAAATCGGTACAATTTGACGACAGCTATGGAGTTACAAAGGAGCTGGAGGTATTAGCGGGATGCTCTATGTCTCGTTTAGGTTATGTGGGCAGAAGACGGATGGAGAAGCTTGGTTTGTTCTTTAAAGACGATTTACCTCAACTTGTTTGCTAGAAAAAAGGAACCATCCTCCGATTCGTGTATGTGGGTTAAGTAATCTATAAAATTGTTTGCTTAATTTTACAAGAAAAGATGCTGTAATTTTGAATTGGAATTTAATAAATAAGTTATTTATTTCGTTTTTGTGTTTAGAGAGCTTAACACAAACCCAAACCATTTAAATTATTTGTTAGCGCTAATTTATTTAATCTAAAAGGCATTTATGGCACGAAACTTCTCCGCAAGACCGGAGTAATTGATTCGGAAAAGCAAAGATGACGAGCACTTATCTGATTCAAACTCGAGTATCCTAATTTCCTAGACGAATCTATTGAATCTCATCTAGTTCTTTGTTAAGCCATCAATTTTACCATACAACAAGCCAACAGAAGATATACTAATTTCCTAATTAATAATGCTATGTTTGAGACCCTTAATTTCACCTCACTACTGAAGGCGAAATACCAGCTCGATAATAGGTTGTTGGAGGAGTCTATTGGTTATCATCCATCGTTTATATGACGGAGCTAAATGCAGGCTAAATGGGTGCTGAAGAAAGGTTGTATGTAGTTGTTGTGCTATGTATTCCTATTAGCATCAGGTGTGGGGATGACAAATTAATATGGCATTACGAGAAAAACGGGGGATAACTGGGACTTGAAGCTTCAGCCTTGAAGGAGTATACGCAAGGCTGAATTACTGTGCCAAAAAATAGTCCACGACAGCGAATCGACTTGCTGTAGGTGCAAAATGGCTATTGAGGATGACTGCCATGCTTATTGAACTGGCAGTTCCAATAAAGCCTATTGAGGCGGGTGTTGTAGCACGGGCAGTGGCACAGATGCGACATTGTTGGGCTTTGGAGGTGGTGGAAGCAAAAGCAGCCTGTTTCAGGTTAAAGATGGCGAGACAAACGGGAGTTGAGACAAAACAAGTGATGCTAAGTGTCACGGTCCGCTACTTTTGCCGGACCGTGGCGCGCACCCTTGCCCGTCTCAAGGCAAGATGCAAGCGACAAGGATCTTCATACTAGTGAGGGATCGCCCACTAGCACGATACTCGGGTCTCGGGTCGGTGTGTGTCGGAAATCCTAGTCACGATTATCAAGTCCGGCACACGAAAGCAATAAAAGTAAGCAATACGATTATTGAAAGCAAGCAACAAGCAACAACAAGCTTTTGGATGAGAAGCGGTTTTTCATTGACTAGCACCTCTCATAGAGGCAAATTTGATAGTTTGGTCCTGGTAGCAGGAAACATTGAATTTACAAGTTTAGTGTAGAATAGCGATATACCTATTTATGGAAACCTATTCTAAAACTACTAAGAAAATACTTACTACAAATGTACAAGGAAAATGAAATTACATAAGCATAGATAAATCTAAGGGCTCGAGTGTGCGGATCGTCACACTCTCCCCCACCTAATCTGTTGCCGCCCTCGGCAACACAAAAATCTTGAATGGTGCTTCCGTGAGACTTCCTCGGTGAGCTCTGACTGTCCATGCGGTGTTGGGGGTTGGCTTGTACAACTCGGCTTGAATCTGCGCTTTATCCCAAACAATGACTGGCATCTTCGTCCCTTCAAGGATAGGCTGGAGTTCCTTGACATAGAAGTTGCCGAACATCATGTTCTCCAAGTCCACCACCTGCTCCTTGTCTCTCGGGAAAGTCCACTTTGCCGCTGCTTGAAAAGAACTCTTTCGGGCTTTCTCCAAGTAATCGGCTCCATGCAGACCTTCATCTTGTCTCTCGTCACTTCAACACTGCATTCAAGGGAATGTGAGTCCTCCAGACGCCGAATCGCATTTCGGCGCGCCCCCGATGGTACGAGGCCTTCTCTCTTGGGTCGATCGACCGCAAACCAGGACGTCGATTCAAGCACATCGACGCGGCCCCCGATGGTACGAGGCCTACTTCTTTGGGCATCTCTCGCCTCATTGTCTACTCCTCGGTGAGGGGGTAGACTCTTCTTTCGTCCCCCAGGCCACTTAGCATCGTAGTTAGCCTGGGTCTTGTTCGCCCTCGGCTCCACCGAACCTTTAGGCATTCTCCAAGGTCGCATCTCTTGTTTCGGCATCGGTATCACCCTCATAGCCGAAATTCGATGCTGCCCCTTGTCTTCGTCGCCATCTACCGTATTCACTACGATAGACCCCATTAGTAGCATCGATCCATCACTTGGTTTCAATACTACCAATGCTTTCTGAAAGAACTGCATCCCAAGTACTAACTTGAAGTCATCCAAATGAACGGTGGTGAAGTCGAGCTCCCCGCCCACTCACCCACTTGGACCGCGACCTTCTTAGCCACTCCTTGGACGCGTCTCATTTTCCCATTGACCGCTTCGTGCAACTATTAGCATCCCGAGAACTAGCCCCAACCGATCCGCTTCCTCTTTCGTAACAAAGTTATGGGAGGCGCCCGAGTCGATCAAGGCTCGTGCTTGTTTCCCATTTACCATCAAGTCCACGTACATGAGCCCGTTGGATTTCTTGGCGGAGGAATCTTCGTATTTCCCCATTGCGCTGATCCGTTGGAGTGAGCCCATCCGTGGTTGGTCTTCACCATCACTCGAGTCTTCGTTACACTCTTGGTGATAGTCGGCCAACGCCCCATCAAGACGTTCTTGAGCCCCTTTCGGCATCTTCTTTAACATGGCATTGAACTCCGCATTATTCGGACAATCGGCCATCTTGTGAGGACCCTTGCACACAAAACACGCGAACGGTCTCTTCGTTGTAGAAGCAGTAGAGTTTCCCACCTTCGAAGACGAGCTTGAGGGCGAGTTTGTAGTGCTCGCCGATTGGGCTTGACTTCCTTGTGAGCGGAACCGACTGTTCCCAACTGAAATGGCGCTGTTTTGTGGCCTTTGTCCATTGTACCCACTTTGTGACACACCAGTATTTCCCGTTGGTGCCACAACTCTTGGTGCCTCTCGCTCCCCGTGAAAGTCGAGCAGGCGCTCCGCAGCCGATATGGCCGAAGACAGAGTCTTGGGATTCTGCCTCATGACCTCTTGTTGTGCCCACCTCTTCAACCCATCAATGAATTCGAATGTCCTATCCGTCTCGGACATTTCGGTAATCTCGAGCATGCATGCAGAGAATTCCCTCACATATTCTCGGATTGATTTGGTGTGCTTGATTTCCTTCAACTTCTTCCGAGCAACAAACTCCGTGTTCTCGGGGTAGAAGTGATCCTTCAAGATCTTCTTGAAGTCGGCCCACGATGTCACCGTAATCGTGCCCGCACCGATTTCCTTGTACCTAGCCCTCCACCACATCTTGGCATCGTCGACTAGATACATGCTTGCAGTGACAACTTCCGCGTCTTCGTCGAGCCCACTTACTCGGAAGTATTGCTCCATATCGAAGATAAATGTAACACTACGGATTTCCTTTGGAGCCTACTCGACCGAGTAGAGCCTACTCGGCCGAGTAGTGCTCTTTGTGTGAGTTATTTCGGTTCTGCCGAGGAACACTCGGCCGAGTGTAGTGAACACTCGACCGAGTGTAGGCCACTCGGCCGAGTGTCGTCACACTCGACCGAGTGTCCGGTTTGGCGAGGTTATATTTCGACGGTTTGATTAGGGAATGATTAGGTTATTTTATATTTTCCGCGTCAGTTTTCTAATATCAGTTTTCAAGCGTTATCACTTCTACGTTACCCTAATCACATCCAAATCATTCCCTAATCCTTCCCTTGAGCATTTCATAGCATCTTTGTGTGGATTCTAGCGGTGATTATTCCGTATAAACTCTTGTTGCATCGTTGGTAAGTTTTATCTTTGTAATTATTGTATATTTTGGGTTACTGTACATGTGTATGGGAAGGGAATGTTGGGAATTGTTCAAAGTGTAATTGTGTTGTATGATCTTTGTATAGGAGAAGACTTCGTAGAGGAGCCTTTTTGATTGTCCGTATTGCTTATCTCTTTGTGATTGCTAAGGTAGGGTTTCCCTACTCAGTTGCTGTGCTTTACATGACATGTTGTTGTATTTATCGTTGTTTATTGATCATCGTAATATGGAGATTGTTGTGACATTGTTGGTGTGAGGGGATTGAGATGGCAGTGATGTCATGTGATTGTGTTTGTGGTGGAGTCACTTGCGGGAGTGGCTTCACACCTAGTTCGCCCTCCGTGGAACCCGCCACGGGAGGGGATGTGCACATTAAGGGACGGGGATTATTGTCGCTCGTTGAGGAGCTGGACTAGGTGGGATCGGCTGCGGTCACCCATCGGCGGCGCGAGGATTACCTGTTGCGATGGGTAATCTGGCGGGGCTACACACTTTAGTGTGTAGTCGCCATCTTGTGTGAGCGGGGGTGATTGGGTGTTGACGATGATCGGACGTGTATTGCATTTGTTTGTCTTGTTGTTGCATAATACTGACCCCGTTGTTGTTTGTGTGATCTGCGGTGATCCATTCGGGGATGGTGAGCAGGCTTGACAGGTTTTGCTAGTGAGAGCTTGGGGATTTCATTGGGAGAATTGCCACCACGAGTCATAGCATCACTGTCTGAGTCTTAGCGAGTTCCTTTTTATTACTAAGACTTTGAAGTTGTATTCTTTAGACAATATTTGGATTTGGATATTGTAAGCTTTGTCTTCTACATTACTTTAATAAATGTGCTCGATTGAGGACGCTTTTGATATGTACTAACCTCGGGCAACCGAGATGGTAACAGTCTTTCATACTTGGGTGGTCCTGGTAAGGTACCTTGGTATGAGGGGGTGTTACAAAGTGGTATCAGAGCCGAAGATTCCGGCACCTAAACAAAATGAATTAATGAACCTAGGGAGTCTAAGTAAAATGAACCCGGGGAGAGTTGTCGGAGCCACCGCAAAGACTCGGGAGACGTCCCGGAGTCGCAATCGGGCCCTCACGAACTCAAACCGGTAACATGGGGAAAAGTGGTGAGAGTAGGTTTTGTATGTACATGTATGTGATGATGAAAGCTAGTAAAAGTTGATAGTTGAATGTGTATATGTGTTAAAGTTGTGAAGGTGATGAAGGGAGAAATGATAGAAGAGATGGATGGTAGATAAGCACGAATAGTATGCTGATATGTTTACAATGTGGCATTAAAGATTTTGATATATGCATTGCATGTTGATATGTTTATAACATGGCTTTTGAGTTTTACGTAATTGTTATGAGAATACTGAACATGTTAGAGGATCGTACAAAGTGTAAACTCAAATAGTGTTACTCGGCCGAGCATGATATGCACTCGACCGAGTATTGATTACTCGGCCGAGTATACGGGAACTCGACCGAGTGTTGGTTGGAGGAAAGTAGCAATCGCCATGTTTATAGTAACTCGACCGAGCATGGGGGTACACTCGACCGAGTATGGTCCACTCGGCCGAGTGTTTCTACACTCGACCGAGTGAGTCGCTTTTTGTGTTTTTATGTTTGTCTCGGAGTCGATACTCGACCGAGTATCCTGGGAGGATACTCGACCGAGTGTTCTATACTCGACCGAGTATGATGTATACTCGGCCGAGTGTTCTTATGGCGGGAGAGTATTACATTTTGAGCATGTGTTTACGTTTCTTTCATTCTTATCAGCTCAAAATGCCGCCCAAAAGAACTCCCGCGCAGATCCAAGCTTCGGAGATGTCTGTTGACGAAGTTGCTCGCATGATTGAGCAACAAGAGGCTCTCCTTGAAGCTCTCAAAAATGTGGGAAAAGGAAACGAGAAGAAGATGGATGCAACCCAGCTTAGCATCAACATTGCTCGTTTCCACCCTCCCACATATGACGGGGTAGGTGAACCAAAGCTGCTCGAGAAGTGGCACCGTGAGATTGAAGCTCTCATGGAAATGGTTAAGTGCCCCGAGGATATGATTGTTGAACAAGTTGTCTA
This sequence comes from Silene latifolia, assembly GCF_048544455.1. NCBI lineage: Eukaryota > Viridiplantae > Streptophyta > Magnoliopsida > Caryophyllales > Caryophyllaceae > Silene > Silene latifolia. Next base: position 17,012,341 of record NC_133531.1, read on the forward strand.
TTACCTAAGAGGAGAAGCTGCAGTTTGGTGGCAGAACGTCAAGGATGATGCTAGAGCTTACTACCAGGAGGAAGGGGCCATTCCGTGGTCTGGGTTGAAGAGCGCTATGAGGGAGCAGTTTGTGCCAGAGCACATCCGACACAAGATGAGATCCGACTTTGAATCTTTCACTATGTCTGAGGAGATGACAGTCACTGATTACTATCATCGATTTGTGGAGCTATCTCGTTATGTGGAAGATTTGCAGCTCGGACAGAAGGGTTTGGCCCTCCGATTTGAGAGGGGCTTGTCTGCTAAGATCGTGAGTCGTATGCAGGCTGGGGTTGCTACTGACCTCAAGGAAGTGTATCTGAGAGCGGGTCAAGCTGAGAGAATGGTGGATCTCTCAAGGGAGATTGAGGAGAGGATCACCTAAAAGAGGAAGGCCGATAGTGGGAATAACAATCACCCAACCAACAAGAAAGGGAATTTCAACCATGCTAAAGCTTTCTCGGTGGAGTTTGGTTTCTCCGGAGGTTCTCGTGGTTGGGGAAAGAACGGGGGTCGGGCTGTGAGTGACAACACCAACCTTACGTGTTTCAACTGTGGTGGTATAGGCCACAAAAGGCGGGAATGCACGAGCTACAAGCCCGGCAATGGTTCAGGAGCTCGATCAGGAAATTTCTCTCAGGGGCCGACTCAGAGTTTTGCTAGTAGCCGACCGGGAGGTGCATGGGGCAACAGAGGTGGACAGGGTAACCAGGGCGGTTACAACCGCGGCAGTGGTGGATCTTATCGGCGCGTAAGAATAACAAAGTGTCACCCAGATTTGGCGGCTAAGCCAAGTACCTCCAATGCTTGATTCGGGGTGGAGGAGGAGAAGAATAGTGGGAAGCTCTTCATGATGGATAAGCAGGAAGCACAGGATGATGCTCATGTAGTTACCGGTACCTTCCTTGTTAATAATGTACCGTCTTTTGTTTTGTTTGATTCCGGGGCTACGCATTCGTTTGTGTCTAAGAGTCATGCAGTGTCTATGGGTTTGGGCAAGTTTGAGGTTGTAAAAGATGATGTGTTCATACCTTCAGGGGAGTCTGTGTCGTGTCTCAAGTTATATAAGGGTATATCTATGGTGATTGGAGGGGTAGATTTACCAGTAAACCTGTTAGAGTTTCCTAAGGATGGGTTTGAGGTGATTGTCGGGATGGACTGGCTGGGTAGGTATGATGCCAGGATAGATTGTAGACAGAAGAGAGTGTCTTTAAAGAGTCCCAAGGGTGTTAAAGTGTCCTATAGAGGGTTTGTGGTAAAGCCTAAGTGTAGGTTTATAGCAGTTATGACTTTAAAGTCATGTTTAAGGAAGAAGTGTCCCTTAATCCTTTGTCATGTGAGAGATCATCGAGTGGTGCCGCCGACAACTTCTGAGATTTCTGTGGTAAAAGAATTTGAAGATGTATTTCCTGAGGAAATACCGAGCTTGCCTCCCAAGAGGGATGTCGATTTCAGCGTGGAGCTTAAGCCGGGAACAGGTCCTATATCTAAAGCACCTTATCGTATGGCACCTAAAGAGTTGGCTGAGTTGAAGAAGCAGTTACATGAGTTGTTAGACAAGGGTTATATCAGGCCTAGCGTGTCACCGTGGGGAGCTCCAGTTCTTTTCGTAAAGAAGAAAGATGGGAGTATGAGGTTGTGCATTGACTACAGAGAGCTCAACCGGGTTACAGTGAAGAACAAGTACCCGTTGCCTAGGATTGATGATCCATTCGATCGCCTTAGTGGAGCTGGTGTGTTCTCTAAGATTGATCTGAGGTCGGGGTATCATCAGCTGAGGATAGCAGACGAAGATATTCCTAAAACCGCGTTCCGATCTCGCTATGGTCACTACGAGTATGTAGTGATGCCTTTTGGGTTGACTAATGCGCCAGCAGCTTTTATGGATTTGATGAACCGGATCTTCACACCGTTTTTGGATAAGTTTGTGGTTGTTTTCATCGACGATATCCTAGTATATTCCAAGACTAAAGAAGAGCACGAAGAGCACTTGAGGATAGTTTTGCAGACTTTGAGGGAAAATCAGCTCTATGCCAAGTTATCCAAGTGTGAGTTCTGGTTAGAGGAAGTGGCTTTTCTAGGCCATGTAATATCCAAGAAAGGGGTATCTGTGGATCCTAGTAAGATTGAGGCCGTTACCAAGTGGGAATCGCCGAAAGATGTTGTTTGAGATTCGGAGTTTCTTAGGCCTTGCCGGCTACTACAGGAGATTTGTGAAAGATTTCTCTACTATAGCACGGCCTATGACATCCTTGATGAGGAAAGAAGTCAGATTTGTTTGGGATGAGAGTTGTGAAAAGGCGTTTCAGACCCTAAAAGAACGCTTGACCACAGCTCCTATCCTAGCCTTGCCAGAGGGTTGTGAGAACTTTGAGGTGTATACCGACGCTTCAAAGAACGGTCTTGGTTGTGTTTTGATGCAGGGAGGGAGAGTGATAGCTTATGCTTCGAGACAGCTGAAGCAATATGAGGAGAACTACCCTACTCATGATTTGGAGCTGGGTGCAGTTGTGTTCGCACTTAAGATTTGGAGGCACTACCTTTATGGCGCAACTTTTAAGGTGTTCTCTGATCATAAGAGTCTAAAGTATATCCACACTCAGAAGGAGCTTAACATGCGACAGAGGCGATGGATGGAGTTGATTGGAGATTATGATATGGAGATCATCTATCACGAGGGTAAAGCTAATGTTGTCGCAGATGCTTTGAGTAGGAAGAGCGTTCATTCGCTATGTACAGCTATGTCCTTGCTGAAGTTGAGAGAAGAGATGTCTAGGTTGGGAATCTTTATGATTCGAGAGGGGAATACCATCGGGGATTTGACGATCGAGCCAGAGTTGTATGAAAACATCAAAGGGAAGCAAGAGCTTGATCCTAAAATCCAGGAGTGGAAGTCAACGGTAGAGAGCGGAGCAGCATCTAGGTTCTCTATACATCCAGATGGGAGTGTTCGTTTTGATGGGAGATGGTGTGTTTCGACGATGCGAGTTAAGGAGAATGATCTTGTCTGAGGCTCATTGCACTCCTTATTCGGTTCACCCGGGTGGTGACAAGCTTTACAGAGACCTTAAGAAGACTTTTTGGTGGCCGAACATGAAGAGGGAGGTAGCTGAGTTTGTGGCTAGATGTTTGACTTGCCAAAGGGTCAAAGGTGAACAAAGGAGACCTCAAGGTAAGATTCAGGTCCCGACGGTGCCCGAGTGGAAATGGGAGTCGATCTCTATGGACTTCATTGTGGGGTTACCTAGGTCACAACAAGGTAACAACATGATTTGGGTGATTGTTGATCGGCTAACCAAGTCAGCCCATTTTGTTCCAATGAAAGATACTTGGTCTAAGATGCGGTGGCTTTGGGCTACGAGAAAACATGTGGTTCGGTTACATGGAATCCCGAAAGATATTGTTTCCGATCGTGATGCGAGGTTCATATCAAAGTTTTGGCAAGAACTGCAAGAGTTGATGGGCACAACGCTGAAGATGAGTACTGACTTTTCATCCGCAAGAACCGATGGTCAAACAGAACGGACCATCAAGACCTTAGAAGACATGCTAAGGGCATGTGTTATGGACTTTGGAGGTAGTTGGGAAGACAGACTTGATTTGATCGAGTTTTCATATAATAATAGTTATCATACAAGCATTGGGATGGCACCTTTTGAAGCTTTGTATGGCCGGAAATGTCGGAGTCCAGTTTGTTGGGATGATAGTTCTGAGGCAGTGGTTTTAGGACCACAGCTGGTTCAAGATATGGTTGAGCAAATCCAGTTGATTCGACAAAAGATGAGAGCAGACTCAAGATCGTCGGAAGAGCTACGCCGACTTACACCGCAGGGACATTGAGTTCGCAGTTGGTGACAAGGTGCTTTTGAAAGTGTCACCTATGCGAGGTGTTATGAGGTTTGGGAAGAAGGGTAAGTTGAGCCAAAAGTTTATAGGCCCTTATGAAATTTTGGACCGTGTTGGCGAGGTAGCTTACAGGTTAGCTCTACCACCAGCTTTGGATAGAGTGCACAATGTTTTTCATGTGTCTCAACTCCGGAAATATGTAAGTGATCCGTCGCACATCCTTGAGATAGAGAACATCGAGCTTGATGAATCCTTATCCTATGCCGAGATTCCTAAGGAGATTCTTGATCGCAAGGTTCGTAAGACCCGGAATGGTGAGACGGTCTTACTCAAAGTCCTATGGTCTAATCATAATGTGGAGGAAGCAACATGGGAAACCGAGGAAGCTATGCGAGACCGCTTTCCTAACCTTTTTGATCAGGTATGTTTGGTTACGGGGACGTAACCGTTGTCTTTTTAGGGGGGTAGGAGATGGTCGCGATAGTGTTTTGTGTTTTCTTTGCTTTGGTTGTTTCGTGTCGGGAGAGGTGTTTGGGGTAATTTGTAGTGATGCTTGTGTAGTTCCTTGGAATTGTCTCATGTGTTTGTTAGAGTCTTGTGTCGTGGTGTTGTGTTTGTGTATAGTTGAGTGTGAACTTCGGGACGAAGTTCTTTTAAGGGGGAAAGATTGTAACACTACGGATTTCCTTTGGAGCCTACTCGACCGAGTAGAGCCTACTCGGCCGAGTAGTGCTCTTTGTGTGAGTTATTTCGGTTCTGCCGAGGAACACTCGGCCGAGTGTAGTGAACACTCGACCGAGTGTAGGCCACTCGGCCGAGTGTCGTCACACTCGACCGAGTGTCCGGTTTGGCGAGGTTATATTTCGACGGTTTGATTAGGGAATGATTAGGTTATTTTATATTTTCCGCGTCAGTTTTCTAATATCAGTTTTCAAGCGTTATCACTTCTACGTTACCCTAATCACATCCAAATCATTCCCTAATCCTTCCCTTGAGCATTTCATAGCATCTTTGTGTGGATTCTAGCGGTGATTATTCCGTATAAACTCTTGTTGACTTTGTTGGTAAGTTTTATCTTTGTAATTATTGTATATTTTGAGTTCTTGTACATGTGTATGGGAAGGGAATGTTGGGAATTGTTCAAAGTGTAATTGTGTTGTATGATCTTTGTATAGGAGAAGACTTCGTAGAGGAGCCTTTTTGATTGTCCGTATTGCTTTCACTGTGATTGCTAAGGTAGGGTTTCCTACTCGATTCTTTGTGCTTTACATGACATGTTGTTGTATTTATCGTTGTTTATTGATCATCGTAATATGGAGATTGTTGTGACATTGTTGGTGTGAGGGGATTGAGATGCGGTGATGTCATGTGATTGTGTTTGTGGTGGAGTCACTTGCGGGAGTGGCTTCACACCCTAGTTCGCCCTCCGTGGAACCCGCCACGGGAGGGGATGTGCACATTAAGGGACAGGGATTATTGTCGCTCGTTGAGGAGCTGGACTAGGTGGGATCGGCTGCGGTCACCCACTGGCGGCGAGGATTACCTGTTGCGATGGGTAATGGCGGGGCTACACACTTTAGTGTGTAGTCGATTCCATGTGTGAGGCAGGGTGATTGGGTGTTGACGATGATCGGACGTGTATTGCATTTGTTTGTCTTGTTGTTGCATAATACTGACCCCGTTGTTGTTTGTGTGATCTGCGGTGATCCATTCGGGGATGGTGAGCAGGCTTGACAGGTTTTGCTAGTGAGAGCTTGGGGATTTCATTGGGAGAATTGCCACCACGAGTCATAGCATCACTGTCTGAGTCTTAGCGAGTTCCTTTTTATTACTAAGACTTTGAAGTTGTATTCTTTAGACAATATTTGGATTTGGATATTGTAAGCTTTGTCTTCTACATTACTTTAATAAATGTGCTCAGTTCAGACGCTTTTGATATGTACTAACCTCGGGCAACCGAGATGGTAACAGTCTTTCATACTTGGGTGGTCCTGGTAAGGTACCTTGGTATGAGGGGGTGTTACAATAAAGTTATCGACCGCTTTCGAATCCCTCGCCCCATCGTAGGCACGAGGTGGAGGTGCCTTCACCTTATGGCTCCCCACAGATTTCCCGTCATTGGCCACCGCTTTCACGAGCGTGGCGCAAGTGTTCTCTAACATCTCGATTTTTCGATGCAGATGATTGATCTCTTCCTCCCGATCGTCGGGGATCGCACCACTGATCACTTGGATGCGGGTGTCCATCCCGTCCACCTTCGTCTCAAGGTCACAAACCGTCTTTTGCAACTCCTCGAGGCTCGCGGCCATCCGCATAACGATGCTCTCGAGTTTGGGAAGCTTGACGTCGATTGTGTCTATTAAGGCATCCACTCGGTCCTCGATTGTTTCGCCCATTTTCTCGATCTCGATGAACAAATGCGGCTTGCAGAAACCCGTCCGAAGACCGGGCTCTGATACCAAATGTCACGGTCCGCTACTTTTGCCGGACCGTGGCGCGCACCCTTGCCCGTCTCAAGGCAAGATGCAAGCGACAAGGATCTTCGTACTAGTGAGAGATTGCCCACTAGCACGATACTCGGGTCTCGGGTCGGTGTGTGTCGGAAATCCTAGTCACGATTATCAAGTCCGGCACACGAAAGCAATAAAAGTAAGCAATACGATTATTGAAAGCAAGCAACAAGCAACAACAAGCTTTTGGATGAGAAGCGGTTTTTCATTGACTAGCACCTCTCATAGAGGCAAATTTGATAGTTTGGTCCTGGTAGCAGGAAACATTGAATTTACAAATTTAGTGTAGAATAGCGATATACCTATTTATGGAAACCTATTCTAAAACTACTAAGAAAATACTTACTACAAATGTACAAGGAAAATGAAATTACATAAGCATAGATAAATCTAAGGGCTCGAGTGTGCGGATCGTCACACTAAGCAAGCACATAATCATACATTCATACAGTAAGGCTTCACATATGTCTTCATTATTTTGGACAAATTGAAACAAAACAAGTGATGCTAAGCAAGCACATAATCAAAAGATTGGGCATCAAACATCCTTTATTCCGATCACACCAATATTCACCCACCGTCTTCTAAAAGGATTCGGTCAGATATTATTTTTGGAAGACCTATAATGAAACAGGAAAACTAATGCATTTCCAATGGCATTGCTTTGGCTGCTAATTCGCATTATAAGGCAAACAAACAATTTCGTGAACCATTTTATTTTATTGAATCATAACGAAAACTAAATAAAGAAACTTTGGTCCAAGGAATATAGAACATTCGTATTAGTTTATCATTTACTAGCGCATTCAACAGTTTCCCTGTCAATCATAGTTATACAGTATATCGGACAAACAAAATCAAAAGAAAACACAGAACACTACTACGTCCACAAACTGCAGAACCACATTTAAGAGCAATTCATCAGATCAGTATCAAGTATCAACAATATTGAAAACACTATTTCAAGTATAAACATTTACCAGGATCGATTGAGAATGTTAAGAATCAAGAAGAGCAGCAACTTCCCAAACTCAGCCGTAAAAGACAGTAGTATTCTCTTGTTCATGAGCATGACCCAAGATCTTCAGCTCCGTAACCTTTGCACAACACCAAGCCCTCCATATACATTAGCATATTCACATAATGCTTCATAGATTTTCCAAGCTCGTGTATTTGACAGCTAGAAATGTTATACGACTTCTTCCAGTAAACAAAACGGCCACCATCATCACTCTCATAGTAGAATAACGGCAAAAATGGACCAGACCTGAACAGATCAAAACCATCAGAACTTGACAGTCCTGAGAACCTTTGGGTCCACACCCCGTTTCTGCTGTCCCCTTCCAGCGACCATATGCTGGATTTCACAGAAGAAATACAGAAAACCGCTAGTGACTCCCTTAGACGAAAAGGAAGTCTTACGGCTCCCCTATCGTCTGAAGCAAATGGCAGTTCCATGTAGTTGAATTTTTCCAAATCAAAGTCAAGAATAACGAGATGAGTTGAATTATCAGCAAGGTTACCATTCCGATTTGGGTCATAACTAATCCAATATCGCGCTCCTTGAAAGTTAAAACCCGTTTGGGGACAACAATATCGCGAAAACATACGGCTATAGTACGGATAAGACATATTGAAGCCATCATTTCTGAGAGACCATTGTTGATCACTAAGCGTATAAACTGCAAAACACACATTCCAACCATCGGCCTGACTCCATTGTGATGACATAGCAACGACTTTATAATCGTTACTGTTAGGTGCAAACCCAAATGCATACACGACTCTGCCGTCACAGGACGACAATAATGGAGGCAGGGGAATTGACAACGACTTTCTAATACAAGGGTTCCACAGCATCAACGGGTTTCGTTCTCCAAGACCAGTTAAGCCGCGAATTAACAGCAACTCATTACAGCTCCCATTTATATCATACCTTTGCAAAGTCTTTAAAATGTGATCAGTTTTACGAAGAGCGTCAGCGTGACGAACTGTCAACAAGCGTCCTTTCCGCCCAAACCGACCCAAACACTCGAAGGATAGTAATAATTTACTACTCACGGAATTGATTTTGCAAAGATTACGATGCTGGGTAACGAAATCAGGATTATCAATAATGTCGCACCAAGATTTACATACGCACCTGAATCTTAACACGGTTTTGGCTGGTAAATTTGCCAGAATTTGGGTACAAAGTTCAGGTGGTAGGTACTTGAATTCGGAAATACGGGTCGAATTTGATGAAGATTTCGTCTTCTTTCTGTTCTTCATTTTCTGCATTTTCTTGGAGAATCAAACAAGCAGTGATTGCAGAAATGAGGGGTTCTTGATTGATTATTCACTCCGGAAATTAAAAGTTCAAGCCCTATGTCGTTTCAATACCAACTTGTATTTTTAACTTCTTTTTTTTTTAATTCTTGAACTATTCTCTTTTGTTGTCGATAAAAAAAAGACGTCTAACTTATTGAGATCTGGCATTTAGCAATTGGAAAATAATATAGCGCCGCTCGATGTACACATTTCCGGATTTTCGATATCATTAAGGAAGTTTTATTTCAAAGATTATGAGTTTCACGATAAAATTTCTGAATTTGTTCATTTAAACATTAAGCTCAAAAAACTAAAATACGGCTCAAAAACACTACTCCCTCCATTTTTTTATATATGACGTTTTGCATTTACGAGTTAAGCCTTTGACTTTAATATTTACAAAAATATATTTGTTCAAAAAATATAAAAATGGTACCATTAAATTCCTTACGAAAAACTCTTTCATATGAGTATACATATCATAATATTTAGTCTTATATTTTAAGAGATATTGAAGAAAGATTGAAGTGTCTCGAAATGTGAGAAAGTCATATATAAAAAAACAGAGGGAGTACTTATAATAAGTTATAAGATCAGAAGCTCAAAGAAAATACACATAAGCTTAATTGAAAATAAAGTAAGTTGAGTTCAATTGGACCTAAAAGAATTCGGTCCGATTTTTGTCCAAATCAAATGGTCCAGTCCGAACCTAAAATTGCTCAGCCCTACATGGGTTCGACACCAATTTTTATTTTTTTCAATTTTCTGCCAAAACTGCTTAAATTAGGCGTTTTGCTAAAATTACCTTTATTACTTTTATTTTATTATTACTAAACCGTTCCTAAACTATTTTACTCCCTTCATACATTTATTTTCACCCTATCTCTCTAATATATGAGTATAATATTTATTTTAATGAAATGAGTGTGTGGAGGAGGGAGTATCATTTTGTCAATAAAGAAATAGTGTTAACTCACTGAGACCCTAAGTTTAGCGATTACTTATAAAGGTGAATGACAAAGGTAAGGACCAAGGATCATTTTTTTTTTTGTGTAAATCGGGGTGTCCACCTTTGACAACAATGAATTTTCTCATTGAGGGTGTGCTCTCACGAAGAGGTAAACGGCTTGTCAAAGACTTTTGCTCCATTTCCATGGCCAAGGATGGAACCCCGACCTCATGATTAAGGGGTAGTGACGTGAGCAATCATCACACCAAATTCATTTGGTATATTCATATGTAATTTGGATTAACCTTGCAAACAAATCAGATCGTTGCAAGTTTGTATTTATATCATTTGTAACTAGTTGGAAAGCCCGTGCGATGCACGGGGCTCCTATTAATATAATCTTTAAAATATATGCCTAAGTTGATAAAAAACAAGGTCCAACTATGTTAAATCATTTGATGAAACAAAAGTTCATGGTTTGGTGTAGTTGATGACCTATGAATTATTATTACTTTTAGCATGAATGTTTTGTCATTTAATTAGTAGTAATCATATCATTTGTATAAACATCAAGTGGCATAGTTATAGTACGTAGTTACTACAGGTACCATCGGTTTTGAATTAAATACAAACCCTATGTCCATAAACATGGTGCAAATTACCAAAATGAACCCTATATAACTGAAATAAACCTTTTTGAACTTTTCAAATTATTTTAACCTTTAAAAACTAAGTAAAATTAAATGGGGTTACGTAAAACATGTATCATAATTATATATACTCCATTTATCTATCATCTGTGACAACATAAGTTATTAGTTTATAACAATATTAAAATTGTTGGGTGATTGATTAATAATAGAGTTACCGTTCTAATTGCATTCACCATCTGTTTTTAACCGAAGTAGTCTTTGATTATTTACAGTAAGACTACTTGTCCTTAAAAGCTTGTATATGTTAAACAGAATGCTGGGGATATACAGGAACCAAAAAATGAGTTTGTTGAATGGTGGTTGAAGAAGAGAATGAGAGGTCAGATGAGGAAGAAAATGGTGAAAGCTTGTATACAGGCACTGATATACAAGATATGGGAAGCAAAGAATAGATGTAAACATAAGGATGCTCTAGGCCAGAATTGCTAGTTTTATCGATTAAAAATGATATTTTGTATAGATTGCAAATGAAATGTAGAGGAAGGGATAGGATAAGATATAGGGAGTGGTTCAATTAGATTACTTTGCTGTATTTCCTATCAAGAGATGAAGTAAAACGGTGTAAGTTGTAATAGTTGGTTGCTTGGTTATAATATTACTTACAATTTACCCAAAAAAAAGTATAGAAATATGACTAAATAGAATTCTACTTAATATGTAAACTAACAGCAAAACACAAAGATATGTGGTTGAATAAATAGAAAAAGAAATATTCCATGATGCATAAGAAAGATTATGTTCAATTAAAAATATAATGTGCGTTTCTTTAATTCAACTAATTAATGATCATAACACATGTACACCATTGAGAGCTTGCGGGCTTGAGTAATTAATGGTCTAAATTATTAAGACTTTTTCAAACTTACACTTATTCGAAATTTAGGCTAATGCGTGAGTCTTGAACTGATAGTCAGATATGAATAATACTATCAGTTGCTCTGTTGTTACACAAAAGTTTTAAGTTGTCCAAACCGCCAAATTCTACTTTTGTTCTTCTCAGTATCGTTCCTCCTCCTTATGATCTCCTCATTCTTATAAAGATAGAGTAAATTAATGAAACAAAAATAGTAACATAGATCGGTGAATTGTTTTATATGTCTTGATCGCTTGAATGTATATGGAGACATTTATGATAAATATCTACACATTCCAATGATTATTAGTAGTCTCTAAACAACAATACAAAAACATATGTGATTCAATTACATAGAATGCATGAGATTCCCATTAGGATCATCTTTAACAATATGCATATTGAATGTTCTAAGAATTTGTTGAACAATAGATTGCAAACATTGGTTTACATTGTTATGGTTTGGTAGTAGAAGTTAATTAAGTTGATAAAAAAAAAGTCCAACTATGTTGAAATTCGGAACACGTGCACACAAAACTTTTGGGTTGATTTTGTTGATTATTAATGGATCATCGGTCCTTTAACATAAAAGCTACTATTTTTGGTATTAAGTATATCAGTTGTATAACATCCGAAAACACAATTGTATTATATAGTTACCTATTTTTATTGTTGTACGCACCACCGATTTTAGTTAATTTGAAACGTCATTCCCAAAAATGTGATTTAATGCCTTAAAATGAATATGTGATAACTGAGACTGTCTTTTATAAGATTCACAAATTAGAATAACTTACAACATCGTTTCCATTTTGTAAGCATACGATATTGTAAATGTTGAATGGTGGTACGCAAAACAACATGTATCTCAATTATATATGTAGCTTGTTTGGAGTATTTTTTTTTTTTAAATCTCTAAACAATAAATTTGTTTTGACTATCTACCATTAATATTGATTGTTCCCTATGAATTTCAAGCGAAATATAATACGACATCTAATTTTTGAGTGAATTAACGGTCAAACTTTTCAAAGTTTGACCTTCAAAAATCAAATGTGGAGTTTTGTGTGGATTGGAGGGAGTAGGATATTAGGATACATCTCTTAAACGCGATTAGTTTTAGATTAATTTTATTAGAATTATAACTCATTTTTGTTTATTTGAAATGTTATCTATTAACAAATCAAGTCTCATCATCTTACATTCTACTCTTTATTTATAATAACAAAATGAACAAATTCTCATAAAAGAGTTTCAATTTCAATAAAATGACTTCAAATGACTAAATATATATGTACAATCGTTTTACTTCTTAACCAATATATATGCAATTAGTTTAACCTAATTTATTACACTAAGGAGTACCTTATATTCAAGTAAATCCATATGGGATACCTCATGGTTAACCATTAACAAAAAAGATTTTTTTCAACATTGGTGCCAAGAGGTTTAGCCTAATTCCACTTTAGTGCCTTGAGGTTTTGACTATTTTAATTTCCACTTAAGTGACGTATACATAACATTCTTAGTATTTTATACAGAATACTAAAAAAAAATTGAACATAACAAATCAAGCATTTTTTTTTCAATATTATGTTGATTATTCTATTTTGTATGTAGTTTAATATCGAATTTTGCACTTTATTTTACTGAAAATGTAATTAATTAAGATTAAAGTTGAAAATTAAATATTTTAAGTCACCAAAATGTAATTAATTAAAATTAAAGTTTACTATTAAATGATAGCTCAATTTTTTTAATCTTATGTGAATGTTATTGGTAATCCAATCATACACATTTGATAAGTTATAGAAAGTCAGAGTTAAAACTGTTCATGTCATCGTTGAAGTTGTTTATTTCTAATACTGTCATCATAGAAATTTGTCTCCTTCCACTGCCATTGTAAAAGCCAAATGTCAAGTAAATGTCATTCCTTACTTTTTTTTCCTAATATGACATGTTACTTTTTCATGAACTATTTTTTTAAAAAATAAAAATCGGCATTTTCCTAATGTTTTTGTAAAAGATAATTACGGGTTTGGTTATAATTAACAGCTCAAATCTTTTTTAAATCTTTAAATATTCAAAAAAGTTTTAAAATAAAATTATCTTTGTTACTACACGAATTTCACTAAGAAGCTAAAATCGAAGAAGTTAGATTTTTGACAATATTTTATATTTGTCAAAAAATAGGATCTTTTTTTTCACAAAGAGTAATTGTATGTTTATAAAATATACAATTTTAACACTTTTATATGTTTATTATATGACATTTCACGTTATAAATATTTCTAAAATAAATATTCTTTATAAGTTGTTTTTCTATTATTATTTTAGTAAAGAATAATCGATAAATTATTAAATCCACTTCTATTAGTATTATTTTTTTTCTCATAAATTATTAGATCTACTTCTATTAGGATTATTTTCTCATATTATTATATCTACTTCGATTAGGATATTTTCTCATAAACTATTAGATCTACCTCTATTAGAATTATTTTCTCATATTATTAGATCTACTTCGATTAGGATATTTTCTCATAAATTATTAAGAAAAAAAAGCTAGATCTACACCTATTAGGATAATGATAATAATTTTATATAAATTTTATTTTATATATAAGAATTCTAAAAACGTTGGACTCTCTAATATCGCTCGAAAAGTTTCTGCTTTATATATATGTATTGATTGATTGTGTCACGATCCTTTCAAACCTGACCTGACCCGCCCGAAATCGGAATCAACACAACCCGAAAATTGGTTGAACCGAAATCGACCTGACCCGACCCGATAACCGATAACTGATAATGACAACCTTATTTTTTTCCAACCATAACCGACCCGATATTTTCTCAACCCGATAATAAACTAGCTTAATAATGATTTAAATAAGATCAAATTGACATTCATCTTGATTATTTTCATTTAAAACTACAATTAATACACCACACCTTGTCTAAACATAAAAATTACCGTCATCTAAAACTAAATAGAGTACATAAGATAAAATATATGTCGATACTGACCCGCTAATGACCTAACTCGCCTTGCCACCCGTTGATGACCGACCTGAAATTGACCCGACATGTGCTAAACCGACCTAAACCTATCTCGCTGACTCAACATACCTGAACACGCTTTGATCCAACCCCTAACCGACCCGAGCCTAATTGCCACCTCTAATATTCATATGTAATGACTCAATGACTACATAATTATGTTGGGAAATTTACGCCAATTACCCACACGCAACGGAAGCACAATCGACAATATAAAACCAAAAGTAGTAACTGTAAACAACAATAAGACGAGACAGAAATATAGGGTAAATACCCAGGGCAAAACCCTCCAAATCCGGAGGTAAAACCCACAGCCAATCGAGCAATCCACTATAATAATAATACCAAGATAAGTCCCCGTCCGAATAATACACCAATTCGGAACCACAATGATTTAGGAAAAACCAAATCTAAACCCTAGAACAATTGACAAATTCCACCAACTGACTAGTAAGACGGTCTAGATTAAACCACCTAAATAATGTGTAAAACCGTATACAAGACCGTATACAAAGAACTATACTGACCTCGATTAACTGAACCCGAGATAAGAATCTCGACCACAAAATCACCTTGCTCCTGCCACCCAACCACACACTAACCCAAGACAAGAACCGTCTTGTATCAAACCGTGTGTGAGAAGACCCAAGAAATCAGACCCGTTTCTTGTTAGAAGAAGTGGCACCAATTGAGCTCACGCTCAAATCAACCTGCAAGTATTTATGATATTTGTGTGGTGTGTGCTTGTTGTGTACTCTGCCTCTTGCCAAGATAAAAGGAGTTTCCTTTTATATCCAACAACCAGCCAAATTCCCTTGGCTTACAAAACAAGCCGTGGACTTGGTCCACTAAACAAGTCAACCTTATGTTTTATTTCATAAGACCAAGTTTTAACAAAAAAGAACTTTTGGGCTGGATACATATTGGGTTACGACCCAACAAATCTCCCCCTCCAGCCCAAGGGTAACCGAGGAATCAACCATTGACCTATCGTACTTACCAGCTGCACACCCGAGTTAGTATCCTCACCCTAACTCACAACCACGGCCAATGCACCGTGTACAGCCGTACCAAGTTAGTAGCATCACTTGAATTTGGAGAGGAATCTCTCCCCCCCACTCTTACCACCCTTGCCCCCGTCTGCAACCTGGAAACTAACATGTCGACGCCTTTCGTTTTTCCAGCCAACATGTGAGCTCTTCAGACGGTATAACCCACGATGCAACTCCCCCTTCATAAGGATCATTGAACCCTTAGTCACCTTCACCACTCCCCCATGAGCTTTGAACCCATAACCTTGAGAGTCTAATTGACTAAGTGAAATTAGATTCCGTCTCAACTTTGGAGCATAAGCAACCCGATCCAAAGTGTTCACCACCCCATTAGAAGTCTTGAATTTCACCACCCCAATACCCATGACATCCACCGTTGAATTATCCGCCAAACTCAACTTCTTAGTCACACCCAATTGGAGCTCTTCAAAACATTCTTTCCGGAAGCAAACATGATTGACACTACCCGAATCTAAAATCCATTCCTCCTTAGAAGAAGCATCGTGCCCATTTGATACCGCAAGTAATTCATCACCATCGGTTAAGAAGCAGCTACTACTCCCTTCACTTCCTTCACCGACAACCAAGTTGGTGTCACTCTTGCCTTTCCCGCTTTTATTAGGACAAAACCTCCTAATATGCCCAAGTTCACCACACTTGTAACATTTCACATCCTTGCTTGTAGAAGCATTCCCGGATCGAGACCGCCATGCTTTGACCCATCACCCCTGTTTAATGATCGACCTCTCCCACCATGAGCAACGGCAGCCGTATCTCCACCGCCACCGTGCACCCCACCTTGTCCTTCTTCCTCGCATCAAAAGACAATAGAGCTGCTTGCGCTTGATCCATAGTAATGGTATCCTTCCCGCACAAGATAGTATCCACATAATTTTCATATGTATCCGGGAGAGAGTTAAGGAGTAACAATGCTTTGTCTTCCTCCTCCAACTTTACCTCGATTTTATTCAACTCATCTAAGAGTCCATTAAACATGTTCATATGCCCAATGAGATTTCCATCCTCATCCATCCTCAACCGATACAACCGCCGCTTCAAAAGCAACTTATTGGTCAAGCTTTTAGCCATATACTGACTTTTCCAATTTTTCCCATATCGCCGATGGAGAGTCTTCATCAAGAACGCAATTAATGATCGAATCCGAAATACACAACCTGATGGTACTAGCACACTTAGTACACATCTCTTCCGATCATCATCACTCATCTTTTTAGGTTTACCACTAACCCCTTCAAGGCTCTAGCCAAGCCAAGATGAACCAAGAGGTCTTTCATCCTCCTTTGCCAGAGGGTGAAGCTACTTTTTCCGTCAAACTTCGGTACACCAAACTGAGACCCCATATTTGACGTCATTGTCAATTAAACCGCCACCTAGGACCGAGCCCAAGTGGCTCTGATACCAAATGTTGGGAAATTTACGCCAATTACCCACACGCAACGGAAGCACAATCGACAATATAAAACCAAAAGTAGTAACTGTAAACAACAATAAGACGAGACAAATATTGGGTAAATACCAGGCAAAACCCTCCAACCGGAGGTAAAACCCCATGACCAATCGAGCAATCCACTATAATAATAGTACAAAGACAACGATCGCCGTCCCGAATAATACACCAATTCGGAACCACAATGATTTAGGAAAAACCAAATCTAAACCCTAGAACAATTGACAAATTCCACCAACTGACTAGTAAGACGGTCTAGATTAAACCACCTAAATAATGTGTAAAACCGTATACAAGACCGTATACAAAGAACTATACTGACCTCGATTAACTGAACCCGAGATAAGAATCTCGACCACAAAATCACCTTGCTCCTGCCACCCAACCACACACTAACCCAAGACAAGAACCGTCTTGTATCAAACCGTGTGTGAGAAGACCCAAGAAATCAGACCCGTTTCTTGTTAGAAGAAGTGGCACCAATTGAGCTCACGCTCAAATCAACCTGCAAGTATTTATGATATTTGTGTGGTGTGTGCTTGTTGTGTACTCTGCCTCTTGCCAAGATAAAAGGAGTTTCCTTTTATATCCAACAACCAGCCAAATTCCCTTGGCTTACAAAACAAGCCGTGGACTTGGTCCACTAAACAAGTCAACCTTATGTTTTATTTCATAAGACCAAGTTTTAACAAAAAAGAACTTTTGGGCTGGATACATATTGGGTTACGACCCAACAAATTAGGTCGGTCATCACTCATCAAAGACAAAACCAACACGTTATTCTTTGACCAAACCCCTATCACTTGATATATACGGAGTATATGAATCATTACACCAATACAACACACCATTATTTCGTTTGCCACAAATTTCATCTTACATAAAAAAACCCTCAAAAACTTGTTTCACAAATTACGTACAAGATAAGCCAAGGGAATCAAAATAATGGCAAGGAACTAAGAGGTGGCATGGAGTTGAAGAGCATGAAAACCAAGAGATGACGAAGAAGAAGTTATTGAAGATTGTGGAAGATGCAAAGGCATCACGCGCCTCATGTATGTTGAGAACTGAAGAATTATTAGAGAACCAACGGCGGCGACAAGAAGAAAGAAAGACAGCAAAAACTGAAGAATTATTAGGGAAGCAAATGACTTGTGCATTTTTTTACAAATCTTTTCGTTTCCAATGATGCATCCAAACAATACACAAAATTACAAGTTGTACTGTGTTGCAATCATGTTTACACCGTTAAGAGGCAATTGTAGTCACTTAAAGCGCAAGAAGCTAAGACCGAGTATAAAATATACCATGACTTTAAAATGTCGAGTAAATCCAATCCAATTGTTCCACATCAGGGTGCTTTTAGCAACTGTTTTTTTCTTTGCAGATCAAAGAATAACCAAATATGGAGGAACTTATATTGCGATAAGTTGCCGATAAAAACTAGTTTTCAATATCCGGCATTGGTTGAAACAGGTGCAGCGAGTGAGCCCCTGCGCTGCTCTTGTTCTCCTCACTGCTCTCCTCTGTCGAGTTCGAAAGAACCTATACCCCTCTCATCACCGGGAAAACGGATCTTCTTTCTTTGATTTTCAGAAATCAGAATGTAAAACAATAGTTAAGATTATTACAAAACATGACTCACTTGTAAAATGCAGAAACGACATTCTGCCTGGTTAGACTAACAAGAATATACTACGAGTATAACATAGATTGTTCTTTCATCGTGAAAGTCAAAGATATTACACTTATTAGCATCAATGATATTATGAAGAATCTATGAGTACAAAATATGGGAGAATGATATAAAACATAAACAAAAAATGTACGGAATTTGTTCTAGGCATACAAAGCTAAGGGACTGCCAATGATGAAAAAAAAAAGAGACGGTACGATAATATGAGTTCTCGCTAATCAAACAAGAGGAATGAGTAGCAACTCACATAATTATTGGAGGTTGAATTAAACAAATAGAGTAGTATTCGCTTGTTCATGGGAAGGACCTCAAGTCACGGGATCCGTATTCTTTGGACAAAGCCAAGCTCTCAGAATATGTTTCCAGTTCTATATAGGGGCGGAAAGCTCTTTTGAACTTCTGCACTTCACAACTAGCTATATTATAAGCTTGCTTCCCCAAAACAAAGTATCCACCATCACTCTCACAATAGAATATCTTTTCCTTTGAACTATCAATCCCCTCGAATGTTTTATAACCAGCCGAATTTGATTTTCCTGAAAACCACAGAATCCATGGCCCAAACTTTTCTTTGTCCTGTTGTAGCACCCATATGCTGGATGTTTCCAAAGAAATACTGAAAACCGCTAGTGACTCCCCAAGAAGAAACAGGAATCGCAATGAGCCACTTTCGTCCCAAGTAAATGGCAGTTTTGAAAAGGTTATTTTTTCACTATCAAAGTCGAAGCAACCAAGATGAGTTAAATCAATCCTGTTTTTATCAATTTGTCCAAGCCAGTATGCGGACCCTCGAAAGAAAACAGAAATTGATAGCGAATGAAATGGCCCGAGCCTACCTATTCTGTACGGGTAACTGATATTGAGGTAGTCATCTTTGACGGTCCACTGTTGATTACTGAGTCTATAAACTGCAACGTCCGTCTTTGTAGTCTCTTCAGGCTGACAATAATCGATTGCAATTGCGACCACTTTATAATCCTTACTAACAGCGTCGAACCCAAGCAAATATACAGAATCCTTAAGCAAAGGAGAACATGGGCGAGTGGGAAGTACCAAAGATTTGCGAATACACGGGTTCCACAATCTCAATTCTTCCTGGTGAAAACGATGACCGGTCTTTCCATGAGTGTGACGACGAGGAATATTCTTTCGATTAACAAGGAACAACCCATTACAACCGCCTATCATATGATATGAGTATGAATCAGATTTCCTAAAAATACGACCGGTATTTCTTAGAGTTTCAGCCTCACAAACTGTCACCAAGCACCCCTCACGAACTGTCACCATGCACCCTTTATCTTCTCCTCGCAAAGCCTCGAGGGCAAGCAATAATTTATCCTTACTCGAATTTATTTTAAAAATTTGGAGATGCATTGAAACAAAAGTAGGGTGATCGATAATGGAGCACCAAGATTTACATATGCACCTGAATCTTACTAGGGTTTTAGCAGGCAACGTTGCGAAAATCTGAGACCAAACTTCGGGTGGAATGTACTTAAATTCGGGTATATGAGGCACATGTTGAGGAGTGTCTGGTGATGTTTCTGGTATATGGGGCAAATTGGTTGATGTTTTGCGCTTAATCCTTCTCTTCATGACTTCATCGTTTCCACAACCCTAAGTTTTGGAGTAAACGGCAAGAATTTGCAATAAATATATCAAGTACCTCGGATTCGTGCCCGTCTCAATTTTTCTTAATATAAATGGATCAATGAGACTTTTCACTTAAGTCATAAGTTGAGGGTTCGATTCTCTAGAAAGTGAAATTTAAACCCAGTTTTTAATTAAATCTCAACAAAATATCATTTTGCATTTATATTATACAACTAATATCGCATAAAAATTAGTAGTTTTAACTTTATTAATTTATATAAAATTAATTATTCACCTAAATAATAATTTTACGATTATCTATAATAAACAAAATAAAAATATGATACTGTGTAATTTTATGAACTATTTTTACATTCATACTAAATTGTCTAATGACTACTATTGTAAAATTATAAGAGAAAAAAATGCACTCGCTATTATAATTATATATTGTATAAAAGTTTCAATGTTATAAAAATTAAATTTTATAATTGATTAGTTAGATTATAAAACGGACTTTGGTGGAATTTTATGAAAAATTAAACAACGGAGTTTAATTTTACTTTTAACTAAGTTAAGAGGCTAGATGGATACAATTAAAACTTCAAGGGCATAATTTCACCATTGAACAAAGTTAAGGAACTAATTTCAATTTTCGTGAAAAATGCGGCTACGCATTTGTACTGAACCCACTAAATAATTCAAATGTATTGCTTAAATTCAAATGTATTGCTTATTTTACATAAGTTTAAAATTAGTAGAAGAAAATTGTATTGTAGCAAGTTCCATACAGTTGACGACTTTGCTACGGTACCTCAAATGTGTTTTTTCTTTACATTTTTAACTGTTATGAAATGAGTCTGTGGATCGCTTTCAAGAGATGTTGTTAAGCGATTTATTGTCTTAATAAACCGATCTACTTAAACTGATATTTTATTTTTACTTTCGAACTAGACCCTATTTTGCTAATTTTATAACTTTTAACCATTGTTTTGAAAATTTTGTTTTAAATTCATTTACATTTACCTAAATGTGTTTAAAATGCCGTCTTATAGAAAAATATTTGATATTACAATGTCAATAGTTCAATACATTTAAAATCCGAGTATATAAATTTTTGTTTAATGATTACCGGACAATGCTCACTTGAGAATTGAGATATTTGAATGTTTCTTAGCCATTCATATTATTCTTATATTGCTCATTTACATATTTTTCTTACATTGTAGAACATTCATACTATTCTTCTCATCACTTCATATCATTTTGCCACACGACTGTCAAAACATATTAAACATATCGAGAAACACACACCCTAATTACATATGAGCAGGGTCGAGCCGATAATCATGAGGCTAAGTGAAACAAATATTTGTAGGTCATTAATAATAATAATAATAATAATAATAATAATAATAATAAAAGTTTGCGTTTTATAAAAAAAATAATAAAAGAAGAAAAAATGACAAAAAGAAACATAATAATAACAATAATCGTGACAAAATACTATAATACTTATAATAATTTTAACAATCGTGGCAACTTTATATTAAATTGTGGTAAATGTGAATGTATTATTTAAATTAACATAACATACGTAGACAATCTTGATACACCATCCTCACTTCATTAATTCCAAGAAATGGGGAATTGGTATAATCGACTCCAGTTAGAACCAACCCAATTCTCTAAATACATCTTAGGGCTCGCTTGGAATAGGAGTAATTATTAAGGGAGTAATAGAGCTAAAATGAACTAAAAAATGGAGGGAAGGGATGAGGATGAGAGATAGAAATGAATAGAAATGGGGAAATATAGTGTAATAGTTACTCCATTAGGGGAGTAATTGTTACCTACCTCCCCCTCAAGTAATTATTACTCCCCTAATGGAGGAACTATTACACTATATTTCCCCATTTCTATTCATTTCTATCTCTCATCCTCATCCCCTCCCTCCATTTTTTTAGTTCATTTTAGCTCTATTACTCCCTTAATAATTACTCTCATTCCAAGCGAGCCCTTAAAATCAAAGTAATGACTCATTATTCTCCAAAATAACACATTTGGCCAAAAGCAATATTGTAAGAATTTTTCTCTTAAAATAGAAAGTCAACACCATCATCCCCGTGAAAAAAATAATACACTTGTTGCTTGATCTAAATCGCCAAATAATTTACAAGTCACCTCACTTCAGTAACTACGTCCAAACTCAACAATTTTAACTTTTACTTTTGTGGATTATTTTTAAGCCTCTGCACTTTTGCCGCCTTTGATGTTGGGAAACTATGAAATTGTTGTTGTTTATGAATCATTGTTGGTAGGCGTTGCTGGTTTTACAGGATTTGGGCACTGTAATTCTAAAAAATAGTTAGTTAGTAGGAGTTGGCTTTGACGAAAGGTAGTGTTAAAAAATTGTTTTTGCCGTTTTGGGAGTGTAGTTTATAATTTATGAGTTGCTCACCTTCTGATGAAAAGGAAAGAGTAAGACTGTTGTTGAATGAGTTAATATGGTGAACTGGTATGTTGCAATGTGTTTCTGTTTCGGTGATGTATGTTTCCGCCTTTTAGCGATTATGAGCGAAAAGGAAAGGGCTTACTATGGGGATGGATATTGATTTGTAAATGGGGGTAAAAAAGGGTTATTAGGCTTGGACATTAAAACAGGTTCCATGTACGCGGAAAACATAAATTTGATCTCTTGTGTGCTTATAGTCGTTCGCGTGTATGGTAGTATACGAATCCAAAAAATCGAAGTATTGATGGTTTATTTTAGTAAATGAGAGTGATGACAAACTTGTCATTCATTTTGGTGTTCTGAGGCATGAACTATGTCGTTCCAGGTAGAACAATGGGTTAATTTGATGATGCGTGACTCTGTGAGCGAGACCTTTGGGACATTTGCCATTTGATTTGTAGAGCAACACTAAAAGCTAAAACAATATCTTGTAATGAGTAGTCTCCAGGGGATTCGTTCCAATGAATGTGTTCATTTTTGTTTGAGAATTTGGCAATTGGCAAGGATACTACATAGTGTGACTGTTTGCAGTGCAAGTGTTTGTTTGTAGGACGAGGTGTAATTTGCAGTGCTGCTTAAATGAATCCGTGTAGGGCTTACATAAATCTCCGATAGGTTGAATATATAAACAAAAACGAAGGAGAGAGAGGGTTTGAGGGCTTCAGAGTCTTGTAAACCACTTGAATTATTAACCAAGTTCGGCAGCCAAATTCCGGCTTATAAATAGGGACAAACCCAATAAGGAGACATCGCTTGAATTCATGCTATGTGGTTCCGACAAAACTTTTATCTTATAATTTGCAGATGGATGGGTTGTGGGTTGAATACTGGGATTGAACTATACTGATAGTTTTTCAAGTAGATGGGTAAATATATGATATTCAAGTTATAAGATGATATTTAATCCATTCTAATCATTTTGTTTGATTAAATTATATGGTATTTAAGTTAATCCATCTGCTTGAATATTTAGAATGAGTCAATATTTAATCCAATCAAATTTAACACCAGCTTTTTAGGAACTCGCCTATCATTATTTTCATATATTTCACATTTTGCATCTTTAGTTATCTCATATCTCTTCATTCTAATCATTTTGTTTAATTATACCCTTACAAAGTTGTTCAATATAGACGATTCTAAGTTCTCTATAGGGCCCTGGAGCAATGAGAAAATTTATTCTAACTTTCTGAATTGCATTTTTGTATTTATGGCTTGTAAGTAACATGACTGGTGTTGGACTTTCAGGGGCTCTAATGACGGTCGGAGTTGTGACAGCGGGCTTGATAAACTTTAGGTAAGGTAACTCAAAGCCGAGACAGAAGATGACGAGAGCTCAGGTGGCCGATGGTCCAAGGCGCTACCCCAACACTCCGTGTAGGGACGGTTTATGAAGATAGCTTCCCCAAGTTCCCTGGCTTTTGAGACTCACGAGGCATTACTTATTTACGTCCCATATTTTGTTTGGCTTAGGTTCAGAAGGTAGCTAGCTGTGTACAACTTTGTCTGCTATTTTCGCGGTTATAATAATTAATAGATAATTTAATATTTTTCACTTATATATTATTAGAAAAATTTCACTTTTTAGCTTAGTTGGGTTATAAACGCTATTAGGCCCTTTTTGGAACATAATAGGAAGAATATTTGTATCTAAAACGTGCACATTTGACTAACAACTTTTGTTTGTGAGAAAATAAACTTTGTATATTGCTGAAAAGTTGACAGGTAATGTAAATTTAGCTTGAATTTATTGTATTGAGATTTGAGCCATTTACGGCCTATGGCTTTGTTTGGTTAGAAAGACTACGAGATGAGATTTTAAAATCCTAATCAAGAAGAGCAATATATTCTCTTAGAGAACTGGATTTGTGAGGCTCAAGCTGGCCGCTACAATCATAGTTCATTTTTTGTTTATACGAATCTACGAATCTAAAGCAACAAAACTAATAATCAACTTTTACGATCGAACAAACAATCCCACTCCGTGCATTAATCAATACTAATTCATCTAAACGAGTCACAATATCTTGAGGTATCGCGCGCGATAAAACAACTAGTATTTAGTAAGTAAAACTAAAATACTTATATTTAAATGAGACCTTCTCCATTCCATTTTTATTGTTTAATTATCCTTTAAAATTTATTCCAAATTAATTGTTTTTTCGAACTTTAGTATGATAAATGACTTAACTATTAGTATCTATACAATATAATAAAAAGGCAAGATGAATAGTTTATTATTTGACGTGTGTCATGCTAAGAAATTTTAAGTGCCACATTTTATGTTATTTTTCTTTACATTTTATTAGGAATAATAAGAGACTATGAGTTGGTATATATAAATTATGACACAATGAATTATCATAATTAAGTTTATTAGTAAAATTATGATACAATGAATTTGCATAATTAAGTGTATTAATGGCGACTTTTCAGTTGCTCACTGAATTTAATTGTATAAATACCTCCCCATAAAGAAATAAGAGAACCAAGCAAATACAAAATCAATATTCTAACTCTTTAAAGTCAAACACATTTTATATCACTCATCCTTAATTCTCCATGGGTCATGGGAAATGTACATTGAAGACAAACATTTCACCTGCCTCCGTTTTATTGTGCTTTGAAAATCAATGGTTTAATTTCATATAAATTTTGGATGTCAAAGGCGCTACATTGCTACTAAAATTTAAACTTTTTAGTTTGTTTGATGTTAATTTCTCCTAATGGTTCATTGTTTTCACAGTATAAAGCTACAAATTTTGAAAAATAATATTTAAGTTCTGAGTAAAATAAAAAAGTTTAACTTCATAGTTATGAAGTCAAATAACCAACTCTGGTTCCTTCATTGCTAATCTCTAAATCACGTGATTAGTATTTGTAATCTGCTTATAAGGTGATTCATTTGGTTACATGTATTTTTTTGTTGACATGCATGTAGTACGTATAGATTATGTAATTGAACAAGCCAATATGGAAGATGCTGTGCATTCATTAAGTAGTTTGATTTACATTGCTAAGACAAATTTGTCCTATTTCAAGATTCCGACAGATTTGCAGTATGTGATTAGTCACAACAATTGTTTGGTTTGAAACGTGATGTAGAATATTCGGTTGTTACCCTACAAAGTAATTAAATACAATGAAAAATGATTATGCATATGACTGGAGGCAACAAGTTACATTATTATGTTTAGAATGTTATGTTGATTATAACTGTAACACAACTCAAATTCACAAGATATTCCACCCAAATGAATTTAAGTTTGCATACTTTGTCATTAACATAAGAATTACCACATAAGTAAAACTATGTTTTTCTTCTTTGTTTATAATGTCATCACATTAAGTACACGTCGACTTACTAAAAAAAAAAGTACATTTCGACTTCGCAACCAACTTTGAAAAACATATGCATCAATAAGTTTTAAGAAGAATTATACTCTGTATTAACTACCTACTTCTCAAACTAAATTCTTCCCTATTGTAAATCTTACCACAACATGGATTATTTCACAACATGTGTCAACCATTTACATTTTATCTTAAAATCTTTTATTTATCGTTGAAAAAAATTGGTCTCCATTTTCCTTCACCTTCATTAAATTTTCGTATCAGAACAAAGTTTTAAGGAAACGCTTTGATAAAACCCGTGCATTTCACGGGTCACGAAACTAACTAGACTGTTAAATGCAAACTTCAATAATTAGTCATTTCCAAGCATGACTAAAACAACAAAAAACTTCGTTGATTGTTTATTAATGCATTAGTACCTTACGGGGTTCTTTAAAAAAAAGTTGTCTAAACATAATTAGTTGAAAAAATGAGATGGCGTGAGGTCGCCACTTGGTGGTACTTAAATTCGGCGCCACTCGTGTTATTATAGTAAACTAGTTTTATATCCCGTGGAAATTACGGGATTTTTAAAAGCCTTTTATATGTTTATATTTTTACTATTATGATTCTTTTGCATGTTTTTAATGAAATTTTTAATGATGAATCGATCAAATGATAGATATGTACGTACAAGATACAAATACCTCGGCCCTAGGAAAGAAAATGTAGTAACATCGGCAAGGTACTTCTAATTTTTCACAAAACATATTGGAGTTGGCGGATATTGATATGAGTTAATAAAGTCACTCACCCCGTTTTGATCTTAAAAAGAAAGCATCTTATGTAGATAACGACCAAAAAATATGACAGGTAAATTAATAGAGTAAACAAAATGTGAGAGATCAAAAGAATATAAGCAATATTAATAAAGAAATTAGCTAGAAATTTACGAACATGTAAATTGTTTTCTAAATCTATGTTTTATCACAATTTCCACCTTATTCCCTGTAAATAGTCCTTAATAAAACATTAATAAAACTCAACATCACAATTCACAACAATATCTTTTATCCCTTACAACTTTATACATACATACCAATTTATTCAAAATACGAATTACCATATCAATTGATTCAGAAACATACATAAAAAATTTATCAAATCGCCTTAATAACAACGTTCATAGCTGTTGCACAAGATCCTCCTAGCCGTTGACTCTATCTCCTCTCTCGGCAAGAAATCCTCCCTTTCCATAAACCGTAAATAATATAGCTGTTGTAATTATTATTTCCGTAAATAGAATATCTTCTCTTCTAGTATATATAGGTAGATAATATTGTATTGTAAGCAAGTAATTGAATTGGAATAAGAATCTCTTACGTTTCCTCAATGTTGATCTTTTAATATGGATATTGGTGTACGTTGATGATCTTGTGATATGCGGTAATGATCCCGACATGATTCACAAATTCAAACATTACCTCAACTCGTGCTTCCACATGAAGGATCTTGGAATACTCAAATATTTTCTTGGGCTTGAAATTGCTCGCAACAAGACAGGGATATTTGTATCTCAAAGGAAATATGCCCTCGACATACTCAATGAAGCCGGCTTACTTGGGTCTAAACCCGCATCTGTCCCCATGGAACCCAACCACCGTCTTGCTCTATCCACAGCCGATCTTCTCCGTGACCCACAACCATATCGTCGCCTTGTGGGGCGATTGGTATACTTATCCATTACTCGGCCGGAGCTAGTCTACTCCGTTCATATTTTGGCCCAATTCATGCACGCACCAACCAAAGATCATTGGAACGCAGCACTCCAAGTCGTTAAATATCTCAAGAATTCACCGGGTCAAGGCATATTACTTTGGTCTGATTGTGACCTCCGTCTTCACGCATACTGTGATGCTTATTACGCTAGCTGTCCCACAAGCCGGCGGTCTATCTCGGCCTATATCGTCTTCCTTGGTTCCTCTCCCATCTCGTGGAAAACTAAGAAGCAAACAACGGTCTCCACGTCCTCGTCTGAAGCTGAATATCGAGCCATGGCCTACTCCACACGTGAACTTCTTTGGCTCAAGGGTCTCCTAACATCACTCGGCATACACCACAACACCCCGATTGACTTACATTGCGACAATCAATCCGCTATGCATATCGCTCGCAACCCCGTTTTTCACGAACGGACGAAGCACATTGAAGTTGATTGCCACTTTATACGGGATGAAATACAAAAAAGAGTCATCGCAACTAAATATGTCCACACAAAAGCACAACTCGCTGACATCTTTACCAAAGCCTTGGGACGCACCTCCTTCGATGAACTCCTATCCAAGTTGGGCGTTACAAATCCCCACGCTCCAACTTGAGGGGGGGTAATAACAACGTTCATAGCTGTTGCACAAGATCCTCCTAGCCGTTGACTCTATCTCCTCTCTCGGCAAGAAATCCTCCCTTTCCATAAACCGTAAATAATATAGCTGTTGTAATTATTATTTCCGTAAATAGGATATCTTCTCTTCTAGTATATATAGGTAGATAATATTGTATTGTAAGCAAGTAATTGAATTGGAATAAGAATCTCTTACGTTTCCTCAATGTTGATCTTCTAATATCACGGCAAATTACCGTACCAATTGATTCAAAATAGTAGGGAAAGTCTTCACTTAACAAATTATATTCTTTCAAATTCTACCGCCTTATTCAACTTTGGATGATTTCTTCTCTTCTTTTATTTTCCCTTTCCATCCAAATCTTAATCATGTATAAACAATACTTCGTAT
The DNA here is from genome assembly GCF_048544455.1 of Silene latifolia. NCBI lineage: Eukaryota > Viridiplantae > Streptophyta > Magnoliopsida > Caryophyllales > Caryophyllaceae > Silene > Silene latifolia. The sequence continues at coordinate 17,041,067 of NC_133531.1, forward strand.
ATAAACATATTTTGATACTCGGTTATTTGAAAAGCAAAAGATATATATGCTTAAATAAGATCAATTTTGAATGATCGAAGTAATAAATTTGATGACTACTCTTTTGAAGGACGATTTTAAACATTCCATGATTAAAACTTCTATTCTAAAGCAATATTATTAAAACATGCGTAAAACAAATTAATTTATTAACAATAACATTTGAAGAAAACAAATTCACTTATCTTGTTTTTATGATAAAAATGAGGATAAAATGTGCTATGAGTTTATTCGTGTTTATGCTTGAAAATTATTGTTATATTTTGCAAACAAAGAAGACAAAAAGCATTATAGATGAGAGATTGTAGTTAAGGAGGTCGATAAAATTGTGAAGAGTGTTTTATGACTCTTTATATTTTTTCTTGGGAAGATTGAAGGGCAGGTAAATAACCATTAAGTTCAATAACTATTAAGTTCTATAGATTTATGTGCATTAATTTCGTATTATTAAGTAAAAATGAATTATTATTCGTTTCTTTGTACAAAAAAATTATTATTATTGTGTAAATAGGTGTGATAGGTGGCATGAACATATGCGGTGACACTTGTCACTTCAAAAGAGGCTCAGCATGCCTTTTTATGTTATTATATAGATTATGAAGGTATTTTTGTCTCCCCTCAAAAAAATTGAATTTTAAACTAATTAATAGAGAAATGGTACATTAGGAACTTAGTTGCATAATTATATTTAATTATAATTAACAGTAAAGTCATATATAATTCATATCTTATCTATATAAAACCAAAAATATTTCAAGCCTTCTCCTTAAGCCACGTCATCACATTTATTTTTTATTTTTTATTTTTTTTTAAAGAAATGTGGCCGGGATCCACCGAAAAGAAAGCTGGAATTAATTGTTGAAAAACCTCTGTGTTTAAGTTTTAGACGTAAATGTTTACGTTTATATTTTTACACGTAAATATTAGTGAATAATAACGAATAATAAATAATTTTAAACTAAATAGTTCAGCCCTAAAAAATTTACTAAAAAATTACAATAAATTGCACCAACGTTTAAAAATTCAATCCAAATTTTTATTACAATAATAAATTACAATAACAATTAAAATAAAGTACGAAAAAATACACCAACTTATATAATCAATATTGTTACAAAAATACTAAATACTAAGTTTAAGTTTAAATTAACCGTAAATGGAGTAAGAAATTAAAAAACAACATACTAGAATTTCATTTTTAAAAAAATAAAAAAATAAGCTTTTATCTCATAAATATATTCAGTCATATATAATTTTTCTATATGACATGCATATTGTTTTATATACATTGTATATAATATACTATATACCATATTTTAACACCGATTTAACCTATTAACATTATAAGAGAAATATTGGTTAATATTTTTTAACTGTTAATTATTTACAATAATATTTATAAAAATATATCCGTGCAATTTTGCACGGGTTGAAAACTAGTATGGTTTAATTATAATATAATAGATGTTCATATTTTTTATTTTTGACAACAAGCAATGAATACCTTACATTATTTCAAATGTTACAAGGTAAGCTATTCGACTAGGTAGCACCCGAAATAAGACCACCAAATCTAGTACTACCAAGTCAATCCTAAGTAAAACATAAACATAACTAACGATAACAACAGCTAGAAGAGCATGAAGGGTCTAATGATGATTGCAAGCGAAAGAGCCACGGGCCATAGAACGAGCTTCAAACACACGAAAGACCTCCAAATACCGCCGATACATACGAGCCGCATAGCGACAATAGCAAGGTGTACTTACGTTCTTGCGAAAAGATCGTAGAAAGACAATGTGCTAAGCAAGACGACGAAGTCCGCCACCGATGGAGATAAAACTCCTACACCTTAGAGATTGAACCCTTTGATCGTAGGACCAACAGACCAAGAAATACGACATGCATTTCCCAACTCGACCACGAACCCAAGGGGACAGGACACCCATGCTCAAATTCGGGTGCGAATAAACCATAACCCTATTAGGGAAGAGAGCCAGGACACTACGAGCATCCCCAAAGATTAAGGGACTGGACACCCATAACCCACAGGATTTTAATATTATAAACAAAAGCATATAAAAAAACAATAGCATGAGAAAAGAGACAAAGACCACCGAAGCCATCCAATTCAACACCTCGGCCAACCGACCTTAGTCCAACCCGAACTCATCTCAAAACGACTCCAACGCCAACCCTGACCCGTACCAGTCAAGACCAACCCTGACCCGCACCAGTCAAGACCACATCGAAATCATCACAACACCCAGGGCAGACAAAATGCAACCCGCCAACGCCAAAGAAACACAAACACCAAACGATGACCAGAGAACCCCAGACAAAAACCCGACAAAAGCACCAAAAAGGCTTACATGCAACCCCATCAACCTCTCAAAGAAACCAAGACCTAAACCACGCAAAAGGAATGAAAGACACTAACGAGACCCGTTTCACCAGACGACACCTCCCAGGACCATCGTCAAACAACCAACCAGACCCAAAAAAAAAAAACACAGACGGACACAAAAAGAGAATGAAAAGGGACCGAAAAGTGGGGGGATCACCAAAACAGACCCAAAACACACCCTTTACGAGCAATAGAGAGGCAACGGAAGAGCTACAAAAACTCATCGACCAATACAGAAAAGCAGAAAAAGACAGCCAGCCCAGGGGTGGGGGGAGTGGGGGGATCACCCCTGGGGTGGAACCGACAGCGATGGTGACAGGACAAGGTGACGCAAGGGCGGGGACGACAGTGAACTAAGACCCAACCCGAAGGGGAAGACTCAACCCAAAGACCGAAAAAAACAAAAAACCAAGGGAAACCACCTTACTGGCGGCGGGGGAAAACCCTAGGGGTCGGGGAACACACCCCGAAGCCGCATGCAAGCCCGAAGAAAGCAAGGAAAAGGAGATCGTTGGGGATCAGACGGAACATCGAGCAACCACCACAGACAACACCCACACACACCCAAGAACAACCCCGGAACAAGAAAAACCCGATGATTAGCCGAGGTAACCGAGAGACGCAAGCGCGGGATCAGTGAAAGAAGGACGAAAGGCGATGAGATGAGCGATCGCCGGAGATGGGCCAAAGGAAGACCCAATCTCCGGTGAAAGGGTGACAGCAGGTGGGAGGCAAGAGTGCGAATGGAGGCGGCGGCGGCTCAAAGTAAATTTGGTTTTTGTTTTTGGGGGTTTTTTGAGAGAGAAATGGAAGACTTGTTTTTAGAGAAAGGGATTTTTTAAACTCTTATCTCTTTACATCCCAATATAATAGATGTTCATAATACTTCATATTTAAGATGGTTGTAAACATGAGACGGACCACGGATCTAATAATCTTATACTAGGTCCTACAATTTACCACCATGGTGCAAAGTTACGGTATCCTAATTTCGTAAATTATTAAGTATCCTTACCTATCACAATTGGGATTAAAAAGAGTTTAAACACCAAAACAAGTAGACGCGTATTCCATAAGTTTCGTTTTTATGAAACTTTTACAGAAACTCCAAGTACCGACTACCGACTAGGGGTGTTAATGAGATGAGATAGCTCACGAGCAACTCGGGATTGGCTCGGTCAAAGCTCGGTCAAATCTCGGCTCGTGCGAGATTGGCTTGAGCTCCGACTCGGCTCGAGAGCTTAAAGAGTCAAGCCGAGCAAACGTTGGTTCGGCTCGAAAAGCTCGTGAGCAGCTCAAACTTGTGTGATTATATAAGATATTGCTCATATTTTATACAAATATTTTATTATGAATATATTTTGTATCACATGTATCAAATGTCTTACCGATTTGCCAAATATTTTACATTTAACGTTTGAGCCTTGTTATTGAAAATATCGCAAGAAAAAAAATCAAAAAAATTAGCCATTATATATAGGTTCGATTTGAGCTCGAGTTTGGCTCGCAAGCTTGATAGCGAGCACATTTTTTACAAGCTCGGGTAAGCTCGAAATCGTCGACTCGAGATCGAGTTTTGTTCTTGAGCACAAGCCGAGCAAGGCCAAGCTCGGACTCGGCTCGACTCGTTAGCATCCCTACTACCGACATAATAACATAACCTTATCACTATATACATACCAAATCATTCCTACAACATGGAGTAACACCCACCATTATTTCTCTTAATTACCACAAATTTCATCTTAAAAAAAACCCTAATTTAAGATAAGCTAGGGAATCACAATAATGGCAGGAATTAAGAGGTGCCATGGAGTTGAAGAACATGAAAAACAAAAGATGGCGAAGAAGTTGAAGATTGTCGAAGATCCAAAGGAATTACGCGCCTCAATGTTGGCGATCCATATATGGGCTATTAAATACTAGATTTTGTGTCCGTGCGTTGCACGGGTTTCAAATTTGTCATTCCTCTAATTGTTTAGATCTTTGAACACTTTCAATAAAGTTTCTTTCTTTTCAAAAATTTATCTTATTAATTTTATATAAGATTAAAAAGTACGTTTATGTAAGGATTCTAGGAATAGAAATTACAATTTGTTAGAATAAGAGGATAATTACAAATTATGTTAAAGTTTTATCCTTTAAATTTTCACTTTTCAAATTTATAGATAAATTTTTTAATGGAATATAATTTAGTAATTTGTAAAACACCATATAGTTATAGTAAACACCAAATCTGCATTCTTGCGTGGCTACACTGAAGTTGTGGAAAATACCGTCATCAAACTTTAAATAGAAATTAGTTGTTTTTATATCTATTCTATATCTTTTACGTATGTATATGCATGATAATGGTAGAAGTGGAGTGAATTTTACCCATCTTAATGTTGTTCGGTGTTCTATATTGTGCACTTGCAACGTATCAATGACAAAAACATTTGATGATCATCAATGATGCCAAACTTCAAATTTATGATACTTCGCCTTTCTAATATTTGTGATACACTAAAATCTCAAATAACAAGACAAAAACCAACCAAAACACACAAAACTTCAAATAAAGAACAACAAAAAAATTAAAGGGATATTCTACATGGTACCCCTCAACTTTTCGACTTTCTACGTGGTACCCCTACATTTTTTAAAACATACATGGTACCCCTAAATATTGTCATTATCACTAAGTGCACCCCTAAACTTTATTTTCCGTCAATTAAACTCAGTTTTAGGCGTTAAGTGATGACTTGGGCGCGTAACCAAGCTTATCATTTATTATCCCATGACATATGGACTCTATTAGACTCAATATCCATCTCGATCCTAATATTTATTGATATATATGGGCTAAAAAAATTTTGACGGAAAATTTATTGATCCCATGCCAAATTATCACGATTCACGTCCAAAGATGGATATTGAGCCTAATATAGTCCTTATGTCATTGGGATGATAAATGACAAGCTTGGTTACGCGCCCAAGTAATCACTTAACGCCTAAAACTAAGTTTAATTGACGGAAAATAAAATTTAGGGGTACACTTAGTGATAATGACAACAATTAGGGGTACCATGTATGTTTTAAAAAGTGTAGGGGTACCACGTAGAAAGTCGAAAAGTTAAGGGGTACCATGTAGAATATCCCAAAATTAAAATTAACCAATTATTGTTTAAGACCGTCTTTCACACCCGATTAAAGTAGAGGTTGAAATAAAAGGAAGTCGTAAGAGGTCTTAAGTTAAGACGGTCTTAAACAAACGAACCGAAAAAGAAGACCTGTTTAAGAAGAACAGCTTCAGGAAAAGGACCAATAGCTTCATCAGATTTAGGAGCAAAACTATGAGAATCAACTTTATTCAACATGCACAAAGTCGTCATCGTCTGATGAATTGCTGTAATAATCCGTATGAAGGAAATTAAATAGCTCAACGTTGATGAACTGTTTGTGTCTTTCAATTTTTGGTTGAATTAGAGTATATATAGGTTAACAATTTATCAGATGATATTTGTAACCAATGCAACTCTATCATCTCAATAAGATAAAATTTGTTTTGTTTTGATAAAAATTTGTTTTGTTTTGATAAATTAATAAATATATAGTTGTTGAGATATAATTGTAGATATTAATATCGAAAAATTAAATAAGTGATTTAATAAAGTTGGAGTCTCTCACAATGCCTGAAAAAAGCCTCTTTTGCACAACTTTTGTAATATTCAGTCTTTGGCAGCATGAATATGAACATTAAACATTAAAATTTCAGTGAAAGCAGCACTATTTGACAATACAGTCAAGGTTGTTGTACACACACAGCCTCGTCCCAGAACAATGGTGGTGGCATTGTGCATGTACATCAACTTTGAAGCCAACCAACTACCCTCAACAACATCATCACTGGGCAGATTAAGTTTAATGATAATTACGAGTAAATTAATTTGTAATCAGGTTTATCATCACTAGATTTAATGCCCGTGCGATGCACGGGCCACTTGTAATATTCTGTCTCATGAATCACTATCAAACGTCAAGTTATAAATTAACCACTACAAATAAGATAAAGAAACTGAACTGAACTGAATGGATCTGAGATAAATAAAGATGAAGTAAGAGTTAATTTGTGAAGAGATGAACTGAATTGAATGAAGCTGAGCAGAATAGAACTGAAATGAGCTAAAACTTAGGCAGAAAGAACACGTCTGCTGAACTGAGATGAACTTGCTCTGTTCTTTATGGCTTGATTTCAGCTCATTTCAGTTCAGTGCAACTCTGTTTAATTCAATATAGTTTCATTTAGTTCAATTCAGTTCAATTCAACTTATCTCTACACAATTTAACTCTTATTTCGGCTACATTCAGTTCTAAATTCAGTCGAAAAGAAAAGGGCATTAATTGAACTTTGGAGCTAAAATAAAGCTGGGCTAACTGAATTCAATGAAACCGAACTGAATGGACCTGAGTTGGACTAAAATGAGCTGAAATTAAGTCGGGAAAAGAAGGGTCTTACCTTAAAAAACGATGATAATACTTACGAAGTATTAACTTAATCAAACACATCACACTTCAAGTATCATTAACAAAACGATGATAATACTTACGGGGTATATGTTTAAGTGATCAATAAAATTGTTTGCTTAACTTTTCAAAAGTATATTATCTAGTTGTAATTGTAATTGTACTTCGTATTGCAGTAAAGTTGAAGTTGTAAAAATGATTAGTTAATTGTTGTAGCAAGCATTATATTGTGTGCTCATATAAGAGCTGATTCTATGACTTATTGACATGTCTTTGAATTCCATTACTTCTTAAACTAGTGTAGAACCCGCACATAAATGCGCGGTTTTTTAGATAATAATATATAAAGACGTTAAATATTATAGCTTGGTAAGCGGATAAGAGCGAAAATTTAATAGTTTTTACACCAAATAAGATTGATATTTAACTAAAACTAATTATATAAATTATTACGTAATTATTAAAAATAATATTATTATACAATTACATTTACCAAAAGAATAACCTCAAGTAATGACTTAAATATACAATAAAATTAGAGAATTTGTAATATGAGATAGTCAACTTGTAGAGTACCTTTGTAGCAAAAAAAGGGAAATAGAACTATGAAAAAAATTGTGGAGAATATTTTTCTCATATCATCCTCATTATTAATGCAATCCCACATGTATAGTAAATCAAAATATCTCATTAATGTGTATTTATAAATTAAAAATTAGTAATAGTATCTCCTATTTATGGTATATAATTAATACTTGTATGATATAGTGCGAGGACCAATACAGAATATTTCACTTCAGCGGAAAAAATTGAGAGACATCTTATTCTTTTAGTAGAAGGGAGATGTGTTAAGTTACTTTCTAAAGTAATCATTATTGTATTATGAAAAATTTAGCAACTTATAGTTTATAGTTTAATACCAATTTTATTTTATTATAATGAAAAAAAATTATTATTTTGAATTTAATTAAAAGATTAGAGTATAATTATAATTATAATAAAATTATATTTTAAGGAAAATATAAATAGTTTATTAAAAGAAAGGTTTAATTATTTCCTTTAATAAGACAAATGCATTTTGGAGGGAAAACTAAGAGAATTTTTATTCTCTTAGTAGTTAGGGGATGTTTTTAATTGTAAAATGGAAGATTCCTAGTTTTTAAATAAACGAATCTTCATCTTATAAAATCTACTTCGTATATACTACGGAGTATATTACTATTGGTCCGGCCTAGATGTAAGCTCTTGTCAATCCATGAACATGTATATAAGTAACAAATATGGCCTCGGGTTTTTTCGAAAAAACCCCTAAAAGTGTGTTTAGATTGGAGGAATTAGAGGGAAAAGAAAGGAAGGGAGAGTAGGGGATTTAAAATACTTTGTTTGACTAGCAAATGAGTGTGGAGGGAAATGGAAGATCAAATTTCCCTCCTTCAAGCCTAATCAAAATCTCTCAACAATAGACAAAATTTGGAAAGAAATTGTATCCAAACACCCACAACCCATTCCCCCTCCCCTTCCCTTCTCTCCCTCTCCCTCCCTTCCATTTCCCTGCACTTTTACTATCCAAACACATCTAAGGTGTAATTTCTAAGGCGGAGAGAATAAAGAATAAACTAATGGTGTGTTTGGATTGAGTGATTTGAAGGGAAAAGAAAGGGAGGGAGAGTAGGGTATTTGAAATCCCTTGTTTGGATAACAAATAAGGGTGGAGGGAAATGGAGGGGGAGAGATTTGGAGGGATCCAATTTCCCTCCTCCAAACCTAATCAAAATCTCTCCATAATAGGCAAGTTTTGGGAGGAAATTGTATCCAAACACCCACTCCCCATTTCCCCTCCCTTTCCCTTCCCCTTCCCTCCTTTCCCCTTCCCTCCGTTTCCCTCCACTTTTACTATCCAAACACACCCTAAGTTACTGATGGTAGGGGGTGGGGGTTTGTATATTCAATTCCTAGTCTGGTCCTTCTAAGTTTTAACCTCATGGCACATGACGTTGTCATTGATTCTTTAGTGCCCGATGAAATTGGAGCCGAGTTGTCCTTTTCTTGGTCGCGGGTTGACATGAACGTGTTACCTTGACCTAGTTGTTTATTAAACTATTAATCTATGCCACTATTGATTGAGAAGGAGTCAAGTTAACAAATGTTAATAATAATTTGGGATTTTCTACAAGGTAACCCTTAGTTTTTTAGAATCCTATAAGGTAACCCTCTATTTAATGAATCTCACACTAATAACCCTATACTCTATATAAACTAATGAGCATGACCTTAAATTAGCAATCTGTCAAATTTTGGCTGTTAACTTGTGATGTGGCTGTTAACTTGGTGACATGGATCACTTTAGTTAATTTCCCTCCTTTTGGCTGTTACTCCCTATTTGGCAAATATGTACGTACATCTATTTCCCTCCAATTCTTTTACACCTCCTTTCACCTTTTAAATTCTCTCCATTTTAATTTTCCTCTACTTCTTTACATCAACTTTTTGTGTTCCACTTTTTTCCTAAACAGACCAACAAAAAATTTGAAAAAAATTTGAAATAAAAAGAGGACAACAAAACTTAGTATTTAACCCCTTTATATATATATTGGCAAACTTACAATTATGTTTCCATCACAGAAAAAAGCAAGGTATCTTTTTTCTTGCCAAAACAAAAAGGCCAGAATATCCAGAGGTTTACATAAGGCCATTAAGGCAACAAATAAGCCATTACAGATTCATGGGGTTGCAAAATAAGGCCATTATAACCAGCAAAAAAAAGTCGTCACTTGCATATTTCTTCTTTAACATCCATTAGGCAGTAGTCTTCCTTTTCCTTCCTCTCCTTACCTGCTGTGGTTGAGTTGATGTTGATGCACTTCCCATAATTATTGTTTCCAAGTCATTCAATGAAGCAAAATTAGAAGTGGATGCTTTGCTTAACCCTTGATGTGCCGGTTTCTTACTAAACTTTCCTTGAAGTTCTTGCCTTTGTTTTGCAGTGTATCCACCCTTGCAAGTCTTTTTATTATGTCCAAAGCACCCACACTTTGTACACTTGACAGTTACAGACCTTTTGCCCTTCTTTTGCTCCTCCCCTGGTTCTCTTCTTCTATTTCTTGATGGCCTACCAATGGATCTCTTTAAGGTTGGAGGTTCCAAGTAAGGAACATCAAAAACTGGCCATGGTGCTTTATCGGCTATGGGGTGAATGGACAACCCATAAGCTTCTTTGTACCTCTTCACAGAAAACCAATCATTAACATAGTCTTTTGGATTTCTTTTTGCCTCTAAAATTGCCCTAATGGCATGTTTGCAGGGAATCCCACTAATCTGCCATTGACCACATAAACAGGTCCTCATAATCAAAGAGACGGGGAAGTGGAATCCGCCATCTTGAACCTCAACTTCACCATTTCCACTTGCATGGGCATAACATAATCTTGACTCTTTTTGGAGCTCTTTCAACCTTTTTAATTGGCTAAAAACCTTTGACTGAACCTTGGAGATCTTCTTGGAGTTAACACTAACTCAGATTGTTGGGAATGAAGGGGTGAAGTAGGTTCAGCAGGGATAGAGTCAGATGCTATTTGATTTATAGCAACAGAGCTTGTAGCTTTTGAATTAGAAATATTTCTCCTGCAAGTTAGTTTCTCACCTATGCATTTAAAACCTTCAAACGCTTTTGAAACATCAGTAATGGTTGCATTTGAAACCTTTGAAATCACAGGCTCAACAATTTTATTATTAGCCCTAAGTTGCCTAGCCAAAGTAAGGACATGAGAAGGTTCCACTAAACACCCAATCCAAATGTCAATAATTTTCTTGCCAACAAATCTACTAAACATTTCCATTAGATCTTTATCATCATTTAAAGTGATAGATTTCATATTATAAGAGTACGCTAAAGAAGGATGTTTGGGCAGAGGTATACCTTCTTTCTCTGCTCCATCATATAAGTCATTAATAATATCCATGAGTAAACACTTATCTGTATCTTCAACTACTACTTCAACAAAGTTAGCCCTAAAATGAAGCTTTAATGAGACGTTCTCCATACTGCATCCAAACATTACCACAATCAAATTATGAGTTTCAAAACATGAACAAATTTTAACTTTCATCTTATGACTTGTACTTCATCATAAAAAAAAATGCAGAACTAATTTACTTGATCATTTTGTTTTTTTCCAATCATATTACGAATCCAATTTCATGCGAGATAATGCGTAACATATCAGCAGAACACCCAGTTTTACAGAAATGAATCTCAGTCCTCATGTCTAATCTAAGTAGAAGAATGGAAGGGAGACTCAGTCATATCAATTAGGAACAATGCATCATAAGTATAAAGCGGAAACAAAAATGACTGAACTCAAATCCCTTGAGTAATTTTTATGGAACAAAATACATGATGAAAGAACAATGTATATATCTTGAAGCCTTGCACATTAATAAAAGGCATGTCAGGTCACACATCCAATTTCCTTGCTAGTTCAGGAGCAACGTATAAACATGGTTTTCCTATGGCTACTTGCTACTTGGAGGACATCGTGAAAGATGAAACAGCATTTCCCTTTACCCTCTTTCAACAATTAGGAAGCCACTAAAGCACTGAAAAAGCATCAAGCTCACAGCTAGTTGTTCATTTGAAAATTGGTAATAAGTCAACAACACAGTTACAGAGGCACGACACCCCAAAGCAAATTCTTTACATACTAAAATCAACTGAGGAGGAAAAATCTTACACAATTTTTAGACGGGTCAATAATATACTAAACTACGCAAATTTTCATTTAAGACGAACATTATCCGTCTTAAACTTTAGACGGGTCAATAATATACCAAATTGCCTCACTTTACTGCATCCACATATACTGATTATGTGAAAATTAAGCATCTTTATACCAAATTACCAAGCACTTCATCTACCGATGCTACTTCCCCAATCAATTTATGAATTTCAAAGGATGAACTCAAGCAATTAACTACTGTTTATTTGAAAAGTAAGCATCTTCATACTTAAAACTCTCAACTTGCCAAATATTTAAACAAATAACAAAAAACAACATCAGATTATACAAAATTAAACAATACTGTGTTAATAACAAACAAAAATAAAGGGAGAAAGATGAATACCTGAAAACCCACAAATGAAGGATGAAAAATACAAGTTATTAATGAAAGATAATCTATAAATTTTTGGTTTGATTAGACGATGAATTGTGGGTTCAGAAACCCTAGTTTGGCAGATTAAGGGTGAATGGTTTTGTAAATGAAACAGGGGGGATGGGGTATGTGAAAGGGTTTTGGGGTTTCTGATCGATCATAATTCTTAGTTTAGGGGGTTTGAGTTTTGTTTTTATTTTATGTCCATGTCAAATGCTTAGTCATTAGTGATTCATCACCCCATTGCCATGTCAGCGTAACATGTTAGTAGTTAACGTTAGAAGTTAACGGAATTAAACCTTAATGTCACGCTAATTACTTTTTAAGATGTAGAGGGTTATTAGTGTGAGATTCATTAAATAGAGGGTTACCTTATAGGATTTTAAAAAACTAAGGGTTACCTTGTAGAAAATCCCTAATAATTTTGTTAATTAACAAACTAGGAGCTTAATCCAAATATTAATCTTAACATCACCAGTTCATCACCATACATTAACCTAGTTTTCTAGTCAATAAAGATTTTCCCAAAATAATCCATAAGAGATACTTTGTTCGTCGTCATATTAAATAGTTTACCTTTTGCTCTTTGATCGGTTATTTATTGAATCAAAATGAAGAAGATGCCATATCCTCAGCTCCATATTCTTTGCATAATACCAAGCTCTCTGAATACGTTTCCAATTCTGCACCATGACTCAAAAATTTTCTACGCTTCCCTACTTTGCAAGTGGCAATATTATAGGACTCGTTTCCATAAACAAAATAACCGCCATCACCCTCGTAATACAATAGCCTTGCTATTTCTCTTGAACCTTTTTGGCCGAATAAATTGCAACCATCAACACTTGAAGGTCCTGAAAACCATTGACTCCACTCCCTCTTGTTGTTCTCTCGCCGAGCACCCAGTTTGCGAACGTATGTAAGAAATATCGAAAACCGCCAAAGAACTCCCTAAAAGAAACACAAGCCTTGTTGTTTGTGTTTCATCTATTGCAATTATTGGTAGTTCCAAAAACTCGAAATTTTCCGTGTCCAAATCAAGGGATACAAGATGAGTTGGTTCAAAACACAAGTCATCACTACTATCCACACTTGGATCATTTCCAAGCCAGTGAACTGCTCCGTCATAATAATATGGATTTGGTAAAAAATAATGGGACTTAAACATACCACTAAAAGTTAGAACATCCATATTCAACCCATTCTTCCTCACAGTCCATTGTTGATCACTAAGTGTATAAACTGCAACAGGCAGTTCTGGACGCCTCGCACAACAAAAATATTTATATAAAAGTGCGATGACTTTAAAATCTTTAGAGCGAGGCACAAATCCAAATACAAACGCAGTCATGTACACTTGTGAAGGAAGAAGAGGGCAAGGCGGAAGTAGCAATGATTTTCTAATACTTGGGTTACAAATTCTAATTCCATTTGGCTTGAATTGTTGAGAACAGATTAAAACCAACGACTTACATATTCCCTTGATATCGTATCCTTCAGAACTCTTAAATACGTGACAAAATTTTCGAAGAGTGTTAACCTTACGAAGTGCCATCCAACATCCATCATAATCAGGGTATCCCGAACACTCGAGGGATAATAATTTACCTGAATCATATTTGTTGTTGTTGTTACTTCTGCAAAGTAGAAGATGCATGCGAACGAAATCAGGGTGATCAATAATCGAGCACCAAGATTTGCATACGCTCCTGAATCTTACTAGGCTTTTCACGGGCAAATATGCGAGAATTTGCGTCAGTAATTCGGGTGGTATGTACAAACAGAATGAATTCGATGATGATGATTTGGCCTTCTTTCTAAGCTTCATCTGCCCGTGCTTTTAATTTTGTTCCGAAGAATTTGTTTTTTCTTATGACTGCCGAAAGAAATTGTTGATGTGTGAAACGAGGGTTCTACGGTTGATCCGATGAATCAAACTTAACTACGCAAGTAAACAACGCATATCCGACTCGTAGTAGATTTAAATTTGAGGTGATCAAATGTAGGTTTGGTCCGGAAATGGGCAGGGTTTACGTTGAATTTGAGATTGGATATTGCGAAATTGTTTGCCAGGAAACCAAGCCCATCTCGAATATGATTATCTTTAGTCCAAATCCAAATAATTAACCTGGCTGCTAAAGGTCGTGACAAATTACTAAATATCGTCGACAATTTTAATGAACTTCCAAATTTGCCCCTCCCTCACACTCCCCCTAATATTTTCCTTTTTATTCAAAAACTACCTATCACATTCCAAAATTTGAAAAAAAAAACCCGACTCAGATTTTGAAGAAAAAAAACCCGACACAAACGTATCGACCGCATCAATTCCGTCACGAATTCAAACATTCAACAAGGTATGTGATTCGGGATTAAAAATTTTTTGTAGTATTTTGCTTAGTTTGTAAATGTGTGACAGAATTAGGATAGATGCCAAATTAGTGACTGAATTAGGATAGATGCTTTGATTTCAATTGGATTTAGTCGTGTTACGCGAAAATCAAACGGAATAATCGAAACAATTAATCGAAAAAAAAAAAAAAAAAAGACGCAAAATGGCCGGTGAGACGAAGGATTTCTTCGTCCCAGACCAAGCCCAGACGAAGGAATTGTTCGTCTCATATGGGCTTTGGACGAAGGATTCCTTCGTCTGGGCTTGGTGTTGGACGAAGGAATTCTTCGTCTCAGCCTAGATTTGCGTGGTTTTTTTTTTTTTTTTTTTTTCTTTTTGTTTTAGAATTTCTCGTTACTTTTTTTTTTTTTTAAAAAATAAAATTTTTTCCGTCTTGTTTTGTTATCGTTATAAAGTAATAAATTAATAATAATAATTGTCGTCCGTGGCGAAGTCGTTGTAAATATATATTTTTTCCGTCTCGTTTTGTCGACGTAAAATATAAATTAATTATTACTAATAAACTTCTTTTGGGGATATTTTGTTTTTTTATTTATTTTTTAATTTACATAAACTTATATTTATAAATTCTTTGTTTTATTAATTTAAGTAATCAAGTTGTTGTAAATATATTTTTGTTGCGTCTCGTTTAGTTTACGTAAAATATTAATTAATTATTATTAATAAACCCCGTTCCGGGTTATTTTTTTTTTAAAAATTTTAATTTACTTAAACTTATATTTATAAATTCTTTGTTTTATTTTTTGAATAGATGGCCGGTGGAGGAAATGACCGTCACGTTCGAGCTCGAAAGGGGCTCTAGTTTGAGTCCGAGGTTGGAGATGGTAGTACCGATTCGTGGACCGATGAGCGGTTGGAGGAGGAGCTGGTTGGTCCGGGTGATGTGATAGGTGAGGAGGAGACGGGTTATGAGCGAGTGCGTAGGGTGCCACGTAGACGGAATGAGGAGGGGCGTTTCCTGCGGAGGTCGGATGGTAGTTCTAGTAGTGTGGTGGCTCCGAAGAAGAAGTCGGGTAAGGATGTCTCTTGGTTGATCGATCATCGTGTTCTGGTGGTCCCGACTTTCCCCACGTGATTCCTAGCCGGGGGCCACATTGCCAACACCTTATGGGCGACTCCTAATGAGGTTGGTCGACCGATTTTGACGGGTTACCACCGGTTTGGTAAGACGAGGTTGTTGAGTTGTTGGCAACTCCTCCTGCGTTCGGACTATTTATGACGGTCTTGGTCTTTCTCACCTATTAGATTCCATGGCCGAGTATTATAACATGCCCCTTATTTCTGCTTTTGTTGAGAGATGGCAACCCGACACCAACAGTTTTCACATGCCTTTTGGGGAGATGTCCATACTCCTTCACGATGTTGCGCAGATCTTAGGCGTTCGGGTTGATGGTAACTGTTGTAAGGTGGAGAGTAATGACGGGACGTTGGCGGATCCCCTTATGTATGTTTGTGGCTTTTTTGGGATTTCATCAGACCAGTTGAGGTTGCCGTTAAACTCTAATAAGAAGGTCCCTATTTACAAGAGTGGGGGTATATTGGTAGATGCAGTTTATGAAACGGCGAGAGCTAATTGTGATGTTGTTTTTGCTCAGGGGTTTTTGGCTGCGGTGTTGGGGTCGACACTTTTTGTCGACAAATCAGGTGATAGGTTACGTCCTCAGTTGTTTTGTAATACTCCGTATTTATAAGTCTTGGGGTACTCTATCGAGTAGGCCTTACTCTGTCGAGTAAGGGTAAGTTGCGTTTTAGAAAAGTTTCTGACCTGTAGGGTACTCTATCAAGTAGCCTTAGGTACTCGATAGAGTAAGGGGGTACTCTATCAAGTAGCCTTAGGTACTCGATAGAGTAAGGGGGTACTCTATCAAGTAGCCTTAGGCACTCGATCGAGTAAGGGGGTACTCGATCGAGTACCTTGGGTACTCGATCGAGTGTCCGGTTTTACGGGGAGTTTTCTCGGGTTTTGTTAATTATGCGATTAAGGTATTTAAACATAATCGTCATTGTTTTAAATCACTTTTGCAAAACCTAAAACCCTGTTTAAGAGAGAAAGCAACCAGTTCATCTTCCTAATCGCATTCTTAGCAATTCCCGGAGTTCAGACGGTCGGTTCTTGTCGTTATTCGTATCGTTGAGTTCCTTGCGTCGAGGGTAAGCTTTTAATATAATTTTTATAGTGTTTTGTTAAGTTTGGTTAAACCCTAATTTAGAGATTGGGGGTTTTGTGTGTAGTATGTGATGTGTAGTCTCTATGTGTTATATGATAGGAGGAGGGTTCGTAGAAGAGGCTTTTTGATACAGTTGTAGATACCGTCTGCTTGTTGTGCTTTCCAGGTAGGATTTCCTACTCAGTATTAGTCCCATAATGGGATATTGGTGATGTGCTGTAGTTAGTTGTTTGATATGATGATTGTGATTGTGATTGTGATTGTGATTGTGATTGGTTGTCTATGGTTCTCGAGATGCGTTCTCGGTACCGAGTGGGGTCACTTGCGGGAGTGACTTCACGCCCTAGTTTCGCCCTTCGTGGAACCCGCCACGGAAGGGGATGTGCACATTAATGGGACGGGGTTATCGCTCGGTATGATGAGCGGGGCTTAGGTGGGAACGGCTGCGGTCCCCCAGCAGGTGGTCCGGTGGGACGTCAAGTATTGAGATGATGGGGATTGGTTGGTGGTGTGTGTGTGTGTGTGACAGTTCAGCTGTCTGTTTGTCTTATTATTGATATATATATATAAGTTGTGTGATTAGTACTGACCCCGTTTAAATGTTTTAAAAACTGTGGTGATCCATTCGGGGTGGTGAGCGATTTTTAGCGGTATATCTTGGATACGCGTGGGATCTAGTGGGGATGGAGTCATCACATATCGAGTCTTTAGTCTTCCATTTGTGTTTATTAGAACAGTTCCTTTCGGTTGGTTTATAGTTTGAGAACAGTTGTATTTTGCTTACAATTGGTTTTGTAATGTAATCACTTAAACTTATTTAATAAAGTATGTTTCTTCATTGTCTTATGATTATCATGCCTCGGGTAACCGAGATGGTGACATCCTCATACTTGAGTGGTCCTGGTAAGGCACTTGGAGTATGGGGGTGTTACAAATGGTATCGAGCGACGATCCCGAAACCCGTAACCAATGAATCTAATGAATCTAGGGAGTCAATTAAAATGAACCCGGGGTAAAGGTTGTAGGAGCTAATGCAAAGACTTGGGAGACGTCCTAAAGTCGCGAACTCGCCCTACAATTTTGAACCGGTCACCATGGGATATGTGTCGGGATCGTTATGTGCTTATTGTGTCTTTGTGTGTATTTATGTAGTAGTATGTTGTATGAATTGATGGATGAAAGATGATAATGACGTGAATTGTATGTTGGTTGATTGTAAAGCATGAAAGTATAATTATTGATACATGTAATTTGACATGTTATAATTACGCAAGGAAAAGTATTTTGTCTATATATATATATAAAGCGATGTGTAAGTATACACGTTGTTGTTGTCGTGTTGAGTAAAAGTACAGAAGGTTAGGAGTATGAATTGAACATGTGCTGGGTGAATATGTTGAACGTATATGGTGGATAAATATGTGGTATGATGGATGAATTAGTGGAAAAGATGAATCATCGTGGTAGTAACATTTGAATAGGGGACTTGATGTCATGTATTTGTGATTTTGTTTACGAAAAGTGATAGAATAAAAACATGTGGGTAAGTCATAATTGGCAAGTTAGATAAGCTAAGTGCATGATGAATGTTGTTGTTTGGCTTTTGAAAATAGTAACATATGATTATGAATACTGGTTTTATGAGTTTTGGGTTGTTTTCGTTTAACTTGGTTGTTGTTTAAGTTGTTTGGAAGTAAAAATCAAATAATTATGTCGTCTGATTACAGCAAAGTTGTCTTTAAACTGTTATAACTTGAGATGCGTAAATGATTTTAATGTGATTCCAATTGGAGGTGATAGCTTGTTCTTTTACGATTCTAACGATAGGTCACACGTCCAAAACGACCAAGAAATGAGTGAGTTATGACTGTTTTACGAAAACTGGACAGTGCTGAGAATTGGGGTACTCGATCGAGTATCCTTGGTACTCGATCGAGTAAGGGGGCACTCGATCGAGTACCTTAGCTACTCGATCGAGTAGCCCTGGTAATTTGTTTTACGTGCTTCTGATCTTCACCTACTCGATCGAGTAAGTCCCTTACTCGATCGAGTGGCCTGTACTCGATCTAGTGACCCCTATTTTGGGTCATATGCTTATCTTTTGACTTCGTTGCATATTATGTTTAATTCAAAGGCGTTATTTTGCTTCTTTATGCATTGTTTTACATGTATGTTGGTCTTGACGCGTAAGTTACCCAATTTTGTGGTGTAAAGAGTGGCACCTATGATGAGTATGAGTTCGGTGGGGAGGACATGATTTATATGTGTTGGGATTAGTAAGACTTAATTGAGGCATAGAGCATGTTGTGTGAGACGAGATGAATGACATGATTGTATGTTGAGTAATGAAAATGTAAGTGGATGTGGGCAAGGCATGATGTAAGTTTAAGGAACGTGAGAATGAAAAGATTGAAAGAAAGGATGTGGATAGTAGCAACCTGAGATGTATAATAAATTATGGAGGGAGATGGCTAGAAATAGTGTTGAGTAAGAACATATGTAATGAAAGGTCGTTTGGAAATAGTGGTATATAGCGAACTTAATGGGACATGTCGCGACGTGGATTTGCGGGTAGTAGTGACCGAGTTTGGAAATTTGTGTTATCGAGAGACGAAACTACTGTGTGATTTCCTTGGGTAATTAACGGTATTAAATGAATTATGATTTCTAGAGATGTAAAAAGGGAGATGCAATTGTTTGAACATTAAACGTTGATTCTATGAATAGATTAGTGGCAAGTGTGAGTGATAGCATAATAAGAGAAGATCCATGGTAAGAAAGAGTGGGATGATGTCGGTAGAAAATAATGGAATTTGAGTTTTGGAGCAACGAAAGGGTAACTGGATTTCTAAAGAGTTAGCTAGAAGGAATAAGGAGTTGAACTATTAATTAGTATTATTGAGTGTAAAGAGAAAAGAAGGATAAAAGTAAGCTGAGGAAAATATTCACCGGAGTTATGTGATATAAAGGTAAGGAATCATCGAAATGTGTGATATTATCATGAGGATGTTAGTTAATGGTTATATGGGAGCTTCAGGACAACATGTTTAATAATGAGTTTCGAGAAATTAAGGAAAGTAAGAAGTTAGTAGAATATCTGCATGATATGAGATTTTGGTGGAAAAATGGATGATGATTCAATTAAGGAAAATATTGGGAAGAATGTTGAGGTAATTTTGTTCATGGATTCGATGTTCGTTGTTTGGGATGTTAACCAAAGATAGAAAAGAAATCATGATGTTTAGAGATGAGTGAAGAGGTTTGATGTCCGGACAATGGTAGTGTTATGGTCTTTGACTAGTGGTTAAGGGTAAGGGTATATTAGAAAAGTGGCAATTCTAAAGAGGTTGATTTTGTAAAGACTGAATTGATAAAAGTATGGTTGTCAGGAAGTATAAGACATAGTCTTAGGAGGTGGTTTCTCATAATGAGTGTTAGCTGTATGGTTATGTATGGCAGAAGGTGCTGGTGATGCGAATGGAAGAATGTGGTGAGGGGCATGCGAGTTAAGCTCGGACAACAGGTAACCTTTGTTGAGTGGTAACTTACGTGGTCAGGATTGACTAGTTGGTTGTGATTACGGGTCTATGATATGTGTAAATGTTTGTGTGAGGTTCGGACCTCACAAGAAGTGGTATGGTGTGATAATTATAAAGTCGTTTTATGAATGTTACGTAATATATATGTTGGACACGGTAGTTTAATTGAATGATATCCAAAAAGGTAATAATTTGATTAATTTGACATGGCTAGTTATAATTTTATGTGTATTAATAACACATGTGTATTCCGCGAAATGGTAGAGATGATGTTCATGAGATGCTTATCTGTTTAATTCATATAATATGTTGCGTTGTGATTGAGTAAAGTGGATTTGAGTAAGTTTTCTTGTCCGAAAGGTTATTTCCGAGTCAGTATTTATGGAATTATATGTAGCTGTGATGTCTATCGATGTGGTTGTGGTGCCTCCGGTGGTGATCCGGGCACAGTATTTAGTATTGTGATGCGGGTATTTTCGCATGGTGGTGTGGCTGTTGGTGGCGGTGTTGTGATGCCGTCACCGGTTGTGGTGGAGTAGGCGGGATGATTATGATACGAGTTTTCGAAAGTGCATACCAGTTATACATAGATTGTTGTTTTGTTTGCTGTTGTTCTTTGTGAGTTTTGGTTGAACATGTAGACAGTTGTCTTGCTTATTGATGTTTTCTTTACCAGGTTAAGTTAAGAATGAGGTAGAGTATGATATGAAATAGAGTTGAATATGTTTTCGTTGTTGTCATGGTATAGTGATGTTCTATTGATGGGACACGGTTGTGAGAGGTTGTTACAGTAATTTTGATCTTGTTCTAGATAAGGCTTTAGTAGACATGGTAATGGAAAATGATTCGTGGAACATGTGTTGTAATGATCCGAAAGCGGCAGGTAGTTCATAATCTTTTGTTGGGACAGTCAGTGTAGGGTGTTGGGGGAATTAGTGTCATATTAAGTTATGTATGAGTTTTTCGGTAATGAAGGAAAGAACTTGAGGATCTAGTGTGAGTATAAGTAACGAGTGTGGATCGGGAGTTATGCTTCTGGAAGATAAGTGCTTTACATAGCGAGGTATGTTGGTTTGCAGTGATAATGGAGAGTTAGTATGGTGATTTTGCTACGAGCCTTATGGTATAGGTTAGGGGTGTGTGATTGATTTGAAGTATGAGAACTGTTGAAGTAAGAGAGCCTTGAGAAATAGGAGTGATTATGGAAATGAGGTTATAGGCAGTTATCTTTGACATATGGTGGTGATGAGGATAATGAGATAATATAGCTAAGGGTTTAGTATTAGTGAGTTACGAGGACGTAACATTTGTCTTAAGAGGAGTAGGATGCAATAAAAGAGAGTTTCATGGTGGTGCATGCGGTAATATAATTGGAAGTAGAGTGTTAGCGTAGCGTAAAGGAGGGATTTGTTTTGTGGACAATACTTATAAAAGGCCATGGCCGTGCTTGTAGTAGTGTGATGCTTCAGAGTGTGGGAATATTTTATATAGTGTTGACAGTTGAAGGATGATGTTATGAGTCTGAGTAAACTTCGAGGACGAAGTTCCTTTTAAGGGTGGTAGAATGTAACATTCCGTTTGATGTCTAGGAGTGTCTTGATTTTGGATTTGATAGTGGATGATATTATGGAGCTAGCAGTGTTAGTGGATGGTGGTTGGTTATGTATGAAGTTGGTGTCGTGAGAGATATATATGTGGTGGATACGATATCGTGAGTCATGTTAAGGAAGTAAACATAGTTGGTGGAGTGGGTGTTAAGAGTTCATGTTTTATGTTTGGTCGAGTTGTTGAGTTCTCAGTTATGTTGTTGTGTCTGGGTCGAGTTAGTATGGTTGTTTTTAGAGTATGGGTTGAACTTCGGGGACGAAGTTCTTTTTAAAGAGGGAAGACTGTAATACTCCGTATTTATAAGTCTTGGGGTACTCTATCGAGTAGGCCTTACTCTGTCGAGTAAGGGTAAGTTGCGTTTTAGAAAAGTTTCGACAGAGGGTACTCTATCAAGTAGCCTTAGGTACTCGATAGAGTATGGGGGTACTCTATCAAGTAGCCTTAGGTACTCGATAGAGTAAGGGGGTACTCTATCAAGTAGCCTTAGGCACTCGATCGAGTAAGGGGGTACTCGATCGAGTACCTTGGGTACTCGATCGAGTGTCCGGTTTTACGGGGAGTTTTCTCGGGTTTTGTTAATTATGCGATTAAGGTATTTAAACATAATCGTCATTGTTTTAAATCACTTTTGCAAAACCTAAAACCCTGTTTAAGAGAGAAAGCAACCAGTTCATCTTCCTAATCGCATTCTTAGCAATTCCCGGAGTTCAGACGGTCGGTTCTTGTCGTTATTCGTATCGTTGAGTTCCTTGCGTCGAGGGTAAGCTTTTAATATAATTTTTATAGTGTTTTGTTAAGTTTGGTTAAACCCTAATTTAGAGATTGGGGGTTTTGTGTGTAGTATGTGATGTGTAGTCTCTATGTGTTATATGATAGGAGGAGGGTTCGTAGAAGAGGCTTTTGATACATCTTTTGTAGATAAAATCGCTTGTTGTGCTTTCCGGTAGGATTTCCTACTCGTATTAGTCCCATAATGGGATATTGGTGATGTCTTTGTAGTTAGTTGTTTGATATGATGATTGTGATTGTGATTGTGATTGTGATTGTGATTGGTTGTCTATGGTTCTCGAGATGCGTTCTCGGCTGAGTGGGGTCACTTGCGGGAGTGACTTCACGCCCTAGTTTCGCCCTTCGTGGAACCCGCCACGGAAGGGGATGTGCACATTAATGGGACAGGGTTATCGCTCGGTATGATGAGCGGGGCTTAGGTGGGAACGGCTGCGGTCCCCCCATCGGCGCGGTGGTCCGGTGGACGATCAAGTATTGAGATGATGGGGATTGGTTGGTGGTGTGTGTGTGTGTGTGTGAGTTGGTTTGTCTGTTTGTCTTATTATTGATATATATATATAAGTTGTGTGATTAGTGCGACCCGTTTAAATGTTTTAAAAACTGTGGTGATCCATTCGGGGGTGGTGAGCGATTTGCTTAGCGGGTATATCTTGGATACGCGTGGGATCTAGGGGGATGGAGTCATCACATATCGAGTCTTTAGTCTTCCATTTGTGTTTATTAGAACAGTTCCTTTCGGTTGGTTTATAGTTTGAGGACAGTTGTATTTTGCTTACAGTTGGTTTTGTAATGTAATCACTTAAACTTATTTAATAAAGTATGTTTCTTCATTGTCTTATGATTATCATGCCTCGGGTAACCGAGATGGTGACATCCTCATACTTGAGTGGTCCTGGTAAGGCACTTGGAGTATGGGGGTGTTACATGTTTCCTTTAGTGTATGATGCTGATGGTGTACACGACTACGCTTGGGGAGCTGGTGTACTTGCCTTCATGTACCGACAGTTGGGGGTGGCTTCACGTGCTGGTGTGAAGACTATTGGTGGCTGCTTGACTTTGTTGCAATCGTGGATCTATGAGTATTTTCCTATGTTCAGACCCGGTCCACCTTGGGCAATTGACCCTACTCAGCCTCGGTCGTGTTCTTGGAGATCCGTTGGTCCCTTCGCTCAAAATGCGGAGAAATTGTTGGAGTATCGGAGGTTGTTAGATGGGCTTACTTGTGCTTCCATTAGGTGGGATCCGTACGGGCCGCGTCAGGAGGAGTATCATCCTCGTACTTTGTATGCCGGTTGTATTCGTTTCATGGACATAGCGGAGCCGTACCAGCCTGATCGGTGTTTACGACAGTTTGGGTATGTGCAGATCATACCCAATCCCATTATGAGATTGACAGCGCATCGTCCGCCGGGGATAGGGTACGAGGTTAGGGTTGGGGTTGCGGAGATTGATCATCTTTGGGATTCTTTGGCGGGATCACGTGGTTCGGACTTTTCGTAAATCGAGACCGATTAGTTTCCGGGTGAGACGGAGCAGATTATGAGACTTGGTATAATGGGAATTCTCACCCGTTCATCATTGATCCCGACCACCATGATGCCCCCGCGCCACATGATGATTTTGATATTCTTGAGGTAATAATATTACTTACGATTGTTGTAATAATTGTTTAACTTTCTTACTGTTCCTCGATAATGTTTATAATGTTTTAGTTGTTTTTGTCAATTTGCAGACTGCACGTGCTTTAGTGTTTCAGTTTTTCGAGGCCAAAAGAATTAAGGATGACAAGAAACAGCTTGCCTTCTTCCGCAAGATGATGAAGAACATCGACCCATTGATTGCGAGGGCTGGGGATATCATACGTCAGCGAGGACCTCGTCAAACACCCGGTGATGTTGTTCAGCGTAGATCAGATGGTGTGTACACTGATAGCGAGCAAGAGGATGATAAGTAGTCGGGAGACTAGTTTGTGTTTGTTTTCATTTATGTTGTACGTTTTTGAAGACATTTTTTATGTTAGATGATTATGTTAGTTGACTATTTGAAAGTTGTTTATTTCAAAAAACATGACGGTTTTAAATTCTGAAATTTCTTAAATTACTTGAATACATAGCAACTGATGCAAATTCATACATTTCTGGAAATAGTAACTACTTCATGACAATGGCCAACATAATGAAAACAAACAAATACAAGATACACTTGAAATAAAACTTCATCATCCTTGTCATTTCCGAAATCTCCTTTTTTATACCTATCACTTGCTCTTTCATGACATTTCCACTTGATGCATCATCACCTTCATCTTGACATGCTATATTCAACTTTTTTGTTATTGTTAAATGATCTTCAGTCAACCACGACACAAAATGATCGCAAGGTACGCACTTAAAAAAGCTTTCTTGGATTAGTAGTGACCGGAAATCTTGATGATAGCGTTTCTTTGACAATGATTGCAAATTTGATTCTTAAAATCAAGGCCTTCAATTGGTCGGGTTCCCCACATTGAGGATGATGTTGACATAAGTAAAGATTTGAAGAAGAAAATGGAAGATGATGAAGATGATTGGAAAATAGAAAAGGTTGAAGATGAGTGCAGAATTACAATATTATGTAGATGTTTATATAGGGAAAAATGTGACCGTTATAATTCAAAATAACCGTTATAATTCAAAAATAGCCGTTATAATTCAAATGTGACCGTTATAATTCAAAATAACCGTTACAATTCAAAAATAGCCGTTATAATTCAAATGTTACCGTTATAATTCAAAATAACCGTTATAATTCAAAAATAACCGTTACAATTCAAATGTGACCGTTATAATTCAAAATAACCGTTATAATTCAAAATAGCCGTTATAATTCAAAAATAGCCGTTATAATTCAAATGTTACCGTTATAATTCAAAAATAACCGTTACAATTAATAAGTTATAAATAGGCCATTCTATGTCAATTTCAATCACAACATCCAAATCATCTTCACTCACTACAATACTAATTATTCACTCACAACATCCAATCCTAAAATGGTTCTCACAAATGCTCAAAAAATCAGAGTTTATCAAATAAGAATCGATTTAATTGTTCAAAATTTACCAATTCTAATTGAGCGTCTTGAATCAGTGGTTCTCAGTGACACTGTATGGCACATGCTTGAAGAACCTCCAATTGGGACCCTTTGTATAATTTTACAAGGAAACTTAGGATCATGTTCTAACTCAGTGAGTTAGAGATGAGGTTGTTTACGATGAAGTACTAAACGAGAAGATGTGGGAGTTTCGTAGGTTGAAAAGTGATATCTTTACATATTTTGAGCGCATTCTCACCGTGATCGATTACCCAAGACTATCGGACTTATGTCTTTGGTAGAGTCTTAGGGGCAAGGAATTCTTTATCTCTACTTGAATGATTTGTTGACTCAATATATGTCTACCCAACCTGAAGAAATTGAGATTCAAGATCATGAAGAAGATAAGGAATCGTCATCTTCATCATCGGAAGATAATTAAGTTCGGTAGTTATTTAATTATGTTATGTTTTAAGTAATAATCGTTTATGGTATGGGTTTGGGGTTAGGGTTTAGGGTTTGGGGTTTGGGGTTTGGGGTTTGGGGTTTAGGGTTTAGGGTTTGGGATTTGGGGTTTGGGGTTTAGGGTTTAGGGTTTGCTATTTAGGGTTTGGTATTTGGGGTATGGTATGTTTTAATTATGTTTTTATTGGTTTATGTTTTAATTATGTCAAAACGCGTTTTAAGGAATGTTTTAATTAAAATATGTCAAATTGTGTTTTAAGGATTGTTTTAATTAAATTACGTTTTAAGTCATTTAATCGGATGCAGAAGATAATAAACTACAATAATCGGATAAATAAAATAAAATATAAGGTACAATATTCGGATATATAATATAAAAGATACAATAATCGGACAAATAAAAGCTAAGATGAACTCGCGAAATCGCGCATACACAAAACGATGTCGATACGAGGCCATTATAATGAGCTACGCTTGCATCATGTACCCAACAAGGGGCTCCGGAGGCATAGGTGACAAGGGGCGTACCGGAGCCGCAAATAGTGGTTTCCGCATGTAATACCCATAAGACACCATATGGGGTACGTACTCCGGGGGGGGGGGGGGGGCTCGTAAAGGCAGATAAGTAAAACTACCATTCCAATGTCGCTGACTTTCTCGATCGTCAAATGCAGAAATACAACATATCACCCAATTGTACATCGTAGCATAACCATATAGATCGAAACTGTCCATCCAATGACCCGAGCCACACGGTATCTGATCCATAAATGTAATTCTAGCTACCTCCGCATCAAATCTCCCTGGCCCATAAATATGTTCACGGTAAAGGGGACTACAGATTTCCTAAGTAAACTGTTCTAGCCATCGTGAAATGAGATTGGTCACCCGAACGACATGTGAGATAACTCGAAAACCACAATGACCGTCTCCGGAAGGATTAAACCACGCTTCTAAATGCTCGTGAAACCATGAAGGCAAAAAGTCACGATAAGGAAAGTACCTCACATGACCAATGGTGTAGTCGACCTCAAGAGGTGCGCAATGCGATGTGCCGAAACTCCCCGTAGTCGTGGTAGCAGTGGTAGACGGTGTACCGGGGCCCGTTTGAGTGGACCGGGGGGTACTATACGGAGTAAAACGAACCGTCGGAGTAGAACGGGGAGTAGACGACGGAGTAACAGGAACCGTCGGAGTAGAACGGGGGGTACTAGACGGAGTACGTTGGGAAGACGGAGTACCTACTCGAACACGAACCCGTGCATGCTCAACGACGGACGGATCTCTACGAGTTCCCCTACTCGGACGTCCTCTAGGGTTCTCGTTCACCCGAGGCTCGTTTACATCCTCCTCTTGCGGATGTATCTGAGAGTAAAGGGCATCGAACATGGATGATCTCATACTCGGATCTGCATTCCGAATTTCATCGAATAACTCCTCCAATCGATCATCGTCACAAGTCGGCATTGCCTCCGAACCATCGTACTCCAACTTCCTCCAAAATGCATGTAACACATCAACAGGAACCCGAGATCCGTTTCTAGCAATGCGATGAAGTGAACAAGCACATAACAAACCAAGTGTAGTAGCCTTTACACAACCGCAATCGATCATCAAGGCATCTTCCGTCATCTTAGCACCCCTTTCGAATTCTTCACGCAATTCAATGATGGCATTCTTTGATATTTTATAGGAAAGTCTGGAAAATAATCTCGAATCCCGTCGTCAACCGCTTCGTTCTAGATAACTCCAACAAGTGTCGGATCTCAACATGTTGCGTTTCCATCAAAGAATGAAACCGAATCCAGATGCTATCAACTGCCAGTTTCGCGCTATTCAGCCATCTCTTCAAATTCGCATGAGCCGACTCAACCCGGGATGTAGAAGTATTCCCAAAATGACTTATCTTGTTCGTTCTATACTTGGCCCATTTTTCCAAGTGCGGGAACCATTGCCTCTCAATATAAGCCGCCACTCCCGCCCATTCCCTTGCCAATTTGCCCCACGCAACATTAAACTTATCTTCGGTCTCCGCCTCGACAACCGCTTGAAACAAGTTACAAGTTACGTGCTTAGCCCAACTATCCTGACCCGTGATATAAAGTGCTTTCGTCTCCACGTTAGAATATATATGCCAAAGACATAGCAAGTGAGACGAATCGGGAAAAACAATGGGGATCGCGTTCAACAAACCTCCCTCGCAATCAGTAACAATAGCATTAGGTTGAACGGCATCATTGAGTAGGGCCTTCAGTTTCTGTAGGACCCACAGATATTTCTCCTCGGACTCATGCGTCACAAGAGCATACGCGATGACAAAGCTCTTCCCGACGGGTGTGACTCCAACCATCTCAACAAGCGGAAGACGGTATTCATTTGTCTTGTACGTGGAATCGATCTGTACCACATAATAGTATGATCGAAACATCTTAACGGCTTCTGGATGAGCCATGAACACGTGGGTTAGCTCATCGGTCTCCTGATCAGTGACCCAATAATGAACGTACTTATCTTTGAACCGCAAGTGCTAACATCTGTTGTCGGGTTTCTCCCATCTCTTTCCTCGGCCCTTACTTTTCGAGAACGATTGTAGATTTGTCGCCGATTAGGTCTTGACTTTTCCGGATTCCGCTGATGCAAACCCGCACTAATAATTGCCGGTCTAACGTGAGCTCTAACTTGGGCATCGATATAAGCCAACTCCTCGTCATCAAACTTTGCAAAGTATTCGCCGTCACAATACAACGTTAAAGCATGATTATGAAACCCGGATCTCATCACAAGTCGCCACATATTCTCTTCTAATTCAACAACTTTCATTGAAAATTTGCAATTGCACCACGCGGTAGCCGTGTTACCCCTCATTAAAGAATCGGCATCCTTATTTACGGGACCTTTTCCACCCATCCGACAAACAAAATAACGTTGTCTCAAATTCGTGTTACGACCAACTTTCTTGTTGCTTGCTCTTTTTATACCAAACCCGAGTCGGAGTCCGATCTCATATGCCCAATTAAACGCTTGAATACTAGATGCAAAAAATCTGATAGTCGTAAAATGATCTGAGTAATCAACACCGTCTCCATCGTTAATCACCTGCGCACGCATTTCAATAAATTAGTTATTAATTAATTATTTGCTACGGAACGAGTCGAAGTAAATAAAAAATAATATAAAAATAATACAAACACGGTAATAAGTTATTTTATACAAAACGAGTCGGAAATGTTAAAGATAAAAATTTCATATAAAGATGGTAATTAATTAATTCAATTGTTTTATAATACAATAACGGTATTTAATTATTTTATACACAACGAGTCGGAAATAACGGAAATTAATTATTTGAATTGTCGGAAACTATAAAAAATAAAAAAATTTAATACAAAGACGGAAATTAATTATTTTATACAAAACGAGTCGGAAACAAAAAAAAAATGAAAAAAAAAAAAAAATATACACGGTTGGGCCTGGACGAAGAATTCCTTCGTCCATAATGGGCCTTGGACGAAGGAATTTTTCGTCCAGCCCAGGTCTTGGACGAAAAATTCCTTCGTCCAAGGCCCATTATGGACGAAGGAATTTTTCGTCCAAGACCTGGGCTGGACGAAAAATTTCTTCGTCCAGGCCCAGTCCGTGCATTTTTTTTTTTCAATTGCTTTTTCATATAAATCCGTCACAAATTCTATCATAATTCCGTCTACATTCATGGCATCTATCCTAATTCGGGATTCAAACGATAATAAAACATAAATTTTTAACAAAATTAAATCGTAAACTAACCTCGTTACTAGCTTCATTGTTGAAATCGTTGTTAAAATCGTTCCCGTTCATGTTGTTAATTACAAAACCCGACTTCTTTTTTTGTTTGAAATATTTTAGTGAGACGGTGACTTGTGTTTTAGTGAGACGGAATTTGCATTTGTGTTTTGAGACGGAAATTGCATTTTTGTGAGACGGATATGGAGTTATGATATGGAGGGCAAACTTGGAAATTTACGTTAATTGTCGACGATATTTAGTAATTTGTCGACGACGTATAGCATGACCCATAATTAAAACTTATTATCATGGATCTATAGGTGATTAAATCTCAAACCAAACCCGTTAATTTTGTGTCGGGTTTATCAAGTAGTATCATAGTTTGTTAACTCTAATTTGGAAGGTATTTAAGGCACGGAGTTGCTCAGCAAGACCGAAATAATTGTTCCGGAAAATTAAAGATGACAAGTAATAATTTGATTCAAATTCGAATAACTGGATCTGTTTAGTTGGCAAGACTACAACAAGTAAATAGACAGTCATTTCAAAATTGTAGATTTGAAAATGCATCTAGAATTGTATTGATCTGGTTGCTAATTCACATTATAAGACAAACAAACAATTTCATGAATCATTTTATTTTAATGAATCATAAAGAAAACTAAAGAAGGAAATTTTGGCTCCATTATTGAAAATATAAAACATTCGTAACAGTTTGAACATTTCACTAGCGCGTTTTACAGTTTCCTGGTCAATCATAGTTCATAACCTCAGAAATCATATCGGAACAAGCGAAATCAAACGAAAAGGCATAAGACTACTAGATATCAGTCTATCACAAACTGCATAACCACGGATCTTAACAACAATCACCTTTTATTTAGTAATAACAATATCCCACATTTAAGAACAATTCAGGTCAGTACTCAGTATCAACAAGATTGAGAACACTAAACATTAAACAAGATTTTACAGAAGAAATACAGAAAACCGCTAGTGACTCCCTAAGACGAAAAGGAAACCTTAAAGCTCCAATATCGTCCGAAGCAAATGGCAGTTCCAAGTAAGTGAATTTTTCCAAATCAAAGTCAAGAGACACTAAAAGAGTTGAACTACCAGCAGGATTACCATCCCCATTCGGGTCATCACTAATCCAATGTGCTGCTCCTTGAAAGATAAAACCCGTTTTGGGACTACAATTTTGCCAAAACAAACGCTTATTGAGGTCGTCATTTCTGAGAGACCATTGTTGATCACTGAGAGTATAAACCGCAACGCTCATACTTCCACCATCTTGTCCAAACGATGTCTCGATCACGTTATAATCCTTACTACAAGACGCAAACCCAAATAAATAGACAACAGCACGAAAGGACATTGGAGAAGGAGGAATTCGCAACGACTTTCTAATACAAGGGTTCCATAGCATCAAATTTTGTCGATAACGTGTATCAATATGGTCTAAAGTTAACAGCAACTCATTACAGCTCCCTAGTAGATAATACCTTTGTGTACTCTTCAAAATGTGATGGGTTCTTCGAAGAGCGTCAGCGTGACGAACTGTCAACGAGCATCCTTTCCTCCCATACCGACCCGACCCCTCGAGGGATAGTAATAGTTTACTATTGACAGAATTGATTTTGCAAAGATTACGATGCTGGGTAATGAAATCACGATTGTCAATAATCTCGCACCAAGATTTACATACGCACCTGAATCTTAACACGGTTTTGGTTGGTAAATTTGCGAGGATTTGGGTATGAAGTTCAGGTGGTATGTACTTGAATTCGGAAATACGGGTCTTCATTTTCTGCACAGCGTTCATTTAGTTGAGAATATAATCAAAAGAAATTAATGATAAGAGGAGAGAAAAAAAAAGGGGTTCTTGATTATTCAATCATTCAACAAGAAAATCATCATACTTTAAAAGATCAACAATATAAACAACTGAAGTGCCAAATAAACTTGAGAATACCTGTGATTTCTGAAGAACAATTAATTTGCAACGGAGAAAGATAACAATACCAACTTTTATTTTTAATTTGTTTCTGAACAACAATTAATTTGCAACGGAGAAAGTACTAATACCAAATGTACATTGAATTGCAACTGAAAAAGGTAAACTATGGCAGAGGATCGCAATTTAAAGTTCTACGCCTATGTTGGGTTCGACTCGGATCAATGCCGGATCGGATATTTCTAAGTCAATTATTGTCAATTTATTTATGGATGATATTGACTCGAGTCAATTCGGATTTGGATCAAGTTTGGGGCTTGAATTTGGTTGTTAGGTTGGGTATGAGTCGGTTTATTTGGACCAGGTTAGTCAAGGCAGGTGAAGTTTGTCAGGTGTAGTACTCGTTGGTAAAAAAAAAAGAGGTGTTAACTTATTCAAATTTTAACTTTAGCGATTAGGAGGAGGATGATGACAAAGTGTCACGGTCCGCTACTTTTGCCGGATCGCGGTGCGCACCCTTGCCCGGCTCAAGGCAAGATGCAAGGGACAAGGATCTTCGTACTAGTGAAGGATCGCTCACTAGCACGATACTCGGGTCTCGGCAACACTCGACAGGATTGCAACGAGAGCGTCAAGCACTAGTGTTTGTCAAGCACTAGGCATTCGTAATCGGTCTCGGGTGTGTGAGTCGGGATCCTAGTGTCGATCCCACAAACACGGCTTGTTAGAAAATTGAAGGTAAATAGTCGTTCACAACAAAGCAACAACAAGCAATACGAAGGCACAAGGTATGAAGCAGATTTTCATTCACTAATACTCCCTAAAGAGGGAAATTTGATAGTTACATCCTGGTTGCAGAAAACATTGAAATTTCAAAACTAGTGTAGAATAGCGATGTACCTATTTATGGAAAGAAAACTATGCTAACTATGCTAAAATGGAAAGTATTTACTACAAATGTACAAGGGAAATGAAATTACATAAGTATGAAATAAATCTAAGAGTTCGAAGTGTGCGGATCATCACACAAAAGCAGCGGTAAAAGAGAACATTGGAAAATTAATCAGAAAGCTACTCTTTTTGTTTCTAAAATACATTTTCAATCAACTAGAATCGCTTCCATTTGTTTTACAAAATGGAAAATCCATTTCCTTTCTCAAACTCCATTATATCTTCGGCCCTGTTTGGTAAACATCTTAATTTCAGCATAAGTAGATTGTAAAACTGTAAAAACATATTATAAATGACAGATTTTAACAGAAGGTTTGACTAGTATATTATAATTAGCATAATTAATTTAAGTGTTTGATAACTGGCAGATTACGATTAGTAGATTGTTAGTTTTCTATATAATATGTAGTAAAATTTCCTAGTTTAGAATATGCTAACTAATATGCTGGGCTAAGCAGCATATTATAAAACAACATATTGACCCCAAATATGCTGTTTCAATATGATGTTTACCAAACACTAAAATTAGCATATTGACTGGTCAAACATGCTAAAACCCTTAAATATGATAAAATGTGGGCAATATGCCATTTACCAAACACCCGCTTTATATCTATGCATAAATTTAAACCCGTTAGATGATATCAAAATTCGATCTAAACAGTTATATTGGGTCGAGTCAATTCGAATTCGGATTAAGCTTGGATCTTGAATTCAGCCGGTATGTCAATAATGTCGCACCAAGATTTACATACGCACCTGAATCTTAAAACGGTTTTGGCTGGTAAATTTGCGAGGATTTGGGTACGAAGTTCAGGTGGTATGTACTTGAATTCGGAAATACGGGTCTTCTTTTGGGTCTTCATTTTCTGCGCAACATTCATTCAGTTGAGAATATAATCAAAAGAAATTAATGATAAGAGGAGGGGAAAAAAAGGGGTTCTTGATTATTCAATCATTCAACAAGAAAATCATCAAACTTTAAAAGATCCAACAATATAAACAACAACAGCAATGCCAAATAAACTTGAGAATACCTGTGATTTCTGATGAACAATTAATTTGCAACGGAGAAAGATAACAATACCAACTTTTATTTTTAATTTGTTTCTGAGGAACAATTAATTTGAAACGGAGAAAGTACTAATAACTAATACCAATGTATATTGATTTGCAACGGAAAAGGTAAACTATGGCAGAGGATGGCAGTTTAAAGTTCTAACTTCTACGGCTCCGTTTGGCACGACACTTCAGGTAGCTTATTTGACCAAAGTAGCTTATTTGACCAAAATTTCAGTTACCTGATTTTTTTGCAAGTGTTTGGCAAGTAGCTTATTTGATCAAATAAGGTACCTGAAATGAAATGTTACCTCGGGTAGCATTTGAGAAATCAGGTACCTGAAATGACTTATTTTCCATTTTGTACCTCTTTATTCTATAATATTAAATAATTTTCATATCCTTTTACGTCATTTTACCAAAATCAGCTACCTTTTCAGCTAGTTTGCCAAACACATTTTTATATAATCAGTTACCTTATCAGCTCCTAATTTTCAGCTACCTTATCAGTTAGCTTTTCAGGTTTCAGTTAGCTTTTCAGTTTTCAGCTACCTTTTCAGGTTTTAGCTACCTTTTCAGTTAGTTTTGCCAAACAGAGCCTACGCCTATGTTGGGTTGGACTCGGATCAATGCCGGGTCAGATTATTTCCGAGTCAATTATTGTCAATTTATTTATATATGGATGAAATTGGCTTGGGTCAATTCGGAATTGGATCAAGTTTGGGTCTTGAATTTGACTGTTAAGTTGGGTACGAGTTGGTTTATTTAGACCGGGTTAGTCAAGCCAGGTGAAGTTTGCCCGGTGTAGTACTCGTTCGTAAAAAAAAGAGGTGTTAACTTATTGAGATTTTAACTTTAGCGATTAGGAGAATGATGTCAAAGGCAAGGGGTAAAAGAGAACATTTGGATAATTAATCACAAAGCTATTCTTTTTGTTTCTAAAATACATTTTCAATCAACTAGAATCGTTTCCATTTGTTTTAGAAAATGGAAAATCCATTTCCTTTCTCAAACTCCACTATATCTTTATATATGTGCATACATTTAAACTCGTTAGATGATATTAAAATTCGATCTAAACAGTTATATTGGGCCGAGTCAATTCGAATTCGGAATAAGTTTGGGTCTTGAATTCAGCTGGTATGTCGGGTATGAGTCGGTTTATTTGGGCCAGGCCAGGTGAAGTTTGCTAAGTCAGGGTGTAGTCGTCTGTAAAACTAAGTATGTGTTTGGCCAAGATTAAAAAAGTGTTTTTGTCTCCTAAAACTAGAAGTTGTGCCAAACACCCAATTTTTAAAAAATAGAAGCAGTTTTTCTAAAGCTCAAATCCACTTTTTCACCCCCAAAAACAGAAGCATCAATTTGATGTTTCTATTTCTATTTCTTCCAAAACCAATAACTATAAACTTCCTTTTTGCGTGATCCTCTTATTTCCTATGCTACATTTTTTACTTTGTTTAAGTAAATTATTATTTCTAGGCATAAAGTAACGTTACCGTAAATTATTTTTTACTTTTGTCAAATTATGTTAATAAACAAAATTTGTGATCTTTTATGTTACTTGTAACATTATAAAACCATACAATAAAATATATATTTATAGTCTAGTATTATAAAAATGGGTTCTAATTAAAAAAATATCACAAGCATCATGAAAAGATTAAGAAAAAAAATATAAAAAGGTCACATTCTTTTATTGTGCGCCAACATCATATGGAGCGAGACTGCGAGAGACACAAAGTGAGCATTACACGATAAATAGTGATCATTTCTTTATGTTAAAAAGTGACCACTAATAAAAACTAGTCACTTTATTAAAAAAAAAATAAAACATTGTCATTTTTAACACAAAATGGCGATTTTTTAATTAAGCAGTCGTACTACACAATGGTCTTATAGTATAATTTACAATATCGTATAATCCGTACCGTTTTTATTTATCTATCATTCTATATTTCTATATATTTTGATGGAAAATATATTTATACAACAATAAATGAATTAAAAATAAACTAAAACAAGTAAATTAGGCCAAACACTAGAAATTATCAAAAGCACTTATTATGAGCTTAACCAAACATACCCTAATTTTTAGAAAAAACAGTTTTTTAAAAATTACTTTTGAAAAACAGAAACTATATTTTAAAAATAGGGCCAAACATGCTCTAAAGTTACTGTACGGTATCATAAATTTTCTATCGTTTTTAAAATGGAGGTAAACTGTATTAGTTTAATTAATTAACTGTTTATTGTTGTCAAAATCTTTAATATCGGTATCTAAAGTACAGTGTATTTGCACGGGAGCTACACTAATTTTCAATCAACTAGGATAGACAGGATAGTTTCCATTTGTTTTCGAAAATGGAAAACCCATTTCCTTTCTCAAACTCCATTATATCTTTATATTTATGCATAAATTGAAAACTGTTAAATGTTATCAAAAATCGAATTAAACAGTTAAAAAATGGACTTATTACCCTTTCTTTTTAGGAAACGAATTTTCAATATCCCACTTAAGTTTCATCTCAACTACATAGTCAAAAATGACCAGCACTAATCTGATTCAAACTCGGATAACTATAATTAGATCAATTTAGTTGATAATAAATGGTACGGGATTATAACTTGAAATTCAAAAGGCTTTTTGTCGTATCCAATTGTTACCAAACTAACTTACCGTAGGGTATCGTAATTTCCTTGATGATTACGCATCCCTATTACATTAGGATTAATAATAACTAGACACGTTTTCCACTTAAGTTCAATTTTTAGGCTTTTACCCTTTATATCAACTTGATATATATCTATCATTACTCCAGCAAGTCTCTTACAACAAATTTCACCTTAAAAAAAACCCTAAAATCTACTTTTACAAACTACAACAATAATGGCAGGAACTAAGAGGTGGCATGGAGTTGAAGAACATGAAAAACAAGAGATGGCGAAGAAACTCAAGGCTATCGAAAATCCAAAGGAATTACCCGCGTCAATGTTGAGAGCTCGATATGCAAACATCATCGCTAAGTCATGTGAAGTGATGAAAAAGAGTGAAGAGAAAGCAAGAAGTAAAGAATTGTTAGAGAACCAAAGGCGGCGACAAGAAGAGAGACAGGCGGCTCGCCATGCCTTAGAGAAGGTAGAGAAATCAGTACAATTTGACGACAGCTATGGAATTACAAAGGAGCTGGAGATTTTAGCGGGATGCTCAATGTCTCGACTAGGTTATGTTGGAAGAAGGCGAATGGAGAAGCTTGGTTTGTTCTTTAAAGATGATTTACCTCAATTTGCTTGCTAGAAACAACCATCTTCCATCGTATCCGTATATGGGTTATTAAATATTAGGTAATCAATAAATTTGTTTGCTTAATTTTTGAAGCTAATTAAGATTATGTAGTAATTGTAATTAGACGAGTATATTGCAGTAAATTTGAATTTGTTGAAAGCATGATGAGATATTTGTTGTAGCAAGTAAGCGTTGTTAAACCATCAATCTATGCTTCTAAATACCATACAATAACAAGCTCGATCATAGACTCCGGACCCGAACTAACCCAATATCTAGTCGAGTAGTATGTTGGGTAAACAATAATGGAGATTGTTAATTTCACCTCACTTGTTGACGTCTAAGGTTACTGAAGGCGAGATACGACCTCGGTAATAGGATGTTGGAAGCATCTATTGGTTACCATCGCTCGTTCATATGACGAGGCTGAATAAATGGAATGATCCCTGGACTATGATGACTCCTACATTCCGACTGTGGTGTCCACGGACTGATGGTAGTGATTCCAATGAGTTTTAGAGTTGTTGGACGGGGATGTGAGGAACGTTGCGAAAGTAAGGCACCACATTATTGAGACGGATCAGATGATGTGTTAAAATCCTGGCCTATTAGCGTCAGCAGGGATAACAAATTAACATGGTATTACGAGAAAAATGGGGGGTAATTCTGTGAAGTCGGCCTACTAATTAACTTATCAGAGTATCAGACGGTCTTTAATGGGATGTGAAGCTTCTGGGATTACTGTGGCAGAAGCTTCGGAGGTTTCACAAAAAGTTGGAACATTGCAGTAAATTTGAACAAAGCCAATCATACAGTAAATTTGAACGGCCTTGTACCAAAGTCGGTGAATTACAATATCAAGAGAGGGATGTGCCAACAGATGATATTATGGTGATTTTTAGTTTCACCTCTCTCCTTGGTGTCTAAAGCTACTCAAGGCCAATCATACAGTAGGAACAAACAAAATCAAAAGAAGAGGCATAAAGAATAAAAGAAATCACAAGCTGCAGAACCACGGATCTTAACAACAATCACCATTATTTGATCATTTACTATCGCATTCAACAGTTTCCCTGTCAATCATAGTTATACAGTATATCGGAACAAACTAAATCAAAACAAAACGCAGAACACTACTACGTTTCCAGAAACTGCAGAACCATGGATCTTAACAACATTTAAGAGCAATTCAGCAGATCAGTATCAACAAGATTGAGAACACGTAATATTTCAAGTATAAACATTTACCAGGATCGATTGAAAATGTTATTTGTAGGCAGTAGGCACGATTGGTTGTTGAGGCTTACTAACTAGGCACTAGGCAGGGAGAAGAACTGAAGAAGAGCAGCAACTTCTGTATCCGGTATCCACATTGAATGTTTTCAGGCCACGCAATTAAATCAATTTCAAAAACAAAATAGTAAGAATCAAGAATAGCAGCAACTTCCTAAAGTCAGCCATAAAGACAGTAGTATTCTCTTGTTCAAAGAGCAAGTGACTGTAGATCTTCAGCTCCGTAACCTTTGC
The DNA here is from genome assembly GCF_048544455.1 of Silene latifolia. Lineage (NCBI taxonomy): Eukaryota > Viridiplantae > Streptophyta > Magnoliopsida > Caryophyllales > Caryophyllaceae > Silene > Silene latifolia. The sequence goes on from NC_133531.1 coordinate 17,079,763, forward strand.
ACAACACCAAACCCTCCATATACATTTTCATATCCACATAATCCCTCATTGATTTTCCAAGCTCATGTACTTGACAGCTAGTAATGTTATACGAGTTCTTCCAGTAAACAATACGGCCACCATCATCACTCTCATAGTAGAATAGCTGCACAAATGGGCCAGACCTGAACAAATCAAAACCATCCGAACTTGAAAGTCCTGAGAACCTTTGGGTCCACACCCCGGTTCCAATGTCCCCTTCCAGCGCCCATATGCTGGATTGCATGAAGAAATACGTAAAAACCGCTAGTGACTCCCTTAGACGAAAAGGAAGTCTTACGGCTCCCCTATCGTCTGAAGCAAATGGCAGTTCCATGTAGTTGAATTTTTCCAAATCAAAGTCCAGAGAAACTAAATGAGTTGAACAATCAGCAAGGTTACCATCCCGATTTGGGTCATAACCAATCCAATATAATGCTCCTTGAAAGTTAAAACCCGTTTGGGGACAACAATATCGCGAAAACATACGGCTATAGTACGGATAAGACATATTGAAGTCATCATTTCTGAGAGACCACTGTTGATCACTGAGCGTATAAACTGCAAAACACACATTCCCACCATCTGTACCCAGACTCCATTGAGATGAGATAGCAACGACTTTATAATCGTTACTGTTAGGTGCAAACCCAAATGCATACACGACTCCGCCGTCAGAGGACGACAATAATGGAGGAAGGGGAATTGACAACGACTTTCTAATACAAGGGTTCCACATCATCAACGGGTCTTTTTTTCCATGACCACTTAAGCCGCGAATTAACAGCAACTCATTACAGCTCCCACTTAGATTATACTTTTGCGAAGTCTTTAAAATCTGATCAGTTTTACGAAGAGCGTCAGCGTGACGAACTGTCAACAAGCATCCTTTCCACCCAAACCGACCCAACCGCTCGAAGGACAGTAATAGTTTACTACTAACGGAATTGATTTTGCAAAGATTACGATGCTGGGTAACGAAATCAGGATTATCAATAATGGAGCACCAAGATTTACATACGCACCTGAATCTTAACACGGTTTTGGCTGGTAAATTTGCGAGAATTTGGGTACAAAGTTCGGGTGGTAAGTACCTGAATTCGGAAATACGGGTCGGATTTGATGAAGATTTGGTCTTCTTTCTGCTCTTCATTTTCTGCATTTTCTTGGAGAATCAAACCAGCAGTGATTGCAGAAATGAGGGGTTCTTGATTGATTCTTCTCTCCGGAAATTAAAAGTTTAAGGCCTATGTCGGTTCAATACCAACTTGTTTTTTCAATATTTTTATTTTTTTTTTCTGCCAACAGTCTTGCGAAAATTACCTTTAAATCTTGTCCATAAAAAAAAGACGTCAACTTATTGAGATCTGGCATTTTTTTTTTTTATAACATCACTCATTGTTCCACTAAGAAAATTTTTGTTAATTAGACGATGTTTTTAACAATTTTACAGATTTAATCAAATTACTGTATGAAGGGCAAAATAAAATTGGAAGACTACGTCCATATTTTAATGACGTAGGTTTGTTTCATGACGTCTCGTTGGACGTCGTCGGCTGTCATCAGCCCAAACCGCATCCGAATTAAGGATCCCAATCTGACTCGAGATTCGATTTTACCCGACCCTATTCAAACACGGCCGAAGTGTAATATCGCATACGAACCGTTGTTCTCACATAACTTAATAACAACTGACTCGAAAGTGACACGACCTGAATTCTTTATACGGAAAATTAAAAGTTGTCAAACTACGGCGGTTCAACACCAAGTTTTATTTTTATTTTTTTCTCTACCAAAACTGCTTAAATTAGGCGGTAAGTAAATTATACATCTAATATAGTCAGGGAGGATGCAGGATCGCACTAAAGGAGGGGCACACCCCAAAAAAAAAAAATTGCGGACAACATTTATACCTTAAAATTTTAACATTGTCAATACATAGTAATATAATCGTAAAGAAAAAATATACCAACAAGCCCTAAACCAAATACAAACAAGTCCAAGTGCATTATTTTAGAGGGAATATCCATTGTCGGCGATAGAATGTACCTAGGGCCGTCCCTGACATTTTAGCGGCCCTGTGCAAAAAACATTCGGAAGACCCCTTCAATTTCATATATTATCGTCATGAGGGTAGTAAAAAATTAACCAAAGAATATCATAATCTTCATTTATAAAACAGTGGGAAATTTTACATGGAATTATTTCTAAAAGTGTATAACTGTATAGATATAAAAATATATATGCTTAACAAACTATATTAATATGCAATTGGTGTGTTGGACAATCATTGAATATACTAACCTAACGTCCCAGGTTCGAGCATGTGTAGCATCATTTTGTTGAAATTAAATTAATTAAATCTAACTTTAAACATACAAAAAAAATAGGCCAATCATAACTACAACAAGATTCGAAAAGGGCGCTCTAATTATCTAAACATAGATTTTCAGCTTTTTTTTCCACCTTCACGTGAGCCCCATCCCCCCGCAAATCCGCCACTATATAGTACCACCAATTGTGTAGTTTATGAGCTTTATATTAAAGTTTTTGAGTTTAATTTAAAAGATTATAAGTTTACTATAAAATTTATGAGTTTGTTCATTTAAACATTACGCTAAAAAAACTAAAATACAACTCAAAAACGCTATTTATAAGATCAGTAAAATTTGAGTTTTGACGGCAAAAAGTTAAAACTTAACTTATAAAAATTAAAAAAGCTCAAAAAAAAATACACATAAGTTTAATTAAAAATAGAGCAAGTTGAGCTCAACTGAACCTAAAAGAATTCTGTCTGTGTAATACTACGGTTTTCTATGTCTATGGGTACTCTATCGATGTGGGGCTTACTCTGTCGAGTAAGTAGATTATTTTACGAAACAGTGTTCTGTCTGACGGGCACTCGATCGAGTAAGTGTGGCACTCGATCGAGTAAGGATCACTCGATCGAGTAAGTTACTTACTCGATCGAGTAAGTTACTTTTACGGGTTGTTTTTAACGGGATTTGTTAATAACGCGAGATTAGTATATTAATCCTTCCGTTACTTTCTTTATCATTTCTCACCCTTTCTAAAACCTTTCAAGGAGAAGAGAATGAAGTTACGTTATCTTCGTTCGTCGCGTTACTATCAAATCCCAAAGGCTAAGGTGGTCGGATTGTCTTGTTCTTTACATCGTTGAGTTCGTCGCATCAAGGGTAATATTCTTGTATAATTTTTATAACCATTCGTTGAGTTTGTTTAAAACCCTAATTGGGTAATTTGGGGGTTTTGGGGAGTATTGTTGATGTTAGATTGTGATTGTATGATTGTGTGTTTATAGGAGGTGATTCGTTGAAGAATGATAATGATTAGCTGATTGTGACGATCTTGGTGATTGCTATTCCAGGTAGGGTTTCCCTACTCGGTATTAATTACATGATGTGTGTGGTGGTTGTATTGTTATTGTTGATTTATCATACTGCTGGTGTTTGTGACGGTTGTTCATTAATATCGTTGATTGTTATTGTATCTGTCTGTGATCTTCGGGGTGCGTCCCTGGCTGAGTGGAGTCACTTGCGGGAGTGGCTTCACGTCCTTGATTCGCCTTCTGTTGAACCCGCCACAGAAGGGATGTGCACATTAATGAAAATGTGTTTATCGCTCGATGAAGATGAGCGGGGCTTAGGTGGGAACGGCTGCGGTCCTCCACTAGCGGCGAGGAGTACCTGTTGCGATGGGTACTCTGGCAGGGCTACACACTTTAGTGTGTAGTCCGTTGTGTGGAGATTGGAGATGGAGACTGGAGATTGGTTTGAGCTGTTTGAGCTGTTTGTGGTTCTGTTTTATTGTGGCTGTTGTTATTTTTATGTAATCAATACTGGCCGCGTTTAAATGTTTTGAAAACTGTGGTGATCCATTCGGGGGTGGTGAGCAGGTATGAAACGATGCGTATGGGATAGTTGGGATGAGTCACCACGTTGCAGTTTAGAAGTCTTCCGCTGTGTCTGACACTTTATAGTATTTTGATAGTAGACTATTTTGAGAACTTGTATTTCTTTTTATCAGTTTTGGAGTTGGTATGTAATCACTTAAAATGTTATTCACTTTTAAGTACGTTTCGCTATTGTCTTATGATTATTGTTGCCTCGGGTAACCGGGATGGTGACGTTCTCATACCTTAAGTGGTCCTGGTAAGGCATTTGGAGTATGGGGGTGTCACGGTCTGGTTTTTGTCCAATCCAAATGGTCTAGTCTAAATCTAAAATTGCTTAGCCCTACATCGGTTTAACACCAAGTTTTATTTTTATTTATTTTTCTGCCAAAACTTCTTAAATTAGGCGTTTTGCTAAAATTACCTTTATTATTTTTATTTTATTATTCTAAACAGTTTCTAAACTATTTTACTCCCTTCATACACTTGATTTCACCGCATCTCACTAATATATGAGTGAAGTATTTTAATGAAACTGAGTGAAAATGAGTGTGTGGAGGGAGTATCATTTTGTTAATAAAGCAATAGTGTTAACTCACTAAGACCCTAAGTTTAGCGATTACTTATAAAGATGAATGGCAAAGGTAAGGACAAAGGGTTATTTATTTTTTTTGTGTAAATCAGGGTGTCCACCGTTGACAATAATGAATTTCTTCACCGAGGGTGTGCTCTCACAAAAAGGTAAATCACTTGTCAAAGAATTTGCTCCATTTTCATGGCATCAAACTCTGGCCTCATGATTAAGGAGTAGTGACGCGAGCAATCACCACACCAAATCCATTTGGTATATTCATATGTAATTTGAAATATAATTTGGATTGACCTTGCAAACAAATCAGATCGTTGCAATTTTGTGTTTGTATCATTTGTAATTGTGTCACGATCCATTCAAACCTGACCCGACCTGATTCGCCCGAAATCGGATCCAATATAACCCGAAATTTGGTTGATCCGAAACCGACCTGACTCGACTCGATAACCAATAATGACAACCTTATTTTTTCCAACCTTAACCGACCCGATCTGACCCGACCGTGACCGGATATTTTCTCAACCCGATAATAAACTAGCTTAATAATGATTTAAATAAGATCAAACTGACATTCATCTTGATTATTTTCATTTAAAACTACAATTAATACACCTACACCTTGTCTAAACATAAAAATTACCATGGACATCTAAAACTAAATAGAGTATACATAAGATAAAATATATCTTGATACCTGACCTGATACTGACCCGCTAGTGACTCAACCCGACTTGCCACCCATTGATGACCGACCTGAAAATGACCCAACATGTGCTGAACAGACTTGAACCCGTCACATACTCGAACCCACTTTAACCCGACCCATAACCAACCCAAGCCTGATTGCCACCACCTCTAGTCTGTAATGACTCACTGACTACATAATTAGGTCGGTCATCACTCATCAAAGACAAAACCAAAACGTTACAAATGGTTGTCCTTATTAAGATGGGGTGTTTGGTAAAGGGCGGATTGGGAAATTTTCAACATATTCAAGGTTTTTAGCATGTTTGACTTACCAATCTATTATTTTGAGTGTTTGGTAAATAGCATATTGAAAGAGTAAATTGGATCTCAATCTACTGTTTTCCAATATGCTGCTCTACCTAGCCAGGCCCGGCCCAAGGGGTGTGCAACCCGTGCGGGCGCACAACCCCAAATTTTGGGGGCCAAATCTGCTTCGTGTTTGCTTATATTAATATAATGACATATGTAATGATCATTGTTCTACAAAGTAGCATAGTGGTTTGTTGTAAGACAATCTCGAGAAGAACCTCGTGTTCGAAGCATAAACAGAGCATCATTTTGTTACTTCAATGAATTTAAGGGCCCCGCTATTTATTTACTTTCCATCTTTTCCCTTATAATGATTTTTATTACTTGAGGCCCCCATTCTTTGTTCCTAATTTAATTTGTGTCCTCTCTGTTTCTAGTACATAAATTTTTTATTCAAAGTTAATATTTTAGTTGCAAATTCTATTATAAAATCGTCTCATATGCAATCAAAAAATGTGACTTTTTGATAAATGATGACCACTTTTCGCTGAATAGGACCATTTTTTATGACTAAAAATTGAATATTTTTCAAAATGATCACTATTTACCGTGATGTGACCACTATTTACCAAAAATAGTCCCCTTTTTTTTGCCAAAAATTTGGAAAAAACGGTGCACACGACAATTGTTGTATTTAGTTGAGGAATTAACTCAATTAAGAACCTAACAATGTCATCTTTACATTTATGATTTTTCTAGTGTGTGCCCTAATGACTTCATATCTTTTACATTTTCGACTATTGTTAGCCTTCTAAGTCTCGAAAAGAATCAAAGGGGCCCTATAATAAAATATCGCACAGGGCCCCCAAATTCACAGGGACGGCCCAGTACCTAGCATATTCACATTAGTAAATTGTGAAATATGAATCCGTCAATAATTTACACACAAATACAACAATCTATTAACCAAAATCTATTAATTACCTAACACTTCTACTAATCTGCTAATTGAAATATACTAGTCAAACCTGTTAATCCAATCTGCCATTTATAATCTACTTACCAATCTGCTTCTGTTAATATCAATCTGCTGATTGTCAAACAGGGCCACAGTAAGATTGATTGGTTGTATACTAGTTTAGATCCCGTGCAAATGCACGGTATTTTAGATTGTAATATATAGAAATGAGCATTATTAATAATTATACTTAAAATTTACTCTTAAAATTTACAATATTGATGTGTTCTATTAATTATTAAGATAGAAAAGGGAAATCATAGGACAATTTTACATATCAAAAATCAAAATATCATTATATTTACTAATTTTAATAAATATTGTGTATTTGATGTTGTATTTTATGGAGATTTTCGTATTTTATAAAATCATACTCCCTCCATACCACACCAATGGTAACATTGAGAATCTTGACGCTATTCATGGTCGTAGGGAATCTTTGATATTATTTTTAATTTATAAGACAAAATATAGTCATGTGAGAACTTGTTTGATTTATCGTCATGAATGCTATAAGAATATCAATTTTTTATATTTTTTAATAATGTGTAACTAAAGATATTCATGTTGCAAAACGTGTCTCGACAAGTGTGAAAAATTCAATGTTATCATTGGTGTGGTATGGAGGGAGTACTAGTTAGTATTTCGGCGATTTATTTTTCAAATAAGAGATCGAAGATATTTGTGATGGAAAAAATTCTTTAATATAATAATTTAAATATATTTATAGTTAAAATTTGATAATAATAATAATAATAATAATAATAATAATAAAAATAATAATAAAAATAATAATAATAATAATAATAATAATAATAATAATAATAATAATAATAATATGACTAAAATATATAATAATCTTACAAACTGACATATATATGGTAGTCATGGTAGTCTAAAGTATTTAAATGTAATATATTTCTCTACAAATATTTAGAAATAAGAATTATAAAGTAGGCCAACATTTGTATAGAATAAACAAAAGTTTAAGCCCAATATTTGAGAATAACCAAACATATTTACTATTAAAAGGAATACTCTTCCTAGGGTTTCCTATGGAAGTCACTGTCTGAGATAATCTTCGCGCGCATCCTTTCGATCAAGGCTCCTCTTACGTGCTTGGGTACGTAAGTTCTCTCTTTTCTTTTTCTTTTTCTTTTTCTTTTGGTGGTTTCTGCGGAGGAGGGTTCTAGTTTGTTCTTTAGGGTTTCTGGTCTTTACGTCTGTCTAATGGGAGAAAACTTAAGGAGGAAGGACAAGGGGGTAGTAGGGAGTTGTACGGAGAAGGAAGGGGAGGTTTTTGTCTGGGATTTAGGGCAGGAGTCGAATAAAGAGGAGGAAGGCACGGTTCTTGTTGGGAAGATCTGGAGTTCTAAATCGATTAACATTAGGGCTGCCATTGACTCTATGATCAAGCTGTGGAATCCTAAGGGGAAGATTGTAAGCAATATATTGGATGCAAAAGAGAAAATATTCGCTTTTAGGTTTACTGATGGTGCGAGATAAGATTAGGGTGACCGAAGGGCAACCATGGCACTTTGATAAATATGTGTGGTGCTTTGACGAGCCGTGTGAAGCAGGGAGGATGACTGATACACCGCTATATATCTTACCCATTTGGGCAAGAATCTATGACCTTCCGGCGAAGGGGCGTTCGAATGCGAAAAATATAGAGAATTTAGGGAAGCAGTTGGGTGTCTTTGTAAGTGCGGATGAAGCTCCTTTCCCTGAGATGGAACGTGCAATTCAGGTTCGGGTTCTACATGATGTTCGGCGACCACTGAAGAATTGTGTTGAAATCAGAATGCCCAATTTGAAGGTCTTATCTTTCAAGGTTAAATACGAGAAATTGCCTACGTATTGTTATGGTTGTGGTATACTCGGACATGGGGAGAAGGATTGTGATGATGGACCCTATGAAGAGGGGGAATTACGGTACAACGAAAGTCTTAGGGCTTCACCATAGAAAGTCTTGAAGACGGCTGTGAACACAGGTTCGAATGTGGCTCGTTCTTTAGATGAGGTGTTTGCTAGGGAGGAGAAGCAGCGGGCTGAGGAACATATGGAACGAATGATTCATCGACTTCAAAGCACAGCTTTAACACATAAGATGAAGAACAAGCAGGTGAAGGAGATGGGTGGGAGCGAGGTTCAAGAGTAGGCTGTTACTGGTTGTCTAGAAGCGATGGAAAATGAGGTGCCTATTGGGGGAGGAGGGTCAAGACAGATGGGGCTCGGTGGAGCTGCTGAGACAGAAGAGCATTCTACGGGGGTGAATCTGATGGAGTGACTGGTGAGTGGGGGTCCGGATGATATCCTTTGTGGGGTGGGTAATAGGAGTAAGCAGGTGAGTAAGGAGGGGGTGTGACACCGCGTGATAAGGCGGAAGATATAACTAATAAATTAAAGCGGAAATTTGTGAGATTTTAAAAACTTTTTATTATAAGCTACAGATTAATACGCGGATGCCAAAAACGAAATGAAACAAATACTACAATAGACAAATTTAGGTTATTACAACCCAAGTCTAGAAGGCGGGGAAAAGATATCCCACGAATAAACATATAAGGGGTTTCTAAACTAGAAACTAAGGTCCAAGGGTTAGTTCTTGCTAGCCCACACGTCTTCCCCACGTAAGCATCTTCACCACCTGTCATTCATGTAAACATGAAAGCCACAGTCAGTGGGGAGTAACTCAAGGTTCTCCCAGCCACAATATGTCGAAAAGCAAGTAAACAACCACTTGATTAAACATATAGGTCATGCATCAGATATGAACAATAAAGAACAAGGAGATATAATGAATAATCAAGATGAGATAGACCTAGTACTTCCTTAGTGGAATAGGCATGAGATATTAGAATAAACATGCAATCAAGGGCATAGAACAACCAAGTCAACCAACTCATATTGACACGACTCAGCAAGTGTAAGACATATACTTAGTATGAACTCACAAGACAAACCATCTAGACTCCAACCTCTTGGTAGGACGACGATCATAATACGGTCCTAGTCTAAACCTGGATCCAGACTCTCGGGATGGACATCACCCGATTCGACAAACGATATACCAATCGTATCCAAGACTCGAAACATGGCACACACACGTAACCAAAGGTCGAGTAACTTCTAATCGGAAACATGGCACACACTCGTAACCAAAGGTCCGAAGAAAGGCGGAAGGATATCCTAATTCGGAAACATGGCACACACTCGTAACCAAAGGTCCGAAAGAGGAAAGATAACCCAATCCGGAAACATGGCACATACTCGTAACCAAAGGTCCGAAAGGGGGAAGATAACCCAATTCGGAAACACGACACATACTCGTAACCAAAGGTCCGAAAGGGGGAAGATAAGGAATGTCAAGTAGTCACACAAAGTAAAACGACACACTTGAGCCACAATAAGAGTAAGAATGATCATGCAAACATCATATGACACGGGACCATTAATGTCACATTCATACTCATGGCTTGCATCTCACCATGAGTACGGATGGGAGCATCAATTCCGACGATCATATCGCAACTAGAGGGCCTATGGCTCACCCCTAGTATCCGATAGGACCAACACTCTCATAACAGAACAATATAAGGCATTATCAAGAATGTGACTCTTACAAGTACTTATAATAAATATTTCATACTCGTATTATATTAATGAATGTCCCATTTTATAATTAAACATGCCGGTTAAATAAAATATAATGAGTGATGAAGCATAATTTACGTTATATGAAAATTACGGAAATTAAACTATTTGAATAAACCAATAAATGAATCAAATAAGGGTCGACCGTTAAATCGAGGAAATTCCAACAAAAGTCATAGGGGACCCAAGAAGTGAAACATATTAAGCCCAATGATTAGGACAAGCAAAGCCCAAGAATTGGTGAGTGTTCAACCCAACAAATAAGACAACTAAGTGCCATCAACCACTTGTTTCATTTTAAAATCTCCTAAATTTCCGTATTAATTTATTAGTTATATTTCCGCGTTATCGCGGGGTGTCACAGTTGGTATCAGAGCCTATGTTGCTCCCGACGCACACACGTGTACCCCAAATTTAATTTGAACTTGACCTTGAATAATGAATGAGAGATGGGTAGACTTAAGGACCTAATGTGGTAGTCTGTATTGTGTTTGCTCTTTGTTAGGTTCTAACATGTTTGTTGATTGTTGTGCTCTTGGATTGACATACCATGAGCTTACCGATGTGATGATCAAGATTTGGTTCCTATTGCCGAGTATTGAAAATTTGTTCAATTTTGAAGAATGCTTCTACTTCTTTGAAGATGTTTCTCGTTCTTTGTGTATCTTGCCTTATTCTTTATCTCTCGGTGCTATCCTCCTTCTAAACTCTCTTTTGTTTTACTTTGAAAGCTACTCTTGTACCCTCCTACCTTTTTTTTTTGTTCTTTGCTAATTCTCCTTAACGCCCTTTTATAGTACTCTTTCTTTTGAGGGGTGTTGACCTTGGTTGGGGATGTAGGATTGACTAAGTAAGTCGAGTTCGTGATTGGCTTTCGTAGTCGCTTTGGATATGAGGACCTTGTGGAATATTTGAGGAACCTTTTCTGCGAATTTAGAACTCGAGATTAGGACCCTTGATTGAGGATTTTACCATTTTGGGAAACTTATGGATGACACCAGTTGAATATGAGTATAGCTTTGTTGGAAACCTTGATCTTGATCTTGTGGAGGTTGTTTGTAGATGTTTGAGGATTAGGAGTGGTGAGATCACACTTATAGTGGAGTAACCTGTTTCAGGGAACAGATTAGGATGAAGTAACATGAGTGTTTTGAGGAAATCTTTGGGAGTGTTGTGATTATAGGTTTTGTTGTTAAGAAGTTTTCAGAACCGTTTAGGATGATGTTGTTGTTTCAGGATTGAGTACCTGGCGTTTTCTTGTTGTCTAATCTCCCTTCTTCTTTGACCATAAGTGTTACCGTTCATACCTCCTTTCACCCCTTCATCTTGCTCCTCCCTTAAGTTTGATGCTAGGGACCTATAAAAAATCTATCTTTGACATCCTTGTTGACCTTACTTCAATTCTTACCCTATGAAATTCATCGTAGCTCTTTTTGTTGGTTAAGTCTGGACTCTCTTAGCGTACTTTGTACTTATGTTGTCTAAATTGCTTTTCATTTCATACAATTTCTAAGTATTTCAAGCTACCAATTTGTTTCGTTGTTAAAAGTTTATGTTACTTTTACAAAACCTTACCTATTTTAAAGGTTTGAAAATGAAGAAAATTGATTTAATTCCATATTTGTTCCTTGAGTATAGACTTCTTTATCATGATTTTTATTGCTAAACTCGAGATTTCTTTAAATTTTATCCAATTTCTGTTAACTTGGATCTATTTATGATTTCTTTGACAAAGTTTAATATCATATTTTCAGGAACTTGACTCCTTATTGAGTTTAAAAGTGAAATCTTTATTTCTATTTTGACTTTTACAAGAGAAAAATTGAGTAAAGTACCTTTCTCTTTTGATTTTAACGTTGATCGGATGATAGAACTCGTTATTAGAGACGTTTAATAACTTGTTCTACGCTTGTCGGCGAATGATTTTTGTTTTAAATTTGTCTTTGACTTGGAAAGTAAGCGTTCTTGTGTGCACGACAAGAGCAATTTCGTTCCATGGATGAGACTTACACTTTTGAGAACTCTTCATTAATGTTTTTGAAAGTATTTTGATTTTGATTTATGCAAATAAGTTAATTTTCGATCGGGTTCTGTCGTAAAATTTTATTTAAAACTTTTGAAACAATTTTAATTCTTACGATAAGTAACCTTTTAACGTTTTGGTTACCAACTTTAAAAGTTCAGTTTTATTTTATAACCTTTCATTCTACTTTCAAGTTTCGAGGACGAAACTTTTTAAAAGATGGGGTGATTGTAACACCCGCGAATTTCCCCTTTTGACAGTTAAAATTTATTAAACCGTTTGATTGCTTTATTTTGTATTCTTGAATTCTTCAGTTTAATTAATATTATGTCAAACACGATTTTTATAAACGTATTATATAAAAGCTCATTTTTATTAGAATACGTATTATTAAATTATATTTTGAGGCACGATTTTTATAAGAATGTATTTATTCGCATTTTTGGTCGGATAATAATAGTGACCGTAATAATAATAATTCCCGTCTTAGTTTCCGTCTAGTAAGACCGTCACATTTCACCTTTGAACCTAGTTAAATCCGAACCCATCACAAATCGACAACTCGTAGCTACCTTTTTTCAACTCATCTATACAATCCTTTTACTTTTATTATTATTATTATTATTATTATTATTATTATTATTATTATTATTATTATTATTATTATTATTATTATTATTATTATTATTATTATTATTATTATTATTATTATTATTATTATTATTATTATTATTATTATTATTATTATTATTATTATTATTATTATTATTATTATTATTATTATTATTATTATTATTATTATTATTATTATTATTAAATTTTGTTGTTGAGTGATGCCGTGTACCCCACCCCCATTTCTTTTCTTCTTCCTTTTCTGCGTTAAACAGCAGCAACAACAATCCCCTGCGACAACAAACAACCCAGACCAACAACTCCATTGTTAGACCTTAAAACCCAGATTTCGGGCTCATTTCTTCACCATTCCCCTTAGTTTTTGTACCATTCTTCTCCTTATTTCCTCCTTCATCTTTCAAGGTAAGAAAGACTCGATTTTGTGATGATTTCAGTTTGACCCGCCTCCTAAAAGTTCCGATTTTTTTAGCTCCTTTATGTCGTTTTCCTCCTTCTAGTTGAAGAAACCGAAGACCCGCAGGGAGGCTCGCACTATTTTGACGTTTTCCACGGAGATTTGAAGAGCAATGAGGTAACGGTGATAGGTTACTCAACAATGAGTCGATATTCCACCCCTTCAACCCGGTTCTTTGCACTCCTTTGTCGTAAAGTTTCATTCTTTAATTGTTGTTGATGTTTAGTTGTTGATATTAATGAATTATTTGTGTTTAATTTCCATCCTAACCTCGCCTGAAAAATCGTCTTAAAATGAGTTGTGGTAGACTGTTTTGTATTGCGTTTTTGGAGCTGTGCAAGGCGGTTGTTGCGTTGGAATTGGATTGTTTCTTGGCTCTGTTTTGGGCAGGGACATGAGAGGAAGTGTTGGGTTGTTCCATGTAATTCAGTTGCTCGTCATGGCTCAGTTTTGGTCAGTGTTATTGAGGTTGTTGGTCTCGGTTTGGGTGGTCTTCGGGACTGTTTTGTGCTTGCTTAATTCTTTTGTATTTCCGTCTTAATCCTGCTTCGAGTATGGTCTTAGTATGGCTCATGAGGGGACGGTTTTTATACGCTGAAATAGGCTAGTTCGAGCTGGCAAAATCGAGTTTACTAGGACGGGAGGTGGTTGCCTGTACATACGGAATTACAGTGTTAAATTACGTCTTGTTCACGCATATAAAACAACTCGTTTCAAATGTGTCTTTTATGGGCTATGGTTCACGGTTTTGGGTCTTAGTTGGGTTGTGCGTTGGTCTGACCGTGGGCATGGGCTGGCAGCGTGAGGTGGTTGTGGCAAGCGGCCGCGGATCGGCAAAGACGGCCACGGATCACGGCGGCCATGGTGAGCACAGTAGTGGGTGTTTGTGCACTTGTTCTCTTTTTTACTTCCCCCTTTTCCTTGTGGTTTGTGGTATTTTGATATTGAGTCCATCATGTTCTAAGTGTTGGGCTCAATAAGTTCAATTGGTTGGGTTGTATATACTTTCTGGATGGGCTAACATATGGGCCAAGTTGTTATAGGTTATAGGTGGACCGATTTGTAAGCTTGATTATTGGGCTACATTTAGTTTATGGGTACTTGCGGAGTCAAGTTTGGGTCAGTCGAATGGTTTAATCTACGTCTCGTATTTTATATAACTTAATTCGTTAAATATCATCCATTATATATATTTTCTCACATGACCAAATTGTTGAGCTTCACATGATTATATGTTTAAATTTTACATGAGTATTAAGTTGGGTTTAACATATCTTGTTGTTGGGCTTAATGTGAGTTAATTTGTTGGACTTCTTATAATTCGTTTATTGGGCTCATAAATAAGTTACTTGGACTTGGTCACATTTTATCCCTTGTATTTTATAAAACGTAAATTATGCATCATCACTCATTACATTTTATTTAACCGTCATGTTAAATTATAAAATGGAACATTCATTAATATAATACGAGTATGAGATATTCATTATAAGTACTTGTAAGAGTCACATTCTTGATAATGTCTTGTATTGTTCTGTTGTGAGAGTCTTGGTCCTATCGGATATTAGGAGTGCGCTATAAGCCCTCTAGTTGCGATATGATCGTCGGGATTGATGTTCCCATCCGTACTCATGGTGAGATGCAAGCCATGAGTATGAATGTGACATTAAAGATCCCGTGTCATATGATGTTTGCATGATCATTCTTACCCCTATTGTGGCTCAAGTGTGACATTTTACATTGTGTGACTACTTGACATTCCTTATTTACCCCTTTCGGACCTTTGGTTACAAGTGTGTGCCATGTTTCCAGATTGGGTTATCTTTCCTCTTTCGGACCTTTGGTTACAAGTGTGTGCCATGTTTTCGGATTGGGTTATCTTTCCTCTTTCGGACCTTTGGTTACGAGTGTGTGCCATGTTTCCGAATTAGGATATCTTTCCGCCTTTCTTCGGACCTTTGGTTACGAGTGTGTGCCATGTTTCCGATTAGAGGTTACTCGACCTTTGGTTACGAGTGTGTGCCATGTTTCGAGTCTTGGATACGATTGGTATATCGTTTGTCGAATCGGGTGACGTCCATCCCGAGAGTCTGGATCCAGGTTTAGACTAGGACCGTATTATGATCGTCGTCCTACCAAGAGGTTGGAGTCTAAATGGTTTGTCTTGTGAGTTCATACTAAGTATATGTCTTACACTTGTTGAGTCGGTCAATATGGGTTGGTCGACTTGGTGATTCTATTTCCTTGATTGTATATTCATCCTCATACACCATGCCTACTCTACTAAGAAAGTATTATGCCTGTTTCACCACGATCGTTCATTATATCTCCTTATTCTTCATTGTTCACATATGTTGCATGATTAATATGTTTGTTTAAGTGTTGTTTGTTACTTGCATTTCGACATATTGTGGCTGGGAGAACCTTGAGTTACTCCCCACTGACTGTGGCTTTCATGTTTACATGAATGACAGGTGGTGAAGATGCTTACGTGGGGAAGACGTGTGGGCTAGCGAGAACTAACCCTTGGACCTTAGTTTCTAGTTTAGAAACCCCTTATATGTTTATTCGTGGGATATCTTTTCCCCGCCTTCTAGACTTGGGTTGTAATAACCTAAATTTGTCTATTGTAGTATTTGTTTCATTTCATTTTTGGCACCCGCGTATTAATCTGTAGCTTATAATAAAAAGTTTTTAAAATCTCACAAATTTCCGCTTTAATTTATTAGTTATATCTTCCGCCTTATCGCGCGGTGTCACAGGGGGAGTACATGGACAAGGATCAACTGGGAGAATAAAGGAGGTGTTGTCTCTAACAGTGGTCCGTATGTGAAAGAAAAGAGGGGGAGGGATGTGGGAGAGGTAGGGCAAGGAGGCGTGATAAAGAAGTCTAAAACTATCATATGTTCACCTGAGGTGGAGGTTGAGATGACTCAACCCCGCCGGGCACCATGAGTCTTTTGAGCCTTAACTGCAGAGGCTTGGGCAACCCCGATGCAGTAGGCGGTCTTCGAAACCTTATTAGGAGTGAAGCCCCTGCTATTGCTTTTTTATGCGAGACGAAGCTTAGCAGTATGGAGTTTAGGAGAGTTAGGGCATGTTTTAATGATTATGATGGGGTTGAAGTGGATAGTGTGGGACGGCCGGGGGGTCTCGCTTTTATGTGGAGAAAGAATATTACTTGTAATTTTCGTTCTTCGTCTGTGCATCACATTGATTTTGAAGTCACGTTAAATGAGAAAACTTGGAGGGTTACGGGGTTTTACGGTTGGCCAGCATTGAGTGACAGACACCTTTCATGGGAACTTTTGCGCCTTCTAAATGAGAGCTATGATGGGCCGTGGGTGTGCATGGGGGACTTCAATGAAGTTCTCTATGACACGTAAATGCTAGGGGGGAGCGAACGCAATGGCAAATGACCAATTTCAGGGATGTTGTTGATGATTGTGGTCTGAGAGACGTTACTTTTGAGGGACTGGAATTCACCTATGATAATGGGCAGGTGGGGTTGGCAAATAGACAGTGCATGTTGGATAGAGCGATGGCTAACGAAGCATGGTTTGATATGTTCCCCTATGCGAGACTCCACCACCTCCTACGGGAATGGTCGGACCATGCACCGATACTCTTGAAGCTCACACGGGAGGAACGTAATCGACGGGGTAGAAAGTTGTTTCGGTTTGAGCAAGCTTGGGTGAGGGAGGATGGGTGTGAAGATGCTATTATGAGGGCTTGGTGTGGGAATGGCGAGGAGGATATTCTGGACAGATTGAGAAGATGTGGGGAGGAGTTAATGGCATGGAAGGGGGTAAGCATTGGTAAGATTACGAGGGATGTTGAGAAGAAGAGAAAAAGGTTAGCTACGGTGAATGAGGGTGTGCGTAATGAAGAGAGTGCGAAGGAGAGGAAGCTGTTAGTCAGAGATATTGTTATGTTGCTTAAACAGGAAGAGTTGTTTTGAAGGCAGAGATCTCGTGCTATATGGCTTCGGGAGGGGGATAGAAATACTAAATTTTTCCACAAGCAGGCTACGAAAAAGCGGGAGAAAAATACAATTTTGAAGCTCTTTGATGAGGACGGGAGATGTCGGGAAGGAGATGCGCAAATAGAACAAGTGGCGTGTGACTATTTTACCAAATTATTTCGCACAGGTGCTCCGGACCATTTTGAGGAGGTGCTAGATGGCGTGGTTGGACGTGTTTCTGAAAATATGAATGCGATTTTGAGAGCGGACTATACGGAGGAGGAGGTGATAGCAGCTCTGGAACAAATGCACCCGCTCAAAGCTCCAGGCCCGGACGGTATGAACGTGCTTTTTTATCAAACATATTGGCATATCGTTGGGCCAGTTGTTATTAATTCGGTTTTACTTGTTTTACGGGGTGAGCCCTTACCACCAGGAAGTAATAAAACCTTTATTGTCTTGATCCCGAAAGTTAAAAGCCCGAGTAAAATGGGGGAATTTAGGCCTATTAGTCTGTGCAATGTGGTATATAAGCTTGTTTTGAAGGTTCTAGCTAATAGGCTTAAACAATTTCTAGGGGACGTGGTGTCGGAAAATCAAAGTGCTTTTACGCCGGGACGACTTATCACTGATAACATTTTAATCGCCTTTGAAATGTTCCACCATATGAAGAATACTCGGAGTGCGGAGGGACATATAGCCCTTAAGCTTGATATGACGAAGGCTTATGATAGGGTCGAATGGAATTTTTTGGAAAGGGTCTTGTACCGGATGGGTTTTGATGAGGGGTGGGTTAATAGGGTCATGATGTGTGTTACGACGGTCTCCTTTGCGGTTCTAATAAATGGACAGCCATCCCAGGAATTCGTGCCTGAAAGGGGTCTCCGACAAGGCGACCCACTCTCGCCATATTTATTTATCCTTTGCGCCGAAGTGCTATCAATTCTTATGAGGGGGGCAGCTGAGAATGGTGCGCTACACGGGATTAGAATTGCCAATGATGAGCCTGTGGTTTCACACCTTTTGTTTGTGGATGACAGTTTATTTTTTATGAGAGCGAACATCGATGAGGACCGGGTGGTTAAGGGCATTCTTACGGCCTATGAAAAGGCCTCGGGCAACTAGTTAATTTTGATAAAACAACCGCCTCATTTAGTTGGTGTGTAGCTGAGGAGCGGAAGGGGTGTTGGTGGGGGAATTGGGTGTGCGTGCTGTGGATAATCCGGGGAAGTACCTAGGGTTGCCCACGGTTATTGGACATTCCAAGAGCGCTTTAACGAGTCTATTGAGAGATAAGCCAAGTAAACGATTGCAAGGGTGGCGTGGATTGTTGTTATCGAAGGCCGGTAGAGAAGTTCTGATAAAGGATATCGCCCAATCACTCTCTACATATGCTATGAGTGTCTTCAAACTCCCTAGCAATTTTTGCGAAGAGCTTCGATCGATGGTCTCTAAATTTTGGTCGGGTTCGAATGGGGAAAAGAGAAAGATTTCTTGGGTGGCTTGGCATAAGCTTTTTAGACCGAAGAGCTTGGGTGGTCTCGGGTTTAGAGATTTCCAGAAGTTCAATTTGGCTTTGTTGGGAAAGCAGGCGTGGAGATTGACCACGGAGCCGGATAGTTTACTTGCGAGGGTGCTAAGAGCTAAGTACTATCGAGGGAAGGCTTTTATGAATGCTGATTTAGGGCGGAACCCGAGTTTTACGTGGAAGGGCATCTGGGAAGCAAGGGCCGTGGTGAGGAAGGGCGGCATCAGGAGAATTGGGAACGGACAAAGCACGAGGGTGTGGGATGATCCCTGGCTCAAGGGGTCAAATTCGACAACGGTGCTGTTGCCTAGGGTAACTGGTAGGGAGGATATGAGAGTTGCGGAGTTGATGAGAGCTGATGGGAGGACGTGGGATTCGAGTAAGGTTCGAGCTGTGTTATTACCATTTGAGCAAGATATTGTCCTTTATATGAGGCTTAGTGAGTTATATAATGAAGACATTTGGAGTTGGGCATTAGAGAAGAATGGTAGATATACGGTTCGTTCGGCATATAGGGCTCTTATGAATGGGGAGGTGGATGAGCAAGGCCCGTCTGACTGGACGAGTTCTAAATGGTTGTGGAAGGGGGTGTGGGGCTCAAATGTCTTACCGCGGGTTAAATTTTTTTTATGGCAACTCTGTTCTGAGGCGATTCCTACGAAGGAAAACATTGCTCGTCGAACTCGTGGGTTGGATGTTGTGTGTCCGGTTTGCCATAGCGATATGGAGACTTGTCTCCATCTCGTTAAAGGGTGTGGTTGGGTGGGGGAAATTTGGGATGGATTGGGGGTGGAGATTAAGAAGGAAGTTGGGCATGAGAGGGTGAGGGAGTGGGTGGAGGACTTGTGGAGGGAGTGTGGGACGGAGGAGAGGAGGAGCATCATGTTGGGGTGTTGGGCTATTTGGGAGGCAAGGAACAAATGGATTTTTGATGGGAGGAGGGTAGATGTGGGGGACGTACTTAGAAGGGTGGAGGAGATTAGGACAGAGGTGGATTGTGGGGTGGAGAGACAGAGCGGGGATAGTGGTGGCTTAATACGTAAGGGACAGCGAAGGGAGGATGGGTGTAGAGGTCGGTTGGCTGATGGCTGGAGTTTGGTCTGTTGTGACGCGGGTGTTAAAGAGGGGAGGGGAGTTGGGATGGGGGTCGTGTGTAGAGGTCAGAAGGAGGAAGTGGTGTGGGCTATGGCTGTTCACAGACGGGGTATGGCTGAAGTCGAGGAGGCGAAGGCAGAGGCTTTACTGGAAGGAATGAAGGAGGCGGTGCGGCGGGGATGCAGGCGGCTGATCATGGAAAGCGATTGCAAGACCGTGATTGATATTTTACGAGATGGGAAGACGGGTTGCAGCAACTTGTATTTGATCGTGGACGAGATTAGAAACTTGAGTCGTAACTTAGAGGATATAATTTGGCGTTTTGTTAATCGTAATTGTACTAAGGTATCTCATGCTTTAGATCATTATCCGGGTCTTTGGTCGGGTATGAAAATGTGGGAAGGCGGTTTTCCGAGTCTTGATGTGAACGATGTTTTGGCTACTCTTTTGATATGATATATTCCCATCTTTTGGGACTTAAAAAAAAAAACAAAAAAAAAACATATTTACTATTAAGGCCCAATTTGTAGTTGAAGGTGATTTAAGCGGGAAAATTCCTAATTTTATCTATTCATTTAGTAAATAGATGATTATTGAGAAGGAATTACAAGTATATATATACAAGTACAAGGTGTGAAAGCTTAACTAATACAAGGATAATGTAGCACAAAATAAGGAAAGAATAAAGGCAAATAATAGACTTATACACATTCTAAGCTAACGTGATATTCATGCTATGAATAACAATATTTGACAATTATATTCCATGATTTTAGGAGTGATTAGTTTGGGTATCTTTGAATGATATGATATGATTAACATTCTTCCGCAAGATGGATGGTCGATGACGGAGTCCAATCTTGAAAGACAGTTCTAGAAAACGAGGTTTGTGGAGAGGCTTAGTGAGAGTATCAGCAAGTTGGTCGTTACCATTAATGTGTTGTATGCGGATCAGTCCTTGATGATTGACGAACCTGCTCTTTGACAAAGTGAAATGCAAGTGCAAGGTGCTTCATACGAGAGTGAAACGCGGGATTTGTCGAGTAGTTAGTTGCGCGTAAATTATCACAATAGATAAAGGGCGGTTGAGGACAGGTGAGATCGAGCTCTTGAAGCAGTGATTTGAGCCACAAAATTTCAGCAGTAGTGTCGGAGATGGCTCGAAACTCATTTTGCGTGTCCACAAAATTAGAATGGACACCAATATAAATTATGATTTAAGACTAATGTAGATCCCGCGCAAATGCGCGGCTTTTTAGATACTAATGTAGAAAGACGTTAAATATTATTTCGGTAACATGCTTAAGCGGTATAATAAGAGAGAATATTTGATAATTTTCACACCAAATAAGATTGATGTTTTAACGCAAAAGTATTAATTGACCCCCATAACTTAGTCTAATCGTGAGATTAAGCCCCTCAAGTTTCAATTGGAGTGATTAGGCCCCTTAACTTATATACAAAGTGAAAATCAACCCCTTACTCAAAATCTCATGAGAAATTGATATCTCATACCACAAATACAAATATTAACCTACTACATAATCAAATTACAGAAAATAATACAAATAACAGAATTATAATATTTTATTTTTGAAAAAAAAAATCATATTTGGGAGAAAATGCTAAAAATTTAGAAAAGAAAATAAAAATTTTAAAACCATTGAAAAAACTCTATAAATATTTTTTGCATGTTCTAAACAAATATCCCATTAATATGTATTTACAAATTAAAAATTAGTAGTAGTATCTTCTATTTATGGTACATAATTAATATGATACAATTATGATATAGTGTAAGGAGTGAGGACCAATTATAGAGCATTTCAATTGAGCGGGAAAATTTTAGAGAACTTTTATTCTCTTAGTAGTAGGGAGATTATTTCTACGTGTATAATCCAACTCATTTTGCTTAATAAAAATTAGAGGTTTGTGTGTCACTAAAATTAAATGAATAACCTGATGAAAGTTGGAATTCAAAATCAATACATCATAGAAATTTCTATAACATCTTATGGCATAAATTTTAGAATCATGTCCTAAATTCTCAACACTCGAAATTAATTTTCTAAAAACAAACGAAAAATCATAAAATCGTAAATTTTGGAGATATTATATTCAAACTCAATTCTTGAGTTTGCAATAAATAAGGAGTAACAAAAAATAAGATAAATTATCGCAAAAAAATGAGATAAATTCGAAGGCTAACCTTGTATAATCTCAGTCAAATCAATAGCCGCCTCAATTATGCTATGATAATGGATATTAAATTTTCAAACCTACAACCGGAAATTAGATGTTTAAATGTTAAATTTTGTGAAGGATCATAAGTTGGCAAATTTGAAGTGTAAATGATGAATTCAAGCGAAAATAAAGCAACTTTAACTTTCAAGAATTTGCTTGTACCAAAAAAATCTTTGACGAATTGATAGACTTCAAATAATCCATCTTCTTTGATATGAAAAAGTAATTATTATGATTTCAGAGAAGATAATTGATAGAAAATGATAAATATGCATTGAGAACTTAGCTAATTAATGAATGTGAAGGAAGGGTTCAGGAGGTGTGAACAAATGTGATGGGAGGATGAATATTAAAAGGGAGTAATTTAATATGATGGCTTAAAGAATGAGTAATGAGTTGAAAATTTTAGGGTTTAGAGCGCTGAACTTAGGCGGGAATTGAAATAACGATGACTTGAAACGTGTAATAGCTGATGTCAGTTGGTTTTTGTATTATATTTTTATATAAATAGATATGTTTGACAATGTCAAGAAGGATTTAGGAGAGGAGATTGTTTGTGCGGTGAATCGTGTATTTATTTTTATTTAATGTAATGTGCGTGTGTTCGAAATAGACTCAAGATATGTAGTTGTTTTATTTTGCTTATGTATGAAGTTGATTAGTACTCATGTTAGACCAAACATTATACGCATAATCATGTCTCAAAACGAAACCAACAATCTAATACAGCGATTAAGTTAACTAATTTCTAAACACAATATATGTGGGTTTGGGGTGAACAACTTTACTTCATACAACCGTCTTATAAGCGCTTAAGACCAAAAAATTAATTTTTTTTTGTATGAAGTGCTTAAAGAACTCCGCCTGTGAGTGTTTTCGGGCATTCGCTGCCGGTCCCAAGCCCGGATAAAGGAGGAGGGTTGCGGTAGGTCTGTGGCAGCCAGCATAAAAACTTAGTCACATTTTATGGACATGAATCGGAATTTGAACATCGTTGGGGCGTCTCCTCAGAAGCGACGCGCTGCACTTCTTAGACCCGGGTGTAGTGAAAAGTATGTGAGGGTTGCTAGGTCGTCGCCCGGAAGCGACGCGCCATCTTTACATCTGGGGGTGGTGTCAAATAGGCAAGGGTGCGCTACATCTTCTAGACCCGGGTGTAGTGAAAAATATGCAAGGGTTGTTAGGTCGTCGCCCAAAAGCGGCGCGCCACCTCGAAGTATGGGTGTGGTGTCAAATAGGTTTGGATCTAGGAAGCATGGTCAAGAGCGGGTAAAGAAATCAGGACATGACTTTAGGAAGGGTAGTAGGTTACGGTTTGGTACGTGGAATGTTGGCTCTTTGTGGGGGAGATTAGCTGAGGTAGGGGAGGTTATGAAAAGGAGGAGAGTGCATATAATGTGTCTACAAGAGACAAAGTGGGTCGGAGATAAAGCAAGGGTGATAGCGCCTTGGGGTTATAAGCTTTGGTACACGGGTAAAGACAAAAGTCGTAATGGAGTGGGTATTGTCATTGATAAAGATTACATTGATGATGTAGTAGAAGTATCGAGAAAGAGTGATAGGATTATGAGTATTAAGCTTGTAGTCGGGGATGAGGTGGTGACGGTTATAAGTGCTTACGCACCTCAAGTAGGTTTGGATGCTTCTTTTCGACGAGCCTTCTGGGAAGATTTAGAAGAGGTTGTAGAACGAGTCCCTATTGGAGAGAAATTGATCATCGGTGGTGACCTCAATGGGCATGTGGGTACTAGTCGAGTTGGCTTTGAGAACATTCATGGGGGTTTTGGGTTCGGGGAGAGAAATGAAGCAGGAAGTGACATATTGGATTTTGCTTTGGCTTATGACTTGGGTATAATGAACACTTGGTTCGAGAAAAGACATTCTCATTTGGTGACTTATAGAAGTGGAGGTAATGCTAGTCAAATTGACTTCCTTTTGGTAAGGAATGTGTGGAGGAAAGAGTACACCGATTGCAAGGTCATACCGGGGAAAGTGCCGCAACACAACATAGACTAGTGGTTCTTGATTTTCGGGGTAAGAGAGACTTGAGGAAGAGAAAGATAATCGGTGAGGCACGGATCAAGTGGTGGAAGCTACAAGGGGGAAACCAACAAGCGTTTTTGGATAAGGTTGGAAGTAGCGATATTTGGTCGGATTGCGAGGAGAAAGATATTGATGCAACGTGGGATAAATTGGAGCATGTTGTAAAGGATTTGGCGAGGGAGGTGTTAGGGGAATCTAAAGGGAATAGACCATCAAGTAAGGACACATCTTGGTGGAACGATGTGGTGAGACAAGCGATAAAGACTAAACGTGAATGCTATAAGGTTCTGGGGAAATGCATGAGTGATGAGAACTTTGAAAAGTACAAGGAGGCTAGACGAGCCGCTAAAAAGGCCGTACGGGAGGCGAGGGCAAAAGTTAACCAAGAAGTGTATGCCAGGTTGGACACGAGAGAAGGAGAGAAGGATATCTATAAACTGGCCCGCATAAGAGACCGAAAGACGAGAGATATTGGGAGAGTTAGGTGTGTGAAAGATATGGACGACAAGGTTAAGTTCGGGATAACGAGATAAAGGCTAGATGGTGTTCTTACTTTGATAATTTATTCAATGGACATCAGGAACAAGGTTTTGGGGATGTAGAGGTATCACCAAGCATGGTTAATCGGGAATTTGTGCGTAGAATACAAAAGAGTGAAGTTAGAAAGGCGTTAAGGAAGATGGGGTCAAAGAAAGCAGAGGGACCGGATGGTATACCCATAGAAGTTTGGAGGTGCTTCGAGGAGAAAGGGATTGAATGGGTAACCATGCTCTTCAACAAGATTTGGAGGAGCAACAAGATGCCATCAGCTTGGAGGAAAAGCACTCTAGTCCCTTTGTACAAGAACAAAGGTGATGTCCAAGAGTGTTCCAATTATCGGGGAATTAAACTTATGAGTCATACAATGAAGTTATGGGAGCGGGTAATCGAGCAAAGGCTTAGGAGATATGTAGACATCTCGGAAAACCAATTTGGATTTATGCCCGGGAGATCGACTATGGATGCGATTTTTATCATGAGACAGTTGATGGAATACCATCGGGACAAGAAGAAGGATTTGCATATGGTTTTTATTGACTTGGAAAAGGCATATGATAGGGTACCAAGAGAAGTACTTTGGTGGGCTTTGGCGAGAAAGGGTGTGTCGCGAAAATATATTGACCTCATAAAGGACATGTATGAGGGGGCTAGTGCAAGTGTTCGCACTAATGTTGGGAGAACGGAAGAATTTCCTATTACCATCGGGGTGCATCAAGGTTCCGCACTTAGTCCTTTTCTCTTTGCTATAGTTATGGATGAGTTGACAAGGGATATTCAGGACGACATCCCTTGGTGTATGATGTTTGCTGATGATATTGTGTTGATTGATGAGACAAAAAGAGGGGTGAGAGAAAGTTGGAATTGTGGAGGCGGACTTTAGAGACTCGTGGGTTCAGTGAATAGGAGTAAGGCGAGTATTTGAGGTGTCAGTTCACTAAGGTGGCGGGGTTGAGATCGACAGAGGCGGGGAGTATTATTTTCGATGGGATTGTTGTTGAGGGTTCGGATTTCTTCAGATATCTAGGATCTATTATTCGAAAAGATGGGGAGTTAGACGGAGATGTGGCTCACAGAATTAAAGCGGGATGGTTGAAATGGAAGAGTGCTTCAGGGTTTCTATGCGATAAAGATATGCCCCAAAGATTAAAGGGAAAATTTTATCGCACGGCAATTAGGCCTGCCCTACTTTACGGCTCCGAGTGTTGGGCCGTGAAACATTGTCACATTCAAAAGATGAGTGTGGCGGAGATGCGCATGTTGAGGTGGATGTGCGGACATACAAGGAAAGATCGGTTAAGGAATGAGGTGATTAAGGAAAAGGTAAAAGTGGCGCCAATAGAGGACAAGATGATGGAAAACCGATTAAGATGGTTTGGCCATGTGAGAAGGAGACCTATGGACGCACCAGTTAGGAGGCCGTTGGAGAACAGAAAAGGTCCTTAGAGGCAGAGGAAGACCGAGACAGACATGGTTGAGAGTGATAGAGCACGATATGAGAGTTATGGGGCTTGAGGAGAGTATGGTGACGGAAAGGGCACAATGGAGGGAAAGGATACATGTGGATTTTTAGTATTTGATGTTTTTGACAGATTTAGTGTTTTTTATTTATTTAATTTAAAGAAATTAATTTATTTATTTTTCTCTCCTTTATTACACACTTTTTCAACAACCACTTTCTTATAGTTTTTACCTGGTTCATTCCGGATCCTTAACTCTATTTCGGTTTTTAAAAATCGCTTTAATCTTTTCTCTCGATTTAAATTTTAAGTTTCTATAAAAGAAAGACGGAATTCGATTCTAAAACCTCTAAGTTCACCTTGACTTTCCATTACATTTTCGTTCTCCCTTTTTGTTTTTCATCTTCCCTTTTTATTCGCATTTTGAGGCGTGCGTTCACCCATGGACGGTTCGAAAGGATGATTCATGTCAGCCGACCCCAAATCATTTTGGGATTAAGGCTCTGATGTTGTTGTTGTTGTTGTTGTTGTTGTATGAAGTGCTTAAAGAGTTCCAAATACAACTTAGTCTTGGTTTGAAATTGATGGTGCCACATTTGTTCAAATAAGGCTCATCATATTTTTTTATGTGCAATGTGCGAGTTCGTTGTAATTTTACAATTTGAAGAAATTATTTTCTTCTCCTCTACATTAACATATTGTATACATTTAATAAAAATACTTTTCTTAGAAATAATAAAAGTAAAACCATTTTATTGAGTTTGATAAGGTGAAGCATTTAAGCTAATAATTCCTATGAATACCTTAATACAACAATTCTTTGGAAAATTATATCCTTGAAAATTATATTTTTCATGGAAATTATTTGAGACTTTTGTTTTGGGTTTTCTATTCTGATTTCACTGTAGAAACTATGGTGCCAATGGTGGTATAAAACTTTTAAACACTTAAACCAATTGTTGGTGTGTCTATTTTAGAATTTACACTCTTTATTTGGTATTAAATAATACGTAAAATTGTCCAACCCCGACCAAATTATTCATCACTATTGTTAGGTCACCTACCAAACTATGGTGCCAATGGTGTTTTGTTCTGTTCAAAAGTCATAAATTGTTTATAATGTAGTATAAAACTATAAACGTGTATGGGTATACATATAATTTCTGAAATGTTGTAAAATGAGAAATTAGTCTCAATAAGAATGTGAGGAATTATGAAACACACAAAATCTTGGCTATGTCTTAGTGCCGGTTTACACCGAATAGCATGCAAGTGGAATGGCCCAATGGGTTATTGGACCAGACACTGAAACCTAGGATTTTAACATTCAAAACATTATTGCCATGTGCATTTGAGGTAAAAAGATGTAAAGGTAACACTATTTCTTAGTTCTTACTCCTAATCTCCTACTATTAAAAATTGAATGTTTGATATATCAAATATATTACTAATTAATTGTATTTAACATTGCTACACGGCTACATCAATTGTACGTGACATGAAAAGTTCGTTTGGTATATGGGTGCATAGATTTTGTTCCAAAAACTTATTATGCTAAAATGTCTACGTAAATGTGACATTTAAAATGACAAAGTGTAATCTACATACGTCAGAGTTTTTTTTTTTTTTTTTTTTTTCATTTCATCTTCAGCTTCTTCTATGCCATGCTGCCTTCTATTCAGCGTCGTTCATCTAATCGACGTGTTTTGAGTCACCGACGACTCAATTTGTACTAAGTTGTTGTAGTAACGACGTTGCCGCTATGGTAATGCTCATCTAGTGAAACAATGTAATTATTGAAAATCACCCAATTATGGTGTCTTTTTATCATTATTTAGATTGTTGTGTCTTAGTTGACAGGATGGTGGCTGATACGAATTACAATGCGGAAGCGATATTTGATAAGTTAGACCTATAACTTATCAATGGTGAACGAACTCAAGACCTATTGAGATCGAACAAGTTAATATTCAAAGATTGAATAAAAACGATATAAATTTGCTAGCAAGCAAGTTTGTGATTTTCTTATGATTTCTGAATTTCAAATACAAAGTTCTCAAAACTATAAATAGCCTATGAAACGACCGTTTTTGGCAATGAAAGGGCTCCTAAATACATAATTAAAACCTCAAAATAAATGGAAATAAACAACCTAATCAATAGGGAATTAACACCCCTTTATTAACTAAATGAAATAACTGCTAAAGTTTGCTAGACGGACTCTAGATACGAGCCATCGACTTTAATCGCATCATCCCCTCCCCCTTGGAAAGGAATTGTCCTCAATTCATGTAATCGAACTCCTTCGGGATCAAATAAGAACACTTCATGCACACAAACAAAAAGAATACCAAACACCATTTTGTGCCTTCCACTCTTCGTCCCTCCATGCACAAGTCTTGATAGTTTACTATAAATCTCATCCTTGAACAAATAATGCAAACAAGAGGAATTCTTCATAGTTGCAGCATCCTTTTCTATTTCAAAATCAACCAAATAAGAATCGGATTGATCTTGAAATTTAATAGACCCAATTGTGCTCTTGTAGACAAGAGGATTTAGATCGAACACATACCCACAACTGAACGAATCACACGGTGCTTTGAAACCGGAAAGCACTGCTTCCCCATCACCATACTCGTCAAAGATAGGAGGTAATCTTGGATCAAACTCAACATTTTGTTCGTAGATGCCTTCAAACAAGAATACACCTAACATTTTTTTCTTCCAGATGAATAGTACCCTGTGAACAGTAGTTTTTTTTTTTTTTTTTTTTTTTTTTTTTTTGGGTAACACCTTGAATAAAACTTACTAGAATCGTGCTCCTCAGATGCAAAACCGATTAACCTCGAACTATCTGTTCAAGTTTAACCTTTGAACTCCAATCGCAATCGGAAATTCAACTAAAAAGTTGGTTTTGACACGCCTAGGACCGTCTCGATTATGGAAAATCAAGAGCCGAAGCTCTGATACCACTTATGATACGAATTAAAATGCGGAAGCGATATTTGATAAGTTAGACCTATAATTTATCAATGGTGAACGAACTCAAGACTTATTGAGATCGAACAAGTTAATATTCAAAGACGCGATTGAATAAAAACGAGATAAATTTGCTAGCAAGCAAGTTTGTGATTTTCTTATGATTTCTGAATTCCAAATACAAAGTACTCAAAACTATAAATAGCCTATGAAACAACCGTTTTGGGCAATGAAAGGGCTCCTAAATGCATAATTAAAACCTCAAAATAAATGAAAATAAACAGCCTAATCAATAGGGAATTAACACCCCTTTATTAACTAAATGAAATAACTACTAAAGTTTGCTAGACGGACTCTAGCAACGAGCCATCGACTTTAATCTCATCAGTGGCAGCTGAGTTGAGAATATGGATTTTTGGATTAATATTTGGATGATAAATATAACCCACTGGGTTGTATTTAAGCAACTAAATAAATAAATAAATAAATACTTAATACAAGCATTAATTGCATGATTCATGTGTAATTTATTCTCTATTTTCTAAATTAATACCAAATTTAGAAGGGTATTAAGTGATTAAATACAATCCAATGGGTTATATTTATTATTTCCCTTAATATTTTGGTCTTAGTGAGACTATATTATTAGGGTGTTGCTTTTTCACATACGCATTTTACTCTTTCGCATACGCATTTTCCAATTTTGCCCCTCTCATTTTTCAATCATTTCTCCTTTTCTTTGTTTCGTCCCATAAAAAAACCTACTACTGCTTATTCCACCATACCAAACCTCCTCCACCAAACCAGCCGCAGACCACTACAACCCATATTCCACCAACAATTGGGCAATTTCACAAATGAAGAGAGCAAGGCAATTAAATGCATTACTCATTTCTGGGTAAATTTGCAGATGCAAAAAACTGTTTGTCATAAAACAGTGATTGAAAGATCATAATGCACTGTTAATTAAATTCCGATTTGCTTCATGAAAGTTATGGAGTATGGTATACAAATGTATATATAGCTGGTGTTGTATTGAAGAAGTCTATGAATGTATATAGCTGGTGTTGTAGCCAAACAATTTTCTTCCACTTCCCCGATTTCACTTGCAACTTTAGTTTTACTTTAATGGAAATTTTAAACCCTAACTAAAGAGAATTGATTATATTAACTTCATTCACCAAAAATTCCTGCAATTTGATGATAAAATAAAGTAATTTCTGGTTCAATATGAGAATTAAAATTCATAATTGAATAATTTGATTAGGTTCTAGGAGAAAGAGAATTGAGAAAATTACTATCTGTTTTAGGGAAAGGGTAGTGTGTGGAAAACTTATGAAAAAATGTATGTGAATAAGTAAAAGTCATATAGTTGAGATCTTGAGTGTTACAACTGATAATGATGGTACAAATGCCATATTTAATGGAACCTTTTTGCTTTCTCATGCTCAACATAACTTATTTCCGGTTTTGTTATCTTAGGAGTTTAAAGAGTTGAGTTTTTTTATCTGTTCAATTTCCGTATGCATTATTAACATAGGGAGATAAAGAGACAAGTAAAGAGAATATGGACATAAACTCATACAGTAATAAATTTGGCCATTTAATTTAAATATTAAACATAATTATATTTTTAAGACTACAACATGGAGGCTTTTAAAAGCAGTGACTAGTGAGCTTTATGTCGCCACATGTCACAAGGTAATGCTCATCAGATTGAGTGTGGAGGAATTAATCATCAAATACATTCCTAAATAAAAAGGTAAACAATTGACTTAAATACCCAAAAATGGGATAGATAAATAAATAACCAGGGCGGATAGAATATTATTGAGCATTATTTTACAAAAAAAAAAAAAAAAAGTGTAATTCATTTACATTTACCTAAATGTATTTACAACGCCGTCTTATGAAATTGTTTCGGGTATAAGAATAGTGATATCACAATGTCAATACGCTTAGGGGGCGTTTGTTTCGTGCACGGGTATGGGGTTGGAATCAGGAATCATACCCGGGTGGTATGGGTTTGGAACTTGATTCCTCATACCTTGTGTTTGGTTCATT
Source organism: Silene latifolia (assembly GCF_048544455.1). NCBI lineage: Eukaryota > Viridiplantae > Streptophyta > Magnoliopsida > Caryophyllales > Caryophyllaceae > Silene > Silene latifolia. Next base: position 17,110,984 of record NC_133531.1, read on the forward strand.
TTTGAGTGGTATGGGTTTGAACATCAATTAAGGTTAAAATGCGTAAATTAAAGTATTATAAATAATAATTTTTAATATTATAAAATCATGAAAATGATTAGTTAATCAAATAAGTATATAAAAAATTGGATTTACAATATGTTATAATTTGTTTTTTCATATTTTTGATCAATTTAGTTTGATACCCGTGGGTATCAATCTCATACCCACCCCCCTCATTGGGTATGAGAAACCCATACCTCATGGGTTTGAGGTATGGGTATGAAACCCTTGAATTTGCCAAACAAACACTTGGTATGGGTTTGGCTCATTCCAAACCCATACCTCATACCTTTTTTGGGTGAACCAAACACCCCCTTAAAATCCGACTATAAAAAGCTTTGTTTAATGATTCCCGGAAATTATCCACTTGAGAATTGAAATATTAAATTAAATTACTCCTGGGCTAACTTTACAATGGAATCATCACATATTTGAAAACCGTGAGGATCCTCTGTCCTATTTGATGTCGTATTTCATATACATTTTGACACATTAGCACATTTATTGTGTATTGATTTGGAAAAGGAGCTATTTGAGTGATGTCTCTTAAATGAGTTCCTCAATAGTCAGGGGCGGACCCATATTTTAGATTTCAGTGTAGCAAAAAAAATCAATAAGTCTCTTAAGACGAATATATCCGTATTCGTTTTAAGATAAAAACGGGTCAAAAAATCTACCACATGCATAGATAATACAAGTCTTTTGCTAATAATAAGCATTTTGTTTTTGTTTTATCTATGCAAATGGTATGATATTTGACAAGTATTAAACTTAAGACGAATAGTGTTTTAAATGAGATTTTGTGGAAAAAAAATGTAATAACACAAGTCTTAAAACTAATTATTTATCGGTCCAAATTTACAATATTGCTTATTAATAAGCCCATAAATTTCAATTCTTTGCTATTTTTTTTCTATAAAAACTTATTTTTGACTTTGACTTATATTTAATTAATTGGTAAAACAAAATAACAATGAATCAAATTTTAAACACAAACACAAAAAAGTTTATGAAAGAAAACTATGAGAACATAAAAAATTAGGCTAGGTAATGAACAACCTACACTCTACATGGAAATTTTGATCAGTTTCCAACTTAGAGAATTTGGAGAGTGTAATTGTGTAAAGTGATTAATTAAGCAATTAATAATCAGCGTGTTCTGAAAATTGTGCTGTTAATAAATGAGCAAATAAAAATTTTGAGCAAAATAGGGAGTAATTGTGGAGAAGTATTACGGGAAGGATTAAAGATAATAAGTGACAAATCATGAAATTTAATGCTGTAGCAAACTTTAATTTTCTCTTAATTTTTTTAGATTATGGTATAGCAATTACCACACCAAGGGTGTACTTGGGTCTACCAAACTAGGTAGCATGGACTCTCTTCCTAACTAACCGTCATGTATCCGATGTCGTGTTTGACACCCGACATTCATAGGACACACGCCTATAATTTAGATTAAGAATAAAATGTCAAAAGAGAATAATTAGAATATGGGTTTGGATAGGAAATGGGAATTAGTTATAATCAACGTCAACTTTGACCTTCACTTATGTAAATTTAATATTAAATACATCAAAAAAATCATACTTATTTATAACCATAAAATATAGATTTTACTAAGGCCTCGTTTGGTTACCCCATAGAAAATGTAGGAAAATAGAAATCCCATGAATTGCAAAATTGAAGGTTGTTTGGTTACTCCTTTTTTGACAAGATGTAGGAGTTTGAAAATCACATGATTTTCCAACTCCCCCATAATGGAGGAGTTGAATTACCTAGCCCCCCTAGGTAGTTCTAAACTCCTGTGTTAATTGAACTCCTATGTAGGTAACCAAACGGATTTGCTAAATTCACGTGAATTTCATGCTAGAACTTAATTCCCATGAATTCGATATTCCTATGGAGTTGTATTCCCGCAGGCAACCAAACGAGGCCTAAATTTAAATATCGTGTCACGCTACCAAATTGTTGCATTGTAGCTGTGCTAAATAGGTTCCGTTTGCATCGCATTCTACTCGAAGCATTCAATTATTAGTTCACAAAGAATTATTCGCCATTCAATAAAACTAGGTAAATAGCTAACTGACAGTGTTCAGTCAATGGAGAACATTAAACAACAGAACAGTAGCGCAAAAATATGCCGAAAAACAGTAGTAAAACTGGTTGATTAAAAAAAGACGGGTATGGGTTGTCCGGTTTGTTGTAACGAGGTGGAGAGTTGTCTTCGTGTTGTTCGGGGTTCTGGTTGGGCATGTGGGTTGTGGGATACTGGGATAGGTTGGGTATTGGTGTGCGTATGACGGACGGGTATTAGTGGGTGAGGGAGTGGGAAGAGGATGTGTGGAGGGAGCTGGAGGACGGTGAGATAGATACTTTTATGTTGGGATGTTGGGCGATGTGGGAAGCACGCAATAAGTGGGTGTTTGAGAAGGTCAAGGTGGATGTGTTTAGGGTGGTGCGACGGGTGGCGGAGCTTAGAAAGGAACTTAATAAGTGGGTGTTTGAGAAGGTCAAGGTGGATGTGTTTAGGGTGTGTGATGAGGGTGGTGGGCGTTGGCTGAAACCGGAGGTAAGGTGGGTGAAGTTGAACGTGGATGCGGGGGTTAAAGAAGGATGGGGAATGGGTATTGGTGCGGTTTGTCGTGATAGTGAGGGTGTGGTATTGTGGGGGATGACCGAGTATAGGCGTGAGACGTTGGAGTCGATTATGGCGGAGGCTGAAGCGGTTTTGGCAGGTATAAAGGAAGCACGAAGACGGGGATGCTTGTGTCTGGTAGTCGAAAGTGATTGTAAAGTACTTATCGATGCCTTGAAGCTGAAGACAAAGAGGAGCAATTTCCACTTGCTTTTGGACGATATCTATTCTATTTGTAATGATTTTGAGTCAGTTTTATGGTCGTTTGTTAGTAGAAAACATAATAGTGTAGCGCATGAGCTGGCTCACCTATGCTCTATGCAACTGGTTAGGACATGTTTTGGATTTGGCTGCCCTCGGTGGTCTTTAAAAAAAAAAAAAAAACAGAAAGCAACAGCGATTGACATATCGATTGTACACCGAAATAAGGAAAACAAATAAAAATTGACCCGGAATTATGGGACAAAAGGAGTATAAATGCAGAAGGTACGATGCATAAAACCATAGGACAATTTTGTCCATCAGTGAGATGGTGGACCTATTTTCTTCTCCCCAATTAATCAACATTATAAAAGACCATATCACAGTTTCGGATGTTAAGCCTATTAACGCCCACAATGCAAATAAGATCTTCGATATATAGGAAATTGCATCAAACAACATTTTTCAACACACAAGGGCCAAAGCCAAGAATCACGTTAAAAAAGTAAATTTGTGTAACTACTAACATTTTGTTCTTGCAATTCTTTCACCTTTAACCTGCATTTTATTCACTCCAAAAAAAATCATCTTGTTCCTAGCTATACACTGCAAATGCATGCGAAAAGACGGGGTATGACATCAAGATAAAGGGATGACATCGAAGCCATGCACAAAAGATGCATTATCTTCGATATGAAGAGCGCCTGAATGAGCCAGAGCAGAACAAGAGTGCAAAACAGGAAATTCCGCAGTGTATGTTTCTCAACAATAGAGGGGTGTAAAGAGGCAGGTTTACTTCAATCAGACTGAGCAATGGGGTGGTTAAATTTGCAAGTTGGACTGTGTTTGCAGATACCATATGAGCTACAGTGAATGCACATGTATTCCCCCGCAAAACAAATAATGAGTTTTCAGTAAACAACCCGAAATTCAATAGGAAAATCACAACAAACCCGAGCTTGTCATCACTCAATATAAGCAATGTTGCCTGTTTGCTAACTACGATAAGCATACAGCAACATTTCTCCAATCCCTCCAGGACTTTCCATAACGAGGCAAGGGATCCAGATGTATATCAAACTCCCATGTCACATTTTGATAAGTTCCATTATCGGGCCTGGGCCGCACCCGCATGGAGGAGAGAGAGTCCGGCATATAAGTCCAAGGAGGTTCCATCCCAAAACCAATTGGCAATGGGTGGAGTAACTCCTTGGTTTTATATGATAGACAACTCTCTCCTCTTTTTTCAATGTGGGATACTCACATGTGCCTTTATCATGGGTGAACTGTATCTTGACACATTTAATAAAGTTGCCTTAATAGAGCACATGTATTTCACAGGTGTGAAAACACTCTGATACCTATCCAAACTTCAATAATACAGAATTTTAACCAAATTGAAATAATCACAAACACACAAGGAACATAAATCTCAATGTGAACAACCATACACACAAAAAGAGAGAGGAAATGAGTTTGGAATATGGCATTAGAAAGTACCCATAACTACACAGCAAATACATGACCCAAAACATAGGCAACAGGAATGAAAGAGCAAGAAATTACTTGTTCAATTGGAAGCCATGAGGGCCTAAAGCTGTGTTTTGAAGCATATGTGCATCCCTCGTTGCTCAAAAAAACACCACACACCTCTGGCTGATCAGGTCTCTGAGGAAGGTTAGCCATGGTCGACCAAACAGCCCGTTTAGCAGTAAGCAGCTAACCTGGATTCTTTGAGGTATAAACAAGAACTATCCCCATGGCAGAGCTAACATTAAACAATACAAAAGATGATATCTTAACACTTGACATCTAAGTTGCTTGGACTCGGTAAGAAGTATTAGACACAGGTGCATATCAAAGTGTCGGATTTAGCTATTTTACTAGAACAGGTAACACCATGGGAAGCGTGACTATCAACAGACTCCATTGATTGCACCATCCTCACTTCATTAATTCCATGAAAAAGGGGAGTTGGCATCGTTGATTCCAGCCAAAACCAAACTCTCGGAATACAACTTGAAATCAACAAAATGAGTCATAGATTTTCCCATAGAACGCACTTGGCCAGAAGCAATACTGTAAGAGCTTTTCTCGTAAACAAGAGAGCCAACATCACCATCACCATCCCCATCAAAATATAACACACTAGTTCTTTGCTCCAAATCAGCAAATAATCTACAAGCGAGGTCACTCGAAGGTCCACTAAACCACAAAGTCCACGTCCTATCCCCATTAAGCAGCCAAATGTTGAAAGTAGTAGGAGAACTGTTGAAAACAGCTAGGCACCGATGAAGAACAAACACAAATCTCCATTTTTGACTATCTTCATCCGACAAAACAGACAATTCCAAAAATGAAAAGCTTTCTGTTTCTAAATCAAGCGAAATAAGATGTGTCGGTCTAAAAAGGGAAATATTAGCATTATCAGGAGGAGGTTTTCCTAGCCAATGTATTGCCTCCTCAAGGTAAGACGGGTTCTATCAACAGTATATCTTCTATACCTCAAGAATCTTCCTCAAGCAATCAAATATCCACATAATCTGCAAATATCAATCACCATATGCACATAATACTTTAGTCAATATCTTGTAATCATAATCTTGTTAATATAGTCAAGTCTTGCACAAGGCTCCATCTAATAGCCTTATTTAGCTCCCTAAGATTAGTATAAATAGCCTAGCTAACCTTGTAATCTGTACAATTCATTTCATTCTAATACACCTATCTTATATGATATCCAAAAGCCTTCGATCCATCAAAACACCCGTCTTCAACCTCTGTCCTCAACCCGCCACCTTCAAAAAATCCAAAACCACCGCTGCCAACCTTCTTCAATCACCAACCATCATGACTCAATCCGACAACCGCATACCCAACCCCCACGACGCTGAAACACCCCTGACTTCACTCAACTTGAATCACTGTGTGAAGCTTACCTCCGTCAATTATACCTCATGGCGGTTCCGGTGACCCACATCCTTTTCGGGTTCGGTCTTCGGGCTTCCTTGACGGTACCCACCCTCAACCACCACCCCTTGTTCTCTCTCCGACAAAACGAAACCCCCAACCCCGCCTACCACACATGGCGAAAACAAGATGGCTTAATTTTAGGTGCTCTAATGGGTACCTTATCAGCCACAATACAAGCACTGATTGTCCGCGCAACCACCTCGAAAGAGGCGTGGGACATTCTTGCTCATACCTACGCAAACCCATCTCGCACCCATATCCTCCAATTAAAGGATCGTCTCGATTCGATCCTTAAAACAGCTGACCAATCCATTACCGAGTATATGCACGCCATTAAGGCGTGTATCGACCAACTCGCGTTAATGGGCAAAGTATTGGACCCCGAGGATGTTGTATCCAAGGTCCTAAAAGGTCTCGATTACAACCTATTCAAACCAGTAATCGACGCCGTCCGAGCACGAGACACCCCTGATTACATTTGAAGCTCTTCATGAGAAGTTGCTTCAACATGAACTCCTCATGAAACAAACTCCAATCAATGACCCATTTCAACCCACCGCCAACCTCAATTATCGACACAATAATCAATACCGAGGCAATTACCGTTCCACCACTGCCCAAACACCTGCCTTCAACCAATCCCACGGCCAACCCTCCACCAACCAGCCTCCTAGACCCTTCAAAGGTCGCTGTCAATGGTGTCGTCAGGTTGGTCACGTAATAGCTGACTGTCCGCTGTTTAGAAAGCTATTTCCCACCATTATTTTCCCTGCCCCTCCAACCCGCAAAGACCACCGGCCAGACCGCAGCCCACATCGCCACCACCGGCCACCCAACAACAACTACTTGCTCGACAGTGGTGCGTCCAACCATGTAACCCATGACCTTGATACACTCGCCCTCCATTCGCCCTACCTTGGCCCTGATTCGCTGATAATTGGAGACGGTTCCGCACTCGAAATTGCCCATACAGGTTCGTTTCAATTACCTAATTCAAATATTCAATTGACTAATGTCTTGCACGTACCAAAAATCTCACGTAACATTCTGTCTATTTCGCAATTATGTCGGCATAATAATGCTTACGCTATTTTTTCTTCATCTTCTTTTATTATTAAGGCAATCTCGACGGGTGCGACACTCCTTCAGGGCCGGGCTAAGGACGGCATATACGAGTTGAGTCCGAAGCAACCACAAGTCTACTCAAACCAAAAGGGCTCAACTACCCTCTCATGGCATCATAAATTAGGACACCCTTCTATTGATGTTATGAAAGCTATTAATAAAAATGCATTATTTCCTTCTATTTTCTCTAATTTTGAATCTTTGTGATAGTGTCAAATTAGCAAAAGCAAAAAGCTACCATTTGCAACTTCAACGATTAAAACCACCGCACCACTAGACTTAATTTATTCCGACCTATGGACTAGTCCGGTTTACTCTCGCGAAAAATACAAATATTACGTCATATTTGTTGACCACTTTAGCAAATACATTTGGTTATTTCCATTAAAACAAAAATCTGAAACCATACAAGTATTCCTACGATTTAAAGCCTTAGTCGAAAAATATTTCCAAAAACCAATAAGACAATTTTTCTCCGACAACGGTGGAGAATTTCAAAAAATGACTCCCGCCTTACTAGATAATGGAATTAGTCACTTTACTTCTCCGCCACATACCCCTGAACATAATGGGTATCTTTGAAAGACGACACCGTCACATTGTTGAAACGGTCTCGCCCTCTCCTTTCTCACGCAGTCTACCCACCACATTTTGGCCATTTGCCTTTAGTATGACTACATATTTAATAAATCGCCTCCCTACTAAAACGCTAAATGGTCAAACACCGTATTTTTTAATGCATAATGTACAACCCAACTATAGCAAATTACATAACTTCTACATCGTGTTATCCATGGCTTCGGCCTTACACAAAACACAAACTTGACTACCGATCAACACCTTGCATCTTTGTTGGATACTCATCCACTCAAAGTGCCTTTCACTGTCTTGACCCAAAAACAAATCGCTTATATACCTCTCGTCATGTCAAATTTGTAGAAGACGAATTCGCTTACACTCGTCTTCTCACCACCACGCCATCACCATCAACCAACACTAACCCGGATGATTGGTGTCACCTTATTCTTCCTGTCTTACCATCACCTCCCACAACACAAACCCCTCTTACTCAGTCCCAAACCCACTCAACACGACCACCCATAACCCAAGTATATACTCGACGTACCTCCCACGAACCAATTCCTTCCACAACTTCCACTGACCTCAATACTAATGATACCTCCGCGGCCACCAACCCTTCCACGGCTCCTCAAAACACCACGGAAACACCTCTCTCGGCCCCTAACGTATCATCTACACCGCCTCCTCCTCCCACTCGCAATGTTGTCACCCGCCTTGATAACAACATTCGCAAGCCTAACCCACGATATGCAAACCTTGTCCTTGCTTCCGCTACACCCACCTCCTTACCAAAAACTGTTAAACAAGCTCTTGTTTCAACCCAATGGAGACAAGCAATGCAAGAGGAAGTTCAAGCACTTGATCGAAATAAAACATGGTCATTAGTTCCTCCTCAACCCTCTCAGAATATAATTGGATGTAAATGGGTCTATCGAATAAAATATAATCCCGATGGCTCCCTAAAACAACACAAAGCTCGGCTAGTAGCTAAAGGTTTTCATCAACGACCCGGCATTGATTTTACTGAAACCTTTAGCCCGGTCGTAAAACCCACCACAGTCCGTCTAGTTCTCTCACTCGCAGTCACTCAGTCATGGTCTCTCCGACAACTTGACGTCAATAATGCCTTCCTACAGGGTACATTAACAGACGATGTTTATATGGCCCAACCTCAAGGCTTTATTGACGAATCAAAACCTGATTATGTTTGTAAACTCAACAAAGCAATCTATGGCCTAAAACAAGCTCCTCGAGCCTGGCATACTGAACTAAAAACCTATCTCCTCACCTATGGTTTCAAACAATCGCTCTCTGACTCATCTTTATTTATCTTTAAAACAAAACCAATATGTATATACATGCTTGTCTATGTTGATGACATTATCATCACTGGACCAAACCCTCAACATTTACAACATTTTATCGACCAACTAGCAAACCGGTTCTCTATTAAAGACCTTGGACCGTTATCCTATTTCCTTGGTATAGAAGTCACACCAAACAATCTTGGACTTCACTTAAACCAATCCAAATATATTCATGATCTACTTCTAAAATACAACATGTCAGATGCCAAACCAACCACAACTCCTATGGCAACCGACAGTCATCTAATTCGTGAAGATGACAAACCGATTCATAACCACTCAGACTATCGAGCTCTTGTTGGGAGTCTGCAATATCTTTCCTTACCTACTGACGATATTGCTTTCACGGTCAACCGACTTGCTCAATTCCTTCATCATCCTACGTCCAACCACTAGGGCGCCTTAAAACGGCTACTTCGCTATCTTCAAGGAACACAAACCCATGGACTTCAAATCCATAAAAACTCTCCTCTATGCTTATACGCTTTTTGTGACGCTGACTTTGCAGGAGATAAGGATAACTACCTCTCCACCACTGGCTATATTATCTACCTCGGTCGCAATCCAATCTCTTGGTCTTCAAAGAAACAACGAGGTCTTGCTCTCTCAACCACAGAAGCTGAATTTCGAGCCGTCGCAGCTGTAACAACCGAAACACTCTGGCTCCGTAATCTTCTTACCGAGCTTCATATCACTGTCACAAAACCCCCAACACTATATTGTGATAATCTGTCTGCTACACTATATGCCAAAAATCCAGTCTTCCACTCCAGAATGAAGCATATGGCTCTCTCTTTTCACTTCGTTCGTGAACAACTTCAGCTTGGCCACATTCACATACAACACGTTGCTAGCAAAGATCAATTGGCCGATGCTCTTACTAAACCGCTTCCCAGGCTTCGCTTTCATGAACTACGAGACAAGATTGGACTCCTCTCCACGACGTCCATCTTGCGGGGGCGTATCAACAGTATATCTTCTATACCTCAAGAATCTTCCTCAAGCAATCAAATATCCACATAATCTGCAAATATCAATCACCATATGCACATAATACTTTAGTCAATATCTTGTAATCATAATCTTGTTAATATAGTCAAGTCTTGCACAAGGCTTCATCTAATAGCCTTATTTAGCTCCCTAAGATTAGTATAAATAGCCTAGTTAACCTTGTAATCTGTACAATTCATTTCATTCTAATACACCTATCTTATAGGTTCGATCGATTATAAAAGCCACGCAATTCACGGAATGAGCATGAAAAGTCAAAATTAAAGCCATTGTTATTATCCCTCACAACCCAACCATTATTATCCCTCACAACCCAATTTCCTTCACTAAGGGTATAAACAGCAACATGAATCTGTCTATTTTGTTGCAATTGAAATGCAATGACCTTAACATCATTAGTAAGAGGCACAAAACCGAAAACAAACATAGTGTATTGCTCGCGAGAGGGATCAAGAGAAGAAAGGGGAGGTTTGAGGGATTTCTTAACACTCAGATTACATAATCTCAACCCATCATCTTCCATCAACTTAAATTCGTGACTCAATAAACCAAGGAATTACACATTCCATAAAAATGATACCTTTGGGAACTCTGAAAAAAGTTGCCGATGTTGCGTAGATTAAAAGCTTTCCGAAGGGTAAGTATACATCCATATTGTCCCCCGATCCCGAACCCTCAAGCAATAACAATTTACCATCATTATAGTTGTTGTTCTCAGGCCCAGTCCTGAGTTTTGTATGACGCTAGGCAAAAGTGTAGATTAGGGCCCCTTTTAAAAAATACAATGTGTGATCATTTTATTTAAGGCACTAGTTCTATTACCAGTTAAATTCACGGGACTATCTATGTTTTTACGTTGATGGTGTTTTGTAAACCCGGATTCGTGATCCCATTGAGCCTTGAGGGAAAAAACGACTCGTAAGAAAAAACTTTTTATTAATCAATAGGTATATTGCCATAATATATCGCCAAACATATGTTATGTTTATGACCACAATTTACTAAACTTTATCACAAATTATTAATATTTTGCTATGAATATTGTTACGTTTATTAGTCTTTTGCCACGATTTTTGTTATTATTGTTGTTTGTCTTCAATATTTTGTCTTTATTTATTATACTCCCTCCGTTCCGGTCATCTGTTTACATTTTACTAAATTTAAACCTGTGCAAAAATTACACGAATTTACTCATTCATTTTATTTGTAAAATCTAAATAATGAATGAAGATTTTTACAAAAAAATGCACAAAGTTCTGACTGAATAATGTTTTATCAAGATTTATTGATAAAAAAAGTATACAATTTGTATACGAAAGTTTTGTCTATATTTATGTTTTATTCTAAAAATTAGAAAAAAAAATATTCACAGATTACTCGTATATTCTATGTTATCTTCGATATAATCATATAAACATAAAAACTCAATATCCTCTCTCTTAATAAAATTAACTGCCCGACAATTAATACCAACAACTGAACAAGTAATATATAATAATAAATATTTTTACTTTTTGTTAATTATCTCTTTTTAAAGTTTATTATTAAATAAAATTAACCGTCCGATAATTAATATCGACAAATAATATATAATAGTTAATTATCTCCTTTTAAAGTTAATTATCTTAAAAAGAAAATTTTAAAATAAAGTAATAAGTGTTTTTACTTTTTGTTCAACAATTTTAAATTACAATGGTAATATTTGAGTTCTAAAGTCATATTTAAGTTTTTTTTTTTGTTTTGACTTACAATTTACATTTGCAATTAAAGTAAACTAGTTATAAACCCGTGCAAAATTGCACGGGTATGTATTTGGGCCAGTATTAATGTTTTTGGATGTATATTTGTTTTTGCATTTCTATTGTACTTATCTAGTTGGTCTAAATCTACGATCTACATAATTTATGTTTAAATTTGTTACAAACACGTGTTCACATACACTGGTTTATAAGGAAATAACGTAATCTACTCTTGTAAATAAAAATTGCATACATAAAAGACTTTACATCCGGATAAAAGAAATATAATCTAATATAATCAACTTTAACATATGTATGTAATTCATTTGCTTATGTTCGATCCCGTATATATATAAATGTTATTCCTTCTTGAAATTATGTAATTTTATTCTTATGTAATTTTATTTTAAAAATTATATATGTAATTCAATTTCAGTTACTCGCATTTGCAATTCATCATGCGTATATGCTATTAATTTTATTTACACGGAATGTATAAAATTATTTCATAATATTAATTCATATAATTTTTTCATAATATTATTTCATAGAATTTGTTGTAAAACGGAATTTATCGCATGTTTGAAAAGACGGAAATCTGAAAAAATAAATACATTGCACACTTACGGGTCCCACCATAACATGAATTTCCCAAAAAAAAACCTGCATTAATGACGTGGCGCGCTGATGATTGAGTATTGTCTTTTGTATTAATATAGATAAGATAATGCATTAGGGTCAATTGGCTACGTAGTTATTACAGTATGTATGATATATTTTCTTGGTAGTTAAATTTGACTCAATACTTTGTCTTGTTAGGCAAAGACTTTAAAAACCCGACTTACATATCAAATAAAAGTATTCAGATAAATAAAACAAAATTAGTAAAAGTGAAACTCCCTAAATAGTTGCATACCCATGCAAATTGTTAAACCTATTTTTTATTTAGTCAAACTCATTTACGTTTGTAGAACCCGTGCAAGTTTAAAATAATTTTCCTCCGTGCACGTTTAAATTTAAAAAATTAACCCTTTTTTGTTTAGTTTCGATTGTTAATTAATGAAAATTGCACGGATATGCACTTCAAACATCATTATTTTAAAAAAATCATAACACTTAACTTTTGTATAAAGTCATATTTAAGAATTTAGACTTGAAATATAAATTATATTTGCATTTAGAAGTCAACAAAATTAGGATATAAGACGCATTAAGTTTAATTGTCTAATGATTTGTCCTCTTGAAATCTAAATTTGAGTTCCTACTTGACATGGTGATTGAGAGGCTAAATAAAAATCGAGAAATATGAATTAAATGAATTGGGGTAATTTTTAAAAAAATTATAAATTCTAAGGTCAAACATTAAAGCATCTATGATATACCTGTAAAAATTTGACTTGACCCCGGCTAGTGTTTTCCGAGGTTAAGTCCATCGAATTTTGATATAAACCAGTCGGGCTGAAGTAAGTCGTTTACATAGTTTCCCTTAGATTCAACCTGTCTTTTCGTGGTTAGGTCCAGCGAATATTGACATGGGACCCCGAAGTAACCCGTTAATGTAAGTTGATAGGCTTATCGTGTACTTATGCAAAAATAAATACCCTAAACAACAAATGAATGTAGCAATCGGGGTCGAACACAAGGAAACGGGAATTACGTTGTGAAATGCTATGGGAAGATTTCTATCAAGATCGATTTCGGTTTTGGTTTGGTTTGTTTGTTTGGTGACTAACAAAAACTATGGTATAAATTATATAATAAAAAGGAGTCTAAGGGGTCGGGTCACACATGCAAGGTAAATATATAATTATGTCGAACTCGGTATTAATAACATTGTCAATTGCTTAGACTTAGAGATACCGACCTTACGACATTAGTATCAACCATAGACCGGGTCCTAGAGAAACTGTTGGACCTTTAGTCCTAATTAGTTGTTTTGATAATGACAGTAATGATTTGTATGTGGACTTAATATTATAAACATATGCGTGTAATTGTGTGCTCAAGTCTTAATATAGAAATGAACAATTACAATGACGCAAGCTTGAATTTTGGCCCAAGGAGGTATAACTTCAAAAAGAAGCAAGCTTGAAGTTTGGACCAATGAGGTACAACTTTAAATACATTTGATCGTAATATTCAAGATCAAGATCAAATAACAACCACAAGACTCAAGATGAGAGACCTGTGAAGAGACGATTCGTTTACTGAAGATCTTCTGAAGATTAGATAGTATAGGTCGTCATCCGGTAATGGATTTACTTTGTTTGATTTAGAGGTTAATAAAGTTATGACCTCATAGCCATAACTTTACTGCTAGACAAAAATGATGCGTTAATTTTTGGAAAATATATTTTTAATGTTTTATAAGAATAAGAGAGTATTTATATAATTGGAATTACTTAATTAGAATTTAAGTTGGATGTACTAACCAAACGTACGAAAGTTTGCTGACTTCCCGCTTCCGTGATATGCATCGACACTAACTGAGTACTTATTTATTTGATCTCGATAACTTTCATCCTCCACCAAGATTGCGATTTCCGTGAGATGCATCGCCACTATTTGCTTCCTACGAATGTTCAAAGACAATATAAATTAATGTATACTAATTAATAACAATATAGGCAACAAATGTAAATCTCAAAATCGGTGTAAACCTTGTAAGGCGTTTGTCTTTAATGCCGTAGAACTCGAGATTGCTGGTGGATCGAGACATGGCTGAGTTTTCTCGGCCACGAAGTATCTTTGGTTAGTTTAGATTTCTTCTCTTGTGTTTGTTGTTTTGCTTTTTACTAATCTAAATAATAATTCACCAAAATTAAATACTCCGTAGTTGGAGAAGATATTAATTACCCCTGTTCTTTTAGGGTTTTAGTTATACTCCAACTCTATCAGTTTATTTATCACCAATATATTCAAGTCTTTTATTAAAATGACCATTTTTCTTCAAGTATTTACTAAACTAACCATTCTCAAATTTTAATTCCTATTTTAACCATTTTGAAACTTTAGAAAAATAATCAATCTTAACAATGGCTAGTTTGGTAACATGGGCTTGGTCTGCTCTGGTTTTAGTGAAGAAGACCATGTCATCAGCAAAGAAAAGGTTCGAAATTTTTGGACTGTTTTTACATATGGATATAGGACACCACTCTTTTGCTTGTACCCGAATATCAATTGCTTGTTGGAGTTTTTCGAGACACATAACAAATAAGTACGAAGAAAGTGGGTCACCTTGTCGCACTCCCTGTGTAAGCTTGAAAGTTTCAGTTGGCTCACCGTTCCATAATATTTGCATTGAAGGGGAGGTCACACACTCCATAATAGTGTCGACTATAAGAGGAGGGAAGCACATATCTTTTAGCGTATTGTAAATAAAGCTCCATTTCAGACGGTCATATGCTTTCTCCAAATCTATTTTTATTGCCATATAACCTTTATTCCCTTTCTTCCTTCTCATAGTATGGATTGCTTCCTGAAAAACTACGATATTATCCGTTATTTGACGCCAGGGGACGAAGCCGCTTTGAGTCTCTGAAATAAGCCGTGGAAGGACTTTTTTGATACGATTTGCAATAGTCTTGCTAATTATCTTGTAAGCTACATTACAGAGACTTATCGGTCGGAATTGCGAGATATGCTCCGGAGCAGTAACTTTTGGAATCAAGACGATGTGTGTATCATTTAGTCCCTCGGGTAGACCCTTACCTTCCAAGACTTTCATGATCATGCTATAAACATCTTGCTTGACGATAGACCAGTGTTTTTGATAAAAAAGAGCCCCTGTTATTAAATACGTACTTGATAATTTTTGTGCGGCATCAGGTGAAAAGGTCAGTATATCAAAATCTAAAATCTTCTTCTCCTCCAACACGGCTGTCTCGGACAGAGAGGAGGTCACTAATATATTGGGTTTCGATATCACTGACGACTTGGGTACCTATCTGGGTATGCCGACGATCAATGGTAGAGTGACTAAAGCAACGTTTGCACATCTTGAGGAGAAAGTCAATAAACGTCTAGTGATACCGTCGTTTTAGTACCAAAAATAAATACTTAAGTACTACTAACTGAAGTCAGCGGTAAGTAGGGCCGATCTCCACAGGAAGGCTATTGTTTCTACTTGCTCAACCAAGTCCGTCCGAGTCACTGAATTGTGGGGTTTGAGTTGATAATAAAACTAAGCTAACTAAAGCAATAAGAATAAGAAATAAGCTAAGGTAGTGAGAAAATTATGATTTAAACAATAAAGAGGAAATAGTTAGGATTGTCTGTTCACTATGGTGTATAAGGTTTATAGCCTAGGTCACAAGTCCGCTACATGTCTCAGTCTAAGGCGTAGTGAATATCTCCTTTCGGTCTCAATTCGCCTTGAAATACTACTAACTTAATTTTTGCCCTCATTAGAGTATTCTAATGTGTTGTAGCGGGTCTCACTCTTTCCAATCTTTCGATCCAGGTTAGAGTTTACCAATTATGATTCAATGCTACAAGTGACAACATAAACATGAGAAAAGCAACAGATCTGCGAACCTAGTTAAGAACCGTCAACAACAGATTTGCAACTCAGTTAAAGGTAAGGTCTAGTCAGTCTCTAGTGAGAAGGGTAGTGGAAAGGTCCTTTCGGTCCGCTATCCGCCCTAGATTCTTCCTAAATAGCTTTCGCTCTGATTAGGGTAGTCTATTGTTCATAGCAGGTCTTAATTCATTCCAATCTTTCGATCTAGGTCTGAATTCTAGCGGATTAATTAATGAGTCGCATGCATTGAACTAATCAATTACCATTATATGCTATGATTAACAATTCTCACATGAAAACTACCAGCTCTAATTATAACATTACTACAAATCCGCCATGGCTCCCCTAAATCCTAGCAAAAAGGGTATTAGCTACGCATGATATTAGTAGAACTAATATCAATAATTGAAATAACTAATTTTGACATAGCAATAAGATGAATTAATGGAAATAACATAAACTAGTTAATTCTAATAAACGAATGATAGCAATCAAGGGAGTAAAGGAATCAAGAGAAGATGTAATTAAGAATTAAAACTATAATTAAATTACTAGAGAAGAGGGAATAGGAATTACACAAGTATGAGATCCGGAATAATAGAGAGAGCAAAGTAACGTGATATGAGGTTGAATGATAAGAAAAAAAGTAATGGAAGAAATGTTTAACAGTATGAAAGACAACCGAATAATGTTTAATAAGTCCGTCTTAAATAATAAGAGGAGTAATGGACCGAAATTATAAAGCAGATTTCGACCAAACTGCAGATAAGTCGATCGACCAAGAAGAATAGTCGATCGACTTTTTGTCGTCGCGCAGTTCCTGCAATGAGCACTGAACTTCAAACGGCCGCCATTTCTTCGTTACTTGGGTAAACAGAGCGTTTTCAGTGGCGTTGGAAAGCTAAGAGGACCAACTTTCATCTCCAATTGGAATCACCTGAAAATACATTGTATAACTCGAGATATGGCTCTTCAAATAGGCACTAGTAATTTGAAGTTCTTCCTTTGCTCGCCTAGCTATCTTACTTCTTTGCGCATCACAATTAGTAGTTTCCAAGCTCCGACTCAACTCATCTCCTAAATTGATGCATAGGGACATGTTTTAGGCATGATTATACTCCTTTCCAGTTCATACATGCAAATAATACAAGACAAACCAAAGTAGACAATTCGAGGGACATTTGTAGCTAAACACTACACAAAATGCATAGAAATGCGTGCAAATGAAGTACGAAATACCTATATAAAATGCACGCATCATCTAGCAGGATGGCAAACCAAACATTTATCGCTAGCAGGACAGAATAATTTGGTACAATCCACTTTGTCTACTCTAGCCAATTATAGTATGCAAACGGCGAAAATCTCACGGTCCATCTGTGATTCACTTGACAGAAAAACAAGGAAATTCTTATGGGATGGTAATGAAGAACGCAGGAAAATACACTTAATCTCTTGGGATACGGTTCAAAGACCAAAGTCTTTGGGTGGTCTTGGCATAAGATCGTCTCGACAATCCAATGCGGCTTTCCTCACTAAATTGGGCTGGCGAGTCCTCTCGGAACCACACACATTATGGGCTCGTGTTCTAAGAGCCAAGTATTGTCATGGACGCTGTGATGTCGATATGTTCCAACCGAGGCCTAATATGTCTAACGTTTGGGCCGGTATTACCTCGTAAGCAAAAATTATCAATAAGGGCAGTACAGTGGCAGTGGGAAACGGTCGTAAGATCCTATTTTAGGACCATTCCTAGGTCGATCCAGGTTGCCTTTAGGATAGAGCTATCTTACCAATCCCTGACGATATTCTAGGAGCTACAGTTTCTGATATGTGGGATGAACAAATGGGTTGGAAATGGGAAGCTTTCTCGATTTTTTTTAACACGGGAGGACCTCCTCAAAATAGCGGCTTATTATCTATCTCCGGAGCCGGATATAGAGGACTCGTTATATTGGAACGCTTCATCTAACGGGAAATTTTCCGTTAAGTCAGCACTAGCACTCGTCAAATCAGCCGAAGTTACACATGAGGCAGAGCCAATAGCATTGCACGTTATTTGGAAACTACCCGTCCAATAAAGAATCCGAATGTTGCCATTCACGAGCTGGATTTCGAAAAATGTAAGTAATGCGATTCCTGTAGCCTCTCACAATTGGTCGATGAAATTTGCGATAACCTGTTGGTGGATTTGGCGGTGGCGAAACAATGTCGCATTTGGAAGGGCAATAGACAACCCGTCTGACCCTATACCTTTCCTCCGTCATTAGTTTGAGGCTACTGTAATACTCCGTATTTATATGTCTTGGGGGTACTCTATCGAGTAGCCCTTACTCTGTCGAGTAAGGGCAAGTTGCGAAGATAAATAGTTTCTGACCTGTTGGGCACTCGATCGAGTAGCTGGGGCACTCGATCGAGTAGGGGGGTACTCGATCGAGTACCGTGGGTACTCGATCGAGTGTCCGGTTTTACGGGGGAGTTTTCTCGGGTTTTGTTAATTACGCGATTAAGGTATTTAAACCAATTCGTCTTTGTTCTAAATCACTTTTTACAAAACCTAAAACCTGTTTAAGAGAGAAAGCAACTTGTCTTCTTCCTAATCGCGTTCTTGACAATTCCCGGAGTTCAGACGGTCGGTTTGTATCGTAGTTCGCGTCGTTGGATTCCTTGCGTCGAGGGTAAGCTTTTAGTATAATTTATATTATGTTTTGATAAGGTGGATGAAACCCTAATTTAGTAATTGGGGGTTTTTATGAGTAGTAATTGAATGGTAGTCTTTATGTGTTATGTATGATAGGAGGAGAATTCGTAGAGGAGCCGTTTTGATACAGCTGTAGATACCGTCTGCGTGTTGTGCTTTCCAGGTAGGATTTCCTACTCAGTATTAGTCCCATAATGGGATATTGGTGATGTGCTGTAGTTAGCTGTTTGATTGTGATTGTGATTGTGATTGTGATTGTGTTTGTGATTGGTTGTGATGGTTCTCGAGATGCGTTCTCGGCTGAGTGGGGTCACTTGCGGGAGTGATCTCACGCCCTAGTTTCGCCCTTCGTGGAACCCGCCACGGAAGGGGATGTGCACATTAATGGACAGGGTTATCGCTCGTACGATGAGCGGGGCTTAGGTGGGAACGGCTGCGGTCCCCCAGCTGGTGGTCCGGTGGTCCAAAGGGGTCAAGATTGAGATGATGGGAGTTGGTGGTGTATGTGTGTGTGTGACGGTTCAGCTGTCTGTTTGCCTTATTACTGTTGTCTATATTGATTGTGTGATTAGTACTGACCCCGGTGTTGTTTTGTAAAACCTGCGGTGATCCATTCGGGGATGGTGAGCAGATATTGAGCAGGTATAGAGATGGTACTGGATAGCTGGGGATGGCCACGACATGACGATAGAGTCTTCGCCGTAGTTTAGTCTTTTATTTACATTTCGATTGAGAAATGCAGTTTGAATAATGTATTGCACTTTCAGTTTGGTTTCGAGGATTGTATTCTTTCATTAAACTATTATAATAAATGTTGTTTCTATTTTGTCTATTTGATTATCATACCTCGGGCAACCGAGATGGTGATGTCTCCATACCTGAGTGGTCCTGGTAAGGCACTTGGAGTATGGGGGTGTTACAAATGGTATCAGAGCGACGATCCTGAAACCTGTAACCAATGAACTTAATGGACATAGGGAGTCAATTAAAATGAACCCGGGGTAAAAGTTGTAGGAGCTAGTGCAAAGGCTTGGGAGACGTCCTAAAGCCGCAAGGGGTCGCCCTACAACTTTGAACCGGTCACATGGGAAAGTGTTTGTCGAGTCGTATGTGTGTTTGGTTAACTGGTTTATGAATGTGATGGAATGTGTTAATTGTTGGATGTTGAAGTAGAAAGTTGAGCATGTGAAAGAAAATGGTGATATGAGGAAACTTGTTGATGAAATATATAGAACTGTGGTTGGAATGAGAAACATGATGGATGATTCATAATGTGACATAATAATAACATGCGAATAGAAATGTTGTGTTGTATACGTATATTTTGTCTGCATAGAGTTGTATGATAAGTTTATGTACTTGTCCACGATTGTTCATGGGTATATGTTGTAAGAAGTGTGTAGCTGTAATTGATGAATTAGTTGGAAGAGATTAAGTAAGTAATTGCATAAGAATATGAAATTCATGGGTGGAGCATGTTTATGTGGGTAAATCGTGATTGACAAGTTAGATAACCTATGTGCATGATGCATGTTGTTGCTTGATTTTTGAAAATAGTAACGTATGATTACGAATACTGGTTTTATGAGTTTTGGACTGGTTTTGTTTGCTTGGTTGTTGTTTAAGTCGTTTGGGAAGTAAAAATCAATAGTTGTGTTTTTCGTTTATAAAGAGGTTGTCTTTAAACTGTTATAACTTGAGATGCATAAATGATTTTGATGTGATTCCAATTGGAGATGATAGCTTGTCCTTTTACGATTCTAACGATAGGTCACACGCCCAAATTGACCAAGTAATGAGTGAGTTATGACTGTTTTACGAAAACTGGACAGTGCTGAGAATTAGGGTACTCGATCGAGTATCCTTGGTACTCGATCGAGTAAGGGGGCACTCGATCGAGTACCTCAGTTACTCGATCGAGTAGCCCTGGTGATTTGTTTTAAGTGCTTCTGATCTTGACCTACTCGATCGAGTAAGTCCCTTACTCGATCGAGTGGCCTGTACTCGATCTAGTGACCCCTGTTTTGGGTCATATGCTTATCTTTTGAATTCGTTGCATATTATGTTTAATTCAAAGTTATTATTTTGCTCTTTATGCATTGTTTTACATGTATATTGGTCTTGACGCGTAAGTTACCCAATCTTGTGGTGTAGTGAGTGGCACCTGTGGTGAGTATGAGTTCGGTGGGAGGACATGAGTTATATGTGTTGTGATAGATAGTGGAAAAAGAAAAGGAAGATTGGTATGGTGTATAGAGACATAGAGCATGTTTTGTGAGATGAGATGAGTGATATGTTTGTATGTTGAGTAACGTAAAAGTAAGTGAATGTGGGCAAAGGATGATGTGAGTCTAAGGAACGTGAGAATGAAAGGATTGAGAGTAAGGATATGGATAGTGACAACTGGAGATGTGTAAAGAATTAGGGAGGGAGGTAGTTAAGAGCCGTGTGGGTTAAGAATATACATAATGAAAGTTCGTGTTAAAGGGGTTGAGAAGAGTGGTATATAGTGAACTTTGTGGAGACATGTCGCGGGGTGGAGATTTGGCTTTTTAAGAGATGAAACTATTGTGGGTTTTCCTTGGGCAATTAGCGGTATGAAAGGAATTTTGATTTCTAGAGATGTAAGAAGGAAGATGCAATTGTTGAACAAGAAACGTTGATTTTATGGATGGATTAGTGGCAAGGGTAATTGATGACATAATAAGAGAATATTTGTGGTAAGAAAGAGTGAGATGATATCGATATGAAATAATTAGATGTGAGTTTTGGGGCAGTGAGAACGTAACTGGATTTCTAAAGAGTTAGCTAGAAGGAATAAGGAGTTGAACTATTAATTGGTATTATTGAGTGGAAAGAGAAAAGAAGGATAAAAGTAAGCTGAGGAAAATATTCACCGGAGTCATGTGATATAAAGGTAAGGAATCATTGAAATGTGTGATAGCGTCACGAGGATGTTAGTTAATGGTTATAGAGGAGTTTTGGGACAACATGATTAGTAATGAGTTTCGAGGAATTAAGGAAAGTAAGAAGTTGGTAGAATATTTGCACGATACGAGATTTTTGGCGGAGAGTTAGATGATGATACAATTAAGGATAGTATTGGGAAGAATATTGAGGTAATTTTGTTGATGGATTCGATGTTTGTTATTTGGGATGTCAACCAAAGATAGGAAAGAAATCGTGATGTTTAGAGATAAGTGTAAGAGGTTTGATGTTCGGACAGTGGTAGTGTTATCGTTTGAGGTGTTGTCACTAGTGGTTAAGAGTGATGGTATATTAGAAAGGTAGCAATTCTAAAAAGGTTGATTTGGTAGGGACCTGATTGTGGTGTATGATTGTAAGAGGGTATAAGATGTGGTTAGATGAGGCGGATGCTAATAGTTGAATAGTAAAGGTATGGTTATATTTGGCCGGAAGTGATGGTTGTATGAATGGGGGAATATGTTATGAGGGGCATATGAGTTAAACTCGGGCGACAGGTAACCTTTGTTGAGTGGTAACTTACGTGATCAGGATTGACTGGTTGGATGTGATTATGGGTCTATGTCATATATATAAATGTTTGTGTGAGGTTGTGACCTCACAAGAAATGGTATGGTGTGATAATTATAAGTTGTTATCTGAATTTTCTGTAATACATGTTGGATACGAGAACGTTGGAATGATATCCAAAAAGGTAATAATTTGACTGATTTGGCATGACTAGTTATGCTTGTCTGTATTCATGATACATGTCAATATGTGATATGGTAAGGGGATGATATTCACGAGGTTAGTATCTGTTTAATTCATAAAATATGTTGTGCTATGATTTAGTAAAGTGGATTTGAGTAAGTTTTTCTTGACTGAAAAGTTATCCGAGTCGAGTGTTTATGGGAGTTGTATGCAGTTGTGATGTCTATCGATGTGGTTGTGGTGCCTCGGGTGGTGATCCGGACACGATATTTAGTGTTGTGATGCGGGTATTTTCGCACTACGGTGTGGCTGTTGGTGGCGGTGTTGTGATGCCGTCACCGGTTGTGGTGGATTAGGCGGGATGATTATGATTCGAGTTTCGAAAGTACATACCGATTATACATAGTTTGTTGTTTGTTTGATGTTGCTCCCTGCGAGTTTCGGTTTTACTTTGTAGACGGTTGTCTTGCTTATTGATGTTCTCTTTACCAGGTTAAGTTAAGAATGAGGTAGAGTATGATAGGAAATAGAGTTGAATATGTTTTCGTTGTTGTCATGGTATAGTGATGTTCTATTGAGGGGATACGGTTGTGAGAGGTCGTTACAATAATTATGATCTTGTTCTAGTTAAGGTTTCAAAGAGACATGGTAATGGCAAGTGAGTCGTAGAACATGTGTGGTAATGACCCGAAAGATGCAGGTGGTTCATAATCTTTTGTTGAGACAGTGAGTGTAGGGTATTGGGAATTAGTGTCATGTTAAGTTGTGTAGGAGTTTTGCGGTAATGGAAGAAAGAACTTGATGATCTAGTGTGCGTGTACATAACGAGTGTGGATCGTGAGTTATGCTTCTGGGAGATAAGTGCCTTACATAGAGAGGTATGTTGTTTTGCAGAAATAATGGAGAGTTAGTATGGTGATTTTGCTACGAGTTTTGAGGTATAGGTTAGATGGTGTGACGAATGAGTTGAGGTATGAGGAATGTTTAAGTAAGAGAGCCTTGGATATATGCATAGCGAGTGTTTAGATTATAAGCGGTTATCTTACACATGTGGTGGTAAAGAGAGTAATGAGATGTATCTAGTATTTAGTATTAGTGAGTTACGAGGACGTAACATTTATCTTAAGAGGAGTAGGATGTGATAAAAGAGATTATGAGTGTGAGTAAACTTCGAGGACGAAGTCCCTTTTAAGGGTGGTAGAATGTAACATCCCGTTTGATGTCTATGAGTGTCTTGATTTTGGATTTGATAGTGGATGATATTATGGAGCTAGCAGCGTTAGAGGATGGTAGTTGGTTATGTATGGAGTTGGTGTCGTGAGAGATATATATATGTGGAGTCGATACGATATCGTGAGCCATGTTGTGGAGGTAGGAATAGTTAGTGGAGTTGGTGTTACGAGTTCATGTTTGGGTTGGAGTTTTGTTTCGAGTCCTTAGTTACGTTGTTGTGTCTTGATCGAGTTAGCATGTTTGTTTTTATGTATGGGTTGAACTTCGGGGACGAAGTTCTTTTTAAGGAGGGAAGACTGTAATACTCCGTATTTATATGTCTTGGGGGTACTCTATCGAGTAGCCCTTACTCTGTCGAGTAAGGGCAAGTTGCGAAGATAAATAGTTTCGACTGTTGGGCACTCGATCGAGTAGTGGGGCACTCGATCGAGTAGGGGTACTCGATCGAGTACCGTGGGTACTCGATCGAGTGTCCGGTTTTACGGGGAGTTTTCTCGGGTTTTGTTAATTACGCGATTAAGGTATTTAAACCAATTCGTCTTTGTTCTAAATCACTTTTTACAAAACCTAAAACCTGTTTAAGAGAGAAAGCAACTTGTCTTCTTCCTAATCGCGTTCTTGACAATTCCCGGAGTTCAGACGGTCGGTTTGTATCGTAGTTCGCGTCGTTGGATTCCTTGCGTCGAGGGTAAGCTTTTAGTATAATTTATATTATGTTTTGATAAGGTGGATGAAACCCTAATTTAGTAATTGGGGGTTTTTATGAGTAGTAATTGAATGGTAGTCTTTATGTGTTATGTATGATAGGAGGAGAATTCGTAGAGGAGCCGTTTTGATACAGCTGTAGATACCGTCTGCGTGTTGTGCTTTCCAGGTAGGATTTCCTACTCGGTATTAGTCCCATAATGGGATATTGGTGATGTGCTGTAGTTAGCTGTTTGATTGTGATTGTGATTGTGATTGTGATTGTGTTTGTGATTGGTTGTGATGGTTCTCGAGATGCGTTCTCGGCTGAGTGGGGTCACTTGCGGGAGTGATCTCACGCCCTAGTTTCGCCCTTCGTGGAACCCGCCACGGAAGGGGATGTGCACATTAATGGACAGGGTTATCGCTCGTACGATGAGCGGGGCTTAGGTGGGAACGGCTGCGGTCCCCCACTGGCAGGGCTGGTCCAGTGGACAGTCAGTATTGAGATGATGGGAGTTGGTGGTGTATGTGTGTGTGTGACGGTTCAGCTGTCTGTTTGCCTTATTACTGTTGTCTATATTGATTGTGTGATTAGTACTGACCCCGGTGTTGTTTTGTAAAACCTGCGGTGATCCATTCGGGGATGGTGAGCAGATATTGAGCAGGTATAGAGATGGTACTGGATAGCTGGGGATGGCCACGACATGACGATAGAGTCTTCATTTTGTAGTTTAGTCTTTATTTACATTTCGATTGAGAAACAGACAGTTTGAATAATGTATTGCACTTTCAGTTTGGTTTCGAGGATTGTATTCTTTCATTAAACTATTATAATAAATGTTGTTTCTATTTTGTCTATTTGATTATCATACCTCGGGCAACCGAGATGGTGATGTCTCCATACCTGAGTGGTCCTGGTAAGGCACTTGGAGTATGGGGGTGTTACAGCTACACGCAAAGCACTCGATCCTTTCTCCCTCTTTGTACCAATTCCAGGGACGGTCCATGAGGAACGATATATCCGTTGGAACACACCTCCTCATGGCTGGCTACTACTTAACACGGACGGGGCTTCAAAAGGAAATCCAGGTCCAGCTGGTTGTGGGGGTATAATTCGTGACGAGACAGGTAATTTCGTTGATGCTTCCATCTTATCATGTGGTATATGCTGCTCCATGAGAGCGGAGATAAGAGTCCTTGTCGTGGGGCTTGAAAGAGATCGAGCTATGGGAATAAGAAAACTCTTAGTACAAATGGACAACTCATCTTGTGTGAGATTTATCCAAAAGGAACAACTTCTAAGTAATAGTCTTCGACCGATTGTTCAACGTTGCATTGATCTTACTAAGCTAGACGAATGGACAGTACAAGTACACCATGTTTTCCGAGAGGCAAATAGAGCAGCTGATTGGCTCGCTAATAAAGGGATCACAGCTAATACTAGTGTCACATATTTCGAGCAACCTCCTGACGGCCTCCGTACGATTCTTCATGAAGACATTCTCGGAGTATCTATTCCTCGTTTAGTTAATATTTAATCTCTGCTTGTATCGGGGCTTTGCCCCTCTTCTACACCAAAAAAAAAAAGAAAAAATGGCTAGTTTGGGAAGTAAATTTGGCAAAATGGCTAATTTGGTAAAAAATTTAGACAATATTAAAATTAATTAATTTTCTATGACAATTAGCATGTATATTTTCCAGCAACCCGTGAATATTAAAATACATGTTTTTTTTAATCGATATATTAATGCTAGTTATTTAAATGTTTTAATTTTTCATTGATCATATTTGCTTTTCAAATAAAAGTTATCGTAATGTAAAAAAAAGGGTTATTTCATAACAATAATCCATCATATTGGTGATCTGCAATATTTATCTCATCCTATCAATAAATCCAATTAAATCTAACCTAAGCACTCTACCTTCTAATAACGAACCAACTGATATTTTTTGAAGTTTATGTTAGAATATTTGATAGTTTTTGGACAACCTAACTGATATTTGTGAAGTTTATGTGTAATATTTTCAAGTGATGAATCAAGAACTTGGTTTATTTGATACACATAAACATAACAAAATATAAGTTGGTTCGTTATTAGAAGCTATGGTATTTAGGTTAAATTTAATTAAGATTATTGATATGATAGAGTGATTATTGCAGACCAGAAATAGGATAGATTATTGTTATGAAATAATCCAAAAAAAATAACAAATATGTCATTTTATGAGGAAGTATTTATAAATGGAAGTAAAATGGTTGTAAATTTTTCAATTATATTATTTTGATTTGAGGTTCTTAATATTTAACTAGTGTAGCTACCCGTGTAAATGCACGGTATTTTAGATACAGATATTAGAGACTTTGATAATCAATCAAACTAATGCAGTTTACCTCTATTTTGAAAAGGGTAGAAAATTTGCGTATATAATTCAAATGAGATATTTTATTAGCCTTATTTATATAAGTTAAATAATGATTGATCTTATACAGTTAATTAGGAGATAAATATTATTCAGTAGTAGTAAATATAGATAGTCAACACTAATTAATTAGGAAACAAATATTGTCTATTAGAATATCACTTAGGCGGAAAATTTAAGCGGGAAAATTTGGAGATGTGTTAATCTTTTAGTATATAGGGGATGTACCTTTACCACTCTGCTCATAATTTAAATTTAAATTTTCGTTTTTGTAAAAATTTAAAAATGATCAGGGCTGATTTATTAGATATAAATAGAGGGAGAAGTCAATTCAAGTCACATTATTTTTTTGATAGGATCATATGTTACTTATTTATAAGTGCTTTAACATAAGTGTGACATTTACTAAAATAAGATAACTACAAATAAAGATTGAAGAGAAAAATTCTTTCAATTTCCATGTGAAGTTGGAAAAATAAATACGGGAGTATTAATTGTTATTAGGAGAAAGTAATTTTTGAAATTATATAGTTCTCTTACCGAATTAGCCATTCTACTCAAATTGTTTCCCAAACTAACCATTGTCAAAATTAATTACATAGTTAAAACCTTAACAATGGTTAAAATGGGTATTAAAATTCGAAAATGGTTAGTTTGGGAAATACTTTATTAAAAATGGTCATTTTAGAAAAAGACCCAATATATTCTTTGGTAGGTTTCAATTAATTAATTAATTAACGAGAATTAAAACACCCTTACCATAATATGGATTCATGCTGTATATGGTAAAATTCAACAACTCACATTTGTTCTCATAGTATCGGTAAATGTCTTACCCATTGTCAAGAATAATGGCCTACCTATATTTTAATAGGCTTATGGAAAATAAGGGTAAACCATGGCTGCCCAAGTGTAGTGTGTGTATGTGAAAGCCACTATTAGAATAATAAGTTGTGTGGTGTAGTATAAATAGCCAGCACTTGTCCGAGCAATGTATTCACAAACAAAGCAAAAAATAAGAAGTGTTTGTATGCTTGAGTGAGTCCGTAGAAATATATGTGAGATTTAGATTGTTTGTTTATTTTTATAATTGGTGTGTTTCCAATTTTATTAAGAGATAATAAAATTATTGTAAGATTTCAAATTATTATTATCTGTCTTACTCTTATCACAAAATATTTCTCATTATACTTCCGTATAAAATACACTCAAATTCGCTACATTTGGCATCAGAGCCAGTAAGGCAAAGTGCTATTTATCTTGTCCAAATACTGATAAGGGATAAATAATATCTTGCACAGTCTGTAAAACAAATTGATCGGTGATCAAGCTTACTTGATTAATCCGGGCGTTATCAAGTCACCATGGGAGATATCAACTTTTCAACTAGTGGTATTGAGAAGCTAAACAATGGAAATTACAGTACGTGGAGCAAACGTATGCAATTCTATCTATTGGGTCAAGATCTTTGGAGCATCGTTGGGGGTGGTGAAACCGCAAACCAGCTAGAGGAGAAGAGTTGAAGAAGTGGAAGGTCAAAGCCGGAAAGACTATGTACGTGTTAGCAGCAACCGTCAGGGACGATATGCTGTATCGCATCAAATATGTAGAAACACCAAAGGAGATATGGGACACTTTAAAAGAATTGTTCTCAAAGAAGAATGATTCTAAACTCCAGTTGCTCAAGAATAAGTTAATGTCGGTTCAACAAAATACCATGTCGGTAAACAAATGGTTTACCAAAATAAAATCAAAACTTTGTGTGAGCAAATCACAAAGTTGGATCCTGAAAATCCAATCACGGATACCAGGATGCGAAGAATTATTATCTTTGGTTTAAGGCAAGATTTTAGTACTCTTATTGCAGAAATTCGAGGTTGGGCTAAACAACAAACTCTTATGTTAGCGAACCAAGAAGCTCTAGATAAGCACATGTCTGGAGCATCCATCAAGAAAGAATAAAAGGCTCTCTTTAGTAATAAAAAGTCATACTAAGGAGGTGACAAAAGAAATTATGAGTCGATCGAGTTCCCAATTGGCGGTTCAAATAGCAGAAAGCCAAGAGGAGTCAAAAAAGCCCTAGGAAGAGGAGGCTTCCAACGAGGGGGAGCTCGTCAAGATCAACAACCAGACCATCAAAGAGGTCAGATGAGACAAGATTGTGTTTGCTACAATTGTGGTAAAAAGGAACACTATGCTCGAGATTGTTGGTCGATTGTTCGTCAAAACCAGCAGAAGGAAATGTCACAATATCAAACGAGCACAAAAATAATGAAGTTGAATGGGATGTTCAAGCTTCATATTCATTTGAACAAGAAGGTTCAAGCAGAAGTCGATAGTGCATGATGAATCAATGGAATTAGTCGCGGAAAGTGACAACTTAATCAACTATAAAGATGATTGGATAATTGATTCAGGCTAATCAAATCACATGACGGGAGAAAAAGAGAAGTTTCTAACCATGTCAGAGTACAAGCATGGACGAATTGTTGTGACTGCAAATAACTCAGAGTTGCCAATCACTCATATTGGCAAAGTCATGATTATCCCAAGATATAGTAATAAGCAAATTCATCTTGATAATGTCTATCATGTATCGGGTATGACGAAGAATTTAATATCGGTGTCGCAATTAGCAACTTTGGTAAACCATGTGGTTTTTGGGCCTAATGATGTGAAAGTGTATCCTAGTTTGGAGGTAAATTCCTCTCCTATCATACAAGGGAGACGTTTGGAATCTGTCTACGTAATATCCGCTCAAACAACATATGTAGACAAAGTTAGAAAAAATGAGACGACTGATTTATGGCATGCACGACTGAGGCCAGGCCCGTCTAGCCCATAGCGCACTATGTGCACTGGCACTGGGCCTCAAAAATTTTGGGGCCCAATTCTTAGCAATCCATATAATTGAAAAAAAAAAAAAAAAAAAGTCAAACAAAAGTCACGGTATCTTGTGACTATCCAAATTTCCAATCCTCTTTATGATCTTCTTTAATTCCTTCCTCAAATAGGGAGTAATTAATTCTCTTGCCAAAAAAATTGAAATTGCCTTTTTATTTTTTCCTAATTTATCATTACTTTTATAATCCTTAAATATTATTCCAAATCAATTCCTCACAAATTATTTCAAATTCACAGTTAGAGTGATTGGAATCAAACTTTGCAATATTAGTCGGTTTCAATTGTCTATAAAAATCCGACATTTACAATCGAATTAGGTAATATTTCTTCTTAATTTTAATTAATTGTTCTCTTATGAGTGATAATGTCTTATTTTTCTTTCATATTATTGTCTTATGGTTCAATTATTTGCTTTAAGAATTCTCATTATTGTTCTGTAGCTATTGGAGGAATTACAAAGAGTCGAAGATTAGAGGACTTTCTTTTATCGGTTTTTAATTCACGTAGCGTCGCGACAAACAGTACTGAAATTCGCTTAAAAAACTAAAATCGTTAAATACTTGTAGTTTGTATTGATATTTTATGGAAAAGTTATTTGATTTTTGATTTTGTAAATTTATCTCATTTTTTTTTTTTTGGCACCGGGCCTCCACTTTTCTTGAGACGGCCCTGACTGAGGCATGTAAGCTACACAAAGCTTAAAATCATGATGAGTAAATCAATGCTCAATGATCTTCGTCAACTTGATGTGAAGGAAGATATATTTTGTGCTGGGTGTCAATTTGGCAAAGCACACCAGCTACCATACAAGGAGTCAAAGTTCAAGGCGGGGGCACCTCTGGAGTTAATTCACTCTGACCTATTTGGTCCGGTGAAGCAACCATCAGTTAGTGGTTATCGTTATATGATCACTTTCATTGATGATTTCTCAAGATATGTCTGGGTTGATTTTTTAAAGGAAAAATCATAAGCTTTTGACAAGTTCAAAACTTTCAAAGAAAAAGTGGAAAAAGAAGTTGGCAGCAAGATTTAATGTCTACGTACAGACAATGGGGGAGAGTTTGTAATACTACGGTTTTCCTAAGTTGTTACTCGGCCGAGTATGGCCAACTCGATCGAGTAAAGTGTAACTTGTATCCGGGTTTGGCTACTGCTCAGGAACACTCGGCCGAGTATGTGGAATACTCGACCGAGTGTGGACAGCGGGCCGCCCACGGGGGCGCTTGGTGAGAGACGAAACAAGCGTTTGCATTTTGTATGGAGTCGCCACCAATTTTTATGGGAAATTGGAACCGTTCGAATACCTCGTGTCATGTCAAGACACAAAGTAAAGACATGAACACTAAGCAATCGTTACCCTTAGCATTCTATGTCTAGAATGACTCTCGTGGATGCCAATGAACACGGGTGTTCACAGATATCTGGAGTAAGGGGTGAGGGTACGTATTAGGAAGCTCTTTTGATCGAACACCTAATCCCGCCCGCCTCGATAGCGGCCTCTACTAATAATTAGGGAAGTTATTCATACTTGATATATCGTCGGCTATATGCATGCAATGCAACATCCATTAGATTAATCCTAGCATGTGAGAATTAGGCTAAGTCGGTTGACACGTAATTAGCAAACAATTGGGTCGAAGTAGGATTTAATGCTCGTTTACATGTGAAAGCATACAAATGATGAAGGAAATACAATGACTATGAATTACAATAATGAAAATTACATTAATTACATTGGAATAGGCGATTTATGTCGAAAATACCTTTAAAACAGATAATTTGAGAAAAAGAAAAAAGAATGAAACAAATAAATTAACGAACGAAACAGAAAGTGATAATACGGATAATAGTTAATTAATATGTAAGCTAATTAATTACATCAAGGCAGAAAAGGAGTCCAGGGACAGAAATCATCCTGGAACAGGCGCAGCAGATCGCCCTCGGAAGAGGCGCAGCGATTCTTTCGCGTCATTCCAAGGGTGAGTTCGGGCCGTGAAGCGGAACCGCAAATCGTTAATTTGAATTGATGAATTTAATGATGGATTTAAAATATTTACTTGGATGGAAGTGATTAATAGATTAATTACATGAGAATGATGGTCATAAAAGCGATAGACATGGATGGGATGAACCGGAAACGGATTATTTACATGAAATAAATGATGAAAATATTAATGAGACCTCTATTGAAATAAGTCGATTAGGCTAAATACGACGGATATCCAACGAATATGTGACGAACATGCAAATAAACAGACGAAAACTATATCAATGACGAATTCCAGAAACTCAATATGAACAAATTGAATCTCTAAAATCCGGGTTTGAATTTAATGGCGAAAACCCGTAAATATGGATTATTTAGGATTTAAGTCGGATTTATGATAAATTAAAACATACTAATGACGAATGATTATAATACATGTGGATTATATGATATTGAGACGAAGAATTAACAGACGAAGCAAGCAAAAGACAGAATTTGAATACGAATTACAGAGGACAAACGATGAAGAAAAGAAGCAGAAGCTGGCGGCCTCACGAAGAGGCGCAGCAGAAGCTGCGCTCCTTCAAGAGGCGCAGCGATTCTTTGCGTCTTTTCTCGACGGTTATCTACTGGAAATCCGCAAAAACAGGTTTTAACAAAGGGTTTTAGAAATCGGTTTTAACGGTATTTTCGACGTAAACCTTACAATTGATGATACAAAAAGTAAAATACAATAAATAAAAGAGGAATATACACCCTCAAACTTACATGTTGACGAAACGAGAAGAACTAAGATATCGATTAGTGATGCTCGACGCGAATGCAAAGAAAGTGCCCTCGTAAGAGGAAAATGATTAGATTAATTAAGTTGATTATTGTGTAGTTGGTCAAATTGGTCGGTCATGCAACGGAGAGGCTGGTACCCAGAAAGATCCGAG
Organism: Silene latifolia; assembly: GCF_048544455.1. NCBI lineage: Eukaryota > Viridiplantae > Streptophyta > Magnoliopsida > Caryophyllales > Caryophyllaceae > Silene > Silene latifolia. Next base: position 17,143,733 of record NC_133531.1, read on the forward strand.
CTTACGTGGTCGAAAGTTCAAGCACGTAGGGGCCAATAAGTAAGAACAAAGTCTAGAATGCAAAGGGAGAAGAGAAGGGCGGACACTCGCGTGAGAAATATGAGGAGCGAAGGCTCCTATTTATACTAATCACGTGAAGGAATTAGGGTTTCGGAGACTCTTTGGAAGTGAATCTCGGAAAGATATGAAAAAGATACGTGAAACATGCAGAAAAGGGCCTGGGAAGAGGCGCAGCAGCCACTGCGTCTCTTGGAAGAGGCGCAGCGCCTGCTGCGTCCATTCCCAGGAGGTTTCCTTCTGCTGAAGAAAGATTTCCGCGTTTGAGTTATGGTAGGACGGAAATAATTCGAATATCTTATGAATATTACGGGATATTATTTGCCAAAAGATAAAATTTATGAAATATGGAATAGAAATATCCGGAACATTCCAGAACATTCTGACTCGGGATTTAACGGTTATCAGAAAATGGAGACGGTTTTTGACCCGGACTCCGAATGTACTCTAATTACTGCCAAAACGACCGTATCGGGACGTAGATGACAACTAAGAGGTAGACATTGATATTAGAGCAATCACTTGACGATAATCTTACGAATTGTCACAAATCGTTCCGCGTATCAAACATGCGGCCCAATCATCACCGGGTGGTTTGCGGGAGGTGCAGAAATGAGGTATCTATATAGCCCCCACTTTGACTGAGGCTTGGACAAGGCGAAAGTCAAAGTATAGCCATCAGGTCAATCGAAGATTACAACCTAACGACTATGGCGACGCGAGGCGGCTAAAGGGGTCTGAGCCAAGGACCTGTCGTCGGGAACATTTTAGAGTTTGTCGACTATCGGGGAGGGTCGTTTAAAGTCCATTAGACTACGTAAGGAGGCTCGCCAGCCATAAGAAGAGACCATACCTGAGACTTCTTCTCGAGATGCTTCCGGAGTTGCGTAGGAGCTAAGGCTGAGCATGGGAGCTAAGGGTAAGACCTAAAGGGTATATAAGGATTATGCTAGGGTATGGGGCCCTAAAGGAAAGCATTGACGGGAAGGAGGCCTAACAAAAAGGTCAACTTAAAGGTAGCTAAGGTTTGGGTATATGAACTTCTGGAGAACGACACCCTGTCGAACTCCGCGGGGAAACACAAAATATAGTGAGGGTAGCAGGACGTCGGTAGAACCTGCTGGGGCATCCGCTTGCGTCGGTCTCAAGCGAACTCTGGAGGTTGAATCTGCTTGCGTCGGTCTCAAGCGAACTCTTGTTGGGGAATATATCGACGATTAGGAACATCTTGATCGCCATGGAAGAAATCCTGAGTGAGCAATACTGCAAAATACTGATGCGCTGGAGAAAAATATTTTGACGACTAGGAACATCTTGATCGTCATGGAAGAAATCTTGAGTGAGCAATACTGCAAAATACTGCTGCGCTGGGGACAAATATTGAGTGGCAGGACGCGGCTGGGAATCTCGCTTGAGACATAATAAAGGTGTGTCGAATTTTTGTAAGTAAGTAAATGTCCGTCGCGACAAGCAAAATGAGCCTTGGAAGGAATAACAGTCCGCTACTGGCTTAGAAATGTGAGCCGGAGCGAAAGAAAATCATCGAACGGACCAAAAGAGTAAAATAGCATCGAGGAAGAGGCGCACCAAAGATGGGCCCACAAACAACGAACTTATAACGAATTTTTGAAAATCCATGTGGAGGGAACAAAAGGAAGAGGCGCAGCAAGAACTGCGTCTCTTGGAAGAGGCGCAGGCGCCCGTCGCGTCTTTTCCCAATTTGGCTTTCCTGCGTAAAAACGCGAAAATCAGAGGCATTGCTTCATTATTTCGAAACACAATTCACACGATTTCTCTCTCAAATCTTCACCATTTCCGCCAAGGTTTGATTCAAAAGCTTGCTTTAAACATGACTAATCGAGGTATGTGTCTTGATCTTGCATTAATCTTCTACATTTGTCGAATTTTGAGCCGCGAAAATTAGGGTTTTCGACCCTTTTGATCGGAAATTTGGGGCTTTTCCCCCAAACGGATTTGCCTTGCCAAATTGACACTAGAAATGGATAGGAGGTAGTGTTAGGAACACGACCATGCATTCGCTTAGAATTTTCATCAAGTTTTGAGCCTTTGAGTGAATTTTGAGACGGTTTTACAACTGAACCGTAAATTGTTTCGAAAATAGCCTTAGGATTGCCCATTTGCGATGAAATTTGATATTTGGGATCCTTGAATGATGGGTAAACTTTCTACCATCTCGGAATTTTGGTTTGTGACAATTTTTTCAGGACACTTTTCTAGGGCATAATCACCGTTATGGCGAAATGCTGCCGAATTTTCGACTCGAACCCAGAACTAGGCTTTGAACTGGACTTGACTTGACCCAATTTATCACATGAGTGATCGGGTTTATGGGAATATGGCCAAATATAGCAAGGAAAGAGCGATTTTAGGGCCTTGAAGGCTCGAAAACCCCTTAACAAAGGCTCGTCGTCATGTGACGCGGCCCGATTTTGTTTTGCAGGTGATGAGGCTTCTACTTCTGGGAGAGCTCCCATGGAGATAGACGCCGCTGTTGTTGAGGAGGCTTTAGAGCAGGCCTTCACCGCTGCGGTGATGGCTGCTGGAGGCGAGGCTCACGAGGAGGAGGCCGTCGAGGAGGAGGAGGAGGCCCCGAGACGGGCCAACGTCGGGGGAGGAGGTCGTCAGCTGAGGGGAGCTCCCGCGTGGGCTGAGACCTGGGAGAGTAGACACCTCGTGTGGGCTGCAGAGGGTCACCTGTCCTACAGGACGGTGAAGAGCTTGGTAAATAGGAATTCACTACTCACACCTGTCCTCTTTCATTCTTTTTGTCCAAATTTCTTTCAAATTTCATTCAAAACTAACGATAGCTTTGTTTCAAATCATAATAGGAGGCCGGGAACATTAGGTCGTTCTCGGGCTACACGACAGCGATGGAGCACTACGAGCAGCTGTCGGCGGAGAAGAGGGCCATGATCGAGCGTGGAGCGTTCGGTCCTCTGGTTCAGGTCTGGAGGGATATCGTGAAGAGGAAGTTGCGGGCTAACCTTAGCCTGGTCCGCGCTTTCTTGGACCGATTCTGGGATACGACTTCCACGTTTCACCTACCTTTTGGTGAGGTGGGAGTCACTTTGGAGGATTACGGCATGATTTGCAGTCCGTGTGGGACCGAGGAGATGGTGTGGTGGAGCGCCATGAGGGCGGACTCGGCCGAGGCGAGGAGGTTGATCGGCTGGAACTTGTCGCCGAAGGCTGTTGCAGTGCCGGGTTTGGTACCCAGTTCTTACGTTCGAGACTACTTTGCGGGGAAGACCCCGGCGCTGGTGACGATTGATGGGAGGGAGACGGCTCCTCCTCCCTCGCACACGTGAAAGGAGGGCTCGCCCGTGGCTTTGGTGGTTTGTCTTCGATTTACCTCGGAGACAAGGGCGAGAGGTCTGTCGACGAAGCTCCTTCCCTTCCTTTCCGACCGAGTTCCCTAGGGCGCGGGACCGGGTCTTTCTGGTTTTGCGGTCCTCATCCGCTTCATGAGGGCCATGGTTCGTCGGGAGTTGATGGAGAAGGGGACTTCTCCCGGTCTTTGTCGGACCTGGACTACTGTTGGAGGTATGAACCTTTAGACCAAAGTAAATTCCTTTCTTTATCAAACTACGAAAGATCGTCATTGATTATTCTGTTTTACAGGCGTGGGTGTACTCTTACTTCCCGAGTCTCGCGCCCAAGAGGACGGAGCCGTTGGAGAGGGCCTATCCCGTGGTGAGGGATTGGGTCATGTGCCGGACGAAGAGCAAGCGTTCTTCTCACAATGTCTACCGGCGGGACGTGAACGCTCTTCAGCTGAGCAGCGTGAGTATCCCATTTGTATTCATTTATTCTTCTTATACTTTGCTTTTAATTGATCATAGGAATGATCTGTGCCTTATCTTGTCGCAGTGGGTGCCCAGACCTTGGGCGGAGTACGCTGGAGCGCCTCCTTTTGTCGCTGAGGTCCTTCGACCTAGGAGCCCGAGTCGGCTGCTGTTGAGGACGTCGATGGGTCCTGTGTGGTACTTGGGCGAGCGGTTGGCTCGTCAGTGCTCTCGGGACGTGTTGACGGTTCCCGTCGATCCTCCCAGGACGATGTTTAGGGAGCCTTCTGAGGCTGAGAGGGAGGCGGACTTGGCTGGTGCCAGTGGCGACGACCTTCTTCTCCCTGGCGAGGACTACTCGACGTTCCTTTACGGGAGGTTGGCGTACTAGCCGGTAGTGGTGAGTATCTTTTACTTTTTTTCTTGATTTGATTTCGAGAATTACGACGAAGGATCATCGATTAACGAGAGCCATTTGCCCTTGTAGGAGGTCGAGGCGGCGGGCATCGAGCCCCCAGAGTACCCCAGACCCTTGAGTACACTGACGCGACCGGGAGGACGACAATCTCCGAGTTGCGTGACTTTGACGTAGCTGTGACGGATGCTGGTTTAGATGACTGGCAGCATCTGATTCGGAGGGTAAGCCTCCAACTTGTATGACTTTTGTGTAAGAACACATTTGATTGAGTTTGTTCAATTTGCTGAGAATTTCTTTTGATAATGCAGGTCGCGCCGTCCCGGTTCGTGGCGCTATGGAGGGTGGCCAACCGGCTGCGAGCTACTGCCGTTGAGGCACTCGTCGGTGGTCGAGGTCGCCAGGTACGAACCTTACGCCTATTTCTCTTTTGATTTTTGATTTTGCTTGAATTGATTGACATGAGTCAATTTGTTGCTGTTTACAGGGTGACCGCGAGCTGGAGCGAGAGTTGACCCAGTCTCGGGAGGAGACAGCTCGCTTGTTGAGGGAGCTCGAGGTTCGGGACGCCGAGATCGCCGTTCTGGTGGCGAGAGTTGCCGAGTTGGAGGGCGCCCAACAGTAGTTTTGTGTAGTTTTGTAGACTTGTACATTTGGACATTTGATTTTGAAACATTTTTGGACTCTGTTTGGGGCGCAAGCCCCCAGTTTGCTTGTACTTTTGGACTTCGTTCGGGGCGCAAGCCCCCAGTTTGCTTGTACATTTACTTTGTTTGGTGTATATACGACACCGAGTGCCTTTTTGTTCTTTGGGTTGTGTTGCTTGTACCTGCAGGTTAGTTCTTGAACAGGTTTGGTAGACAACGGTTTACGCCGTCATGCTGCCGAAATTTACATAGAAATTACGCAAAACATACATTTTATATACATATGGCCTTAATTAGTGCAAAATGAGACTCAAAAGAACACGAGGAAAAGCAAAAATTTTGCCGGAAATGACCGGACGGTAGGGAGGGTTACCCCCTAAAAAAAAGAAAAAAAGAGAAATCTATAAGTTTAGAAAATGAAATTAAATAATAGAAATCAATATACACAAGCTAAAATTAAAGTGAAAGTTATGTTTAAAATGAAATATGCGAATGTGATATAATGGCAGAAATGTCGATGTTGCCTTGAAATGCGTGCCCGCGAATCTAGGAGGCCTGAAACATGGTAAACTTTCCTATTTACCAAAATAAAACCCCGCAGGAATAGGAAATCATGCGTTATAGAATTAGGAAAGATCCAACGCGGAAATCACAGAAGTGAGGCTGGGGAAGAGGCGCAGCATGAGCTGCGTCCCTTTGAAGAGGCGCAGCAGGCGCTGCGCCTGTTCCCAAGCTGGTCCGTTCTGGCGGATTTTTGGAAACAGCAATTAGTATAAATAGAAGCGTCGACGGAGCTTTAATTTACATAGATCTTTCGTCTCTTCTTCGTCTATTCACATAAAACTCCCAAAATAAATCTTCAAGAGAAAATTGTCATCATGAATACTTTGGAGATCCGCTTGAAGGAATGGACTAATGAATTTTCCAATATGGAGAAGCACGACATGGGTGCTTATAACCTTGGGTCTTTGTTGAGTTTGAAACTCATTAAGGTTGTAAAACCGTTCTTGGATGCTTGCCTTGACTATTGGGACCCGAATTATCATGTTTTCGCGTTCCCAGGAGGTGACATTTGCCCATTTCCTGAAGAAATTGCTGCTATTGGTGGGTGGGACCCCGAACATTTACCTGCCATCCCTTCTACTTCACAAGGGTACAAGAGCAAATTCAGAGACTTGCTTGGACTGACTAGACTCGAGGTGGACCGCTTAGTTACCCCGAAAGGCGTGAGAATGTTGGATTTTATAGACCGATTCATCAACAGGGCCGACCCTACTGTTTCTCATGTTGCTAGGAGGAGGGCATTTGGCTTTTGTTTGCTGCACGTGTATGTCTTCCAAGGACACGTTGATGAAGATTTGAGAGGTGATCCCCGTCTTTTGGGTCTTATTGAGCAAATGGAGTGCGCGCAGAGCCCACTTGCTTATGCTTAGGAGAGATCATTTTGGGTTTGGATAATAGGAAATCCAACCGCGATCTGCCGTTCTTGGGGAGTCCCGTCATTTTGCAGGTAAAAGACATCATCTCTTTTTTTTTTTTCGTTTTTTTTTTTGATTTTTGATTTTTGATTTTTTTTTTGATTTTTGATTTTTTTTTTTTGATGACTAATGCCTGCTTCTGGTAGGTTTGGCTTATGGAACGGCTCCGATTGATCGAGCCCCCAGTTCATGCACTTTCCTATCATGCTCGTTCGATTGCGATGAGGACGCGGTTGTACATGGTGGACTTCACTCGGGTCTGTGACTATTGGAAGAACAAGCTGAAGAATGATGATGGTCCGTTGATTTGGTGGGTTGTACCGTGGTGGCACCTCAAGTCTGTCACTAGAGTATCTTCTTTGGATCCCACTAGGTCCGTGCGCATTCCGGGATTGGAGTTTATGGTATGCATCTATCCGGAAAGATTGATGAGGCAAGTTGGGTTGAAGCAGACGATCCCTAGGCTTGATACCGTCCCATGTTGCTATGGCGCTTACTACAGAGAGCCGAAGGGAGTGGGCCATTAAATGGGCCCAAAGAAACATGTGGTTCTTGAGCTTCTCCACCAATGCTTTGTGGGTGTCGGATTCTTATCTGAGGTGGAGAAAGGCTGCAACTCCGGAAGAGCGAGAGGGCGAGGAAACGCGAGCTGTTGACTTCAAGGTGCGCGAGGGAGAGAAAGAGAAGGAGAAGCATCTGACAGAGGGAGAAGAAGAAGCCGGGTTTCAAGTCATTCATCCTTCAAAGAAATCAAAGACTACTCCTATCGCAGAGGTGGTGGTTGGCAAGAACGGAAGAGTCAGGCCTCGAGAAAGACCGCTGGTGATTAGGTCTGAAGTGGTGCAAGAGCGCCCCGCTCGAGGTCGTGACGGGAAATATGACAAGAATGACAAGGGCAAGGGGAAAATGGAGGAATAGCCCAAGTCTCTTTATTATTATTTTATTATTATTATTATTGTTGTAATAAAAAGGAGGGATTTTTAGAATCCTAGCCTATTCTATTTTTATTATGTAACGTACTACTATTATTATTAGAAAGTGAATGAAATAAAAAAGGTTAAATGGTTATGAAACCGTTGAGATTTTCCACTTATTATTCTTGTCGAATTTCAAATGCAATGCAAATGTCCTTCTATTTACATTTTAGATATAATGGGTTGAATCCCGTGAAGGATTGCCTACGTATTCACTTAATAAGCGAAATCAAACCCTTGCGCGTAGTTCCAGTAAATGTAAAAGAATAATTGTTCGAAGCAAGAGCTTGTAATGAACATAGAAAATAAGCATGAGCTTTTGCTTACTCTGGAGGTGCGAATTTAGTTTATTTGATAATATGAGGATGATAAACTTGTCAAAATGCAAGAGCACAGTGACATTTAGCTTATTTCAGCTTGGCCAGGGGCCGTTTATTTAGTGTCACAAGAGCGACACATGGGTTTACGCGAGGCGCGTTTTTGTCCTATTCTAGGCATAGTACCGTTTCAGTTGGTCAAGGTTTGTGGGGTTCGAAAACTCATTCCCATCTAGGTCTGTGATTCTAACCGCACCCCCTGGGAGTATGGATTTGACTAGAAATGGTCCGGCCCAATTAGGTTTGAATTTTCCCCTTGGGTCGACAGGTAAAAGAGCTCTAACCGATTTGAGTACTAAGTCTCCTTCTTTGATGTTTCTTGGCCTAACCCTTTTGTTGAAAGCTCGTTTGATACGTGCTTGGTATGTTTGGACATTATGCAAGGCCCGTAGCCTACGTTCATCCAGGAGGATGAGTTCTTCATACCTATCCCTCTTCCAATCGGCCTCCGGGATTTGACGTTCTAGTAGAATACGCAAGGATGGTATCTCTAGCTCGACTGGTTGTACGGCCTTCCATTCCGTAGGTCAAATAGAAAGGAGTAGCCCCAGTGGGCGTCCCGACAGATGTACGGTACCCCATAAGGCGAAAGGTATCTTGCTTGTCCAATCTCTATAGTTGTCAATCATTTTCTTGAGAATTGTGACAACATTCTTGTTTTTGCCTCTACCGCCGTTAGTCCGTGGTCTATAGGGCGAAGAGTGGTGATGCTTAATCTTGTATTTGGCTAGCAATTGCTCGGTTTCAGCTTGGAAGTGTGACCCATTATTGCTAATGATCTCATGTGGGCAACCATATCGACAGATGATGTTATTTTGTATGAATTTGGCCACGTTTTTGGCTGTAAGACCAGTGTAGGAAGCCGCTTCTACCCATTTGGTGAAATAGTCAATCGCCACTAGAATGAAACAGTGACCTCCTGTTCCGGCTGGGGTTATTTTCCCGATTATGTCAATTCCCCATGCAGAGAATGGCCAAGGAGATGTCATCGTGTAGAGCAACGAAGGAGGGACATGTTGTACATTCCCGAAGATTTGACAATTGTGGCAATGTCTCACGTATTTGATGCAATCGGATTCCATTGTGGTCCAATAATACCCCAAACGTGTGATTTTCTTTGCCATCATAGGCCTACTCATATGAGGACCGCATTCGCCGTTGTGGACTTCTTCCATCACCTTTCATGCCTGTGAATGATCAAGGCATCGTAGGACTACACCAAGAGGTGTTCTTTTGTATAATTCTCCTTGCATTAGAATGTATTGGGAAGCTAGTAGGCGTATAGCGCGTTGTCCCCTCTTGTCCATATCTGGTGGATAGGTACCATTAAGCTTGAAATTCAGGATTGCTTGCACTAGTAGAAAACCCCCCTACGGTGGCGGTTATAAATGACCTTTTGTGGCGGTTTTTAGAGATTTAGGGTCCGTCGTTTATCACGGCGTCGTATAAACTTTACGGCGGTTGTAGGCGGTTGTTGAACCGCCGCAATAGCTCTGCTATAGTGGTGGTTGTTATACAAAACCGCCATTATAATTTATATAATACGACGGTTGTTAGACAAGAACCGCCACTGTAACTCATTTATAGTGGCGGTTATTTTTAGAAAACCGCCACTATAGGTATTTCAATAATAACTTTCCACCACAACCCGCCACTACATGTTCTCTATAAAGTCGGTTGTTGTTAAAGAACCGCCACTAAAGGTAATTATGACGTCGGTTGTTAGTAAAGAACCGCCACTAAAAGTGAACTAATAGTGGCGTTTCATATTATGAACCGCCACCATAGATAGATTATTTTAAAATAATAATAATAATTATTATTTGCTACCAAAATTTTGGTTGAAATGCGAAATAAACAAAAAATACATACAAAAGAATGCCAATCAACGAACTTGCATATATCATCCGACGAACAATAATGTCGATGTTCAAAATTATACATCCAAGTGTATAAATAATCTTAGTTAATAGACTAATCAGCATTACATATTCCCTAAATAGTTGCTAGCCTACACCTCTTTAACATCCTTCATCTCGTCAATTGACAATCTTAAATCTGCCATTCTACATTAACAAATCTGCAATCATACATCAATGTTAAACAGTAGAGTGGCACCAACTATCAAACAGTGAAAAAAAAGGTGCTTATTAAGAGGGGATAAAATAGTACCTTAAAGAGAGTAAACTAATAGGCTGAGGATTGGTGTTGTTACTGGGTACATTGTGGCTTGTGGTGCCTGGTGGAAAGTGGTACCTAGTTCAAATTAGAGAAATGGTAAAGTACTAAATAATAATGTTAAATGCAAAATATAGATAGCAATTAAGCACATAAGCAGAGACGAGAATGACTAGTTAGTCAAGGATTCAAAAAAGGCAAACAAATCTTGGTAAAAAACTGAAAAAATATATATAAAGCAAAAACAAGATAAATAACTTCGAAGTTTAAATTATAGCACCACACCCCACATCTATTTTCTGTCATAATAAGATGGATTTCTAACAACTTACCCTTGAAAAATGGAAGAGATTCAATTTAAACTCATGTCAATATTTGTTGTTCCGCAAACACCAGCTACAGAATGCCGGTGAAGCACAAAATTAATCAATCAAAAGCAAATGAAAGACAGGATTGACACAGTGAAAAGAGAGGGTGGAGGAAGGGGAGTAGAGATGAAGATAATCCACAATTTTACGAGTACTATATTCTGTAAAGCATTAGTGAACCATTCTAAACTAAGAAAAACATATATTCATGAAAGCATTTGAGTACTATATTCAATATATATAGACTTTTAATATCAAAATACTTGTTAACTTGAATATTATATTCATTAAAGCATTATATCTAAGTTCTACCACTATGAAAAACCCCGTGTTTAGAATTTAAGTAAAGCTATACACATAATTTTAAAGTCACTTGGCGGTTTGCTAGTATGCTACTATAACCTAAGGTGATTGAAAAATCATCCATAGTCAAGTTATGATTGAAAATTGGTGACCTTCATATATGACATATACATTAATAATTAAATCTTCATGGGGTGGAGGTGCACATGACAGTTTGATATCATGAAAAAAAAATTAAGGCTATGTGAAACACTTGACAGTTAACACTACCGAAACTCTCATATGCTTGCTTATCTTAACTGTAACACCTAAGACATACAGTGAAATAATTCAATGATCCCAAGTGAAGTCAAGTTGTCTACTTCACATGCCCTCGTTTTTTTGGTTTAGTACTTTGTATTATTACATGGAAGAACATGGATGAATATTGTTACGCATTGATCATACTCTTCTACTACTTTAAGATTAATAAAGTCTACCTAATTAATTTTAGAAAGCGCCCTAGCAAGGTACAAGAAGCATGTAGTAAAAATTACATAAAATCACAATCAATCCCATCAGTACATATCTTAATTCATTAAATTTCCCTTAAAATGTAAGTATCCGTCTTAAGACTAAAATGGGTCAAATACATGTCACTTACATTGATAAAGACAAGTCTCTTAATAAAAACACCTCCAGAAAACTGTACAAAAGTACAAAACTACTCAATCCCAGAGAATACTCAATCAAGAAAAGTCATCTTTATAACTAATCAATAATATCACCCTACTGATAGTAAGTTAATAACTACATACTACTAAATGGGATACCATATTTACCCTATCAATTCAGGGTACTCTAATTACAACAAAAATATCACAGTAACAAATTGTTCACACTTCACACTCAGTAGACTATGTTGTCTACCACATAGTATCATACTGCCTCTCTACTACTCCGTACTAGTTTTCGAGTGCGAATTACTAACTCATTCAACTCATATTAATCTCCAAATTACTCATTCAACATCATTATTTACCTTAAACTACTCTAATCATTGACCAAATAATAAAATCATTAAAAAAAACACTAAATACCTGGCACAAGAGTTAACAAAATGAAAAGGGTAGGATAGATCAAATAATTGGCCAGTACAATACTAATCAAAATGAAAAAAATAAGCAATTGATTATAATTGGAACAAATAAAGCAGTGAAACAATGAGAAAGTAACAGACGGAAAAGTGGGTAGATAAAAAAAACGAACCGATATTACACACTCTAAATAAAGAATTGTAGTAAAAAAGAAGGCGGATGTATTTCTGCGATTGGATTGTAGATGAATCGTTACATTTCCCCAGTTTGACTGCAAAAAAAACCCTAAAAATGAGATTATCAAATCTATGAAATCAAAATCAAATTAAGAAAAAATATAGAAGATTAAAATGATCAGATCGAAAAATAACGTTGTCTGGTCGAGGAACTGGAAGCGTAATGCTGGCATTCGAAGTTTGAAGTAACAGTGGTGGCGTTGGAGGGATTTGTGACCGCCAGACATGGTGAACAATCAGCAGTGGGGAGCAGCGATTGAGATTAGGAGATTTAGAATGGGAAATTGGGAATCATAGAAGATTTAGGTAATTTGATATATGAGATGAGATTAGAAGGGGCCGCGTTTATGAATAGGGATTTGATATTTTTAGTGTCGGTTTTAAAATAAACTGACGTAAAACCTTTTGACAACGCTATCTTAAGACGTCGGTTTTAGATAAAAACCGTCACAAAAGCTTTATAACGGCGGTTTTAAAATCAAACCGCCACAATACTTTCTTTTATCACGTCGGTTTTTAATTACAAATGGCACGAATAATTTGTTAACTACTTTTCGCGTCGTTTCTAATAAAACCGCCATAATAGCAGCGACGTGATAGGGGTTTTTTCTACTAGTGTTGGAACCAGGGTTCCTGTGCGATTTCTTCTTCATCGGTGATTTGGTGGACATAAGCCGGCTCTGACCGTCGTTCTATACACAAAGGCATTTCCATCATGTGATCTGGCATGTTTATCAAAGATGCAAGTTTCGCAAGAGCGTCTGCGAATTGATTTTCCTCCCGAGGTAGGTGTAGGTATGTTACGTGATCGAAGAATTGAGCGACTTGGTCTATCCTAGCCTGATAGGGTGCGAGGCTTTCGCTTCGGATTTTCCAAGATCCTGTAACTTGGTTGATGATCAGTGATGAATCCCCATATACTCGGAGGTTTTTAATGCCTAAGCTTACTGCCGCTTGTAGTCCAATGAGACAAGCTTCGTATTCTGCAGCGTTGTTTGTCACCTCGAAGTCGAGTTTGACAGCAATCGGTGTATGCTCACCTTCAGGAGAAATGAGCAACACTCCTATTCCGAACCCTCTTAAGTTTGATGCTCCATCAAAGTATAGGTCCCAGGAGTCTACATCAGTTTGAAGTATGTCCTCGTCGGGGAATGACCAAGTATCTATGGTTTGTGCGTCATTGATAGGATTTTCTGCGAAGAATTCGGCGACGGCGCGACCTTTTATAACTTTCAGTGGCACATATTTGAGGTCAAATTCCGAGAGCATCAGAGTCCATCTTGCCAGACGTCCGTTGAGGACGGGTTTCTCGAAGAGGTATTTGACGGGGTCCATTTTGGAGTATATCTTGACGGAGCAGCTAAGCATATAATGACGTAGCTTCTTCGTTGCCCACACAAGAGCGAGGCATGTCTTTTCGAGTTGTGAGTATTTGCACTCGTACTCCAAGAACTTCTTGCTAAGATAGTAGATAGCTCTCTCTTCACTTCCTACGGTTTGAGCTAGCATGGCACCCATGGCGGTTTCCGTTACTATGAGATATAAACCAAGAGGTTGATCTCGTTGCGGTGGCATGAGCACTGGTGGTTTAGCCAATATCTCCTTAATTCGGTCAAACGCCTTTTGACAATCATCATCCCACATGGTATGGTCTGTTTTCTTGAGTTTCTTGAAGATAGGCTCACAAATCATCGTAAGTTTTGATATGAATCGACTTATGTACTGTACTTTTCCCAGGAATCCTCTGACTTCTTTTTCTGTTTGAGGTTGTGGCATTTCGATCAGAGCTTTGATTTTTGAGGGATCTATTTCTATACCCCGTTGGCTAACAACGTATCCTAGGAGTTTTCCAGATGTTACCCCAAATGTACATTTCTGAGGGTTGAGTCTCATGTTGTACTTTCGTAGTCTTGCGAAGAACTTGCGAAGGTTCGCAATATGTCCCTCTCTTTCCTTGGATTTGACGATCATATCATCTACGTATACCTCAACTTCTCTGTGCATCATGTCATGTAGGAGTGTAGTTGCGGTGCGTTGGTATGTAGCTCCGGCGTTGATCAATCCGAACGGCATTACTGTATAACAATATGTTCCCCATTGGGTGACGAACGCGGTCTTATGCATATCTTCCACGGCCATCTTGATTTGGTTATAACCCGCATATCCATCCATGAAGGATAGTAATGCGTGGTGCAGATTGTCTACCAATATGTCAATGTGAGGTAGAGGGAAGTCATCTTTTGGACTTGCTTTGTTCAAGTCCCTAAAGTCAACACAAACACGGATTCTCCCATCCTTTTTGGGTACAGGTACTATGTTAGCTACCCAGTCAGAATACTCGGAAACTTTGATGAACCCGGCTTTGAATTGCTTGTCAACTTCTTCCTTAATCTTTAGAGCCCATTCTGTTCTCATTCGTCGAAGCTTCATTTTTACAGGTTTGAAACCTGGCTTGATCGGAATCCTATGTTCGGCGATATCCCTGTCGATCCCTGGCATGTCTTTGTAGGACCAAGCGAAAACGTCTTTGAATTCATTTAGGAGGTCTATGAAATCGGCCCTTTCGGTTGAGTTCAAGGTAGTCCATATCCTAAGTTCTTTGGGTTCTAGTTCGGTTCCTACATTGATGGGTTCGGTGTCCTCTATTACAGGCCCCCCTTCCCCTTCCTGTAGTATTTCTTTGGCTACGTAGGGTGGTAGTTCGATTAAGTCTGGGTCTTGGTCATCCTCAGTATCATCGTAAACAGAATTGCACTCAAGATAACACAAAGAGTAAGCAGAACCTGATTTATTCATATTAAGATTTGAGTAAAGTTGAAACAAAGAAGCCAACTGATCTGTGGTCAGTGGCGGTAAAGGGACAGTAATTGGGGCATTTCCCGAACTACTGTGACTACTCGAGGCTAAGCTAGGAGAAACGAAGGGAGTGGGGATGACAACAGGAGTAGATTCTCTAATTACTTCTCTAGACTCCGACTCTGACTCCGACTCCGACTCCGACTCGAACTCGTCGTCTTCTGGTTCTCTTTTGAACATCTCTCCTTCTCCAGTGGTGAGCTTGAAGAGTCTTCCTTGATTGTTGGTCCATTTGATTGATTTTCTCCATCCTTTCTGCTGCTTTGTGTCGGTTTCTGTGATCAACGCGGTGGGGTTGAAGCGATCGTCTTGAAGTATCATAGTAATGATCTCATCCTGCGTGGCCCTAATGAATCGATCTTCTCCAAACAATAGGCTAACAGCTTGTTCGTCTAAGCAAGGTGCTTGACGGGTTTTGACGGTAGGAACCGTTTCTGGAGGAATGAAGTAGCAATCGTGAAAGATTTCGATTCCGGCTAATTTCCTCTCAAGATAATGCCAAGGTTCGGGAAATCCGTGAAACAGTTCTGAACTTCCTTCTTGAACGAAGTACCCATTTAAAGTGAGGAGATATGGCCTCATTTGGACTCCTACGTGCTTGCGATTTTGGACTTGGGCGAGCATTTCGAGAACTTCTTCTTTTGTGGGTTTGTACCCTAGTCCAAGTGGTATCCTTGTCGAGTTGCCTTCCTTGTATGGTGCGAAGGTATTCTTCCGAATAGGGTTCAAAGGCATTCCGGGGAAGTATCCCTGAGATTTGAGTATGTGGTTGACCACCAAGTTAGAGTAGGGATTGTAGTACAAGGGTGCCAACTCACTTTCTATAACGCTTACACTTTGGAAGCCCCCAAGTTCATATACGGGATCCGCCAGGACTTGATTGTTTGATTGCTTCTCGATTATTGCCTTGATGGGTGACGAAGTGATCGTCACTACTTTGCCATTTAGTGGAATCTTGATCTTTTGATGAAGGGTGGATGTTACCGCTTTGGAAGCATGAATCCAAGGCCTTCCTAGAAGTATGTTGAATGAAGCTTCAATGTCCACTATTTGGAAGTTAACCTTTCGTTCAATTGGTCCTGTGGCTATGGTTAGGCTAGCAAGTCCTACCACTTTTCGTCGCGTACCGTCATATGCACGAACACCTTGATTTGTAGGAGTCCAATCCGACTCTTTCATGCCTAGTTTGTATGCCGTTTTGAGGGGTATGACGTTGACCGCGGAGCCATCATCCACCAAGGTCATTGGCACATTTTTCTTTAGACAGATGACAGTGATGTATAGAGCAAGGTTGTGACTAGCGCCAAAAGGTGGCAAGTCTTCATCCGAGAAAGTAACAGGATTACTTAGCTTAGGTGATTCTTGGAAGACCAAGTTGACTACATCTTCAGGAGTGGAGTCATGTGTTACATTCAATTTGGCCAAAGCTTGCAGTAAAGCTTGACGATGTGGAAATGAGCTTGCCACTAGTTGCCAGACTGAAAGATCAGCCTTGGTCTTCTGTAATTGCTTGAGCAAATGATCAGTGGGGTCATCTTCGTTGTCATTTGGTGTGATGACGTTGGTTGGACCGTTTTGAGTAGTGCTTTGATATGGGCGACCCGAACGAGTTAGGTGATCCACATCTTGGTCTTCACCATTTTGGACTATTTCCTTGACTAGGGAGTTTTCAATGAGATATTCGTCCTCATCATCATCGGCCCAAACCCCATTAACTGCAGCTAGTTCCTTCATTCTCATGATGTCACCTTCTAGTCGTATGATTTGATCGACTAGTTTATCAACCACGGTGACTACTTCTTGCATAGTGGCATTTTGGGAGAAGATCAATGGTACACGTTCTTTAGGTATTGCGTTGGGATTGTGCAAGGTCGTTACCATGCTTTCTAGTTCCCACACTTGTCTATCTACACTCCTTGCCCATGTGATGAAGTCGGAAATGGTAGGGGAGATAGTAGAGTAGAGCCTTTCCTTCTCAATTGCATGAATTTCATTTTCGGTGAGAGAAATGAGGTGTGAGCAATCTAAGGTAGATTCGTCACTTGTAATCACTAGAACTCCAAGAGGATTCTGAGTGTTGTTAGGCTTACCTCCTGGTGGAATTGGAAGTCGACCATCTTCAATCATATCTTGAAGCACGTGTTTCAACTTGTAGCATTTTTCTGTGTCGTGCCCTTTGCCCCTATGGTATTCACAGTATGAATTTTCATCCCAAAACTTGGACTTCCTTTCGGGTTCGGGAGTAGGTCCAATGGGTTGGAGTTTACCTTGCTTCATTAACCTTTTTAGAGCGTTGGAGTACGTATCCCCAAGGTTCGTGAATTTTCTTGGTGGAGTAGTTTTCTTAGATGGCTCGAGAAGGTTAACTTCGTCGGTTTTGCTAGTAGAGCCGTATGAACGACTTGTGGACCCTTGATATCCTCGACCTACCGTTTTGGACAAGAGTCCTTTACGGATGTCATCTTCAATTCGTGTCCCTAATACGGTTAAGTCCTTGAAAGACTTGATGTTTTGATATCTCAAATGGTTGGCATATATGGGCTTGAGATTATCCACAAACTTTTCCACAAGAGTAGCCTCATCCGGGCGTTCAACTAGTTGAGTACTAGTCTTCCTCCACCTACTTAGAAAGTTGGTGAATCCTTCTTTGTCATTTTGGGTAAGAACCTCTAGAGTACGCATGTTGACTTGGATCTCGGCATTATCCGCATATTGTTTAGAGAACTCGATTGCGGCGTCTTCCCAAGTAGCGACCTTCTTGTGATCTAAAGTGTAGAACCATTGCTTCGGGATGGTGTCAAGAGATGAAGGAAAGATCCTTAAGAACATCTCGGGTTTGATGCCTTTGATAGACATGTAATCCTTGAAGGCGCGGATGTGATTCAAAGGGTTCTCATGCCCCTTGAACTTAGGGATATCCGTCATGCTAAAGTTGGTTGGCAATTTGGAATTTGACTTCATACTTGCGATTGTTATCCCTATAAATGTCATCCCCTTAAGGTACATCAATTGCTCCTCTAGGTATTGGAGTCTTTTCTCACCGCAATCATCCCTATGATAGGATTCTCATCCCTAGACTCGTCATCGGAGTTACGTAGTACTTCACTTTTAAGGGGAGGCAACCTTCCCTCTACATCATAGATACGGCCTTCGATGAGCTCAAGGCGGTCGTAGGTTTGTTCTTGGGTAACTTGCATTTGGGCTAGCGCGGCTAGGATTCGATCATTACTATCTTGAATTTGCTGGAGATTCGTTTCATCACTTGATCCGGGCATCTTGGAAACTGGATAAGAGATCGGCAACGAATCAAAACACGATCGACCATTCTATCACACTTGCTAAAAGAGGAAATGTTTTGACTTGTGAAGTGGGTGTGTGCCACTTGTGTTGAGTGAGTTTTGAAGAAAGACAAGGTCTTTGAAAATGTGTGTCCTAGTCAACTGTAGTGTAGTTGTAGGAGTGGACTCGAAGTGAGGTTTAGAAATGGGCTTGTGGCCCGAATTTTGACACGACAAACAGACAGAGTTTTGACCGGATTTTGCGCTAATTGAAGGCCTTTTTTCGAAATTTTGTTTTGAACTTGGGTTTTGAACTTTGAAAATTCGTCATGATTTTGTTTAGAAATGGTGATCACGTAAGGTTTACACATTTATACAAGCATTATAACGGGATGCTGAGTGCATTTAGAAGGGTTTTGGTTTAAAGGGTGGGTTGCCATACCGAACCATCAAACCCGAAGTCTGTGGAGAGGCTCGTGCCAAACAAGAGTAAGGCCGATTCCTAGTCCATTTCCTCAAGTAGTGAAGGCTCTTGATACAAACAAGAGTAAGCATCATGGTATGGATGACGCCAATCGCTATCCATCCTTATGCCCAAATAAGAATTAGGACCGTTTAGACGGGACGATTGGTCGAATGGGTTGGGTTAGGCCTAGGAAGGCCGAATAAACGATCTAGGAAGACCGAGTTATGAAAACCGACAATTGTCTTGTACAAACTTATTCCCTAACCTTGTTCAAGTTTCACCCTTGGCTACACGTAAGTGTATTATCCCCAGCGGAGTCGCCAAACTGTGGACAGCGGGCCGCCCACGGGGGCACTTGGTGAGAGACGAAACAAGCGTTTGCATTTTGTATGGAGTCGCCACCAATTTTTATGGGAAATTGGAACCGTTCGAATACCTCGTGTCATGTCAAGACACAAAGTAAAGACATGAACACTAAGCAATCGTTACTCTTAGCATTCTATGTCTAGAATGACTCTCGTGGATGCCAATGAACACGGGTGTTCACAGATATCTGGAGTAAGGGGTGAGGGTACGTATTAGGAAGCTCTTTTGATCGAACACCTAATCCCGCCCGCCTCGATAGCGGCCTCTACTAATGATTAGGGAAGTTATTCATACTTGATATATCGTCGGCTATATGCATGCAATGCAACATCCATTAGATTAATCCTAGCATGTGAGAATTAGGCTAAGTCGGTTGACACGTAATTAGCAAACAATTGGGTCGAAGTTGGATTTAATGCTCGTTTACATGTGAAAGCATACAAATGATGAAGGAAATACAATGACTATGAATTACAATAATGAAAATTACATTAATTACATTGGAATAGGCGATTTATGTCGAAAATACCTTTAAAACGGATAATTTGAGAAAAAGAAAAAAGAATGAAACAAATAAATTAACGAACGAAACAGAAAGTGATAATACGGATAATAGTTAATTAATATGTAAGCTAATTAATTACGTCAAGGCAGAAAAGGAGTCCAGGGACAGAAATCATCCTGGAACAGGCGCAGCAGGACTGCGCCCTCTGGAAGAGGCGCAGCAGTTGCTGCGTCTGTTCCAAGGGTGAGTTCTGGCTGTGAAGCCGGAACTGCAAATCGTTAATTTGAATTGATGAATTTAATGATGGATTTAAAATATTTACTCGGATGGAAGTGATTAAGAGATTAATTACATGTGAATGATGGTCATAAAAGCGATAGACATGGATGGGATGAACCGGAAACGGATTATTTACATGAAATAAATGATGAAAATATTAATGAGTCCTCTATTGAAATAAGTCGATTAGGCTAAATACGACGGATATCCAACGAATATGTGACGAACATGCGAATAAACAGACGAAAACTATATCAATGACGAATTCCAGAAACTCAATATGAACAAATTGAATCTCTAAAATCCGGGTTTGAATTTAATGACGAAAACCCGTAAATATGGATTATTTAGGATTTAAGTCGGATTTATGATAAATTAAAACATACTAATGACGAATGATTATAATACATGTGGATTATATGATATTGAGATGAAGAATTAACAGACGAAGCAAGCAAAAGACAGAATTTGAATACGAATTACAGAGGACAAACGAAGAAGAAAAGAAGCAGGAACTGCGGCAGCCTCACGAAGAGGCGCAACAGGAACTGCGCTCCTTCGAAGAGGCGCAGCAGTTGCTGCATCTTTTCTCGACGGTTATCTACTGGAAATCCGCAAAAACAGGTTTTAACAAAGGGTTTTAGAAATCGGTTTTAACGGTATTTTCGACGTAAACCTTACAATTGATGATACAAAAAGTAAAATACAATAAATAAAAGAGGAATATACACCCTCAAACTTACATGTTGACGAAACGAGAAGAACTAAGATATCGATTAGTGATGCTCGACGCGAATGCAAAGAAAGTGCCCTCGTAAGAGGAAAATGATTAGATTAATTAAGTTGATTATTGTGTAGTTGGTCAAATTGGTCGGTCATGCAACGGAGAGGCTGGTACCCGGAAAGATCCGAGCTTACGTGGTCGAAAGTTCAAGCACGTAGGCGCCAATAAGTAAGAACAAAGTCTAGAATGCAAAGGGAGAAGAGAAGGGCGGACACTCGCGTGAGAAATATAAGGAGCGAAGGCTCCTATTTATACTAATCACGTGAAGGAATTAGGGTTTCGGAGACTCTTTGGAAGTGAATCTCGGAAAGATATGAAAAGATACGTGAAACATGCGAGAAAAGGGCTGGGAAGAGGCGCAGCGAGCCACCGCGTCTCTTGGAAGAGGCGCAGCGCCTGCTGCGTCCATTCCCATGAGGTTTCCTCCTGCTGAAGAAAGATTTCCGCGTTTGAGTTATGGTAGGACGGAAATAATTCGAATATCTTATGAATATTACGGGATATTATTTGCCAAAAGATAAAATTTATGAAATATGGAATAGAAATATCCGGAACATTCGAACATTCGACTCGGGATTTAACGGTTATCGAAAATGGAGACGGTTTTTGACCCGGACTCCGAATGTACTCTAATTACTGCCAAAACGACCGTATCGGGACGTAGATGACAACTAAGAGGTAGACATTGATATTTGAGCAATCACTTGACTATAATCTTACGAATTGTCACAAATCGTTCCGCGTATCAAACATGCGGCCCAATCATCACCGGGTGGTTTGCGGGAGGTGCAGAAATGAGGTATCTACACCGAGTAGAGAGTACTCGGCCGAGTATAGTCTATACTCGACCGAGTATCCGGTCTGACGGGTGTTATTTCCGCAGTTTTGATTAAAATGATTAGAGATTATATATAATCGTTCGTCAGTTTCTAAAGCCATTTTCTTCCAAAACATAAACTACGTTTTATTCTCCTCTAATCATCTTCATCAATTCCAAGGCAAAGGTCGTCGATTGCGGGTTCTAGCATCTTATTCCGTGTCAATCATCGTAGTAAGTGTCTTATCCTTATTGATCTATTGTCGTTCTTATAAGTTAACAAACCCTAGTTTGGGTTAATTTAGAGGTTTAGGGTTTGGTCATCATATGTGTGTTGATTGTTGATTATCATTGTTGTAGGTGATGATGTGGTATTTGTTATGCATATTGTATGATTGATTGCAGCATAGAGGATTACGAACAGGTAGGGTTTCCCTACTCAGTTGTGCTTAATTTATTTAAGATGCTTTGTTGTAATGTGTATGATTGTGGTTCGTTGATCATCGCTGGAGTGTGGTATGGTGGTGTTGTGATGGTGTTGTGATGTTTGTGGTGGAGTCACTTGCGGGAGTGGCTTCATGCCCTCGCCTCCGTGGAACCCGCTACGGGAGGGGATGTGCACATTAAGGGACAGGGTTATCGCTCGTTGATGAGCGGGATTTTGGTGGGGATTGGCTGCGGTCCCCCACTGGAGGCGTGGGCTACCTGTTACGATGGGTAGTCTAGCAGGGATACATACCTCGGTGTGTAGTCGATTACTGTATGAGGTCGGGAGACCGAGGACGGAGGATGATCAGCTGGTTACTTTATGCACTTGTCTTATTTTAATTATGCAGAACTGGCCCCGTTGTTGTTTTGTAAAATATGTGGTGATCCATTCGGGGATGGTGAGCAGATTATGACAGGTGATGCACTTGATGAGCTTGGAGCAGTCATGGGAGAGTCACCACGCAAGATTAGTTATCACAGTCAAGAGTTTTAGCTGTCGTTTGTCAGTTGCTAGTTTTTGGATATTACTTATGTTGGATTTTAAGACAATGTAACCTTTATAACTCTCGTACTTTAGTAAATGGGTTTGGACTGTTGCTTTTGATATATACTAATCTCGGGCAACCGAGATGGTAACAGCCTTTCATGCTAGAGTAGTCCTTGGTAAGGTACCTTGGTATGAGGGGGTGTTAGAAAGTGGTATCAGAGCCGACGATTCCGGCACCTAAAACTAATGAACTTAATGAACTTAGTGAGTAAATAAAATGAACCCGGGGAGAGTTGTTTGGAGCTACTTCAAGGACTTGGGAGACGTCCCGAAGTCGCATTAAGTCCCTTACGATCTCAAGCCGGTCACATGGGGGACTGTATTGTGTCGAGTCATGTGTGTGTAGTACTTGTGGCATGAGTCTTGTGCATGGTTGAATGAAATGACGAAGGAAGTGGAACGCGATAGTAGTTGAAAGATGTATCGAAAACTTGTTGGTGTTAAACTTTGAGCATGAAATTGTTGGCATGTTAAGTGTTCATTATGTGGCATTCAAAGGGGTAGTAGTACATGTGTATATGATCATGATGATGTTGATGTTTGATTTGTTGGTAGTAGAATGTGATTAAGGTCATGCGTCTATATATATATGAATGTCGTGTTTAATTTTCATGTGGGTATGATAAAATTCCATCTATGTACTGGTTTTTAGAAGTATCGAGTTGTTAATGATTGCTTTATTCATGTTCAAGTTGTTTTGTTTAGAAAATTTGATTTGTATGAAGATCGATTACGGAAGAGTTGTCTTAAAACTGTCATAAGTCGAGTTCTAAAAATGATATTGCTAGGATTCTAAGTTGAGGTGATAGCTTGTCTTCTTACGATTCTAACGATAGGTCACACGCCCAGAATGACCAAGTAACGAGGGAGAGATGACTGTTTTACGAAAACTGGATGGTGCTGAGAACTGTGCCGATAATCGACCGAGTAGGCCCTACTCGGCCGAGTATTCCATATTTGGCCGAGTAATATTTCTGTGATAATTTTGTTCAGCTTCTGGAGTCGTTAACTCGGCCGAGTATTCCCATTACTCGAACGAGTATCCTGTACTCGACCTAGTATACCATGTACTCGACCGAGTACCTCAGTGGACGGTCACTTGAGTCGGTGGCTATGTTTTTCTTTTTTTACATTTGTTGTGAGTCGTAGGGTACGTGCACATGTTTATTATGGGTCATAAAGCATTCTTTTATATATGTGACGGTCTTGATACGTAAGTTACCAAATGTGTGACCTCCCCTCCCCCCCTCCATGCTCCAAGTGCCTTACCAGGACCACTCGGGTATAGGAACATCACCATCTCGGTTACCCGAGTCAATGCATATCATAAGACAATAAAGAAACGTACTTTAAAATTAAATATAATTTAAGTGATTACATGTCTCAAACCAAACTGTCTAACGAAACACAAATCCAAAACCAAACTGTTTAAAATCCAAAACTGAACAACTACAACTATCATTTGACACAGCGGAAGACTCGTCTAATGCCACGCGGTGACTCATCCCAGCTAGCCCAAATGCCATGTATCAAACCTGCTCACCACCCCCGAATGGATCACCACAGTTTTACAAAACAAACAACGGGGTCGGTACTAATTACACAATACAATCACAATAAGACAAATGCCAAACAGCTCAATCGTCACATCAAACCCCAAACTCCATAATCGATCTCCACATAATTGACTACACACTAAAGTGTGTAGTCCTACCAGAGTATCCATCGCAACAGGTACTCCACACCGCCAGTGGGGGACCGCAGTCGTTCCCACCTAAGCCCCGCTCATCTCCATCGAGCGATAAACCCATGTTTCTTAATGTGCGCATCCCTTCTGTGGCGGGTTCCACAGAAGGTGACTCAAGAGCATGAAGCTACTCCCGCAAGTGACTCCACTCAGCCAGGGACGCACCCCGAGGATCACAGACAGATACAACAACAACAATCAATGATTATAAACAACAACCGTCACAACCACCAACAATATACTTTAACAATAATCACAACGAAACCACCAATCACGTCATGTAAATACTGAGTAGGGAAACCTTACCTGGAATGCAATCACAAATCAGACGATCTAGCAGCTGTCTCAAAACCTCTCTTCTACGAACCCTCCTCCTATACACACATTCATACAATTACTAACATGACAACACAATCATAAATCTCCCAATTCCCTAATCAGGGTTTAACTAACCTCAATAAAATACTATAAAAATGGTACGTAGAACTTACCCTTGACGCAAGGATCACAACGGTATAACAAGCAAAGGAAACCGACTCCTCTAGCTCCGGGATTTGTCAATAAAGTGGAAGAACAAAGCAACGTACTTGAAAACTCTTTTAATCAGTGAATTAGGTTTTTGTAAAAGTGTTTAAGGAAGATGATGAACTTATTATATATTAATCTGCCTTATTAATAAAACCCGTCAAATAACACCCGTAACCCAACTTACTCGATCCAGTAAGTCTCATACTCGATCGAGTGCCAAGGCTACTCGATCGAGTACCCTACAGGCAGACTACTGTTTTGAAAAGCAAACATACATACTCGACAGAGTAAACCCCACTCGATAGAGTACCCACAGACTAATAAAACCGTAGTATTACAGTCTTCCCTCCTTAGAAAGAACTTCATCCCCGAAGTTCAAACCACAAAAAAAAAAAACACACTAACACTCTCCTGACACAACAACAAAAACAAAACTCAACATAAAACTCCAAAACATACTTACAAACCAAACTTAACCCGACTCAAACAACTACTAACTATACCAAAATCAACACAAAAATATGCAAAAACTCTTCGCGACCATCTCCTACCTCCCTAAAAGAAACAAGGTTACGTCCCCGTAACCATACATACCTGATCAAAAAGAGACGGGTATCGCTCTCTCATGGTCTCTCCCGCCTCCCATGTCGCCTCCTCAACCTCATGATTAGACCAAAGAACCTTAAGCAACACTGTCTCACCATGTCTAGTTTTCCTAACCTTCCAATCAAGAATCTTTTTAGGCACCTCAAGATAAGACAAGGACTCATCCAACTCTATGTTCTCTACCTCTAACACATGTGACGGATCACTAACATACTTCCACAGCTGAGACACATGAAACACATTGTGTACCCTATCCAAAGCAGACGGTAATGCCAACCGATAAGCAACCTCTCCAACCCTGTCTAGGATCTCATAGGTTCCTATGAACTTCTGACTCAACTTGCCTTTCTTATCGAATCTCATGACCCCACGCATAGGAGACACTTTCAAAAGAACCTTGTCCCTAACCTGAAACTCTATATCCTGTCGATGTAGATCAGCATAACTCTTTTATCGGTCCTGGGCCGCTCTCATCCTCTCTCTGATCAGCTTAATCTGCTCTACCATCTCATATACCATCTCTGGTCCTAAAACCACTGCCTCAGCACTATCGTCCCAACAAATCGGACTCCTACATCTCCTCCCATATAAAGCCTCAAATGGCGCCATGCCAATACTGGTGTGATAGCTGTTGTTGTAGGAAAACTCAATCAAATCCAACCTCTGCTCCCAGCTACCACCAAAATCCATAACACAAGCTCGTAACATATCCTCTAGATTCTTGATTGTCCTCTCTGTCTGACCATATGTCGTAGGATGAAATGTTGTACTAATCTTCAAGGTAGTTCCCACAGACTCCTTCAACTCTTTCCAAAATCGTGAAATAAACCTCGAATCCCTGTCAGACACTATATCTTTAGGCACCCCATGTAATCTCAGCACATTCTTCCTATAAGCCATAGCTAACTGTGCCTTAGTCCATGTATCTTTCATTGGCACAAAATGAGCTGACTTAGTCAGTCGATCCACTATAACCCATATCATGTTGTTACCCTGTTGACTCTTCGGTAAACCCACGATAAAATCCATAGAAATGGACTCCCACTTCCACTCAGGCACTTCAAGAGACTGAATCTTACCTTGTGGTCGTCGTTGCTCACCTTTCACTCTCTAACATGTCAAACAACGGGCCACAAACTCAGCTGTTTCTTTCTTCATCCCAGGCCACCAGAAAGTCTTTTTCAAATCTTTGTATATCTTGTCACCACCTAGATGCACCGAGTATGGTGTGCAATGAGCCTCTGTCATGATAATATTTTTCAGCTCCTCATCATTAGAGACAAACCACCTCCCATCAAACCTCAGACTACCATCTGTATGAATAGAGAATCTAGACACTGTCCCTTTCTCTACTCCAGCTCTCCACTCTAAAATCTTGGGATCCAACACCTGTTTACCTCGAATATCATCATAAAGATCAGGCTGCACTGTCAAATCTCCCATAGCATCCCCTTTCTGGATCATATGTATCCCGAACTTCCCAACCTCATCTCGCAATCTCATCAAAGATATAGCTGTGTACAAACAATGCACACTCTTCCTACTCAAAGCATTTGCAACTACATTGGCTTTCCCTTTATGGTAGATAATATCCATGTCATAATCGCCAATCAACTCCATCCACCTCCTTTGTCTCATGTTCAACTCCTTTTAAGTGAAGATGTACTTGAGACGCTTGTGATCTGAAAATACCTTAAAGGTCGCCCCATATAGGCAATGTCTCCAAATCTTAAAAGCAAACACAACCGCACCCAACTCCAGATCATGTGTAGGATAACTCTCCTCATAAGGCTTCAATTGCCTAGAAGCATAAGCAATCACCTTCCCATTTTGCATCAACACACAACCCAACCCGTTCTTTGAAACATCTGTATAAACTTAAAAGTTCTCACTCCCTTCAGGCAATGCTAAGATTGGAGTTGTGGTCAAACGCTCCTTTAATGTTTGGAACGCCGTCTCACAACTTTCATCCCAACGAAACCTGTTTTCCTTCCTCATCAAAGCTGTCATAGGTCTAGCAATCTTGGAGAAATCTTTCAGGAACCGTCGATAATACCCTGTTAAACTCAAGAAACTCCTGATCTCAGCTACATTCTTTGGTGCTTCCCACTTGGTAACTGCCCCAATCTTCGCAGGATCCAAAGCTACCCCTTCCTTTGAAATCACATGCCCCAGAAAAGCAACTTTCTCCAACCAGAACTCACACTTGGATAACTTTGTATACAACTCATGCTCCCTCAAGGTCTGCAACACAATCCTCAGATGTTCCTCATGCTTCTCCTTAGTCTTAGAAAAGACTAAGATGTCATCTATGAAAACCACCACAAACTTATCCAAGAACTGACTAAATATATGGTTCATCAAATCCATAAACACAGCTGGTGCATTAGATAATCCAAACGGCATCACCACATACTCATAATGGCCATACCTCGACGTGAAAGTTGTCTTTGGTATGTCCTCCTCTCTAATCTTCACCTGATGGTACCCCGACCTCAAATCAATCTTAGAAAAGACTGCAGCACCACTCAACTGATCAAACAAATCATCTATCCTTGGCAAAGAATACTTGTTATTCACCGTCACTCTGTTTAGCTCCCTGTAATCTATGCACAACCTCAGGCTCCCATCTTTCTTTTTCACAAACAAGATCGGTGCTCCCCATGGTGATACACTAGGTCTAATATATCCCCTCTCAGTCATATCGTCTAACTGCTTCCTTAACTCCTCTAACTCTTTAGGACCCATCCGGTACGGTGCCTTAGAGATAGGCCCCGTCCCCGGTTTTAGCTCAACACTAAAATCTATCTCCCTCTTCGGTGGCAACCCCGGAATCTCCTCTGGAAATACATCTGGAAAATCCCCCACAACTGGTATCTGCTCAACTGTCGGACCCTCCACTGTATGGTTCCTCACATGACATAAGATCAACGGGCACCCGTTCCTCAGATAGGACTTCAAGGTCACAGCTGCAATCAACTTAACTTTGGGTTTGACAATAAACCCACGATAAGACACACTAATCCCCTTAGGACCTCTCAGAGAGACTTTCTTTTGATGAAAATATATCTTAGCTTTGTACTTTCCCAACCAATCCATCCCGACTATCATCTCAAAATCGTCTAAAGGAAACTCTAGCAAGTCTACCGGTAGATCAACTTGCCCAACTATCATGGACACATCTCTATACAACCTCCCACATGATACAGACTCACCCGAAGGTATAAAAACTTCCTCTCTAACAGACTCAAACTCACTCAAACCCAACCTTTTTACATGACTCGAAGATACAAACGACTGTGACGGCCCCGAATCAAACAAAACAAAGATATAAACACCATTAACAAGAAATGTACCAGTGATAACATGAGCGTCGTCCTCAGATGCTTTCTTCTCCATCATAAACATCTTGCCATTGGTCTTCTGCCCACCTCCCTGGACAATACTAGCTGAGGTAGTCAGCTGAGCACCCAACCCCTGGTTGTTGTTGGTGTTCGTAGCTGGTTTCTGATAAGAATTACCGCCATTGCGGTTACCCCCACCGTTGTTGGTCTGACCTCCCTTATTGTTCCATGACCCAGCCGGTTTGTTGCTCGCATAGCTCTGTGCAAGCCCCTGTGAAAAGCTCCCATGTGACGGTCTCTGGAAACCCTCACTCAACGCACTGGTGCACTCATGTCTCTTGTGGCCCACACCGCTACAGTTAAAACAGGTCATCCCTCAGCTACTGCTACCACTCCCACGACCACGCTCATAAGAAGCCCCAACACTAAACCCTGAGCCAGATGAATATGCTCTCGCCTGAGTGTAGTTACCCTTCTTATAGTTGGATTGACCACCACCCTCGCTCTCGGCCTTCCTCTTCTCAGCACCTTTCTCTAGGGTCATCTCCACCAACCTCTCAGCCCTCCCAGCTCTCTCATAGACTTCCTTAACATCTGTAAGGACTCCCACCGGTAGCTTCTCCATGATTTTGGGGGTCAACCCCTTCTCAAACCTCAAAGCTAGGTTCTCCTTACTCAGCCCCATATCCTCAGCGTATCTGGACTTCTCATTAAACTTACGGTAGTACTCAGCCACCGTCATATCAGATGCCATCTTAAACTCATCGAACTCCTCCCTCAGCTTGCTCCTCACGTGTTCCGGCACAAACTCACGTCTCATGGCTCTCCTGAACTCATCCCAAGGTATTGCAGGTAGTCCCTGCTTCATGTACATCTCCCTAGCACTCACCTTGACCTTATCCCACCACTCACCTGCCGCTTCCCTCAAGTAGAACGCAGCTTGTTCTACCTTCAACTCATCCGGGCAGTGCACCAACTCCAGGATATTCTCCATCTCCTTGTGCCAATTATCCAGAAGAATTGGCGCCCTATTTCCGTTGTACTCTTTCGGGTTGAACCTCGCTATATGGATGCTGATCTTGGAGTGATAAACCTCCTTATCCTTTCCCACTCTCTTTAACACTTTCGTAAAAGCATCTTGGTGCTCCAACATCTATACTATGTCATCAATGTTCATGCTCTCAGCTCTAGCATACAAAGCGGTTTTCTTTGGCGGCATCTTGTAACTATATAAGAAAAGGTAGACACAAACACGCATACTAAAACCCAAAATACGCATACGACCTGTACAGAACCTACTCGATCGAGTACCAAAACCCACTCGATCGAGTTGAGGCCACTCGATCGAGTGCCCAACCTACTCGATCGAGTACCTCGACTCCAGAACCTGATCAGAACTCTGCTCAAAAACATACTCGACCAAGCTGACAAGCCACTCGATCGAGCGGACCCTACTCGATCGAGTGCCCCTACGTACTCGATCGAGTACCCAAAAACACGTTTCTGTCCAGAAAAAAACTAAACTCCCTACTCGATCGAGTCAGACCCACTCGATCGAGCACCTCACCTACTCGATCGAGTGCTCCCCACTCGATCGACTCATACAGACTCGTATAACTACCCGCATGCTCATTTTACTTTCCCAACATTATATACAACTTCTATACTTTCAGCATAACAACAACGACTATACATGCATATATATTCGCAACTCTTTATATACTCAACAAAACAATTTGCTTCATATCACTAATATGCCACATTATAAACAAACAACATGCTTTTCATCCAATTCAACATATAATCACATATCTTTCAACGTCCATCCCATACTTCCAATTCTCCACATTTAACATTCATCAATTCACACCACATGCTACTATATAGATACACAAACCAGAAGACAACACATACGATCCCGACACGTACCCCATGTGACCGGTTCAAAATTGCAGGGCGAGTTCGCGACTTTGGGACGTCTCCCAAGCCTTTGCATTATCTCCTACAACTTCTACCCCGAGTTCATTTTAATTGACTCCCTATGTTCATTAGGTTCATTGGTTACAGGTTTCAGGATTGTCGCTCTAATACCACTTTGTGACACCTCCATACTCCAAGTGCCTTACCAGGACCACTCAGTTATAAGAACGTCACCATCTCGGTTACCCGAGGCAATGCATATCATAAAACAATAAAGAAACGTACTTTAAAAGTAAATATAATTTAAGTGATTACATGTCTCAAACCAAACTGTCTAACAAAATACAAATCCAAAACCAAATTGTTTAAAATCCAAAACTGAACAACTACAACTATCATCTGACACAGCGGAAGACTCGTCTAATGCCACATGGTGACTCATCCCAGGTAGCCTAAATGTCATGTATCAAACCTGCTTAACAACTGCTCGCCACCCTCGAATGGATCACCACAGTTTTACAAAACAAACAACGGGGTCCGTACTAATTACACAATACAATCACAATAAGACAAATGCCAAACAGCTCAATCGTCACATTAAACCCCAAACTCCATAATCAATCTCCACATAATTGACTACACACTAAAGTGTGTAGTCCTGCTAGAGTATCCATCGTAACAGGTACTTCACACCGCCAGTGGGGGACCGCAGCCGTTCCCACCTAAGCCCCGCTCATCTCCATCGAGCGATAAACCCATGTTCTTTAATGTGCACATCCCTTCTGTGGCGGGTTCCACAGAAGGCGAATCAAGGGCGTGAAGCTACTCCCGCAACTGACTCCACTCAGCTAGGGACGCACTCCGAGGATGACAGACAGATACAACAACAACAATAACAATCAATGATAATAAACAACAACCGTCACAACCGCCAATAATATACTTTAACAATAATCACAATGAAACCACCAATCACGTCATGTAATTAATACTGAGTAGGAAAACCTTACCTGGAATACAATCACAAATCAGACGATCTAGCAGTTGTCTCAAAACCTCTCTTCTACGAACCTTCCTCCTATACACACATTCATACCATTACTTATATGACAACACAATCATAAGTCCCCCAATTCCCAAATTAGGGTTTAACCAACCTCAACCAAATACTATAAAAATGGTACGTAGAACTTACCCTTGACGTAAGGATCACAACGGTATAACAAGCAAAGGAAACCGACTCCTCTAGCTCTGGGATTTGTCAATAAAGCGGAAGAACAAAGCAACGTACTTGAAAACTCTCTTAATCAGTGAATTAGGTTTTTGTAAAAGTATTTTAAGGAAAATTACGAACTTATTATATATTCCGCCTTACTAAAAAACCCGTCAAATAACACCTGTAACCCGACTTACTCGATCGAGTAAGTCTCATACTCGATCGAGTGCCACTTACTCGATCGAGTACCAAGGCTACTCGATCGAGTACCCTACAGGCAGACTACTGTTTCGAAAACCAAACATACTTACTCGACAGAGTAAGCCCCACTCGATTGAGTACCCACAGACTGATAAAACCGTAGTATTACAAAATGCTATGATAGGGAGAATGCCGGCTTATGAGGGATATGTGTTGGATAAGAAGGACATGAGTTATATGTGGTTGTGAGGGATAGTGGAAAAAGGAAAAGGAAGAATGATGATGTAACACCCTCATACTCCAAGTACCATACCAGGACCACTTAAGGCATGAAAGTGCTACCATCTCGGTTACCCGAGGCAATGATAAACAAATGACAATGAAGAAACATAATTTAAATAACAATATAGTTTAAAGTGATTACATGATCAAAACCAAAATCGTAAAAAGAATTACAAGATTCTCGACGGTCTCTTTGCTAAAACTATCAAAGCTATAAAACATCGTCGACAAAATGAAGACTTCTAATCGCCACGTGATGACTCGTCCCGCCTATCCCATACGCGTCATATCATACCGCTCAATAATCGCTCACCACCCCGAATGGATCACCACGCTTTTAAAACATTTAAACGGGGTCAGTACTAATCACACAATTTATATAATCCAACAACACAGTAAACAAGCAGCTCAAACGGTCACACACACAATCACACCCACTCCAATCAATCTCCGTCGCCGACTGTCCACTGGACCAGCCCTGCCAGTGGGGGACCGCAGCCGTACCCACCAAATCCCCGCTCATCATACCGAGCGATAACCCTGTCCCATTAATGTGCACATCCCCTCCCGTGGCGGGTTCCACGGAGGGCGAAACTAGGGCGTGAAGCCACTCCCGCAAGTGACTCCACTCAGCCGATAATGCATCTCGAGAACCAGAGACACACAATCACAACCATTAAACAGCAATCAAAACCAACAACCGTCACAATACGAATACGATAATATTCAACAATCACAACACCAACAATGCATTATGGGACTAATACTGTGTAGGGAAACCCTACCTGGAAAGCACAACACAATCAGACGATCTCATAGCTGATATCAAAACGCTTCCTCTACGAACCCTTCTCCTATACACATAATCATACAATCACTACCACATCAACATAAACATAGAAAACCCCCAATCCCAAAATTAGGGTTTAACGAAACTTAACGAAATACTATAAAATTGGTATGTATATCTTACCCTTGACGCAAGGAACACTATGATGTAAAGAATGAGATGATCCGACACTCCTAGCCTTGGGGATTTGCCAACAACGCAACGAGAGAGAACTATGTAACTCCTTTTTCTTTTGAAAGGTTTAGAAAGGATAAAAGTGATTAAAGAAACTGACGGAAACCTTTTATATTAAACTCGCGTTATTAGCAAAACCCGACAAAACAACCCCAGAAACACACTTACTCGATCGAGTAATCGACGTACTCGATCAAGTGCCGCCTACTCGATCGAGTACCAAGGCTACTCGATCGAGTACCCTACAGTCGAAACTATTTTAAATCGCAAACCACCCTTACTCGACAGAGTAAGGCCCACTCGATAGAGTACCCAGAGACTCATAAAACCGTAGTATTACAGTCTTCCCTCCTTAAAAAGAACTTCGTCCCCGAAGTTCAACCCATACATAAAAATAAACATACTAACTCGGTCAAGACGCAACAAAGCTACTAAGAACTCAAAACAAAACCCCAGCCTATAAAACATGAAACCATGAACCCTTAACACCAACTCCACCAACTATTCCTACCTCCCCACATCGCTCACGATGTCGTATCAACTACATCATAAACTCTCCCGACACTAACTCCATACACTACCAACACAAACGCTGCTAGCTCCGTAACATATCATTCACTAGAAAATCCAATATCAAGATACTCATAACATCAAACAGAATGTTACATTCTACCACCCTTAAAAGAAACTTCGTCCTCGAAGTTTACTCACACTCATAAACATCACCATCCAACTGCCAAAACTATCGAAATACTCTCACATTCCCAAACATCGAACTACTACAAGCACGGTCATGACCTTTAATAAAAATCAATCAAAATAAATATCCATCCTTTATGCTACACCAACACTCTACTTCCAAATACACTACCATATGAACAACCATCAAAATCTCTTTTATCGCATCGTACTCCTCTTAAGATAAATGTTACGTCCTCGTAACTCACTAATACTAAATCCTAGCTATATCGTCTCATTATCCTCATCACCACCGCATGTCAAAGATAACCACCTATAATCTAAACACTCGCCATGTATATATCCAAGGCTCTCTTACTTAAACATTTCTCATACCTCAACTCCTTCGGCACACCACCTAACCTATACCATAAAACTCGTAGCAAAATCACCATACTAACTCTCCATTATTACTGCAAAACAACATACCTCTCTATGTAAAACACCTATCTCCCAAAAGCATAACTCATGATCCACACTCGTTACGTACACTCACACTAGGTCCTCAAGTTCTTTCCTTCATTACCGCAAAACTCATACATAACTTAACATGACACTAATTCCCCCAACACCCTACACTCACTGTCTCAACAAAGGATTATGAACCACCTGCATCTTTCAGGTCATTACCTCACATGTTTTACAAATCACTTGCCATTATCATGTCTACTAAAGCCTTATCTAGAACAAGATCAAAATTACTGTAACAACCTCTCACAACCGTGTCCCATCAACAGAATATCACCATACCATGACAACAACGAAAACATATACAACTCTATTTCATATCATACTCTACCCTCATTCCCAAACTTAACCTGCTAAATAAAACATCAATAAACAAGACAACTGTCTATCTGCACAAACTGAGACTCGCAGGGAGCAACATCAAACAAAACAACAATCTATGTATAACTGGTATGTACTTTCGAAACTCGAATCATAATCATCCCGCCTACTCCACCACAACCGGTGACGGCATTGCAACACCGCCACCAACAGCCACACCGCAGTGCGAAAATACCCGCATCACAACACTAAATACCGTGCCCGGATCACCACCCCAGGCACCACAACCACATCGATAGTCATCACAACTTACACAATCTCATAAGCACTGACTCAACATAACTTCTCGGACAAGAAAAACTTACTCAAATCCACTTTACTAAATCACAAAGCAACATATTATATGAATTAAACAGATAATAACCTCATGAATATCATCCCCTTACCTCATCACGGAATAACATATATCATGAATACATACAAGTATAACCAGTCCTGCCAGATCAATCAAATTATTACCTTTTTGAATATCATTCAATTAAATTACCGTGTCCAACATATATTACGTAACATTCGATAACAAATTTTTATAACTATCACACCATACCACTTCCGTGAGGTCGAACCTCACACAAACATTTGTACACATCATAGACCCGTAATCACATCCAACTGGTCAGTCCTGATCACGTAAGTTACCACTCGATAATGGTTACCTGTCGCCCGAGCTTAACTCATATGCCCCTCATAACATAATCCCCCATTCGCATAACCATCACCTCATGCCAAGTATAACCATACCATTACTATTCAACTATCAGCACCCGCCTCATCTAACCATATCTTATACTTCCTCATAACCATACATATCAATGTGATCTCTACAAAATCAACCTCTTTAGAATTGCTACCTTTCTAATATACCATCACCCTTAATCACTAGTCACAAACCATAACACTACCATTGTCCGGGCATCAAACCTCTTACACTCATCTCTAAACATCACGATTTCTTTCCTATCTTTGGTTAACATCCCAAATAACGAACATCAAATCTATCAACAACATTACCTCAACATTCTTCCCAATACTATCCTTAATTGTATCCTCATCTAACTCTCCACCAAAATCTCATATCATGCAGATATTCTACCAACTTCCTACTTTCCTTAATTCCTCAAAACTCAAGACTAATCATGTTGTCCCGAAACTCCTATATAACCATTAACTAACATCCTCATGATTAGTATCACACATCTCGACGACTCCTTACCTCTATATCACATAACTCCGGTCAACATTTTCCTAGTTTTATTCCCCTCATTCTTTTCTTTTACACTCGACAAAATCTATTAACCATTCAACTCCTTATCACTTCTACCTAACTCTTTAGTGTTCCGGTTACTTTCTCATTGCTCCAAAACTCACATCTCATTATTTCATATCGATATCATCTCACTCTTTCTTACCATAAATATTCTCTTATTATGTCATCAATCACCCTTGCCACTAATCCATCCATAGAATCAACGTTTACTGTTCGACAATTGTATCTCCTTTGTACATCTCTAGAAATCAAAATTCCTTTCATACCGTTAATTGCCCAAGGAAATCCCACAGTAGTTTCACCTCTTAATAAACCAAATCTCCCAAACTCACTCACTGTCTACAAATCCACCTTGCGACATGTCTCTACAAAGTTCACTATATACCACTCTTCTCAACCTCTTTAAAACGAACTTTCACTATGTATATTCTTAACCCATACGACTCCTAACCATCTCCCTCCATGATTCTTTACACATCTCAAGTTGCCACCATTTGCGTCCCTCATTTCAATCTTTTCATTCTCACGTTTCATAAACTCACATCATCCCTTGCCCACATTCATTTACTTTTACATTACCCAACACACAAACATATCACTCATCCCATCTCACAAAACATGCTCTATGTCTCAATTAAGCCATAACGATCTTCCTTTTTATTTTCCCACTATCTACCACAACCACATATAGCTCATCTCCTTCCACCAAACGCATACTCACCATAAGGTGCCACTCACCACCCCATAAGATTGGGTAACTTACGTATCAAGACCAACATACATGTAAAACAATGCATAAAGAAGCAAAATAACAACTTTGAATTAAACATAATATACAACGAATTCAAAAGATAAGCATATGACCCAAAATAGGGGTCACTAGATCGAGTACAGGCCACTCGATCGAGTAAGGGACTTACTCGATCGAGTAGGTGAAGGTCAGAAGCACGTAAAACAAATCACTAGGGCTACTCGATCGAGTAACTAACGTACTCGATCGAGTGCCGCCTACTCGATCGAGTACCAAGGCTACTCGATCGAGTACCCTACGCAATTCTCAGCATTGTCCAGTTTTTGTAAAACAGTCATAACTCACTCATTTCTTGGTCGTTTTGGGCGTGTGACCTATCGTTAGAATTGTAAAAGAACAAGCTATCACCTCCAATTGAAATCACATTAAAATCATTTATGCATCTCAAGTTATAACAGTTTAAAGACAAATTTGCTTTAATCAGACGACATAGCTATTTGATTTTCTCTTTCAAACAACTTAAAGATCAACGAGGTGAACAAAAGCGACTCGATATTTATAAAACCACCATCCATAAACACATGCTACTACCTATCAAAACGAAACAATAATATCTATCATGCTCATATAATATTCAACTTGTCAAACATGTACTACCCGCATGCTTTAACTTTATAACTTTCATAACACAAATCATACTCATACATTACAAATCCTATTTCCATGTTACTAACATAACAATATTACAAATCCACTTCATCACATAAACATGTTCATAATCAAGGAATTCATATTCTCATGTAATTGCCACTTCATCTTTTCCAATCAATTCATCTAGTTCAATCACATTGTTTATCTAACAAACGCATATGATACAACAGTAGACAATTATATGAACTTTTTATATAACCTTATGCAAACGAAATTATGAAAACAAATCTTATCACACCCCCTATTCACAAGTTACTAGGATTGTCACATTATAAATCATTCATCCTGCAACATCATTATTCGTCACATATTATCATATATGAACTACTTCGTTTTTCTACCATATTATTCATCATTCTCACATACTTTTCCAACGATTCCAACCAACATTGTAAACCAACTATCATGCAACATGCTTTCAATTAACAACATACGAAATCACATCATCACCATCTTTTCTACACAATCCCCATTATCCACATACGTACATCCACTGATTCATATCACACCTCACTATATAGATACACAATTCACAAGATAAACACATAGCGATCCCGACTCATATCCCATGGTGACCGGTTCAAAATTGTAGGGTGAGTTCGCGACTTTAGGACGTCTCCCAAGTCGTTGCATTAGCTCCTACAACTTCTATCTCGGGTTCATTTTAATTGACTCCATATGTTCATTGGATTCATTGGTTACAGGTTTCAGGATCGTCGCTCTGATACCATTTTGTAACACCCTCATACTCCAAGTGCCTTACCAGGACCACTTAAGGCATGCAAGTGCTACCATCTCGGTTACCTGAGGCAATGATAAACAAATGACAATGAAGAAACATAATTTAAATAACAATATAGTTTAAAGTGATTACATGATCAAAACCAAAACTGTAAAATTGAATTACAAGATTCTCAGACGGTCTACTGCTAAAACTATCAAAGCTATAAAACATCGTCTGACACAGCGGAAGACTTCTAACTGCCACGTGATGACTCGTCCCAGCTATCCCATACGCGTCATATCATACCTGCTCAATAACTGCTCACCACCCCCGAATGGATCACCACAGTTTTTAAAACATTTAAACGGGGCCAGTACTAATCACACAATTTATATAATCCAACAACACAGTAAACAAGCAGCTCAAACGGTCACACACACAATCACACCCACTCCAATCAATCTCCGTCGCCGACTGTCCACTGGACCAGCCCTGCCAGTGGGGGACCGCAGTCGTACCCACCAAATCCCCGCTCATCATACCGAGCGATAACCCTGTCCCATTAATGTGCACATCCCCTCCCGCGGCGGGTTCCACGGAGGGCAAAACTAGGGCGTGAAGCCACTCCCGCAAGTGACTCCACTCAGCCGAGAATGCATCTCGAGAACCAGAGACAAACAATCACAACCATTAAACAGCAATCAAAACCAACAACCGTCACAATACGAATACGATAATATTCAACAATCACAACACCAACAATGCATTATGGGACTAATACTGAGTAGGGCACCCCTACCTGGAAAGCACAACATAATCAGACGATCTCATAGCTGATATCAAAACGCTTCCTCTACGAACCCTTCTCCTATACACATAATCATACAATCACTACCACATCAACATAAACATAGAAAACCCTCAATCCCAAAATTAGGGTTTAACGAAACTTAACGAAATACTATAAAATTGGTATGTAGATCTTACCCTTGACGCAAGGAACACTATGATGCAAAGAACGAGATGATCCGACACTCCTAGCCTTGGGGATTTGCCAACAACGCAACGAGAGAGAACTACGTAACTCCTTTTTATTTTGAAAGGTTTAGAAAGGATAAAAGTGATTAAAGAAACTGACGGAAACCTTTTATATTAAACTCGCGTTATTAGTAAAACCCGACAAAACAACCCCGTAAAACACACTTACTCGATCGAGTAACTGACGTACTCGATCGAGTGTCGTCTACTCGATCGAGTACCAAGGCTACTCGATCGAGTACCCTACAGGTCAGAAACTATTTTAAA
The DNA here is from genome assembly GCF_048544455.1 of Silene latifolia. Lineage (NCBI taxonomy): Eukaryota > Viridiplantae > Streptophyta > Magnoliopsida > Caryophyllales > Caryophyllaceae > Silene > Silene latifolia. The sequence goes on from NC_133531.1 coordinate 17,183,248, forward strand.
CTGCAAACCACCCTTACTCGACAGAGTAAGGCCCACTCAATAGAGTACCCAGAGACTCATAAAACCGTAGTATTACAGATGAGCTAATCGAGGTAAAGAGCATGTTCTGTGAGATATGGTGAGTGATATAGTCGTGTGTTGAGTAATATAAAAGTAAGTGTTTATGGGCAAGAGTGATATAAGTGTAAAGAATGTGAGAATGCAAAGGTTGAGATGAGGGATGCGGATAGTGTTAAATTGGGATGTGTAAGGGTCTATGGAGGGAGACGATTAGGATTGTGTCGGTTAAGGATATATGTGATGAAATGTCGTTATAGAGGGATGGAAACGAATGGTGTATAGTGAGATAGAGTTATGCCGTGATGGGTAGATAGTGGTAGAGTTTGGGAATTTCGAATATCAAGAGGTGAGCCTAGTGTGTAATTCTTTGGGCAATTGATATGCGGTGAATTGTTGGTTTCCTAGGAATACGAAAGGGAGATACAAGTAATTAATGGGTAGCCGTTAGTTGTGGGGATTTGAGGGTGACAAGTATGAGTGAGTAGTATGAGGAGAGGGGATCCGTGATAAAGAAGAATGAGGAGATATTTACATGAATTAATGGAATTTAAGTTGTAGAACAACAAGAAGGTAATCGGATTACTAAAGAGTTAGGTAGAAGAAGAAAGGAGATGAATTATTATTTGGTATCATTGGATGGAAGTAAGTTGGGAGATCGTTGACCAAAGTTATGGGACATAAAAGTAAGGAATCATGGAAATATAAGATAGCATCTTGAGAGGGTGTGAGTCAATGGTTATATCGAAGTTCAGGACGACATGTTAGCCGTGAATTTTGAGGTATTAAGGGAGTAAGAAGCTGATAGAGTGGTTGCACGATATAAGATTTTGATGGAGAGAAGTGACGATACAATTAAGGATGGAATTGGAAAGAATGTTGAGGTAAATTTTGTTGACGGAGTTGGTATTCGTTATTGGGATGACAACCAAAGTGAGGAAATGAACTGTTATATTAAGAAATAATAGTAAGAGAGTGGTCACATGAAGGATGGTGGTGCCGTAGTGTTGTCACTAGTGGTTGAGGATGATGTCACATAGGGAAGTTAGTTGTTCTAAGAGGATGATTTTGTGGAGACTGATTGGTATGTATGGTCGTGATGGAGTATAAGATGTGCATATAGGAGGTGTCTTCTAGTAGTTGGGTACTAACGATATGGTTACGTTCGTCGAGTGTTGAAAATTACGTGGGTGAGAGGATATGTTGTGAAGGGCATCTGAGTTAAGTTCGGACGAGAGGTATCCTTTATCAAGTGGTAACTTACGTGATCAGGATTGGCTAGTTAGATGCGATTATGGGTCCATGAGGTGTCTAAAACTTTGTGTGAGGTCCTGACCTCACGAGTAATGGTGTGGTATGATGGTTATGAGTCGTTATATGTGTGTTCCGCATCATATATTATACTTATATGTGTATGTATGATATCTTTAAGTAATGGTGTGAGGTCCCGGTCTCAAGAGTCATAGTATGGATGGTATTCATAAGGTTATTATCTATTATTCCATGTAGTATGCTGCGTTGTGATCTAGTAAAGCGGTTTTAATGAAGTCTTCTGGTCAAGGAAGTGGTACTGAGTTGGTGTTATGAGATTGTAAATGTTGCGATGACTATCGATGTGGTTGTTGTGCACTGTGCACGGTAATTCATGTTGTGATAAGTGTATTTTCGTGTTGTCATAGATCGTTGTTTGTTTACTGCTATTTCATGTCAGTGTCGGTCGGGGCATATAGACCGTTGTTTTGTTTCCCGATGTTTCTTACCAGTGTCGGTATGGGTATGGTCCTATTTGTTTTTATAGAGTATGATATGAAAGACAGTTGGGTATGGTTCTGTTGTTGTCATGGTATAGTAATATTCTGTTAATGGGACACAATTGTGAGAGGTTGTTGGAGTACTTTTGATCTTGTTTTAGATGAGGCATTGGTGGACATAGTTGTGGCAAGAAGATTGTAGAGCATGTGTGGTATTGAACTGGAATTACATGTGGTTTAGCACCTTTTCTTGGGACAGTAAGTACGGAGTTTTGGACTTAGTATCATGTCAAGTTAAGGGTGAGTTTTGTGGTAATAAAAGAGATAAACTCGAGAAGCTAATGCGAGTATGTGTAACAATTGTGGATTGTGAGCTAAGATCGTGAGATGGGTGTATAGGTATATAGAAGTATGTTGTTTTGTGGTAATGTGGAAGAGATGGAGTGGTGGTTATACTGAGGATTTTATGATATATGTTATGTGAGTACAGAATAATTGGAGGCACGGGAACTGTTAGAGAAATAGAGCCCTGGTTATAGGAATGGTTGTAGGTCTTAAGGTTATAGTGGGTTATCGTTGACAAGCGGTGGTAATGAGGTTTATGAGAGGTATAACAAAGGACCTAGTATTAGTGAGTTACGAGGACGTAACATTTATCTTAAGAGGAGTAGAAGGGGAAAAGAGAGTTTGATGGTTGTACATGTTATAGTACAATTGGAAGTTTGAGTGTTGGTGTAGAGTAAAAGATGGATTCGTGTTGTGGTTGATTTTATAATAGGTAATGGTAGTGCTCGTAGTAGTATGATTTTTAGGAGTGTGAGTAAACTTCGATAGTGTTAACGGATTGTGTGATGAGGTTTATGTGTGTGAGTAAACTTCGAGGACGAAGTTCGTTTTAAGGGTGGTAGAATGTAACATTCTGGTTTGGTGATTGATCTTATTTCGTGGATTGTTTTGGTATCGAGTTTGCTAGTGAGCGTATGGAAGTATGACAGAGCTGGCAACACTTATGTTATGGTTATTCGATAGTACTATGGAGTTAATATTGAGAGACTATGCTGTAGTTTGGGAGGATATCGTGAGTCATGTTATGGAAGTAAGTGTGGTTGGTAGACTTAGTGTTAGGTGTCCAGGTCTTATAGATTGGGTTGGAACTTCGGGGACAAAGTTCTTTTTAAGGAGGGAAGATTATAATACTACGGTTTTCCTAAATTGTTACTCGGCCGAGTATGACCTACTCGGTCGAGTAAAGTGTGTCGTGTATCCGGGTTTGGCTACTGCCCAGGAACACTCGACCGAGTATGTGGAATACTCGACAAAGTACAGGGTATTTGGCCGAGTATAGTCTATACTCGACCGAGTATCCGGTCTGACGGGTATTATTTCCGCGGTTTTGATTAAAATGATTAGAGATTATATATAATCGCTCGTTCGTCAGTTTCTAAAGCCATTTTCTTCCAAAACATAAACTACATTTCATTCTCCTCTAATCATCTTCATCCATTCCAAGGCAGAGTTTGTTGATTGCGGGTTCTAGCATCTTATTCTGTCTCAATCGTCGTAGTAAGTGTCTTATCCTTATTGATCTATTGTCGTTCTTATAAGTTAACCCTTAACACATGAAAACCCTAGTTTGGGTTAATTTGGGGGTTTAGGGTTTGGTCATCATATGTGTCTTGATTGTTGATTGTCATTGTTGTAGATGACGATGTGGTAATTATTATGCATATTGTATGAATGATTGCAGCATAACGGATTGCGAAAAGGTAGGGTTTCCCTACACAGTTGTGCTTAATTGATTTAAGATGCTTTGTTGTAATGTTTATGATTGTGGTTCGCTGATCATCGCTGAAGTCTGGTGTGGTGGTGTTCTGATGGTTGTGATGGTGTTGTGATGTTTGTGGTGGCACTACTACAATTCAAGGCAAAGAGAACGCCCCTTCAAGAACGGTTGATAGCGGAACCGGTCTCTTTGTTATTTTTAGTTTGGCGGGCATATAGGATTCCAATAGAGAACGGTTGTTTGCTCAAACCGTTCTCATACATTAACAAAGAGAACGGTTAAATTTGACCAACCGTCTTAAAATATAAAAGAGACCGGTTATATATCCAGAACCGTTCCCCTCGATAAAACAAAGAGCACGGTTCCGTTCTCTATTAAATCCCTAAAGAGTAAAGACCCTTTACACTTCATTCATCCCAACTCATATGTCGTACAGTCATCATCCTTTCCTCCCTTTCCACCGCCACCACCCTCGTCGCATCGTCGGTGGCCATTCATACAACTGCTTTCTCGTCGCCATTCGTCCACCGCGACAACTCGCCATGACGATTGATGAAATCGTCTTTATTGTCTTCGCCATTCGCCAAGCCGCACGCCGACTACCGATGTCGCCTCGTGTTGTATGTGCCTCCATTCAATCAATTCCTCCTTAATAGGTACTCATTTTTTCACTGGTTTCAATTAATTAGTTAGGGTTTCATGAGTAATTTGATTTGTGCTTAATTAGTTGCATTAAAATGTTGTATGTTTTTTTTTGGTTATTTGATGATAATATAACATAATTGTTGTGGTGATTGAAGCATTCGGCTTAAATTTTCCAGTTTGGAAAGCCACGCTCGATTCATCAGTTGATGCAAGATAATTCAAGTTTTGCTAACTTATGTTCTGTAATTGGAAAATGGGGCCAATTAGAGTTATTGAATTTAGGTTTAAGAACAACGGTTCTTGTTATCTTCGTCAAAATGTTATAGTTAATTCGGCTAATTAGATTAATATTTTGTAAAATTTTAGTTATTACAGTAGCTAATAGGTATGGGTGGTGGAGTTTTGATTAATTAGTTTTTCTTTTCTTAGTTCGATTATTTTCGACAACCGCTAGGTTTTGGTCAGTGCTTATTATCGGTAATTCTTATGATAAGTATAAGGTGAGTCCTTAATTTTGTACATTTTTGTTTAATAAAGGTTCTATATTGACTTATCTTTAGACTTTCCCACCTCACATGCTCTACTACTATACTGATTATTGTCGACTATGTTTGTTGCAGATGTGACGATGTGTGCATTCACTAGCATCAGTATAATGCTTATTCAGTTGCTTTCTGCAGTACTTTCATTCTGTAATGGTGTAGTGTAATCTTCTAACTGGTGATGTTCTACATTCAACATTCATACCTATACATTTGTATATTAACAAGGACCCACCTGAACTTGTTAATTTTACAAGTACTTCAAAATGCATGGTTTATGACAATGATATTCTGCATTCATTGAATTTAATAAACTTTGGGGCTTGTGAGTCCATTAGTTGGGTATATGCGGCTTTGATAGTGCTATATAAGGGTTTGTCCGTCTGTTCTCTTCTTGTCTAGCTATGAGCGAGTTAGACCCACTCACCCACCTGACTTGTTAATTATACAAGTACAGAATTCCATATTCAAATCTTATACGACTGTGATGTTTGTGCCTTATTCAAAGGATTATTGGTGGCGTAAAGTTTCTCGCTCCAAGTCTAAGTTAATAGATGCTAATATAGATTGGATTAAGATACATCATTCTGCTTCTTGTCTTCGCTTATCGCAAGGCCCAGACTATTTTTGGTGTTCTACTTGCTGAAACGTATGATGGATAAACATTTGACACTTCGCAGGCTTACCCTTTTTACTGAAATGATCGTGTCTATACCCAAGTTGTTTTCAAGTGATCAATTCTTTTATTGGTCAAGCTTTTGAAAAGGTTAGTATATATAATTACCGTGTATTAAATATCCTTGTATGGTGTAAAAGGTAAACAAACCTTTGCTCTGTTTCTTTCATTGTTGAAGCTCTTGAAAAGGTTAGTATGAGAACTCCTGCTCTTGCTCGGTTAGTTGGATCTGATAAGTGTTTGATATTAATTATTATTTGAATTTATTCGATCATGTTATTTCATTTGACTAAGGGTCATAGTATTCAACCATGAATCAAATAATTGTTGTATATGTTGTGGTTGTTCATTCTTAGTAAAAGAAAGTTATCCTCTCAAAGTGTTTACTGGTACAGTTTGGTTGAAATCATAATCAATGGATATCTGAAGTATTATTCCAACATCTTTTCTCAATGATTTATATTTCAAACAAACTTGCAAGGACTATTCCCATTCCCCCCTTTGGTCTCACTATCAATGTCATACATAAATTAATACGCTTCCTGCTGTATGTGTAGCCTAAAAATTAGTTATTCCTTTTGTCCGATTAATTTGTTTACTTTTTAAGTATTTTGTGAGGGGTATATGATCAAAGGTAAACAAATGATTTTGGCAGAGGGAGTATATACTTATTTAAGTAAAGGAATTAGACTTTGCTTAATCTTGATAGCCATGCATAATATTTAGTATAAGTGGATGGTCATCAGATTGTTATCTCTTATGTGTCATGTTCATGTAGATGCTCTTATCCAAGGATCTTAACTTTGAAATTATGAATGATTATCAACCTCCTGTGTTCCTGATCTTGATTCTCTTTCTATCTTAACAGTTTTATTTTAGGAGTCTAAGTCATGAATGCTAAATGGTACGGGTCTGCTTATCCAACAAGTAAAAATGATGCTTTTCATCATGTAAATTTTTATTCTTTGTTCATTGATCCTCCTGGCTGTATTGTGAACTTAGCCTGCATCATAATTTGAGCTAAAGCCCGCATCTTAATTTTTTAGGAGAATTGTCCAGCAGTGATGAGAAAAAGTACAAAGCTTTGAAGCGAGCAACGGAAAGGGAAATAACTCAGAGTACAGACGTCATTTGCTGTACATGTGTTGGAGCTGAAGATCCCCGTCTTTCTAATTTAAGGTTCCGGCAGGTATGAAGTTATTCGTCGTGAGTTTTTTTTTTTTTTTTTTTCTGAAAATATCTGGCCCCCTTGGTGCTTAATTGTTGTTGATTTTAGGTACTAATTGATGAGTCCACCCAATCAACCGAACCCGAGTGTCTCATTTCACTTGTACTTGGTGCCAAGTAGGTGAGTTCTAGTCCAAATAGCCCTGTAAAAATTTTATATTGCTCTTTTGGACTCCCTTTAGCCTGGTGGATTCACTAATTATGTAAGGTAGAAATAGGCCATTGATACCACATGATCATTTGAGTGTCGGTCCTTACGTTAAGGTATTTGCTTACATTTTCAGAGTACTGCCCTCCGAAAGAAGGTGGGTGAATCTAATGCTCAATGGCACTGATCTCAGAAAGAAGGTGGAGTGATCGCAATAACACCAACTTGTCTCCTTACTTTTTCAGAGAGTACTGAGGTATTTGCTTACCATTTTAGAGTACTATCCTCACAAGTTAACTTTGATAGCTTATTAAATGCCTTGTATCAATATATTACTGTTGTTGTTTTCTTCCTATAGCATCGAAGACAGTGAAGGCTCCTAATTGGGTACTGATGAGACGATTTTCAGAGATTTATTCACGAGAGTCCGATGCAAGCTTCATTTTTCTGCAATTTTTTGAAGTTCGATTTATTTGCACTATGATGCGACTAAGTGATGAGGATTGAAGGATTTTTATTTATGTTTTGCACATGGTAGCGTATCTTTGATATTTGTAGGCTCTTAACAACATGATACGATTTTGTATTTTATTTCAATAGAATTTGTCCTAATGGTTCTAATTAAATTGGAAGGTTTTTCTTGGGTAAAAATTGCTGGAGTTTATGAATTGTAACAGGTTTAATTCTTATGAGCTATACGATTCAATCGTGTCGGATTACGATAAAAATAGAAATATTTTTAAAAAAATAACAGGATCAAAGAGAACGGTTAGTACCATCACAACTATTCTCTTTGAAAAGGTAGAACTAAGGCGCCAAAAAATCTAAAACTCTAACAAAGAGAACTGCTTTATCAAAGAGACTGGTTCTTATATGCAACCGTTCTCTTTGATATATCAAAGAGAACGGTTCTAAAAGGCAACCGTTCTGATTGTTGTTACAAAGAGACCGGGTTGACTTATTTCAACCGTTCTCTTAGATCAAAGAGAACGCTTGGCCACAGGACGGTCCAAACTTCTTATAAGAACGGTTACCAACCGTTCTCTTTGATCATTTTTGTAGTAGTGTGGAGTCACTTGCGGGAGTGTCTTCACGCCCTAGTTCGCCCTCCGTAGAACCCGCCACGGGAGCGGATGTGCACATTAAGGGACAGGGTTATCGCTCGTTGATGAGCGGGATTTTGGTAGGGATTGACTGCGGTCCCCCATTGGCGGCGTGGGATAACTGTTGCGATGGGTAGTCTGGCAGGGCTACACATCTCGGTGTGTAGTCGGTTACTGTGTGAGATCGGGGATGGAGGATGATCAGCTGGTTACTTTATGCACTTGTCTTATTTTAATTATGCAGAACTGGCCCCGTTGTTGTTTTGTAAAATCTGTGGTGATCCATTCGGGGATGGTGAGCAGATTGTGACAGGTGATGCACTTGATGAGCTTGGGCAGTCATGGGAGAGTCACCACGCAGGATTAGTTATCAGAGTCAAGAGTCTTAGCTGTCGTTTGTCAGTTGCTAGTTTTTGGATATTACTTATGTTGGATTTTGAGACAATGTAACCTTTATAACTCCCGTACTTTAGTAAATGTGTTTGGACTGTTGCTTTTGATATATACTAACCTCGGGCAACCGAGATGGTAACATCCGTTCATGCTAGGGTAGTCCTTGGTAAGGTAGCTTGGTATGAGGGGGTGTTACAGAGTTCACACCCACAGAATTCATACGATATCTACAAGATTGTAAGATCAAACGTTAGTTGACGTGTTCTAACACTGTACAACAGTACGGAGTGGCAGAGAGGAAGAATCGACATCTGGCCGAGACATGCAGAAGTATGGTACCTGCCAAAAATGTACCCCCATGTTATTGGGCTGAATACATGAAGACAGCGCACATGTGACAAATAGGCTACCACAAGTGAGACTAGAATATGTCTCTCCATTTCAGAAGTTGTAGAAGCCAAAACCTGTTGTACGTCATTTTCGAGTTTTCGGGTGTGTATGTTATGTCTTCGTTCCAGATCATTTTCGTACCAATTTTGACAAGAAGGTAATTCGTTGTATCTTTCTTGGGTATGATGATCAAAGGAAAAGTTGGAAATGATGTGATCCAACTACTGACAAGTATCATGTATCAAAAAATGTGGTGTTTGATGAAGCATAATATTGGTGATACCCACAAGCCGTGTTACTTCCAGACTCAAAAGAGATTGAGGAAAAGCTCAAGGATAAGATGGATGAGGAAAATGATCAGTTAAGCGATAATATGGTGAATCAGAGAGTGAAGAATCTCAACCTTCACCAGCAAAAGAGAAAAGTTCTTGGAGAACAGGAGTACACCATAGAACTCCTGAGGAAGTAAGACCAAGTCAGGGTGAAGATGTCATTATCCAAGATAAGCATACTCAGCAACAATTTAGGAGAACCAGTCGGCCACCCAAAAGGAGGCATGGAAATCAGCACATCTGAATGGAGCATCAACAAGCACCTTTACTGCTATGCCATCAACAAACACTGCACCAACTACTTCTTTATCATTCACAGAGCTGCTATCCCAAGCTTCTAGAATTCAAGGAAATCAAGCATGACACCAGTCTTGAGCTGTTATCCCAAGCTTCTATTATTGTTGTTTTTTTTTGCAATTTTCAGTGTTACAATACTTTTAGATCTAGAATTGGTTTTTAGTATTTCGGTTTTTTTATTTCTCTTTTTTTAAAGTCAATATTTTGTGCTAAAGTTATATAATAATCAAAATAAAGTTATACTATTAACGTCTAAAGTTATACATTGTATAAATTAAAGTTATACAAACATTGGAGTTATACAATGTGAATTTGAATATATTAATTCTAATTTTTGCAATTTTAAGGCAGGTTTTTATGATTTTTGCAATTTTTAGGGTTGAAGAATTTATTTCAAATATCGTCTTATTATTGTGTTGGTTATTTGGTTGTTTATTTCAAAGTTAGATAAACATTAAAGTTACACCATCGAAACTTTAATTTCTATAACTTCAATGCCCATTATTTGTAACTTTATTACACATTTTGTGTAACTTCAATGGCAATATATGCAGCTTCAATCTCGTCTTGTTATTATTATGTTGCTTTCAAATCTGAACATGATTTTGGACTAAAGTTACATGATTTTGAACTAAAGTTACACAATTTTGGACTAAAGTTGCACAATTTTGGACTAAAGTTATACAAAAATAACTAAAGTTACACTATTTATGACCAAAATTGCACTATTTATGAATAAAGTCCCTTTAAACATTAAAGTTGCAATATTTAGGACAAAATTTATATCATTATGGATTAAAGTTATAAACTTAAAATATTAAATCTCTTAATCTTCTCATTTCTCTCTTTTTTTGGACTAAAGATGCATAATTTTTGACTAAAGTTGCATAATTTTGTACTAAAGTTATACAAAAAAGACTAAAGTTACAGTAGGACAATTTATATAAACTTGTCTTAAAATTTAATAAATTCACTCTCAAGAAATAAATTTTTACCTAAAAATTACAAAAGTTATACAAATATGGACTAAAGTTACCCAATATTGACTTAAAATTATACAAATTAATTTATATTTTCAAAATCATGTAATTCTAGTGCTTTAAGATTTATGAGTGTAACTTTAGTCCTTAATATTGTAACTTCAGTTCTATAGTCCATTTTATCCATTATTTTGAGTTTATGTAACTCTAGTTTTTGGTGTGTATAACTTTAGTTTACTGCTAGTGTAACTTTAGTCCATAATAGTGTAACTTTAGTATTTTTTTTGTATAACTTAAGTCCAACATTGTATAACTTTAGTCCAAAATCGTGTAACTTTAGTCCAAATATAAATTCAGATTTGAAACCAACACAATAACAAGATGAGATTGAAGTTGCACCTATTGTCATTGTAGTTGCACATAAATACATAATGCCATTGAAGTTGCCCATAATGTCATTGAAATTGCACATAATGTCACTAAAATTGCACAAAATGTACTATTGAAGTGTCATTGAAGTTGCACATAATGCCATTAAAGTTGTACATAATGTGGTTTGAAGTTACACATAATGTCAATGAATTTGCACATAATGTCATTGAAGTTACGCATAATGTGGATTGAAGTTATACATAATGTCAGTGAAGTTATACCTAATGTGGATTGAAGTTATACACATTGAAATTTGAGAAAATAAATAAATACACATTAAAATTTAAAAACTAAAACTGAAAAATTTATATAACAAGACGGATTTTAACGAGACGAGATTTGAAAAAATAAAAAACAAGACGATATTTAAAATGTCAAAATATGAATATAATAATTTTAATATATCTAAGATTAATATTAACAAATAAAAACAAAACAACTCCGAAAAACAAATTTAACACGAAATCTGGAAAAAAAAATGATAAAAAAGACAAAAGCCACAATATGAAGGGAAAAAAATGTTAACTGATTCTGAAACAAGTTCGTGGCGGTGGGACGGTGGATGGGTGGTGCCGGATAGGGTGGTGGTGTATGAGGAAGGGAGGTTTTTGATTTATTTGGATTTTTGATTTATTTGGGTTTTTGATTTATTTGGATTTTGATTTTATTTATTTATTTGGGTTTTTGGGTTTTTGATTTATTTGGATTTTATTTATTTATTTGGGTCTTTTTTATTATTGCGGATTTGAGAGAAGAGATGAGTGAAATGTGTGAGATGAGAGAGAAATGAGTGAGTGAAAACAAATATATAGTAAATCTATCTATAAATAATATAAAAAGGCTAGACATACTAGTAATCTTATGTGGCGTTATCATATTAGTTTTTTCCTAGCATGTCGTTGCTTCTAGTTTGTTTTTCAGTGTAGCCAATAAAAAAGCAGATAATTACTCCAATAAATTATATAAAAGGCTATTAATTATTAGGGTTATGATAAATACTTTAAGAAACTAAAAAGGAAATAAACACTTAATGTTTGCATTAATTGCATGGATTTATGTGTAATTTGTTCTTTAATTTCTAAATTAATACCAAAGTTAAAAGGGTACTAAATGCTTAAATACAACCCATTGAATTATATATAGCATTTCCCTAATTATTAACCACGGTTACATCACTCTTCAACTCCTCATTTTGCCATAAAATTATGCATTGATAGCTCACAAATCCCATTAAATTGTTTTTGTTAAGCGTTTACTTTTCCCCGTCGATTGAATTTTCCATCCAATATATAAATCCTTAAAATTTCTAACCAAAAATACAACCGTGTATTGTATACAAGTATACAACTATACAAGTGCTTTGCTTTTCTCAACTAAACAAGTGCTTCATGTATAGTAACTCCTCATCACCTTATTCACAACTTTTGGTTATTCTACAAAGGATGGTATTCTTCTTTTATTTATTGCTTTTAATGTTTTTTTCTTTTTTATTTCGAAGTTCTACTCGAGTTTTTAGTTTCTCACTACTCGGTATCAATCTTGCGGGTTTTTATTTTGTGACCTCCCTTTCACGTATTCGGTTTACTTCACCTAAACTCTGTGAGATAATTAATGGCCACTTAAGTATAGTGTTTTCGATATTTATATTCTAATGAATTTGATCTTTGATTTGTGCCCGTTTTTTTTGGACTTAATTTCAGTTCTAATAAGTTCGATTCGATTGATTAAACTTCATTGATTCATTCAACTCCATTGATTCGATTCGGATCAGTTCAATTGGATCGATTGATTCGATTCATATTATTTATTTCAACATTAATATTATTATTCTTATTTTATATTCTTATTGATATCATTATTGTTGTTGTTGTTGTTGTTGTTGTGGTTGTTGTTGTTGTTGTTGTTGTTGTTGTTGTTGTTGTTATTATTATTATTATTATTATTATTATTATTATTATTATTATTATATTAATGTATTTACTATTGTTATTACTATTATTATTATATTATTTTTATATTTATTATATTACTATTATATTTATTACTAATTAATTCGTATTGTTTATATTATTATATTTATATTTAATAAATTTTATTATTATTATTATTATTATATTATATTTAATATATTTATTAATATTATTCATTATTATAATGTTATTCATAACATATTTATTATTATTATTATTATATTTAATATTATTATATTAATAAGTTATTATATTATATTTATTATTTTATTAATATATTCATTATTATTAATATTATTAATCACATATTTATTATTATTATATTTAATATTATTATATTAATAAGTTATTATATTAGACCTATTATTATATTATTATTTATTTTTAGTTATTATTATTATTATATTATATTATTATTCATAATGGTATCATTTATAATTTTATATTACTAATATATTATTATTATTACTATATTTATTGTTATATTACTATTTTATTTTATATATATCTTATTAGATTATTATTATTATTATTCTTAATGGATAATATTATTATAATATTTATTATTATTTTTGGTATTATTTTTATTATCATTTTTATTATCATTGGTATTTTTATTATTAGTATAATCTTTTTATTATTATTTCAGTTCAGTTAAGTTCAGTTAAGTTCAGATTACTTCAGTTCAGTTCAGCTCCATTAAGTTTAATTTAGTTCAGTTCCATTAAGTTCAGTTCAGTTTAGACAATTTCTGTCCAAAAGAACAGGGCGTCTCAATAATTTATTTATCTTTATCTTTTTCAGAATTTAATCCTGGACAATATCGAATGCGTAAAAGCCCACGTGGCCACGTTGATGGGTATGAAATACTCCATATTATTTTGTTGAACTCGGAATTTAATCCTGGACAATATCGCATGCTTTTAAGCAACAATCTTCGTCCTTTGGTCTACCGTTGTAAGCAGCTTATTGATATGGATGGGTGTGTTAAAGATACTTCGTAAATAATATGGTTTAGATATTTCGTAAATATTATTCCCTGTATCTTTCTAGTATTATCTTTGTATTATTTTAGATATATTGTATATTGTATTTTCCTAAGAAATAGAGATTCGTAGCTTGCTCCTCAAGCTCTAGGGTTTCCTACCTCATGTATAAATGTAATGTTATTGTGATCAATGAAAATCATCCAATTCATAATCATTTTCTACATGGTATCGAGCTCTTGAATCCTATTACGGCCTTAATCTTTTTCGTCCAAACCTTCCTGTTTTTTTTCCTTTCTTTCAAATGGCCAACTCCGGTGTTGTTTCCTTCCCCAATCCTCACGAACCTAATACCCCCTTTATTCTTATCAATTTTTCAACTTGCACTCAACTCACTTCTCAAACCTACCAATCCTGGAAAACGCAGGTTGGTGCAATCCTCTATGGCTTCGACTTGCTCAAATTTGTCAATGGCTCTCATCCCGTCCCTGCTGAAACCATAACCGGTGATGATGATAAAATCGTTGCTAACCCCGCTCACTCTACTTGGCAACGACAGGACAGTCTCATTCGTGGGGCTGTCCTCGGTACCCTTCACCCCTCTCTCACCCCTCTTGTTCTCAAGGCCGCTACATCTCGTGATGTGTGGACTATTCTTGAGAAGACATATGCTAACCCCTCCAGGGGTCACCTACTTCAGATTAAGAATCGTCTTGATAGCATCCGCAAAAGTGATCAATCTGTGACCAACTATATGCAGGCCATCTACACGTGTGTTACTGAACTTGCTCTTCTTGGCAAGTCGATGGATGTTAAAGATGTTGTGGAAAAGGTCCTCCGTGGCCTTGACTACAAACTCTACCAACCCGTCATTGAAGCTGTGCGCGCTCGGGACACGCCTATCTCCTTTGAGGCACTCCTTGAAAAGCTTATTAACCATGAACTCAACCTTGCCCATACCTCTTCCCCCTCTGCCTCCCTCTCCCTTCCTTCCACTGTCCACGTTGCTGCCTACCGTCCCTCCTACAACCGTTCCTCTTCCTCTACCTCCAAAACACCACCCCTCCTTCCCACACCCAATACTCCATCGCCCAATACCCCCTCTACCCCTTTCAAGGGAACCTGTAAATGGTGTCGCCATCAAGGACACTACCTCTCTAACTGTGAGGATTTCAAAAAGAAATTCCCTCACATCACCTTCCCTAAACCACCTCCTCGCCCTCGCACCTCCTTTCCCCAAGCCCACACTGCCACCGCGTCTCCTTCCACCACCCAGTCTGCCTATCTCCTTGACAATGGGGCCACCCACCACATCACCAATGACTTGACCACTCTGTCCCTACACTCCCCTTATGATGGTACGGATGAGCTTATCATTGGTGACGGCTCGTCTTTGCCTATCTCCCATATAGGTTCTTTTTCTGTTTTTATTGCTCCTAATACTACTTTAATTTTCAATAATGTTCTTTATGTTCCTTCTATTTCCCGAAAAATTTTATCAATCTCGCAATTTTGCAAGGATAACAGTGCTCTGATTGAATTTTCATCTTCCTCTTTTCTTATAAAGGTTCCGTCGATGATCCAGCCTCTGCTCCAAGGTCCGCTTGATCATGGAGTATATGAATGGAGCCCTCCTGCCACTCCTCGTGTCCACGTCGGTCTTGCCTCATCTTCGGTAACCTGGTATCATCGTCTTGGGCACCCGTCCTCTAAAGTTTTCAATAATATTTGTAGTCAATTTTCTTTATCCAGTACTTTGCATTCTAGCCCTTGCAATTCGTGTGAAGTGAATAAGAGTCATAAACTCCCTTTTTCGATTAATACAATTTCTTCTTCCGCTCAGCTTGAGCTTATTTATTCGGATGTTTGGACATCCCCGGTTTCTTCAATTGATGATTTCAAGTACTACGTTATTTTTATTGATCATTTTACGCACTATATCTGGCTATATCCGCTCAAGCGCAAATCTGATACCGCTCCTACTTTTGCACGATTTCAAGCTTTAGTAGAGCGATTTTTTAATAAACCGATTCTCCGTCTTTACTCTGATAATGGCGGAGAATACATTAAACTCACTCCTACCTTGCTCAATCAAGGAATCACTCACTTAACATCTCCACCTCATACTCCGGAACACAATGGTTTCGCGGAGCGACGACACCGTCACATTGTAGAGACTGGCCTTGCTCTACTTTCTCACGCCAATCTCCCCACTTCTTTCTGGTCGTATGCATTCACTACGGCTGTATATCTCATTAATAGATTACCTACTTCAACATTACAAAATCGCTCTCCCTTTCTAGCTCTCTTTAATCGCACCCCAAATTATACAAAACTGCGTAGCTTTGGTTGCATGTGCTATCCTTGGTTGCACCCTTACTCGACTCACAAACTGGACACCCGTTCCACCCCGTGCATCTTTATTGGGTACTCTGCTACCCAAAGTGCCTATCACTGCTTCGATCCTGCTTCACGAAAAATTTATACCTCCCACCATGTTAAATTTTTTGAAACTCAATTCCCGTCTTATAAAGACTCGACCTCTACCCTCCCATCCCCCTCTCACTGGTGCACCATTTCTCTTCCTGTTATTCCTGCCTCACCACCTACTAATACCACTACACCTGCTCATACTGATCCTCCCTCACCAATCTCCCCTGCCATGCCAACTGCACCCACTGACCCGACACCCACCTCCCCTGCCACGACACCTAACTCCTCTGCCTCCTCTCCTCCTCCCCCTCCTCCCCCTCCACCACCTCGCCCATCTCGCCAATCTCGCCCACATATCCCTTATACTGTCATTACCCGTCTGACAAATGACATTGTGAAACCAAACCCTAAATATGCCTTATCCCTCACCCTCAATACAAATCAGTCCCTGCCCACTACCACGAAACAGATACTCCTTGACACCTGTTGGCGCGCAGCTATGCAAGATGAGTTTGATGCTCTTACTCGTAATGCCACATGGTCCCTTGTTCCTCGCTCTGATTCTCAAAATGTTGTTGGTTGCAAATGGGTCTATCGTATCAAATATTTACCCGATAACACCATTGACAAATTTAAAGCTCGACTCGTCTCCAAAGGATTTCATCAGCGTGCAGGTATAGACTTCTCTGAAACTTTTAGCCCTGTTGTTAAACCTATAACTATCCGCGTCTTACTCTCTCTCGCAGTCACTAATGGCTGGCATTTTCGCCAGCTCGATGTAAATAATGCTTTCCTTCAAGGTTGTCTAAATGAGTCCGTCTTTATGGAACAACCACATGGTTTTATTGATCCCTCTCGTCCCTCCCATGTCTGTCAATTGTCTAAAGCTATTTACGGTCTAAAACAGGCGCCTCGCGCGTGGTACAATGAGCTTAAAAATTACCTGCTCTCTTACGGTTTTAAAGGGTCCTTAGCTGACCCATCTCTTTTTATTTTACACAAATCCTCACCTATTTATTTGCTAGTGTATGTGGATGATATTGTCGTTTTGGGTCCGTGTCTCAAGTCTGTTACTCGCTTTATTTCGCACATTGTTGCTCGTTTTTCACTCAAGGATTTAGGTCCTCTTTCCTATTTTCTTGGGGTTGAAGTACGTCCTACATCCTCTGGTTTATTTCTATCTCAAATGAAATATATTTATGATATACTTGATGGTCACAAAATGCTTGACGCCAAGCCTTGTTCTATTCCCATTGCGTCTGATTCTTTACTTCCAAAACATTCTTGTGTCCCTATTGACAATCCCACGGACTATCGGGCTGTGGTTGGAGGCTTACAATACTTGTCACTTACTCGTCCCGATATTTCCTTTGCTGTTAACAAATTAGCACAATATATGAAACTTCCTCGTCTGTCTCACTGGCTCGCTTTGAAGCGAGTCCTCCGCTACTTAAAAGGTACGCTCTCTTTTGGCATCACTCTGTCTCGCTCCAGTCCTTCGATTCTTCATGCGTTTTGTGACGCTGATTTGGGGGGTGACAAAGATGATTACGTGTCTACCATCGGCTACCTTGTTTACATTGGTCGAAATCTTGTCTCTTGGTCCTCTAAGAAGCAACGGGCTGTCTCCCGTTCCACTACCGAAGTCGAATTTCGGGCTGTGGCTGACACC
This sequence comes from Silene latifolia, assembly GCF_048544455.1. Taxonomy (NCBI): domain Eukaryota; kingdom Viridiplantae; phylum Streptophyta; class Magnoliopsida; order Caryophyllales; family Caryophyllaceae; genus Silene; species Silene latifolia. Next base: position 17,201,065 of record NC_133531.1, read on the forward strand.
ACTGCTGAAATTTCGTGGGTTCACTCCTTGCTTGTTGAACTTGGTATGGCTCCGTCCTCTACTCCAGTCATTTTCTGTGACAATCTCTCCGCCACTCATTATTCCGCTAATCCGGACTTTCATTCACGGATGAAACACCTTGCTTTGGCGTTTCATTTTGTGCGTGAACGGGTTCAACAAGGTACTCTTCGAGTTCAACATATCTCCGAGGATGATCAACTCGCTGATGCACTTACAAAGCCCCTTTCCGGTACTCGCTTTTACTCGTTAATTTCCAAGATTGGACTGGCACAAGGACAGTCCATCTTGCGACAAGGACAGACCATCTTGCGGGAGCGTGTTAAAGATACTTCGTAAATAATACGGTTTAGATATTTCGTAAATATTATTCCCTGTATCTTTCTAGTATTATCTTTGTATTATTTTAGATATATTGTATATTGTATTTTCCTAAGAAATAGAGATACGTAGCTTGCTCCTCAAGCTCTAGGGTTTCCTACCTCATGTATAAATGTAATGTTATTGTGATCAATGAAAATCATTCAATTCATAATCATTTTCTACAGGGTGGACGGTTCACGTCGATCATTTGTTCAGAGAAGCCAATAGAGCGGCAGATTTGTTAGCTAACGCGGGAGTTCGTTCTTCTACCGCTACTTCGTTCATTGATAATCCACCAGAAGGCCTTCGTTCAATCCTTAGAGAAGATTTATTCGGAGTCGATTTTCCTCGTATTGTTCCTAATTAATTAAGTTATGTATTATTCAGGGCTTTTGCCCCTCTTAAGTATCAAAAAAAAAAAAAAAAAAAAGACTTTTGCCATCAAAAAGTCAATTGGAGAATTTTCCTAAAATTGTGAGGGATAAGTTATTTAGATGGTGTATTTTCTTAATGAGGTAGGCTTAATGAACCTTAATCAGAATAATAGGTCCCCTTTATATAGACTCTTGAATTGCCATCAAAAAGTCAATTGGGCAGTTCCATTATTGATGATCCTGACTTCATTTTATTGCATCATAACCTCTACAAAACTAATTCCACCAGTAAAAAGATATTAGCTCTTGAGGGGTTGGGAAAAATTGGCACTGCTGGATGCATGTTAACAGTTCGTGAGGGTAACACACTTGAAGAATCTGCTCATATTTTTGGTAGTTCTCATAGATACTACTATCTTTTAGGAGAGTGTAATGGTCTGCTTTAATGCAGCGTTCGAAACAATTGAGACTGTGGAATCCTTCTATTAGAAAGTCACTGGCAATTCCCCGTTGCCCGTTGTCTAGTTCCAGGTCTCGTCTTGTTAGGTATCTATTTGGATTCGCGAATTGCAGTCAGGATTACAAAATTATCGCTATATCATTCACAATACAAGATCGAGCCAGGGATATTAAGCCAGTTCAAAATATGCGTGTTGCAGTTTATACACTTAATGACCAACAATGGAGTGTCAGAGATAATCATGATCTGAATATGAGTTGTTGTTACTTCACTCATAGGTTTCTGATAAGTTATCTTCATAGAAGGCTAACTCAAGCTTTAATCTTTCGAGGGGCAGCACACTGGGTTGGATCGGATCCACATGATCCTTATAGCTATAAACCGACTCATCTCTTTTCTTTCGACTTTGATTTGGAAAAATTCAACTAGGAATTTTCATTTGGTTTAGAGGCAGAATGGGTATCGAGGTATGTGTTTCGTCTTGGGGATTCACTTGCGATTTTCAGCATTTGTTCTGAAAATGCGAGTATAATATGGGTGATGAAACAGGAGAGCGGAAAGGACGTGTGGATTCAGTGGTTTTCCCGACTTTCATGTAAGAAAGTTTTTCATTTATTCGGTGGCAACAAACCAGTGTTCTATAATGAGAGCGATATTGGTAGATGTCTACTCATTAAAAAGTTATTGTATAACATCGATAGTGGTCAAGCCGAGGTAATTGGTAGAGAAATGAGACCTTGTTTGGATTTGGAAGTATATTCCGAGAGCTTGGTGTTGTGCGGAGGATACGGTGCCAAGGATTTGACATCTTTCCCATGAATAACAATGCTACTCCTTGCACTTGCTATTTGATTAACAGGAAGTCCGATATTATTCAGTATTAGGTGTAGTTCTAAAATGAGACCGCCTTATACTGCAAATCTAGAAGGCCCATTATAGAGCGCTCCATTTACGTTACCATTTTTTATTGCTTTATGTTCCAACAAATATTAAAACAAAACAGAGGGGGTTAATTATTCTTTCAACTAATAGTTATGAGTAGATTAATGATTTGATGCTATGCGAATTCTTGCTGATCAAACAACAACAGGGATGAGTAGTATATTTAATTTATTTATTTACAACTACCTATTTGCTTTGAGCTCCTTATTATTGGATTTATTTTACTCACGACACCGTTTTATAAAATTGTTTCGGGTAGAAAATATTGTTACAATTTAAAACGATGTTGTGCTTATCCCAATGTCCCTTCGTCTTGCCTTCATATAAGAAAACAGAGGCGGCATTTCAATTATGCTGGCATTTGTATCAATTCGTCATCACCTGATATATACCTTCATCTATTCTCAGATTACTCGAATGACCTAAGAAATGGCTATCGAGGAAGTGGATAGCAATGTGGCCTATGTGGGTAAGCCAAACAACTAATGAAATACGAAATTGACGTATCGCAGCTAAGATCCCACTGTACTCCTACGAAATTGACGCATCGTAGATGAAAACATTCAATCATAAGATCATAAAGAATCATTCAAAAGTAAATGAAAACTAGGTAAGTAGCTAACTGACAGTGTTCAGTCAATAGAGAACATTAAAGGAAAAATATGCCGAAAATTACATATCGATTGTACGCCCCGCCCCAAGTGTAACGCATCCCAAGTGATAATCCCTCTTACTCATGTGAAAAACGTCAAATCCTGGGCTCCATACCCGTTGCACAACACCAAGCTCTCCGAATAAGCTTCGAGAGATAGATCTTTGCTCATAGATTTTCCGAGCTTCTTAATCTCGCAAGACTCTATATTATAGTAAGTCCTCCCACAAATAAAACTGCCGCCATCATTCTCGCAGTAGAATATCTTCGTCTTTGCGGCCTTGCAATAGCTGAATACAGGATATTCATCCAAACCCGACTTTCCTGAAAACCTCTTAGTCCATGCCCCCTTTTCAAGCACCCATATGCTCGAACTATCGTATGAAATACCAAAAATCGCTAGAGAATCCCTAAGAAGAAACACAAACCTCGAGAAAAATCTCTCTTCCACAATATTTGGCAGTTCCAAATACGTGAATTTTTCGGAATCAAAGTCGAAGGAAACGAGAAGAGTAGGTCGCTTCCCGGGGATAATATCCTCGGATGGATCATACCCTACCCAGTATGCTGCCCCTTGGAAGAATACAGCCATTGACGGAAATGTATACTCGTGTTTGTTATACGCTTCTGAGTCATGAACCATACGCTTAAAGCCTGAACTGTCGATATTCAGGCCGTTATTTCTGACAGTCCATTGTTGATCACTGAGTGTATAAACTGCAACAAACATATTTGCAGGCTTCGTACTAAATTTTTCTCCATCAAATGCGATTGCAACGACTTTATAATCCTTACAAAGAGGGGAGAATCCGAAAACATAATTAACAACCTCAAGAAAGGACGAGGGAAGCGGACACTTTGGAATTAGCAATGATTTCCGAATACAAGGGTTCCACAGTCTCAAATCTTGTAAGAAATAAGGAGCACCACATTGTTGCACTAAAAGCAGCCCATTACAACTCCCTTTAAGAACGTACCAGTATAAATCAGTTTTCTTAAAAATTTGAGTGGTTTTTCGAAGGGTGTTGGCTTTACGAACTGTCAACAAACATCCACCACGTCCTAAACCCTCGAGGGCTAATAATAAATTATGATTGTCGGAATTATGTTTACGAAGTTTAAGATGCATATAAATGAAATCAGGGTGATCAATTATGGAGCACCAAGATTTACAAACGCACCTGAATGTTAGCAAGGTTTTCGCCGGTAAATTTGCGAGAATGCGAGACCAAATTTCAGGTGGCATGTACTTGAATTCGGATATAGGGGTTATATGCTTTTTATTACTTGATGATGATTTCGCCATTTCCTTCCGCTTCATGTTCTTCAGCATTGAAAGGGCAAAAACTCAAAGGACGGTTTGGAAAAGCTAACCTCTTGGGCTCTGGAATGCTAATAATAAATCGTGTATTTGTGGGAAAGATAAGTATAAATTATTTTTATTTTTTTTCTAGATAAGTTATTGAAGATGTAATATTTTAAGTATAACTAGGATTTAGGAAAGTAATATCATAGGATTAGATAATTAGATATTTGTCTAGTTTTTAACAAGTGCAAAATTGTACGAGTATATTTTTAAAAACATTGTCGTAAATAATTAATATTCAAAAAATATTAACCAAAATACATAAATATTTATATTCTATCCCTCCTATTCATAATAACTCTCCTCTTTCCTTTTTCATCTATTCATATAACTCTCCCCCTTTCCTTATTTAGTAAAGTTTTATACTCATTTTAATCACCTCACTCCACAGCAATACCCCGCAATACTTATACTTTATCTTATTTTAATCACCCTACCTCACAACAATACTTATTTTAATCATCTTAACCCCACAATAATACCTTCCCTCTCTTCAATTACTTTAAACCACCACAATACTTTACAATAAAATAACTCTCTCCTTAATTTGCGTGCCCTTTTGAAAGGAGAGAGTTATTATGAATACTAGTATAGATCCCGCGCAAATGCGCGGTTTTTCAGATAAGAATATTAGAAAATTTAATAATTATACTATTGGTATTTAACTCCATTTGAAATTTAATTATAAAATTTACTATTAGTAATTTTGTATTAAGAGCTAGAAAATAAATTGTTCAACACTTTTTACTCCGTATAAGATTGTCGGTTTTACTAAAATTATTTTATTAACTTTGTTTTAATAAAACGTTCTTTTTAATTATATCACTATATCCTGAAGGCGTTATATAAACAATTAAAAAAAACCAAAATTTAAGTTTTCATATAGTATGGAGCAAAGATGGATATTAAGTTAAAGTGTACAAAAAAAATATCACAAGTAAAAGTATTTATATCACATTGTACATATAATTAGTGCAATTTCATGTATGTAACAAAATAAGAATATCCGTTAATATGTCTATGCAAATGTATAGAGTACATTAAATGCAATGTATACAAAACAATATGCATGTCAAATAGAAAATTTTAAAATATTATATCTGACTGGATATATTTATGAGAAAATAGTTTTTTTTTTTAAAAAAAAAAAAGGAAATTGTAGTATGTTTTTCTTTAATTTCTTACTCCATTTACGGTTAATTTATACTTAAATTTAATATTTAATATTTTTCTAACAATATTGATTATTAGCAGTTGATTTATTTTTTCGTACTTTATTTTAATTGTTATTGTAATTTATTATTGTAAAAATTTGAACAGAATTTTTAACAGGTAGGGTCATTTATTAGTAAAATTTTGGGCTAAATTATTTACATTTTAAATTATTCATTATTATTTATTATTCACTAATAATTATGGGTAGAAAACATAAACGTAAACATTTAAGTCTAAAACTTAAACATAGAGGTTTTTCAGCAATTAATTCCAGATTTTTTTCCCTTTAGGCCCCACATTTACTTATAAAATAAAAATAAAAACATGTATATGACGTGGTTTAAGAAAAATACTTGAAATATTTTTAGTCTTATACCAAAAAAAACTAAACTTAATCTTCTCAAAATTGTTCATCCTACGACTATCAACCGTAAATAATCTCACCTTTACAACATTGAGATCAAAGACTCAAAGTTAATACTCCCTCCCATCCACTCTAAAGATAACATGGACTCACTTTTAATAGTGAGATTATTCTCAAATTACTAAAAGCTGGAGTCCAGTAATATTATACTCGTATGAATATCCATGTTTAATTAGAAGATTCTGGATTTTAGTATTTTTTGAAAACTCAAACTCTATTGTTATTTGTTACTATTATTATACAAAAAGAATAGTGTCAATTTCCAATTCAAAAACCCTACTTCCATCCATGCCACCATCATTATCTTGCCGTTTGATTCCAAGAAATTGAAGAGAATGAAGAAGGTGAAATCATCATCATCATCATCATCAAGTTGTTGCCAACATGTATCCTACATATCAGAATTCAAGTACTTACCACCCGAAGTTTGGACTCAAATTTTGGCAACATTGCCGGTGAAAACCCTACTACGAGTCAGGTGTGTTTGTAAATCTTGGTACTCTATCATCCATGACCCAGGTTTCGTTAACATGCATCTTAAACTTTGCGCGATTAATGTTGACAAGAATAAATTATTGTTAAGCGTCGAGACTTTTAAACGCCGTGGGAGTCCAGGATACATGGTGACAGTTCGTCGAGCTGACACATTTGAAAATTCTACTAATAATTTCAAGAGCCTGGAATTCTACTTTCTTCGTGGGAGTTGTGACGGGTTGCTTTTAATGTGCCGCGAGAACTACCAGAATGTTCGTGCAAGAGAAATGACAATATGGAACCTTAGTTGTAGAAAATCATTGCTACTTCCCCCTTGCCCTTTTCCTCTGATGCGTAATGGTTGTTATCTTGACGACTTTATATATGTATTTGGTTTTGCTTCTGAAAGTAAGGATTATAAAGTAGTTTTGTTCACGACCAAAGACAATGTGGATGTAAAGGCTTCAGAGATGATGAATGTTGCAGTTTATACACTCGGTGATCAACAATGGAATGTCAGAACTAATGGCCTCGGTATCAGCCGCATCTACTTTAAACGTATGTTCGAGTCTTCTAATTATGGCCGGAAATTAGGTTATTACTTTCAAGGGGCAACGCACTGGTTTGGAAATGATCCATATGGGGATGGTAATCTAAGGAAAAAACTTACGCATCTTGTTTCCTTGGACTTTAATTTGGAGAAATTCACCTTTCTGGAGCTCCCATATACTTCGGGTGAACAAGAAACTTTCTGCTGGTTTATGTTCTCTTCGGGAATCACAAGCTGTTTTCTGTATTTCTCGCGTAAGTTCCAGCATTTGGGTGCTGGAACAGGACAACGGAAAGCGGGTGTGGACTTTATGGTTTTCAGGACTTTCAAGCAGCGCTGGTTTTAAATTATTCACGTCGTACTCATATAGGCAACCAATGGTATTCTATTACGAGAGTGTTGATGGTAGTAGCCATCTTCGGTGTGGGAAAAAGTCGTATAATCTTAATAATTGCCGAGTGCGAAAATCTATAAATCGTGAGGTAGAATTGTATAACTATTCCGAGAATTTGGTGTTGTACAATGGATATGGAGCCGAAGACATACCGCCTTTTCCCTGAATTTGAGAGCACTATCACGTATGATCTGATGTCGTTTTGCTGTAATGTCTTTGAATTTATTGTTGTTGATCATAATGGCTCGGAAACATAAGATGTAAAATATTCTGGATTCAATTTTCACCGTGGATAAAACAGCTGCCCCTGCTGTTTAAGGTTGGCGCTACAAACTTTCTAATGTGTTTTTCCGAGTAGTTCATTGTTGTCGATTTTTGTCCTCTCCAAATCACAATTTTAAGACTAACCACCTTATAATCATCACTGCGAGGCGCATACCCTAGAATTAGTTTAGTGTTGCGGAAAGGATGAGGGATGGGAAGATAAACACATTTTCTAACAGAGGGGTTCCAAAGTTTCAACTGGTGATTCAATCCCAGTAAAACCAATCCATTACAACTCCCCATCAATGTGTATAATGCTGAAGTTTTGAAAACATAAGTAGTTTTTTTTTAACCTTTGTAATTAATATACCCCCAAGCATCCCATGAGGAGAACTCGACTCTTCTCGCAATTCTTCTTGTATTGTTTCAAATGAATATAAATGAAATTAGGGTCATCAATTAAAGAGCACCAGTATTAATACAGACGCACCTGAACCTCAGCAGAGTTTTAACGGGGAGTCTTGCTAGAATATACTCAGCCCACAGCTCCTGTGGAAATTATCTGTCGCTGTTTTGGATTGGAATTTCCTTCTTCTCGCTCCCTGTTGCTATTACAGATTGGAATTTCCTTCTTCTCGCTCCCTATCAATGTTGCCATTATACTCAGATGTACTAAATTGCACTGACGGAGTGTCTTAAATACTCGGGCCTATGGTGGAGTAGAGGCCAGGATAAGATAAATTTAAAAACCATTTGAGTACGACTTGAATAAATTTAAACCATCGTGAATAACGCAATACCATGGTTTACAGAAGCATCAAAATCCCAATCCAAACTCTTTTAACTCTCGCTCAATCAATAATGGTTTCAACAATGGTAGTTGTTAAATCGTGACAAATCCAAAAAAATAACAGGCATGGAGATGAGAAACAAGATTAAAGTAACTACACATACCAAAATTCAAGGCATACAAAGCCAAGGGAATTCCGAGGAAAAAGAAGCTATAACAATATGCTATGAATAAAAAGAATTATTGCTTCTCAAACATCAAGAAGAATAAGAAGCAATTAACATACTCAAAGTTGGTTGACTAAGAGCCAGAGGTTCTTCCGAAAACCATTTGTAAAACAAACAAAGTCGTATTATTATCTAATTCATGGGAACGATCTCAAATCCTGGGTTCCATTGCCTTTGGACAACACCAAGCTCTCCGAATACATGTCCAGTCTTACGTTGGAGCTCATAGATCTATTCAAGACCCGCACTTGGCGACTAGCTATATTATAAACCTTATTCCCGCATATAAAATAGCCACCATCACTCTCACAATAGATAACCTTCTGATTAGGCGAAAGAAAGGAGAAGAATACTTGATAGCCATCCCAACTAGATTCCCCCAAAAACCATAGAGTCCATGGCTCCTTTTCGTTGTCCTGTTCTAGCATCCATATTCTCGAACTTAACTTAGAAATACTAAAAACAGCTAGCGACCCCCCCAGAAGAAACAGAAACCTCAAAGACCCATTTTCGTCCCAAGTAAACGGCAGTTCCAAAAAGGTTGTTTTTTCCTTATCAAAGTCAAAGGAGCCAAGATGAGTTAATGTATTTCTTGGTTTATGAAAATAATTTCTTGGTTTATCAAAATAACCAAGCCAGTACGCCGAGCCTCGACAGAAAACAGCCGTGGATAACGAGTCAAATGGCTTAATAATAGAGATATTGTTAGGAAAAGTGATATCGAATTGATCATTTCTGACAGTCCATTTTTGATCACTGAGTGTATAAACCGCAACATATGTCTTTCCAGTCAGTCCAGCCTCAATATCGTCAAATGTCATGGCAACCACTTTATAATCCTGACTATGAGAGGCGAAACCAAACAAATACTTAGTACCGACTAAGCTGCCAAATGGGCTCACCGGAAGAGGCAATGATTTGCGGATACAAGGGTTCCACAATCTTAATTCTTTACGGTAATAAGGACGACAAAATCGTTCCACTAAAAACAACCCATTACAGCTACCTATAATTTGGTACGTATAAGAAGTAGATTTGCTAAAAATAAGATCTGTTTTTCGAAGAGTTTCAGCCTCGCAAACTGTCAACATATACCCAGTATTACGTATCAAACCCTCGAGATCTACCAATAAATTATTATTATTCCGAGAAGTGATTTGGGAGGTTTTAAAGTGCATGTTCACAAAATCGGGATCATCAATAATAGAGGACCAAGATTTGCATACGCACCTGAATCTTAATAGGGTTTTGGCAGGCAAATTTACGAAAATTTGAGTACAAAGTTCGGGCGGTAAGTACTTGGATTCGGGTAAATGTTGGTGAATGTTTGATGATTTCTGCTGCAAATTTGATAAAGTTTTCGGTTTCATCCTGTTCTTCATCGTTTCCACATCTCTAAGTTTTGAATTGAACTGCAAGAAGTTGATGATGGAGCGGATGGGCGATTAGAGGGACAGCATGATGAGATTGCGGCAATTCACTTTGGTGTGTTAAGATTTAAGATGGTAATTGTCAATTGATTTTACCATACGAGTTAAAAAGACGTCTTAATTTAAAACCACTAATAACACCCCCTTTTTTGTATATATATAATCCGGTGTAACAATTGTTTTGAGTTAACACTACCTTTAAACAAAAAATGGCAATAAGTGGATTATATATATGATATGCTATGGTGTTATTTTATAAATTTTGAGTTTTATTATAAAATTTTATATACAAGAGTCAGTTCCTAGAATCATGCTAGGATAAGTAGTGGATAACTAAGTAAAAGGAATGAATAAACCTAAAGAAGTATATACTATCAATTGACAATATATGGCTAACAATAAATATTACAAGAGATAAAGAGAGAGAGGGGTGTACCAAAGGTCTAGGGTTTCCTTGGGTTCTCGTCTGATTTTCTCTGATTCTCGTCCTATCTTTCTTCGATTCTCCTCTTTCTCGAGGCCTTGATCACGGCCTTGTCGTGAGTCGGGTGATTTCTTTGTTCGCTTTTGTTTTTGTTCTTTGTTTTGTGTGCAAGTGCCAATGGAGAGTGGATTATCGGGTTCTCACCGGGATGGGAAGGAGCCTATGGTGTCGATCGATGGGGCGTTTGAATAGGAGGAGGATGTGACGGAGGCGACAGGGGAAGGTAATTTCCTCCTCGTTGGGAAGCTTTGGGCTTCGAGGGCTATCAATGTTAAAGCGGCGATCGATACGAAGATTAAGTTGTGGAATCCATCTAAACCTACGCTGGGTAATGTTATTGATGCGAAAGAGAAGACTTTCATGTTTCGATTTGGGGCGGAAAGGGACACGGCGAGGGTTTTAGAAGGGCAACCATGGCATTTTGACAAGTTCATGTGGTGTTTCGATGAACCATCTTTGTCGGGTAAAATTACTGATTCCTCCTTGTTTCTATTTCCGATTTGGGCGCGAATCTATGACCTACCTCTATCAGGCCGTACTAGTCTCTCGAATGCTAAGAATTTAGGAGACCGACTGGGAACGTTTATGCACTTTGAGCATGGCCCCAATCTCGAGCTCGATAGGGAAATCCGCGTGCGTGTTTTGTATGATAATTGAAAACCTTTGAAGGCTGATATCCCGATACAGGTTCGTGATGGACGAACGATTAGGTTTAATGTAAAATACGAGAGGTTACCTACATCCTGCTACGGGTGTGGTCTTATAGGGCACGGGGAAAAGGACTGCGAGGAAAGGCCATATGTGGAGGAAGATCTTAAATTCGGTGACTGGTTAAGGGCTTCACCATGGAAGGTGGTTAAAACGGTTAAGGAAGGAACGGGGAAGGCTGCAAGAAATCTCAGAGATCAGTTAGATGAAGAGAGTGCTAAGAGCTCGGAGGAGACTATAACGAACATGATCAAGAAACTCAAAAATATTGTTATTGACCTACGTGCTAAGAAACAGGTGCAAGCCTTGCGGGTAGAGGATGATGCCGTGTGATATACGATTATTTTACTTCCATTTCCCTCTTTCTTTTATGCATACCGACTCGTATCGAGTCGGTTTCGGGTGTTTTTCCTTGCATTTTGTGCCCAACGCCCGTACTTGTTACCTTGCATGTCCTTTTGTAGGAAACGGTCCAAGTATGGAGGAATTGGGGCAAGAAAGGCACCCCATTGCCTTTACATGAAGAAGAGGTGAAGAAATGAAGATCGTGTGTGTTTCCGACAGGCAAGAACCGGTCAGCCGCAAGCAAAACACACCCCAGAGAATCACTCAAGAAATTTGAAGAAAAGCTGAAGAAGGTGCTTTGCGGCGGAGCGCGGCAACCGGCCCACCGGTAAAGCACAACAAGTGGAATTAAAAGAAGAATTGAAGGAAAAAACGAGCTTGGCCTCGCTGGAGAGGAGCACCGGCGGTCAACCCAGTATTACGCACCTTGAAGAAAAAGAAGAAGTCTGAAGAAGGTGTTTTTTTGCGGGCGGCAAGAACCGCCCACCAAGCAAAACACAAATGCCAGCTATTTTTAAATCTTGCACGGTTTTACCGGTAGGACCACCGGCTGCCGGTGGACCGGCAAAACACAGCAGCACGGGATTTGGGCTTTTCTTCCTTTTTCTTCCTAATCTTGTACAAGCCTATAAATACCCCCTCTTAAACCCTTTTGTACACACAACCCTAGATCCAGAATTTTTACCCTTTCAAGCTTTAAACTTTCTTAATCTCTTTGTTAATCTTTCTTTAATTAGAGAAGTTCTTCAATCAATTAGTGATTGAATTTGGGTTTGTAAGAAGATTGAAGGGTTTCCTTCTTTATTATTTCTATCCAAATTCCTCTTTCACTATTTTGTTGGTATTAATTCTCTCCCTATTTTCATTTGTTTACATTTTGTTCTTCTTTTATGTTTGTTTGATTGTTTATGTTAAAATTGTTGTTGTTGTTTGTTTGTTGTTGTTATTTCCATCATTGTTCATCTTTTTATTGTTGATCTTTCCTTTGTTTCTCTTTCATTTGTTCATCCTTGGGTAGTTGTCCTCAAAGACTTAATCTTTGAGTTGATTTGGTTAAAGATTGTGTCTTTAGGTTTAATCACTCTTGTCATTAGATTAAATCATCTTTCCTTACACCTATTGTTAGATTGTTGCATGTTTAGTAGTGAATTTCATCTTCCCACCATGATTGTGACCAAAGTTTTCATCTTTATTGTTTATTTTGCAATTAGGACCATGATTAGTGAGTAGTCCTCCACTAGGGCTCGGTTTGACCCAACATGAGTAATTTCATTAATTGAATTTCACAAAGGCTAATTATTTGGGGAAATTGGTGAGGGTAGATTAGAGGAATGACTTGGTTTATGGGTTGACTTTTGGGTAGTGTCGACTTACGACCCTTGACCACCAACGAGAGTTGGTTAGGTTGTGATTTGGATACCCTTGATTTGACCCTATTGTTGACCTTGGTTGAGACCGAAAGGGAGAACCGGGGTAGGACACCTCTAATCTAGCGTTTGAAATCGACCCTCGAGAGAGGGAGTGGGATGACCCGGGAATTGACGGGGCTTAATGACCTTAGCAAATATTGGACTACCTTGGGAATAATGCATGTTTTTGGGGTAGTCGGGTATTGAGTTAGGGATTCCGACCTTCGAACCCGAGAGGGGGGGTTGGTGGGTAGCACTAGTGTCCTATTTCGAACCCGAGAGGGGGGTCTTAGGCGAATTAGAGTCGTCACCTCCTCACCTAACTACCCTTGTGATTAGCCTAGAGATTTAACTATGTGGAATTGCGAATTGTTTGGGAAGAACCGAGTCTTAGGCCGTTTAATCATTTGAATTACAATTTATCCTTCATTCTTGCTTATTTTCCTTACCTTTGTTAAGTTTGCATTTCATTTTGTTTAGGTAGCATTAGTATAACAACCATCATCTTTTATTTTCGACTTAGCTAAACGATCGGATTAGAACAATTAGTAATCTTTTCAACTCCTTGTGGGATCGACCCTTAATAGTGTACAACGATAAAATCGTGCACTTGCGAGGTATAGCTTGATACCATCAAGTTTTTGGCGCCGTTGCCGGGGAGTTCGGCTAGATATTAATTGTTTTCATTCTTGTTTAGACTAAGTCTTTTGTTACTAATCTCTCTCTTGAGTGTGTAGGACTTCTTGCATGAGAAGAAGAAATCGAAGAGGTCAACCAATTAGACCGATTGACCACGAGATCGAAGCAACCGCGAGAAGACTAAATTCGCTCCGTAGAAGAGGACTTATAGAAACACCGATTCCTCAAGAAAATCCAGTAATTGAGAACCTACAAGGGGAACCACGGGTCTTTGAAACTTTCGAAAATCCTTTTGCAACACCGGAAACGGAAGTAACAATGGCCGCGGTCCCTATGAGAGATAACTTGGCTCCGAAAAAGGTGGTGAATCCGAGTATTGTGAAGCCACCTATTCAAGCCAACAATTTTGATGTGAAAGCCACCTTGCTACAACTTGTCCAAGGGAATCAATTCGGAGGGGGAGCCACCGAAAACCCCAACGAGCATCTCAACGAGTTCTTGGATAGTTGTGACATGTTCAAGGCCAATGGAGTCACGGAGGATGCCGTACGCCTTAGGCTTTTCCCTTACTCTTTGAGGGGAAGTGCCAAGGAATGGCTTAAAAGTTGTGAACCCGACTCTCTTCGGACTTGGGATGATGTCTCTAAGGCTTTTCTCAACAAGTATTTCCCACCCCAACGAACCGCAAGAATCAAGAGTGAGCTCCAAGGGTTCACCCAACAAGAAGATGAGACCCTTTATGAAGCATGGGAGAGGTACAAGGGCCTCCAAAGGCTATGTCCTCACCACGGTATTGGGGATGATGAGCTCATCAACAATTTCTATGAAGGGTTAAACAATGATATGAAGATGAACCTTGATTCCGGCTCGGGGAAGGGAGCTTTGGATAAGATAGATCACAAGACGGCAAAAGAACTTATTGAAGAAATGGCTTCTCGTACCTTCCATTGGAACAATGATAGGCACAAAAGGAAAGGGAAGTCAACGGTCGAATCGGCCAACAATGTGGAAGTGAAAGAGATGATAGAAGAGCTAAAGCAACAAGTTGCCTTGATGAGCTCAAGCAAAACATCTAGCAATTCTTCTATGAGGAACCAAGTCTATAGTTGTGAGCTTTGTGGAGACCAAGGACACCCACCCAATGAGTGTCCCTTGGTGGTTGGAGATGGAAGTTGTATGGAGCAAGTGAACGGGATATGGGAGTCTAGTCCGGCCAAGCAAGCATTTAACAACAACCAATATCACCCGGGATTGAGAGCCCACCCAAACTTCTCCTATGGCTCTCAAAATGTCCAAAACCCAACCTTCCAACAAAAATCACAACAACCAAACTTCCAAACTCAAAAACAAAACACAACATTTAATCAAGGTCCACCGGGTTTCCAAGGGAGAACTTTCCAACCAAGGCAACAACAATTTCAACCACTCAACCCACCAACCAACCCGCCTTTCCAACAAACCACCCAACCTTTCCAACAAAACACCCAACCAAAGTCAAGCTTGGAACTCATGATGGAACAATTGATGACTTCACAAAACCAACTTGTCAATACTCAAACACAATTCATCAACCATTCCACTCAAAAACATGACGAGACAACCTCATCCATCAACCAACTTAGGACCCAAATGCAAGCTTCTCAACGGATGACGGACAACCAAATCTCCCAATTGGCTACTCAAATGAGCCAACTTCAAGCCTCCCAAGGGAAATTCCCGGGTAAAACCGAGGAAAATCCGAAAACCATGAATGCTATCCACTTGAGGAGTGGTAGGGATTTGGAAGACCGGGAATTTGTCAAGAAAAGGAAGAGTAGTAGACCGGGTAATGTCATTGAACCTCAAGTTGTGGTTGAACCTCCAAAAGTAATTGAAGAAAAGGAGGGAGAAGAGGAACTCGTGGAAATCGTTGTGGAAACTCCAAAGGTGATTGATGAACCGACAAGGGTGGTTGAAGAGCCTCAACAACAAGTGGTAAGAACTTATGTACCACCGGTTCCCTTTCCACAAAGATTGGCAAGAGCCAAACTTGAACAAAAGTATGGGAAGTTCATGGATATGATGAAGGGTATCAACATTACCATGCCTTTCATTGATGCCGTGAAGGAGATTCCAAGCTATGGCAAGTTCTTGAAGGAGCTTATCTCAAACAAAAACTCTTTGAGCCCAACAACTACGGTGAGCTTATCCAAGGAGTGTAGTGCAATTCTCATGAATGAAGCTCCTCAAAAGCTTGAAGACCCGGGGAGTTTTTCCATACCTTGTAAGATTGGGACCGTGCACATTGAGAGGGCTTTGTGTGATTTGGGGGCTAGCATTAGTCTTATGCCCCTCAAAATTTTCAAGAAGTTGAAAGGTTATGAGCTTTCACCAACAAGGGTTTCTCTCCAACTTGCGGATAGGTCGGTAAGATACCCTATTGGTCTTGTGGAGGATGTCCCACTCAAGGTGGGGAAACTTGCATTTCCATGTGATTTCTATGTAATGGACATCCCCGAAGACTTAAATATTCCCATCATATTGGGGCGCCCTTGCCTTGCTACGGGGGGTGCTATGATTGATGTGAAGAATGGGAAGCTTTCTTTGCAAGTGGGTGAAGATAAGGTTGAATTCTCCTTGAACAAGGCTATGAAAGAGCCTTCGGAAGAAAAGTCTTGTTATATGATTGATGTGGTAGAAGAATGGGTCGATATGAAGAAATTTGATGAAGACAAGGGTTTGCAAGGGTTCCTTGAGGGCAAGGTAAAGTATTGCAAGGAGCACCGGGAGTATGCTTTAGCTATGGAAGCAACAATTGAAGAAGACCCGGACAAAGAATTTGAAAGCTTGAGAGGAGATGGTAAAAAGGAGGAGAGATCTACGCCTCCTCAAGTGGAGTTGAAACCTCTTCCTTCTACTCTTAAACATGCTTTCCTTGGCCCTAATGATACTTACCCTATTATTGTCAATAGTGCACTCAATGACACCGAACTTCAAAAATTACTTGATGTTGTGAGAAAATACAAAGATGTCATTGGGTACTCAATTGATGATATCAAGGGGATTAGCCCTTCTTTTTGCACCCATCGCATTCATTTGGAGGATGAGAGTGCATCTTCCATTGAGCCTCAACGCCGCCTTAACCCCGCTATGAAAGAAGTGGTTAGGAAGGAGGTGTTGAAGCTCTATGATGCAAGCATAATTTACCCTATCTCCGATAGTGCATGGGTGAGCCCGGTGCATGTTGTGCCGAAGAAGGGCGGGGTCACGGTAGTCACCAATGATAAGAATGAACTAATTCCAACAAGAGTCACAACCGGGTGGAGAATGTGTATAGACTATAGGCGCCTCAACAAGGCAACTAGGAAAGACCATTTCCCCCTCCCTTTCCTTGACCAAATGTTGGAAAGACTTGCCCAACATTCTCATTTTTGCTACCTTGATGGGTTTTCGGGTTTTTTTTCCAAATCCCGATTCACCCTAATGACCAAGAAAAGACCACATTCACGTGCCCATTCGGCACCTTTGCTTATAGGCGCATGCCCTTTGGGCTTTGCAATGCGCCAGCCACATTTCAAAGATGCATGCTAGCTATATTTTCCGAATATGTTGAGAATATCATGGAGGTGTTTATGGACGACTTCTCGGTCGTAGGCACCTCATTTGATGGATGTCTAGCTAATTTGGGTAAGGTCTTGAAAAGATGTCAAGAGAGTGGTCTAGTCTTGAATTGGGAGAAATGTCATTTCATGGTGACATCCGGGGTTGTTTTGGGTCATGTAGTGTCAAGTAAAGGCTTGGAAGTTGATCAAGCCAAGATTGAAGTGATCAAAACACTACCCCCTCCCACTAATGTAAAAGGAATTAGGAGTTTTCTTGGGCATGCCGGTTTTTACCGGAGATTCATTAAGGATTTTTCTTTGATTGCCCGACCTTTAACTTTGTTGCTTGGAAAAGATGTGCCATTTGAATTTACTAATGAGTGTTTGGATGCATTCAATAGGTTGAAGGAAGCTCTCATCACCGCTCCAATCATGCAACCTCCTACTTGGGGAGAGCCCTTTGAGTTGATGTGCGATGCTAGTGATGTAGCGGTGGGAGCGGTGCTTGGACAAAGGAAGAATGGTAAACTTCATGCCATATATTATGCAAGCAAGACCTTGGATGAAGCTCAATCACACTACACCACCACCGAGAAGGAGCTTTTGGCGGTCATATATGCCATGAACAAGTTTCGTTCTTATTTGGTGGGCTCTAAGATAATTGTACACACCGATCACACGGCATTGAGGCACTTGCTAATCAAGAAGGAATCAAAACCACGCTTGATTCGGTGGATACTTTTGCTACAAGAGTTTGATATTGAAATTAGAGACAAGAAGGGTGTGGAAAATGTGGTAGCCGATCATCTTTCTCGGCTACTCCATGTCAAGGGGAAGGATGGATTGCCAATTGACGATTCCTTGCCGGATGATCAACTATTCGCACTTGCTTTGATGGATGTCCCTTGGTACGCGGACTATGTAAATTATTTGGTATCCGGGGTCATCCCGCACGGTTATGACTCCCATAAGAGAAAGAAATTCTTCCATGACCTTAAGCAATATTTTTGGGAAGAACCGTGCCTCTACAAAGCTTGTGCCGACGGGATAATTAGAAGATGCATCCCCAATGAAGAAGTCCAACCCATAATCTCTCATTGCCATTACATGCCGAGTGGAGGGCATGGTAGTTCACGAAAAACCGCCGCGAGGGTGCTCCAATGTGGATTCTTTTGGCCTTCCCTATTTCACGATGTGGCCACCTACGTCAAGAAGTGTGACAAGTGTCAAAGAAGTGGTAACATTTCAAAGAGGCATGAAATGCCAATGAACTACATACTTGAGGTGGAGTTATTCGATGTATGGGGCATTGACTATCAAGGCCCTTTTCCCTCATCAAATGGGAATGAGTATATTCTTGTTGCGGTGGACTACGTGAGCAAATGGGTTGAAGCAATTCCAACAAAGACTTGTGACGCAAAATCAGTGACCAAACTAATGGAGACAATCATATTCCCACGGTTTGGAGTTCCACGAATTGTGATAAGTGACCGTGGAACTCATTTCCGGGAGAGGACTCTTGATGCTTTACTCAAGAAGCATGGGGTGCAACATAGGCGGAGCCTTGCCTATCACCCACAAGCTAACGGCCAAGCCGAAATCTCTAACCGTGAAATCAAGATGATCCTTGAAAAGACCGTGAGTCGGTCAAGGAAAGATTGGTCTACCAAGCTTAATGATGCATTGTGGGCTTACCGGACCGCTTTCAAAACACCAATAGGAACTTCACCATTCCGGTTGGTGTATGGGAAGCCTTGCCATTTGCCGGTTGAGTTGGAGCACAAGGCACATTGGGCCATCCGACTACTTAACTTTGACTTGAAGAGCGCCGGAGAGAAGCGGCTACTTGACCTCAATGAGCTTGAAGAATTTCGACTAGAGGCTTATGAGAGCTCTAGGTTGTACAAGGAAAAGACCAAGCGATTCCATGACAAAGCTATTATAAGGAGGGAATTCAAGGAGGGGGACTTGGTTCTCCTCTTTAACTCAAGGTTCAAGCTATTTTCGGGAAAACTAAAGTCAAAGTGGTCGGGGCCTTTCACGGTGGTCCGAGCTTTCCCCTATGGGTCGGTTGAGGTATCCGATGGAGACCAAACATTCAAGGTAAATGGACAACGGCTAAAGCACTACATTGCCGGAACCCCTATCATCAAGAGTGTGAGCTCCATTGCTACCTACCTTCAAAATTATTGATTGTCATTCATAACTCCGTCGAGCCTACGACATAAAACAAGGGCGCTTCATGGGAGGCAACCCATGCATCTTTGTATATAATTTGCATCCTAGACTAGTAGTGAGAAATTTGGAATCGTATTTTGTCTATTTGGATTGGTGACGGAGGTCACTTTTGAAGAACACAAGTATTTATTTTCGTTGACCCGAAATCCCGGCATCATGCGTCGGAGTAGTTGCGGAAAACAAGAATCCCGGGGTCAATGAAAAAGCTCAAAGTTGAGTTGAAGAAAAATGGAGCAAATTTGAAGAACACAACGAAAAAATAGCTGTGTGTTGTGTTTTTGCGGTGGACCGGCAAGCCGGTTGGTCCACCGGCAATGAGACCAAACAAGTTTTTGAAATTAAAGAAGTGGTGTGTTTTGCGGTAGGCGGCAGCGACTCACCGGCACAACACACCGGCGGCGAGAAAACAAGAAGAATTGATGATTGAGAGTGTGTTATACCGGTTGGTCGGGGCCGGCTCACCGCATAACACACACTGTGACTTGAAAAAAAAAAAATTTTGAAGAATTGGTGAAGAGGAGTGTTTTGCGGCGGCGTGAGCAAGAACCGCCCACCGGTAAAACACTCATACTTTAAGCCTGGGAAGTTGGATTTTTTTGAGGAGTGTGTTTTGCCGGTAGGCCGGAACTCACCAAGCATAACACACCTGGTATATGGGAGATTTAATTGAGGAGAGTGTTTTGCGGTGGACCCGAGCCCGGTTGGTCCACCGGCAGCGAGGACAAAAATCTTGAAGGAGAAAATCGAAAAATAGAAAAAGGGGGAGTGCGTTTTACCGGCAGACCGGTTGCCGGTTCGCCAACCGGCAAAACGCATCATCAGACGCAAAATTAAAACCCGTGAAACCCCTTTTCTCATTTCATTTCTTCTTTCTTCCTTCTTCAATCCTCCATTATTTTTCCCCCCTTTTCAACCCTAACTCCATTAAAACTCAATCAAACTCCCTCTAACCTTCACCAATCTACTCCAATCATCAAGATGTCGGGAAGAAGGACAAGAGCCGACATAGCAAGGGACCAAGAGGCATTGATTGCTCGGGCCGCAACCGATACATACCCCGATCCGGACTTTCCCCCATCGAGTTTACCACACCTACGCAGAAGGGTAAGTTTATTCTCTTTAAAAATCGTCCCCTCACCCCTACTAAATTTCTTCATCATCCGTCTTTGTGTACCCTTGGGATTGCTGGGGAGACGGAAGCTTTGTTTACGGGGTGTGGTATGAGGGGCATATTTTCCATGCATGAATACACTTACCCCCGGATTACATGGGAATTTTTGAGTAGTCTTAAGATTACCAAGCACCGGCAAACGGGGATGGTGGCCACTCTTAGTTTTAGACTTATGAACCGGGAACACAACATCACTTTGGGTAGGTTGGCTCAAATTTTTGGGCTGGAAAATGCGACATCGCACACCCCGCCCATTGACTTTCACTATTCCCGTGTATGGACAGCGATTTCGGGCCTTGATGATCAACCTGGGGTAAAAAGGCCCGCGATGAGTTGCCACAATCCCGCCATTCGGGTGTGGCATTGATGTATGGGGTGCACCGTTCTTGCGGTAGATGAGCCATGGGTGTTTAGGACCCACGAGCTTGAAATTTTGGGGTCCTACTTGTTCACGAAACCCACCCCCTTCCGAATTAATGTGGCTCACTACCTAGCCCTTAATCTATCCAAGATTGCTAGTTCTCCGGGACATAAAACCCCGATACATGTGGGTGGCATGATCACCCGAATTGCCCGCAACATGGACCGTCCGGTTGACCTTTCCACGATGAATTGGATAAGGGGGACACTCACTTGACAAAGCACTACTTGACTACAAAGCTTGAGTGGCTCAAAGAGAACCCCAACGACGGCCTTGAATATTGGCAAATCAATCACAAGAACTCCATCCGGCTTCCAAATGTTACCGCGGTAAAAATTGAAAAGGACAAGGAGTTCTATCTCCTTGATATTGAAGAAGAGCCTCCCACCGACCAACCTCCTCCCACTATTCCACGGGTTTATTCTAGGGACCGTAGACGCGACACTCCCTCCTCCCTACGATACGCCGCACCTCAAACTCATCAACCTCCACCGTGGCACTTTCAACAAGGTGAGGCGTCCTCCTCAACCCCTCCTCCCTTGCCACCTTCCCTCACCGAGTGGATGGAGAGGATGGACATTGCCACGGCGAAAGCCGCTAGTGAGAGGGACATTTTGGGGAGAAAGTTGGACCGGATATATTATGATCAAGCTACCGGTACTTATCCCATCTATGATGATTTTTGTCGACGGGATTACGTGGGTTATGAGCACCCTCACCCCTCCTACTTCACTTGGCCCGATGGGAACTACTCGAGAGAGGATGGGAGGATGGTCCGCGGAGGTCTTAACCTCCAACCGGACTACTTTGCGCGACCCGTTTTCCCGCCTATGCCCGAGTCTAGACCGGAGGGGCATGAGGCCCAATGGTTTGGGGGAGTTCGGCCCTATTTTGCTAGTGATGCGGGTGCGTCGGGATCCGGTGGTGGTTTCACGGGAGGAGATAGCGGCGTGATGAATATGAGTGGTGATTTCACGGGTGGTTTTCCGGGTGACGGCGGTAGTGGAGGTAATTTCACCTTCAACCCCGATGATTTGATTCAAGGCTCCGATTTAAACACCGGAGATGATATCAATGATGAAGATTTTGATGATGAGATGGGGTCTTAGTCCCCGAATTGATGGCTTTCTATCCTCCCAATCAATCCAAATGACAAGTATGATTTCTCCCTTTTATCCAAATTTCTCATTCATGTTTACATTTTTCGCATGCATTTAGTTGATAAATCATTTAGTTGCATCATATAGGATTGCATTAGATTTCAATTTTGTAATATATTGTCACATTTAGTAATTGCATTCACTTAGCATAATTTGCATTGTCATTTCAATTTAGCATATAGAATAGAGCATGCATTGCATTTTCAAAATAAAAACCAACTAAAAATTGAAAAAATGACCAAAAAAAACCAAAAACATGTTAAATTATTTCACTAATATGCCCTCCCATGTCTATAAATAAGTGTGGGGAGGGCCTAAAAAAAAAAAACAAAAACATGTCTTTTAATTTGAATTCCCTCCACACATTTATTTCCATTTGGAAGTAATGTAAATAAATAAGTGTGGGGAGGGAGTTCTCATATCAAAAACCCAAAAATATGTCCTTTTAATTTTTCAAAACCAAAAATCACAAAAATATGTTATTTTCCCTTTGAAAAATCAAAAATCAAAAAATATGTTCATTTCTTTTCCTTCTTCACTCCCTATGCTTTTGTCCATTGAGGACAATGTACATCTCAAGTGTGGGGAGGGAAATATCACTCTTGTGCATATTTGTTTATATTTGTAAATGTTTATAAATTAGAGAAAATGCCTAAAAATCGAAAAATTTCTGAAAAATTCAAAAAAATTGCATTGTATATATATGTTTTGTCTAACCTTTTGGCTTGGCACATTGACCACTTGAGGCAAAAAGGAGCTAGAAGACCGCTTGGTATAATCCTTCCTATCCCTTGCTCCTTTTACTATTCTTTCTTTTTGGTATCTTTGATATTTTGAAGGAGGATGGGAATTTTGTTGCTTTGGGTGTCTCCTTGGGAGACCGTTTGGAATTTTGGTGTTGATGTGCTGCTAGGTTTAGCCAATTTGTTGCACGTTTCATTTCATGTTTGTTTGAATTTCCGCATGCATTTGTTCACATGTAAATACTTGTTGCATTTCTTTCTTTTGCATTGAGTTTGTAAATAAGCTTTTAAGGAAGAACATGGTCAAAGGAAGGGAACCAAGTACCCCCATGATGAACTAATGTGCCCAATTGTGCCTTTCCCCTCCTCGTGACTCGCACCCGTGGCCTCTTAGTTAGCCGAGGAAGGAGGGCTTGACCAAAGAGTTTAGACCAACCTTGTGAGACCTAGGGCCGTAGACTAGACCTTTGGCTCGACTTAGCTACTCAAAGGTAAGGGTAGAGCCTCCTAGGGTGGGTACATCCATACCCCGCCCTCATCTAGGTTTGAGAGTAGGCCTCCTCGCGAGGCGTGTCACATCACTACGCACAAGTGTGTCGCATCGTCCTTAGATCATGAAATTGCATTACATTTTTGTGCATATGATTTGAAGCAAAAATCAGTTTATATGAACCTCACATAGCCAAATAGCCTTATTTTATTCCCTACATTGTTTCCATTTTTGATTCACCCCCTTTGAGCTTAGCCTTTTCATTTGGCAAACCCACTAAAATAGCTACATTCCATAACCACCCTTCCTTAATCAAGAATTGGTCGGTTTTTGTAGTTGTGTTGTAGGAGGTGATTTGGGGCATAGTGACGGATAGTATACATCTCCGTTTGGGTCGGAATTTGGTATGATTTGGCATTTTATATAAATAAGAGGTTTTGAAAAAGGAAATAGAAAAGTGAAAAAAGAGTCATGAAAAATCCAAAAAATGAGTTAGTCGTGTTGTATATATTTGTTTGTTGTCAAGAAAAAGAAAAAGGCAAGCAACACCCCTACTCATCATTTAAAGGGGTAGAAAAAGCCGTTGCTAAATAAAAAGGGGCAAATTGATGTTTTTCCAAAATGAGTCGGGTTTACACAATTTTTGCATAACTTGGGAAACCGAGTCGTTGTTACGGTGTAGACGTTACCATTTGTTGAAATAAAAGGAGCTTTATCAAATTTTTCCTACTTGAGTTGGGTTTATGCAATTTTTGCATGGTTTTGGTCATCAATGCTATGTTAGGGCATAGACGTGTCTCATGTGTTGCAATAAGAGATGGGATGTGATGTGTCGACGATTCTTGATTTGAACCCCACATGTCCAAACGGTGCTTGCACCAATCCCGTTTCGACCTTCTCCTTAGCCCCATTGTAACCCTTGCTTCATGTTTTGTGCATTTTTCCCTTTGTTTGCATTTCATTGGACATAGGACGGTGTTACACATTAGATTGCGGGCACGTTTTCGCTAGTCGAGTTAGTTGAGTGATTTTGGTTACTTTTTGTCTCAAAAATCACCTTGTTCTTTCATTGAGTGACGAGTGAAAACCGTGAGGATGTCGTTGCCTTGGTCTCCTTAGTCATGGGTCCTTTGGTTGAATCTTGTGTCGGTTTTGTAATTCTCGGCGGACTCGCCTCTCTTCCCTTTCCCCGCTCTTGAATTTGTTTCTTGAGCATTGGTCACACAAGGGTTGCTTTTGTCACATTTAGGGGGTTGGCACCTCAATTGGCACTCCCGAGACGCAGTACTCCGACCGAGACCATGTTTTGTTGTTTGAAAAATCCGACCACTTAGATGAGGAAAGTGGGTCATTTTGTTAGATGCATTCTATTTGTTGATTACGTGCTTTCATGATGAATGTGTCAAAAGTTTTGTAGCAAGACCCAACTTGCCTTGCAATAGGGCACTCTCCCCTCATGGGTGTCAAATTGTGAGTTGAAGGGGCGTTGAGTGCGCTAATACTCGATCGGCTTAAGTAGTAGTTTAGTTGAGTGATGCTTATATTGTGCATTCACTCTCCATAGCTATCATAATAATGCTTTGTACATTTGGTTTAGGGACTTACTCGGGGACGAGTAAGGTTTAAGTGTGGGGAGGTTTGATATACGATTATTTTACTTCCATTTCCCTCTTTCTTTTATGCATACCGACTCGTATCGAGTCGGTTTCGGGTGTTTTTCCTTGCATTTTGTGCCCAACGCCCGTACTTGTTACCTTGCGTGTCCTTTTGTAGGAAACGGTCCAAGTATGGAGGAATTGGGGCAAGAAAGGCACCCCATTGCCTTTACATGAAGAAGAGGTGAAGAAATGAAGACTGTGTGTTTCGGTGACCGGCCGGCGGTCTAGCCAGCCGTAGCAAAACACACCCCAGAGAATCACTCAAGAAATTTGAAGAAAAGTCAAGAAGAAGGTGCTTTTTGGTGGCGGCAACTGCCCACCGGTAAAGCACAACAAGTGGAATTAAAAGAAGAATTGAAGGAAAAACGAGCTTGGCCTCGCTGCCGGTAGGAGCACCGGCAGCCGGTCAACCGGCATTACGCACCTTGAAGAAAAAGAAGAAGTCCTGAAGAAGGCGTTTTGCCGGCAGGCCGGCAACCGCCCACCACCAAGCAAAACACAAATGCCAGCTATTTTTAAATCTTGCAGTTTTACCGGTAGGACCACCGGCTGCGGTGGGCCAAAACACAAAGAAACACGGGATTTGGGCTTTTCTTCCTTTTTCTTCCTAATCTTGTACAAGCCTATAAATACCCCCTCTTAAACCCTTTTGTACACACAACCCTAGATCCAGAATTTTTACCCTTTCAAGCTTTAAACTTTCTTAATCTCTTTGTTAATCTTTCTTTAATTAGAGAAGTTCTTCAATCAATTAGTGATTGAATTTGGGTTTGTAAGAAGATTGAAGGGTTTCCTTCTTTATTATTTCTATCCAAATTCCTCTTTCACTATTTTGTTGGTATTAATTCTCTCCCTATTTTCATTTGTTTACATTTTGTTCTTCTTTTATGTTTGTTTGATTGTTTATGTTAAAATTGTTGTTGTTGTTTGTTTGTTGTTGTTATTTCCATCATTGTTCATCTTTTTATTGTTGATCTTTCCTTTGTTTCTCTTTCATTTGTTCATCCTTGGGTAGTTGTCCTCAAAGACTTAATCTTTGAGTTGATTTGGTTAAAGATTGTGTCTTTAGGTTTAATCACTCTTGTCATTAGATTAAATCATCTTTCCTTACACCTATTGTTAGATTGTTGCATGTTTAGTAGTGAATTTCATCTTCCCACCATGATTGTGACCAAAGTTTTCATCTTTATTGTTTATTTTGCAATTAGGACCATGATTAGTGAGTAGTCCTCCACTAGGGCTCGGTTTGACCCAACATGAGTAATTTCATTAATTGAATTTCACAAAGGCTAATTATTTGGGGAAATTGGTGAGGGTAGATTAGAGGAATGACTTGGTTTATGGGTTGACTTTTGGGTAGTGTCGACTTACGACCCTTGACCACCAACGAGAGTTGGTTAGGTTGTGATTTGGATACCCTTGATTTGACCCTATTGTTGACCTTGGTTGAGACCGAAAGGGAGAACCGGGGTAGGACACCTCTAATCTAGCGTTTGAAATCGACCCTCGAGAGAGGGAGTGGGATGACCGGGAATTGATGGGGCTTAATGACCTTAGCAAATATTGGACTACCTTGGGAATAATGCATGTTTTTGGGGTAGTCGGGTATTGAGTTAGGGATTCCGACCTTCGAACCCGAGAGGGGGGGTTGGTGGGTAGCACTAGTGTCCTATTTCGAACCCGAGAGGGGGGTCTTAGGCGAATTAGAGTCGTCACCTCCTCACCTAACTACCCTTGTGATTAGCCTAGAGATTTAACTATGTGGAATTGCGAATTGTTTGGGAAGAACCGAGTCTTAGGCCGTTTAATCATTTGAATTACAATTTATCCTTCATTCTTGCTTATTTTCCTTACCTTTGTTAAGTTTGCATTTCATTTTGTTTAGGTAGCATTAGTATAACAACCATCATCTTTTATTTTCGACTTAGCTAAACGATCGGATTAGAACAATTAGTAATCTTTTCAACTCCTTGTGGGATCGACCCTTAATAGTGTACAACGATAAAATCGTGCACTTGCGAGGTATAGCTTGATACCATCACCGTGGTAGGGGGACAGGGGAGTGTTGGGGAGATTGCGGGGGAAGAACCTACTGCTACGGTGGAACTGTTGACATGTCCAGGGGAGAGGGAGCAGGGGTTTCAAAGGGAGAGCAACGTAAGGGGGAGAGGGAGGTTGAAAGGGCGAGTGTTGGGTTTTCTGCTGCTTTTCAGATGGGTGATGGGATGGAGGGAGTAGTGATGAGGAAGGACTCGAGCAATGTTGGTGGAAGGAGGGCAGGAGCGGGGAGTGGGGGAGAGGTTGGACTCGTCTGCCACGGCCTTGTGGTAGAGGAGCAGGTACGGAGGGTGGTTCGAATATGAAGGGGCTAGAGGTGGCTAAACGGGGAAGGGAGGATTTGGCGGGGGAGGAAGCACAGAAGAAGGCGAGAATTACCACATACGGGGGCGTCTTAATACCTGAGACGGAGGTTGACAAAGCTCAACCCCGCCAGGCCCAATGAATATCATAAGTATTAACTGTCGAGGCTTAGGCAACCCCGATATAGTTACTGCGCTCCCTGCTCTGGTACGGAAGGAGGCCCCGGCTATTCTGTTCCTGTGTGAGACAAAACTGAGTGGTCCTGAATTTAGGAGGGTAGGAGAGATTGGATGGCTACTTTGGTGTGGAGGTAGATAGTGTAGGTAGATCGGGAGGGCTTGCTATGTTGTGGCAGAAGGAGATTGATTGCACCTTTGTATCTGCTTCTGTTCACCACATGGATTTTGTGATTAAGAGTGAGGTTGGGGAGTAGAGAATTACTGGTTTCTATGGGTGGCCGGTGGTGTCTGACCAGCATCTTTCTTAGGAGCTGCTTAGACTTCTTGGTAGGCAGTCGAACTTGCTTTGGGTTTGTATTGGTGATTTTAACGAGATTCTTTTTTCTACCGAGATGAAGGGGGGTAGTAGACCTCAATGGCAAATGAATAACTTTCGCGCTGCGGTCGATGAATGTGGGTTGAGAGATGCGCCTTGGGAGGGTTATAATTTTCCCTATGATAATGGTCAAGTGGGGGACGCTAATTGACAATGTATGCTAGACAGAGCCTTATGTTTGCCAAGCTGGATCGATCTTTTCCCTTATGCTCGTTTGTTCTATTTGGCGCGAGATTGGTCTGACCATGCTCCCTTGAAGCTAGTTCTAAACTGTCGGAAAGAAGAGAGGACTAGGAAACGATGTTATTGATTTGAACAAATTTGGGTGGGGGAGGAGGAGTGCAGTGAAGCCATTAAGCGTGGGGTTGCACGGGGTAGGGGAAATTTGGTTCACGTTCTGGAGGAGTGTGCTAGAGAATTGCAGAAGTGGAAGGGGACTAGCATCAGTCAAATTAGAAGAAGCATCGGGATTAAACACAGGCAGCTAGGTGTGCTTAATGATAAAGAGCGGTCTGAGGATATTGTCCATAGATGGCGTAAACTGGTTGCGGAGATAGCGGGTTTGAGAAAACAAGAGGAGCAATATTGGAGGCATAGATCGAGGGCTTTGTGGTTGAAGGATGGCGATAAGAACACTAAATTCTTTCATACTAGAGCATGGGAGAGGAAGAGGAAAAACCATATTGTTCAGCTTGTGGATGATGAGGGCGTAATTATAATACTACGGATTTTCTTAAGTGACTACTCGACCGAGTAGAGCCTACTCGGCCGAGTAGTGCTGTTGGTATAGTTTGTTTCGGTTCTGCCGATGAATACTCGGCCGAGTATAGTGGATACTCGACCGAGTAGAGGATACTGGCCGAGTATACACTTTACTCGACCGAGTATCCGGTCTGGCGAAGTGTATTTTAACGGTTTGATTAGGAAATGTTTAGGGTCGTTTTATATCTCGCGTCAGTTTCTAAAAGATCATTTTCAAATTTCATCATTTCTACGTTAACCTTAATCTCTCCCTAATCACTTCCTAATCATTCCATAGCATCGTTGTGTGTGTAATCTTCGGAGTTCTTGCGTATAATTCCTCATTCTACTGTTGGTAAGTTCTATCTCTATGTTAATTGTATTCTTTGGGGTTACTGTATACATATATGGAATTGGGAATATGGGGGTTTGTACAATGTGTAATCGTGATTATTATATAGGAGAAGACTTCGTAGAGGAGCCTTTCTAATTGTCCGTGTTTCGTGCTACTGCTGACTGATAAGGTAGGGTTTTCCCTACTCAGTTTACTGTTCATTGTTTAAGACATGATTGTTTTGTGTTATTTGTTGTCTGCTGATCATCGGAGTATGGTTGTTGTTGTGGCGGTGTTGATGTGGAGATGTGGTGACAGTGTGTTTGTGATTGTGGTGGAGTCACTTGCGGAAGTGGCTTCACACCCTAGTTCGCCCTCCGTGGAACCCGCCACGGGAGGGGATGTGCACATTAAGGGACAGGGATTGTTTGTCGCTCGTTGAGGAGCTGGACTAGGTGGGATCGGCCTGCGGTCATCCATGGCGGCGATGATTACATTGCGATGGGTAATCTGGCGGGGCTACACACTTCGGTGTGTAGTCGATTCTGATGTGAGAACGAAAGATTGGGATTGGAAGATGATCAGTTGATTACTTCGTTTGTTTGTCTTATATTGATTGAGTAATACTGACCCCGTTGTTGTTTGTGGAATTTGCGGTGATCCATTCGGGGATGGTGAGCAGGCTTGACAGGTTTTGCTAGTGATGAGCTTGGGGACAGTCATGGGAGTATTGTCATCACCAGTCATAGTATCACCGTCTGAGTCTTAGTTTGATTTCTTTTATTGTCAGACATTGGAGTTGTATTCTGTTGAATCAGTTTTTGGATTTGGTTGTTGTAAACTTTTAGACTTTACAGTACTTTAATAAATGTGCTCAGTTCAGACGCTTTTGATATGTACTAACCTCGGGCAACCGACATGGTAACACATTTTCATGGCAGGGTGGTCCTGGTAAGGCACCTTGGTATGAGGGGGTGTTACAAAGTGGTATCAGAGCTGATGATTCCGGCACCTAAACAAATGAATCTAATGAACCTAGGGAGTCTAAATAAAATGAACCCGGGGAGAGTTGTTTGGAGCTACCGCAAAGACTCGGGAGACGTCCCGGAGTCCCAAATTGGCCCTCACTAACTCGAGCCGGTAACATGGGGGAAGTGTGATGAGAGTTGGGTTTTGTATGTACATGTATGTGAAGATGCATGTTGGTAATAGTTGATAGTTGAAAGGGTGTGTGTTGAAATTTATAAGTGAGGTGATTGGAGAAATAGTGGAGGTGTTGGGTTTGTGAATGTTTGTTATGTTGGATTTAACATATGCATGAATTGTATGTTGGTATGATTATAACGTGGCATTTAAGTTCTTGATATTATGTGTTTGCTGCGGGAATAGTGAGCATGATAGAGAACTTTATACTGTATACCCGTCTATAGTGTGACTCGGCCGAGCAGGGCAGGTACTCGACCGAGTAGGGAGCACTCGGCCGAGTAACCAAGCACTCGACCGAGTATTGTTTGGCAGTGAGTAGCAGTGACTACTGTATGTGATAACTCGACCGAGTAAGTAAGTATACTCAACCGAGTAGTGACTACTCGGCCGAGTGTTGTTTTACTCGACCGAGTGTTGTTTCTGAGTTTTGACGTTTGCTTCTGGAGTCGATAACTCGACCGAGTATCTGGGAATACTCGACCGAGTAGTCGTTACTCGACCGAGTATGGTTGTATACTCGGCCGAGTGTTCCTTTGGCGGAAGATTGTTACATTTTGAGCCGTAGGCTTTTGTGCTTACGTTTCCTTATTTATTATCAGCTCAAAATGCCGCCCAAAAGAACTCTCCCGCGCAGATCCAAGCTTCTGAGATGACTCTTGATGAGGTTGCTCGCATGATTGAGCACCAAGAGGCCCTCCTTGAAGCTCTCAAAAATGTGGGAAAGGGGAATGAGAAGTCGATGGATGCTACTCAGCTAAGCATCATCATTGCTCGTTTCAATCCTCCCACATATGAGGGGGTAGGTGAACCAAAGCTACTCGAAAAGTGGCACCGTGAGATTGAAGCTCTCATGGAAATGGTTAAGTGTCCTGAAGACATGATCGTAGAACAGGCAGTATACTATCTAAGAGGTGAAGCTGCAGTTTGGTGGCAAAACGTCAAGGAAGATGCTAGAGCCTTTTACCTGGCTGAAGGAGTTATTCCTTGGTCTGGGTTGAAGAGTGCTATGAGGGAGCAGTTTGTGCCGGAGCATATCCGACAAAAGATGAGATCCGACTTTGATTCCTTCACCATGATCAAGAGATGACGATCACGACTACTATCATCGGTTCTGGAGCTATCTCGTTATGTTGAGGACATGCAGCTAGGACAGAGAGGTTTGGCTCTCCGTTTTGAGAGGGGTTTATCTGCTAAGATCGTTAGTCGTATGCCAGCCGGGGTTGCTACTGACCTCAAGGAAGTGTATCTGAGAGCGGGTCAAGCTGAGAGAATGGTAGATCTCTCAAGAGAGATCGATGAGAGGATCTTTGCGGAAAAAGGAGGAAGGCCGACGGTGAAAGCAACGGTCGGTCGACCAACAAGAAAGGGAACTTCAGCCATGCTAAGGCTTTTTCGGTGGGAGCCGGTTTCTCGGGAGGATCTCGTGGGTGGGGAAAGAATGGAGGTCGGAGTGTGAGTGACAACTCTAACCTTACATGCTTCAACTGTGGTGGGATAGGCCACAAAAGACGGGAATGCACGAGATACAAGCCCGGCACTGGTTCAGGAGCTCGGCCAGGGAATTTCTCTCAAGCGCCAACTCAGAGTTTTGCTAGTAACCGACCGGGAGGTTCATGGGGCAACAGAGGTGGACAGGGCAACCAAGGCGGTTACAACCGCGGTGGTGGTGGATCATATCAGCGCCAGAACAACAGCACCACCCAGGATTGGAGCCAAGCCAAGTACCTCCAATGCTTGATTCGGGGTGGAGGACGGAAAAACAAATGGGAAGCTTTTCATGATGGACAAACAGGAAGCACAGGATGATGCTCATGTAGTTACCGGTACCTTTCTTGTTCATAGTGTACCATCCTTTGTTTTGTTTGATTCGGGGGCTACACACTCTTTTGTGTCTAAGAGTCATGCCGTGTCTATGGGTTTGGGAAAGTTTGAGGTTGTTAAAGATGACGTGTTCATACCTTCGGGAGAGTCTGTGTCGTGTCTCAAGTTGTATAAGGGAGTGTCTATGGTAGTTGGAGGGGTAGATTTACCAGTAGACCTGTTAGAGTTTCCTATGGATGGGTTTGAGGTGATTGTTGGGATGGATTGGCTGGGTAAGTATGATGCCAGGATAGATTGTCGGGAAAATAAAGTGTCCTTAAAGGGTCCCAAGGGTGTTAGGATGTCCTATAGAGGGTTTGTGGTAAAGCCTAAGTGTAGGTTCATAGCTGTGATGACTTTAAAGTCATGTTTGAGGAAGAAGTGCCCCTTGATTCTCTGTCATGTGAGAGACCACCGAGTAGAGCCGCCGACAGCTTCTGAGATATCTGTGGTGCGAGAGTTCGAAGATGTTTTTCCTGAGGAGATACCGAGTTTGCCTCCCAAGAGGGATGTTGATTTCAGCGTGGAGCTTAAACCAGGAACAGGTCCTATATCCAAGGCACCTTACCGTATGGCACCTAAAGAGTTGGCAGAGTTGAAAAAGCAGATACATGAGTTGCTAGGCAAGGGTTATATCAGGCCTAGTGTGTCTCAGTAGGGAGCCCCATTTCTTTTTGTAAAGAAGAAAGATGGGAGTATGAGACTGTGCATTGATTACAGAGAGCTCAATCGTGTCACAGTGAAGAACAAGTATCCGTTGCCTAGGATTGATGACCTGTTTGATCAGCTAAGTGGAGCAGGTGTGTTTTCCAAGATTGATTTGAGGTCAGGATATCACCAGCTGAGGATAGCAGATGAGGATATTCCTAAGACAGCGTTCCGATGCTTCAAAGAATGGTCTTGGTTGTGTTTTGATGCAGGCAGGGAAAGTCATCGCTTATGCTTCGAGGCAGCTGAAGCCATATGAGGAGAACTACCCTACTCATGACCTGGAGCTGGGTGCAGTTATTTTCGCTCTTAAGATTTGGAGGCACTACCTTTATGGAGCAACTTTTAAGGTGTTCTCTGATCATAAGAGTCTAAAGTATATTAACACTCAGAAGGAGCTTAACATGCGACAGAGACGGTGGATGGAGCTGATCGGAGATTACGATATGGAGATCATCTATCACGAGGGTAAGGCTAATGTTGTTGCAGATGCACTGAGTAGGAAGAGCGTTCATTCGCTATGTACAGCCATGTCTTTGCTGAAGTTGAGGGATGAGATGTTTAGGATGGGGATCTTTATGATAAGGAAGGGAGATACCATCGAGGATTTGACGATCGAGCCAGAGTTGTATGAGAACATCAAGAGTAAGCAAGAGCTTGATCCTAAGATTCAGGAGTGGAAGTCAAGAATAGAGAGTGGGATGGTTTCCAGGTTTTCTATCCATACAGATGGGAGTGTTCGTTTTGATGGGAGATGGTGTGTTCCTGAGGATGCGGAGTTGAGGAGAGTGATCTTGATGGAGGCTCATTGCACTCCTTATTCAGTTCACTCGGGTGGTGACAAGCTTTACAAGGACCTTAAGAAGACTTTTTGGTGGCCAAACATAAAGAGAGATGTAGCTGAGTTTGTAGCCAGATGTTTGACCTGTCAAAGGGTCAAGGGTGAACAAAGGAGACCACAAGGTAAGATACAGTCTTTGGAAGTACCCGAGTGAAAGTGGGAGTCGATCTCCATGGACTTCATTGTGGGGTTGCCTAGGTCACAGTAGAGCTGATCATGGGCCGGGCCTATGCGGGTTTGGGCCGGGCCGGGATGAAAAAAATGGCCCACATGTGCGGGTTGGGCCGGACCGGGCCAAATGAGAGGGCCTATTTAGCGAGCCCAAGCCCAGCCCTTATGGGCTAAATCGGGCTTTTGGGCCTAAATGGGCTTTTCAGGCCTTGAAATTACGACTTACCGAACGAGATAAGTACTATAATACCTTCAACTAGTACTTTAAAAGTGCACTTAGTATAAAAAATCGTACAAAGTATGATGAAGTACATATGAATTAATCTTCAAAAATGGAATAAAAGACAATCATCGACACATTATAATGCTTAATCATATCTAGTAGATATGATTTATGATACGTAAGCATCGCTTTTAAATCTCAATAAATATATACATGAGTTTATAAGGAATTATATATAAAATTTACGCTACTTACACCGATTTTATAACAAAAATATTCCTTAATAATAAATATGGACCGGGCCGGGCCAAAATTTGGGCCAAACGCTTAGCCCAAACCCGGCCCAAAAGTACATTGGGCTTTTTTGGGCCGGCCCATGGGCTTTTTTGGGCCAAAATAAAAGGCTCAAGCCCTTCAAAAAAGCGGGCCGGGCCGGGCCAATGGGCTTGGGCCATTTGATCACCTCTAGGTCACAGCAAGGTAACAACATGATTTGGGTGATTGTTGATCGGTTAACCAAGTCAGCCCATTTCGTTCCCATGAAAGATACTTGGTCTAAGATGCAGTTGGCATTGGGTTACAGGAGGCATGTGGTTCGGTTACATGGTATACCTAAAGATATCGTTTCTGATCGTGATGCGAGGTTCATATCCAAGTTTTGGCAAGAACTGCAAGACTTGATG
The DNA here is from genome assembly GCF_048544455.1 of Silene latifolia. Classification (NCBI taxonomy): domain Eukaryota; kingdom Viridiplantae; phylum Streptophyta; class Magnoliopsida; order Caryophyllales; family Caryophyllaceae; genus Silene; species Silene latifolia. The sequence goes on from NC_133531.1 coordinate 17,235,738, forward strand.
GGTACAACTTTGAAGATGAGTACTGACCTTTCATCCGCAACCGATGGTCGCGAACGGACCATCAAGACCTTAGAGGACATGTTGAGGGCATGTGTTATGGAGTTTGGGGGCAATTGGGAAGACAGGCTTGATCTGATCGAGTTTTCATACAATAACAGTTATCATACGAGCATCGGGATGGCACCTTTTGAAGCTTTGTATGGCCGGAAGTGCCGAAGTCCAGTTTGTTGGGATGATAGTTCTGAGACGTGGTTTTAGGACCACAGCTGGTACAAGATATGGTTGAGCAAGTCCAGTTAATTCGGCAAAAGATGAGAGCAGCTCAAGATCGTCAGAAGAGCTATGCCGATTTACACCGCAGGGACATTGAGTTTGCGGTAGGTGACAAGGTCCTTTTGAAAGTGTCACCTATGCGAGGTGTTATGAGGTTTGGGAAGAAAGGTAAGCTAAGCCAAAATTTTATAGGTCCTTATGAGATTTTGGACCGTATAGGCGAGGTAGCTTACAGGTTAGCGTTGCCACCAGCTTTGGATAGGGTACACAATGTTTTTCATGTATCTCAGTTTCGGAAGTATGTGAGTGATCCATCGCATATCCTTGAGATGGAGAACATCGAACTTGATGAATCCTTGTCCTACGCCGAGATTCCTAAGGAGATTCTTGATCGCAAGGTTCGTAAGACACGGAATGGTGAGACGGTCTTACTCAAGGTCCTTTGGTCTAATCATAATGTGGAGGAAGCCACATGGGAACCCGAAGAAGCTATGCGAGAACGTTTTCCTAACCTTTTTGATCACGTATGTTTGGTTACGGGGACGTAACCGTTGTCTTTTTAGGGGGGTAGGAGATGGTCGCGGTCGTGCTTTGTCTTGTTTTGTGGTTTGTTTTGAGTCGGGTTAGTGAGTTTTGTGGTGGCTTGTGTAGTTCTTTGGCGTTGTGACATGTGGTTAGCATAGCCTTGTGCGTGGTGTTGTGTCTTGTTTTAGAGTGGAGTGTGAACTTCGGGACGAAGTTCTTGTTAAGGGGGGAAGACTGTAATACTACGGATTTTCTTAAGTGACTACTCGACCGAGTAGAGCCTACTCGGCCGTAAAGTAGTCTTTGTTGGTATAGTTTGTTTCGGTTCTGCCGATGAATACTCGGCCGAGTATAGTGGATACTCGACCGAGTAGAGGATACTCGGCCGAGTATACACTTTACTCGACCGAGTATCCGGTCTGGCGAAGTGTATTTTGACGGTTTGATTAGGAAATGTTTAGGGTCATTTTATATCCCGCGTCAGTTTCTAAAAGATCATTTTCAAACTTCATCATTTCTACGTTAACCCTAATCTCTCCCTAATCACTTCCTAATCATTCCATAGCATCGTTGTGTGTGTAATCTTCGGAGTTCTTGCGTATAATTCCTTATTCTACTGTTGGTAAGTTCTATCTCTATGTTAATTGTATTCTTTGGGGTTACTGTATACATATATGGAATTGGGAATATGGGGGTTTGTACAATGTGTAATCGTGTTACGTGATTATTATATAGAAGAAGACTTCGTAGAGGAGCCTTTCTGATTGTCCGTGTTTCGTGCTACTGCTGACTGATAAGGTAGGGTTTTCCCTACTTAGTTTACTGTTCATTGTTTAAGACATGATTGTTTTGTGTTATTTGTTGTCTGCTGATCATTGGAGTATGGTTGTTGTTGTGGCGGTGTTGATGTGGAGATGTGGTGACAGTGTGTTTGTGATTGTGGTGGAGCCACTTGCGGGAGTGGCTTCACACCCTAGTTCGCCCTCCGTGGAACCCGCCACGGGAGGGGATGTGCACATTAAGGGACAGGGATTATTTGTCGCTCGTTGAGGAGCTGGACCAGGTGGGATCGGCTGCGGTCACCCACTGGCGGCGAGGATTACCTGTTGCGATGGGTAATCTGGCAGGGCTACACACTTCGGTGTGTAGTCGATTACAGTGTGAGAACGAAAGATTGGGATTGGAAGATGATCAGTTGATTACTTCGTTTGTTTGTCTTATATTGATTGAGTAATCGACCCGTTGTTGTTTGTGGAATCTGCGGTGATCCATTCAGGGATGGTGAGCAGGCTTGACAGGTTTTGCTAGTGATGAGCTTGGGGACAGTCATGGGAGTATTGTCATCACCAGTCATAGTATCACCGTCTGAGTCTTAGTTTGATTTCTTTTATTGACAGACATTGGAGTTGTATTTTGTTGAATCAGTTTTTGGATTTGGTTGATGTAAACTTTTAGACTTTACAGTACTTTAATAAATGTGCTCAGTTCAGACGCTTTTGATATGTACTAACCTCGGGCAACCGAGATGGTAACACATTTTCATGGCAGGGTGGTCCTGGTAAGGTACCTTGGTATAAGGGGGTGTTACAGTAATATGAAGTGGAGATGATGCGGTTGTTGGTGTCGCTATAAATTATTTCCAAGATTTATTTCAATCCTCGAACCCGATTATACCCGAGGATGTGTTCCATGGGATTGAGCAGCGGGTTAGCGAAGACATGAATGCCCGACTGCGACGTGCTTACAGCGAGAATGAGGTGATTGAAGCTCTGAACCAAATGCACCCGTTCAAAGCTTCCGGTCCAGATGGGATGAATGGTTTGTTCTACCAAACGTATTGGGGGTCTGTTAGGCAAGAGGTGATCAGTTCGGTGTTAGCAATTTTGCGTGGTGAGGCCTCGCCAAGGGGCTTGAATAAAACCAATATCGTGCTCATTCCTAAGAAAAAAAGATCCCGATAGTATACGAGATTTACGGCCTATTAGCTTGTGTAATGTGGCTTATAAACTCGTATCCAAAGTGTTGGCAAACCGGTTAAAAGAGTTCGTTGGGGAGATCGTCTCAGAGAATCAAAGTGCTTTTACTCCGGGTCGATCAATTTCGGACAATGTGATGATTGCTTTTGAGTTCTTTCACTTTATGAAAATGTTGAGAAGCAAAGAGGGTTTTATGGCTATTAAACTCGACATGGCAAAAGCTTACGATAGAGTGGAATGGAGTTTACTTGAAAGGGTTCTATCCGTTATGGGTTTCGACAGGGGGTGGGTTTCTCGGGTGATGGCTTGTGTTACGACGGTGTCCTTCTCGGTTCTTGTTAATGGACAACCCACGGAAATTTTTAGTCCTTCAAGAGGGTTACGGCAAGGTGATCCGTTGTCTCCATATCTCTTTATTTTGTGCGCCGAGGTGTTGTCTAGTCTGATGCAGAGAGCAGTTTTTTTCACGCGACGATAGCATTTTTTTCACGCGACGATAGCATTTACTTTTCGCAGACGATAGCATTTTTTTCACGCGAGCAAGAATAGAGGAAGCGGATGCTATTAATTCCCTTTTGCGACGATACATTGGTTAGTCTTGCTAAGACTACGGTCTTTTAGTAAGGGAATTCCTTTGCAGAAGCGTAGTAATTTGGCTACACGGTTGGGGATTGTCGAGGTACAGGAGCAAGAGAGGTACCCGGGTTTGCCGACGGTGGTGGGTAAGTCTAAGAAAATTCTCACGGATATTTTAAGAGATAAGTTGAGCAAGGGGCTGAATGGGTGGCGCGGGAAAATCTTGTCTAGGGCTGGTAAGGAGGTTCTTATAAAGGTTGTGGCCAATTCACTCCCTACCTATGTTATGAGTATTTTCAAAATTCCCGTAAACTTTTGTGATGAGCTTAAATATTTAATATCGCGTTTCTGGTGGGGATTTGAGGAAGGGAAGAAAGGCATTAGTTGGGTGGCGTGGAGTCGGCTCTGTCGATCGAAAAGTCGTGGGGGTATGGGCTTTCGTGATTTTCATCTTTTTAATATGGCTCTTCTTGGCAAGCAAGTGTGGAGGTTGTTGACTGAACCGGAAGGGCTATGGGCGCGGGTTATGAGAGCTAAATATTATCCGGTTGGAGATATTATGATGGCTGAGCTGGGTAGTGTTCCAAGCTACACTTGGAGAGGCATTATGGAAGCTAGGAGAGTGTTGGACGGTGGATGGAGGATGAGGAATTGGGAACGGCCTGGGTAAATGGGTGTGGATGGATGCGTGGCTGCCCGAGACTCAAACGGGGCGTGTGTTGAGCCCACTGGTTCTGGGGAGGGAATATATGACTGTTGCCGAGTTGCTTGAACATGATGGGGGTAGAATGAGTCTCTGCTAGCCGAGTTGTTTTTGCCCTTTGAGTGCGAGAGGATCAAGAGGATACGCGTAAGCGTTTCAAGACCGCCTGATGATTGGTTTTGGGTGGGGGAGAAAGATGGGGTGTTCACGGTTAAGTCCGCATATCGAAGATTGGCCGGGGACAGGGAGCCTTAGAGATTGGGGGTGTGTCGGATTAGGGAAAGGAAAAGTGGCCGTGGAACAGGCTCTGAAAAATCCCGGTGTGGCCCCGAGTGAAGCTTTTCTTCTGGCAACTGTGCTGCGAGGCTTTGGCAACAAGAGCGAATATTGCTACTCGAGTCCGAGGTGAGCCTGCTTTTTGTTCTTTATGTAATTCTTTTGTTGAGTCAAGTATACATTTATTTCGTGATTGTGCCATTATCAAACGGGTATGGAAAGAAGTGGGTCTCGGTGAGGAGGAGAATGAGGGAGCTTGCGTGAGGGAATGGGTGGAAACGAGATGGAGGAGCTTTGGGGATAGGGAACAAGCCTTGTTTATGGTGTGTCGTTGGGCCTTGTAGGAACACCGAAATAAGGTGATCTTCGATGGGTGGGAGGTGGACCATCTGCGTGGAGGAGAAGGAAGGAGGGGGTTTTGTTGTGGCTACCCGGGAAAAGACGAGCAGGAGGGGAGTGGGGGTTGTTGAGGCGAGAGGTTGGGAGCCACCCACGGCTGGGGTTGTCAAGATTAACGTGGATGCGGGGGCTAAGGAGGGGGAATGAGTGAGCTGGGGAGCGGTGTGTCGTGACAATACACGCAGAGTGCTGTTGGGTTTTGCGCAGGTACAGGACCAATACTGGGAGCCACAGATTGCGGAAGCGGTAGCTGTCTTGGAAGGTGTTAGGGAAGTTTCAAGAAGGAGTCATGAAGAAATCGTCTTGAAAAGTGATTGCTTGCTAGTCGTGGAGGCGCTTAGGAAGAAGGCTATTGGAAGGAATATGCTCGCTTTGGTTTTGTCTGATATTTTAAATTTATGTAACTCTTTTATTTCTATTAGTTGGTCGTTTACTAGTCGCGTTAATAATAGTGTAGTGCATGCTTTAGCTCATTTGTTTCCTAGAGTAGTTGGTAGATTGGTGTGGTCGGAGGCGCTACCACCGAGTGCAAACAATGCTGTTATCTTTGATTTTTTATTAATGCAGTAGACCTCCGGGTCTTCCCTTCAAAAAAAAAATATTACAAGAGATAAGATTTGTTGTTTTTTCATTGGTTGAGAAATATGTTGATTTGTTTCCTTAACATTTTTAATCCTTCAACAATAGGTGGGTCGCATTATATTTAAAAAAAAAAAAACATTTTAACTCTAATAAACTCTTAATGTTTTTCATAAATATTGATCAAATCGGTTGTGAATTAGGTTCGAGTTTTTCAACCGTGAATTTGGTTATGGATTTTAAAATAGTGAATCGGATATAAGTTTTTGCAGAGTGAATTTGGATCAGCTTTTGCCTTCGAGTTGATTAAGTTTTCGTTCGACTTACAAGCCCTATATATTTACGTAATATGTCACCCATATCATTTGAGCGACCTTCACGAAAGTGGTAATCAAGCACTTGTACTTTGTCCAATTATGAAATTCAAATCTATAAAATTTAATTGGAGTGACTAGCCCTATAAGGCTATAATTAATAAGTTACTTCGTCCGTCTCGTTCAACAGTTATCTATTTCTACTTTTGGGTATTAATAGTTATCTATTTCCCTTTTTGAAACTTTTTTTTTATAAGTAAAATTAACTCCCTTATCCAAAATCTTATCATATCACATAACTAAAATTGGTTATGCTTCTAAAAATACAAATGAAACTTAAAAACAAATACAGGTTTTGTATAGCTGGTTATTTTTTGGTTGAATAGCCACAATGCTGGTTTGATGCGTATGCTTTGAACTCGAGACATGGGTACAACTATATGCAGCCTTATAAGCTGGCATGCTACAGGCTACAGCTACATTGCCACTTGATATAACGATACTGTCCATGAGGTGACCACTGAATACTAAGTAGACCGAAATACCGCGACTTAACTGTTACATCCAAAGGAAAAACATTGCTTACCCCCTTACCAGAGGCTGTATAGTGTATACCCAAACTCTCGTAACTCTCAGCTTCATATTGATCTTTTCCCCTTGTACGGAAAATCTCACATATGTACCAGCAATTTATCTGACTTTATCTTAACTCTCAAGAGATAGCGAGTTTCATATATATCGCAAAGCTGCAGCCTATGCAGCAAAGTCATGGTTTTCACATCAGTAGTTGCTTAATCAAGAAAAAGGGTGAAGAATTCTGTTAGAAATCAATAATCATGAAAATTATAGAAATACTTGAATCTGCAAAATACAAGGCAAAAACAGCCGAGGAATGCCAAGGAAAAAAGCTACTGTAATATGCTATGAATAAAACGAATTCTCGCTTCTCAAAGAGCCAGACGAATGATAGGACTTAAGACATATTTAAACCATTGGGTAGACATATAGAGTAGTATTCTCTTATTCATGGGCGAACCAACGAATCACGGGCTCCGTATCCTTTGAACAATAGCAAGCTTTCCGAATATGTTTCCAGTTGTGACTGAAAGCTGATATATCTTTCGAGCTTGTGCACTTCGCGATTAGCTATATTATAAGACTTGTTCCCGCAAACAAAATAGCCACCATCACTCTCAGAAAATAACACTTTTCGACATTTTTTATAGCACAAACTGAATACTTGATAACCATCCCTACTTGATTTTCCCGAAAACCATAGAGTCCATGGTCTCCTTACGTTGTCCTGTTGTAGCACCCTTATGCTGGAAGTTTCCTCAGAAATACTAAAAATAGCTAGTGATTTTCCGAGAAGAAACAGAAACCTAAGTGTGTTTTCGTCCCAACAAAATGGCAATTCTAAAAATGTGAGAATTTCCGTATCAAAGTCAAAGGAACCAAGATGAGTTAATAAACCACTCTTTTCTTTATCATTTTGTCCAAGCCGATTGCCCCTCGAAAGTTAACAGCAGTTGATATAGAACGAAATAGCCCACGCCTATTGTAATCATTCGATTACGGACATTGAGGCGATCATTTCGATGATCCATTGCGACATCGAAGCGTATAAACTGCAAAATACATTTTTGCATAGTCTTCGCCCTGACCATCATCTAATCCAAACACAACCACTTTATAATCCTTACTATCACGGGCAAACCCGAACAAATACCAACTACGGCCGAGCAAAGAAGAAGAAAGCGGACAAGCAGGAAGTATCAATGTTTTGTGAATACAAGGGTTCTTCAATCTAAATTCCTTATGGTAACCCTGAGGAGCATATCGTTCAACTAATATCAACCCATTACAGCTGCCTATAAGACGAAGCGTGTACAAATCATATTTAATAAAAATAATCAAATTCTTTTGAAGAGTTTGAGCATCACGAATTGTCAAAAAACATTCTTTATACTGTTCATTCTCAGCGTCTCCCAAATCCTTGAGCGTTACCAATAATTTATTATTCCCAGAATTTTGATAATGCATATGAGCAAAAACAGGGTTATCAATATCAGAGCGCCAAGATTTACATACGCACCTAAATTTTATTAGAGTTCTTGCTGGTAATTTTGACAAAATATGGGTCCAAATTTCGGGTGGTACGTAATTGGATTCTGAAATACGGGGTAATTTCGATGAAGTTGTGAGATTCTTCATTGTTTTTACAGCATTAATTAATGCAGTAAAAACCAACAAGTTAAGGAATGAGGATGGGCAATTAAGAAGGACGAGGAAGTAGTGGTAAATTCTGATAATCTTTGAGGGCGAGGTCGCGCCGTAGCGGTGGTAATAAGGTAATTGTGTGTTGTAAATAATTTGTGTTCAACCTTGTTTCTTTGGAGTTGTCACACTATTTAGGTTTAATTTAGATGGTATATAAGTTCAATACTGTTTATATCTGTTAAATGGGTCGGGTTGGCGGGTACAGGTTTTGGTAATTTTTTTGGTCTACTTTGGGTCTGTAAATAACGGATTTTGAGTCGAGTTTTGGCTCATAAACGATTCGAGTAACTCATTTTTACAAATATTTATTTTCTTTAGATTTACTTATAAACTTATAGTTATTCTTAATTTTTAGTGTTTTTTGTCTAACACCACTTTATAAAAAAGGTTTTTGCAAAACACCACCTTTAATAAATTTTCTGGCATTTTGGTACCTTTAAAAAAACAAATTGTAAGACACCACTGAATGGCCGGAAACTGGGTATTATTGTAAAAACTCCGACAGTTTCCCTCCATTTTCCCCCTTATATTCCCACCATAGTTTTTCCCTCCATTTCCTCTTCACTATCTTCTGTCTTCTCTTCCTCTCTTCTCTCTTCTCTTTTGTCGCCTCACTTTTCACTTAACATACTCATTAATAATCAAATGTCGATGTGAGTATTCCAACACATTTGAAGACATCATTAAAAGAAGCAAAATACGGGAAGAAGTTATATGCCGAATGACGGAGATGAGAAACAATGAAGAGGGAACTGAAACTTCATCTTATAACAAATACTTAATCAAGCAATTGAAAGCGCATATGCTCTCCACCGGAAAAGGAAAGCACATATAACTCAATCACCAAGCACATATCCTTAATCATTCCCATTTTCCGGCCGAAATTAATACACATATATTTATTTTTCAGTGGGACTTTTCACACTTAATTTATTTAAGGATATGTTAAATTGCTTGAATGTAAATGCATTGAAAGCGCATATGCGCAAGTAACCATAATCTAATTTTCATTAAGAAGACTTGTTAATAAAGCGGGAGCTAGATGACGAATGATGGAGATGATAGAGTGAAGAGGGAAAGAGTGCGATGAAGGAGATGAAGAAAATAAGATGGAAGAAGGGAGATTAGCAGTGTGGTGTTGAGGAAGTTTGGGTTTTGATTTAAAATTGTTACAAATGACGCTTGAGAATGTTAATAAGACGAAGTCAACGCCGGATTTTTTTCAATTTGGTCAAACTCCGGCAGTTTGTTTGTGTTTTACAATTTTTATTTTTTAAAGGTACCAAAATGCCAGAATTTTTTTTAAAGGTGGTGTTTCACAAACGACCTTATATTAAAGGTGGTTTTGGAAAAAAAAAAAAAACACTAATTTTTATAAACATACGTCCCATTTAGACCTAGCAAATGGGTCATTCGGGTCGAGCCATTTTCGGGGCAACAATTTATCGGGTCATTTTGGGGTCAGGTCACTTCGGATTGGGTCATTTTTGGGTCAAATCGGGTCACGATTTTGCCTTAATTATGTCATTTTGGTTCACTAAAGTCGGGTCACACATTTCGGGCCACTATCGGGTTGAGCCTATCGGGTCACACATTTCGGGTTCATTTTCGGGTCTTGGATCGGGTCAATTTTACTGTGTCACTTTGGGTTGGGTCAGGTTGGGTCTTACCCATCAATGGTTTCTCCCATTTTTGCCCCCCTCAACCCTGGCGCACCTCCAGTCTAATCAACACCTACTCCGTCCATCTCCCTCACCATTTCAAGCATTCAGCGAGTCAACACATCCACCCTCAATCGAACCCCTTCAAACACCATTTTATTCCGTCTTTCCCATAAAACCCAACACCCCCTGTCATAAATGTTGTTCTATCTCGCACTCGGACCCCCTACAATTTTTGCACCCGCTCAAACCCTTTGGTGCATTCATATTATTTGATCGACTTCACTAGTTATATATTCTGTCTTCGGCAAACTCACAAAAATCGCACGTCCATACGTTGGTACTGTGTGCACATTCATTCATTTTTTTTTTGTTCAAATAAGCGCACTATGTCACAGGCGAGAATCGAACCCCCTACTTCATGGATAAGAGAGCTCTTACCAATACATGAGCTAACTCTTGTTCATTCATATAAGAGAAATTCACAAATGTACATCATGTTATAAGAATCAACAATGACAGTGAGTTGCAGATTTATAGCGAGGTGCAATATGTAGCAGGCACTCAAATGGTTAAAACATCGAATGTTGCTTCATCGTAAAAGCTGGAAAATAAATATATTAGCAATCAAAAATCATGATGACTAACAGGATTAAATTGAATCAGCTACGACAATTTGCTAGGAATAATACGTATCATGAAATAAGTAAAATACCTACGACAATAATACAATATGCTAAGAATAATAGGTATCCTCACTAGACAAACAGAGTAGTATTTTCTTATTCATGGGTACTCCCCCAAACCACGGGTTCATATCCATAGGACAACACCAAGCTTTCTGAATACGTTTCCAAGTCTAAATAGTAGCTCATAGATTTATTCAACTCGTGAACTTTGCAACTAACTATATTATAAGCCTTCTTCCCATAAACAAAATAGCCACCGTCCCTCTCGCAATAGAAAATCTTTTCTATTGAGTTATTGTACTCCTTGAACGATTCATAACCTTTCCAACTTGATTTCCCGGACAACCATAGAGTCCATGGCCCCTTTATGTTGTCTTGCTCAAGCACCCATATACTAGCATTTTCCCCGGAAATACCAAAAACCGCTAGCGACCCCCCAAGAAGAAACAGATACCTCAAGTAGCCTTTTTTGTTCAAACTAGACGGCAGTTTCAAAACGGTCATATTTTCCTTATCAAAGTCAAAGGAAACAACATGAGTAAATGTAAGCCAGTATGCTACCCCTCGAATGAAAATAGCCTGCAATAGACAACAAATCAGCCAATACATGCTCTTATTAGCCATATCATTCAGATTAGTGACGCTCAGGGGATTATTTCTGAGCGTCCATTGTTGATTACTGAGTGTATAAACTGCAAAATACATTTTTGCCTCGTCTTCCCACTTATTGTGAAGTGCAACCACTTTATAATCCTGACTATCAGGTGCGAACCCAAACAAATACCAACAAGGGCGGTAGAACGGGCAAGTGGGAAGCATCAATGATTTGCGAATAGAAGGGTTCCACAATTTGATTTTTTCATCGTAATGATTACCAACATATCGTCGAACTAAGAGCAACCCATTACAGCTATTTATAATACGGTACCTATACCACCGAACAGATTTACTTAAAATAAGACCGGTATTTTGAAGAGTTTCAGCATCACGAAGTGTAAACAAATATCCTTCATCTCCAATAGTTCTTATACCCTCGAGAGCTACTAATAGTTTTTTATTATTCCCAGAATTGATTTGGGAATGTTGGAAATGCATGTGAATGAAATCAGGATTATCGATAATAGAGCACCAATATTTACATACGCACCTGAATTTTAATAGGGTTTTCACCGGTAATGTTGACAAAATACGGTTCCAAATTTCGGGTGGTAAGTACTTGCATTCTGAAATGTAGGGCAAATTCAATGAATTTGTGGGATTCTTACTGTTATTATTCATTGTTTTCACAGCACTATGTTCTGCAATAAACGGCAAGAAGTCGAGGAACGGCAATAAAGTAATTGTGTGTTGTAAATAAGGGGTGGTAAACTGGTAAAACTTTTTAAGGTGACATAGCGGTGGTAAACTGGTAGTAATTGTGTTAGTTTTGTGTGTTATAAATAAGAGATGTCGCCACAGTAGGGTTGTAAACAAGCCAATAGGAGCCCGAGCTCGGATGGGCTTGGGCTTAGGCTTGGGCTTGGGCTTGGTTCGGAATTTTGAGCTCATATTCGGGCTTGGCTCGAAGCTAGTCGAACCTAAGAAATTGAAGCTTGAGCTCGGCGCGGAAAAAGCTAGAACTTTGCGCGAGTTCGAATCGAACTTGTTTTATCATTATATTATTTTCTCACCTTTTGAATTTAACTAAATATAAATATTCTTTTTGATGGGGCATATTCTGCACCCGCTGACCGAGTCATCATATTGAGCAAGGTCAAAGATCAAGAGACAGCAAGTCAACATGTTAGACCGCCTAACCGACGCAGCCTGCCGGCCGGTCAACTTGGGTCTCGGCTGGGCAACCGCCAGCCGGGAGACATATCCACGTACTCATATCCAAGACCCCTCGGCATGGAGTCAGCAGGGCCCGCCGGCCTGCCATGGGTCCCTCGGCCGAGGGTAGAACAGACTTTCCACCTGCTACGCCACTTGGCCCACTTGGCCACTACGTGACAAAAGGTGAAAGTCTATAAATACTCCTCAACCCTCATTGAGGAAAGGATCCAGAATCTAACCTAAAACTCACTATTCATCTGGTATAAACTCTCTTATCTCTCTACAATATACTTCGTCAAGTAACATACAACTTAATCCCTTTAAGTTCACTGACTTGAGCGTCGGAGTGAGTACGCTCGGTGCAAAGCCGAGCCCTCAGTTTGTTCATCGTTTCAGGAGAGACCGAGAGGAAGAGTCAAGGCAAGGAAGGACATCCATTCACCAAGCTTGCGTGGTAAACAATACTGCTCTGAAATTACACCCGGAACAATTGGCGCCGTCTGTGGGGAAAAGATACTAGAAGCTAGTCAAATCCCTTACAAAAAAAAACAAACACAAAACCCACCCAACAAGCTAAGAAAATGTCAAAGCAACAAGAAATAGTTGTGACCGATTTAAACCGATCTCGCCAGATGATACGGTCCACACTGGGATTGGGCGGTCCCCCACCACCGCCGAGTAATTCAGCCGGCGTACGGGATGCCAATAATACCGAAAACACCGCCCACCGACCAAGTCACCGTCATGGGACATGTGGTTGATGCGGCTAAGCTAAAGCTAATCCTCGACCTAATGGGTAGCATGCCGACTCACACCGTCACGACGACAAGAGCGGCGGCACCCCACAGGAGACCAGGGTCCAAAAAGTGACTCAGAAACTTGAACGGAGCATTGGAGGAAGCGACCATGTCAAGACGCGGGGGAACCCAGAGTGCCAGTGGCAGACCTGAGTCCTTCCCGCACTCACGGGAGGACAGCGTCGCCGCGGCACCAACGAGGCCTGCCCCAGAGGAGTGAAAGATGTCCGACTCACCAGAGTCGGAGAAGAAGTCCGACTCACCAGAGTCGGAGAAGAAGTCCGACTCACCAAAGTCGGAGAAGAAGCCCTTCCCGCCACGGGGAGAGGAGCCGGACTAAGGATGCGAGGAGCCGATTGCCGCGTGTCATTCGACACGTGGTCAGACAGCCCCTCAGTGACTATGTCCTAGAGGTCCGGTGCCGACTAAGCTAAAGTTGCCGCCCATATCATACAAAGGAGAAAGCGACCCAACCGACCATGTCGAGGCCTTCGAGTCTTACATGTCGGTATGGGAGCAACCTGATGAGGTTTGGTGTCGAGTCTTCCCAACGACCCTGCATGGGATGGCACAAAGTTGGTACAAGGGGCTACCCAATGGGTCGATATATTGTTATGCCGACCTAAGGGACATATTTTTGGCCCAGTATTCTTGCAACAAGAGGAGGGCCGTCGAGACATCGGATCTCCTGACTATCAGACAGGAGGGAGGCGAGTCTCTCCGAAGCTATATGAAGAGGTTCGACGCTAAAGTTCAGCAGATTCGTGAGTGAAATGAACCGGCGCCCTTCGCAGCGATGAAAGGCCTCCCAAGAGGGGACTTAAAAACGAGCTCATCAAGTGCGGAGGCTCGAGCCTAGACTCCGCCGGGGAAGATGGCCGACCAAGCCATAAAGGTGGAGGACTATCCCAAGACTGGGTAGGCCACGGCGAGGCCGGGCACCCGAGAGAGGAAGAGCCACCGGGAGGACAACCCGGATGAAGGACGCCGTGACAATAATAGGTCACGGTCGGACAAGTCCGCCAGAAATGTAACTCGGCGGGCGCCGGGAAGTTCGGGGCCGTACTACCAAAAGCGGTACAATGGTCACACCCCCTGGTCGTATCTCTGCCGCGAGGTCTTCGCCCTGAGCAAGAGCGAGGGGCAGAAGTGGGAAAGGCCTCCCAAGGCGAGGGGGGATGGTGACACGAGCCAGTACGGTGAGTACCACGGCCACACCGGTCACTTAACTGACGACTGCCGGCATCTGAAAAATGCCATTGAAGAGCTGATCCGGAAGGGGAGCCTCAGCAAATATGTTGCAGGAGGCCAAAAGACTAATACCGGCGGCTCAAATAAAAAATCTGTCTTTGAACGGATAGGAGTGATCCATGTTGTCATCGGGGGCAACGAGAACGGTGGGTCCGCTCATGGGCACAAACGGCACCTGAACGAGCTATATCAGGCCATCAACTTTGTGCCCAAAACAGCGATCCCCGCTTCCAACATCCCCGACATAACTATTGGGAAGAAGGACTACGAGGGAGTCATCGCCCCGCACAGCGACCCACTTGTACTCCACTTGGACATAGCCAACCACCTGGTCAAGAGGTGCCTGATTGACACAGGCGCCTACACGAACATCATGTTCAGGGAGTGTTTTCTCAATCTCGGTCTGAAGGTTGAGGACTTGAGCCCCTGCACCAATCCGTTGTACAGTTTTTCCGGGCTTACTGGTACCCCCGGGGTCAATCGGGACTGCCGGTGATGTTCGACGAGGGAATGCGGCTAAGAATGTCCTATCCGAGTTCGTGGTCATTGACGGCTCGTCCGCCTACAACGTTCTCATAGGCCGAGTCACTCGAGCGAGGCGAGGCCGATGCAAGTAATGTCCATCCGGCCCACGACACCGATGTATGTCTCGGACCGGGGAAGCGCATAAGCTCGTCTCAAAGGACGAAAAATACGAAGTAGTCAACGTCCAGGATATACGCGAGAGGGTGCAACATGCAATCCCTCAAAGTGGCAAAGAAGTCGGAGAAGGGGAAAAGCCCATCCTTACAACGGGAGGGCGACCTCATGGATTCCACGCGTCGGCATGGTCGAAGGAGCCGAGACCGAAGAAGTGGAAATTGACCCGGGGCGCACCGTAGAATCGTCGGTGTCAACTGGAGCCAAAATTCGGGCCGCTCTCCTAGACTGCGAGGAAGAACAAAGACGTATTCGCTTACTCGGCGGCCGAGATGCCGGCGTGAGCCGGGAGGTAATTGTTCACAAGCGAACGTACTCTCCACCGCTCGCCCTGTCAAGCGGAAGATGAGGAACTCCTCACCGAGAAGGATGAGGCCATCAAAGCCGAGGTAGATAAATTACTAGCGGCGGGCTTTATCATGCCTTGTACTTATCCCGAGTGGTTAGCTAATGTTGTAATGGTGAGGAAGTCATCGGGGCGTGGAGGATGTGTGTAGATTTTACCAATCTTAATAAAGCGTGCCCCAAAGATTGTTATCCCTTGCCTCGAATAGATAGTTTAATCGACGCCACGGCAGGCTACACTATCCGAGCCTCGGACGCCTTCTCGGGGTATCATCGGTATTCATGGTCAAGAAGACATGCCTAAGTGCGCATTCATCACCGTGTAACGGCACATACATGTATAAAATGATGTCGTTCGGTTTGAAGAACGCTGGCGCAACTTACACAAGACTGGTGGACAAAGTGTTCCAAAATCAAAAGGGCGAAACATTGAGGCTTACGTCGACGATGCTATTGTAAAAAGCAAGTCCGACAAATGAGCACTTAGCCGATTTACACGAGACATTTTGTTCACTAAGGAAATACAAGATGAAACTTAACCCAATGAAGTGCAACTTCGGCGTCCGGTCAGGTAAGTTCCTCGGCGTGCTTGTCAGCGCCAGGGGAATTGATGCCAATCCGAAAAAGTCCAAGCAACTTTGGACTGCCGGGCCGAGGAATCGAAAAAGAGGTTATGATGTTGACCGGGAGGATGGCGGCTCTCGCCTGTTTCATCTCTCGGTCAGCCGACAAGAGCACCCCATTCTTCAAAGTGTTGAAGGGAAATAAAAACCGGTGGGGAGGAACAGAGCACGCTTTCGGCAACTGAAAGCTCATCTTCAAACTCTCCCAACCCTGTCCAGGCCGATCTTTGGGGAGACGCTATATCTATACATAGCGATTACCTCGGCCACGGTCGATGCGTGATCATCGAGAGAAGAAGACAAACAAAGAACACCAATCTACTTTGTCACCATACATTGTTGCCCGCAAAGAAATTACCCAGCGATTGAAAAAGCGGCCTTTTTCATCGTCGTTGCCGCAAGGAAATCGAAACCTTACTTCGACGCACATCCGTGACGGTCTTAACCGACCAACCATTGGAGAAAGCATTGGAAAAATTTGAGTAATCCGGCAGGCTCATCAAATGGGCGAAGAGAGCTATCCGGCCGGCATTCAATACAAGCCGAGGCCCTCGATAAAGGGACAGACACTTGCAGACTTCTTGGCCGAGTGCACATATCAAGAAGAGCCAAACCCGGAGTATGGGGAAGTATACACCGACGGTTCCTCCACGGCTAACGACTCGGGAGCCGGCATACTTATCATCATCCAAACGGGACGAGTTTGAGTACGCCTTGAAATTTACCTTCTCGGCCTCAAACAACGAATCCGAATACGAGGCGGTGATAATCGGAGTCGAGCTAGCTAGAGTGTAGGGGCGGAACACATCATTTTGAAAACAGATTCACTTTTAGTGGCTAATCAAATCAGAGGAGAGTACGAGACTCGAGACGACGGGATGGTAAGATACCGGAAAGGGTAAAAGCGACACTTCAAAATTGAAATCTTTCCGAGATACAATGCATTCCAGTGCGAGAACAACCGAGCCGACGCTCTCTCAAAGCTTGCCGGTTCAACCATCAAGAATGTCGGTCGAACCGTCTTTGGTGGACATCGGGAATGCCAAAAGCATTATCGAGACCGTCGGCATGGTGGGCGACATAGAGGCCGAGACGACGTGGATGACTCCGATAATGAAGTACAAACCGATAAATGAGTTACGGAGGACCGCAGTCTCTCACGAGAAGATAAAAAGGATCGCGACAAGGTACTTGGTGTTTGAAGGAGAATTATATAGGAGGTCCGTGATAAGGCCACTCTTGAAATGTGTCGGCCCGGCCGGACGCGGAGCTATCGACGAGAAATTCATGAAGGCATCTGCGGTCATCACATAGGGGCAAGAACACTAGCCCACAAAGCTCTCCGAGCCGGCTTACGGCCCACCATGCTTGAGGATTCCGAGCCAAAACCAAAAAGTGCAACAAGCTGTCAAATGCATGCTCCGGTGATACATGCACCTTCCCGAGACTGCAGGCAGGTACTTAGTCCCCTTCCTTTTGCACGGTGGGGGATGGATCTACAAGGGCCATTTCCAACGGCATCCGGAGGAAGAAAGTACTTGATTGTCGCCGTTGACTACTTCACCAAATGGGTTGAAGCTGTAGCGGTACCTGCGAAGACGACGGCGGCCGTAAGAAAGGTAATCTGGGAAAATGTCATAACTCGTTTTGGGTTACCCCAAGTCATGGTCTTTGATCACGGCCGAGAGTTTTGGAGTGACACAATAATGAACTGGTTGGAAGAGCTTGGTATCAAATTTGCATACTCCTCCGTCTGGCACCCACAGAGCAACGGACAGGCGGAGGCAGCCAATAAAACAATCCTCAACGGTTTGAAGAAGAAAGTTGAAGACCTAAAGGGAAGATGGGCCGATGAACTATCCGGCGTCCTGTGGTCCCTTCGAACCACGGAGAAAGAAGCAACGGGGTATAGTCCATTCCACTTAGTCTACGGGTCCAAGCGATCCCGCGCCAATTGAAGCGGCGGCGCGCCGAGCATTCGTAACGGCCACCTTTAACCCGGTTGAAAATGAGGAAGGTCTGAGAACCTCCCTAGACCTGGTCGAAGAGAGCCGAGATACAGCACGCCTCAACTTGGCAGTATACCAAAACCGAATGAGAAGAGCCTACAACCGAAGAGTCCACAAAAGGGACTTAAAAGTAGGGGACCTAGTCCTAAGAAAGTCGGCCGCCACCAACAAAGGAAGCATTCATGGTAAATTGACGGCCAACTGGGAGGGTCCCTACAAAGTAGTTAAAGAAATGAGGCCGGGTACATACCGGCTGACAGACATGGAGGGTGTGCCTTTGATGAGCCATTGGAGCACTGACAATCTCAGGAAATACTTTGTATAGCGGCGGAGGTGTCCAAAACAATTGTTGGCACCCCAACGCGTGTTTATATCTAATGAAGAATCATCCAAGTTTTCCATCAAAGTGTTTATCCCCTCCGTAGTCATATCGAGGTAGACGCCACGGCCAAAGCCGGGCAGTCACCCAAGAAGTAGACGCCACGGCGATCACTACCAAAGTTAGATTGATACTCGCGAAAGCGGCCAACATGCCTTAGGAACGTATAAGTACAGTTGAGACGCAATTCTAGCCGCCTCGGCCAACCGAAGGCCTTTGATGAGCCATTGGAGCACTGACAATCTCAGGAAATACTTTGTATAGCGGCGGAGGTGTCCAAAACAATTGTTGGCACCCCAACGCGTGTTTATATCTAATGAAGAATCATCCAAGTTTTCCATCAAAGTGTTTATCCCCTCCGTAGTCATATCGAGGTAGACGCCACGGCCAAAGCCGGGCAGTCACCCCAAGAAGTAGACGCCACGGCAGTCACTACCAGCGCAGTTGATACTCGCGAAAGCGACCAACATGCCTTAGGAACGTATAAGTACAGTTGAGACGCAATTCTAGCCGCCTCGGCCAACCGAAGGCTGGCGAGGAAGCGATCAATATGTCTCTGATCTGAACGAACGTCGAGCCGTAACCTCTAGCCGCCTCGGCCAACCGAAGGCCTGGCAGGGGACACAACGGTCGATACGCTAACATGTTCACAGCGGCGGTTGGGAAGCGCAAATCGGACGCCTCGGCCAGACCGAGAGTGAAAGAGGAAGCGACAAACAGGCCAACATGTTTAAAAAAAAAACGTTAAATACAGTTGAGATACGCATTCTAACTGCCTCGGCCAGGCCGAAGGTAAAAACGAAAAAAAAGCGCTCAATTAATAACGTAAGAAGACAAGTGAAGGATTGTGATCAAAGCCCCGGCCAAGCCGAGGGCCAATAAACGAGCTTTATTTAAAAATAATTACAAGTAAGGAGAATACAGACGACGGCCGTCCCCATAGGGATAAGCCAGAACACAACCTACCAGAGTTTTACAAAAAAAAAAGGAAAAGAAGAGCAAAAGGTTACAGACATATCATTTGAAGTGCCAAAAGATGGCAGGGAGGAAAGGCTTAATAATTGGCCCCCGAATAGTTGAAGCTATCCGAGATGCCGGGTGAACCTGGTGACGACCGCCCGTCTCCCTATGCCTTCTTTGCTCGCCACCGCGGCGACATCAGAAAGACATCATCTTTGGTGGGCGACCCGAAGGCGATCGATCGGCTTCGGCTTACCGCCTTTAGCCTCTCAGCCTCCTCCCTGGCCGCCTTCGCAATTTCAGCACGGGCCGCCTTCTCCGCAGCCTCCTCCTCCTCCTTCTTCACCTTTGCCTCCTCAGCGGCCTTCGCCTCCACGGCCTTCTCCTTAGCATCAAGCTTGTCATCAAACAGCTCGTCGAATTTTTGCCACGGGAAGGAGCTATCAGGAAAGAGCTCTCCGATCACTTCCCGGGCGGCTTCTTCGGCCAGGTCCCCCGGTATTGGGCGCACATGTTAGGAAGGATAACGCTTTGGAGCGTCTCAATGTCCTCCTCCCTCTGGGCGACGATAGCCCTCGTATTCCGAACCACCTTCCCCTGGGCCTTAAACATGGACTTCCATTCGTCCCTCTTCTTAGCATTAAAGTCGGCGACTTTCTGAAGCTGGTCACGCCCCTCCAGCAGCTTAGCGGCATCAGCCTCCGCAGCCTCAACCTTAGCTCTCTCGAAGAAGGACGGCCTTTTCGGGCGTCCTCCCTAAGTTTCGCTCGCGAGGACCGCCTCTTGACCTCGGCCTCGGCCTTGGCCCTCTCGGCTTCCTTCTTTGCGAGCTCAGCGTGGGGCAACTTCAGCCATGGCCTTTTCTTGCTCCACAATATGAGCACGGTCACCTCGGCCCACTTCGACAAAGCATCCTGGACAAACTCGGGCCCTCCGACCTAATGCGGGCGGGGGTAGGCTTCGGGAAGGAGGAGACGACGGTGGCATCTTTACCACCCGCTGCGCGAGATCGCTTCTCAAAGCACGCCGTTCAACGTGTGTCCGGTAGACGGCGGCGGTTGATCTACAAAAAATTCAATCAAAGCATCCATGTCAACATTCATGGACATACCGAGAGCTTTGTCATCGAACGCCTAATGAACCAAGCTAAGTCGAGCCACGGGATAGATCGTGCCGAGGCTTGGCCTTCTTGGCCGAAGGACCCATTTCTTTGCCGGCCTCGGTAGCAGTAGCAACAGTAGTAGCAGCAGCAGCAACGACAGCAGCGGCAGCGGCAGTCTCCTTTTTCTTGCGGAAGAGAGGAGATTCCACTGCCAAGGTGACCTCCTCCTCGGTAATATCAACGATCTCCACCGTCTCCTTTTGGACTGAAGGGATTGGAGGTGGAACTGATGTTGACGCCGTCGCCGCCAAAGACATTGTTTTTCGCTTTCGGCGCGGTATGTTACCGGCAACCTTCGCCTGGGCCGCCGTCGTATCTAGGGCCTTCAGCTGCTGGTCCATGAGGTCGTTTGGCGCCGGTCTGCGATCACGCGTGTCGCCCTTTGGATGCATCTCAACAACGTTCTTGTCTTTGTCAAGTCCCATCTTCTTGAGGATTTCCTCAGACAGATCCGGGCCAAAATGGTCTGTAAAGGAAACGAAGCAAGAGTTAAATAGAAGAAATAAATCAAGGTTCAAAAACAGAAACATTAAAAGCAGAAATGGGCCTCACACCGACCCCACTCACCCTGTGCTAGGGCCGGTATGAGGCCGACGTGGCAGAGCGGCTCATCTTGAAGAATGATCTGCGTCGGGGCATCCATCCCTTCGGCGACCCATCCTTCTCAGCCTCATCGCCCGCCGTTCGTCCGCATTGAGAGGGACCTTCGAGGCGTCCATCTTAAACTTGCCCCGGGAGACATGTTTCTCACGCTCCCCTTTGCTCTCGCACCGCAAATTGACGCGGTGCTGGAAGGACCGAGGCAGTGGATAATCCCCTGGAACCTCAACATACACCCA
The DNA here is from genome assembly GCF_048544455.1 of Silene latifolia. NCBI lineage: Eukaryota > Viridiplantae > Streptophyta > Magnoliopsida > Caryophyllales > Caryophyllaceae > Silene > Silene latifolia. The sequence goes on from NC_133531.1 coordinate 17,256,868, forward strand.
CCGTGACTTCCAGTCCTTGCAGGAAGTAAGCTTAGGGACGGTGAGATAGCCTGGCTCGGTCTGTATGCTATACCACCCCCTGCCACCTTGAACATTCAGTCGAAGGTGATGAAGCCGACGGAATAGGTTCACCGTTGGGACCTCCCCTTTGAAGAGACACAGCCACACAAAGCCAATTATGGTCCTAATGGCCAACGGGTGCAATTGAGCCACGACGACATTCATGGCTTTAATAATGGCAACGACGTAGTCATTCAGAGGAAACCGGAGCCCATACTCCAGGTGTCTGATATATACGCCGGTACAACCCGGGGGAGGGCAACAGACAGCCTAACCCTCTCTAGGAATAATCATCCTATACTCCCCGTCGAAGTGAAAATGGTGTTCAAAAAAGGGACAACCGGAACAACTGGCGAACTTATTGGTCCAAGCACGATCAGGGCCAATCTTACAGGCATCGCCGTGATCCAAAACTTGCGATCTCTCATCACCGGAATGAGGCCTTACCTCATCATCACCATCATCATCAAAATCATCACCGTCATCATCAACGGCATCATCATCCTCAAAACTCTCCAGACATTTGGGATCAACCTCAGGAGAGGGAGACCTAGGGCCCCCGGACCTTATCGGGACGGCGGCTAGTGCCTCCCCTTCATCAAGGCGCGACGGAGAACCCCCCGGCGCAGGATTACTAGGTCCGGCATCAGCAGAAGACATGTTCACAACAAAAACTTAACAATTAAAAGATTGAAGAATTTGTTTGTTTACCTTGGAAAAGTGTTACGCCGAGTAACGCTTTGAAGACTAGAGAGAAGTTTCGTCAAAGAAAATTAAGCAAGAAGAAATTTTTTGAGAAAATGAATTTGGAAGGCCAAATTCAGGGGCTAACTCTCCTATTTATAGGGCAAAGCCCACTCAATCCGACCAATCAGGGCAAAGCCCATGAAGCGTCAACCAATCAGCAACAAGACACGTGTCAGACATGCAGCCACGGAATGTCAATCATCGCAACAGTTACCAATCTTCTTTGACACGCTACTTGGCGGAATGCCAATCGACGTATCTTCTTCAACACGCTCCTTGTTATCTACTTGCCAAACGGCCAGCTGATCAACCAAGCTTGGCGGCCCGGCCGGGGCAATCAAAGCATCCGGCACTCTCAACCTTGGACCCGCCGGCCAGCGACATCTTCTTTTCCACATTTGATGTCCATTACACATCCATGTGGAGGGGGGATATGGTACGGCCTGAACAGAAGCAAGTCGAGGAATAGGAAGCCGGGGAAGAAACCTCAACTTGCGCAGAATACGCTCAACACTCATCGAAGGTCCATACCACGGCATAGACTACGCTGGGGGCAAATTGATGGGGCATATTCTGCACCCGCTGACCGAGTCAACATATTGAGCGAGGTCAAAGATCAAGAGACAGCAAGTCAACATGTTAGACCGCCTAACCGACGCAGCCTGTCGGCCGGTCAACTTGGGTCTCGGCTGGGCAACCGCCAGCCGGGAGACTTATCCGCATACTCATATCCAAGACCCCTCGGTATGGAGTCAACAGGGCCCGCCGGCCTGCCATGGGTCCCTCGGCCGAGGGTAGAACAGACTTTCCACCTGCTACGCCACTTGGCCCACTTGGCCACTACGTGACAAAAGGTGAAAGTCTATAAATACTCCTCAACCCTCATTGAGGAAGGGATCCAGAATCTAACCTAAAACTCACTATTCATCTGGTATAAACTCCCTTATCTCTCTACAATATACTTCGTCAAGTAACATACAACTTAATCCCTTTAAGTTCACTGACTTGAGCGTCGGAGTGAGTACGCTCGGTGCAAAGCCGAGCCCTCAGTTTGTTCATCGTTTCAGGAGAGACCGAGAGGAAGAGCCAAGGCAAGGAAGGACATCCATTCACCAAGCTTGCGTGGTAAACAATACTGCTCTGGAATTACACCCGGAACACTTTTAAAATAATAAGATTATAAATATTTAGAAAAAAAATACTATGTAATATTATACTTATAAATGCCAAAATAACATATAATTTGAAATAAAATAATATTATAAATGAAAAGTATACAAAAAAAATTATAAAAGAGCCCAAACGAGCTTCCAAGTCGAGCATTGTTAAGCTCGGGCTCAGCTCATATTTAGAAAGCTCGGCTCGAGCTCAGTCTGACAGAGCACGAGCCCAGCTTTGACTGGGCCGATTTCCAGGGCTCGACTAGCAGGTTTAGATTTTTTACAGCTCTAGGTGTCGGCAGTGTGTCGTCATGTCGAACCCTATTTGCCCTTGTCGGTCCCTTAAATTCAATTAAGATCTGGTAAATTTGGATCAGTTCAAATTTTATAGATTATAAACTTTATTTCAAATTCTATGAATTCACCTGATTTTATTAAATTTGAAAGCAACTCGTAAATTTAATTGATTTAATTCAATTTTTATATTTTACGATTATTATCATTATTGTTTGTCTCTTATTAATGTAATGTGGGACTGTCTCTCCTTACTGAAACGTTAATTTTTAATACCTCCTCACATTCAATTTTCATATCGGGCTATTCTTTTGGATTTAATTTCAATTCTTATAAGAGAGTGTTTGGGAACAAGAATTTAATTTGAAATGCCTCATTTTCAATTTAGCAAAGTGAAATAAAGATTTGAAATGAGGGGGGTTAGGGAGTGGATTTTAAATGGGTTTATTTTAGCCTTACTTGGATTTGGAAGGAATTTGAAAATCCAAATCCAATAGGTTTGCCAAACATGCAAATTGGTCCAAATCTAAATTTGAGAATACAATCTTGGTTCCCAAACACACCATAAGTTAACTTAAGTTCAGCGGGTCAATTCAGTTCAGTTTAGTTAAATTTTGTATTACTTATATAAGTTCAGTTTAGTGTAGTTCAGTTCAGGGTCATTCAGATTAGTAGAGTTCTATTCCATTCAGTTCAGCCAGTTTTAGTCCAAAAGAACAAGGCAATCTCAAAGCGAGATAGTTTCTCAATAAGTTTATTGAGAGCTTTATTACAATTTGAATTAAAAATGGTACATTAAGTAATATAATAGGTACGCATTATAAATAATGGCGTACAATCAATTGAAAATAGGTACGGTTGTGAAGAAAACATGTACCAAATGAGCGAGTTTTATTGCTCTACGATCAAGTATAAAAAGATTACGAATAATACATAAAAGGATACATACACTAATATGCATGCAATCTTGAATCTTGATCAAACATTAAAACTCGAGCAGTTACAGACTTACAGCCTTACCGGGAAGAACGCCGTAATCCGGTCAGCATATCCTCTGCATAACACCAAGCTTTTTATAGAAGTTTCCAAAGCAATATAACCGACTCATAGTTTTTACCAAACGGCTAGAGACGCGCACTGATTGGTAATCATACGAGAGTCCTGTGAAAACCTTAATCTCCATGATCACTGTTTGCCATCCTATTCCATCATCCACACACGATAAATTAGAGACGAAATACTAAATCGTTAATGACTCCCAAGAAGAAAATGACATCAAGTCATGTTCCATGCATAAAACTGTCGACACCAACTATGCACATCAGGTAGGACAACATAACTCAGCTCCGATAAACATTAAAGCCAAACAACAAGAAGGTCATAACAATAGATATCCAAAATCTCACATATCAGCAGTCAGCACAAACAACAAGAAGGTCATAACATTGATTAATATTTAAAACATGATTGCATAGAAAGGACAAAATGAGTGATCTACTAAACTGCACTACCTCAGTGTCAGACTCATGACTATGGTGTATTAGAAGATCGAATATGTATAAGGCGGAGTGTGAACACATATCCATTGTCAGGAAAACATGCAGTATGATAGAGCTAACAGTAATTCAAGCTAGTTGAACAGCAAGAAGAGTAGTGACTACCATATCCATTGTTCCCAACAGAGGGTCTTTACAAAATCATCGTAAGAATTAGTACTCGCGTATCTCTATATCCATTGAGCAATCTAGGGACAGAACATCTCAAAAGCCTCTAGCAGAAGAATCACTCATATACAAGATGTGAAACTTCAATCCATCATTTCGAACTTAGTAGATTTAAAAAGAACAATCACAATTTCATGGATTCCCAATGATTTCTGCTGCTAGCATGTCAAAATGAGTACCAAAACATCTCAAGTGACCAATTCAGATCACTTGTACCAATATTTAGATGGGTTAAGAACCCTATTAAAAATCAATAATTAAGAAGAATCTAAAATTAAAATAATTGAGAGAAAGAAAAATAACACTACCGACGCAAAGTACGAATAAAAAGCATGTGTCTGCAGAATTGAAGGCATACACAGCCAAGGGACGCCAAGAAAGATAAAAAGCTACCGCAAAATGCTAGGAATAACACGAATTCTCGCAATTGACATATTCAAGGTTGGTTGACTAGCTGCCAGAGGTTCACCTCAAAACCATTATTGGTAAGACAAACATAGTAGAATTCTCTTCTTCATGGGAAGGACCTCAAATCACGGGCTCCGTGTCCTTTGAACAAAACCAAGCTCTCCGAATACGACTCCAATTGTAAATGAGAGCTCATATATCTTTTGAACGGCTGCACTTGACCACTAGCTATATTATAAGCCTTGTTCCCGCAAACTAAATAGCCGCCATCATCCAATCCAATATAAGATTTCGATGCTATATGACTCATACAAGAATTCTCCCCTGAAAACCATAATCTCCTTGATCACTATTTGCCACCCTTTTCTATCATCCACATTCGACAACTGACTGACAAAATACTAGATCGCTAATGACTCCCCAAGAAGAAAATGACACCCAGCCATGTTCCATGCATAAAACTGTCAACACCAACTAGGCAAATCAGGTAGGACAGCATAGCTCAGCTCCTCGGTATCAAAGTCAAAAAAAAAGCAAGATCATGATCACACCAATATTCAGCATCTACAGATTTTGGTCGTCCACAAAATTTAACCATTGAGTGAATAAATTCCAAATGATGCCTCCCTGGTACTTGAACAAGAAATTTCAAGACTAATAATCGTCACTGTGAGCGAAGGGGTAAGGGAGGGGGAGACAAATTTTCTAGCAGAGGAGTTCCGAAATTTCTACTCCCTGACAACCTGCATAATTCTAATGTTTTGAAGAGATGAGTAGCTTTCCTGAATGTGATAGGTCTACGAATTGTAAACCTATTTCCTCTTAAACCATCATACTCCAAACATCCCATGTGGCGATATTTTAATTCTTCTTGCAATTGTGGTATAGTTTTAGATGAATGTAAATAAAAAGTGTCATCAACTTTAGAGCATCAGTATTTACAAACACACCTGAATCTCAGCACAGTTTATTTGGCCGCCAGCCTTGGGAGAATTTCCTGAGCCCACAGCTTTTCATCACTATACAATATTTAACTACTCGGCAAAAGATAATAAAATACAACGTTATACAAAATACTAAAGAATAGACTACACATTTGAATTCTGTTACTCTTGCTTTAAACTAAACTTTACCCTTTCTGAAAAATGAAAAGACACGATAAATATCGTCAACATAAAAACTAAGTAATGGAGGTCCATCTAGGTTAACCAGACATCACAGAGTCAAGAAACTGTGTTAAAATTCAAGGGGGGTGGTTCAGGACCAACACTCCAACAGCTATATAACGAAGAACATTAAAGCCAAACAACAAGACGGTAACCCAAGATATGCAAAATCTATCATATCAATTAAACAAAAATGTGGACCAACACTGATTAATATAGGACCAGGAGCTGTCATTCTGAATTCCTGAGAAACCAAAACGTGATTGCCTAGAAAGGACAAAATGAGTGGTCTACTAAACTACCTGAGTGTCAGACTCGTGACTATGGTGGAGTAAGATAGGATCTGTATAAGCTTAACCTTTGTGCTGCGGAGTGTGATCGAACACATAAAGACTATTATCGGACAAACCCATAATGATTAAAGCCCAGCAGTAACAAACTAACCATTATGACAAAACTAAAAGTAATTCAAGCTAGTGGAAGAGCAATAAGAAGTGTAGCGACTGCTATATCCATTGTTGCCAATTAAGGTCTTCTCAGAGCCAAGCAATGAATCAAGTAAGCACTAACAAACTAACAATAGTTGATCACTGAGTGTCTAAACTGCAGCACTCACCTTTGTAGCCTCTAGATCCTGATTTCCTACAGTTGTGATCGCAAAGACTAGACTTAATTGGCAATATAACGTGCTACGTTGCTACATAATATAACGATACTGTCAATGAGGTGACCACTGAATACTAAGATGATAATACCACGGACTTAACTGTTAACATCCAAAGGAAAAACAAATGCAGAGAACTCTCGCTTCATATTGATCTTTTCCCATTGTAAGGACAAGGCACACTCACAATGAACAAACATCAAAATATAAATTCCCCTTGCAGACGAATTGCTCATATACAAGATGTGGAACTCCAAACAGTCATTTGCAACTTAAAAGATGCGGAGAACAATCATAACTTTAGGAAACTTCAGACCGTCAAAATGAGTGCCCAAAGCATCCTAAGTAACCAATTCAGATCATTTGTACCAATATTTATACTCCTACTACTCAGCATGTATGCACATTCGTTCACATAAGAAAGTTTCACAGATGTACAGCAGCAATTTATCGGACTTCATGTTAACTCTCAATAATGACAGCGAGTATCATATACATCACAGAGCTAGAGCATATGCAGCAAATATTCAGTAATGATTTTAACATAGGCAGCTCTTTAATTGTGAAAATGGGTGAAGAAATTCTATTAGAAATCAACAACCACGAAGGAAAAAGAAGCTAAGGCAAAAGTACCTATGCATACCATAATATAAACATGCATCTGAAAGATTCAAGACATACACAGCCAAGGAATGCCAAGGAAAAAGAAGCTAAGGCAAGATGCTAGAAATAACACGAATTCTAGCTTCTCAAAGAGCAAGAGGCATTATCACAATTGATATATTCAAGGTTGGTTAACTAACAGACAGAACTCTCTTATTCATGGGAAGGACCTCAAATCACGGGCTCCGTATCCTTTGAACAAAACCAAGCTCTCCCAATACTTCTCCAGCTTTAAATGAGAGCTCATATATCTTTTGAACGGCTGCACTTGGCCACTAGCTATATTATAAGCTTGGTTCCCGCACACTAAATAGCCACCATTATTCTCACAATAGAACACCTTTTCAAGATTAGCAGAGCACAACTTGAAAACTTCATAACCATCCTCACTTGATTTCCCAGAAAACAATAGTCTCCATGGCCCATTTTGGTTGTCCTGTTCTAGCATCCATATGCTGGAACTTACTTTGGAAATACTGAAAACCGCTAGCGACCCCTCAAGAAAAAACAAAAACCTCAAGGAGCCTTCTTCTTCGCAAGTAAATGGCAGTTCTAAAAAGGTTAATTTTTCCTGATCAAAGTCGAAAGAAGCAAGATGAGTAAATGTATCCCTTTGGACATCAAGTTTTCCAAGCCAGTGTACAGCGCCTCGAAAGAAAACAGAAGTTAATACAGAGTGAAATAGCCCACGGCTATTATTAATGTTGATAATAAAACCGACATGGAGGGGATCATTTCTGACCGTCCATTGTTGATCACCGAGTCTATAAACTGCAATATACATATTTCCAGACACTTTATCACGATTTTTGTCAAATGCGAATTTAACCACTTTATAATCCTGACAATCAGAGGCGAACCCAAAGACATACCAATCACGGTCGCTGATCAAATAGGAAGGAAGTGGGCATTTAGGAAATATCAAGGATTTGCGAATACAAGGATTCCACAATCTCAATTCTTTAAGGTAACCCTGAAGAGCATATAGTCCCACTAAAAGCAAGCCATTACAGCTACCTATAATACGATACTTTCCCGAATATATTCTAAAAATTCGATCAATTTTAGCAAGAGTTTGAGCATCACGAACAGTCAACACATAACCTACGTCTCCAGAGCATCCCATACCCTCAAGGGTTAACAATAATTTATTACTCGTATTATTTTCAGAATTAATTTGGGAATGTTGGAAATGTAAGGGAACGAAATCAGGGTGATCAATAATGGAACGCCAAGATTTACATACACACCTGAATTTAATTAGGGGTTTTGCCGGTAATGATGCCAAAATACGAGTCCAAACTTCGGGTGGTAAGTACTTGGATTCAGTTGTGGAATTGTTACCGCTACTCATCGTTTTAACTTTTAACAGCAGTAAATGTCAAAAAAATGGGGATGGGTCATCAGGGGGGACACAGGGAAATAGTGGTAAACTCTGATCTAGAGATTTTGAGGATTAGTGTGAGGGGCTGGTGGTAAATGGTAATTTTGTGGTGTAAAATAAAGGGGAAGGTGGTTGGTGACTTGGTGGTAATTGTGTGGTGTAAATAAAGGGGTGGGTGGTTCATGGTTGGTGGTAATTGTTAGCCAACTTCTTTTGACTTCTCACCTTCGATGTTTTCTGTCAAATTATGGTCCTGTTTTTTGGACTTAAAATCACTTAAGTTGAGTTAACTTCAGATCCAATAAGTTTAGTTCAATTCAGATCAGATTCTATAAGTTCAGTTCAGATCCTATAAATTCAGTTCAGATCCTATAAATTCACTTTAAAAAAGTTATATACAGAGTATTATTTTTAAAAACCGACGCAAATACATTTGACATTATTAATTATTCGATACATATATATACATTATTATTTTTAAAACAAAATCATCACCCTTCTCATTATTTTTTATCGTAATGTAATTGTGGTATAAAGTATGAACAAACCAATATATATATAAAGCGAAAAAATGTTATTATCTTACCTTTGTGTTTAGACTATATTTTCTTATCAGTGTTCTCTCTTGGCCGCCCACTAATTTTTTGTAAAAATTTTCTTTAATCTCAATAAAAGTTTGCGTTTTTTTAATAATAATACTCCCTCCATTCAACAATTATCACCCCATTTCTCTATTATATGTGAGAGGTATTATATTGAAATGGGGTGATAATTATTGAATGGAGGGAGTAATAATAATAATAATAATAATAATAATAATAATAAAAGTTGCGATTTTATACAAAAATATTAAAATTAATAATAATAATAATAATAATAATAATAACAACAACAACAACAACAACAACAACAACAACAACAACAACAACAACAACAACAACAATATTTAAGTTAAATTAATTTAAGTTATTTAAATTCGGATCGTTTAAGTTCAGTTCAGATCCTATAAGTTGATTCGATTGAGATAAGTTGATTCGAGATCCAATAAGTTGATTCGATTCGAGATCCCATAAGTTGATTCGAGATCTATAATTTGATTGATTGAGATCGGATCCTATAAGTTGATTGATTGATTGAGATCAGATCCGTTTCAGTCTTAAAGAACAAGGCATATATCTTACTTAAGATACACCCATGATAGTTATGAGCAAAAAAAAAAAATATTCACTACATTTCTCACAGTACCTTTTTTTTTCTTTTCTAAATTATTCAATTTATCAAATTTAAAATCCTATTGAATTTATTAAATTCGTAGTTTTTTTTCATCTATTTGTTTTCGAGTTTGATCAAATTTATAGTTCATAACCATCGAATTAGACCGATATTCATTAAACTCAAAGTGAACATAAAAGTGTCATAAAATGAATATCACATTACATAACACTCGTTCATCAAATTACACTATCATATTCATTTAACTCAACGTGAATATAATAGCATCATAGAGTGAATATTACACTAAATACTACATATTCATCAAATTATATTATCAAATTTAGTAAAATCAAAATGAATATAATGGTAACTTATGATGAATATCACACTTGATAAGACGTATTCAATAAATAGGATTATCATATTCACTAAATTTTGAGTGAATATGATAGTGCCATATGATAACTATCATACTCGAAACCATAAATTTAATCATAAATAATGAGATAAAACATAAAAATTCAATTTAATTTATTGTATTATACAACTTTTAGGATTTAATGTAGTTTCAACATAAACTCGATAAATTAGAATTTGATTAATCAAAACACGAAGTAATTTTAACACATACCTGATAAGTTAGAACTCAAATCAAGATTACAAAACCACTTATGTTGGATGGAAAATTAAATTTTATGGGAGAAAATTGTTGATTACAGCCTTTTATAAACCTCATTTTGAAAATTACAGCCTTATATAATTTTTTTTGAAAATTACATCCAAAATATTACTTTTCTTCTAAAATTGCACCAACTTGAGGTTTTTGGTGATTTTTGATGATGTTTTTTATGATGTACCCTTTATTATTTGAGAGCCTACTTACCCAAATTTCTTACCTCTCCTTAACACAAACCAATTAATCACCCCAAACATCATAAAAACATCATAAAAATTCACCGGAAAACTCAAGTTGGTGCAATTTTAGAAGAAAAGTAATATTTTGGATGTAATTTTCAAAAAAAATTATATAAGGCTGTAATTTTCAAAATGAGGTTTATAAAAGGCTGTAATCAACAATTTTCTCATTTTATGGATGATTTTTTTGATAGAAACGGAAGACGTAGTTTGAAACAGGAGAAAGAAAGAGTTTATGAAAAGTGATAACTGTTAAGTAGTGGAGAATTTTGTTATTTGTTTTTTTTAATATCGAGAGTAGGAAGTACTATACACCCGGGGTGTATGGTATAAGAATTGATGTTTTCTTCACTTGCGTCATTGTGTTTTTTTGATGTAGCTTGCCTTTGTCCGCAGGGGTGGACCCAGGTTTTTTGGACAAGGGGGCACAAAATTATTCTTTAACAAATTGTCTTCTATTTTACTTTGTATAAGGCACTTTATACATATTATAATTTATTTTTTATATAAAATATAAAAAAGTAATGAGCTAAATGTTCTTTGTACATCACAAAAAATTCTTAATTATTTACTCTTTTACAAAACGTAATTTATAGGATGTCTCATTTAAGATAAAACACATTTTACTTAGATATTTTCTCCATTCAACTCCACTTTACCAATTTCATTTTTGTACATTATTCACGAGTGAGTATTCAATTTCAATTTTCTCTCGATACGTAAGTGAAAATATAATCATGTGAGATCTTGTTTGATTCGTCTTTACGAGTACATTAAAAATATCTAACTTTTATAATTTTTGCAAATATGTAGCTAACGATATTTAGCGCGTAAAACACGCGTTGGCAAACGTGAAAAAGGAAAGTGGTAGATTGGAGTTGAATGCAGGAAGTATTAAACATTGAACACTAGTGACTTAGTGGGTAGACTATGGAGATAGGCTATGGCCTAAGGCCCAAAAATACACTACAAGAGCTTCATATAGTAAAACCCCTGTTCGGGGAGTCAAACCCTGGACGCCCCACTATACGTTTAAGTCTTCTGCCAACTGTGCTGCAACAATTGTATGTCAATTATCTGCACATATAAATATATATTCTTGAACTTTCATGATGGGCACCTGCCCACTCGGACCCCCTAGATCCGCCCCTGTTTGTCCGAGCTAGTTTACAACCCCTTATATTATGACCAGGTAGACCACATATAGAGAAATAACAAGTGGTAAGCCTCTCCGAATTCAGGTCTCCTTGCTTTTTTCAGCCTGCCAACCATTAATTTCTTCACCATAGGAGCTATTATTGGTGGTTGTTGTGAAGTAGCCCATTCTTTTGCACCATTTAGGGGCTCAATAAGATAGTCATAAGCCGTTAGATACATGCTCTTCCTATAACATCGACAACATATGCTTCAGGTCTCTCTTTACTAGCCATAATTGCAGCAACAATATGATTGTAAGTGTAACACTCCCATATACCAAGCTGTCTTACCAAGGACTACCCCACCAAATTATGATTCATAATTGAACAAATATAGATTGATTTAGAAGGTGCATTGATATTGATTTAAGAGGAATTTTTTTGCTGGGTTTTCTAAGTAAGGGCGTGTAAATGGAAGTTTTTGGGGGAAAAAGTACTACAATAAGTAAAATACATACTTCGAAATAAATTCCGTAATAATTTTAGCCAATCTTATTTTTTTTATTATCTGTATCTACGTTAAATACATTTGATACTTTTATTTGATGCAATTTCAATAGAAGTTTTTGCTTAAATAGAGTCGAAACCCAAATTATTTAACAAAATAGTGCGGGTTTCAAACTATTAGCACTTGTGGCTATCCCGGACAGCGAGAAGTTGCTTCCATAATCAGGTATTTGACAAGCTAGAATTGTCGTCTCCGTTCTTCTTACTCCGACCACCAAATAATGAAATAAGACATCATTCTCATCTTCTCACTTCCCTTATCGTATTCACATTGTTGTTTGAGTTATTTGCTCCATGGTTTGCGCAAAAAACGGCCCGCAATATCGCCGTTCATTAACAATTTCGGTTTTGAGAAATCCATTTATAACGATAGTGATAATACTGATATACAGTAGGAATTATGGTGATAGTGATATAGAGTACGATTTAGGAATTATGGTCAGCTTTGAAAGATACAACTTTGTTTCATGGGAAGCTTACTTTTCAAAACCGCAAATAAGCAACTTCTTGGAAGCTTGAAGCTCGCAACTCAGAATAGCGTTGCAACATGTAAAATTTCTCGAAACCGAAATTGTTTGTGAACGGTGATATTGCGGGTCATTTTTTGCATAAACCATATATGAAGCTAATAACTCAAACAAAGATGTGTATATGATAGAATGGTGGTTGTATTTCATTATTTGGTGGTCGGAGTAAGGAGAACGGACACGACGAATGTAGGTTGTCAAATAACTGAACATGGAAACAAACTTCTCAGTGTCCAGTGACATGTTCTAAATTTCAAAAAAAAAAAAAAAAAAAAAAGCACGGAAATGATGACGTGGACCCATTTTTAGTAAATAGTTTGAAACCCGCACTATTTTGTTAAATAGTTTGGATTTCACAACCCCATTTAAGCAAAAACTTCATTTCAATAATATATGCGAAATAATAATCTTTATTGTAATGTTATATTGTTCATGAATTATAAACTCGATGTATGTTTGGTGGAAACAACTCAACAAACTATATTATGTTGGTATCTAATATTTTCATGAATCAAGTAGTTTACACTAACTGATGAATTAGGACAGAGCAGGTTTTGAATGGAACCACAAGCTACAAACAAACCTCAAGAAATTTTTTCTTTTATTTAAAAAGTTACTCCCTCCTATTCGGGGTTTTCTTCCCCTTTGATGTAGGCATAAGATTTTAAGAGATGATTAAAGAATGAATAAATGAAGATGGTGGGGTTTGTGGATTGGAGAGAAAAATGAATAATTAAGAATTAAATAAGGAATTGTGAGTTATGTGGGGTTTGGTGATAGGAGGAAGAGATGAATAAAATAAGAGTAAAAGTTGGGTGGGGTTTGGTAATAGAAGAGAGGGATGAATAAAATAAGAGTAAAAGTTTCCAAAATAAGAAAGGGAAAGAAAACCTGAATAATCCGTTTAAGGAAATTTCTCTCTATTCATCCCAAAAACATAATTAAATTCTCATAAAATTTTTTAAATGAATCTCAATTTTCATACTAAACAAGATAAATTTCATTTCATAATAAATTACATTAAATTTGTTTGGGTTACGTAACTTTTATTGTTATTTTCTTCAATTTGGGTTTTCATTTTTTCAATTAGGGTTTATGTGAAGGCGCAACATATTGAATTAAATTTGTACCAAAATTAATTAAATGTCAGAAATAATCTCGTCATCAGAATTAATCTGCTTCTTTCAATCGTCTTCAATGTCATCAAAATTTTATATTAGAACCATAATTAGTTAGAATTTGGATCAAGAAAGATAAAAAAAATGAGGGAAACTTGATTATGTAGAATATTGCATCAATTGCGACAAAGATTAATAAGAAGGGACTTGAATTGCAAATATTGCAAAGGTAAAGGCTAATGGTGATTGAGATCCATGAACACTAACTTATCAAGCATCAACGTGAATAGATTTCTTTGACATTGAATTGTAGATTATTGGTACCAAACTTTAATTGTAGAATTTAAATACCTTTGAATTGTATAAATTGGGGACAAATTTGAAGTATTACTCGCTCCTTTTAGGTTTAAAGGGAGCGTTCTTTTTCTTTGAGAGGGAAAGAAGGTCATGAAAGTTGAGAGAGGGTGGAGAAAATGACAAGGGTAATAACGGAAAACATGTACACGATTGAGTAAATCATGTACATGAAAGAGCAATACCCTTTTTTGGTCGAATTGCCACAGTGACTAGTTTGATGTGCACGGTTTGAACTCTGACATATAGGTGGGTATCACTCTAAAAAAAAAAAAAAAAAAAAAAATCAGCTGACCAGCTACATTCCTCCCTAATATAACGATACTGTAAATGAGGTGACCACTGAATATAAGACGACAAAAAAACTTTGCTTACCTGAGGCTGTGTACCTAAACTCTCTTGCTTCATATTGATATTTTCCCTTATTATATGGTCTCTTAATAACTTATTGAAATACCGTCTCTCCCAAGTTTTAGTATATTATAAAAAGATGTAAAACTTCAAACCGTCATTTGTAACTTAGAGTTGAAAAGAACAGTCACAATCTTATGAATTCCTATTTATTTCCCTGCAAACATGTCAAAATGATTTACAAAGACCATCTCAAGTAATCAATTCAGATCACTCGTACCAATATTTAAACTCATACTACTACTCATGTATGCTCATTTATATAAGAAAAGTTTCGCAGATGCACAACAATTTATCTGACATGCATCACGCTAATTCTCAAGAATGACAAGGTGATTCATATATAATCCCAGAGCTGCAGCAAATATGCAATACTGCGATTTTAACATCGGTAGTTGTTTAATGATGAAGAAATTAGAAATTTTAAAAACAAAAATATCTAAGCATACTATAATGTAAACTCGTATCTGAGGAATTTAAGGCATACACAGCCAACAAAAGGCCAAGAAAAAAACAAGCTATGGCAAATTCTCTTACTCATGGGATGGACCTCAAATCACGGGCTCCGTATCCTTTGGACAACACCAAGCTCTCCAAATACGTTTCCAGTTTTAAATGAGAGCTCATATATCTTTTCAACAGCTGTACTTGACCACTAGCTATATTATAAGCCCATTTCCCGCAAACTAAATAGCCACCATCACTCTCGCAATAGAACACCTTCTGAAGCTTATAATGGCACAACTCGAATACATCATAACTATCCTCACTTGATTTCCCTGAAAACCATAGAGTCCACGGCCCCTTTTGGTTGTCCTGTTCTAGCACCCATATGCTGGAACTTACCTCAGAAATACTGAAAACGGCTAGCGATCCCCGAAAAAGAAAAAGAAACCTTAAGGAGCCTTCTTCTACGCAAGTAAATGGCAGTTCCAATAAGGTTAAATTTTCCTGATCAAAGTCAAAGGAACCAAGATGAGTAAATGCAATCCTTTTTTGATCAATTTTTCCAAGCCAGTGAGCCCCACCTCCAAAGAAAACAGCAGTTGATAGAGATCGAAACATACTAATATTATTGTTCAGAAAACGGACATTGACGGGATCATTTCTGACGGTCCATTGTTGATTACTGTGAGTAAAAACTGCAAAATTCATTTTATAATCCATACTATCACGGGCAGAGTCGAACAAATAGTATATTTGTTCAATATCTTTAGCCTGACAATTGTCAAATCCAAAGGCAACCACTTTATAATCCTTACTATCAGGGGCAAACCCAAACAAACACCAACTTCGGTCCTTCATCAAGTATGTGCGAAGTGGGCAAAGTGGGCAAGTAGGAAGTATCAAGGATTTGCGAATACAAGGGTTCCACAATCTCAATTCTTCCGGGTCACGTGTATAACGAGATCGTGTATAACGAGATCGTCCCACTAAAAGCAAGCCATTACAGCTACCTATAAGACGGTACCTGTACGAATGTATTTTAAACAAAATGCTCTCGATTTTACCTAGAGTTTTAGCATCACGAACCGTCAACAAACACCCTTGATCTCCAGAGGATCCCATACCCTCCAGGGCTACCAATAATTTATTACTCGCATTATTTTCAGAATTGATATGATAATGTTGGAAATGAATGTGAACGAAATCTGGGTTATCAATAACGGAACGCCAATATTTACATACGCATCTGAATTTTAATAGGGTTTTCGCCGAGAATTTTGACAAAATCTGAGTCCAAATTTCGGGTGGTAAGTACTTGAATTCCGAATTATTGATCAATTTTGATGAACTTGAGGGACTCTTCATTGTTTTCGCAGCACTAACTTGAGGATGAACGATTAGGGCGTACCTGTGTTGTAAATAAGGGAGAGTAGGTCCTCTCTATTTCCTCTCGACGGCTCATATCCTATTTTGGTACGTAAAAATAACGAAAGTGACAATTAGACCTAGCAAACAAGTTACCCGGGCCGGTTCGGGAGGGTCAATTTCAGGTTGTCGAGAGTTTGAGTCGGGTCGGGTTGGTCAACCAGGTCATTTCATCGGTTTCAGGTCAATTATTATTAAGTTATTTATGGAAATTTTTTACTCCCAACAATAATAAACATCCGGGTCGAGTTATATTGAGTCAGATTAATTCGGATTCGAGTACGGTTGTTGGGTCCGGTTATTTGTGTCAGGGTCATTCGAGCAGATCAGTTTTGCCGGGTCTAGACGGATAAAAATGGTAATGGAGTATAAAGTAGATTTCATTATTAAATTATTTAATTGCAAAATAAAATATAAATATATGTTAAATTTGGGCCATTCTTAATTTGGGTTAGTCCTATGTCATAGGACAGTCTTATTAAAGAGAGGTATAAATATATTTGAACCATGATTAAATGAGAATTTGTGTGCTTGGATAAGTGTATATACTCAATATGTGAGTGGTTTGAATTACCAATTAGTAGATTATACAACTGGTTGTATGTAGTTTATGTACAACCTTTTCAATGTTGTCGAGTTTTGTTATAAAGTTGTCGAGCTTTACTAACAAAATTGTCGAGTTACAATACAAAGTTATTGAGCTTAAGAGGAATAATTATTAAACTCAATAACTTTTTAAATTAGCTCAATAACTTATAAAATAGCTCGACAACTTTGTGTAAAGAACTCAACAACTTTGAGGCGGTTGTACAATGCTAATATACAACTGGTTGTAAGATAGTATTTGTGTTTGAATTACTGTTTAACATCAAGAAGTTAGTGCACAATTTTGTTTGCCAGAGGCAATTATGAATTTATGATAAAAAACAATAAAACGAAAGACATTAAAACCCAACAAGAAAAAGATTGTAACAATAGATGTGCAAAACGTACTACTTGTAAGCTCAATAGCCTCAATTTAACAAGAAAATGGACTAAAATTGATTTAATATAGCGGAAATGCCATAGAAAAAATGCCGTTAACGAAAGAAAAAAATGATTTACGGAGCATCTAGCAAGGAATGACATTGATGAATCACAAGAACTTGAGTATCTTAATTACACCACCGCGGAAATAAGGGTCGAAAATGTAGAGTTTTAGCTTTGTGATGCGATTTGTGAACACTTCACCCATAATGAATGAAGCGAAGCAGTAATAACTTAGTCCCACAACAAAGATGTTCTCGTCAATCCTCTTATAAGTCGATATAGAATTAACTTTAAAAACCAAACAGGCAAACATTATTACTTGGACGTCTTAAAAACCTAAATTGAAAAAGACGCAAAAAATATCGTCAACCTAAAAAAGCGGTGTTGAAATTCGAAGGGGATGGTTTATAACCAACAACAATAAAACGAGAAACATTAAAGCGAAACAACAACACGGCCGTAACAATGGCCTTTACCTTTGTGCTGCAAAAAAACATAAAGATTATTGTTGGAAAAACCAACATTATGATAGAACTAACAGTAATTCAAGCTGACGGAACAGCAAGAAGAATAGTAGTGACTGCCATACACAGCCAAGAAATGCCAAGGAATAACACGAATTCTAGCTTCTAAAAGAGCAAGACGCATGATCGCAATTGATCATGGGAAGGACCTCAAATCACGGGCTCCGTCTCCTTTGATCAACACCAAGCTCTCAGAATACGTTTCCAAGTTTAAATGAGACTTCATTGGTCTTTTGAATGGCTCCACTTGGCCACTAGCTATATAATAAGCCTTGTCCCGCAAACAAAATAGCCACCATCACTCTCACAATAGAACACCTTTCGAAATTGTATTTCGCACAAATTGAATACTTGATAACCACGCCAACTTGACTTTCCTGAAAACCGTAGAGTCCATGGTTCCTTTTTGTTGTCCTGTTGTAGCACCCATATGCTGGAAGTTACCTCAGAAATATTGAAAATCGCTAGTGATTCTCCGAGAAGAAACAGAAACCAACATGTTCTATCGTCCCAACTAAAAGGGAGTTCCAAAAAGGTGAAACTTTCCTCATCAAAATCAAAGGAACAAATATGAGTTATTGCCTTCGTTCTTTTATCATTGTTTCCGAGCCAGTATGCTGCCCCTCGAAAGTAAACAGCAGTAAATAGAAAATAAAACAGCCCAAACATATCATTAGTGTTCAGATTACTGATATTAAGGGCTTTATTTCTGACAGTCCATTGTTGATTACTCAGCGTATACATTTTTTCATTCTCACTACCCTGACTTTCGTCCAATTCAAATGCAACCACTTTATAATCCTTACTACGAGGGGAAAACCCGAACAAATAGCAACTAAGGTTGTCGGGCAAATAGGGGCGAAATGGGCAAGGTTGAAGTATCAACGATTTGCGAATACAAGGGTTCCACAATCTCAATTGATCATTAAGGTAACCTAGAGGAGCATATTGTCCCACTAAAAGCAAGCCATTACAGCTACCTAAAATACGGTACCGGTATGAATACGTTCTAACAATGTAATCGACTGTACGAAGAGTTTGAGCATCATGAACTGTCAACAAACATCCTTGATCTCCAGACTTTCCCATACCCTCGAGAGTTACCAATAATTTCTTACTCCCATTATTTTCATAATTGATATTTGCTCACATGTGAGCGAAATCAGGGTTATCAATAATAGAGCACCAAAATTTACACACGCACCTTATTTTTAATAGTTTTTTCGCCGGTAATTTTGACAAAATCTGAGTCCAAAGGTCGGGTGGTAAGAGGTTGGATTTTGAAATATAGGGCAATTGAGATGAAGTTTTGAGATTATTTCTGCTCTTCATATTGTTTTTACAGCAATTAATTACTGACGCCGTAAACGTCAAAGAATTGAGGATGGGTAAACTTTGATCTAGAGATTTTAAGGATTAGCGTGACTGCGTGAGGTGCCGGTGGTAATTGGGTAAATAACGGGCGGTTGGTGACTTGATGATAATTGTATGGGGTAAACAAAGGGTACTTGGTGGTAATTGTTAGTATTTGTTGGGCCCCTTCTTCCTTTGGCTTCTCAGTTCTATTTTTCTATTTAGAACTGAGAAAGTTGACCCGGCCCGATAAGGTTGATCCGAGATCCGAACTTGTTTGACCCGATTATAACTTGAAATTCGAATTGACCCGATCTAGATCCGATCCAAACCTTGATTGACCCAAATTTGATCAGACCAAAGATGGGCCGACCTAAAAGACCCCACCCATAATTGACTCAATTCAAAATGACTTAAATTGACCAAAATATCCGGAATCGACAAGTTCTAAGTCATATTAATGTTATATGCATCAAAATAGAGTTTCATTGGTTAGAACCATTCTTAATAAATGGTTAAATTTGCAAAATACTAAAGTCATATTAATGTTATATACTGGTACCAACTAAAAGTCTTTTGGCCATTAACCCGAAAACGACTAGACCCAAAATGACCCATACTCGAAAGTGACACGACCCGAAGTGACCCGACAACAGGTACTCGAAATCAACCCGAAACTCAAAATGACCCGCCTCGACCCGATCCGAAATATATAACATACCCGAAATGACCTGACCCAAATTGACCCGACCCGATTACCTATTTGCCACCTCTACTTCTATTAGGTGCTGTTTGGCCAAGTTTACCTAAAAGAGTTTTTACTTTTTAAAATGAGTTTTTCCACAAACTACTTCTTGAAAAAGTTGTGATTGTTTGGCCTAACTTTTGTAAAAACAGTTTTTCCAAATTTGATGTGTTTGGCCTAATTACTTTTATTCGACTTTTTTGATTTTTTTGTTTACTATATAATTTGGGTTAAAGTCACACTTGTCAAACTTTACACCTTTAAGCGCATTTTTTCTAATAAAAATTATGTAATGTCATAGTTACAACCGCAATTTTATACTGTGTAATACTCATAATCATGATATTCATAGCCAATGTTATCTCCTCGATTAGAAAGTTGCAATATCAACTTATTATGTTGCAAGATGATGAAACTCACCTACAAATATAATCAATTAGTCAAACTATAAACAAAAGCATTAAACATTTATATTGGTGGGTACTTGAACTACAAAACAATTACTACGTTAGCCAAAGAATAATTATAAAATAAGACGTCTTATAACTCTTATATTATGAGATATTACTTTTATAAGTCAAACATTCAATTTTTACATATAAAGGATCGTCTCACACTGAAAGACGGTCTTATACATTATTGAAAGGATCCTCTCATACTCTTTTTATCTCAAACTGTAAATTATTTTTCCTTTTTATATAATTAATATTGAGCTTATATTTAAAAAATACCATAAGACAAATCATAAGCAATATACGGAGTACATAGCAATAATCAATGCCCACATGACTTAAAGAACTTACATTTAGAAGCAGCCGATTAACAAAAAATAGGTAATAATAGAGTGAAAAATATTATAATTATAGAGTACAAACAATAAAAACCAAAATAATTGCCCCATCTAGTAGAGATTGTGAGAAGTAGAAGTAGAAGTAGGTATTTGCTGCTTCTGCTTTTAGTGGCTTTTTTTTAAGTTTTAACTTTTCAAAAGTAGTTTTACACCCATCTAATTTATAGTGTTTGGCCTAGTTTCTATTTTTTTAGTTGTAAAAGCACTTGTAACTCTTGGCCAAACAGCACCTTAGTAGTTCTCACCTCATTCAATGTATTACGTGTATTAATGTTGACCTGATAAATGGATCAACCGGGTTGGGCTAGGTTCGAGTATGTCTTATTATCGGGTTAGTTTCGGTCGGGTCGGGATGTTCTGGGTTTCGGGTGTTTTTCAAGTATGTTAGTTGGGGTCATTTTCAGGTTAAGTCGGTCGGGTTATTTCGGGTTCAGGTCTTTTTGGTATTAATGATTAAGAGAAAAAATTGTGCTCCGTAACTTGTAAGCTCAATAGCCTCAATTTAACAAGAAAATGGACTAAAATTGATTAATATAGCAAAAATGCCATAGAAAAAATGCCGTTAACGAAAAAAACCAAAATATGTTTTCTAGCAAGGAATGAAATTGAAGAATCACAAAAACTTGAGAATTTGTGATCAAATACACCACTACAGAAATAGGGGTCCAAAATGTAGAGTTTTAGCTTTGTGTTAACAACTCCGTCCCACAACAAAAATAGTTCTCGTTTACCCTCTTATAAATCGTTATAGAATAACTTTGAATACTCGTTTCCCCGTTTGG
Organism: Silene latifolia; assembly: GCF_048544455.1. NCBI lineage: Eukaryota > Viridiplantae > Streptophyta > Magnoliopsida > Caryophyllales > Caryophyllaceae > Silene > Silene latifolia. The sequence continues at coordinate 17,278,536 of NC_133531.1, forward strand.
GTACGACTTTGAACATTTTCAAAACATCATTACTTGGACGTCTAGGAAACATAAATTGAAAAAGACGCAATAAATATCGTCAACCTAAAAAAGCGGTGTTGGAATTCAAGGCGGATGGTTTATCACCAACAACATTATGATAGAACTAAAAGTAATTCAAGCTAATGGAACAGCAAGAAGAAAACTCCGAAGAGATAGGAAATGGGCAAGGGTCTTCTCAAAGGCAAGCAATAAATCAAGCAAGCAGTAACAAACTAACAATAGTCGATCACCGAGTGTCTAAACTGCAACACTCACTTTTGCAGCCTCTAGATCCTCACTTCCTACAGTCGTGATCGCAACTACGTAATCCTTTCTACGAAAAGCAAATCCAAATGCACATCTAAATAGAAAACTCCGAAGACATAGGAAATGGGCAAGGGTGAAGTAGCAAGGATTTTTTTCATTTCTCTTCAAAAAAACATGAATCAAGTAGATCACACAAACCGATGAATTAGCCGAGCAGAGCAGGTTTTGAATTAAACCACAAGCTACAAACAAACCTGAAGAAAATGCTTTGTATAACTGGTTTATTTTAGTTAAATAGCCGCAATGACTAGTAGTGAGCCGACCAAATCAAACGCAATTTACAGAATATTTATCGGACTTCATGTATAACAGAATATTTATCGGACTTCATGTTAACTCTCAATAATGACAGCGAGTTTCATATAAATCACAGAGCTACAGCATATGCAGCAAATATTCGGTAATGGTTTTAACATACGCAGCTGTTTAATTGTGAAAATGGGTGAAACATTCTATTAGAAATCAACACACGAAGGAAAAAGAAGCCAAGGCAAAAGTACCTACGCATACCATAATGTAAACATGTATCTGAAAGATTCGAGACATACACAGCCAAGGAATGCCAAGGAAAAAGAAGCTAAGGCAAGATGCTAGAAATAACACGAATTCTAGCTTCTCAAAGAGCAAAAGGCATCATCACAATTGATACATTCAAGGTTGGTTAAATAACACCCAGAACTCTCTTATTCATGGGAAGGACCTCAAATCACGGGCTCCATATCCTTTGAACAAAACCAAGTTCTCCCAATACTTCTCCAGTTTTAAATGAGAGCTCATATATCTTTTGAACGGCTGCACTTGGCCACTAGCTATATTATAAGTCTTGTTCCCGCAAACAAAATAACCGCCATCACTCTCACAATAGAACACCTTCTCAAGCTTACTATGGCACAACTCGAATACTTCATAACCATCCTCACTTGAATTCCCTGAAAACCATAGAGTCCACGACCCCTTATGGTCATCCTGTTCTAACATCCATATGCTGGAACTTACTTTAGATATACCCAAAACGGCCAGCGACCCCTCAAGAAAAAACAGAAACCTCAAGGAGCCTTTTTCTTCGCAAGTGAATGGCAGTTCCAAAAAGGTTAATGTTTCCTGATCAAAGTCGAAGGACACAAGATGAGTAAATGCATTCCTATGGTTATCAACTTTTCCAAGCCAGTGTCCTGCGCCTCGAAAGAAAACAGCAGCTGATACAGAGTCAAATAGGCCACGCCTACTATAATTGTTGAGAATAGGGAGATTAAGGGGATCTTTTCTGACGGTCCATTCTTGATTACTGAGTGTATAAACTGCAAAATAGATTATTCCATTCTGTTCACCCTGAATATGGTCAGGGACAAACCCAACCACTTTAAAATCCTGACTACGAGGGGCGAACCCAAACACATACCAAACAAAGTCGGTGATCCAACCTAAGCGAAGTGGGCAAACAGGAAATATCAAGGATTTGCGAATACAAGGGTTCCACAATCTCAATTCTTTAAGGGGACCGTCAGGAGCATATAGTGCCACTAAAAGCAACCCATTACAGCTACCTAAAATACGATACCTTTCCGAATGTATTCTAATACTTCGATCAATTTTACTAAGAGTTTCAGCATCGCGAACTGTCAATACACAACCTACGTCTCCGGAGCATCCCATACCCTCAAAGGCTAACAATAATTTATTACTCGTATTATTTTCAGAATTGATTTGAGAATGTTGGAAATGCATGTGAACAAAATCAGGGTTATCGATAATGAAACGCCAAGATTTACATACGCACCTGAATCGTAATAGGGTTTTGGCCGGTAATGTTGGGAAAATCTGAATCAAAATTTCAGGTGGAATATACGGCAATTTCGATGATGTTGTGGGATTCTTGCTGCTCCTCATTGTTTTTACAGTACTAAGTTACTTGGTGGTAAACTCTCAGATCTAGAGATTTTGAGGAATAGCGTGAGATGCCGGAGGTAAATGGTAATTGTGTGGTGTAAACTGTAAATAAAGGGGTAGGTGATTGGTGACTTAGCCTGCTATTTTTCTGGCTTTTAGAGCTTTTGAAATTGAATCGAATCTGAATGAATGGGAATGAATCGAATCGAATCGAAATGAATCGAATCGAATGGAAAGTGAATCAATCAATCGAATCGAATGGAGTGGAAGCTGGACTGAATCGAATCGAATAAATTTGAATGAATGAATCGAATGAATAAAGTTGAATTGAATGAATCGAATCGAAATAATCATATTAATATTAATAATAATAATATTTAATATTATTGTTATTATCAATCGTACTAATAATAATATTCATAGTATAATACTATTTATACTAAAATTAATATTTTTAAGAAAAAAATTATAATATTATACTCCCCTCCGTCGGTAATTTGTTGTCTATTTCATTTTGGGGTGTCTCATTCAATTATTGTTCTTTCTATTTTAAGAATGAACTTGATGAGCAATTTGATCATTCACACTCAATTTGGTCCGCTTGTCATTTATAATTGGCCCCTCCTCTTTCCTTGGTCTTTGTGCCAAAAACCAAAGGACAACAATTGATTAGGGATAGAGGGAGGAGTATATGAATAATCATAAATTATAATAATGAAAAAATAGTAATTTTTTACTAATAATATTCTTAATAACAATAATAAATAATAATGTCAATATTAATAATGATATTAGTAAAAATAATTGTTTCGAATAAAAACACTCAAGTAAGCGTTGCTCGAATCCGGGTCGGGTCAACGCGCTCCTTTCAGACGATGGCACCTCGAACCTATGCTTGCTCTCTCCGGATGGATCTTTCACGCGTAACAAATAGGGCCTCGGAGGGTTCGCAACAGGTCCTTCTCCGATGCCTTACAGTGATTGGTGGATAGTTGGGACCTTGCTTGAAGCTAAGGTTTCCGTGCCTTCTCATAGTAGCTCGAGTAGTCTTACTTCTAGAGAGAGGAAGTTGTTGGTGAGAAGTATTTTACCATTGATGGGTGAATAATGAGGTATTTATAGATTTCTATGTGTACCTCAAATGATGGCTGGCAAGCATGGTTACCATATTCGCTATGAATACGCCTTATCGATTCGCGATTCGCTTATAGAAAATGCGTTATATGTATTTTCGAATCGAGTTGATAGAATTCGCTTTTAACAATTCGTGATTCGTAGAGTATCAAGCTTAATCCGTAACCATGTTGGCAAGCGTGTTGACTTGTATGACCCGTATTGGCTATTTGGTCAAGTCGGTTGGGCGTGCCCCATCAATAATATTAATAATAAATGTTATTAATTTTAATAATAATACCAATAATTATAACAACCATAACAACAACAATACTAATAATAATAATAATAACAATAACAATAATAAATAATATTATTATTAACATTATTATTCATTTTAACAACAACAACAACAACAACAACAACAACAACATTATTATTCATTTTAATAATAATATTCATAATAATAATAATAATAAATAAATTATTAATAACATTATTATTAAATATAATAATAATAATAATAATAATAATAATAATAATAATAATAATAATAATAATAATAATAATAATAATAATAATATTAAAGAATAATATTAAAAAATAGTATTATTGATAACAAAATTAATAATAACTATTAAATTTAAGATGAGTAAGGCTGAAATGAGCTGAACTTAATGGAGGAGCTCAATGAATCGAATCGAATCGAATGAGCCGAGCCGAAATGAGCCGAATCGAATGAATGAGTGAATCGAATCGAATCAATCAATGGAGTGAATCGAATCAATCGAAATGAATCGAATCAATCGAATCAATCGAATTTGAATCGAATCAAGTAGGTGAAAATAAGCCAGAAAGAACAGGGCCTTAGCGGTAATTGTGAGGCCACGTCCTTTTGGCTTCTCACCTATTCAACATTAATTAATCACATTTAATACCGACATTATTTGTCTTTGATTTAAAAGAAGTTACAATTGATCTCCTTGTGACGGGTTACCATTTGTGGCGGATATTTTGTGAGTTAAAATGGTAACAAAATAGGTTAGTGGAGAAAGGGGACCACATAAATAGTGTTGCAGAGAGAGAAAAAGTGGATACTTTGTGAGATAAAATGGTATCCGCCATTCAAGAGTGACGGATATGTGCCGTCACAAACAAGAATTTGTGAAGAAGTTAAATGCATATCAAATTATCCTATATATTGCCTAGAAAATGTCACAGTTTTGTCTCTGTTTAACTCCATAGCTACATGTAATAATATTTGACTCTTTTTTTTTTAGACAAACGTGTACTATTTTATAGAAACTGTAAAAAAGGAGAATACATAGTATCCGATTACATACCTACTGATGTGAATACGAATCACCTCGATGAAATAATTCTCGAAACAAGCGACCAAGGCAACCCGGTTCACCAAGCATGGATCGGTTCGAATAATAGTCGAGAAAAGTGCATGATCACCCGCCAATGGGACGGGTAGAACCGTGTGGAGAACCGTGTGGAGCAAGGAGAACCGTGTGGAGCAAGGTCCAACCTCGAAAATGGGCTAGTCCAAGGGCATTGAATAAAGCTCACCTAGTTTTTGTCATAGCCTAGTTTTTACAAAAGTCTTACCTAGTTTTTGGCTTAGTCTTACCTAGTTCTTCCACATAGCCTAGAACTCACCACAAAGCATTAAAGGCTAGCCTTGGGCACCAAGGAATTTCGGCCTATATAAAGGCTTGTAGTCCTCATTTGTTGATCATCCAATTTTGAAGTAAAAACTTGAGAGTATTCTCTAAAACTTGTCTTATCTTCTTGTATTGTTACACGAGTAGTTTGGCTTAAGAGGTCGAAACGCGATTTCGCACCTTGCTTGAACGAGGGACGTGATCCTAAGTTTAAGTCGGATTGTTTGACGAGTATCAAACAATTCACCCATTGGCGTAGCTATAGGTCTAGCTACGACAAATATCCCATTATTTTCGAGGTCCTCATTGATCTTGAAACAAATATCCCCTTTATTTCAAAACACAAAAACAACTCTACAAAAATGTCTTCCGCTTCCGCCAAAATTCACATCAATTGTGGTATCAGAGCTTCGGCTCTTGATTTCCATTAATCGAGACGATCTAAGGGTCTTGATTTCTTCGCAAAAAAAAAAAAAAAAAAAAAAAAAAAAAAAAAGTTACTGTTCACGTCCAGTACTGTTCACGGCACTATTCATCAAAAAAAAAAAAATATGGATCCCAACAATCCTAATCTCCTTCAAAGTCTTATAGAAGCACTACAAAATCTTTCGGAACTTAGCCCACGTGGAACACCACGTCGAGGTGAACGAAGTCGAGAAGAATTCAAAGTAAGTGAACTACCCGAGTTTGTGGGAGGCACGGATCCCGAGGATTACCTCGAGTGGGAGAGGAAAATCGAACGAATGTTTGATTTCAAAGTTCTGGATGACACGAAACGCTGCAAGTACGCTATTCGAAGACTTAGTGGAGGGGCTTCACTATGGTACGAGAGTTTGAAAGCAAGGCGTGCTCGCGCTGGAAAAAGGAAATTATCATCTTGGGATTCTCTTAAACGCAAGTTGCGTAAGAAATATGTTCCAGCAACTTATACGCTTACGACTTATCGTAAGATCGCCAATCTTAACCAAGGGAGGCTTCATGTCTCTGAATACATCGACGAGTTTGATAATCTCACTCTGATGAGAGAATTGGAAAAGAGTGAAGAATTAAAGATGGTTGAAGCACAAGGAAAAGCTAAATTGCCAACAATTTATGATGAGATGTTTGATGAGGAGGAACGATTGGGTGATGTGTTCAATTTCGAAGAAAGAGAAAAGGACGAGATTATAGAGCCATTGAGTGACGATGATCAAATTAAAGATGTGATTGAAGATGACATATTTGCCAACTTGGATGAACCTCATATGGGAGTCGCTTCTTTAATTGATCCAAATCTACCAATTGTCTTTGATGAAGAATTGGAAGAAGCTTATGACGAAACTCTCATGGAAGAAAGTGATCATACAAGTTATGACGATGAAACTCAAGACAATCCTAATCTTGTGCCAATCTCGGACGAGGAATTCAATGATGTTTTCTTCGAGGAACTACCCGCTGGTCTACCACCTATTCGAGGGATTGAACACCAAATCGATCTCCTACCCGGTGCTTCCTTACCAAACAAAGCCGCCTATAGATGCAATCCAATGGAGACAAAGGAATTGCAAATCGAGGAATTGATGGAACAAGGTTATGTGCGCGAAAGCATAAGTCCATGTGCTGTCCCTACTCTATTTTCTCCAAAGAAGGATGAGACGTGGCGAATGTGCATTGATAGTCGAGCCATGAACAATATAACTATCAAGTATCGTTTTCCTACCCCAAGGCTTGACGACATGCTTGATGAGTTACATGGATCCAAGATCGACTTGAGGAGTGGTTATCACCAGATGCGAATGAGAGATAAGTGGAAAGCCACGTTCAAGACTAGACATGGGTTGTACGAGTGGACCGCCATGGCATTCGGATTGAACAATGCTCCGAGTACCTTTATGCGACTCATGAACGAGGTACTCAAACCATTCTTGGGAAAATTTGTGGTTGTTTATTTAGATGATATCTTGGTTTACAGTCAAAGCAAAGGAGATCGCTTCAAACACCTTCGCAAAGTGTTCGAAACTCTCCGAGGACAAAAGCTAGATGGAAAGAAGGAGAAATGTTCATTCTTGGTCGAGAGTGTCATATTTCTCGGCTATGTGGTTTCTAAAGATGGAGTTTCAGTGGACCAACCAAAGATCGAGGCCATTAAGTCATGGCTTACGCTTAAGTCCGTCACAGAGGTTCGGTCTTTCCAAGGACTTGCTTCGTTCTATCGAAGATTCATAAAAGATTTCAGCACCATCACAAGTCCCATCACCGAGTGTTTAAAAAAGGGAACATTTGTATGGGCCGAGGCTGCTCAAAAGGCTTTCGAGACGATTATTCAAAAACTTTGCAAGGCACTTTTATTGGCACTCCCAGATTTCACTCAACCATTCGAGATGGAATGTGACACAAGCGGTGTTGGAATTGGAACCATACTAATACAAGGAAAGCAATCCATCGCTTATTTCTCCGAGAAATTGAATGGAGCCAGGCTCAATTACTCGACGTACGACAAAGAATTTTATGCTATCGTGAGAACTCTTCAACATTGGATTCACTGCCTTTGGCCGAGTCATTTCATCCTGCACTCAGACCACGAATCACTGAAACACATCAATGTACAACAAAAGTTAAACCCACGGCATGCTAAGTGGGTGGAGTTCCTACAATCCTTTCACTTTTCATCAAAGTATAAACATGGCATAAGTAATGTGGTGGCCGATGCTCTCTCACGACGGTACTCATTATTGAACGTGCTCGATATCCGATTACTTGGATTTGAGGCATTGAAGGATTACTACGAGCATGATCCCGACTTTGGAGAAACCTTCGAGATTTGCAAGCCCGGAACTCATGATGAGTTCATTATTCAAGATGGTTTCCTCTTCGAAGATATTCTCCAAGAGCATTTTTATTGGCCCCAACTGCAAAGAGACGTGCAGGATGTGATACGAAGGTGGGAACCGTATCAAGTGAGAGAACCGTATCAATCACCAATTGATAAATACATTGATGAGAAGCTACATGGTGGGAACTCTAATTTCTTATTGAAGTCAATTTTCATGGAAGCTCATGATGATCTTGCTGCTTCGAGCTACCATTATTTGGATTTTGGTAGAATTGTGCATGGAAGGTGGTGGGAAGGAAACCACAAGAAAGTAAAACACAAGCAAAGAAGGCACAAAATGGTTGTGATTGACAACGCTCATTACAAATTCAAATCACCGGAGAGGGATAAACATGAAGACTACATTGAAGATGATGAGCTGAAGAAGAGATCAACGGGGTGCGTAAACTGCTTCATGTTCTTAATCAAGTTTGAATCTAACTTCCAGATTTGTTTTGATCCCGGTGGCATCAAAGATGATTCGACTACGTGTTCGGGCTTGTTCGGGTTTATAATATTCATCTTTGATCCCGGCATACTGAGGCAAGAATTGAGGACAATTCCTTTCAAAGGAGGAGGGATTGATGTGAATACGAATCACCTCGATGAAATAATTCTCGAAACAAGCGACCAAGGCAACCCGGTTCACCAAGCATGGATCGGTTCGAATAATAGTCGAGAAAAGTGCATGATCACCCGCCAATGAGACGGGTAGAACCGTGTGGAGAACCGTGTGGAGCAAGGAGAACCGTGTGGAGCAAGGTCCAACCTCGAAAATGGGCTAGTCCAAGGGCATTGAATAAAGCTCACCTAGTTTTTGTCATAGCCTAGTTTTTACAAAAGTCTTACCTAGTTTTTGGCTTAGTCTTACCTAGTTCTTCCACATAGCCTAGAACTCACCACAAAGCATTAAAGGCTAGCCTTGGGCACCAAGGAATTTCGGCCTATATAAAGGCTTGTAGTCCTCATTTGTTGATCATCCAATTTTGAAGTAAAAACTTGAGAGTATTCTCTAAAACTTGTCTTATCTTCTTGTGTTGTTACACGAGTAGTTTGGCTTAAGAGGTCGAAACGCGATTTCGCACCTTGCTTGAACGAGGGACGTGATCCTAAGTTTAAGTCGGATTGTTTGACGAGTATCAAACAATTCACCCATTGGCGTAGCTATAGGTCTAGCTACGACAAATATCCCATTATTTTCGAGGTCCTCATTGATCTTGAAACAAATATCCCCTTTATTTCAAAACACAAAAACAACCCTACAAAAATGTCTTCCGCTTCCGCCAAAATTCACATCACCTACCATACAAATTGGGGTGTATTAGAGACCCCATAGCTACCAGAAATCCAACAAACAGAGCTAATATTACAAGAGTAATTAACAGAAAGACGACACTTCTTAGAGGCAGGATGATAATAGTCTTCAAACTGAATCATCTGAACCTCCTTTCGTTTAGATGTTTTAACCGCACCACCGGTGTTGGAGTACCTGCAAAGAAAAACAGAATGGTTGACAGAAACCTGAGATCTTTTTTTCAAATTAACACCAGCTCGAGCCACCCGACCATGGCAATAAGGGTAATCCACCTTACGACTACGTCTCCTGCATAAATTATCTTGGACCGCAGCAAATTGAAATTGAACCATGGAGACCTTACTAGCTAGCAAAAGGTCAGACGATAGTCGTAGCTTCTTATCCACTTGAAGAATAACCTCTTCATGGGCCAACTCAGTACTCGTAGGTTTAGAATTAATTTTCTCATATTCCTCCGCGTACAAAGGAAGAGAAGAAGGAACTACTGCTTCCCTTGAATGTTCTTCAAGGGGAGTTCCCGTCTGGATAGAGTTTTTAGACACGAGGGGGCGAACCCTCAAATAAGACAAGGATCCTGGGTTGTAAAACTGGAGATTCCTCCCGAGCAACAAATTTTCATAGTCTTGAGACGAAAGAAATAATTTGTTCCTATTTTGTTTTTTATTGGAGAAAGTGTAATTTAAAGGTTTCGCGGTAAAGAGATGGGAGGTATTGCCTTTATCTTCAGCTACCAAAGGTGGGTCAGGTTCACAATTGAGATTAAAATCCATGTTACTATCAGAATTAATCTCATCTCCACGATCAGTATCAACCCCATTGTTGAACATCGGAACATTACTAGAAGATGCTACTTCACACTTGTCAACTGCAAGAAGAGGTTTCTTACCTTTACTTGGAGTGGCCAACGGGTCAAACTGAAAAGCAACCTGTTTCCCGTTATGGTTCACTACCAATCTGTCAACCACGACAAGAAGCTCACGATTAGCTTCTTTATTGTTCGGATCAAATTGTACAACATGCACAAAGTCCTTCAGAGCCTCCATGAGGAAATTTGACTGTTTATAAGCAAAGCCTCTACGGTAAAGAGCTTTAACATTGCAGGGATCAAATTTTAAGACAAAATTGCAGTAAAAACAGGCCTGATTATAGTGAGAAAGTTTCAATTCGCAAGCCGCAAGATTAAGGACCAGAGATAGAGCTAGGGAATATGTAGTATGCTGATCACGAGAGGTCGAAAAGCCAAGAAAGCATAAGAGATTAAGGGCTTGATTGTAAAGGCTGACTGCTAGAGAAAAATTGTTTTCCTTGAAAAGAGAATTGCCCTTATCTTTCATCATTTGTATAGTGTATATAGATGGCTCACCCATACTCATAATCCACCTAATTAAATCCTCATCCTCCATATCATTGTCATCGAAAATAAACACTTCACTGAGATTGAGAAGAAGCGATTGATAATCCATTGAAGCAAGAACTTGAGAACAAGAAAACCAGAGAAAAAAGGGGACGGATAAAAAGTCGAGACAGGAAAACGATAACAGTAATAGGCGAAAGAACTACTACGACCACCCCAATTCCAACAATACCAATCCAGACTACCCACCCAAAAGACGCTCGATCACGGAAAAAGCGTAAACCGCAAGCCACATACAGACCCCACTAACCTCCTGAAGCAACTGTTGGAATATGTGTCCTCCGACAATAATGCGATCACAACTGTTGATCATGATGATCACATGTTTAAATCTCATTTTAAGAATACATGTGGGATGTAATATTTTACAGTCAACTGGTCCACACATATCGGTAATGATTGGTTGACTAGAGTTTGACATTACTGTCGTGCGACGGTGGTGATCAGTTGATCCCCTTAGGTCATACCTAAAGGGTAACACTTTTAATTGATTATTTAATTGATCGTATGACGATACGAGTTAATTAAATTACCTAAAATTGACGGACGATTTTGGAAGTAATATTTACGTGTCTTATTATATTTGATTATAATAAGATACGGTTTAAGTAATCGAATTGTTTTGTTACTTAGATGAAATTATTGTTTACGGAAACAATTGAAACGGAATGAATAATTTATTATATAAATGCAAGATGTTGTGATTTATAAATTGGTAAACCATTTTGGTACAAGTAATTGTGAATTACTATGTTAATTTTTATAAGTGACATATTTTGTTAATATGTTGATTTTTAATGGTTAAAAATACATTTTATAAATAAGGTGTCATGAAATGTGTCACATGTGACATACTGACAAAATCACAAATGAAATGGACTCATCCATTTTATGTGTGTATACCGAAATGGAGGGAGTATTAGGATAAAATTGTGTTGATTATTTGTAAGTGGAAAACACAATTATAATGCCTACCTCTAGCCTTGCATGCATAGCTTTCTCTTGGAAAGAAAAAGGAGAGCATGCATTGGGTCTTCTCCCTTCCCCATTTTCGGTTTTACCATAAGAAAAAAAAGAGCAAAAGTTTTTGCTTAATTTTTCCACTACAACACTACATGAAAACTAGTGTGTGCATTATTCATTCAACACATCTAAAACAAATGTATTTTAGAGAGATAAAATTACTCCAAAATTCTTCTCCTCTTGGCCGAAAATTCAAGAGCACAAAAATATTTTGGGTCAATTTTTTTAGTAAGATTATTATTATTCTAGATCTAATTATATTAATTTATTAAGGGGTTATCTTGGGTATATGCTTTTGGGAGAAGTTCTAATTTGAACCTTGTTCATCCAATATTTGGAAACTCAAGAACAAGTGAGTAGGAGAACTCACTTGTGCCCATAAACCGAAATATCAGTGTGAGATGATAATTTCTTCTTTAATTACTTTATTGTTTGCATGCATAAGATCACCTTTTAATTTTATGACCAAATTAAAATAAAACATATATGAATATGTTGAGTAATATAGATCTAGATTTCTAATAAGTGGTATCGAGAGCCTTGGTTGTTTGCATGCAAATCGGTTAAAAGTTTTTTCGAGTTATACGATTAACATATAAAACTTGTAAATTTGTGTTATTATGATATATCACGAAAATAATTTTTGTATGTTAAAGTTTCTGATCCTAAAATGCATTTAGGATATTTTGGTTAATTTATGTATTTTTATTGTTCATTTTATTTAATATTGGCATTAAAATGTGATTTTTATGATAAAAATGTCAAGTTTTGACGAAAATTAGCTAAACTTCGAATTTTCTAGTAGTTTTTGGATATGTTATCACATATATTATTTTGAGATGACCTGTAAATTTTCATAATTTTTGGACGTCTTATGCTCGAAAAATGGATTTTTCATTATTAAAATCGGATTTAGATTTAAAATAGGTTAATATGAGGTAAATTTCGAATCTGGTCATAGAAATTTAGCATGTTGTCACATGCAATTTTACAAGATGTGTGTAAAATAATAGGCTATATTGAAGTCTTTATGCATGATTTATGAATTTTTGATGAAAAATAGCATAAATAGTAACTTAATTAGTGAAAAATTGCTAAAACACACTTCATGACTAAGGAAAAACGTTACATATTGCATTTTATTATCTTTTTCAGATCTAAAATTGAAAAGTTGATGAATATAATTTTTATCATGTTTTTATGATTATTTTTCACGCTGGTTTGGGGAGGTTTCCTTTTGCTGCGCTTAAAGTCCTGTGAGTTCCCGATCTTCACTTCATGTCTTTTTTCTTTATTTTCTCGCAAATTCCCGTTCTCCATTTTTCTTCATTACATGATTTTGCACAATGGGGACATTGTGCGATTTGGTTTGGGGAAGGGTTTTTGCATCACATTTCATTTGCTTGCATTCACGTTTACATTATTGCCTTGCATTGTTTATCTCTTTACATATATACCAAAATACGAAAAAAAAATTTAAAAATTTCAAAAAAATTCAAAAAAAATGCATGTTTATTTTAGCATATAGGTCGAGTCGGAACGGTAGTATTTCTATGATGACATTGCATTTTCATCTGTTTATGCCTAAGCCTTGCTAATTGACATGTTATTAGTAGAATCATATATGCATAGTCTACGAGTTTTCGTTAATTATTTGCTGAACTTGAGACTTGACTTAGAATTTTGGCAACCTACATCATATTTCTGAGATTTAGAGCCTATAACTGGTGTCATCTATGACCGGTTTATTTAGGAATGTGAGTAGTTACTCCTTATAAGACATGTTACATAAATTTGCATAAATATGAACTTAATCTGCTTAATACCTGTATGCATTCGGTTTGTGGTTTGTTGACACATGTGGTAGAGGTTTCCCTTTTCTTATTTTGCCCATGAACCCCTCATAGCCAAATTTAGCCTCTTTTGTCCCATAAACTACAGTCTAAAATTAGCCTACCTTATCCGAGCTAGTACTTGTACTTTTTGGGGAATGTTTTATTGCGATTTGGTTATATGCTCATTTTGAGATAATGTTGGGAAGATGAACGAAAAAGGAAAGAAAGAAAAAATAGAATCGAAAAAAAAAAGAGAAAAATGATTCGAAAAAGAAAGAAAAGAAAAAAGAAACGAGTGCTGTAGAAGCTGGTCGATCGACTGCTGCCTATGGTCGATCGACTGCATCCCGAGAAAAATAAAGTTCGAAAAAATCACATGCTTCATTTGTTACGAGTTGGTGATTTATACTCCCATTTTATCATTTATATTCTTTGGGGAGTTAACTTTTATGGAGGTTGTGAGCTTTGTGCCTTGAATTGGTACCGTCTTGTATCACTTACATTGAGTTTGAAGTTGGGACTCGCTTATAGTTTGGATTGAAGTTACTAGCTTGGCTTATTACTCCTCATATCCAAATTCTTTTTAGCCCCTTCTTACCCATTACCTCACGTATCCATATTTACCTCGGCATGTGTCATGGTCATTTGTTTGGTTGGAATGCATATGTACGGTTGTAGAGATTATTTTCATATTAGATTGCAGGCATGTTCTTATGGGTCGTAGTTAGGTGAGAGTCACTACAAAATTACTTCTTTCTATCTTATACATTATTCACCTGTGCTTTATTGAGTGATATGAGCGACCCGTGAGAGTCCGATTTGATAAGTCTCTACAGTTGATGGTTCAGCGAGTTTTTAACGACTACATAACTCGTTTGCATGATTCACATTGCTAATTGATTGTTAGTTGTTGCATTAAATTGGCTTAGGCTTGACAGGTTGCATTTCGCTCTGAGATTGAACTCGTTCCGATCCATTAGGTTTTAGGATCGAGTCTAGTTCTTGCTTGGGGACAAGCAAGGGTTTGGTTTGGGGAAGTTTGATGCGTGTCTAATATATGATGTTTTGCACCTCATTTCACACGCATTTCAGAGCTCAATTAAGTAGTTTATGCTACTATTTCCTTTGTTTCGTGTATTTCTTCCTTTTCTTGTGATTTTGTAGGAATATGAAGATTTCAGCGGAAAATGAGCCGAATCCGTCCCTAAGTACTTAGCATTGCATTTTATATGGAGTATTGACTCGAGGAATGAGCTTGGTGCGCGTTTCAAAGCTTAAAGATAGCAAAAGCAAGGGTGCGTACGAGTTTAAGAAGCAAAGAAGCACTTCTCGACATTGCAGGCTGCTTCAGATGGCTATATCTCGAGTTTTAGAGCAGATAATCGATTGATTCCAATTGTAGGTGAAAGCCTATCCTCTTAGCTTTCCAACGCCGCGTAGAACGCCTGATTTGACCAAGTAACGAAGAAATGGCAGCTGTTTTAAGATCGGTGCGCGCTGCAGGAATCGTCAGAATGCAACTCTGTACAGCACTCTTGGTCGATCGACTGACATGCATGGTCGATCGACCACCACGCGAGCTGATACGCAAATTAAAAGATCGAGAATTCCAAAGCCCATTCTAATTAGGTTTAGGAATAAGAGTTACGCAGTATTTTCTATATAATGTAACCAGAGGCATCAGTTTATGATCATCAAGTTTTAGGAATTAATTAGGGTTCATATTAAAAGATTGTTTTAGTTTAATTCTCCGTCAATAAAGTCTACTTTCCGCACTTGGTTTTGGTATTTCCTATTCAATCCTCCCTACGGTATTCTTCGGTTCCTTCTGTTCAGTTTATTTCTTTAATTCCTCCGTAGTTAGAATTGTTAGCTTAGATTTCCCAAAGCCATATTATTGTTTTATGTTATTCATTTGCTTAGTTAATATAAATATGCAATCGTTAGCTTTATTAGTCAATTTCATTGTTGTTATTATCGCTGTTATGAGTAGCTAAATCACCATTGCTAAGATGTAGGGGATCTATGGCGTAGATGGCATTAGAATAGGTGACCCCGCATTAGGGCTTGGTCGATCGATCAAGCTTCTCGGTCGACCGATCGAAGCGGTTAGTCGATCGACTGGGGTAGCTGGTCGATCGACTGACTTCGTGTTTGATTAGCATTGTTTGATTCGTTAAGTGCAATATTTAGCAATGAGACCGAGAGGAGACTTGTTAGATGCTTAGTTTTGACCGACCCATAGATCGAGAGATAGGGAAGGGCATTAATTAACGAATTAAGACGACTAAATTGCTGAGATCGAGAGATAATGTAATTTAGGCTTTAAGAATCACTTTTCAGGGCGAGAGCTAGTATTAGTGAGACTTAGGGACTGGTAGCATAGGCCGAAAGGAGCTACCAGTTAACTTGGACCGAAAGGACTTGTTTTACCCATCCTACACGACCGTATTTCGGACTTACCTAGGATTATGTGCCATCGCAGCTATAGTGAACCGACCGTTTTAGCATTCCTTTCATCGTTGTTACATCCTTATTTACTTTTATTTATTTATTTATTTATTTTATGTTATTAGTTTTAGAATCAACTCAAACCAAAACTCCCACGACTGTTACCGATAGACTGAAACAAAAGCAACTATAACTCCCCCGCCTCTCTGTGGTTCGACCCTGTTACCACTAGCCTAGGTTAGTCTTAATAGGAAATTATAAATATTAATTTTGGTACTCACAACGACGGGTATCATGAACCATTGCTAAGGATCTCTTGTAAAGAGTCTAGATAAAAGTTATTCATTATCAAACAGGTTTTTGATTCTTAACTAACACATCTACTTACAATGAATTGTTTCTAATTTTGGTAACTAGATTTGTTGGAAATCAAAATTGACCAAAATATCGCAACCACTTCAATGAAAGTTTTAAGACTAAAACGAACAAATGAAGAGTAATCTTCATGAATTCAATTTTGCTTCTCAAAGCAAAAACTCATTGAAATGAGTGGGAGCATTCTCTTAAACCGTTAAGATGAGGACGAGGTTCAAGAAGTAATGATTATAATGGAATTGATACAAGGTAATGTTAAAGGTAAAGTTGTTGAGAATGACGATACTAAACCTATCAATCACAACCGATAAAGTTTCCATTGTCTTAAATGTTGGACACTAGAAAGGAAACTACCCCAAATTATTGAAGTATCAACAAATTAGTTGTGGGACATCTAATAGGATCTTCTTCTTTAAATGTTTATATGATTGACATAAATTTTGCTAGTACCATTTCGTCAATATTAGAAACCGCTGGTGGTTTTCATCATTGTATGCGATACATAGAATGATTAGAATATGACGACTAGCAACAATAATGTTGAGAGATAGAGTCATTGTGTAATCAATCTAGTTTTGGGTTTATAGTTGTACTTAATTGTGACTATTAAGTACATAAACTCTAAATAAGAATACAAACTTGTTAAGATACAAAAGAGGTTTCACTTTTGTGACCCTATACACCATGATTTGATGTATGGCTAGCCCATTATCAAGGTGATTATATTCTAAACCAAACTAGAATGATATATCATGAACATGATGCAAAACTCAAATTGGTAACCCAAGATTAAACCTTAGTTTCTGGAATGATGAACGCAAAGAGTTATCGAGTACTCTTGAAACTATTAGATCTTATGGTTTATGCGTATCTTGTATTCAAAGCAAGATATCTCGTGCCTTTTGGTTGAAAAGGAGATCGAGGTTGTAAATCATTGATCCAAAATAGGTTGATCATTTTCTTTTACCAACAATTTAGGTTGACACTAATGTGTTCACTTAATACGGTAAATAGAGAAATCTTTGAAGAAGTTCAAAAGTTCAAAGAAGCACGATTTAGTCGTGATGGGATTATCCAAGTGAAGACTTTGATATAAGCCAAAGGAAATGTGATATAATATCACAAGTTAATCTCTCTTAACACACATTATGGGATAATGTGTGGTTGGATAAGAAATCAAACGCTATTCGATATGGTTTGGACTTCGATCAAGTTACTTTGAGTCACTTGATCCTTTTGGGGATTTTATCATTTTGTCTAAATTATTTTTCACTAAATCATATGAGATATGAAATGGTAATGTACCATATTTGTAAGTTTTCACAAGAAACAAATGCTCATTTTTCCCTTTCAATTATCACGAGAACGACGGGTTTGCGGCTCGTGAAGCTGTTTTTCTAAAATACAAGTTTATTTCTAGAAGACAGAGTGGGAGAAATTATTCAAGAGCCACAAATAAAGCCACAAAAAATGTTATGTCGCAAGAAACTGGTCTTTCTTGGAACATGAGACGTTTTGTGTAAGATGTTGTTTCTTTAAAACCTAGGAGGTTAAATTCGTCACTTGTTGAATTTGATGAATTCATGCTACTTTTAAGAAAGTAAAGAGCTTATACCTTACAAAATAAATCGTTTGATTCAAGTTGATTACTTCTGGAAAGTAATGAATATATGACTTACATAAGAGTGTTTAAGTCACAACTCACTGCAAGGCTTAGAAACATGAAAATCCGAAATAAAAAGGCTTGATTAGTGACAAAGGGTTTTTGCACTAATAAAGAGAGATTTCAATGCAAGATTGGTGGCAAATATTTTTGCACTGGTTGAAATTCTTAAGTCTATTTGGATCTTCTTAGGGATTGTGTTTCATTATTATGAAATACATAGCAAGTGAATCTAAAACTCACTTCTTCAATTAGAAGGAATGTATTCAATACATGTCTTGAGTTTTGTAGATTCTTGCAATCCTAAGATAATGTGAAACTTAAGAGAGGGTCTTAAGTAGGACATCAATGAGTTGGAATCAACATTTTTGATCATATGATAAAACAATTTCTCGATAAGTCGAGAAGTTGTGTTTATGCATGAAGTTTAGTGGGAATTACGAAAATTTTAATTAGTCTTATATGTGGATGACATATTGATCATTGAGAATGATTTAAGACTTTTGGAGTATTATAATACATCTTTAATATCCGGATTTATGAAGATAAATCCACATGATATTAGCGTCAATAAGAAGTCTTATGTTGATAAGATTCATGACTAGTTCAATTAAATTGAACATATTTGATTGATTCCATTTGCTTCCGCTGCCGAATCAATTAAATAAGAAATGATGTATAACACTTTATATACTTTAAGTATGATGAATTGTTTCAAAATCGAATTTAAGTAATAAGTTACCTAGTAGCCATAAAGATTACTCTTAATTGCTTACAGAAGCATTAAGGAAGTAAAGCAAAGTGTTTATGATGCAATTTTGTGTAAGGGTGCTACATAAGTGACAATTGACAATTGAGATTGCGCATGGTTTCCGACAAAACCATAATCAAAACACATTAGGATGGTTAAGATACCATTGTGGCTATGTTATTTAAGAAATAGATTTTCTAGAATCGTTCTAGGCAATAAAGAACAATGAGAAATATTTACAACGGAAATTGAGTACACTTGCAATCATGAGATGTGCAAGAAGGATGAGTCCCGCACACTGTGAAAACAGTGGGAGCTATTGTAACACCTGCGAATTTCTCATTTTGAAATTTAAAATTTATTTAACCGTTTAATTATTTTATTCTATATTTTTAAATTATTTAATTTAATTGATTCATTTTAAAACATAAATTTTATTAAAGCTATAATTTATATAAAAATACGTATTCTAGTTGGATAGTATTAATAATGATAATAATAATAACAATGTTTCCGTCTTAAGATATAAACATAATTCCGTCTAGCATTAGACCGTCACATTTTCATATATGAGACTATTTTTAATCTCGATCAATTAAAGATTGACAACACTCACACTCTACATTAATATAACCCTTATTATTATATTATTATTATTATTATTATTATTATTATTATTATAATTATTATTATTATTATTATTATTATTATTATTATTATTATTATTATTATTATTATTATTATTATTATTATTATTATTATTATTATTATTATTATTATTATTATTATTATTAATGCCCTACTTGTCCCAACCCCTACTAAACCCCTTCCTTTATTTCCCATCTACCTGGGAAACAACCAAAAAAAAGAAGCAGCCTGCATTCTTTCGAAATTGAGACAAACAGGCAGAGTTTACCAAAACTCCATTTTTGTCTACACAAAAACTTAGATCTCGACTTCGTTCCTTCACCACTCCTCTTAATTTTTGTATCATTCTTCTCCTTATTTCCTCCTTCATCTTTCAAGGTAAGAAAGTCTCGTTTTTTTGATGGTTTCGTTTTTCGCCGTCTTATAAAAGTTTCGATTTTTGCCTCAATCCTTTCTTTTCTTGCTCTCTGATGAAGGATTTGAAGACCCGGAGCAGTTTGAGTCGGAAATCGTGCTCGTTGAGGGAGTTATAAGGTAACGGTGATAGGTTACTCGACAAAAATGTCGAAATATCGTCTTATGTTTTATTTTACATTATATGATCCTATAAGGATGAAAGTCGTATGTTAAATTTATAGAATACACTGTATCGTCTTTTGTATTGGTTGAAGTTAGTGTAGGATATAATTGTTGTCCTTAGCATTGGTTAAATGAATTCAGAGAGGGTGTGAGATATGGATGAATGTATAGTTCATTAAATGAATACTCACCAATATTATATATTGTCTTAGTAATGGTTGAAGGTAGTGTAGATTCTAATTATCAATGAAATTTGAAAGATTTAGGATGTCAGTGTTGCGTGAGGAGACCACTCAGTGGAGTGTCAGTAATCAAACGCCAGAAACAGGGTTCTTGCGGCTGTTTTTAGACGGGTTGCTAGCTTGCATTTGAGCCAATTTGTTTACCTCTGTCTCAAGTGTATATGCAAGTATGATATGGGTCCTTTGTATGGTTAGTTTCCGCCTTCTAACATGCTTAAAAACTTGTCTTAAGTCGGCCTCATGAATTGTTAGAAAAACCAAGTATAGATAAGTTGATGATGGATGGTTTTTGTGGACTGTTTTTGGGTCGATTCCACGGATGATTTGAACCAAATAGTTGATTTTCGTCTCCCTTGTATATCCAAGTATGTACTGGGTTGGTTGTATGTGAGAAATTTCACCCTTTTCATGCTTAAAATCTCGTCTTAAGACGGTCACAAAAGAACTTTATAAATCGTGAAAATGGACCTTGTCGAGCAGTTTTCGCGGGCTGTTTTGACGGGTTTCTTTATGCTAAATTGAACCAACTTTCTTGCTATTGTCTCAAGTACATGTACATGTTGGGATTGGGTCTTTTGTACGGATGAAATCCGTCTTGGTTTAGCCTAAGAAACCGTACTAAGACGGCTGGACAAAGAGGGAAACAATGTGTTTTGTTGGATTGTATACTGCGTTTTTTTTGGCATGTGCTGTGCTGCTGGCTGCTTATGCAGGGACTGGACGACTGCCAGCATTGGTATTGAGACGGGTTGCGGCCAGGCCGTTGCCGGGTTAGGCCGGTTATGGCTAGGCCGTAGCCTTAGTTGGGTTAAATTTTATCCGTGAAATATTTTTGTCCGGGTTTGATTAATTTGAATTTCCGTCACATGATTTATGTATCTTAAATTCATTATTTGTCATTTATTTATATACTTCTCACATGAATCGTAAATGTGGAATTTGTTATTTATTCAAGTTAGAATTTGATGAAATGTCTTATTTACCTATAATATGAATTTTTAATCCGTTCCTTCTCATTTATTTATCGTATCTCAAATATGAGTGAATTATTCTACTCGTTTAATTAAATTGAGTCATTTATAATTGAATGCTTGTTTTGCTTATTACAAATGGTTCATTCCCGTTTGTTTACATTTTTATTCAAGTGACAAATATTGAAGAAATAGGTTACTTATTCATATTCATGATTATGATTTGGCATGAAATATCTTATTTGGATTATCATCGGCTCATTACATTAGTAGTCTCATTCTAAGTTGATTCGTATCGCTTGGTTGAGTCGTATTCTTATGATATATCTTTACGCCTTACTTGTGCCGTTCTGCCAAGTGGGTTGCGCCGCTCTCGTGCCGTTCCACCGGGAGTTGGTTGATTTACGTTTTTCTCCGCCTCTTTCGGACTGTTCTGCCGATTGCGGGTTAGCCATATCGTATTCTGGTGATAATGCCTTTATGCTATACCGTATTGCTTGACATACCTTTACGCCTCTTTCGGATCGTTCGCCGATTGTGGGTTTAGCTCATATTTTCCGCCTCTTTCGGATCGTTTCGCCGATTGTGGGTTCTCGACTTCCGTTCGTCGATCGAGTCTTGGATGCGGACTGTTCGCCGCATGTCGAATCGGGGACCGTTCGCCCCGAGAGTCTCGGCGATTTAGACTAGGACTCGAGTCTTGGGAGTACCATTGTCGTCCTACCACTGTGGGAATTATATTTTGATATATGAGTAGTAAAGGTCTTGCTTGGTTATAGATATTGGTATTTGTCTTTCAAGGCAAGAGTTATGCCTTGTGTTGTTTGTCTTGGTCCTATCGGATACTAGGGGTGAGCTATAAGCCCTCTAGTTGCGATATGATCGTCGGGATTGATGCTCCCATCCGTTCTTATGGTGAGATGCAAGCCATAAGTATGAATGTGACATTAGTAGCCACGTCCCGTGCAATGTTTGCTAAGTGGTTTTCCAAGTAATGGCTACAGTTTATATTCTTGTAATTTACATTGACTTATCCCTTACTTAACTGTTTCACATGATTCGGATTCTAATCTCATATCTATGTTATATTTCCTTGAAACGCGTGCTTTGAATAAATGGTCGTATTCTTACCTTTCATATTATTTAATTGTCTCACATGAATAGTTGAATCTTTATTATGCTAATGTTGATCTATCTTATTCCATCTCATTTAATTGTCATGTTTAAACATAAACTTGATATTCTCATCTTTTGTAAGTGTCTTATATGACTTACCTATTTTAGTTCTTTGTTATGTTCATTTTGACAATTTGTGGCTGGAGAACCTTGAGTTACTCCCCACTAACTGTGACGTTCATGTTTACATGAATGACAAGTATTAGTGGTGCATTCATGGGGTGAAGACATGTGTGAGCTAGCGAGCACTTCGGCCTAGTAGTTGGTTTATTAGGATTGTTTAGACCCACCTTTTATTGTATTGTCATTCGAGGGATATATTTTCCCTCACCTTGACTATCACGTTTGTATAATTTAAAATCCTTATTTTCGCACTCTTTATTTATGTTTTAGATTTTGGTGTACCCGCGCTTTAAATTTTAAAAGTTTTAAAAATTCCCTAAAATTCCGCATTTTATTAGTTATATTTTCCGCTTTTTCGCGGGGTGTCACAGCTATTCTAAGGCTAGAAGGTCTATGTCTTGATTGGATCTCGACACGTACTCAGAAATTTTTGTAATGCAAATGTATACATTACAAAGGAAAACGAGTATGTAGTGAGGTTGAGTAAGGTACAAGAAGTTGATAAAACCTACTAACCAAAGCCTTTTCATAGGCTTAACATGATGAGTCATGTCATTTCAATTGAATTAAAATGAACAACTACATACAAGATCAAATTAGATTATAGAACATGAAATAGTAATCAGGCATTGACTATTCATATGTGATAATCGCATTTATCGTTCGAGTTTTACTTTAAAACTCTTTTATTATACTTTGTTACATCCAAACGGGTTGTAGAGACAATTGAACCCCGTTAAAGTGAACACGGATTAGCATTGTATTCGCCCATAATTACTTACATGAGGTGACGTCTCAAAGTGACTAGAGTGTGATGCGATTGATGGCAAGTTCAAGTGCCATAGAGTCATATGAGAATGACTAGTCGATCACATAGGCAGACTGTTAGGAACACTTTGTCGGGCCTTATGACCGCTTATAGAGTTATGGCAAATTTATATAGCCTGATCGTGGCGAGAGCTACTATAGTATTCTAATGAGTCGATTCTTTTGACTAAAGACTGTTCGCCTAAGGTGGCACAGTTTCAGATTAACTTTGATTTGTGTTACTACGACCTTCGTAAATGGGGTCAAATGGGCATATTTTGGGTTATGATGGTTGTGGCTAGTCGAAGGGAATAAGTGCGATAGGAATTGTCCACCCCCTTGTCAGGGTTAAAACAATATCTCAGGGCCACTCGAGGAATAATGAACTGGAAATGCGTGGCCACGCTCGGAAGGTATCTATGATAGATAAATCCGGTCAATCAGTTATTCTCCAGATCGAGGAAACCACTCTCGATATGATCACTTGCAAGTACGACCCGAAAGACACCTTGCATTGAGTGGGAGATAGTAATAGGACAAGAGAATTGGTGACGCACACTTGTCGAGGACAAGTGGGAGATTGTTGGAATATGTGTCCTCCGACAATAATGTGATCACAACTGTTGATCATGATGATCACATGTTTAAATCTCATTTTAAGAATACATGTGGGATGTAATATTTTACAGTCAACTGGTCCACACATATCGGTAATGATTGGCTGACTAGAGTTTGACATTACTGTCGTGCGACGGTGGTGATCAGTTGATCCCCTTAGGTCATACCTAAAGGGTAACACTCTTAATTGATTATTTAATTGATCGTATGACGATACGAGTTAATTAAATTACCTAAAATTGACGGGCGATTTTGGAAGTAATATTTACGTGTCTTATTATATTTGATTATAATAAGATACGGTCTAAGTAATCGAATTGTTTTGTTACTTAGATGAAATTATTGTTTACGGAAACAATTGAAACGGAATGAATAATTTATTATATAAATGCAAGATGTTGTGATTTATAAATTGGTAAACCATTTTGGTACAAGTAATTGTGAATTACTATGTTAATTTTTATAAGTGACATATTTTGTTAATATGTTGATTTTTAATGGTTAAAAATACATTTTATAAATAAGGTGTCATGAAATGTGTCACATGTGACATATTGACAAAATCACAAATGAAATGGACTCATCCATTTTATGTGTGTATACCGAAATGGAGGGAGTATTAGGATAAAATTGTGTTGATTATTTGTAAGTGGAAAACACAATTATAATGCCTACCTCTAGCCTTGCATGCATAGCTTTCTCTTGGAAAGAAAAAGGAGAGCATGCATTGGGTCTTCTCCCATCCCCATTTTCGGTTTTACCATAAAAAAAAAAAAAAAGAGCAAAAGTTTTTGCTTAATTTTTTCACTACATGTGCATTATTCATTCAACACATCTAAAACAAATGTATTTTAGAGAGATAAAATTACTCCAAAATTCCTCTCCTCTTGGCCAAAAATTCAAGAGCACAAAAATATTTTGGGTCAATTTTTTTAGTAAGATTATTATTATTCTAGATCTAATAATATTAATCTATTAAGGGGTTATCTTGGGTATATGCTTTTGGGAGATGTTCTAATTTGAACCTTGTTCATCCAATATTTGGAAGCTCAGGAACAAGTGAGTAGGAGAACTCACTTGTGCCCATAAACCGAAATATCAATGTGAGATGATAATTTATTCTTTAATTACTTTATTGTTTGCATGCATAAGATCACCTTTTAATTTTATGACCAAATTAAAATAAAACATATATGAATATGTTGAGTAATATAGATCTAGATTTCTAACAGCAACCACCTCCTTGATGAATTAAGGAAGACAAACACCCAAACTAACACAGGTGACACATAAACTGTCATCAAGAAGCAGTGAAACCAACAAAGAAAAAACCCCATGGTTACCAATCAAGCGACGTCCTGAAGACGGACAAAACACTCGGAATCGATCAGAGAGCAAAATCAGAAGAGCCAAAACTCTCATCCACTCAAGAAGCTCATAATCCAAAAACAAGCTTGAAATTACGATCAGAAACATAAAGACCTTCAAAAGGATAAAGATTAAGACAGTCAAGAACATACCAAGAGAGATAAGCGGACCCGAGATGAAGGGGACAAACTGTAACCGAAGATACCGGTAAGGCGGAGGCGAATGGAGTCACAAGCAGACATAAAAAGGAGGAAAAATCAGTGGTTGCGATCAAATTAAAATCTCTTCTTATTGTTCTTTTTCTTCGAATCCATTTTTAAAATAATGCTGAAAAATAAAGTATTTGTTGTTTTGGATCGGTTTTAAAAATATTTGTCAAAATGGTGGGTTTGGGTTTTCACAACCTAAAATACGGAACAAACACGCTATTACCAATGACGTGTTTTATGAACCAATGACGTGTTTTATGAAGGAAACACGCCATTAGCATTGACGTGTCTTTACACTAGTTTTTTCTCCAACGGACACCCTCACATTAACTTTAAAAAAAAAATTACATAAGACACGCCAATGGGAATGGCGTGTTTCTTTCCCAACACCCGCCATTTCCAATGGCATGTTTGCTTTAGTTCATTTTATGAAAGTTTTTTTTCTACTTACTATAAACACGCCATTAGTAATGGCGTGTTTGTTCCGTGTTTCAGGTTCTGAAAACTCGAGCCTAGATGGACACCATTTTGACAAATATTTTCAAAAACGACCCAAAACGACAAATACTTTATTTTTGAGCATTATTTTAAAAACGGATTCTTTTACTTCTCCTTTCACTTTTATGGGTCAAATTGAAAAACTTTGACCGAAAATAAGTCAATAAATAATTAATATTAATACATATAATTAAAATATTTATATTTATTATAAAAATATTTTTCACAAAATATAATTTTCGATAAAAACAAACGATGTATACAACCTGAAAAATACGGTCAAAGTGACGCATTGGAGACCGCCCAAAAGCAAAGGGGAAGAAAAAGAAGAATAAGAGGGAATACCAATTAATAGACTATACCACAACTGTTGGTGTAGAATCTGAGTTCTGGACTAAAGTTTTCGAGTTTTATTTTAAAAAATCTGAGCTATACGGTAAAGTTTTTGAACTTAAAACATAAAAAAAGATAAAGTTTTAACAAACCCAGAAAAAATGCACATAAGCTCGGATAAATATATAGTGATTGTACAACGTTTATTATACAGCTGGAGGTATAATAGTATTTTTTATTCATTTTTTTTAAGAATTCAATTCAAAAAAAAATTAAGTTTGCTATTTTGTACTCCCTCCATTCAACTCCAAATGGTACTTATCACTTTTTCACGTTTGTCAACGCGAGTTTTACTTTGTAAATATCTTAAGTTACACATTTGTAAAAATTATAAAAGTTTGATATTTTAAATTTACTCCTAAAGACGAATAAAAGAAGATCCCACATGAATATATTTTATCTTATATATTGGGAGGAAATGAGAAGAATCTTCTTACTTGTGAATAGTGTACAAAAAAAGATAATTACCATTTGGAGTTGAATGGAGGGAGTAATTAACATGAAGTATTTTATTTTAGGTCATGTTCTTTGTATTTAATTTTGCTGAATTTTTCTAAACTAAACTTATAAGATCTGAACTAAACTAAACTTAATTTTTGCTGAACTTGATTTAACTGAACTTAAGGGGGTGATTTTACGTTCCAAAGAACATGACCTTAGTTTGAATACCTGTTTGAGTTAAGACTGCATTCCACACAAAAAATAGTTCTCGACTTCTCGTCAACCCTCTTATAAATCATACTCTCTCAATTCCATTTTTATAGCTCCCCTCTCTATTTTTGAAGGATTTAAGAAAAAGTGGAAAATTACCATTACCCCTTGACTAATATAAGACCGAGAAAATTGCTGTGAACCTGAGAAAGTGAGAAACCAAAACATGATTTCCTAGAAACAACTAAGGGGGTGTTTGGTTGGCTCTCTTGGAATGGATTGGAATGGATTTGCTCCATTCCAATGTTTGGTTGGAGTCTTTTGGAATGGAGTTAGATACCCAATGGATTCTAACTCCATTCCATCCCCCTAGAATCTCATACCCAACTTTCACCCTTGGTATCAAACTCCATTCCACCCTTTTACAATTTTAAGATGAACCAAACAAGTTTATGAGGGAATGAATTTAGAACCCCATACAATTATGGATTCATATTCCAATCCATTCCATTCCATGCTATTGAACCAAACGCCCCCTAAATGAGTTATCTACTATATTGCACTACCTCATTCAGACTCGTGTCAATGGTGGATTAGGGAGGAGAATATGTATAGCCTTTACCTTTGTGCTACGAACACAGGGACTATTGTCGAAAAACCTCATATTCAATAAAGAAAAGCTGTAACACAACTTACAGCAGTATGATAGAACCAACAGTAATTCAAGCTAACCGAACATCAAGTACAGTAGCGACGGCAATATCCATTGTTTCACAACAGAGAGCCTTCTCAAAATCATCATAAGAGTTGGTATGATCTTATTCATGGAAAGGCGGCAGATAGATCCTCGGCTTCATATCCTTTGAGCAACTCCAAACTCTCTGC
This sequence comes from Silene latifolia, assembly GCF_048544455.1. Taxonomy (NCBI): domain Eukaryota; kingdom Viridiplantae; phylum Streptophyta; class Magnoliopsida; order Caryophyllales; family Caryophyllaceae; genus Silene; species Silene latifolia. Next base: position 17,306,400 of record NC_133531.1, read on the forward strand.
ATAGATTTCTAATTCTATCTGACGACTTATTATAGATTAGTCATGCTCAAGCACTTGGCAACTAGCAAAATTATACTACTTCTTACCACACTTAAGCTAGCTACCATCAACACTATCATAATAAAATACCTTTGAGAAACCGTTTTGAGTACGACTTGAATAAATTAAATCGACAATAAGTTGAACGCACGTCCTGAAAACCTTACACTCTACACCCCCTTCCGCTGTCCTGTTTCAGCGCCCATATGCGGGAACTTACACAAGAAACACAGAAAACAGCTAGTCATATTCCCTAAGAAACAAAAACCATCAAGTATATGGCAGTTTGGAAAAGGTGAATTTTTCGACATTAGTCAAGGGAAACAAGATGGGTTGGTGTTTCCGGTATTCCCTATGATTAGCAGCACCATAATATTGATCATTATATTATATCCAAACTACTGTGTTACCCCTCGAAAATGATAGCCATTCTGAAAACCACGAAACTCATACGTATGCTTAAAATCCAACTTGTCAATATTGAGGCCATTGTCTCTGACAGTCCATCGTCAATCATTGTATATATAAACTGCAACACTCACCTTTGTAGCCTCTAGATCCTCACTTCCAACAGTCGTGATAGCAGCGACAACTTAATCCTTTCTTTGAAAAGTAAATTCAAACGCACGTATAGATAATGCTACTGAAGCAAGTAGTTCACACAAACAAACTTACAAAACTGTTTTGTATAAATAACTGGTTAATTTTTTAGTTGAATAGCCACAATGACTAGTTTGATGCACACGTTTTAAACTCGAGACATGTGTGACACTCTAAACAACCTTATCAGATGGCATGCTACATTGCCACCCAATATGAAATAAAAGCTTTGCGTCTAATCCCCCAAACTGTTAATGAGGCGACTACAAAATACTTTTACATCCAAAAACAAATGCTTACTAGAGGTTGCGTATCCAAATTATCACAACTCTCTCTTCATATTAAATCTTTTCCCCTCGTAAGGAAAACACACACCCACAATGAAAAAACTCCAAAAGCCAGAACATCGCGAAAGATGTGAAACTTCAGCATGTAACGGAAATATTTATACTCAAGTAAGTATCGTAAACCACTCATGTACAAGATGTGAAACTTCAAAACATCTCAAGTAACCAATTCAGATCACGTACCAATATTTATACTCCTACAACTCAGCATGTAAGCTCACTCATTCATATGAACTTCCACAGCAATTTACTCCTACTACTCAGTATGTAACCAATTGTAGGTTAACTATCAAGAATGACAGCAAGTTTCATATATATTGCAGAGCTGCTACATATCAAGCAAATATTCAGTATTGATATTAACAACGGTAATTATTTAATCATGAAGAATACAGAAATAGTTGGGAGAAAGAAATATAAAAGTACCTAAGCATATCTGCAGAATTCAAAGCATACACGGCCAATAGAATGCCAAGAAAAACGAAGCTATGTAACACGAATTATTTATTCACATAGAGCAAGAGAAATGATAGTAACTAACATATTCAAGATTGGCTGAATAACAGCCGCAGGTTCTTCCCAAAACCATTCGTAAAACAAAACAGAGTCGTATTCTTTTATTCATGGGTAATCCCTCAAATCACGGGCTTTATATTCTTTGGACAACACCAAGCTCTCCGAATACTCTTCCAATTTAAAAGAGGATCTCATAGAATTATTCAACTCATGCACTTGGCAACTAACTATATTATAAGCCTTATTCCCATAAACAAAATAGCCACCATCCCTATCACAATAGAAAATCTTTTTTGTTGAACCATCGTGCACATTGAACAGTTTATAACCATCACGACTTGATTGCCCGAAAAACCAGAGAGTCCATCGCTCCTTTCTGTTCTTCTGTTTTAGTACCCATATATTGGAAGTTAGCTCAGAAATACTGAAAACCGCCAGTGACTTCCCAAGAAGAAACAGAAACCTCAAGGAGCCTGTTTCGTCCACACTAAATGGCAGTTCCGAGAGAGTGATATTTTCATTATCAAAGTCAAAGGAACCAAGATGAGTTAATAATCCACTACTTCCTTTATCATTTCGTCCAAGCCAGTATGCTGCCCCTTGAAAGTAAACTCCAGTTGACAGAGAATTAAATAGCCAGTACCAATTATAAGTGTTCAAAAAACTGACATTGACAGGATCAATTCTATTGGTCCATCGTTGATTACTGAGTGTATAGACTGCGGCATACAACTTTCCAGGCTTTTTATCCGGATTAAATCCAAATGTGAAAACCACCACTTTATAATCCTGAGTATCAGGGGCGAACCCAAACAAATACCAACCACGGTCGATCAAAGACGTTTGATGTGGGCATACTGGGCAAGCGGGAATTACCAATGATTTGCGAATAGAAGGGTTCCACAATCTCAATTCTTCGCGGATACTACAGAAACCATTTTGTCCGACTAAAAGCAACCCATTACAGCTACCTATAATATAGTACTTGTATGAATCAGATTTGCTGAAAATGCGATCGGTTTCTTCAAGAGTTTCAGCATCACGAATTGTTAACAAACACCCTTCCTTTCCATGGTATCCCAAACCCTGGAGGGCTAACAATAATTTAGTAGTATTCCGATAATTGATTTTACAAAGTTTGAAATGCATGTTCATAAAATTAGGGTTATCGATAATAGAGCACCAATATTTACATACGCACCTGGATTTTAATAGGGTTTTGGCCGGCAACGATAAGAAAATCAGAGTCCAAACTTCGGGTGGTAAGTACTTGGATTCTGAAGGTTTGTTACTGTTTGATGATGATGATGATGATTTCGCTTTCTTTCTTCTTCTGCTCTTCATTTTCTACGGCATTTAAGGAAATAGGGTTTCTGCAATTCAATTGATTCCCCCTTTCTTTTCCCACACTCGTAATTTGCAAATCCTTTTACTTTTTGCGGAACAATAAAATCCGTTTTGTCGGGTACGGCTCACATGTAAACGGGTCATCAGCCCTTTCAATTCAACTCCGAACTAATTAAAATCTGGTCTTACGTTTGTGTCGATCCATTTATATAAATGGGTCATCAAGCCTTAATTGTAAGCCGCTAATTTTGTGTCGAGTTTGAGTTGTATTTTTGTGTCATGGCAATATAAGGTGTAAGTATAATTATGCGAGGTAGAATCAAGAAAATTAGGCTTAATTTAGTAAATAAGTCTTTTGTCACAAATAGGATTATACATCTAGTTATATATAGAATATTGTACAACCAAGGTATAAGAATCCGAGTTTATATGTATTTTTTTTCTGAGCTAATTCAAAGTTCATATTTTTAATGTGTAAATGGAGAGTTCAAATACTTTCTAATAAAGGTCACATTTTTTAACATAAATCTCGGTTACGTTATTACAAAGCTCGGATTTTACACCGTACAACTAGTTGTAATCCATGAATTGGTCTTTTGTGTCGGTTCGTGTTTAAAGAGTTCAATCTAAACACGACCCAGTTAAATCTAGTGTCGTTTCTTGTCGACCCACTTACATAAAGAAATCATTTGACCTTAACCCAGACCTTTAATTTTGTGTCGGGTTCATTTATTGTTTTCGGGCATGTCATTGTTTGGCAGGTTTAGTTTCAATAATCGGATACACTTCATGTACTTCATCTCAACTACAGAATCACTTTTTAACTAATATCCCGCCGGTATTTCATATTTTCATCTCAACCACACAATCACCCTACCTAACCCGTTTACATTATATGTGGTCTTCAATACTTTTATTTTTACTCCCTCCGCCCCGATGAATTTTTGTACCTTGGTTTTGGCACAAATATCAAGGAAAGAGGAGAGAGTCAATTGTTAGATGACAAGTGAACCAAATTGAGTGTAAATAATTAAATTGCTCATCAAATAAATTACTAAAATGAAAAAGACAATAATTGGCTGAGATACTTCAAAATGGAATAGGACAACAAATGACCGAGATGGGTGGTGGGGTGGGGGGGAGGGGGGGGGGGGGGAATCTATTTGAATCGTACCACAATTTTAGTATTTTTGAAAGGTATTTGAGGCAAGAATCGAGTATTTTTCATCTATCATAAGGTACATATTTTTTTAACAACCGTACCTATTTAATCCTATATTTTTTTTGTACGAATATTTGATCCTAGATTGTAACATTTTTATCTATCTATATATCTATCTATATAAAATTATAATACAAGAACCACTAAAGACTTAACTATACACGTGTCAGCCCGTGGTAATTTCTATTCCCGCCTAACTACACTACCCTCTACTGCTACTCATCTAAATCAAAATAAAAATTAAAAAACCTAAAAAAATTCTGAAACATGTCTCTCAGCTGTCGCCGCTTAACATCTTCCTCTTCCGTTCTCTATATCATGGAGGCTATCTTACTTTCTCTCATCAATCTTTCTCCATAGAGTAGTCTAAGAGCACCTCCAACCATGAGAATAACACTCCTTGAAAAATTAAGGAATAGCAAAATTAGAACAAATTAGAACTCCAACCATGAGGATACATCCTCAATTATATGAGGAAGAAAACACTGCGTGAAAAATCAAGGAAGAAGACGAGGAGAACAATGTGGGGTTTGCACTAGAAAAAGTACAATTTTTAATTGAATTTGTCACAAAAGGACAAAGATGAATATGTAATTGAATTTGGCACAGTATTTGGGTGTACTTGATTGTTATTATCTTTTCAGTTATTTACCCCTCAATTTTTAATTTTACCAATAATTATTATGTTATTATCTTTTTTGAAAATAATAATTACATCATAATTTCTAATTTTTTTCTCTCTACACATAGGTATTAATATTGACATATATCCACACATTTTTTTTCTTTTCTTATTTCATTGAATTTCTTTACTCTATTAGATATCATTTTTCTAATGGACGTCTTACTTTTTTTTCTAAAATAAAACTGAAGTCGGTAATTATCGAGTTGTAAATCCGAACAAATTACGAAAATAGATTTTTAATGTAAAAAATGTGTGGGGTGTGTTAAAGTAAGAGAGATAAATGATGAAAGAGAGTTATGAGGAATAAGTGTAAATTATTGTTGAAGGTGTAAAATTGAAATGTTGAGGAATAATGAGGTGGATAAGTAAGAAGTGATAAGAGAGAGTGAGATGAGAAAGGGTATTGAGCATGGTTGGAGTCTTGGAGATGGTCTAACATTTCTCATGGTAAGTCTCTTTCTTTATCGATGCACAAATTATGTTCAAATACAATTTTATTTTTTAATTCATTAGATTAATTAGGAGTATAGAGTACTAATTACTGATTTGCTTGAAGAAATCGCCTCCGATGTAATTGGGTATCGTAGTTTTAACATTTTATCATATTTAGGATCTCTACTTTCAGTGAGTTTATGCAGTATTCCACCCCAATATCTGCGAATTTCACGATGTAGTTGATCTTTTGTTTTGGTCATACATCTTAAAGACAAGATGTCCTTTTCATTTATTGATAACCTTCATCTCATTGTCAAGTTAGAAAACTGGAAGGGTTTTCTAGGTATGAATCAATGGGATAACGGGATATTATGTAACGACAACCCCTGGTGGTTTCTAATCATCTAATTTTTTATACAGAATTTTCACTTTTTTCTTACATCTTATTATCTGTATTTCCCACAATCGAGTTCAAATTTAATCACACCAACCCCTCATGACCTTGTGTAGATACCTCATTTCTGCACCTCCCGCAAACCACCCGGTGATGATCGGGCCGCATGTTTGGTACGCGGAACGATTTGTGACAGTTCGTAAGTTTATCGTCAAGTGATTGCTCAAACATTTATGTCTACCTCTTAGATGTCATCTACGCGCCGATACGGTCGTTTTGACAGTAATTAGAGTACATTTGGAGTCCGGGCCTAAAACCGTCTTCATTTTCTGATAACCGCTAAAACCCGAGTCAGAATGTTCTGGAATGTTCCGGATATTTCTATTCCATATTTTATAAATATTTCACAATCTTTTAATCTTTGGTAAACAATTTCCCGTAATATTCATACAAAATATTAAGGAAAATAAGATTATTCCGTTATTCCATAAATTAAACACGGAAATCTTTCTTCCGCAAGAGGAAACCACCTAGGAACAGACGCAGCAGGTGCTGCGCCTCTTCCAAGGGACGCAGCGCCTGCTGCGCCTCTTCCCAGGGTCCTTTTCTGCGTATTTTTTCGTATCTTTTTCATATCTTTTCGAGATTCACTTCCAAAGTTTCTCCGAAAACCCTATTCCTTCACGTGATTAGTATAAATAGGAGCCTTCGCTCCTCATATTTCTCACGCGAGTGTCCGCCCCTTCTCTTCTCCCTTTGCATTCTAGACCACGTTCTTACTTTTTGGCGTCTACGTGCTTGAACATTCGACCACGTAAGCTCGGATCCTTCTGAGTACCAGCCTCGTTTGCATGACCGACCAATTTGACCAACTCCACAATCAATCAACTTAATTAATCTTAATCGTTTTCCTCCTACGAGGGCACTTTCGTTACATTCGAGTCGAGCATCACTAATCGATAACTTAGTTCATCTCGTTTCATCAAACATGTAAGTCTGAGGGTGTAAATCCTTCTTTATTTATTGTTATTTATCTTTTTGTATCACTAATGTAAGATTTATGTCGAAAATACTTATTAAAACAGATTTCTAAAACCACGTTTAAAACACTTTTTACGGATTACCAGAAGATAACCGTCGAGAAAGGACGCAGCAACTGCTGCGCCTCTTCGAAGGAGCGCAGTACCTGCTGCGCCTCTTTGTGAGGCTGCCGCAGTTCCTGCTTCCTTTCTTCTTCCTTCGTCCTCTGTTAGTTCGTTGTTCTTTTATTTGTTTTCGTTTGTTTTTCAATCTTTGACGTAATAGCATAATAATTTCACATGTATATTATTTATCATCATTAGTATATAATTCATTTACATTCCGACTTAAATCCCAAGTAATCCAATATTTGCGGGTTTTCGTCATTAAACTCAATCCGGGTTGTAGAAATTCGATTCATTCATATTGAGTTTCTGGAATTCGATCTTTGATATATTTCACTTGTCTATTGTCATATTCATCGTTTAGTTCTCCATTAATTCGTTATATTTAACCTATTTAGTTCACCTGTGTCATTAATCAATCTTTCATTCATGTAATTAATTCGTTTACATTCGTTTCATCCGTGTTTTATTGCTTTTATGACTCATTCAAATGTAATTAATGTATTAAATCACTTTCATCCGAGCTAAATATCATAATCAATCATTAAATTCACCAATTAATATTAACGATTTGCAGTTCCGGCTTCACAGCCAGAACTCACCCTTGGAACAGACGCAGCGTCTGCTGCGCCTCTTCCAAAGGACGCAGTCCTGCTGTGCCTGTTCCAGGTTGATTTCTGTCTCTGAACTTCCGTTCTGCCCTGACCTAATTAATTAGTTCACGTATAATTAACTACTATCCGTATTATCGCCTTAATTCTTGTTCGTTAATTCATTCATTTATTCTTTTTCTTAAATTATCCGTTTTAAAAGTATTTTCGACATAAATCACTAAACCCGATGTAATTATTGTAATTTTTATTGTAATTTTCCTTTATTGTATTTATCATTGTACTTTGCATCACTTGTATGTTTTCACATGTAATTGAACCTTAATTTCTACTTCGACCTAATTGCATGTTAAATTAATTGTTCACCGACTTAGTCTAATTTTCACATGCTAGGATCAAAACTTGGATGTTTCATTGCATGCATATAATCGACGATATATCGAGTATGAATAACTTCCCTAATCATTATTAGAGGCCGCTATCGAGGCAGGCGGGATTAGGTGTTCGATCAAAAGAGCTTCCTAATACGTACCCTCACCCCTTACTCCAGATCTCTGTGAACATCCGTATTCATTGGCATCCACGAGAGTCATTCTAGACATAAAATGCTAAGGGTAACGAGTTCTTGGTGTTCATGTCTCTACTTTGTGTCTTGACATGACACGAAGTATTCGAACGGTTCCAATTTCCCATAAAAATTGGTGGCGACTCCACAAAATGCAAATGCTTGTTCTCTTCTTTCCCAAGCGCCCCCGTGGGCCCGCGTCCACAGTTTGGCGACTCCGCTGGGGATAATACACTTACGTGTAGCCAAGGGTGAAACTTGAACAAGGTTAGGGAATAGTTTGTACAAGACAATTGTCGGTTTTCATAACTCGGTCTTCCTAGATCGTTTTATTCGGCCTTCCTAGGCCCAACCCAACCCATTCGACCTTTCGTCCCGTCTAAACGGTCCTAATTCTTATTTGGACCTAAGAATGGATAGCGATTGACGTCATCCATACCATGATGCTTACTCTTGTTTGTATCAAAGACCTTCACTACTTGAGGAAATGGACTAGGAATCGGCCTTACTCTTGTTTGGTACGAGCCTCTCCGTAGACTTCGGGTTTGATTATTCGGTATGGCAACCCACCCTTTAAACCTAAACCCTTTTAAACGCACTCAGCATCCCGTTATAATGCTTGTATAAATGTTTGTACCTTACGCGATCACCATTTCTAAACGAAACCATGACGTTTTTTTGTAAAATCAAAATCCCTTTTAAAGTGTAAATTTCGAAAAAAAGGCCCATGATTAGCGCAAAACCGAGTCGAAACTCTGTCCGTTTGTCAAGTCAAATTCGGGCCCAAGCCCATTTCAAAACCTCACTTCGAGTCCACTCCTACAACTACACTAAAGTTGACTAGGACCATACATTTTTTCAAAACTTGTCTTTTCTTCAAAACTCACTCAACACAAGTGGCACACACCCACTTCACGAGTCAAAACATTTCTTTTCAAGTAAGTGTGTTAGAATGGTCGATCGTGCTTTGATTCGTCGTCGATCTCTTATCCAGTTTCCAAGATGCCTGAAACAAGTGACGTGAACTTCAATCAACTCCAAGATGGTAATGATCGAATCCTAACCGCGCTAGCTCAACTCCAAGTTACTCAAGATCAAGTGTATGACCGCCTCGATACAATCAAAGGCCGAATGTATACCGTAGAAACAAGGTTGCCTCCTCGAGAGAGTGAAATCGTTGATGACTTCGTGAATGGTTTCGGGGACGAAAACCCTCCCATGGGTATGACTGCAGCTGAGAAAAGACTCCAATACTTAGAGGAGCAATTGATGTATCTTAAAGGGGATGACATTTATAGGGAAAATAATCGCAAGTATGAGGCCATAAATTCCAAATTGCCAGCCAACTTCAACATGACGGATATCCCTAAATTCAAGGGGCATGAAAACCCCTTGAACCACATCCGTGCTTTCAAAGATTATATGTCTATCAAAGGCATTAAACCCGAGATGTTCTTAAGGATCTTTCCTTCATCTCTTGACACCATCCCAAAACAATGGTTCTACTCTCTAAAACACAAGAAGATCGCTACTTGGGAAGATGCCGCGATCGAGTTTGCTAAGCAATATGCAGATAATGCTGAGATCCAAGTCAACATGCGCACTCTAGAGGTTCTTACCCAAAATGACAAAGAAGGTTTCACCGACTTCCTAAATAGGTGGAGAAAGACTAGTACTCAACTAGTTGAACGCCCGGATGAAGCTACCCTTGTGGAGAAATTCGTGGACAACTTAAAGCCCATCTATGCCAATCATTTGAGGTACCAAAACATCAAAACTTTCAAGGACTTAACCATACTAGGAACGAGAATTGAAGATGACATCCGTAAAGGGCTCTTGTCCAAAATGGTAGGTCGAGGATATCAAGGCTCAACAAGTCGTTCTTACGGCTCCACTAGCAAGACCGATGAAGTTAACCTCCTCGAGCCATCCAAGAAGAGTAGCCCACCAAGGAAATTTACAAATCTTGGGGACACTTACTCCAATGCTCTAAAAAGGTTAATGAAGCAAGGCAAACTCCAACCCATAGGACCTACTCCCGAACCAGAAAAGAAATCCAAATTCTGGGACGAGAACTCGTACTGTGAATATCATAGGGGTAAGGGGCATGACACAGAAAAATGCTACAAACTGAAGAATGTGCTTCAAGACATGATTGAGGATGGTCGACTACCAATATCGCCGGGAGGCAAACCCAACAACACTCAGAATCCTCTTGAAATTCTAGTGATCACAAGTGAAGAATCTACCTTAGATTGTTCACACCTCATTTCTCAAGTTGAAGATGAAATCCACGCAATCGAGAATGAAGGGTTCTACTCTACCATTTCCCCTACCATTGCCGACTTCATCACATGGGCAAGGAGTGTGGATAGGCAAGTTTGGGAATTGAAAAATGTGGTGACAACTCTACATAACCCCAAGGCGACACCTAAAGAACATGCGCCACTAATCTTCTCTCAAAATGCTACTATGCATGAAATAGTCGCCATGGTTGATAAACTAGTCGACCAAATCACATAATTAGAGGACGAAATCATGAGAATGAGGTAACTAGCTACAGTCAATGGAGTATGGACCGATGATGATGAAGACGAGTATATCATTGAACACTCCCTAGTCAAGGAAATAGTCCAAAATGGTGAAGACCAAGATGTAGACCACTTAACTCGTTCGGGGCGTCCATATCAAAATACTACTCAAAACTAGGGATGTCGGCGGGACGGGTACAAGTGGGTACCGCCCCGCACCCGCCCCAGTTGGGGCGGGGATGGCTAGAGCTTTGGCGGGTGGTGGGGCGGGTGTGGGTACGAAAATTGTACCCGCCATGGGTAATGGGGCGGGTATGGATTTTGCATCTTACCCGCCTCATACCCGCCTACCCGTCAATCATTAAAAAAATTAATACGATTATGACAATTTTTTAAATCTTATTTAGTTATAATTAAGATATAATGTTAATAATAGTTGTTTTATAAAGTTTTTTACCAACTTCTTTGGTGAAAAACTAAAATTATAAAGATAAATTCAAAAAAAATGGAAATTAATAGTGATTAAATCAATTTTTGTGAAAAAATTTATCGAATAAAATTATGGTGTAGCGGGTTAATGGGTAAGCGAGGCGGGTATGGTTTTATATTTCCGCCCGTTGGGGCGGGGATGGTTTTGGAAACTTGTACCCGCCACGGGTGGTCGGGCGGGGACGGGTACGAGTTTTTCTTGGTGGGTACGGGTACGGGGGAGCCTATATCCACCACCGCCCCGCCCCAATGACATCCCTACTCAAAACGGTCCAACCAACGTTGTCACACCAAATGATAACGAAGATGACTCCACCGATCATTTGCTCAAGCAATTACAGAAGACAAAGGCTGATCTTTCAGTCTGGCAACTAGTAACAAGCTCGTTCCCACATCGCCAAGCTTTACTGCAAGCTTTGGCCAAACTAAATGTAGCACATAACTCCACACCCGACGAGGTAGTCAACTTGGTCTTCCAAGAATCACCAAAGCTAAGTAATCCTATTACTTTCTCAGACGAAGATTTGCCACCCTTTGGCGCTAGTCATAACTTGGATCTTTACATCACTGTCGTTTGCTTAAAGAAGAATGTGCCAATGACCTTGGTGGATGATGGCTCCGCGGTCAACGTCATACCCTTGAAAACGGCATACAAACTAGGCATGAAGGAGTCGGATTGGACCCCTACCAATCAAGGTGTTCGCGCATATGATGGTACACGACGAAAGGTGGTAGGACTCGTTAACCTAACCATAGCCACAGGGCCAATTGAGCGAAAGGTTAACTTCCAAATAGTAGACATCGAAGCTTCCTTCAACATACTTCTAGGAAGACCTTGGATTCACGCTTCCAAAGCGGTAACATCCACCCTTCACCAAAAGATCAAGATCCCACTAAATGGCAAAGTGGTGACGATCACTTCGTCACCCATCGAGGCAATAATCGAAAAGAAGTCAAATAATCAAGTCCTTGCGGATCCAGTATACGAACTTGGGGGCTTTCAAAGCATAAGTGTCATAGAAAGTGAATTGGCACCCCTATACTACGATCCCTACTCCAACTTGGTGGTCAACCACATACTCAAATCCCAGGGATACTTCCCTGGAATGCCTTTGAACCCTACACGAAGAAACACCTTCGCACCCTACAAGGAAGGCAACTCAAAGAGAATACCACTTGGACTAGGATACAAACCCACTAAAGAGGAAGTTCTCAAAATGCTCGCTCAAGTTCAAAGCCGTAAGCACATAGGAGTCAAAATCCAACCATATTTCCCTACCCTAAATGGATGCTTTGTTAAGGAAGGAAGTCAAGAACTCTTTCACGGATTTCCCGAACCTTGGCACTACCTCGGAAGGAAGCTAGCCGGAATCGAGATCTTTCACGATTGCTACTTCATTCCTCCAGAAACGGATCTTACCGTCAAAGCCCGTCAAGCACCTTGCTTAGACGAACAAGCTGTTAGTCTACTGTTTGGAGAAGATCGATTTGTTAGAGCCGCGCAGGATGAGATCATTACCATGATACTTCAAGACGATCACTTCAACCCTACCGCGTTAATCACAGAAACAAACGCGAACCAGCAGAAAGGATGGAGAAAATCAATCAAGTGGGCCAACAATCAAGGAAGACTCTTCAAGCTCACCACTAGAGAAGGAGAGATGTTCAAAAGAGAACCAGAAGACGATGAATTCGAGTCGGAGTCAGAGTCGGAGTCAGAGTCGAAGTCTAGAGAGGTCACTAAGGAGTCTCCTCCTGTCGTCACCCCCATTCCTTTTGTTTTTCCTAGCTTAGCCTCAAATAGTGTGATGGCTGGGAAATGTCTCAACAATCTGTCCTTTGCCACCACCGACCACGGATCGATGGCTTCTTTGTTTCAACTTTTCTCAAACTTTAATATGAATAAATCAGGTTCTGCTTACTCTTTGTGTTATCTTGAGTGCAATTCTGTTTACGATGATACTGAGGATGACCCAGACCCAGACTCAATTGAGATACCTCCCTACATAGCCAAAGAAATACTACAAGAGGGGGAAGGGGGACTAGTAATAGAGAACACCAAACCCATCAATGTAGGAACCGAACTAGAACCCCAAGAACTTAGGATAGGGACTACCCTGAGCCCCACCGAAAGGGCCAGTTTCATAGACCTCCTACACGAATTCAAAGACGTTTTCTCTTGGTCCTACAAAGACATGCCAGGGATCGACAGGGATATCGCCGAACATAGAATCCCAATCAAGCCAGTTTTCAAGCCCGTGAAACAAAAGCTTCGTCGAATGAGAACAGAATGGGCTCTCAAGATTAAAGAAGAAGTCGATAAACAATTCAAAGCCGGGTTCATCAAATTTTCCGAGTACTCTGACTGGGTAGCCAACATAGTACCTGTACCCAAAAAGGATGGGAGAATCCGTGTTTGTGTTAATTTTAGAGACTTAAACAAAGCAAGTCCTAAAGATGACTTCCCTCTACCACATATCGACATACTGGTGTACAATACCGCAGACCACGCGTTACTATCCTTCATGGATGGGTACGCGGGTTATAACCAAATAAAAATGGCCATAGAAGACATGCATAAGACCGCCTTTGTCACTCAATGGGGAACCTATTGCTATACAATCATGCCGTTTGGGTTAATCAACGCCAGAGCTACATATCAACGCACCGCAACTACACTCCTGCATGACATGATGCACAAAGAAGTTGAGGTATACGTAGAGGACATGATTGTCAAGTCCAAGGATAGAGAGGGGCATATTGCGAACCTTCGCAAATTCTTCTCAAGGCTACGAAAATACAACATGAGGCTCAATCCTTAGAAGTGCGCATTCGGAGTAACATCTGGCAAACTCCTGGGATACGTCGTTAGCCAACGAGGTATAGAAATAGACCCTTCCAAAATCAAAGCTCTGATCGAAATGCCACAACCTCAAACAGAGAAAGAAGTCAGAGGATTCCTGGGAAAAGTGCAATATATAAGTCGATTCATATCGAAACTCACCATGATTTGTGAACCTATCTTCAAGAAGCTCAAGAAAATAGACCACACCATGTGGGATGATGACTGTCAGAAGGCATTTGACCGAATCAAGGAGATATTAGCTAAACCACCAGTGCTCATGCCACCTCAACGAGATCAACCTCTTGGTTTGTACCTCACAGTAACCGAAACAGCCATGGGCGCCATGCTAGCTCAAACCGTAGGAAAGGAAGAAAGGGCTATTTACTACCTTAGTAAGAAGTTCTTGGAGTACGAGTGTAAATACTCACAACTCGAAAAGACATGCCTCGCTCTTGTGTGGGCAACGAAGAAGCTACGTCATTACATGCTTAGCTACTCCGTCAAGATATACTCCAAAATTGATCCAGTCAAATACCTCTTCGAAAAACCCGTCCTCAACGGACGCCTAGCCATATGGACTCTGATGCTCTCAGAGTTCGATCTCAAATATGTGCCCCTAAAGGTCATAAAAGGGCGCGCCGTTGCCGAATTCTTTGCGGAAAATCTCATCAATGATGCACAAACAATAGATACTTGGTCATTCCCAGACGAGGATATACTCCAGACCGATGTAGACTCCTGAGACCTTTATTTTGATGGAGCATCAAACTTAAGAGGATTTGGAATAGGAGTGTTGCTCATTTCTCCTGAAGGCGAGCATACACCAATCTCTGTCAAACTCGACTTCGAGGTGACAAATAATGCTGCAGAATACGAAGCTTGTCTCATTGGACTATAAGCGGCAGTGAGCTTAGGCATTAAAAACCTCCGAGTGCATGGGGACTCATTCCTGATCATCAATCAAGTTACGGGATCTTGGAAGATCCGAAGCGAAAGCCTAGCACCTTATCAAGCCAGAATAGACCAAGTTGCCCAATTCTTTGATCACGTGATCTATCTACACCTACCTCGGGAAGAAAATCAATTTGCAGATGCTCTTGCAAAACTTGCATCTTTGATCAATATGCCAGATGACATGGTGGAAATGCCTTTATGTATCGAACGACGATCAGAGCCTGCTTATGTCCACCAAATCACCGATGAAGAGGAAATCGCAGAGGAACCCTGGTTCCAAGCAATCCTAAATTTCAAGCTCAACGGTACCTATCCACCGGATATGGACAAAAGGGGACAACGTGCTATACGCCTATTAGCTTCTCAATACGTTCTCATGCAAGGAGAGTTATACAAAAGAACACCTCTTGGTGTAATCCTACGTTGCCTTGATCATTCACAGGCGCGAAAAGTGATGGAAGAAGTTCATGATGGAGAATGCGGTCCTCACATGAGTGGGCCCATGATGGCAAAGAAGATCACACGTTTGGGGTATTATTGGACCACAATAGAATCCGATTGCATCAAATATGTAAGACATTGCCACAACTGCCAAATCTTCGGGAATGTACAACATGTCCCTCTTTCATTACTTTATACAATGACATCTCCGTGGCCATTTTCTGCCTGGGGAATTGATATAATCGGGAAGATAACTCCATCCGGAACAGGAGGTCACTGTTTCATCCTAGTGGCAATTGACTATTTCACCAAATGGGTAGAAGCGGCTTCCTACACTAGTCTCACGGCTAAAAACGTGACAAAGTTCATACAAAACAACATCATCTGTCGATACGGTTGCCCACATGAGATCATTAGTGATAATGGATCACATTTCCAAGCTGAGACTGAGCAATTGCTAGCCAAGTACAAAATTAGGCATCACCACTCTTCGCCATATAGACCACAGACTAATGGCGCGGTAGAGGCGGCAAACAAGAACGTTGTCACAATTCTCAAGAAAATGATTGACAACTATCGAGATTGGCCAAGCAAAATACCCTTTGTTTTGTGGGGATATCGCACATCTGTTAGGACGCCCACTGGGGCCACCCCTTTCTATTTGACCTACGGCATGGAAGCTGTACAACCAGTCGAGTTAGAAATACCATCATTGCGTATCTTACTCGAAAGTCAAATCCCGGAAGCTGATTGGAAGAGGGATAGATATGAAGAACTCATCCTCCTGGATGAACGTAGGCTACGCACATTACATAACGTCCAAACATATTAAGCGCGTATCAAACGAGCCTTCAACAAAAGGGTCAAGCCAAGAAACATCAAGGAAGGAGACTTAGCACTCAAGTCGGTTAGAGCTCTTTTACCTGTCGATCCACGGGGAAAATTCAAACCTAATTGGGCCGGGCCATTTCTAGTCAAGTCCATACTTCCAGGGGGTGCGGTTAGAATCACAGACCTAGATGGGAATGAATTTGCCAACCCGACAATCCTTGACCAACTAAAACGGTATTATGCCTAGAATAGGAACAAAAACGCGCCTCGCGTAACCTCACGTGTCGCTCTTGTGGCACTAAATAAACGGCCTCTGGCCAAGCTGAAATAAGCTAATGTCACTCTGCTCTTGCATTTTGACAACTTGTCATCCTCACGTCATCAAATAAGCTAAATTGCATCTTAAGAGTAAGCAAAAAACTCATGCTTATCTTCTATGTTCATTACAAGTTCTTGCTTAGAACAATTATTCTTTTACATTTACTCGAACTACGCGCAAGGGTTTGATTTCATTTTTTTAATGAATACGTAGGCAATCCTTCACAGGATACAACCCATTAATTTCAAAATGTAAATAGAAGGACATTTGCAATTGCATTTGGAATTCGACAAGAATAATAAATAGAAAATCACAACGGTTTCATAACCAATTAACCTCTTTTATTTCATTCATTTTCTAATAATAATAGTAATACGTTACATAATAATAATGCCAAATAAAAATAAAAAATAGGCTAGGATTCTAAAAATCCCACCTTCTTATTACAATAATAATAATAATAGTAAATAATAATAAAGACTTGGGCTATTCCTCCATCTTCCCTTTGCCCTTGTCATTCTTATCATACTTCTTGTCACGACTTCGAGCCGGACGCACTTGCGCCACTTCGGACCTAATCACCAACGGTCTTTCTCGAGGTCTAGCCTTCCCATTCTTGTCAATCACTTTGTCCACGGCAGGAGAGGTCTTCGGTTTCTTCGAAGGATGAACAACTCGAAACCCGGCTTCTTCCTCTCCCTCAGTCAGATGCTTCTCTTTCTCCTTTTCCACCTCGCGCACCTTGTAGTCGACAGGCTCGCGCTTCCTCAATCTCTCACGCTCCTCCGGAGTAGTAGCCTTCCTCTACCGCAGATAGGAATCCGACACCTATAAAGCACTAACAGAAGAGTTCAAGAACCATACATTCCTTTGAGCCCATTTAATGGCCCACTCCCTTCGACTCTCTGTAGTAAGCGCCACGGCAGTCTGCGGGACAGTGTCAAGCTTCGGGATTATCTGCTTCAGTCCAACCTGTCTCATCAGCCTCTCCGGGAAGATGCATACCATGAATTCCAAGCCAGGGATGCGCACAGATCGGGTAGGATCCAAGGAAGATACTCCAGTGACAGATTTGAGATGCCACCATGGGACAATCCATCTGATCAAGAGGCCATCGTCACTCTTCAATTTGTTTTCCCAATAATTGCAAACCCGAGTGAAGTCCACCATATAAAGCTTGGTCCTCATTGCAATCGAACGAGCGTGATAAGAAAGAACATGAACCGGGGGCTCGATCAATCGAAGACGCTCCATAAGCCAGACCTACCAAAAGCGGGTATTAGAAAAAAAAAAGAAAAAAAAAACGAAAAAAAAAAAGAAAAAGAGAAGAAAAGCGTTCTTTTACCTGCAAAATAATGGGACTTCCCAAATACGGTAGGTCGCGATTGGCTTTCCTGTT
This sequence comes from Silene latifolia, assembly GCF_048544455.1. NCBI lineage: Eukaryota > Viridiplantae > Streptophyta > Magnoliopsida > Caryophyllales > Caryophyllaceae > Silene > Silene latifolia. Next base: position 17,324,115 of record NC_133531.1, read on the forward strand.
ATCCAAACCCAATAGGATCTCTCCTAAACATAAACAGGCTGGGCTCCTGCGCAGCTCCATTTGCTCAATTAGGCCCAGGAGACGGGGATCACCTCTCAAGTCTTCATCAACATGCCCTTGAAGGACATATACATGCAACAAGCAAAATCCGAATGCTCTTCGCCTAGCAACATAAGAAATGGTGGGGTCGGCTCTGTTAATGAATCGGTCAATAAAGTCCAACATTCGCACTCCTTTCGAGGTCACTAGACGGTCCACCTCAATTCTTGTCAACCCAAGCAAGTCTCTAAATTTGTTCCTATACCCTTGTGAAGTAGAAGGAACAGCAGGCAAGTGTTCTGGGTCCCACCCACCGATCACAGCAATTTCTTCAGGAAATGGGCAAATGTCACCTCCGGGGAACGCAAAAACATCATAATTCGGGTCCCAATAATCAAGACAAGCATCTAGGAATGGTTTGACAACCTTGACAAGCTTCAAACTCAACAAAGATCCAAGATTATAAGCACCCATGTCGTGTTTCTCCATGTTGGAAAACTCGTTGGTCCACTCTTTTAGATGAATCTCTAAAGTATTCATGATTATTTTGAGGATTTTATGTAATAAGACGAAGGAAGAGACGAAAGAATTGTGTGAATAAAACCTCTATCGACGTCTCTATTTATACTACAATCTGTTTCCTAAAATCTGCCAGGACGGATACACCAAGGAACAGGCGCAGCACCTGCTGCGCCTCTTCAAAGGGACGCAGCTCATGCTGCGCCTCTTCCTCAGCAACGTTTCTTTGATTTTCCGCTTTGGATCTTTCCTAAATTCTTTGGCGAATAATTTCCTATTCCTACGGGTTATTATTTTGGTAAATACGTGAAAGTTGCCATACTTCGCATTTCCTAATTCCGCGGGCACACATTTCGAGGCAATATCGGCATTTTCGTCCTTTTAGCACACTTGTATATTTTCATTTTAGGAAATAATTTTCATTTAATTTTAATTTATTTCAAAACTTATATATATTTCTTTTTATTTCTATTTATTTCTTTTTTTAATCATTTCATTTCTAACTTATAGGTTTATATTTTTTTTCATTTTTTTGGGGGTAACCCTCCCAACCGTCCGGTCATTTCCGGCGAATTTTTTGCATTTTTGACACTTTCTTTTGCATTTTTGCACCTTTGAGTCATTCGTTCTGCGCTAATTTAAGCCGTATATACAAATGTATGTTCTATGTGATTTCTATGTAAATTTCGGCAGCATGACGGCGTAAACCGTCATCTACCAAACCTGTTCAAAGCTAACCTGCAGGTACAAACAACGCAACTTAGCAGCAAAGGCACTCAGGCCATCATATACAACCAAAAAAGGGAAATGTACAACAAACTGGGGGCTCGAGCCCCAAGCAAAATCCAAAATGTCCAAAATGTAGGTCCTAAAATGTACAAATATGCAAACAAACAACAAAACTACTGCCGGTCGCCCTCTAACTCCTCAACTCTCGCCTCGAGAGCAGCAACCTCGGCGTCACGAACCTCGAGCTCCCTCAACAAGCGAGCCGTCTGTCTCCCCGAGATCCAGGCGCTCTCGCTCCAGCTCACGCTCCCTCTGCAAGCAACAAAATTGGCTCATGTCAATCGTTTCAAGCAATCATAAGATTAGGAAGTTCAAAAATGAAATAGGCGAAAGGTTCATACCTGACGACCTCGACCGCCGACAAGTACCTCGACGGCAGTAGCTCGCAGCCGGTTGGCCACCCTCCATAACGCCACAAACCGAGACGGCGCAACCTGCATTTTCAAATAAAAAGTTCTCAATAATTGGATAAGTTCAATCAAATGTGTTCTTACACAAAAAATCATACAAATTTAGAGGCTCACCCTCCGAATCGATCGCAATCGTCCAAGCCAAAGATCCTCACGCCCACAAGTCACGCAGCTCGGAGAGCGTCGTCCTCCCGATCGTGTCTGTGTACTCGAGAGTCTCGGGATACTCTGGGGGCTCGATGCCCGCCGCCTCAACCTCCTGCAAAGTCAAATGTTTCTTATTAATCGATGATCTTTCATCGTATCCTCAAAATCAACAAATAAAGGAGAGTAAGATGCTTACCACAACCGGCCAGTACGCCAACCTCCCATAAAGGAACGCCGAGTAGACCTCACCAGGAAGAAGGAGGGCGTCACCACCAACACCAGCCAAGTCAGCCTCCCTCTTAGCCTCAGAAGGCTCCCTGAACATCGTCCTAGGAGGATCGATGGAAACCGTCAAGACATCCCGAAAGCACTGACGAGCCAAGCGCTCGCCCAAGTACCACACAGGACCCATCGACGTCCTCAGCAGCAGCCGGCTGGAGATCCGAGGACGAAGGACCTCAGCCACAAAAGGAGGCGCGCCAGCGTACCCCGCCCAAGGCCTGGGCACCCACTGGGGAAATACAAACAAGGAATCACTCTTATGATCGGTTAAAAAGCAACAAAGAAGCAAAACGAATATAAGTGAGATGCTCACGCTCTCTAGCTGAAGAGCGTTCACGTCCCGCCGGTAGACACCGTGAGAGGAACGCTTGCTCCTCGTGCGACACATCACCCAATCCCTCATGACGGGATAGGCCTTCTCCAGCGGCTCCGTCCTCTTGGGCGAGAGGCTCGGAAAGTAGGAGTACACCCACGCCTGTGAAGCAAGATAGTCAATAACGATCTTTCGTAATTCGATAAGGAAAGGAAGTGATTTTAGTCTAAACGAAGGTTCATACCTCCAACAGTAGTCCAGGGCCGACAGCACCAGGAGAAGTCCCCATCTCCATCAACTCCGGATGAACCATGGCCCTCATGAAGCGGATGAGGACCGCAAAACCAGCAGTGACCCAGTCCCAACGTCCTAGGGAGCTCAGGTTAGAAAAGAAGGGAAGGAGCTTCGTCGATAACCTCTCTCTCTTGTCTCTGAGGTAGATCGAAGACAGAAACCACCAAAGCCATAAACGGGCCCTCTGCTCAGCTGTACAGGGAGGAGGAGCCGTCTCTATCCCGTCAATCACCACCCGCGCCGGGGTCTTCCCCGCAAAGTAGTCTCGGACATAAGAACTAGGCACCAAACCAGGCATTGCAGCAGCCTTCGGCGCCAAGTTCCAGCCGATCAACCTCCTAGCCTCGGCCGAATCCACCCTCATGGCAGTCTCCGACCACTCCACCACCTCGGTCCTACACGGCAGATCAGAAATCATGCCGTAGTCCTCCAACGTGACTCCCACCTCACCAAAAGGCATGTGAAAAGTGGAAGTCGTGTCCTAGAATCGGTCCAAGAAAGCGCGGACCAGGCTAAGGTTAGCCCGCAGCTTCCTCTTCGCAATATCCCTCTAAGCCTGCACTAGGGCACCAAACGCTCCCCGCTCGATCATGGCGCGCTCCTCCGTCGACAGCCTCTCGTAACACTCCATCGTCGTCGTATAGCTCGAGAACGATCTGAGGTTCCCGTCCTCCTATTGTGATTTGAAACAAAAGCTATCTTTAGCTTGAATGAAATTGGAAAAGATATGAGCAAATGAAATGAAAGAAGATGAGTGACGAGTAATGCATTCAAGATTACCAAGCTCTTCACCGTCCTATAGGACAGGTGACCCTCCGCAGCCCAAAGCAAGTGCCTGCTGTCCCAGGTCTCAGCCCACGCAGGTGCTCCCCTCAGCTGACGACCGCCTCGCCCAACGTTGGCCCGTCTCGGGGCCTCCTCCTCCTCAGCAGCCTCCTCCTCCTGGACCTCGTCCTCAGCAGCCATCACCGCAGCAGTGAAAGCCTCCTCCAAAGCCTCCTCGATAGCACGAGAAGGGTCAACAGCAGAGTCTATCTCCATGGGAGCTCTCCCAGAAGTAGAAGCCTCGTCACCTGCAAAATGAAAGTAATTTAGGCCGCGTCAAGTGACGATAAGCCCGGATTAGGGGATTTTTGAGCTTTTTAGAAGCCCCGAAATCGCTCTTTTCTCGACATCTTTGGCCATATTCCCACAAACCCGATCACTCATGTGGTAATTTGGGTCAAGTCAAGCCTAAGTTGAAGCCTAGTCATGGGTTGTTGAAATTTCGGCAGCATTTCGTTATAACGGCGATTATGCCCTAGAAAGTGTCCTGAAAAAGCCGTCACAAACCAAAATTCTGAGATGGTAGGAAGTTTACCCATCATCCAAGGATTCCAAATATCAAGTTTCATCGCAAATGGGCAATCCTAAGGCTATTTTCGAAGCAATTTACGGTTTAGCTGTGAAACCGTCTCAATTTCACTCAAATGCTCAAAACTCAACGAAAATTCGAAACAAATACATGGTTATGTTCCTTATATTACCAATTATCCATTTCTAATATCAATTTTACAAGGCAGATCCATTTGGGGAAAAAGCCCCAAATTTTCGACATTTTTGGGTTGAAAACCCTAAATTTTGTCGATCCAATTCGTCCATTAAAGAAGATTAATGCAAGAATGACATACATACCTCGATTAGTCATGGCGAATGCAAGCTTTTGGATCAAATTTTGGTGGAAATGGTTAAGATTTGAGAGAGAAATTGGTGATTTATGTTTCGAAATAATGAAATGAACTTCCCTGTTTCATCGCGTTTTTACGCAGGAAAGACACACTCGAGAACGGCAGCAGCGCCTGCGCCTCTTCCAAGAGACGCGACTCTTCTTTACTGTTCTTAGCTTCCCTTCATACGAGTTTTCAAATATTCGTTATGAGTTCGTTATTTGTGGGCCCATCTTTGGTGCACCTCTTCCTCGATGCCATCTTATCCTTTCGGTCCGTTTGGCGATTATTCCTCGTTCAGACCCGCATTTCTAAGCCAGCTGCAGACTATTTATGCAATATTTATCGCTTCTAAGACTTTGCTTGTCACAACGAGCAGGTATTCTCTGACAGGTGTTTCGACACGCCTCCATTATATTCCCCCAGCGAGAGTAAGCGGATCGACAATCCCTCTCGAGACATGGAGATAAGTTCCTGATAAAGGTTTCCCAACGCGAGAGTTCACGACATACAATCGTCCCTCTCAAGTTCCTCCGAAGTTTGTTTGAAGACGACCCAAGCAGATTTCTCCCAGCAGTTCCCGCCTGTGTCCTGCTACTCACAATATTTCGTGTTTCCCCACGGAGTGCGATAAAGGTGTCGTTCTCCAGAAGTTCCCATACCAGCCGTCCTTTTAGGTTCATATACCCAGGTTCATACACCTTGCTTCTTCTAGGTTCCCAAACTCCTTAGAGTTCACATACTTACACCCTTTAGGATCACCTTTTCCCTTTAGGATCACATCCTTTAGGATCACCTTTCCAGTAGGGTTCTTACACTCGAGCCTTAGTTACCCCTTAGTTTGAAATTATATTCGGGCCTCCTTCCCATTGATGCTTTCCTTTAGGGTCCCACACCCTAGCGCAATCCTTACATAACTTTTAGGTCTTACCCTTAGCTCCTACGCTTACCCTACGCTCCTACGCTTAACCTTAGCTCCTATGCACCTCCGGAAGCATCTCGAGAAGAAGTCTCAGGTATGGTCTCTTCTTATGGCTGGCGAGCCTCCTTACGTAGTCTAATGGACTCTAAACGACCCTCCCCGATAGTCGACAGACTCTAAAATGTTCCCGACGACAGGTCCTTGGTTCAGACCCCTTGAACCGCCTCGCGTCGCCATAGTAGTCAGGTTGTAATCTTCGATTGACCTGATGGCTATACTTTGACTTTCGCCTTGTCCAAGCCTCGGTCAAAGTGGGGCTCAGAGATACCTCATTTCTGCACCTCCCGCAAACCACCCGGTGATGATTGGGCCGCATGTTTGGTACGCGGAACGATTTGTGACAGTTCGTAAGTTTATCGTCAAGTGATTGCTCAAACATTTATGTCTACCTCTTAGTTGTCATCTACGCGCCGATACGGTCGTTTTGACAGTAATTAGAGTACATTTGGAGTCCGGGCCTAAAACCGTCTTCATTTTCTGATAACCGCTAAAACCCGAGTCAGAATGTTCTGAAATGTTCCGGATATTTCTATTCCATATTTTATAAATATTTCACAATCTTTTAATCTTTGGTAAACAATTTCCCGTAATATTCATACAAAATATTAAGGAAAATAAGATTATTCCGTTATTCCATAAATTAAACACGGAAATCTTTCTTCCGCAGGAGGAAACCACCTGGGAACAGACGCAGCAGGTGTTGCGCCTCTTCCAAGGGACGCAGTGCCTGCTGCGCCTCTTCCCAGGTCCTTTTCTGCGTATTTTTTCGTATTTTTTTCATATCTTTTCGAGATTCACTTCCAAAGTTTCTCCGAAAACCCTATTCCTTCACGTGATTAGTATAAATAGGAGCCCTCGCTCCTCATATTTCTCACGCGAGTGTTCCCCCTTCTCTTCTCCCTTTGCATTCTAGACCACGTTCTTACTTTTTGGCGTCTACGTGCTTGAATATTCGACCACGTAAGCTCGGATCCTTCTGAATACCAGCCTCGTTTGCATGACCGACCAATTTGACCAACTCCACAATCAATCAACTTAATTAATCTTAATCGTTTTCCTCCTACGAGGGCACTTTCGTTACATTCGAGTCGAGCATCACTAATCGATAACTTAGTTCATCTCGTTTCGTCAAACATGTAAGTCTGAGGGTGTAAATCCTTCTTTATTTATTGTTATTTATCTTTTTGTATCACTAATGTAAGATTTATGTCGAAAATACTTATTAAACCGATTTCTAAAACCACGTTTAAAACCCTTTTTACGGATTACCAGAAGATAACCGTCGAGAAAGGACGCAGCAACTGCTGCGCCTCTTCGAAGGAGCGCAGTACATGTTGCGCCTCTTCGTGAGGCTGCCGCAGTTCCTGCTTCCGTTCTTCTTCCTTCGTCCTCTGTTAGTTCGTTGTTCTTTTATTTGTTTTCGTTTGTTTTTCAATCTTTGACGTAATAGCATAATAATTTCACATGTATATTATTTATCATCATTAGTATATAATTCATCATTTAAATTCCGACTTAAATCCCAAGTAATCCAATATTTGCGGGTTTTCGTCATTAAACTCAATCCGGGTTGTAGAAATTCGATTCATTCATATTGAGTTTCTGGAATTCGATCTTTGATATATTTCACCTGTCTATTGTCATATTCATCGTTTAGTTCTCCATTAATTCGTTATATTTAACCTATTTAGTTCACCTGTGTCATTAATCAATCTTTCATTCATGTAATTAATTCGTTTACATTCGTTTCATCCGTGTTTTATTGCTTTTATGACTCATTCACATGTAATTAATGTATTAAATCACTTTCATCCGAGCTAAATATCATAATCAATCATTAAATTCACCAATTAATATTAACGATTTGCAGTTCCGGCTTCACAGCCAGAACTCACCCTTGGAACAGACGCAGCGTCTGTTGCGCCTCTTCCAAAGGACGCAGTCCTGCTGCGCCTGTTGCAGGTTGATTTCTGTCTCTGAACTTCCGTTCTTCCTTGACCTAATTAATCAGTTCACGTATAATTAACTACTATCCGTATTATCGCCTTAATTCATGTTCGTTAATTCATTCATTTATTCTTTTTCTTAAATTATCCGTTTTAAAAGTATTTTCGACATAAATCACTAAACCCGATGTAATTATTGTAATTTTTATTGTAATTTTCCTTTATTGTATTTATCATTGTACTTTGCATCACTTGTATGTTTTCACATGTAATTGAACCTTAATTTCTACTTCGACCTAATTGCATGTTAAATTAATTGTTCACCGACTTAGTCTAATTTTCACATGCTAGGATCAAAACTTGGATGTTGCATTGCATGCATATAATCGACGATATATCGAGTATGAATAACTTCCCTAATCATTAGTAGAGGCCGCTATCGAGGCGGGCGGGATTAGGTGTTCAATCAAAAGAGCTTCCTAATACGTACCCTCACCCCTTACTCCAGATCTCTGTGAACATCCGTATTCATTGGCATCCACGAGAGTCATTCTAGACATAGAATGCTAAGGGTAACGAGTTCTTGGTGTTCATATCTCTACTTTGTGTCTTGACATGACACGAGGTATTCGAACGGTTCCAATTTCCCATAAAAATTGGTGGCGACTCCACAAAATGCAAACGCTTGTTCTCTTCCTTCCCAAGCGCCCCCGTGGGCCCGCGTCCACACCTTGGTTTATTCTTTTTTATTTTTCTGGAAAAATACTATTAGCACCAACTTTAACAGGTCTGTAATACTTAAATCTTCATCGAAATATCAAGATCTGAGAGTTTCAAAGATAGCCGCCAAACACACCTGTGAGATATGATTGAGTAATCTATCACTTTTCTTGGCTTTACCTTTTTTTTTGTTAATTTCTTTGGATGGTGCACTAATGATTATTTGTAATATGCTTGATTTACCAAAAAGTTGTTACTGAGTCCAATATTTGGCTTCATAAATTTTTATTGATTTATTTGACACTTACATTGTCTTTATAATGTACCACTTCAATTAGCATTACTATTTTGACGTTCTTAGATACCTACCTAACAGTAGGTCTTGCATAAGTCGCTCTTTAAGTTAAGACCTCTCACAATCTCATTTTCATTTATTGAATTATACAGTATTTGACGTAATAGAACATGTATTTAGAAACAAAGAAGAAGATGAAGTAATAGAACTATAATTGTGTATGGAAAGTTGATTGAGAGAAAATAACAATCTGAATTTTTGTATTTCATAAAAGTAAGTATGATACATTGGCTGCCTTGTATATATAGCAATCCATACACCGACATACAACAGAATACTAACTATAGTTTAGCTGACTGTAGTTAGTTGTAACAGACTGGTTAGTTTGTAATAGAGGTGATCATGGGCCGGGCCAGTGCGGGCTTGGGCCGGGCCAGTGCGGGCTTGGGCCGGGCCTTTCTATCCAAAACGGCCCATTTGTGTGGGCTGGGCTGGGCCGGGACAGATGCGTGGGCTTATTTGACAAGCCCAAACCCGGTATATGGGCTAATTTGGGCTTTTGGGCCTAAAAGGGCTTTTCGGGCCCTAAAATTTACGACTTACATTAGAAAATAATTAGCATAATACCTTCAATTACTACTTTAAAAACATAAGTAGTTTATAAAATTTTACAAAATATGATGAAATGCTTATGAATTGCTCTCCAAAATAAAATAAAGACAAACACCCCCACTTTAGAATGCTTAATCTTGCATTCGTGATAGGATTTATGTTATATACACATTGTTTTATAAATCTAAAAAAATATACTTGAGTTTTTAAAAAGGTGTTTATAACTTAAACACTATTTTAATAGGTTCTATAAAAAAAAATATTCATTTATTAATAAATATGGGCCGGACCGGGCCAAAATTTGGGCCGAATGCTTGGCCCAAACCCGGCCCAAAAATATGTTGGGCCTTTTTGGGCCAGCCCGTGGGCTTTTTTAGGCCAAAACAAAAGGCCCAAGCCCTTCTAAAAAGCGGGTCGGGTCGGGTAGGGCCAATGGGCTTGGGCCATTTGATCAGCTCTAGTTTGTAACTAACTCTTGACTCATCAACTAACTACTAACTAACCTGCTAATGCTTTTATATACTCAATATTCCCCCCTTAGGCTGGAGGGTCTTGAAATACCAATCCAAGCTTAGAAGCAAGAAAACGTTGTTGTGCAGACCCTAGTGCTTTAGTCATCAAGTCTGCCAGTTGATTGTTAGTCCTAACATGCTTAGTAATCAAAAAACCTTCCTCTTGTTTGTCCCTTACAAAGTGGCAATCGATACTTAAGTGTTTGGTGCGCTCATGAAACACTAGGTTCTCTTAGATGTGAATAGCAGCCTTGTTATCACAATAAAGCTCAATAGGCTGCTGCACCTTGACTCCCAAATCCTTCAGTAAAGCTGCCAACCAAATCAACTTTGAAGTCGTATAGGAAAGACTCCTATATTCTGATTCAGCTGAGATTTTGCTCACTGTATTCTGCTTTTTGGTTTTCCATGAAACTAAAGAATTGCCCAACATTACACAATAACCACTTAGTGATCTGCAAGAATAGGCACATTGGCCCCAATCTGCATCACTGAAAGCTACCATCTGAAGATTAGACCGTGCACTGTAGAATAGGCCTGTGTTGATTGTGCCTTTTAAATACTTAACAACATGTATTGCTGCGTGCATATGAGGCAGCCTAGGATTACTAACGAATTGACTTAAGTGTTGGACACTGTATGAGATGTCTGATCTAGACATATTCAAGTACAGTAACCTGCCAACCAACCTTCTATATTGTTCTGGATTTTCCAAAACTTCTCCTTGATCCATTGATAACTTCAAACCCTGTTGCATTGGAAACTTGACTGATACACAATTCTCCATATGTAAATCAGTCAAAATATCCAAAATGTACTTCCTTTGATTAATCATGAGCCCTGACTGATTTATGAAAATCTCCAGACCAAGAAAATACCTCATTTGCCCCAAATCCTTAATGGAAAAGGCAGAATGCAAATCCTTCTTAAGTTGTGCTATTTCTGCAGTAGATGTACCAGTCAGGACCACATCATCAACATAAACCAAGGCTACTGTAAATGATTGATCTGCTGGGTTTGTCTTTGTGAACAATGAATAGTCATGTCTTGACTGAACATATCCTTTACTGTGAAGAAATTTAGTGAGTTCTTTATTCCATTGCCTTGAAGCCTGTTTCAGGCCATACAAGGATCTGTTCAGCTTGCAAACCTTCCCTTCTGGTATATTATAACCTTCAGGTGCCTTCATATACACTTCCTCATCAAGAAAGCCATGTAAGAAAGCATTGTTGATGTCTAGTTGGAACAAAGGCCATTGCTTAGCAGCTGCAATGGCTAGTAAGGTCCTAACTGTTGTAAACTTAGCAACTGGTGAAAAAGTGTGCTTGTAATCTTTATCTTTAACTTGGTTAAACCCCTTGGCAACCAAACGTGCCTTAAATCTTTCCACAGTACCATCACTATTATATTTAATCTTAAAGACCCATTTAGATCCTATAGCCTTATGACCTTGTGGCAAATCAATAATCTCCCAAGTCTTATTGTCCTCTAAAGCCTTGACCTCTTTCTGCATTGCTTCAATCCACCTTGGATCATCTTTAGCTTGTCTGTAGGTGTATGGCTCATGTTCAAGCATGACATTGGATAAGGAGCCAATATATTCTGGATCAAACTCGTGTAAACTTTTAAAATCTCTGCTTGAAATGCAGTAGCATGAACTGAACTGGTAGCATGGGATTGCCCTGGTAACTAGGGCTGAGCAAAAAAAATTCGATCCGAATTTTTTTCCGAATCCGATCCAAAATCCGAAAAAAAATATCCGAATATATGGATACCATTTAAATTGGATATCCGATCCGGTTTTTTCCGAATAAACTGGATCGGATGTGGATTGTGATTTTCGTAAAACCGGATATCCGAATTCGATCCGGTTTTTAAAAATTTAAAAAAAAAAAAAGAAAACGTAAAAAGTAAAAAGACGACACACATCATATACTGACCCAATTACACAAAAATAATTGACACAAACCCTAAATCCCTAATCTCATCTAGCCTCCCCCTTTCGTCTCCTGCTCAATTGCCAATTACCATTCTCAAATCGCCATCAGTCATTATCAATCATCATTCATCACTTCTAATATTTGAATCAAGGTGGTACTCACTATTCAGTTGAAGGAAAGAATTAACAAGATCAAAAAAATTATTAGAGTGCAATAACATCTATGAATCTTCCGAGAAATTTTTTGATTCTTTCATCAATGATTTGAAAATTGGTACTAAAAAGAAATTAAGTTTTTCTCTAGATGGCTAGAAACAAACGTTTTGTTTCCCTTCAACGTTTATACTTCCATTAGATCATATGTTCTGGGGTGTTTGATACTTATTGATTGCTATTGTTATAAACATAATTGAGAAGTGTGACAAGAGATGTGCACATACGTAATCTCGTCTTTATTCGAAGAATGAATGTCTTTGAATGATGATCTGGGATGATTCATTTCATACCATACCAGTCTTTTTGGATCTTTTGCTATGCATTTAAAACCGGATTGAATCCGGTTCCCGAAATCTGGATATCCGAATTTTCGGATTCCGAATTTCGGATATACGAATTATTCGGATCCGGATGTGGATCACCAAAAATTAGATTTTTAAAACTGGATATCCGATCCGAATTTTAAAACCGGATCGGATATCCGGTTTTGCTCAGCCCTACTGGTAACTGACACTGGAAATCTTGTAACCAGGTGGTCATTTGCCTTGGCCTGGTGGATCTTCTTAGTGCAACAGTCTCAGGTGGAATATTGTGTGGACTGACATCAGAATTCTCAGGTGGAATAATGGAGCCAGAGACACTGTCAGAATGCTGCACAGTCTCAGCTGTAGTAGCAGGTGTGCTGTCTGTGACTGCAGCAGGTATAATAATAGTAGACACAGCAGGATTGACCAGACTAATGGTTGTAATCTGTAAGTCCTCATAAGGCTTATCCTTCTTAAAAGGGAATATATGCTCCTTAAAAAGAACATCTCTACTAACAAATATCTTATGCAATTTCAGATCATACAACCTATAACCTTTCTGCTTATGGGGATATCCAACAAAAATACACTCTCTTGCCCTACTTCCAAACTTATCTGAAAATGTAGGGGGCATGGTAGCATAACATAGACAACCAAAGATTTTTAATGCATCATAAGATGGTTTTGTATGAAAAAGCAATTCATATGGAGTGTTGTTACTGATTAAATGTGTAGCCATTAAGTTAATTAGATAAGTAGTAGTCAACAAACAATCACCCCAAAATTTAATGGGCAAATTTGCATGAAATCTTAAGGCCCTTGCTGTCTCTAGAAGGTGTCTATGCTTCCTTTCTACACGGCCATTTTGCTGAGGTGTGCCAACTACACTAGTCTGATGCATTATACCCTTGTCCTTAAACAATGTGCCACAATGCTCTTGCAAAAACTCAGTCCCATTGTCAGACCTAACTAGTTTTATAGTTGCACTGAACTGTGTCTCAACATAAGATAAGAAATTCTTAATTAAACTATAAACCTGATCTCTGTTTTGAAAAAGAATGGTCCATGTGTTCCTAGAGAAGTCATCTAAGATAATGAGAAAATATTTTGCACCAGATAAAGAAGGCTTTCTATAAGGACCCCATATATCTAAATGAATAAGAGCAAAGCAGTGAGATGCCCTACTCTGACTAGTAGGAAAAGGCAGCCTGTGATGTTTAGCCAAAATACAAGAATCACAATAAAAGTCTTTTTTATTCATTGCTGGATTAAAACCAGGTACATATTTCAATTTGTCAACAGACATATGGCCTAATCTTGAATGCAAAAGTGCAACAGACTCAATTTTTGCAGAAGACAAAATACTAGAATGACTGACAGATTCCATACTATGCTTGTCTAAGAGATGCTGAAACTTTTTAGAAACAAGTTGCTTAACAAGATTTATTAAGTACATAGACTGCTTAGTCATGGATTTATTGTAAAATCTATAAAGATCACCCATTCTCTTTCCCTTAGCAACAACCTGATTACTTGAAAGGTCCTGAAATGCACAATCATGTGAAGTAAAACTAACAGATAGTTTATTATTATCCAACAGTTTACTTACAGAAAGTAAATTTTGCTTAAAATCTGGTATGAAAAACACATTCAGTAATGTAATATGATCAGTTAAAACTACAGTACCCATCTGGTGAACTAACTTAATGCTACCATCAGGTAACCCAACTTTAAGGGGTTCTTTAAACTTATGAACATTTGTTAAAAGATGCAAGTCATATGTCACGTGATCTGTTGCTCCTGTATCAATTATCCAATCTTTCAAATATGGACCCTTATTAATACTGGAACTAGAAGAATTAGAGAAAATCATACCTGCAAAATTAGCTGAGGATAGCCTGGGTTGTTGATCAGAAATTCTCTTAATGACCTGATCAACAACAGAAGAAACAAGCCCATCCAACATATCAGGAGTGAAACCATGATTGACTGAAGAAGCAGCTGAGGATATCTTCTCCTTGCCCTTAGCTTTATCTCCAGGAAAGCCTCTTAGAACAAAACAATTGGCTGGGTTGTGACCAGTCTTCTGACAGTGTGGGCACTTGACCAAACCAAAACAAGTCTCTCGTGTATGACCTTTTTTATTGCAATGATCACACTGCTTGATCTGAATAATGCTACTACCAGGATTCTTAGCAGACTGAAAAGAATTTTTCTGAGACTCAGAATGCTTGAAACTAGCGTATGCATTAGCTTCAGTTAACACAGCTACATTCTCTGTGATCTGCTTCTGTCTTTCAATCTTTTGAAGCAAACTCAAAACCTTATTCATAGTAGGCAGTGGCTCCATTGACAGAATCTGTGTTCTTATGCCATCATAACCATTGTTTAAATTCATCAGGAACTGGATAACCTTAGCATTGTTCTCCCTTTCTACCATCTTCTTTAACAAAGAACAAGTACAAAGATTGATCTTCCCACATGAACAAGCAGGTAATGGATCCAAACAATCTAAAGTTTCCCACAAATTCTTCAATTTCCCATAGTATTCAATGAGAGAAAGATTGTCCTGAGATACTTCCCCCAAATATTTGGTTAATTGATAGACTTCTAAGGCATTGGACTGTCCAAAACGCTCAAGCAAATCAGACCAGAATGCCTGAGCTGAGGTTACGTACTTGAAGTTCTCTCTTAACCCCTTATCTAAAGAGTTATAAAGCCATCTCATTACCATAAAGTCACATCTCCTCCATTGTTTGTGACGCTTATCAGTGACAGGAGGCATAGCACAAGACCCATCTAACAGTCCGTCCTTATTTTTTGCAGCTAAAGACATTAAAATTTCCCTTTTCCATCCCAAGAAGTCATGACCATCAAAAAGAAAAGATGCTAAGGTAGCATTTGGTTGGTCAGAGGTGGACAAAAACAAAGGGTCATCATAATAATCAAGAGCAGACGCAGAATCAGAAGAAGTAACTTCAGGCATGATGAAATATAGAAAGATCGTTCAACAATAGTAGAAGAATAAAACGAAAGAGAAGAAGAAACTGTGAGTGCGGAAGCGTGTATACCTCTATTTCTTGAAGAAAAGAGAATTCAAGAAGCAGACGAAATTCCCAGAATCATGAAACTGTGAATACGGATACCATATTGAATTATACAGTATTTGACGTAATAGAACATGTATTTAGAAACAAAGAAGAAGATGAAGTAATAGAACTATAATTGTGTTGATTGAGAGAAAATAACAATCAGAATTTTTGTATTTCATAAAAGTAAGTATGATACATTGGTTGCCTTGTATATATAGCAATCCATACACCGACATACAACAGAATACTAACTGTAGTTTAGCTGACTGTAGTTAGTTGTAACAGACTGGTTAGTTTGTAACTAACTCTTGACTCATCAACTAACTTCTAACTAACCTACTAATGCTTTTATATACTCAATATCATTCTAACATTATTTCTGATAACTCTAACCCTAATGAGGTTACTCCTTACAGCAGCTAAACTAAGATATTCAACATTTTTATGTACATCTCTTATGTTGATGTACATTTATTCTCTTTTGTACGCCTTACTGCTCTCTATCTTCAACAAATAATGACTCCATATAAGTGGATCAGAGCCTAAAATATTACAATAGGTAATTTATAAATTCTAAAGGTTTTATATGGTTGGTCTCTAATTTGCGATCGTTTTATCGAAAATAATTCTTTCTTGAAGCAGCCATTGAGATCGCTTAATTGTTACTATGCTTATTGTTGACAATTGTAGGATTATTATTTTTACTTTCTCAGGACTCTAGAGTGATTTGGACGACACATGAACCTTTATGCTCAGAGTTCTTAACTCACATAATATAGTCTATTTGAAATTTAATGGGTTTTAGGTTATTCTTTCGTTTATTTCTAAATAGGATTTTGATAGTAAAATCATTCTCATCTGAGGTTGGGCTTATTTAAATTTGATTCACAATTGCACTTGGGCTAAGGTCTGATTAAATTATCTATTCACTCTAGCTTAAGGTTAAGCTTCTTGGTTATTATAAATTACAAATACGATTATTCAATAGAGTCTGAGCTTCTTTACATAGTAACTTTATGTAGGCACAAGTATATGAGCCCATTTTCTCTCCATTTCCTCAAAAGAAATGGAGAGGCAAGTACCTATTAATGGCCCGGATCGCATATTGACAACATCTAAAAGGAAAATGAGGGTGTAAGAGGAAATTATTATTTTAAAGAGATTATGAGAGAAAATGGAGAGAAAGGAAATGGAGAAGATCCATTCCCAGAGTATATATAGTCTGATTCATAAGAGAGTGCAAGTCATTGACTCGACATACTGTAGGCTTCATGTGAAGATGGAAACCAAACCCATGCTCTTATGTCCTCGTGTGATTTAGCTTTTGGACTATGTAGGCATCAGCATAGAGGAACTTTAGGGTAGTATGTGCTCAGTATTATGCGCTTAATAAAGACGGGTGTTGCAGGGAAGTTAAGCCATGAGATATTGAGAATGATTATTGAATGAATAAAGCATAATTTTGTATGGACAGAGAAATGAAGAGCGGAGGCCACTTTTGATTAGCTGTGAGATGTACTACTGAATGATTCTTAGGGGGACAAACTGAAGAGCCCGGGAAATATGCGACTACACTTGGTTGGCAGCCTACCAAAACTCATATTGAATGTCAAGATTGATATATATATAGATTTGTGTAATTTATGAGGATGAAACTGCTTTTTGTTTGATATAGCTCTACTTTTTTTTTAAGCTGCATTTTCTCCCTGTTTGTTCTCTTTCTTGAAAGAAGTATAATAACAATGTTAATAAAAATATTTAAACTTAGATAATGTTTGTAACATCATTTTTAACATTTTCTATATATACCCGTGCAACTTTGCACGGACCTAGTTATTAATATTAATACACCCATCTGTATAACGGAATCATCACCCTGTTTCATTTCCAACCGCAATATGTTGGAAATTGTCAATGATTGCCTGATTTTACAACGGAATCATCACTATGTTTTTGTATGAGAAAAAACACGAGTTGCAAAAGGCGCTACAGGGAGTGATGCCATCGTTGATAAGTTTGATAATATCCCTGTACTCGTACCGTGTTTAACCGTAGCTGCGTTAATATTACCGATTGCATCGTATTCCACCCAAAACCTCCAATCATAGTTCATACAGAATCACTCGTCATTCAACAAAAGTAAATAAGCAGCTAAAAAAGATGCCAACAATTAATAGTCAAACTGGCTAATTAAACAACAGGAAAGTTTCGCAAACAATGTTTCATACACTCAGATCGGCTCAAAGGCGAAACTGTGTAATGTGTACAAAGACTAGTTTCAAATTTTAACCATAAGCTACAACAGACCTGCAGAAAATAATTGAGAAGACATATAGACTTGTATTCTCTTATTCATAGGAAAACCATCAAATCACGAGCATCATATGTTTTGGACAACACCAAGCTCTCCGAATATGTTTCCAATGCCGAAAAGGAGCTCATAGATTTATCCAATTCTTGTGGTTCGCAACTAGCTAAATTATAAGCCTTCTTTCCATAAACAAAATAGCCCCCATCCTTCTCACAAAAGAAAATCTTTTTTATTGAACCATCGTAAACCTTGAACGATAGATAACCAAGCAAGCTTGATTTTCCCGAAAACCATAGAGTCCAAGGCCTCTTTTTGTTGTCCTGGTCTAGCACCCATATGCTGGAACTTACCTTAGAAATAGTGAAAACCGCTAGTGACTCTCCAAGAAGAAACGGAAACAACTTCGAGTTGCGTGCTTTGTCTAAACTAAAAGGCAGCTCCAAAAAGGTAATATTTTCCTTATCGAAGTCAAAGGAAGCAAGATAAGTTAAAAATCCACTCCTTTCTTTCGCATTTTGAACTACCCAGTAAGCTGCCCCTTGAAAGTAAACTGCGGTTGTCAGAGAAAAAAATAGCCGAATTCTATTATAACTATTCGCATAAGTGACATTGATGGGATCATTTCTAACGGTCCATTGTTGATTACTGAGTGTATAAACTGCAACATATATCTTTTCAGACTTTTTATCAAGACTATAGTCACTTGTCAACCTAACCACTTTATAATCTTGAATATCAGGAGCGAACCCAAACAAATACTGACCAGGATCGAGCAAAGGCAGTGGATGCGGGCATAGTGGGCAAGTAGGAATTACCAATGATTTGCGAATACAAGGGTTCCACAATCTCAATTCTTTGTGATTACAATAAACACTTCTTTGTCGGACTAAAAGCAACCCATTACAGCTACCTCTAATATGGTACTTGTACGACTCAGATTTGCGAAAAATGTGATCGGTTTCTTCAAGAGTTTCAGCATCACGAGTTGTCAACAAACACCCTTCGTTTTGAAGGTATCCCAAACTCTCGAATGCTAACAATAATTTATTATCATTCCCATTATTGATTTTACAAAGTTTGAAATGCATGTTAACAAAACGAGGGTTATCGATAATGGAACACCAAGATTTACATACGCACCTGAATCTTAATAGGGTTTTTGCAGGCAATGATAAGAAAATCAGAGTCCAAACTTCGGGTGGTAAGTACTTGGATTCTGAATGTTTGTTACTCATTGAAGAAGAAGAAGAAGATGTTGATTTCTCCTTTTCATTTCTGCTCTTCATTGTTGTCGGCATCTAATGGTAGCAGACTCCTTGATAGGAAGGAGGGTTTGTAATTATGTGTGCGCACACTAAAATAAACATGACAAACCGGGTCGAGCTTGAATCTAGTATAGCTCCGATTTTTCTATTTGAGAATCAGGTAAGTAATGCGTCGGGTTATTCGTGTCTGGCAATTTTGTCAGGTCTATTGCCAAATGAGTCAATTGGGTTTACTTTGAATAAGGTCAATTCGGGTCTGCCATTTATTCTTTTTTGGGCTAGGTTATTTTGGATTTCAGACTAGTATTAGATGTCAAGTTGTCGGGTTATTTAAAGGTGGGTCATTTCCGGTATGAATCATTTTGGACTGAATTATTTTCCACTCATTGCACTTCAGATTGTAAATCTCCACTTTTATCTATGGATGTCAACGGGCGGGTACAAGTGGGTACCGTCCCGCACCCGCCCCAAGATGGGTAAAACTTTGGCGGGTGGTGGGGCGGGTGCGGGTATGAAAATTGTACCCGCCATGGGTAATGGGGCGGGGATGGATTTTGCATCTTACCCGCCTCCTACCCGCCAGTCATTTCAAAATTTAATATGATTAGGACAATTTTTTTAATCTTATTTAGTTATAATTAAGATATAATGTTAATAATAGCTATTTTATAAAGTTTTTTACTAACTTCTTTGGTGAAAAACTAAAATTATAAAGATAAATCAAAAAAATGGAAATTAATAGTGACTAAATCAACTTTTGCGAAAAAAATCTATCGAATAAAATTATGGTGTGACGGGTTAATGGGTAAGTGAGGCGGGTACGGTTTTATATTTCCGCCCGTTGGGGCGGGGATGCTTTTGGAAACTTTTACCCGCCACGGGTGGTGGGGCGGGGATGGGTCCAAGTTTTTCTTGTTGGGTACGGGTACGGGGGAGCCTATATCCACCAGTCCACCACCGCCCCGCCCCATTGACATCCCAACTCGTATCCCCTATTTACTAAAAGAAATAGGCGAAACTCCAATTTTTTCCGCCTAAAACATGTTTCCTATAATAGTGCTTGACATTTTTAGCATGTACTGTAGGTATGGGCATACATGATAGGTTATAAATGCACATAATCTTTCGTATTTAAATATTTATAACATTCAATATTTCACATTTGCACAAATTTTTATCTCTAATCTTTTTTGTGAAAAAGAGATTCTTTATTTTTGTTCCGGGTGTAATTTCGGAGCAGGATTGTGACCACGTGAGCTTGTAGAATGATGTCGTTGCTCGTCTCTTCCTTTCACTCTTTCTTGTAAAGATTAACAAACTGAGGACTCGGCTTGGGGCCAAGCGTACTCACTCCGACGCTCAAGTCAGTAAACTTAGAGAGATAAGTTGTATGTTAACTTGGCAAAGTATTTTGTAGAGAGATAAGGGAGTTTATACCAGATTATTGGATCAGTTTCGAGTTCCATTTCTCAATGAGAGATGCGGAGTATTTATAGACTTTCATCTTTTGTCACGTAGTGGCCAAGTGGCCAAGTGGTCGTAGCAGGTGGAAAGACTGTCTTACCCTCGGCCGAGGGACCCATGGCAGGCCGGCAGGCCTGGTTGACTCCATGCCGAGGGGACCGGATGTGAGTATACGGATATGCCTCTCGGCCGGCTAGTTGCCGAGCCGAGACCCAAGTGACAGGCCGACAGGCTTCGTCGGTTAGGCCGTTTTTCTTTTGACTTGTTGTCTTTTAGCCTTGACCTTGGTCAATATGTTGACTCGGTCAGCGGGTGCAGAATATCCCCCATCAATTTGCCCCCAGCGTAGTCCATGTCGTGGTATGGACCTTCGATGCGTGTTGAGCGTATTCTGCGCATGTCGAATTTCTTCCTCGGCTTAGTTCTGTTCAGGCCGGCTTGGTTCTGTTCAGGCCGTACCATATCCCCCCTCCACATTGTTGTGTAATGGACATCGAATGTGGAAAAGGAAATGGCGCTGGCCGAGACCAAGGTTGAGAGTGCCGTGTGCTTTTGATTGCCCCGCCGTCTTTGCCAAGCTTGGTTGATCAGCTGGCCGTTGGCAAGTAGATACCAAGAAGCGTGTCAAAGAAGATTGGTTACTGTATGTCGATTGACATTCCGTGGCTGCATGCTTGACACGTGGCCTGGTATTGATTGGTGGACGCTTCATGGGCTTTGCTCTGATTGGTCCATTGAATGGGCTTTGCTCTATAAATAGAGCAGTATGCCCCTCATTTTGACCAGCAAACTTCATTTTCTCAAAAAAATTTCTCTTTCTAGTTTTCGAAGAGTTTTCTCCCTCTAATTTCCGAAGCGTTACTCGGCGTAACACTTTCTTTCAAGGTAAAAACAAATTCTTCCCCAACTTTTATTTGTTAAGTATTCAAATACAATGTCTGCTGCTGACGCTCCGCCTAGTACCTCATCCCCGGGGCGAACGCCGCATCTCGATGAACAGAGCCATGGTTGTCACCCCGGTAGGGTTCGGGGGTCGCAAGTCGCCTTCTCCTGAAATCGACGAGAAATATCTCGAGGATTTTGATGATGAGGAGGAGGAAAAGACCCAATCCGATTTAGAGAGGCCGCATTTCTTGTGGCACGGCGAAGCCTGCTCGATTAAACCCGATCTCGTTTGGACGAACAAGTTCGCTCGTGTCGCCGGGCCGGAACTTTTCGAAGACCATTACAACTTCGGAAGGGGGTATAGAATTATTGTCCCTGTGGGTAATCAGGCAGTCTGTTGCCCTCCCGAAGGTTGTATCGGCGTGTACATTAGGCATCTGGAGTATGGGCTCCGTTTTCCTCTTAATGAACATGTCGCGGCCATAATCAAAGCGATGAATGTCGCCGTGGCACAACTGCATCCGTTGGCCATTAGGACGATTATTGGATTCGTATGGTTTTGTCTCTTTAAGGGGGGAGGCCTGTAGACACCTCGTTTCTGCACCTCCCACAAACCACCCGGTGATGATTGGACCGCATGTTTGATTCGCGGAACGATTTGTGACAGTTCGTAAGATTATCGTCAAGTGTTTGCTCAAATATTAATGTCAACCTCTTAGTTGTCATCTACGTCCTGATACGGTCGTTTTGGCAGTAATTAGAGTACATTCGGAGTCCGGGTCAAAAACCGTCTCCATTTTTCGATAGTTGTTAAATCCGAGTCGAATGTTCGGAATGTTCCGGATATTTCTATTCCATATTTCATAAATTTTATCTTTTGGCAAATATTATCCCGTAATATTCACAAGATAATCGAATTATTTCCGCCCTACCATAACTCAAACGCGGAAATCTTTTTTCAGCAGGAGGAAACCTCCTGGGAACAGACGCAGCAGGTGCTGCGCCTCTTCCAAGAGACGCGATGTGGATCGCTGCGCCTCTTCCCGAGCCCTTCTTTGCATGATTTACGTATCTTTTTTTTATCTTTCCGAGATTCACTTCCAAAGAGTCTCCGAAACCCTATTCCTTCACGTGATTAGTATAAATAGGAGCTTTCGTTCCTCATATTTCTCACGCGAGTGTCCGCCCTTCTCTTCTCCCTTTGCATTCTAGACTTCGTTCTTACTAATTGGCGCCTACGTGCTTGGACTTCCGACCACGTAAGATCGGATCTTTCCGGGTACCACCTCTCGTTGCATGACCGACCAATTTGACCAACTACACTTAATCAATCTTAATTAATCAATCGTTTTCCTCTTACGAGGGCACTCTTTCCTTGCATTCGCGTCGAGCATTCACTAGTCGATTCTTAGTTCATCTCGTTCCGTCAACATGTAAGTCTGAGGGTGTATAATTCTCTTTATTTATTGTATTTTATTTATCGTATCATCATGTAAGATTTATGTCGAAAACACCATTAAAACCGATTTCTAAAACCGTGCTTTAAAACTCTGTTTTTGCGGATTTCCAGTAGACAGACGTCGAGAAAAGACGCAGCAACTGCTGCGCCTCTTCGAAGGAGCGCAGTTCCTGCTGCGCCTCTTCGTGAGGCAGCATCGATTCTGCTTCTTTTCTTCTTCTTCTTAAATCTCTCGTAATTCGTCTTTCTTGTTTGTTTCCGTATGTTTCTCTTTAATTCGTTCACATGATAGTTTAATAATCACATGTATATAATTTATTCATCATTAATATGTTTAATTCGTTTAAATCCGACCTTAAATCCCTTATAATTCATATTCGCGGGTTTTCGTCACTAAATTCAAACCCGGGTTTTTAGAGATTCAATTTGTTCATATTGAGTTTCTGGAATTCGTCATTGATATAGTTTTCATCTGTTTATCCATTAATTCGTCATTAATTTGTCATCAATTCATCATGTTTAGTTTGTTCTATTCACCGATGTCACTAATTAATCATTCATTAACACCGACCCTTCACATAATTAATCCGTCTTATTTCCGTCTCATCCATGTTTATTGTTTTCATGACCATAATTCACATGTAATTAACCTATTTAATCACTTTCATCCGAGTAATTGTATCAATCAATCCGTAAATTACCAATTAACATTAACGATTCGCAGTTCCGGCTTCACAGCCAGAATTCACCCTTGGAACAGACGCGACAAGAATCGCCGCGCTTCTTCCGAGGGCGTAGTCTCTGCTGCGCCTGTTCCAGGATGAGTTCTGTCTCTGAACTCCTTTTCTGCCTTGACGTAATTAATTAGTCTACGCAATTAATTAACTAGTATCCGTAATATCGTTAATTCCTGTTCGTTATTTCTTTTAATTTATTCTTTTATTCTTTTTCTCAAATCATCCGTTTTAGCGGTATTTTCGACATAAATCGTCTACTCTAATGTAATTATTGTAATTTATATTTATGTTTATTGTATTTCTTTTATCATTTGTATGTTTTCACATGTAAATCAACATTAAATCCTACTTCGACCCAATTGTATGCTAATTATATGTCAACCGACTTAGTTAATTCTTCACATGCTAGGATTAATCTATGGATGTTGCATTGCATGCATGTAGCCGACGATATATCAAGTACGAATAACTTCCTTAATCATTAGTAGAGGCCGCTATCGAGGCGGGCGGGATTAGGTGTTCGATCAAAAGAGCTTCCTAATACGTACCCTCACCCCTTACTCCAGATCTCCGTGAGCACCCGTGTTCATTGGCATCCACGAGAGTCATTCTAGACATAGAATGCTAAGGGTAACGATTGCTTAGTGTTCATGTCACTACTTTGTGTCTTGACATGACACGAGGTATTCGAACGGTTCCAATTTCCCATAAAAATTGGTGGCGACTCCTTACAAAATGCAAACGCTTGTTCCCGTTTCTCACCAAAGCGCCCCCGGCGGCCGCGTCCACGGTTTGGCGACTCACTGGGATAATACACTTACGTGTAGCAAGGGTGAAACTTGAACAAGGTTAGGGAATAGTTTGTACAAGACAATTGTCGGTGTTCATAACTCGGTCTTCCTAGACCGTTTTATTCGGCCTTCCTAGGCCCAACCCAACCCATTCGACCAATCGTCCCGTCTAAACGGTCCTAATTCTTATTTGGGCCTAAGGATGGATAGCGGTTGACGTCATCCATACCATGGTACTTACTCTTGTTTGTATCAAGGGCCTTCACTACTTGAGGAAATGGACTAGGAATCGGCCTTACTCTTGTTTGGCACGAGCCTCTCCACAGACTTCGGGTTTGATGGTTCGGTATGGCAACCCACCCTTTAAACCAAAACCCTTTTAAATGCACTCAAAGCATCCGTTATAATGCTTGTATAAATGTGTAAACCTTACGTGATCACCATTCCTAAACAAAACCATGACGAATTTTCAAAAAATCAAAATCCTTATTTTCAAAGCAAAATTTTGAAAAAATAGGGCCTTCAATTAGCGCAAAAAATCCGGTCAAAACTCTGTCCGTTTGTCGTGTCAAAATTCGGGCCACAAGCCCATTTCAAACCTCACTTCGAGTCCACTCCTACAACTACACTACAGTTGGCTAGGACACACACTTTCAAAGACCTTGTCTTTCTTCAAAATTCACTCAACACAAGTGGCATACACCCACTTCACGAGTCAAAACTTTCTTCTTTTAGTAAGTGTGATAGAATGGTCGATCGTGTTTTGATTCGTCGCCAATCTCTTATCCAGTTTCCAAGATGCCTGGGTCAAGTGGTGAAACGAACCTCCAGCAAATTCAAGAAAGTAATGATCGAATCCTAGCCGCGATAACCCAAATGCAAATCACTCAAGAACAAACCTATGACCGCCTTGAACTTATCGAAGGCCGTATCTTTGATGTAGAGGGAAGGTTGCCTCCCCTTAAAGGTGAAGTACTACAATTTTCCGATGACGAGTCTAAAGATGAGAACCCTGTCCTAGGGACAACCGGTGAGAAAAGACTCCAATACCTAGAGGAGCAATTGATGTACCTTAAGGGGGATGACATTTATAGGGAAAACAATCGCAAGTATGAAGCCGTCAATTCCAAATTACCCACTAACTTTAGCATGACGGATATCCCTAAGTTTAAAGGACATGAGAACCCTTTGAACCACATCCGCGCCTTCAAGGACTACATGTCTATCAAAGGCATCAAACCCGAGATGTTCTTAAGGATCTTTCCTTCATCTCTTGACACCATTCCGAAGCAATGGTTCTACACTTTGGATCACAAAAAGGTCGCTACTTGGGAGGACGCCGCGATCGAATTCTCGAAACAATATGCGGATAATGCCGAGATCCAAGTCAACATGCGTATTCTAGAGGTTCTTACCCAAAATGACAAAGAAGGATTCACCGACTTCCTAAGTAGGTGGAGAAAGACTAGTACTCAACTAGTAGAACGCCCGGATGAGGCTACTCTCGTGGAGAAGTTTGTGGATAATCTCAAACCCATATACGCCAGTCACTTGAGATATCAAAACATCAAGACTTTCAAGGACTTAACCGTACTAGGGACACGAATTGAAGATGACATCCGTAAAGGACTCTTGTCCAAAACGGTAGGTCGAGGATATCAAGGGTCCACAAGTCGTTCATACGGCTCTACTAGCAAGACCGACGAAGTTAACCTTCTCGAGCCATCCAAGAAAACTAGCCCACCAAGGAAGTTCACAAACCTTGGAGACACGTACTCCAACGCTCTAAAAAGGCTAATGAAGCAAGGCAAACTCCAACCCATTGGACCTACTCCCGAACCTGAAAAGAAGTCCAAGTTCTGGGATGAAAACTCCTATTGTGAATACCATAGGGGCAAAGGGCACGACACGAGAAAAATGCTACAAGTTGAAACACGTGCTTCAAGATATGATCGAAGATGGTCGACTTCCAATTCCACCAGGGGGTAAGCCCAACAACACTCAGAATCCTCTTGGAGTTCTAGTGATTACAAGTGATGAATCTACCTTAGATTGCTCACACCTCATTTCTCCCACCGAAAATGAAATTCATGCAATTGAGAAAGAAAGGCTCTACTCTACCATCTCCCCTACCATTTCCGACTTCATCGCATGGGCAAGGAGTGTAGATAGACAAGTGTGGGAATTAGAAAACATGGTAACAACCTTAACCCATCCCAATGCAATGCCTAAAGAACGTGTACCATTGATCTTCTCTCAAAATGCCACTATGCAAGAAGTAGTCGCCGTGGTCGATAAGCTAGTCGATCAAATCATACAACTAGAAAGTGATATCATGAGAATGAAGGAACTAGCTGCAATCAATGGGGTTTGGGCCGATGATGATGAAGATGAATACCTCATTAAAAACTCCTTGGTCAAGGAGATAGTCCAAAATGGAGAAGACCACGATGTGGACCACCTAACTCGTTCGGGTCGCCCATATCAAAGCACTACTCAAAACGGTCCAACCAACGTCATCACACCAAATGACAACGAAGATGATCCCACTGATTATTTGCTCAAGCAATTAGAAAACCAAGGTGATCTTTCACGGCAACTAGTGGCAAGCTCATTTCCGCATCGCCAAGCTTTACTGCAAGCTTTGGCTAAATTGAATGTAGCACATAATTCCACTCCTGAAGATGTAGTCAACTTGGTCTTCCAAGAATCACCTAAGCTAAGTAATCCTATTACTTTCTCGGATGAGGACTTGCCACCTTTCGGCGCTAGTCACAACCTTGCCCTATACATCACCATCATTTGTCTAAAGAAGAACGTGCCAATGACTTTGGTAGATGATGGCTCTGCGGTCAACGTCATACCCCTCAAAACGGCATACAAACTAGGCATGAAGGAGTCAGATTGGACTCCTACAAATCAAGGTGTACGTGCATATGACGGTACACGACGAAAAGTGGTTGGGCTTGCTAGCCTAACCATAGCCACGGGACCAATCGAACGAAAAGTTAACTTCCAAATAGTGGACATCGAGGCTTCATTCAACATACTTCTGGGAAGGCCTTGGATTCACGCTTCCAAAGCGGTAACATCCACCCTTCATCAAAAGATCAAGATCCCGCTAAACGGCAAAGTTGTGACAATCACTTCGTCACCCATCAAGGCAATAATCGAGAAGCAATCAAACAATCAAGTCCTTGCAGATCCCATATACGAACTTGGGGGCTTCCAAAGTGTGAATGTCATAGAAAGTGAGTTGGCACCCTTATACTATAATCCCTACTCTAACTTGGTGGTCAACCACATACTCAAGAATCAGGGATACTTCCCTGGAATGCCTTTAAACCCAGTCCGGAAGAACACCTTTGCACCATACAAGAAAGGCAACTCAACAAGGATACCACTTGGACTAGGATACAAACCCACAACTGAAGAAGTTCTCGAAATGCTCGCTCAAGTCCAAAATCGCAAGCACGTGGGAGTCCAAATGAGACCATATCTCCCCACCTTAAATGGATACTTCGTTCAAGAAGGAAGTTCAGAACTCTTTCATGGATTTCCCGAACCTTGGCATTATCTTGAGAGGAAGTTAGCCGGAATCGAGATCTTTCACGATTGCTACTTCATTCCTCCCGAAACGGTTCCTACCGTCAAAACCCGTCAAGCACCTTGCTTCGACGAACAAGCTGTTAGCCTATTGTTTGGAGAGGACCGATTCATTAGGGCCGCGCAGGATGAGATCATTACTATGATACTTCAGGACGATCGCTTCGACCCCACCGCGTTGATCACAGAAATCGACACAAAGCAGCAGAAAGGATGGAGAAAGTCTATCAAGTGGACCAACAACCAAGGAAGGCTCTTCAAGCTCACTCTCTTTGGAGAAGGAGAGATGTTCAAAGGAGAACCGAGAAGACGACGAGTTCGAGTCGGAGTCGGAGTCGGAGTCGGAGTCGAGTCTAGGGGAGTCGTTAGAGAGTCTATTCTGTTGTCATCCCTACTCCCTTCGTTTCTCTAGCTTAGCCTCAAGTAGTCACGGTAGTTCGGGAATGCCCCATTCATGTCCTTTTTCCGCCATGTGACCATGGATCGGTTGGCTTCTTTGTTTCAACTTTACTCAAATCTTAATATGAATAAATCGGGTTCTGCTTACTCTCTGTGTTCTTTCGAGTGCAATTCTGTTTATGATGATACTGAGGACGACCAAGACCTAGACTTGACCGAAATACCTCCCTACGTAGCCAAAGAAATATTACAGGAAGGGGAAGGAGGGCCAGTAATAGAGGACACCGAACCCATCAACGTAGGAACCGAATTAGAACCCAAAGAACTTAGGATAGGGACTACCTTGAGCCCTACCGAAAGGGCCGATTTCATAGACCTCCTAAATGAATTCAAAGACGTTTTCGCTTGGTCCTACAAAGACATGCCAGGGATCGACAGGGATATCGCCGAACATAGGATTCCGATTAAGCCGGGTTTCAAAACCGTGAAACGAAGCTTCGACGAATGAGAACAGAATGGGCTCTAAAGATTAAGGAAGAAGTTGATAAGCAATTCAAAGCCGGGTTCATCAAAGTTTCCGAGTACTGATTTGGGTAGCTAACATAGTACTGTGCCCAAAAAGGATGGGAGAATCCGTGTTTGTGTTGACTTTGGGGACTTAAACAAAGCAAGTCCAAAAGATGACTTCCCTTTACCTCACATTGACATATTGGTGGACAATCTGCGAGACCACGCATTACTATCCTTCATGGATGGATATGCGGGTTATAACCAAATCAAGATGGCCATGGAAGATATGCACAAAACCGCATTCGTCACCCAATGGGGAACATATTGCTATACTGATAATGCCATTCGGGTTGATCAACGCCGGAGCTACATACCAACGCACCGCAACTACGCTCCTACATGACATGATGCACAAAGAAGTGGAGGTATATGTCGATGACATGATCGTCAAATCCAAGGAAAGAGAGGGACACATTGCAAACCTTCGCAAGTTCTTCGCAAGGCTACGAAAGTACAACATGAGACTCAATCCTCAGAAATGCACATTCGGGGTAACATCAAACTCCTGGGATACGTCGTTAGCCAACGCGGTATAGAAATAGATCCCTCAAAAATCAAAGCTCTGATCGAAATGCCACAACCTCAAAAGAAAAAAGAAGTCGGAGGATTCCTGGGAAAGGTATAATATATAAGTCGATTCATATCGAAACTTACCATGATTTGCGAGCCTATCTTCAAGAAACTCAAGAAAACAGACCACACCATGTGGGATGATGATTATCAAAAGGCGTTTGACCGAATCAAGGAGATATTGGCTAAACCACCGGTGCTCATGCCGCCACAACGAGATCAACCTCTTGGTTTATATCTCACAAGAATCGAAAGCGCCATGGGTGCTATCTTTGGCCCAAACCGTCGGAAGTGAAGAAAGAGCTATTTACTATCTAAGTAAGAAGTTCTTGGAATATGAGTGCAAATACTCGCAACTCGAGAAGACATGCCTCGCTCTTGTGTGGGCAACGAAGAAGCTACGTCACTACATGCTTAGCTACTCCGTCAAGATATATTCCAAAATGGATCCAGTCAAATACCTCTTCGAGAAACCCGTCCTCAACGGACGTCTTGCAAGGTGGACTCGATGCTCTCGAATTCGACCTCAAATATGTGCCACTAAAAGTCATAAAAGGTCGCGCCGTCGCCGAATTCTTCGCGGAAAATCCTATCAACGACGCACAAACCATAGACACTTGGTCATTTCCCGACGAGGATATACTTCAAACAGACGTAGACTCTTGGGATCTATACTTTGATGGAGCATCAAATTTAAGAGGATTCGGAATAGGAGTGTTGCTCATTTCTCCTGAAGGTGAGCATACACCGATTCTTTGTCAAACTCGACTTCGAGGTGACAAACAACGCTGCAGAATATGAAGCTTGTCTTATTGGACTACAAGCGGCAGTAAGCTTAGGCATCAAAAACCTCCGAGTACATGGGGATTCATCAGCGATCATCAACCAAGTTACAGGATCTGGAAAATCCGAAGCGAAAGCCTCGCACCCTATCAAGCTAGGATAGACCAAGTGGCTCAATTCTTTGATCACGTAACCTACTTACACCTACCTCGAGAGGAAAATCAATTTGCAGACGCTCTTGCGAAACTTGCATCTTTGATAAATATGCCAGACCACATGATGGAAATGCCTTTATGCATCGAACGACGGTCAGAACCGGCTTATGTCCATCAAATCACCGATGAAGAAGAAATCGCACAGGAGCCCTGGTTCCAAGCAATCCTGAATTTCAAGCTTAATGGTACCTATCCACCGGATATGGACAAAAGGGGACAACGCGCTATACGACTATTAGCTTCCCAATACATCCTGATGCAAGGAGAGTTATACAAACGAACACCTCTTGGTGTAGTCCTACGTTGCCTTGATCATTCACAGGCACGAAAGGTGATGGAAGAAGTCCACGACGGAGAATGCGGTCCTCACATGAGTGGGCCCATGATGGCAAAGAAAATCACACGCTTAGGGTATTATTGGAGCACAATGGAATCTGATTGCATCAAATACATGAGACACTGCCACAATTGCCAAATCTTCGGGAATGTACAACATGTCCCTCCTTCGTTGCTATACACGATGACATCTCCTTGGCCATTCTCCGTATGGGGAATCGACATAATCGGGAAGATAACCCCGGTAGGAACAGGGGAGGCCTTTGTTTCATCCTAGTAGCAATTGACTATTTCACCAAGTGGGTAGAAGCGGCTTCCTACACTGCTCTTACGGCTAAAAATGTGGCAAAATTCATACAAAACAACATCATCTGTCGATATGGTTGCCCACATGAGATCATCAGCGATAATGGGTCACACTTCCAAGGTGAAACCGAGCAATTGCTAGCCAAATACAAGATTAAGCGTCACCACTCTTCGCCCTACGGACCACGGACTAACGGCGCGGTAGAGACGGCAAACAAAAACGTTGTCACAATTCTCAAGAAAATGATAGTGACAACTATAGAGATTGGCCAAGCAAGATACCCTTTGCTTTATGGGGGTATCGTACGTCAGTTAGGACGCCCACTGGGGCTACTCCTTTCTATTTGACCTATGGCATGGAGGCCGTACAACCAGTCGAGCTGGAAATACCATCCTTGCGCATTTTACTAGAAAGTCAAATCCCAAGCGATTGGAAGAGGGATAGGTATGAAGAACTCATCCTCCTGGATGAACGTAGGTTACGCGCCTTGCATAATGTCCAAACATATCAAGCACGTATCAAACGAGCTTTCAACAAAAGAGTTAGGCCAAGAAACATCAAAGAAGGAGACTTAGTACTCAAATCGGTTAGAGCTCTTCTACCCGTCGACCCAAGGGGAAAATTCAAACCTAATTGGGCCGGACCATATCTAGTCAAATCCATACTCCCAGGGGGTGCGGTTAGAATCACAGACCTAGATGGGAATGAGTTTTCAAACCCTACAAACCTTGACCAACTGAAACGATACTATGCCTAGAATAGGACAAAAACGCGCCTCGCGTAAACCCATGTGTCGCTCTTGTGGCACTAAATAAACGGCCCCCTGGCCAAGTAAGTGAAATAAGCTAAGTGTCACTATGCTCTTGCATCTTGACAAGATTGTCATCCTCACATCATCAAATAAACCGAATTCGCACCTTGAGAACAAGCAAAAAGCTCATGCTTATTTTCTATGTTCACTACAAGCTCTTGCTTCGAACAATTATTCTTTTACATTTACTCGAACTACGCGCAAGGGTTTGATTTCGCTTTTTTAAGTGAATACGTAGGCAATCCTTCACCGGATTCAACCCAATATACCTAAAATGTAAATAGAAGGACATTTGCATTGCATTTGAAATTCGACAAGAATAATAAAAGAAAATCACAGCGGTTTCTTAACCATTTAACCTTTTTTATTTCATTCATTTTCTAATAATAATAGTACGGTACATAATAAAAAAATAGAATAGGCTAGGATTCTAAAAATCCCTCCCTTTTATTACAACAATAATAATAATAATCAAATAATAAATAAAGACTCGGGCTATTCATCCATCTTCCCCTTGCCCTTGTCATTCTTGTCGTATTTCTTGTCACGACCTCGAGCCGGGCGCTCTTGCACCACTTCAGACCTAATCACCAACGGTCTTTCTCGAGGCCTGACTCTTCCATTCTTGCCAACCACCATTTCCGCAACAGGAGTAGTCTTTGATTTCTTGAAGGGCGAATGACACGAAGTCCACTTCTTCTTCTCCTTCGTCGGATGCTTCTCCTTCTCTTTCTCTCCCTCGCGCACCTTGTAGTCAACAGGCTCGCGTTTCCTCGATCTTTCACGTTCTTCCGAAGTTGCGGCCTTTCTCCACCTCGAGATAGGAATCCGACACCCACAAAGCATTGGCGGAGAAGCTCAAGAACCACATGTTCCTTTGGGCCCATTTGATAGCCCACTCTCTTCGGCTCTCGGTGGTAAGCGCTACAGCAGTCTGCGGAACGGTATCAAGCCTCGGGATAGTCTGTTTCAAACCAACCTGCCTCATCAACCTTTCCGGAAAGATGCACACCATGAACTCCAACCCTGGAATGCGCACGAACCTAGTAGGATCCAAAGAAGACACTCCGGTGACGATGATTGAGGTGCCACCACGGTGCGACCCACCTAATCAACGGGCCATCGTCATTCTTGACTTGTTCTTCCAATAGTCGCAGACCCGAGTGAAGTCCACCATGTACAACCGCGTCCTCATCGCAATCATACGGGAATGATAGGAAAGTGCATGAACTGGGGGCTCGAGCAGTCGGAGCCGTTCCATAAGCCAAACCTACCAAAAGCAGGTATTAGACACCCAAAAAAAAAAAAAAAAAAAAAACGAAAAAAAAAAAGAGAAAAAGGGTGTCTTTTACCCGTAAGATAACAGGACTCCCCGAGAAATGGAAGATCGCGGTTGGATTTCCTATTATCCAAACCCAAGATAATCTCCCTTAAGCATAAACAAGTGGGCTCTGCGTGACTCCATTTGCTCAATAAGACCCAAAAGACGGGGATCACCTCGCAAATCTTCATCAACGTGTCCATGGAAGACATACACATGAAGCAAACAGAAGCCAAATGCTCTCCTCCTAGCAACATAAGAGACAGTGGGGTCAGCCCTGTTGATGAATCGGTCTACAAAGTCCAGCATTCTCACGCCTTTCGGGGTAACTAAACGATCCACCTCAAGTCTAGTCAATCCAAGCAGGTCTCTGAATTTTGTCTTATACCCTTGTGAAGTGGAAGGAATGGCATGTAGATGCTCGGGATCCCACCCACCAATAGCAGCAATTTCCTCCGGAAAAGGACAAATATCACCTCCTGGGAAAGCGAAAACATGACAATTTGGGTCCCAGTAGTCAAGACAAGCATCCAAGAACGGTTTTACCACCTTAATGAGTTTCAAACTCAATAGAGACCCAAGATTATGAGCACCCATGTCGTGCTTCTCAACATTCGAGAATTCATTAGTCCATTCCTTCAAGCGGATCTCCAAAGTATTCATGCTTACAATTTTCTCTTGAAAATTTATTTTGGGAGTTTTTATGAGGATTAACGGAGAAGAGACGGAAGAATTATATGATTTAAAGCTTCGTCGACGCTTCTATTTATACTAATTGCTGTTTCCAAAAATCCGCCAGAAGAGACAAGCTTGGGAACAGCGCGAGCTCTCTGCTGCGCCTATTCAAGGTACGCGACTCATCTGCGCCTCTTCCCAGACTAGATTTACGTGATTTCCGTGTTTGGATCTTTCCTAATCCTATAACGAATAATTTCCTATTCCTACGGGATTTTATTTTGGTAAATATGAGCAGTTTACCATGTTTCATGTTTCCTAGCTTCGCGGGCACGCATTTCGAGGCGACGTCGACACATTCGCCATTTTTATCGCATTTAACTTTTCTTTTATTATTATTTTAATTTATTCATTTATTCTTAGGAAATAAATTTCATTTTAATTTCGTTTTTAGGAAATAATTTTCTTTTATTTTCATTTTTTCTAACAAATTTCAACATTTTCACTTCTACACTTACAGGTTTCTATTTTTTCTTTTTTTAGGGGGTAACCCTCCCTACCGTCCGGTCATTTCCGACAAAATTTTTGCTTTTTTTCCGCGTTTGCGTTTTTTGTCCTTTTGAGTCTTTTTTTGCGCTAATTAAGACCATATGTGTATTAAAATGCATGTTTTGATGTAAATTTCGGCAGCATAATGGCGTAAACCGTTGTCTACCAAACCTGTTCAAGAACTAACCTGCAGGTACAAGCAACACAACCCAGCAGCAAAGGCACTCAGGCCATCATATATACAAATGTACAAGCAAGCGGGGCTTGCGCCGAATCAAGTTCCAAAGTCCGGGCAAAGCGGGGCTTGCGCCCCAAACAAGTCCAAAAATGTTCAAAATCAAGTCTACGAACTACGCGGACTCTGCTGGGCACCCTCCAACTCAGCAACCCTCGCCGTAAAGAGCAGCAATCTCGGCGTCCCGAAACTCGAGCTCCTCGACAGGCGAGCCGTCTCCTCCCGAGACTGGGTCAGCTCTCGCTCCACTCACGGCCACCTTTGTAGAAAAAGAAATTGGCTCTGTCAATCAACTCAAACAAGACTAAAAATCGAAAATCAAAAGAAATCAAATGAGGTTCATACCGACGATCTCGACCACCGACGAGCGCCTCGATGGCGGTAGCTCGTAGCCGGTTGGCCACCCTCCATAGTGCCACGAACCGAGATGGCGCGACCTACATGTCAAAAGAAATTCTCAAACAAAGTGAACAAGTTCAAACCAAATGTGTTCTTACACGAAGGGTATATAAGGCGGAGGCTCACCCTCCGAATCGGATCTTGCGCCGATCGTCTAGGCCAAAGATCCGTCACGGCTACGTCAAAGTCACGCAACTCGGAGATCGTCGTCCTCCCGGCCCGCGTCGGTGTACTCAAGAGTCTCGGGGTACACTGGGGGCTCGATGCCCGCCGCCTCGACCTCCTGCAAAGACAAATAGCTCTCATTAATCGATGATCTATCGTCGTAATTCCCGAAATCAAATCAAGAAAAATAAAAGATACTCACCACTATCGCCGACGCCAACCTCCCGTACAGAACGCCGAGTAGTCCTCACCGAGCGAGAAGAAGGTCGTCGCCATGGCACCGGCCAGTCCGCCTCCCTCTCAGCCTCAGTAGGCTCCCTGAACATCGTCCTCGGAGGGTCGATGGGAACCGTCAACGCGCCCCGAGAGCACTGACGAGCCAAACGCTCGCCCAGGTACCACACAAGACCCATCGACGTCCACAACAGCAGCCGGCTCGGGCTCCTAGGTCGAAGGACCTCAGCAACAAAAGGAGGCGCTCCAGCGTACTCCGCCCAAGGTCTAGGCACCCACTGCGACAAGATAAGGCAAAGATCATTCCTATGATCAATTAAAAGCAAAGGACAAGAAATATAAATGAATACGAATGGGATACTCACACTGCTCAGCTGAAGGGCGTTCACTTCCCGCCGGTAGACGTTGTGAGAAGAGCGCTTGCTCTTCGTCCGGCACATCACCCAATCCCTCACCACGGGATAGGCCTTCTCCAACGGCTCTGTCCTCTTGGGCGCGAAGCTCGGGAAGTAGGAGTACACCTATGCCTATAAAACAGAATGATCAATAAACGATCTTTCGTGATTCGATAGAGAAAAGAATTTACTTTGGCCTAAAGGAAGGTTCATACCTCCAACAGTAGTCCAGGTCCGACAGCGCCAGGAGAAGTCCCCTTCTCCATCAACTCCGGACGAACCATGGCCCTCATGAAGCGGATGAGGACCGCAAAAACCAAGTGATAACCGGTCCCGGCGTCCTAGGGAACTCGGAGTCGAAAGAAAGGGAAGAAGCTTCGTCGATAGCCTCTCGCCCTTGTCTCTGAGGTAAATCGAAGACAAGAACCACCAAAGCCACGGACGCTCTCTCTGCTCACCAGACGGGGAGGAGGAGCCGTCTCCCTCCCATCGATCGTCACCGACTCAGGGGTCTTCCCCGCAAAGTAGTCTCGGACGTAGGTGCGGGTACCAAGCCCAAGACCGCAATGACCTTCGGCGATAAGTTCCACCGATCAACCTCCTCGCCTCGGCCGAATCCGCCCTCATAGCGAGTCTCCGGCCACACCACCTCCTCATCCCCACACGGACCAGAAATCATGCCGTAATCCTCCGAGTAACTCCCACCTCACCAAAAGGCGGGTGAAACGTGGAAGTCGTGTCCCGAGATCGATCCAAGAAAGCGCGGACCAGGCTAAGGTTGGCCCGCAACTTCCTCTTCACGATATCCCTCCGGACCGAACCGAGAGGACCAAACGCTCCACGCTCGATCATGGTCCTCTCCTCCCCGAAACGTACCGCTCGTAGTGCTCCATCGTTTGTCGTATAACCCGAGAACGACTGATATTCCGGCCTCCTATTATGATTTGGAACAAAGCTATCTTTAGTTTTGAATGAAATTTGCAAGAAGTTTGGACAAAAAAATGAAAGAGAATAGGTAGTGAGTAGTGAATTCTTATTTACCAAACTCTTCACCGTCCTGTAGGACAGGTGACCCTCTGCAGCCCACACGAGGTGCCTACTCTCCCAGGTCTCAGCCCACGCAGGGGCTCCCCTCAGCTGACGACCTCCTTGCCTGACGTTGGCCCGTCTCGGGGCCTCCTCCTCCTCGACGGCCTCCTCCTCTTGAGCCTCGCCTCCAGTGGCCATCACCGCATCGGTGAAGGCCTGCTCTAAAGCCTCCTCAGCAACAGCAGCGTCTATCTCCATGGGAGTCCTCCCAGAAGTAGAAGCCTCATCACCTGCAACATTAAAGTAAATTTAGGCCGCGTCACATGACGACAAGCCTTTGTTAAGGAGTTTTCGAGCCTCCGGAGCCCTGTAAACGCCCTTTCCATGCCATCTTTGGCCATATTCCCGCCAACCCAATCATTCATGTGATAAATGGGGTCTAGTCAAGTCCAAGTCAAAGCCTAGTTCCGGGTTCAAGCCGAAAATTCGGCAGCATTTCGTTATAACGGCGATTATGCCCTAGAAAGGTGCCCCGAAAAGTTGTCACAAATCAAAGTTTCGAGATGACAGGAAGTTTACCCATCATCCAAGGATCCCAAATATCAAATTTCATCGCCAATGGACAATCCTAAGGCTATTTTCGAAGCAATTTACGGTCTAGGTGTGAAACCGTCTCAATTTGCTCAAGGGCTCAAAACTCGATGAAAATTCAAAGCAAATACATGGTTATGTTCCTAACATTGCCTATTATCCGTTTCTAGCATCAATTTGGCAAAACAAATTCATTTGGGGGAAAAGCCCCAAATTTTCGATCAAAAGGGTCGAAAACCCTAATTCTCACGGCTCAAAATTCGACAAATGTAAATGATTAATGCAAGATTAAGACACATACCTCGATTAGTCATGTTTAATGCAAGCTTTTGAATCCAACCTTGACGGAAATGGTGAAGATTTGAGAGAGAAATTGAAGGAATTGAGTTTCGAAATAATGAGACATAAACCTTCTGATTTCGCGTTTTTACGCAGAATTGCCAATTTGGGGAAAAGACGCAGCAGCGTTGCTCCTCTTCAAGAGACGCAGCTCTTGCTGCGCCTCTTCCTTGTGTTCCCTCCATACGAATTTTCAAAAATCCGTTATGAGTTCGTTATTAGTGGGTCATCTTTGGGTGCGCCTCTTCTTCAATGCTATTATGTTCTTTTGGTCCGTTTCGACGATTTTCTTTTCGTTCGGTCCGTATTTTGCGATATTGTCCCGGATCATCTTATCCGCGCAGCGATATTTTCTGATATTGCTCAACTCATTTTATCCCGCGCAGTAGTATTTTGCGATCGCTCACTCAAGATTTCTTTCACGACGATCAAGATGTTCCTAGTCGTCTATCCCCCTGCATTGTGATAGTATTTTGCGATCTTGCTCACTCAAGATTTCTCTCACGACGATCAAGATGTTCCTAGTCGTCAATATATTCCCTGACAAGAGTTTGTTTGAGACCGACGCAAGCGATTCAACCTCAAGTTTCGCGAGTTCGTTTGAGACCGACGCAAGCGGATTCCTCGGCCAGTTTCTATCGACGTCCTGCTTTGCTTTCAATATTTCTTGTTTCCCGCGAAGTTCGACCGAGTCTCGGGTATGATCTCTCCTTATGGGTGGCGAGCTTCTTTACGTAGTCTAATGGACTTTAAACGACCCTCCCGATAGTCGACGGACTCTAAAATGTTCCCGACGATAGGTCCTTGGCTCAGACCCCTTGAGCCGCCTCGCGTCGCCATAGTCGTCAGGTTGTAATCTTCGATTGACCTGATGGCTATACTTTGACTTTCGCCTTGTCCAAGCCTCAGTCAAAGTGGGGGCTCTGTAGACACCTCGTTTCTGCACCTCCCACAAACCACCCGGTGATGATTGGGCCGCATGTTTGATTCGCGGAACGATTTGTGACAGTTCGTAAGATTATCGTCAAGTGTTTGCTCAAATATTAATGTCAACCTCTTAGTTGTCATCTACGTCCTGATACGGTCGTTTTGGCAGTAATTAGAGTACATTCGGAGTCCGGGTCAAAAACCGTCTCCATTTTTTCGATATTTGTTAAATCCCGAGTCGAGAATGTTCGGAATGTTCGGATATTTCTATTCCATATTTCATAAATTTTATCTTTTGGCAAATAATATCCCGTAATATTCACAAGATAATCGAATTATTTCCGCCCTACCATAACTCAAACGCGGAAATCTTTCTTGACGGGAGGAAACCTCCGGGAACAGACGAGCCAGTCTTGCGCCTCTTCCAAGAGAGACGCGATGGCTCGCTGCGCCTCTTCCCAGGCCCTTCTTTGCATGATTTACGTATCTTTTTTTATATCTTTCCGAGATTCACTTCCAAAGAGTCTCCGAAACCCTATTCCTTCACGTGATTAGTATAAATAGGAGCTTTCGTTCCTCATATTTCTCACGCGAGTGTCCGCCCTTCTCTTCTCCCTTTGCATTCTAGACTTCGTTCTTACTAATTGGCGCCTACGTGCTTGGACTTCCGACCACGTAAGCTCGGATCTTTCCGGGTACCAGCCTCTCCGTTGCATGACCGACCAATTTGACCAACTACACTTAATCAATCTTAATTAATCAATCGTTTTCCTCTTACGAGGGCACTCTTTCCTTGCATTCGCGTCGAGCATTCACTAGTCGATTCTTAGTTCATCTCGTTCCGTCAACATGTAAGTCTGAGGGTGTATAATTCTCTTTATTTATTGTATTTTATTTATCGTATCATCATGTAAGATTTATGTCGAAAACACCATTAAAACCGATTTCTAAAACCGTGCTTTAAAACTCTGTTTTTGCGGATTTCCAGTAGACAGACGTCGAGAAAAGACGACAAGAATCTGCTGCGCCTCTTCGAAGGAGCGCGCGATTCTGCTGCGCCTCTTCGTGAGGCTGCGCAGTTGATTCTGCTTCTTTTCTTCTTCTTAAATCCTCGTAATTCGTCTTTCTTGTTTGTTTCCGTATGTTTCTCTTTAATTCGTTCACATGATAGTTTAATAATCACATGTATATAATTTATTCATCATTAATATGTTTAATTCGTTTAAATCCGACCTTAAATCCCTTATAATTCATATTCGCGGGTTTTCGTCACTAAATTCAAACCCGGGTTTTTAGAGATTCAATTTGTTCATATTGAGTTTTCGGAATTCGTCATTGATATAGTTTTCATCTGTTTATCCATTAATTCGTCATTAATTTGTCATCAATTCATCATGTTTAGTTTGTTCTATTCACCGATGTCACTAATTAATCATTCATTAACACCGACCCTTCACATAATTAATCCGTCTTATTTCCGTCTCATCCATGTTTATTGTTTTCATGACCATAATTCACATGTAATTAACCTATTTAATCACTTTCATCCGAGTAATTGTATCAATCAATCCGTAAATTACCAATTAACATTAACGATTCGCAGTTCCGGCTTCACAGCCAGAATTCACCCTTGGAACAGACGCACAAGAATGCTGCGCTCTTCTTCAGGGCGCGATCTCGCTGCGCTGTTCAGGATGAGTTAAATCTCGAACTCCTTTTACGCCTTGGCGTAATTAATTAGTCTACGCAATTAATTAACTAGTATCCGTAATATCGTTAATTCCTGTTCGTTATTTCTTTTAATTTATTCTTTTATTCTTTTTCTCAAATCATCCGTTTTAGCGGTATTTTCGACATAAATCGTCTACTCTAATGTAATTATTGTAATTTATATTTATGTTTATTGTATTTCTTTTATCATTTGTATGTTTTCACATGTAAATCAACATTAAATCCTACTTCGACCCAATTGTATGCTAATTATATGTCAACCGACTTAGTTAATTCTTCACATGCTAGGATTAATCTATGGATGTTGCATTGCATGCATGTAGCCGACGATATATCAAGTACGAATAACTTCCCTAATCATTAGTAGAGGCCGCTATCGAGGCGGGCGGGATTAGGTGTTCGATCAAAAGAGCTTCCTAATACGTACCCTCACCCCTTACTCCAGATCTCCGTGAGCACCCGTGTTCATTGGCATCCACGAGAGTCATTCTAGACATAGAATGCTAAGGGTAACGATTGCTTAGTGTTCATGTCACTACTTTGTGTCTTGACATGACACGAGGTATTCGAACGGTTCCAATTTCCCATAAAAATTGGTGGCGACTCCTTACAAAATGCAAACGCTTGTTCCCCGTTTCTCACCAAGCGCCCCCGTGGGCGGCCCGCTGTCCACAAGGCCCCGACGGTGAACCTTTTTCGCCGGCTCCACCATCTTCGACTGTCTGCCCAAGGCGTCATGGGATGGTACAGCGTACAGACCGAGCCGGGTTACGTGACCGTCTCCAAGATGACATCCTGCAAAGACTGGAAGGGGCGGTGGGTATATGTCGAGGTTCCGGAGGACTATCCACTGCCCCGGTCCTTCCGGCGCCGCGTCAACTTATTTGTGAGAGTCAGGGGGAGCATGAAAGATATGTCTCCCGTAATAAGATTAAGATGGACCCCAAGAAGGTTTATCTTAAAGACGACGAAGTGCGGGCAATGAGCATGTTCGAGGCGACGAAGGATGGCACGTCGAAGGGATGGATGCCTCCGACGCAGATCGTCCTTCAAGACGAGCCGCTTTGTCACGTCGGCCTCATACCGGCCCTCAGCCAGGGTGAGTAGGGTCGGTATGAGGCCCCTCTTTGCTTTTATGCTTCGATGTTTTAGCCTCGGTTTACTTCTTTCGCTTAACTCCTGCTTTGTTTCTTGCAGATCGATTTGGCCGGGATCTCTCTGTCTCCATCCTACGCAAGTTGGGACTTGACCAGGACAGGAGAGTTGTTGAGCTGCAACCTAAGGCCGCGTCGCGTGATCGCAGGCAGGCCCCGCACGAACTTATGGAGCAGGCGTTGAAAGCAATGGACGTGGGGGCGGCTCAGGCAGAGATTGGCGGTAACGTGCCGCGCCGGAAACCAAAGGCAACGTCTTCGGCGGCTACGACGTCAACTCCAACCCCCATAGTCCAAAAAGATAAGGAGGTCGTCAATGTTGACGAGGACCTCGCCGTTCTGGAGGGTCCTCCTCCTTCAAATAAGAGGAAAGAAACAACGCCTGCTGCTGCTGTTACCGAGGCAGGGAAAGAGAAGGGGTCAGCCGACCCTCTATCAAAGAAGGCCAAGACTTGTACGGATCTAACCCATGGCTCGGATTTAGCAGGTTCCTTATGCATTCCTGATGACAGGCTTTCTGATATGTCGATGAATGTTGACATGGACGCTTTGTCTGCGTTTTTTATAGATCAGTCGTCGCCAGCTGTTTCTTTAACCGAACGGCAATTGGACAAGCAGCCTGTGCAGATGGCCGACAAAAATGTCGCCGCCGACGCCTCGTCCGAGAAGGTTTCCTTCGTTCAGCTCAGGGCGGACGGCATAAGGTTGGCCAAAAGGCTGGTGAAGTGGGCCGAAGTCGCCGGCACTCATCTCATCGAGCAAGAACGACTCGTGGCTCAAAGCGCCCTGCGCTCAAGCGGCTTAGGCTTGAGCTTGCCGCTTCTAGGGGGAGGCCGGAAGGCGGTGGACTTCTCTCGAGCGAAAGCTTAAGGAGGATGCTGAGAAGGCGGTCCTGGCCGAGAGGGCTAAGATTGAGTCCGCGTTGGCTGATGCCGCTAAGTTGCGGGAGGAGAGAGACAAACTCCAGGGCGGTTATAAGGCCATGGTTGAGCAGAGGGACAGGTGGAAGGCCCTGCATTTGGCCGAGGCGAAGGAGCATAAAGGCACAAAGGCTATCCTTACTCAGAGGGAGAAGGATATTGAGGTGCTGAAAACCGTCATCATCCCTGAAATGTGTGCCGTGCAGGGACCAAGTGAAGATGCTACAAGGATGCGATTAAGGAGCTCCTTCCTGAAGGCACTTTTCCGTGGCAAGATTTTGACAGGCTTCTGGATGAGAAGGCGGCTGCTGCGTAGGCCAAGGCCGCGGCCGAGGCGAAGGCAGCGAAGGCTGCTCAGGAAGCTGCGGCCAAGGCGGCCCATGATGCTAAGGTGAAGGAGGCTAGAGAGGAGGCTGAGAAGGCAAAGGCAAGTGAAGCTGCCAAGTCGTCCTCTGGGCCGCCCACCGACGGTAATGTTGCTGCTGTTGCCGGTGGCGAGCGGCAACAAGCATAGGAAGACGGGCGGTCGTCACCAGACTCGCCTGGCCTTTCGGACAGCTTCAGCTACTCGGGGGCCAACTTTTGAGCCTTTCCTCCCTGTCATCCTTTTGGCGCTTCATGTCTCAATGTTGTAATTTTTGCTGTTCCTTCTTTTTT
The DNA here is from genome assembly GCF_048544455.1 of Silene latifolia. Taxonomy (NCBI): domain Eukaryota; kingdom Viridiplantae; phylum Streptophyta; class Magnoliopsida; order Caryophyllales; family Caryophyllaceae; genus Silene; species Silene latifolia. The sequence continues at coordinate 17,367,063 of NC_133531.1, forward strand.
TGTTAAACTTTGGTAGGCTGAGCTTAGGCTATCCCAATGGGGACGGCCGTCAACTTTATTTTGTCTCATTTGTAAACATTTTCAATAAAGTTTGTTTATTTGCTTTCGGCTTGGCCGAGGCTTTGATCTCATCCTCCATTCAGTTGTCTTCTTACGATAAGCGCTTTTTTTTCGTTTTACCTTTGGCTTGGCCGAGGCAGTTAGATTGCGTATCTCAACTGTACTTAAACGTTTTTAGCATATTGGTAGTGCCCAATTTGCTTAGCAACATGTTGGCATGTCGGTCGCTTCCTCCTCCACTCTCGGTCTGGCCGAGGCGGTCAGATTTGCGCTTCCCAACTGCTGTTGTAAACATGTTAGCATATCGGTCGTTTCCCCGTCGCTCCCGGCTTTGGCCGAGGTAATCGAGGTTACGGCTCGACTGCATTCGTATCTATAGACATATTGATCGCTTCCTCTGCCACTCCCGGATTGGCCGAGGCAGTCAGATTTGCGTTTCTCAACTGTACTTATACGTTCTTAAGCATGTTGGTCGCTTTCGCGAGTATCAACTGCATTGGGCATGTTGGTCGCTTTCGCGAGTATCAACTGCATTTGTAGTGACTGCCCGACTTCGGCGGTGGCGTCTACTTTGGTGTGACTGCCCGGCTTTGGCCGTGGCGTCTACTTTGGTGTGACTGCCCGGCTTTGGCCGTGGCGTCTACTTTGGTACGACTACGGAGGGGACAAGCATTTCGATGAAAAACTTGGATCACTCTTCATAAGATATAATCACGCGTTGGGGTGCCCACAACGGTCTCGGACACCTCCGCCGCTATACGAAATATTTCCTAAGGTTGTCTGTGTTCCAATGGCTCATTAGAGGCACACCCTCTATGTCTGTCAGCCGGTATGTCCCCGGCCTCATTTCTTCAACCACCTTGTAGGGTCCCTCCCAGTTGGCCGTCATCTTCCCATGGATGTTTCCTTTTTTGGTTGCGGCCGACTTTCTCAGGACTAGATCTCCTACTCTCAAGTCCCTTTTGTGGACCCTACGGTTGTAGGCTCTTCTCATTCGGTTTTGATATACCGCTAAGTTGAGCGTGCCGTATCTCGACTTTCTTCGACCAGGTCTAGGGAGGCTCTCGGGCCTTCTTCATTTTCGATCGGGTTAAAGATTTGCGTTCGAATGTCGACACCGCTGCTTCAATTGGCGGGGACGGCCTCGGACCCATAGACTAGGTGGAATGGGTGTACCACTGTTGCTTCTTTCTCCGTGGTTCGAATGGACCACGGGACGCCGGTAGTTCATCGGCCCATATTCCCTTTAGATCTTCAACCTTCTTCTTCAACCCGTTCAGTATTGTTTTATTAGCGCCTCCACTTTGCCCGTTGCTACGAGGGTGGCAGACGGAGGAGTATGCAAATTTGATACCGAGTTCTTCCAACCAATTCGTCACCATGTCACTCCAAAACTCTCGGCCGTGGTCAAATACAATGAATTGGGGTAACCCAAAACGAGTTATGATATTCTCCCAAATCACCTTTCTTACGGCCGCCGTGGTCTTGGCAGGTACCGCGACAGCCTCGACCCATTTGGTGAAGTAGTCAACGGCGACAATCAGGTACTTCCTTCCTCCGGAGGCCGTCGGAAATGGTCCTAATAAATCCATCCCCCACTGTGCAAATGGTAGGGGACTAAGTACTGGTTGCAAGTCTCGGGAAGGTGCATGTATTACCGGAGCATGCATCTGACAATTCTTGCACTTCTTGGTTTTTGCTCTGGAATCTTTCAGCATGGTAGGCCAGAAGTAGCCGGCTCGGAGAGCTTTGTGGGCTAGCGTTCTTGCCCCCATGTGATGTCCGCAGATGCCTTCGTGAATCTCTGTCAGTATAAGCTCCGCGTCGGCTGGGCCGACACATTTCAAGAATGGTCTTATTACGGACCTTCTGTACAATTCTCCTTCGAACACTAAGTACCTTGCAGCGATCCTTCTTATCTTCTGAGACAGACTGCGGTCCTCCGGCAACTCTTTTGTCAGCTTGTATTTCATTATCGGAGTCATACACGTCGTCTCGGCTTCGATGTCGCCCACCATGCCGACGGTCTCAGTGATGCTTTTAGCATTTCTGATATCCACCAGCACGGTTCGACTAACATTTTTGATGCTTGAACCGGCAAGTTTTGAGAGAGCGTCGGCTCGGTTGTTCTCAGACCTGGGGATGCACTGTATTTGGAAAGATTTCAATTTTGAGGTGTCAGCTTTTACCCCCTCCAGGTACCTTACCATCCCATCGTCTCGAGTCTCATACTCTCTTCGGATTTGATTAGTCACTAAGAGCGAGTCTGTTTTCAACACAATATGCTCCGCCCCGGCAGCTCTAGCTAACTCGACTCCAGTTATCACCGCCTCATAATCGGATTCGTTATTTGAGGCCGAGAAGGTAAACTTCAAGGCGTACTCAAACTCGTTTCCGTTAGGGCTGATGATAAGGATGCCGGCTCCTGAGCTGTTCGCCGTGGAGGACTCGTCGGTATACACTTCCCACACGCCGGGATGTAATTCTTCTTGATATGTGCACTCGGCCAGGAAGTCTGCAAGCGCTTGCCCCTTTATCGATGGCCTCGGCTTGTATTGAATGCCGAAGCCGGAGAGCTCCACTGCCCATTTGATAAGTCTGCCGGATTTTTCGAATTTTTCTAATGCTTTCTCCAATGGCTGGTCGGTTAAGATCGTCACGGGATGTGCGTCGAAGTAGGGTTTCAGCTTCCTTGCGGCAACGACGACGGCGAGGGCTGCCTTTTCGATTAGTGGGTAATTTCTTTCGGCGGCCAGTGGTGTATGGGCGATAAAGTAAATTGGGTATTCTTTGCTTATTTTCTTCCCCGACGATTACAGTGCGACCGTGGCCGAGGTAACTGCTAAGTATAGATATAGCGTCTCCCCAACGTCGGCACAGACGGGGTCGGCGGTGTCGAAGGTGGGTTTTGATTGCACTGAAAGCCGTGCTCTGTTGCTCCCCCCAGCTAAAGTTTTTATTCCCTTTCAGCACTTTAAAGAACGGAGTGCTCTTGTCGGCCGACCGAGAGATGAAGCGGGCGAGCGCCGCCATCCTTCCGGTCAGCGTCATAACCTCTTTTCGATTTCTCGGCTCCGGTAGGTCTAGTATTGCTTGGACTTTCTCCGGATTGCCATCAATTCCCCTGGCGCTGACAAGCACGCCGAGGAACTTGCCGGCCCGGACACCGAAGTTACATTTCTTTGGGTTAAGCTTCATTTTATATTTCCTTAGTGAACAAAATGTCTCGCCTAAATCGGCCAAGTGTTCGCTGTCAGACTTGCTTTTTACAATAGCATCGTCGACGTAAGCCTCGATGTTTCGCCCTTTTTTATTTTGGAACACTTTGTCCACCAGCCTAGTGTAAGTTGCGCCAGCGTTCTTCAAACCGAACGGCATCATTTTGTACATGAATGTGCCGTGAATGGTGATAAATGCGCATTTAGGCATGTCTTCCTCGGCCATAAATACTTGATGATACCCTGAGAAGGCGTCTAGCAGGCTTAGCATGGTGTAGCCTGTCGTGGCGTCAATTAAACTATCTATTCGAGGCAAGGGATAGCAATCTTTAGGGCACGCTTTATTAAGATTGGTAAAATCAACACACATCCTCCACGCCCCTGACGATTTCCTCACCATTACAACATTTGCTAGCCACTCAGGGTAAGTACAAGGCATGATAAAATCCGCCGCTAATAATTTGTCTACTTCAGCTTTGATGGCCTCATCCTTCTCGGCCGAGGAGTTCCTCATCTTACGCTGACAGCCGAGCGGTGGAGAGTATGTTCGACTTGTGAACGATCACCTCCGGCTCACGCCGGCATCTCGGCGGTGAGTATGCGAAGACATCTTTGTTCTTCCTCGTAGGTCTAGGAGATCAGCTCGAATTTTGGCTCGGGTTGACAGAAAGCGATTACGGTGCGCCCTGGGTCAATTTCCACTTCTTCGGTCTCGGCTCCTTCGACCATGCCGACATTAGTATTCATCGGATCGCCCTCCTGCTGCAAGGATGGGCTCTTCCCTTTCTCCGATTTCTTCGCCACTTTGAGGGATTGCATGTTGCACCCCCTGGCAGACACTTGGATGTTGACTATTTCATCTCTCTCGTCCTTTGAGACGAGCTTTTGTGCTTCCCCCCGGTCCGAGACGTACATCAATGTCGGGGCCGGATGGACATCAACGCATCGGCCTCGCTCAAAGTGACCCGGCCTATGAGAACATTGTAGGCGGACGAACCATCGATAACCACGAACTCAGATAAAACATTTTTAGCCGCATCCGCTTGGCCGAACATCACCGGCGGATCGATTGACCCCGAGGTACCAGGCCGGCCCCAGAAGCTGTATAGCGGGTTAGTGCGGGGCTCGGTCTCTAATCTTGAGACCGAGATTGAGAAAGCACTCCCTGAACATGATGTTCGTGTAGGCGCCTGTGTCAATCAGGCACCTTTTCACCAAGTGGTTGGCTATATCCAGGTGGACTACAAGCGGGTCGCTGTGCGGGGCGACGACTCCCTCGTAGTCCTTCTTTCCAATGGTTATATCGGGGACGGTGGAAGCGGGGATCACTGTTTTAGGCACAAAGTTGATGGCTTGGTACAACTCATTTAGGTGCCGTTTGTGCCCATTAGCTGACCCACCGTTCTCGTTTCCTCCGATGACAACTTGGATTACTCCCATCCGTTGGAAAACGGATTTTCTATTCGCCCCGTCGGAGCTTGTTCCTGGGCCTCCAGCTACATACTTGCTGAGGCTCCCCTTTCGGATTAGCTCTTCGATGGCGTTCCTTAAGTGCCGACAGTTGTCAGTTTTATGGCCGGTGTGGCCGTGGTACTCACAAAATTGGCTTGCGTCACCGTCCCCCCTCGCCTTGGGGGGCCTTGCCCACTTCTGTCCATCATTCTTGCTTAGGGTGAAGACCTCGGCTGGAGAGGCGACCAGGGGGGTGAGACTATTGTACCGCTTCTGGTTGTATGGTCCTGAACTCCCCCCGGCGCCCGCCGAGTGCTGTTTCCTATTAAATCTCTCAGGCCGTGATCTATTCCCGTCACGGGGACCTTCGTCTATGTTGTCCCGGCGGCTCTTCCTCTCTGGGTGCCCAGCTTCACTGTGGCCTACCCAGGTTTTGTGATAGTCTTCCACCTTTACGGCTCGGTTGGCCATCTTTCTGGCGGAGTCTAAGTTGAGGTCTTCGCACTTGATCAGCTCGTTTATGAAATCGCCTTTCGGGAGGCCTTTCATCAGCACGAAGGCCGCCAGTTCGGTGTTCAGCTCACGGATCTGCTGAACCTTAGCGTCGAATCTTTTCACGTAGCTTCGGAGGGACTCGTCCTCCCCCTGTCGGATAGTTAGGAGATCTGATGTTTCCACGGCCCTTCTCTTGTTGCAAGCATACTGGGCTATAAAATTGTCTCTCAGGTTGGCATAACAGTATACCGAGCCATTAGGTAGCCCTTTGTACCAACTCTAAGCCATCCCATGGAGGGTCGTTGGGAAGACTCGGCACCATACCTCATCAGGCTGCTCCCATACCGACATGTACGACTCGAAAGCCTCGACATTGTCGGTCGGATCGCTATCCCCTTTGTATGATATGGGCGGCAGCTTCAGCTTAGTCGGCACATGGATCTCTATGACATAGGGACTGAGGGGCTGTCTGACCACGTGTCGAATGACACGCGGCGATCGGCTCCTCGCACCCTTAGTCCGACTTACCTCCCTCTGGCGGGAAGGGCTTCTTGTCCGACTTTGGTGAGTCGGACTTCTTTCATTCCTTCGGGGGTGGCCTCGTTGTTGCCGCGGCGACGCTGTCCTCCCGCGAGTGGGGGAAGGACTCAGTTCTGCCACTGGCACCACGGGCTCTGCTGGCGTTTTAGCACGCCCAACTCCTTGCTTCGCTCCGGACAAGTTGTTCGGGTTCACTCTATGGGCCCTGGTCACCTGTGGATGCGCTGCCTTCCCGTCGTCGTGACGGGGTAATCGGCGTACTTCCCATCAGGTCCGGGGAATAGCTTTAATTTGGCCGCATCGACCACATGTCCCATGACAGTGACTTGGTCGGTAGGCAGCGGTGTTTCTGGCTCTTTCGGCATCCCGAGCGCCGTGTCAGTGACTCGGCCGGTGGGGGACTGCCCGATCTCAGAATTTTGGAACGTGTCCTCCTGGAAGAATGCAGTTCCTTCACTCACAATTTCTTGTTGCTTTGACATCTTCTTAGCTCGCTGAATGGTTTTTTTTTTTGTTTGGTAATGTAGGTGACTAGCTTTTAGTACGTTTTTCCCAAAGACGGCGCCAATTGTTCCGGGTGTAATTTCGGAGCAGGATTGTGACCACGTGAGCTTGCAGAATGATGTCGTTGCTCGTCTCTTCCTTTCACTCTTTCATGTAAAGATTAACAAACTGAGGACTCGGCTTGGGGCCGAGCGTACTCACTCCGACGCTCAAGTCAGTAAACTTAGAGAGATAAGTTGTATGTTAACTTGGCAAAATATTTTGTAGAGAGATAAGGGAGTTTATACCAGATTATTGGATCAGTTTCGAGTTCCATTTCTCAATGAGAGATGCGGAGTATTTATAGACTTTCACCTTTTGTCATGTAGTGGCCAAGTGGTCGTAGCAGGTGGAAAGACTGTCTTACCCTCGGCCGAGAGGACCCATGGCAGGCCGGCAGGCCTGGTTGACTCCATGCCGAGGGGACCGGATGTGAGTATACGGATATGCCTCTCGGCCGGCTAGTTGTCGAGCCGAGACCCAAGTGACAGGCCGACAGGCTTCGTCGGTTAGGCCGTTTTTCTTTTGACTTGTTGTCTTTTAGCCTTGACCTTGGTCAATATGTTGACTCGGTCAGCGGGTGCAGAATATGCCCCATCAATTTTTTCTAAAGAACTTTATGATAAAGATTCATTGATTTTTATGATAACAAGTTGTGGCTGAAAAATATATTATTAGTAGTAAATATTTATTAAAAATTCATTGAGTTTTTATGATAAAAAGTTGCGGCTAAAAAATATGTTATTAGTAAATATTCGTAAATTAACATCATTAATTTCTCGGTAAATACGAAAAAAAAAAGCTTTCAAAAAAAATACTCATTTGAATACTTCTTACGGTTTAAATTTTTATTTCTCTAATCAAAATATAATGAGGAGAAAAATGAAAAATAAAAAAAATGTCAATTTAAATTACATAAATAATACACTGAAAGTAAAACTCTATAGATAACGTGCATATATTGCACGGGATCTATACTAGTTATATACAAAGAGGATAAGTATGTAATTTATTTTTCCTCTAAAATGCGCTCTTTTAAATAAGGATATAATGCAATGTGATTAGATTTTCTTTCATTAAAATATAATATTTTCATTAATCTATAATTTTCTTTTATTAAACTCTAAACTCAATATTTTAATTAATAAATATATTTGGTATAAATTCATAAATTATAAATTGTTAAATCTCTCTCATTCAATGTTGTTATTAATGATTTGACGCATAATTTTCGGGTCACATTCGGGTGATGTAGTTCGAGTTACTTCGAGTCTCAGGTCTGTCTTTTCGGGTCGGGTCGGGTCAGGTTGCTTTTATTATACAACTAAAGGTATAATAGTATTTCTTATTCATTTTTTTATTTTAAGAATTCAATTCAAAAAAAAATTAAGTTTGTTATTTTCTAATTAACATGGAGTATTTTATTTAGGATGGCGATAGGGCGCCACCCGGTAGCGCTAAATCTCGACGCCACCTTAATTAAATAAAAAAAATATATATAAAAACAATTGTTGATTTTCGTTTTTGCGCCAAATGTTGAAGGATAAATACGTAATTTTACTTTATCTTATAGGTATTCAACTAAAATCGAAACTCTTAACCAAATCAAATTATCTCCATCATAAAAAAAAATATTAATCAATTTAACTAAGAAAATATGTTACCGATATAGTCAATTTATAGGTATTCCACTAAGAAAATATGTTACCGATATACTCAATTTAATCTCGATTATTCAATTTAGTTAGGCTTAACTTAGTTCACCATCCTTCGAAATCATTTTGTTTAGCTTAATTTAGCTTAATTCAATTTAGTACCGTCTTCAATTCAATTCATTAACACTTGTGTATTTTAAGTATAGCTTTACTTTATAAATATATTCCCAACATATAATTTTGTCATCGATAAAAATTATAAAATATTAAATTTTCGCGATAAAATTTTAACATATTATATAATCCCTCCGTCAGTAATTTGGTTACCTTTGATTTAAATACTGCTCACGAGTAATAAAAAAACGTAAACAAATCAGGTACATAAATGGAGCACAAGAAAACAACATAAGAGTATACTTTACCATTTTTATCGTCTTATTTATAATATAACATAACGGTCCAATAAAAATGTTTGTTTCAACCACTTTAATTCACAAAATGACATGTTTCATATTCAAATTCTAACTAAAACAAATACAAAAAAAAAAATTAACAAAGATGTAAGCAAAACTGAAGTCAAGCCTAAAGATTGTAACTTTGGTGACAAGTAACTAAATATTCAAACTAAGGAATAAATAAAATGTAAACAAAAAAGTATTGGACCAACAGTAAAAAAAAAAAAAAAAAAAAAAAAAAAAAAAAAAAAAAAATTAATCATAATGACTAGACGGGTTTTGAACTAAGCTGTGCAACTTAACTTAATTTAATTATGCTCAATTTAGCCCGGTTATTCAATTTAGTTAAGCTTAACTTAGTTC